>NC_082664.1:45520000-46770000 GCF_025265405.1 Mesoplodon densirostris
TTTTTTTCTTTTTGCGGTATGCGGGCCTCTCACTGTCGTGGCCTCTCCCGTTGTGGAGCACAGGCTCCGGACGCGCAGGCCCAGCGGCCATGGCTCACGGGCCCAGCCGCTCCGCGGCATATGGGATCCTCCCAGACCGGGGCACGAACCCGTATCCCCTGCATCGGCAGGCGGACTCTCAACCACTGCGCCACCAGGGAGGCCTCAAGTATCTTCTTATGGGAAGACATTGCAGATCTATAACACAGTTCTCAGCCATCATATTTAACTGTAATCCCAAAGAAAGCATGTTTATCTCATTAAGGTTCACAAATGACTCCTTGGCAATAGTATGTGGAAAGTATAATGACAAATTATGGATATACCACAAATTAATTGTATTTGATGGATTTCAGACATGTTTTGAAGGCATATTTTTGGATCTTTTGGAAGTTTGACATAACTGAGTTGTCTTAAGCAGGGTAATAGTTAACCAAAGGATTAGCAAAATCCTTTAGAGGTAATTTATTTCTGAACCTGATTTTAAGAAAACCCAAAACTCACACATTGTCATCCTTTTATCCGATGCCTTTTACTCTGCTTTAGCAATTTTTTAACACAATGAAATAAAATTATTTTCATTGTGATTACTAATGGCTTTGATCAAGAGATCATTTACCGAGTATTGAATATTTTTGTTAACTAAGAAAATTGTGGGTACAAATTTCATTAAAATTTTGTGATTATATTTAGTAAATAATTTTAATACATATTTAACTTTCATCAGTACAGAGAAATGTGTTTTTAAAATAGATTGTAATATTTTGATTTTTTTGTAAAGGAGATTATAAAAAAGTAAATGATAGTCATACATAACCACAGAATACATATTCATTTCAAGTGCACATGGAAATTTACAAAATGGCCTATGTGCTAGGTCTATAATGTCCTAACAGTTTTCAAAAATTTGAAATTATTCAGAGTATGTTTTGTGACTATAGTGGAATAAAGTTAGAAATAAAAGTTTACTAAATTTTCATACACTTGGAAAATAAACAATTTCTAAACTCAGGAGTCAAAAAAAATTACACTGGAAATTAGAAAATATTTGAACTGACGGGTAAAAATACAACTTATCAAAACTTGTGAGATGCAGCCAAAGCAGTGCATAGAGAAACATTTAAAGCCTTAAATATGAATGTATTTAAAAGAAGAAAAGCAGAAAACAACTATTTAAATCTATTTCAAAAAGTTAGAATAAAGCATCAAACACATAGGAAAGTAGGAAGGAAAATAACAGAAAATAAAATATAAAACAGAGAGAGGATCAATAAAAACAAAAATTGGCTTTATTGTAAAGACTAATGAAACAAACCTCTGCAAGACTGATCAAGTAAAAAAAGAGCACGAATATTATCTCAGGAAAGAAGAGGGAAACTTCTGTACATATTCTGCAGACATTAAAAAGAAAACTAAAGCGGGACTTCCCCTGTGGTCCTGTGGTAAAGAATCCGCCTTCTAATGCAGGGGATGCGGGTTCGATCCCTGGTCAGGGAACTAAGATCCCACATGCCGCGGGGCAACTAAGCCCGTGTGCCACAACTACTGAGCTTTCACGCCACAACTAGAGAGCCCACACGCCCTGGAGCCCACATGCCACAACTAGAGAGAGAAAACCCTCACGCCGCAACTAGAAAGAAGCCCACGCACTGCAACAAAGATCCCGTGTGCAGCAACTAAGACCCAACGCAGCCAAAAAAACTTAACAACAGCAAAAAAAATAATACCAACTCTTTGCTAATAAACTTTAAAAAATAGATTAAGGTTATCCTTCAAAAAATTTTAAAAACACTGATACAAGATAAAATAGAAAATATTAACAATTCTATATCTATTAAAAATAGCTATTCTTTAACTAAAGACTTTAACTAGTCTTTAACTAAAGACTTTCTGTGAAGAAAGCAGGCTTAGGTGACTTCCTTGATTAGTAATGGTAAAATAGTTTTGAAAGCTATCTTCCTGAGATCAGTAAATGCTTGCTATCACCACTTCTGTTTAACATCAGTGGAGATCTTAGCCAATACAGTAATGCAAAAAAATAATTATATATATATATATATGTGTGTGTGTGTGTGTGTGTGTGTGTGTGTGTATAAGGCAGAAGGGAAGAAATAAAACTCATTATTGGCCAATATTGTGATTATGTACATAGAAAGTCACAGAGTACAGATAAGTTATCATAAGTGAATTTAGCAAGGTTACAAAATCTGTATACTACAGATTAACTATAGAAATTATTCTTTATACCAGTAAACAGTTTGAAGATAATTTTTAAATGTTATCTGTTACAAAAACATCAAATACCTAAGAATGAAACTAGTGAAAGACATGTAAGACCTCTATGCATAAGACTCTAAAACATTATACAGAGAAATTAAAAGGAGTGAAAGGCGATGTTTATTGATCAGAACTCAACGTTATAAATCAGTTCTCCACAAAGTGATCTATAGATTTAATAAAATCCTAATCAAAATCCCAGCTCATTTGTTGTGGAAATTGACAGAATGACTCTGAAATTCATACGGAAATGCAAAGGTCCAACAATAGCCAAGATATTCTTAGAGAAGAAAAATTTGGAGAACTTTTACCACTAGATACCAACACTTATTAAAAAGTTACAGTAATTAAGACTGTGATATTGACAAAAGGATAGAAAAATAGACCAATAGAGCAGAATAAAGGGTCCAGAAATAGACTGACACATACATGGATACTTGATTTATGATAAAATTGGTGCTGAGGAGTAGTATATTTATGAATCTCCATCCCTCCTCCCTGCTTAATACCATACACAAATTCTTGGTGGTTTATGCACCCAAATGTGAAAGATAAAACAATAAAGCTTCTGAAAAATAACAGGCAAATATATTTGTAATAGAATAGGAAAAACTCTTTGAAAGTGACAGAAGTAACTCTAACTTGAATTACATATAAATTAGGAACTCCCAGTCATGCTAAGGCAGAAAATGAATAGACTTTGCAATCAGGAGTGAGAGGGTCAGGACAGAAAGAGCCTCTGAATCTCTGGAGGCTAGAGATTGGGGAACTGGATTTAAAAGCATGAAGATTCTTGAAGAAATTTGTTGGTGGGAGTTAAGAAGTTGAAAAGACCAAAGAGAGTAGGGAAAATATTCGCAATATGCATAATTGACAAAAGATTATTGTCCAAAACATATGAATAACTTCTATAAATCATTAAGAAAAGGACATTTCAGTAGAAAAATTGGAAAAAGATTTGAATCACAGTACACAAAGGATATTCAGCACCCAATAGATATAAAGATTCTCAACCTCATTGGTTATCAGGGAATTCCAAATTAAAACCACAATGAGATACTATTACACATTCCACAGAATGGCAAAAATTACGAAGCCTTGACAATTCCATGTATTGGCAAATGTGAAGCAAATGGGATTTGTATACATTTCTGGTAGGAACAGATATATTGCTATTTGGATAACTTTGCTATTTTCTACTGCATATGCATACCCAGCAATTCCACTCTTTCCTTTGAAGGGAAGGAGAGGTAGTGTCCGAGGAGGTGGCTCAAGAGCTTAGGTCCTGGGGTATTGTTTTATTTCTCGATCAGGGGACGGTTACATGAGTGTGTTCACTTTGTAATAATTCATAGAAAAGTACATTTACAGTTTGTGCACTTTTCTGAATTTAAGTTATATTCTAATTAAGAGGTTATTTAAAGTAATTGAAACAGAACTACTTTGGTTTTGCATTCATAGCCATTAATGGTGCTATTAAAAATAATGTAAAATCTAGAGGCACATTTTCTAGAACTTTCTGGATATAATACACCTCCTGGCTTGTGCTGTTTGTTGAATAATTTAGATCATATGACCTCAGAGGATAAGACCTACTAGAGTAATTCCTGTGTAGGTGGATTAAAACCCATGTGTGTATATATAATATTTTTTCTCATTCTGAAGTAATATATACATGCTCTAAATGCTCCAGACATTACAGAAGTATACAATGCAGTATAACCAGAAATAGGTAGGTAGTGTACCCCTGCTTTATTGGCTTGGTCTACAAAAGGTCAGTTTTTTAAAAATACTAAAATTCTAAGAATTCCAATCCAACACCTAGAATTCCCCCAAACTTAAGGTTGTAGAGGTTAATAAAGCTTTACTGCATGCTTGGGGGATAACCAAAGAATAGCAGCAAAAGTGATTTACTCTGCCATTGGCAGTGATTTTTCTCAGGTTCACGTGCCTTCAATTCAGTATCAGGGACCCCATGGACTTTCTATCAGGCTCCCAGATGTTGAGGCTAATTTAACACCCATCAACAAAACTCTCCAAGAACTTTCATTTGCCAAATCCAGACTCAAAGAGGCTCTGTCTGCCCCACGCCCACACTCCTGATTCCAAGGCCCGTTCATTTTTCTGCTTTAAAATGATTGAGAGAGGGACTAGATGGTAAGTCACAGTAGAGTGGATTTCTCAAAACCCAAGTTAGTTCATTTTAATAACACTACAGAGGAACACTGAGAGTCCTATCTAAATATACATATAGGAAAGCATTTCTCCAGTGCTTCAAGAGCCCAGCATGGCCAACACCACATCTGGTTGCTAAACAGAACTCATGATGATAGCTAACACTCAATGGAACATTTACTTTATGTCAGATGTTATTTTAATGACTTTATATTCAATCTACACAAAAACTCTATGAGGTAGATACTAATATTGTCATTATTTTATGGTTAAAAGAGTGGAGGCGTGGAGAAACCTAAAGCAAGTTCACCCAGGTAGGGGAAGTTAGAACCAGGATTGAACATGGGCAGTCAGCAATTGGTACCTGTACTCCTAACCACCACCATGTTACACTTCTTGGAAAATAAGCTGCTCAGATGATAACATCTGGCTTTGGTCTTCTGACGACTTCACCTGTTTCTCCAAGGTTAACTGATGAACTGTTACTTTCATGTAACAAGAGACTATCCTGAATAATTTTCCCCAAACAAAGGGTACATCTCAGAATATAATGGATTTATCTACTACCAGGAACCCAAACTATCCAGCAACTCCCCAAAGCCAGATCATTTCACAAAACAAACCAGTACATTTAAAAAGTGGAAAATCCCTGTAATCCTGCTCAGTGCTCAACTCTGTTAGTAGACATGTTATGAATTTTTATTTGGGTAGCTTCTCAAACTTGTTCTTACTCAAAGAAATCCATACCTTTCACATTTAAATATGCAGCAAGTTGAACATTGATGTGACCCTTCATAGCACTAGCAGAGGATGAAAATACCTGAACCAACATGAAGAGTTTAGGGAGCAAGGCTTTCCTTTGTTATTTAGAGCCAGTGGGTGAGAATTCATAGGCCAGTTAGTAATCATGTTGCCTAAGTGTTGGGCTAGGCCAGACCCAAAGCCTGATCCACGTTCAAAGATGGGCAATAAAAATGACTTGAACTCATTTTAAGATAACTGACCCAATTTACAAACCTGCAAAAGAGCAGCAATACAAGTGTGTGAGTGGAGAGGCCTCAGTGTCTCCTTTGCTCTTCATGGAAGGGTGCCCAAAGTTCAGAAGTCAACGTGGCATGTTTCCAGTAATGAATCACTGCACAACTCTACCTCACAGAGTCTTACTAGCCTAGGATAAAGGCCCTATCAGCACTCAAGGGTTTATCATTCACTCAATTCAATATTTACTGAGCACCTATGTGCTAGGCATTGGTCTAGGCACATGGGATACATCAGTGAACAAAGTCCCAGACGTTGTTGAGCTTACCTTTTAGCAGCAGAAGCGAAACAATACAATTAGTAAGTAAATTCTGCAGTACATTAGAAAGCGATAAGTGCTTTGGGGAAAAAAAACAGATCAGGGTATAAAGAAAAAGAGTTGGCAGGGAAGAGCTTCTCTTTTCAATATGGTAGGATCAGCTTTATATGTGTGCAGTCTGTGCAGTTACACAAGGCCCATACTCAGAAGGGATTGCAATTGGTTTAAAGCTCTGCTGACATCATCTTGAAATTCTTAATAATTTTGTCTTTGAACTTATATGTTGGGTTTTTAAAATAAATTTATTTATTTGGTTTTGGCTGCTCTGGATCTTCCTTGCTGCTCTTGGGCTTTCTCTAGTTGTGGTGAGAGGGGGCTACTCTTTGTTGCGGTATACGGGCTTCTCGTTGCGGTGTCTTCTCTGTTGCAGAGCACAGGCTCCAGGCGCATGGGCTTCAGTAGTTGTGGCACGCGGGCTCAGTAGTTGTGGCTCACAGGCTCTAGAGCGCAGGCTTAGTAGTTGTGGTGCATGGGCTTAGTTTCTTTGCAGCATGTGGGATCTTGCCTGTCCAGGGCTTGAACCCGTGTCCCCTGCATTGGCAGGAAGATTCCTAACCACTGTGTCACCAGGAAAGCCCCTGAACTTATGTTTTTTAAGTGAAGTCTGATGGGACAGTGGAGTATGTGTATAAGCAGAGGAGGTATACACAATTTGCATGTCTGCCATGTCTGTTGAGATTCTAATTGAAAACTGCATTACATTGGTGTATTAATTTGGCATTTTTAGATTTTTAAGTTCTTTCCATTCAAGAAGATGATGGTATGCTTTTCTATCCTCTGGTGATATTATATAGATATTTTCTATTTAGGGCCAGCACATTTCTTTTTTATTTAAATTCTATTTTAATTTATTCCTGGGCCTTTTCTGGGGGGACGGCAGTTTTGATGCAAGGCACATTTTTTTCATATTTAAAATCATAGGAGAAGGGAGAAAGTTCTGGAGAAAAACACAACTAGGAATAAAATAGTCTTTTTGTTTCCTGGCATGTTGTATTTCTGGCCATCCTTTGCTTGCAAGTTTATTCTTCTCCTTCAGACCCATTGAAATTGGATAAATAATCCTTTTGGGAGGAAAATACAGGGATCAGCGAGTCTCAAAGTTAGAGTAGTAGTGGATAAGACAAAGCCTGTACTGGCCATGAGAACAGACTGCTCTGTGTGGTTACTTGTTGGGATAACCATGGCTGTCAGCAAGACCAAAGAGAAGTAGCCAGAGAGGTCAGTGACCCCATGGCCTCTTGGGTGGGGTCTACATATGTACCTTTGACACCACTGGCCACTGAGGACTAAATGCAAAGAACAGCACAAGCAGGGACCACAGGGGCTGATGTGATGTGTGGCCAGGCCTGATTTGTGCAAACAAAGGAAAATGAAGCTCATCCCAGATCAAGAAGGCTGTAAATGTTATTGTAAACCTCAACAGACCCATTTAGTTGCAGAAATATTTTCACCAGCAGTGTAGGATGTGCAAATGCACAGAGATGGAGCAGCTAGATGAAAAATAAGAGCAAAATCTTAAAAGTAGCAACAGCATCATGGCAGAAAGAGGTGAACATTCTAGACTAAAGTGGACACAGACATTGTGACTCATGGAGGGCAATCAGCCCAGCAAGGACAAGCATGGACCCAAGAGGAAATGAGGCAGAGAGAAGAGGTACCAGACTAGGTCTGAGACAGCTTCTGTTTGCTTTGGGCTATAGGAAAATACCTGGCCTTAGGATAAAGGCCATTTACAGTGGCCAAGAGAGATCTTCATTTAGGTGTTAGAACAGAAACAAGATCTTTTACACCCAGCTACATTTAGAAACCAATAAGCCATGATATTGGTTTCTACCAGAACAGTTAATTGTCAGGCCCCAGTTTCATCAACCACTGCTCTTTTGAGGTTCCTGGAAGGCAGAATGGGAGGCTATTATTAGGATCCAGTATTGCAACACTACTCTTGAACATTCATTTTTCAGCTGAGCATTGTGAGAACCACAGGCAGGGAAAGAGTTAAGTATGTCAAACTACATACACAAAATAAAAAAGAGGGAGAAAAAAATGTTACCAGCATATTTTTAAACAATAGACATGAAAATACGGGCTCTTCTCGGTATGGAAAAAAATTTCCTTTTCATACATATTGACAGCCAGAGGGGGTTATTATTGAGAACATGGGTGAAGTTACTGCCAGTTTCTACTGGTACTCATGTTTAAAAAGAAACTATGGAAACCAGAAGAAGGAATATTAATTAAGTTCAAATTTGGAATGTCTTTGCCAGGAGTAGATGAATGAATTCAATGAAGCAACCTGTTGGGTTGTAATTCAGTGTTTTGTTAGCAATTTAATAGAATGTTGAACTTTCCATAAATTAACACTTTGTTTTAATAATCTTATTAAAAGGTTGTTTCTTGATAAGGTTAGTCCTGGAATGTGATTTTGTTTTAAATTTAAAGAACCAGTATATATTTTTTCTTTTTCACAATTTTAACTAACTGCATTATTGGTTATTTCTAAAAATATTTAATACATTTCTATGTTAAAAATAAAAAGCACAAAATAGTATATACAAGTAAATGTCTTTCCCACTTCAGACTCTGTCTCCCTGCTACCCCTAACTAAAGAAACCTGTTATTACTTTCTTGTGTATACTTTAGAGATATTATTTGCACATCTCTTTCATACAAATTCACAAAATCTGTTGTTTGTTAGACCTATTATAACTCTTTAAAAAAGTTCCCTATTATATTTATATTCAAGGCCCTTTGATGATCACATCTTTGGGGTATTATTTTCTAAGAACACATGCCTTTTAAAAGAAAATATTTTCTAATAATGAAAGTAATATGTCTGGAGAGGATAATGCTAATGAGAAAATACAAAATGGGAAAACTTATTCACCTGAATAAACCTGGAGAGTTTACAAGTAAGGCTTCACTGGTCACTGCAGGGTTTAAAGGAAGTTTCCACTTTACAATGTGGATATGTTGTGGTCGTCTTAGTCCTTAGACTAATTTGCTTCTTTCTGGTGGGGAGGATAGCAATGTGGAGAAAACACTGACTAAACCGAAAATCAGCTCCATTTAAATGTGAAGCTGCGTTCTAAACACAGCAGAGTCTGCTGAAGGGCTCTGAACATTAAGCTGCATGCCTTGCTGAGTTTTATTCCAAATAGACAACAGCAGATGGTAACAATGCACTTCTCATAGATGGTAGGAGGGAGGCAGTCTTGTTTCAAGTAATACTATTTCTGGGCGATAATCCAAAATGCGCAGTAGGCAGAAGTTAAAAGGAAGCGCTTGTTTTTAGGTTTTTAAAATATATCCCTTAATCCTGGGTGATGATTGACAATCATGATTTAGAGTATGAGGGGCCTCTCTTTAATCTGGCAAGTTTGATGTTATTTGCGTATCTAGTAGGGCTTTTATTCAACTAAAACTAAGTGGAAGCCTATGCAATTGATGCTGCATTTCAGAATTGATTCCTGGCCTGGTACTCTATTTACAGATTAGTAAGTACACAGGATCCATCCTCATCATCATCTTTTTGAAATTTAAAGGCTCTAAACGACACATTTACAATTAAAATGTTTCTTGCTGTGTAAGACTATGACCAGGAGATGACCTTTTTTCCCTATAATTTAATTTCTTGAGAAAAGAAGCAGTCTATAAGATTATATTATAATCCTGATTTGATTCTTAAAGTATAATATTAGCCATTGCTATTTCCAAATGATTAAAATGTTGTCATTACTGGCTTTGTGTGGTTTGTTATAAGTTCTTGGGAGAAGTTTTAGTGAATTACCTCCAAGTCTACTGCGCCTATTACAAGGTTTCTAGGGAAGCTTTCGTAAGAAAAAGATCAGTGTTCAGCCATTGTATTCCTATTGTTTTATCATTTGTGACAATAAATTGATTTAAAAACACACATTACTAAAATATAATTAAGTAATAAATTCCAAAACATGATACAGCTAAGAAAAGGAAATGAACAGAAATGAAATTTAACAGATGAATTTGACAACAGTAGCAATAAATGTGGTTTTTATTCAGGCACTTAATCACTAATGTTAATGTCTCCATCGCAATTGAATTAAACAAAGCAAAATGGGCTTAAGGGAAGAGAGAGCTATATGTGAAGCCCAAGTGATTTAGTGTTTGACCTGTGTTCTCATTATGATGTTTTTAATTATGTAATTTGGGGGAAATTTTTAAGAAGTAAAACACATTCATTACAGAAAATTGGAAAATACAAAAAAGTATAAAAAGAAAATAAATATTACCCTCAACTCCAATATTCAGAGACAATCACTGTCTTGTAAAGTCAGTTTTTTCCCCTTATCTTAGTTTAATCCAGATTTAAGTATAAAATATACCTCCCAGGAGACATTCTGGCTGCTGGGAGCGTGCAGAAGTGTTCAGAAAGGGTCCCTTGCAGCTTCTGGATCTGGGGTAAATGACACAAAGTGCTACAGGTTTGGTCTGTGTTTTGTAGCTGCGCTAGCAGTGCTTTCTTCCTATAGAAACCCCAGTGATGGGAACCTTTGTGTTTAGAATATATTCTAACCTAATAAGTGAATGTTGATAATACTTCTTTCTGTTAACATTTCAAAAGCCCATTTTTGCTGCAGAATCATGTGTTTGATATTTAAAGGCTAATAAAATAAATCCAAGTAATAGAAATATAGTATGAAAATCATATTGGAATATCCATTGCAAACAGTTATTAAACCCAAATTTCCTTTTTGTCTTTGGACCTTCAGTTTCTTGCCAGTAAATGATTGAGTGATTGCAAAGATGAAAACACTACTTGCCTACAGCTTTGCTCAATTTATTCATAAGAATTGCATAGGCTAACTCATCAAATCTTAATGAGGATTTCCTGAGAAGTATAATAGGTAGACCTAAGTCTACAGGCTCAAAAATTAAATCCCAACCCCTCAGAATGCCAAATCTGGGGAAAAGTCAAGGACCTTCCTCTCCAGTCAGCGATGGCCATCATGCGAGCAACCTATCCTGTCACATGGTTTTCCCTCTCTCCGGCATGGTATTCCCCTCCCTCCCTCACACCCTCACGTTACTGGCTGCACTCTTCCTTGGAGATGCTGCTCCGATGTCTCCTGTGCCATGAAACCTTTGTCTCCTGCCCCTGGCAAGGTTCCTGGCACCTCCCTCCACACTGACAGGGCCCTTCACACACACACAAACCTCCACTGCAGCTCTCATCACCTCTGATTTCCACCATTTATTTACTATCTGTCTAGTTCTTACCCGTGAGCTCCCACAGCCTAGCACAGCATTAAAAAATGATTTGTTGATGCATTGACTTACTAAATAGATGAATAAACAAATGGATGAGTGAATTTACTCATAAGATAAAGGTGTCTAGCACCCAGCCTAGCAGCACAGTTAGCATGCATAGTAGTGATAATAGTTTCTGATGCTATGACTCTTACTGAATAGTTATCAGATTTTGTGTTCAGTCCTTTAATGAATTACTCTTTTATGGTGATATTATTATCCTTATTCTACAGAGGAGGAAACTCTGAGGCTTAGAAGGAATAAATCACTTATCCAAAGGCATACAGCCAATATCTCATGGGGAGGGGACTCAAATTCATGCTGTCTCATTCCAAAGCCTGTGTACTTACCAATATCAAATACTACCTTTTTCTGCAGCAGGCAGTCAATACTTGTCGAATGAATCAATGAATAAATGAATGGGTACTCTCCTTACATGTGAGAAGTTTTGGTGAGAAGCAAGTGAGAAGTTTTGGTGAGAAGCAAGTAAGAAGTTGAAGTGAGACTTAGCATCAGGTGTGTAGTAAGTGCTCAAAAAATGGCAGTGCCATTGGCTTTATTTTTTCATATGTTCTATGTGGAAGCAAACAACCCAAATAGCATCAGTGTAAATCTGACTTTAAATTAGGGCTGGATTGATATATGTGAGCACCGTGGATGTCGAATATACTTGTTCAAGATTTGTTTAGTGGGGAGGGGTCAACACTGGCAAGAATGCTTCCTTTTCCCCCTTTCAATTTCCTCTAAAAGCTTATGTATTTCAGTAGAAATGGGACCATGTTACATTTTGCCCTTTACGTTAGGAGGCATGTATAGAGACCCCAGTTCACTGGCAACACATTTTGTGGTATTTTTAGCACTTCTAATATATTGGTGCCACAGACATTGGTCTGGTTAGTCCACTCCATAATCTGACTCTGTATAAAGAGAGATATTATTATGAAAAGTGCCAAAAGATGTCACAAGTTCCAGGTTGATTTCCATGGCTCAGCGATTCTCAACCCTAGTTAGTTTTGAATCAACGCATTTGAAGAGGTTTAAAAGTCTTCAGATTCCTAGCACCCAATCTCAGAGTTTCTGATTAAGGAGACCCAAGGAGTTGTAGTTGACATATGTATTTTTAGGAAGCTCAGCACTGTGGATTGGGATGTGCAGCCCATGTCCAGAACTGATGAAACAAAGTATGTAAAGACTTTGACATATAAATATAAACTTTCCTTACCCTGAACCCTCCTAAGCAGGATGGCAGACAAAAAGGGAATAAGGATTTATTTCCAGCCAGGTCTGAGGAGGAAGGGGCTCTGATGTGGATGTGCTAATTGGATTAACAGATAAAGTTCAGTGGTTCACAAAGTTGACTTTTCTTTGCACTCACCCCGGGGCAGTTTTAAAAAATAACCTGAGTTCACTGGCAACACATTTCTGTGGTATTTTTAGAACTAACATATTGATGCCATGGGCTCCCACCCCTAGGGGCACTGATCTAGGTTTGACCTAGGTCTCAGGATTTTTTAAAGCTAGCAGGTGATTCTAATGTGCAGAAGTGTTTGAGAACCACTGGTCTAGGTGAGGAAACTACATCAGATGTCAGGTAATTGACTCTTTGCAATATCTCCTCAACAAGGGTATTCTCTTGGCTTGATCCTTCTGCTACTCCCCAAATCTAGTGCACAGAAAGCAGGTCTCTGTTTCAAAGGAAAGGAGGAGAGGCAGTGAGTATGGCTAAAACATAGTAATCTCTGGTTTTCTAGAGTTTCTAGGTAGGGTCTCAGGAAACATATTGTGGAGGCACTTTTTTGTTATGTACCTTTGCTCTACCTTTATTCTCAGTAAGAAAGTTCTTGACTTTAATTAAATTTCCTAAGCTAAGGTATAAGCTAGCCAACAGAAGTAGTCCATCTGGCAATCAAAGATCTCAATAAAAATGAATATGTTGGAGTTATAATTTGTGTATGAGCCACCTCATGAAGGCCTGATCACTCTCAGGTGCAATGATAAAACTGTGGTGCAGAGCCCACCAAGCTGAGAACCAGACCCAGCTTTCTTGATGATCCTACCAAATTGCCACCCCATGAGATTTGCGCAGAAAGAGACGTCTTTTTCATTTTAAGTCTGTCTCTTTACAGGAAGACCCAGGAACCATCCCACAGCATTTACCATGTTGAATACATTGGGGCCTCTTACTCCCTTAGCTGAGTGCTGGAAATCATGGGCAGGTATTTGACTTGGGTCTAAGAAGAAAAATAATCTGACAGCTTGGAGACAGAATAGAGATAACTGAAGGGTCTAAGTGCAGGCATGAATGCCAGTCAAAGGGCAGTGTCTCTGAGAAGTAGACCATGAGACGGAACAATCCTAATCCAAATACACATGTTCGAAGGACCCTCCAATGTCCAGTTCCATGAAACTCACTAGTGGAGATGAGAACCATAGGAGGCTGGGGGCAATTTCAACACAGGGCTCTTCTCTCTTTCCAATTCTCCCTCTACTCTGCATCAGTCTTGTGGCCTGCCTGAAAATCTCACAATTTAGGTTAGGCTTTGTTATTTGGTATAAAATACAACTATCTCCAGAAAGTGCAATAAGCCTCCCCATTAATGTCTATACAGTGATTCTCAACCCTTGCTACATGTTAGAATCACTTGGAGGGTTTTTTAGTTGTGTTTTTTAAATACTGAAGCCAGGGCTTCATTGTCAGAGATTCTGATTCAGTTGGTCTAGGGTAGGGCCTAGGCATTAGTATATGTTTTTTAAAAGTGAAAGGTAATGTTAATGTGCAGCCGAAGTTGGCAATCATTGGTCTAGAGTGTGAAAAATTTGATCATATCCTTTCTGGAGGGAAGATTTTGATTGGGAAGGAAAGAAAACTGAATCCTTGGGCAAAGGGAGGTAGGAAGAAGTACCTGGGGTTTTTACAGGGAGATGGGGACAATGGAGATTAGGAATGAGGAGGTGGTACTGAAAATAAACTTCTATTTGTCAATTTTGCCTAAGGCTGGCTCTGACCCAGGACATAGAGAGATAAGCGAGGAGGAGAGTGAGTTTATGAGAAAAGTGCATCTTCATGAATACATATTTAAAAACTGTCTTAACAAGCATTCTCAACATCACCGGGTTTCGGAAATTGACCACCTCTAACAAAGCACTTCTAATTCCTGTAGTACTGATTCTACCTGGAAAATCCTAAAATAAAAACTAGCACAAAATTGAGTATTAAAATATCTATGGGAGTAGTGGTAAGTGAGGTGTTTGCTTAAGGATCCCTCAAGACAGTTTATATAAGAACCTTGAAGTGTGCCCTCAGAGAAATAAGTCATGTTTTGTTATTGTAAAATCACTGTGTAAATGTCCTTTTTTAAAACACCAATCCAATTTTACCTTGCTTTAGTTTGCTTCTCCATCATTTGCTAGCCAAACAGTTTGCCCCTTGACCCATTCACTTGTCACTTTACTTGGCATAAAGAATTTTAATTAGTTTTGTTGGTTGTCCTCCTGACTTTTGTTTAGAACATTTTCCAGAGCTGCTACGTTACCTCTAATCCACAGCCTCTGAGAGGCAGTGTGGCATCATGCACTGAAGTTGTGCATCCTGGGTTTGAATCTCAAGTCTTTGACCTTGGGCAAATCTTGTTGATTTCCTTTTCCTCATCTGTAAAATGGGAACGATGCTAATACACTGGCAGAATTATGAGCATTGAGTGACAATATATGTGAAAATTGCTTTATAAACTATATAACATGCTGTGTAAAGGATTTTTTCCCCTTCCATGGCCCTCTCACAGGGAGGGCCTGTTAAAGCTCTTCAGGATAGGACGAAAGGGGATGGATTATTGGGGGATATTTTTAAGACATCTGCTCTTGGTCTATGGATCATTTCAGAACAAATGTGCTGAGATCATCCTCTGGCCTTCCTGAAGCCACAGCTCAAGAGTCATCATCACCAGCCTCTGGGCACATCACTCACTGGGTGCTCTGCCCCAGAATCTGACATCAGAGAGATTTGTATGGACTGTTGGGTTGGTGGATTTGACCTTGGGTAGGGCTCTTCAGTTTGTGATAATCAGAGTGAGCCGTGTGGCTTTGAAGGTACAGGACCACAGTTTCCTCTCAAGATTATCATTTTAGCTTTGGGTCCACCAATCTCTAAGCCCTTAAAGGGCCCCTTTGTGGTCTGTAATTCCTTGGGGTTGTGAGAATCTCCTATAACATCAATCCAAGACACTCTCTTAGAACTTTATTGATAGGACTTGTGGTTGTTCATCAGTGTTGTATGATGGAATCTGCCATGCAAATACAATTCAGTAGGAAATATTGGGGCTTGTTTATCCTTTCCTGTTCTAGGCTGTCCTTGTCTTGATCTAGGACAGTGGTTCTCAGTGTGTGATCCTCAGACCACCAGCAGCAGCATCACCAGGGGAACTTGTTAAAAATGCAGATAAATCATCAGCTCCACCCCAGACCTTCTGAATTAGAAACTCTGGGGGTGAGACCCAGCAATCTGTGTTATAAGAAGCCCTCCAGGTGATTCTGATTCACTAAAGTTTGAGAACCACTGATGTAGAAGGCAGCTACCTAGGAAGCTGTGACCACCTGTGTTCTCTCCTGGGTTCTACTTCATTGGAAGTAGAAATGATGATCTTCAGGTGCTTTTCTTAGGTACCTTATTGTAGTCACCCAGTGAAGGAGCCATTATCAATGGCCCTGTGCTCTGAAAGCAGCCTGACTGGCTGGCATTGGGTTCTCCATCCAGCTAACTTCTCTCTGAGAGCTTTGCTTCATCAACTTCCTGGATTCAGCTGCCTTTACTTTCAGGCCGAACAATTTTGGGAAGAAAAGTGTATGATTTCTCTTCCTGGGTAAATGTGCATTTTGTTATCTGACCTCAAGAAATAGCATGAAATTAACTTATTTCCCCTACCCTTGGTTAAAAGAAATGTAATTTTGTTCTGTGACTCTTCACACATTTGGTGATATCTGACCATAAATAGTTTTAGGAGTAGAGAGGGTCAAGCAAATAAAACAGCCTTGCCCATAGGCTGGGGGAAAAAATTCTGCCCAACAAATTTAAATTGCCTTTCCTTTGATCATAACACATATTGGTGGCCTGAAGGAGGATAGTACCAGTGAGCTGAAGGCTAAAATTTCCGTTTCTATCAGTTTTTCTTTACCTACCGGAGTGGCTATCTGAGAGACTGTTGGTCATACTCACTCTCTAAGTAGGGTTTTGTGTCAGTTTCTGCTTTCAAAATGTGCTTGGAGATCTGAGTAAATTTTTTACCACTAGCCAGTATCGTATATTTTCTTTTGCATATGATCACCACTATGGTTTTAATATCTGAATAGTAACATTAGGGAGACATGGGAAAAATATTTTTCTTATCTTGTTTTTGGTCTTGAGCCCTAAAAGTTTGTTTCTCAGAAGGTTCTAATTGAAAAGGCCCATTCAGGACCTACAAATTTAATGGTGGTTTCTGTTATTCAACTCTAGGATTCACTGAGATAGGCCCATATTAAATAAGATCCCCTCTTCATTTGGTCACAAATTCAAGATTCTACTGTGTAGCAATGAGCCCTTCACCAGAGCTTTACCATTAAAGCCAATATGCTAGATTCTTTCATTTTCTCACCACCAAATACTTCAGGGGAGAGCCAGTGATCTTTGACTTTCACTCCCATTTTATTAAACTAATTTTTGTCATCATTACTCACCATAAGGTGACAAATGAGGGCTGAAAAAATAAACTGGCTGAGATGTGAGTCACGGTGTTCCAAGGAAATGGACAGGGCAAGCTTATTCAACCAGCTGCTGGGTTCTGGGTAAAAATGAACCATCCAAATCCATCCCTTTCCCAACTTTGGTTGGCACCAGCTGTGGCGATATTTCACTCTGGCTTATATATCAAGGGGGATAATTCTGGGTCTTGTAGCTCTCTGGGACTAACAAGACTATGATAACAATTCCAAAAATTTTCCAGATAATTACCTTTCCTTGCATTGACCCAATGGTGGGAGATTGGGCTGGGAGGATATACGGTTATGAGGTCCCACTCTCTGCTTCCCAGCTTCCCAGTGTTTTCCCCTGAAGCCTCAGCCTCTCCCCACAAAAGGTTAGAACTTTAACCAGCCCCGTTTGAGAACGAGGACTGGGAGAAAACAGGAGTCAATTGCAAATCTTGATACATCCAAACAAATTGGGGCTTTCTGTATTAAGATTGTCGGCACACTTGAGGTAAGAAGATGTTCAATTTATGTTTGATGACTTGAATTGGAAATACAGGTAGTATACCCCTGGGAGAAAAAGTTAATCTTTATTAAATCTTTAATGTTTTAAGAGTTATTCTTTATCTTCTACCTCATTTTATTCCTTCAGTTTTGCATTCTGATAGGTTGGGACTTCTTTCATGATCTATGTTTTTCAGATGAGGAACCTGAGGCAGATCTAAAATCACACAGCTTTGACAGAAGTGGGGATGAGACTCAAATCACTTCTTGCAATGTCCAGCCCAAACCCTTTTCTACCTCCCTTGAAGCAATGAGTGTTAGTGTGGCAGTTATATACCTGAGATGCTGCAAACTTTGTTCTCCTTCCCCTCAACCAAAAGAGTAATCCAAACAATAGTCTAGCATCAATAAAACAAACACCTTTTGAAAAGTGACTAAAATGAACAAGATGAGAACCGGACTCAAAAAGGACAACTGTTTTTTTGGGTTTTTTTCCTCAAAAGAGAACAGTTTTAATACATGTGCCCAAGGTTTTGGAGATGGTTTTATATATAGTCATGAATCCAGCACATACTTTATTAACTTCCCATGCTCTGCTTCTTCACCTCTGGTACAGTGTGAGCTTGGGAAGCTCCCTTTACGTCCTCCTCAAGTTCACAGGTAAAAGTGTGTTTATTTGGTTCATTGTGCATGTTTTACAATTATTTTTTGTGTTTAGAAGAGATTTTAGAAGGTTAGAAACCACTAACTTATAGACCTGTCTCATTATTACACAGTCAAATGCTATTTAAATAATTATTTAAATTAGTTGGAAGCAGTATTTTTTCCCTCTAACGAGAAATGAAACTTTATCACTGTTTCCCCAGCTCTTTTTTCTTTACCTCCAAGGAAATGGAGATCTTATATTAACCCTATGAGTTGCGCTTTTTTCAGTTATTCTTCATTATTTAAGTCAACCAGGCAAATATGTACTTATTCTAGTCTGAGATTGTGTGAATAAAGAATGATGATTTGATTTTATAACTTGAGTGCCCCCTGGAGAAAGTAACTGGCAAAAATGTCTTGGTCTTTAAGTTCAAGGTTGGGTTTTTAATGATTTGAGTGTGAAGTATATGAATTAAAAAATTAGCTATTTGGGGCCTCCCTGGTGGCGCAGTGGTTGAGAGTCCGCCTGCCGATGCAGGGGATACGGGTTCGTGCCCCGGTCTGGGAGGATCCCATATGCCGCGGAGCGGCTGGGCCCGTGAGCCATGGCCGCTGGGCCTGCGCATCCGGAGCCTGTGCTCCGCAACGGGAGAGGCCACAACAGTGAGAGGCCCGCATACCGCAAAAAAAAAAAAAAAAAAAAAAAAAAATTAGCTATTTGGAACCATCTGTCCTGAATTCAGACATCAGATATGGTGTTATTGTTAGTCTTAGAGTGGACCTATCAAGAGGCTACGTTTTTGTTGTTGCAGAACTATTCATATAAGCTGTCCTGTGTTATTCATCTAGGCCCGGGGGTCATCAAACTCTTTCTGTAAAGGGTCAGAAGGGTCATAAAGCATATATATCAGGTCTTGCGGGCGTGGTATGATAAGAAATATATTTGGTCTTTGTACCAGTTCCTGGCAGAGAGCTCCTACAACCTTTGTAATTTCCTGAATGATAGGGGTGCTAGGAGCATCCTTTGTTCTAATATTTGGTCTTTGACTCAAGTTCCTGATACAAGAGCTTCTAAGATCCTTGGAATCCCTGGAGTGATATGAGTGTCTTTTTGTATGCTAATGAGATGGCGGGTGGCTGGGGGCCTCTAGATAGCTTCAGGATGGGGGCTGATCACCAGAAAGACCAAGCCATGATTAGAAGCTTGGAACTTTCAGCCCCACCCTCCATCCTCTGGGGCTGGAAATGGAGTTAATACTCGACCACTCCTAAACAATGAAAACTCCATAAAAATCTCTAAACTACAGGGTTTGGAGAGTTTCTGTGTTGGTGAACACACCCACAAGATGGGAGGGTGTTACACCTCAACTTCATGAGGACAGAAGCTCCTGCGCTTGAGACCTTTCAGACCTCACCCTATGTACCTCTTTATCTAGCTGTTCATCTGTATCCTTTATTATATAATAAACTAGTAGATCTAAGTGTTTCTCTGAGTTCTGTGAGCCATTATCGCAAGTTGTCAAACCTGAGGAAGGGTTTGCAGGAACCCCCAATTTATAACCTGTTGGTCAGAAACATAGGTAACAACCTGAGACTTGTGATTGGCATCTGACGTGATGGAAGTCTCCTGAGACCGAGCCCTTAACCCGGGGGTCTGCACTAACTCTGGGTAGTTAGTGATAGAACTGAATTGTGGTACACCCAGTTGGTGTTTGGAGAGTTGGAGAACTGGTTGGTGTGGGGAAGTGGTGTACGAAGTGTTATGAGTAGAAAAGGGAAACAGAGTTTTTCCCTTAGTGGGTCGTGTAATTTCTGTCACAAGTACTTAACTCAGCCATTGTAGAGTGAAAGTAGCTGTAGACAGTATGTAAACAAATAAGTGTGTCTGTGTTCCAATAAAACTTTATTTACAAAAGCAGGCAGTGGGCTAGAATTTGGCCCATGGGCTGTGGTTTGCTGACCTCTGATCTAGAGGCTTCTTGGAATAAATTTGTTATTCTGAACTGTAGAAGATTATATCAGATAAAAAATAAAAAGGTCAGTTAGTTGTAGACAAGAAGCTTTATGATTCTGACTCCTATGATTTAGGCTCCAGAATTATACCTTTAAATGAGGGACTTCCTGTCCTCACATCAGGAATTAGGCTGAGCAATTAAGAGAATTTAATTGCTTCATTTTAAAATACAACTTTTAAATGAGGTATATTCCTCATGGAAGTATATATGTGCATGTTTGCATATATATCCATATATTGCATCTACGTATCTGATATATCTATACTTATATCTAGCATGCTGTGAGACCCTACAACACCTTTTTCAAACTTTATTTTTAGTAGTTACTTTCACAAAGAACAAGACTGGGTCCCTTCTTGTCATTCTCTAGACTCCAAGTGAAACAAGCATCCCAATCCACCATATGTCTGTTAGTAATTGCAGGGTTGGTCTGTTCCAGGTGAGAGCTGTCCATGGGGCAGTGTATGGCTCTCGGGCTGCCCTGTGCCAAAGACACTGTTTGCCAGGTTGTTTAATCAAGGTAAAGAGAGATGGTAATCAGAGCCCAGGTTGCAAAGACAAAGGTTGGAATTGGCAGGTTAGGTAGATAGGATAGTTTTAGAGCACTGAAAGAGATGGTGTAAAACAGGCAAGAAGGCACTTTGGAGGCAAATTCTATGAACCCTGGGCATCTGTTGGGATGTCCCTTCTCAAGAGCAACCTGGCACCTTTTGTTGACTGGAGGCCAATTTTAACAGTGAATGAACTCCGTAGGCTACTTAGTGACCCATTCTAGGGATTTGTAGAGTTCTGAAGGGTCAGTTCATCTTGGATCCCACAGCATAAAGTTGACTAGTCAGAAAGAAGACCAGTAAAACTGTCATCAAACCGGTATTAGACACAGAATCCCCTTTCATTATTAGTGGCATTTTCAACATGTGTTAGGGCTTTAGATATCCTTGGAGGCAGTCAAGGTTAAAAACAAGGGCTCTGAAGTTCAACTGTCAGTTTTCAACATCAGCTTCACCGCTTATTAGCTGATAATGGTGCTGTGTAAAATAACCTAATCTGTCTAAAATTGTTGACTCTGTAAGATAATCTATTTTTCTTTCTGAAATGGTGGGAGCTCCTGCCTGCTTCCTCAGCTGCAAACCCCCCCATATTTTTCTCGGGCTGCTGCAAATTGTTGGATGGAATCATATGAATTCTAAATTACTTTTTAAAATTGACATTACTTTGCTGCAAGCCAACTACTTCATAATCTGTGTCAGCTAAAGGTCTCCCTACCAGTTAGTCTGAAGAAGTTTTTGCTGTCATATCTGTCCTGTTAATTTAAGCAGAAACTGTAATTAGATGTAAATGGTCCTGTTCCCACAGAAATGAATGGCAGCATCTGTAGAGAGACAACCGTTCCAAACCCTTTTGGCTACCAGTGCTCTACAAGTTAGCAGTATGGAGTGAGGCCCAGATCCAGACTTCTGTCGGCCTAATTTTATATCTGTGGATACACAACACTAAATCCAATATTTCTCATGCCTTGCTGTGATGGGTGCAAAGCCAAGCACATTCCAGACCTTTGTGCTGGTGACTCCTTCCGAGAAGGACACTATGTGTGTCTGTGTTTGTGTGTTTTCTATTTTCCTTGATCACTAAGCAAAAATGGGGAAAAATAAATAGCCATTTGATAAGTAGCTATGTGCAAAACCAGAAAAAGTAGAAAGTTGTGTTTATAACTGAACACTGGAATCCAAAGATATTTTGA
Organism: Mesoplodon densirostris; assembly: GCF_025265405.1. Lineage (NCBI taxonomy): Eukaryota > Metazoa > Chordata > Mammalia > Artiodactyla > Ziphiidae > Mesoplodon > Mesoplodon densirostris. The sequence goes on from NC_082664.1 coordinate 45,541,755, forward strand.
ATAAAGATACTTCATTCCTTTGATTACTTCTCTGATAAAGGAATGAGCTGCTTGTATTCTGAAAGTCTGGCCAATGATAGAGTCAAGTGCCAGGGCCTCCTATGTATGTAGGGATGTATTTGCAGGAAGAGTATCCATGGTAGACAAGTAAGAAATCTATACTGAGACAGTTCATACTGTACTAAAGCTTCAGCAATGCAGTAAAACTGGCAGTTGTTCAATATCTAACCCTCATCTGTACCACACTAGAACTTGTGGCGTATATAAGAGTGATAGAAAACATGATTCCTTCTCTCAGTGAGCTTGCAATTTGGCTGGGGGTTCAAATACACAGACTCAAAGATAACTGGATAATAAAATTGAGTACAATAATAAGTAGAGTAAAACTCCCTTCGTGATGAGAGAAGCATGTTCCAACAAATTCATTTGCTTAAAACCTGGTGTCATATTGCAAGATTAATGAAATGACCAGAGTGAGGTTGCCCAACTAGCCATCTGGGAGTTACAGGGGTCTTTGCCATCTAAATCCACCCTGGTCCTGGCCGCAGTTTGGTGCCACCTGGTGGCAGTTGTCCACCCCAGTTTAAATATACCTGGAATGATTCTGGGCCCTGTGGTTAATGGGACTTCCAGGAAAGAGGCAGCAATTCCAGGAATCTCCCAGAAAGTTGGCATCCATTTCATTAGCTCAATCCAGGGAAATTGGGGACATGGTGACCACCTTGGCTTCCCTGCTTCCTGATGGGGTTACCTGCATAGCTCCTCTTTTCCTTCCAAGCAGCCTGTCTTCCCACCCTCCAGCATCTTTGAGAACAGGGCTGGGCAGGCAACGGCAGCCAATCATTACTTTTGTCATATTGAAATTTGCCTTTTACTGTTCTTTAAAATTTTTTGTTATTATTTTATTTCACAAACCTGGAGAGTAGTTATTCCAATGTATGTTGTAGCAGCAAAGGTTTCTTGAAAGAAGTTAGGCTTGCACCTTTTGTGGAAATGTGAAATATAGTTAGTCGGGAAAGACAAACTTTACAATATCAAGTAAAGAATGTTCTCCTAGCTGATTTTGCAGTTTTCTGGAAAACATGTACCTGGTTTAGAATGTATTTGACCAAATAAGATACATTTTGGGAACTTTGGGATCTTTTGGGTGATAGTAAGGGACAAGAGTCTGTATTAGTACCTGATGGTGCTTGCTGTTTTCAAAATATTTGATGGCCCCTAAGCACTTTTTTTTTTTTTTTTTTGGCCACACGCACAGCCTGTGGGATCTTAGTTCCCCACCAGGGATTGAACCCGTGCCCGCTGCAGTGGAAGCACGGAGTCCTAACCACTGGACTGCCAGGGAATTCCCACCCCTAAGCACTTTTGGCCCTAGAGAAAAGGGCCTTTTTCACAGATAGATATTTAGCTGTACTAATGCATTACTTAAAACACCATCAACCGTGACATGTTTGAATGTAAAGATCAACACATGAGAGAGAGAGTGAGAGAGAGATGGAGAGAAAGAGAAAAAGTGCTCCAATGTTCACCTAAGAATTAAGAATTAAGTTACCTTGCATTTTTCTAATTTAAAAAATGGGCTTGCCCTTTATATAAACACAACAGCCTTGCCTGGAAATTTGATTTTAGTTAAGTCTCAATCAGGCAAACTACAGATACTCCAGGGATCAAGACAGGAAATTTAAGTTTATATCAATTGTGTAGCTCATTCTTAACAAAGGCTTACCTTCTGGTTGATTCACTTTCCATTACCTCTTCCCTTGGTAATTTTCCTATTCTGCCCTATGGTTAATGCTTTGCTTTTTTTATGAAGTGCATTTTAATCTTTAAAGTGCTATGCAGGCAAGAATTAATCTCTGGTGGAATTTTTCCATTTTGTAGATGGAGGAGATATAGATAGATTGTCTGGGACTTCAAAGTGGAATGTTTTCAGAGCTGGGATTTGATGAGCAGTCCAAGCCCTAGAAATCCTGAGGCAGCTTTAAATTATCTGTTTGCCCCTGGACTGTAGATCCTCTTCAACCACATTTGTGAGTATATGTGTTTGTATGTTGATAGGGGGAGGGGGTGAGGGGCGACCAATGGGAAGAGTTAAATGATATGTTTTCACTGGTCCAATTAAATAAAAAATACATCCAAACAAGAAAACTGCTGATGGCCTTAGATATAATAGAAAGGGCTCTGGGCAGTTACTTTATCCCTTTGGGGTGCAGTGCCGTCCTCCATAAAAACAGAAACAAAGACAAAAATATTTACTGAGCAACTGTACGTTACCATATGCCTGAATCTGAGTTAGGTATATTCATAATGGTCACTGAATTTCCCGAAGCCCAGTTTCTTAGAAAAAGGAAACACAGAGAGATGCAGTGTCTTGTTCAAGATTTGTCTAGTTCATTTAACTATGAACAGAAGGGTCTAATCCCTGGACCTAGATCCAATGCTCTTTCTGTCACATCACAGCTGCCTCAAAAGTGGGCAAGACTAGCTGATCTTGCAGGTCCTGTATGGCTGTAATGTAACATGGTCCCATGATGATGGAGAGGGTACAATTCAATGAGTCTGAGTGGAAGATAGAAATGATTCAAGAGTGATCATCATTGTGATGACTCACCAAGTCTAGAAGAGTGATTCTCAATCTTGACTTCACATCAGCATCATCTCGTGAACTTAAAAAAAACTTCTAATACTTAGGTCTATCCCAAGATACATGAAATCATGGGGAAGGGGTCCAGGCATCAGTCTTTTCAAATCTCCCCCAGTGATTACAATGTGCAGCGAAGGTAGAATACAACTGCTTTAGACTTAGGAATTCATACCAGTGAAACTTCCTTTCTTGAGGTTGTTTGATACACTCCTCTCTCTCCTCTCTCCTGCATCTCATCTCTCTTTGCTCTTGCAAACCAGTGGAAGGAGAGCAACCTTCAGCTTCCTTGTTAGTTTCCATTTACAACAGAGTGTGATTGCTATAGGGGAGGGGAAGAAAGAAAATTAATAACAACAGCCATGAACAACCAACACTGTCAACAGGTCCGTTCCTGACAAAGACTTAGCAGTGCATAACCATGACAAGCCAAACCATTAGCAAGGAAACTACTCACGCCTGACTTGCTCAGGTGGCTTTGCCAGCAGATAACAACGGGCTCTTGGGAGTAGCTTCCACCCAGTGCAGCTCCTCACATAAAGGAGGGTGTTGTGGCTTTCCTGTAGGGGGAGAAACAAAAGTGACATGCAGCGTCAAAGTATTCCCAAGGTCAAAATGACCCAACACCATATGGGATTCTATGAGCTAGAAAATAGTTGATTAAAATTTTAACCCTCTTCACAGACCAAAAGGGATTTTATCCCCAAATCTGGCATACTTAGACTGTGGCTGCTTCTAGAGCTGGATTATATCCTTATGGAAGAATGGGTCTTAACAATTTCCATGGGTTCTTGTTCAGTTAGCCCTGTTTTGGAATCTGACTTCAAATTCTGACAGATGGAAATCCACACTTCTTGAAATAATAAACATGGGAGAGTTATAAGCAAATATCTAGATCACCTTATTAAGGTAAAAAAAATACATGCATTTCAATAGTGAAGTGACAATAATGGGGCTGGGTAGTATTTGGTAAGGATTTCCAGGATTTTCTTCCATTTAATTTTATTATATTTTAATTAAATTTTTTTTTTTTTGGTCATGCAGCATGCAGGATCTTAATTCCCCGACCAGGGTGACCAGGGATCAAACCCGTCCCCCCTGCAGTGGAAGCACAGAGTCTTAACCACGGACTGCCAGGGAAGTCCTTTTCAATTTTAAATGTGTAAAGAGTAGTTTTTAAATGAGACAGTCTTTTTCTGGTGTTCTCAACTGGGTGAGAGAGGAATAGTGAAAGTGAAAATCTAGGTGTTTCCAAATTTAAGAGTGGTTCCCCCAACTCTCAGATTATCAAAGAGAATAAAAGTGCCCTTTCATTTTCCCCAGCATTTTGAGTTGTTTCAATTATTAATGACCAACACAGTGGTAAGAAATGCTTTTAATAATTTTTAGCCTTTTTGTTGTGAAAGACACACACACACACACACACACACACACATCAGAAAACTGCAAAAATAAATAATGTTTAGCCCAATGATCCACCACCAGGCCAAGGAATAGAATGTGGCAAGCCTTCCTATAGTAAATTTTCTCAGGTAGAAAAAGGTCATCATTTTGAAATTCTACCTTTCTTCCTGGAAAAGTAAGAAACATTTGAACCTGGTTTTTGAAAGATTCCTAACGGGGGAAAAAAAGGAAAGAATGTCAGTGGGAAATGTTGAGTTCATCTCTGTACCAGCTAGAACTTTCCTTGTTGCCTGAACATATTTCTGTGCCTTTGCCCTGCTCTTCCTTCTGTGTGGAGAGCCTTCACCCTGTGGACTGTAAAAAGGAGTTGATAATACCTTTCTAACCAGAGGCTTATAATTATGTAACTTAAATATTAACTAAGGCCCAATTAACCTAGTCTCTGTGAGGCATTATATTCTGGGAAGCCCAGCAACCACAAGAAATAAAAGAATTCTAATTCTTAACTAAATCACTTAAAGAGCATTTTAGGGGGTATATTTCATATCCCACAGTGACAAAAATCCTTTCTCCCCTTTTCTCTTCTTCCATACCCCACAACAGTTCTAAAGACTCTCACTTACCAGCCCTACCCCAGAAATAATTTCTAGATGCTACATACTGTGGTATTTTCTCTCTCTGTACCTCCTCATTACCTCTGTTCTTTATTGTGTAGACCAATTAAACTGTTCATGCTTCTTTTTTTTAAAAAAAATCCTTTCTGCTTTTCCCATCCCCTAGATTTTTTACAACAAAGTAGAGCAATGGAGGTGGCCCTACTAGCAAGATTCTTCGCCATTTTCCTCTTTCTTTTGTGTCCTTTTTCTGTCTACTCATTCCTCAAATTCTGTCTCTCAAAGAGCCCAAACTGGTTTGGCGAATGCCGGAATATGCTTAGAGGATGAGAGAGTGGGGAGAAGTGGACTACATTCTTTCAGCTGGTAGGGGTGATGTGTGTGTGTGTGTGCATGGGTGGGAGAGTGTGGGTGGAGACTGGGAATACTCATGTTAATAAGGCTTATCCCAGAAATGATTAATTGAGCTGAATTTTTTTAAAAAAAACAACATAAATTGAACGTGGGTAGGGGTTAGGGATGCTACATCTTAACCTCAAAAAATGAGTAAGACAGTCTATTAAAGGGTTAAAAGTATTGAAAGACTGCCCGATGTGGGTCAGAGTTGCCAAAAGCACTGCTTTGACCCTGGGAGATTCCTGAAGACTTGGGTGGTGGTAGTTAGGGGTGGAATGGGGAGAGATGGATGTGAAAGGAAGGAAAAGGCTAAGTTATATGCTTGGGTGGGGGTAGTCTTCCTCATGGTTCTTTGCTGAGATCTTTTTTCCTCTGCTGAAATCTGCAGGGACCATATCCAGAGCTGCCTCATGTAGGGCAAAGCTGGAGGAGACTGAGATCAATTAGACCAGCAGGACTGAGGCCACGAAAGTAAAATGGTCAGTGTGTGGCCACCCAGCCATTGGCTGTGACCACCTGGGTGGTGGGCCAATGTGATGAGAAACAAAAAGTGACCAGTCAAGTCCTAGACCTGCGGCCAAGTAGACAGTGCTTAGTTCCTTTTTTTAAAGGGTTTGACAACCTTAGAGAAAAATGTATCTTCAATATAAAATGTAGAAACATGAAGATGAGGGCAACAGAGCCCACATAATGTAAGACAATGCACAGATGCATAGGCTACTTAAGAGAAAAAGAAGTGATTTTCAGAGTACAGTAACAAGAAAGATCTAGATGTTTTATGTAGTAAAATTTGCTTATAAAAACCCCTGGTGTGATTCAGAAATTCTGAGATAATGCCCATGTTTCTGAAATTTCTATTAAAGAACTACTCTGGAATTATCCATAGTAGAAATACTTAAATCTAATTCCACCCAACAGAGCATCTGTTCATCCTAGTCATTGGCCATCAGGGACTGCTATACTAGTGGTGTCCTGATGGGGCTAATGCCCGAGGATATCCTTCTGCTATTCCTGACTAATGGTACTGATTCTGATTTTGTAGCCCCTCAGTTTATGACTTCAAGTTGATGTCTCATTGCAACTACCCAAACTCACCAGGCTTTATGACAGGACAGTAAGATTCAGGTTATTCTCTTCAACTTCCCTCTTCTTGTCAGTGGGACCACCAGATTCATAATCTTTCTTTTATTTTTTTAAGGTCAACATGATTAGTTGATTTTTTTAATATTATTGAACAGTAGCAAGGCATGGCAAATATACTAATCATTTAAAAAAATAATTCATTTATTTTATTTTTGGCTGTGTTGGGTCTTTGTTGCTGTGTGCGGGCTTTCTTTAATTGTGGCGAGCTGGGGCTACTCTCTGTTGTGGTGTGCTGGCTTCTCATTGCAGTGGCTTCTCTCGTTGTGGAGCATGGGCTCTAGGCACGTGGGCTTCAGTAGTTTTGGCATGCGGGCTCCATAGCTGTGGCTCACAGGCTCTAGAGCGCAGGCTCAGTAGTTGTGGCGCATGGGCTTAGATGCTCCATGGCATGTGGGATCTTACCAGACCATGGATCAAACCCATGTCCCCTGCATTGGCAGGCAGATTCTTAACCACTGCACTACCAGGGAAGTCCCACTGATATTTTCTTAACCTACAGATATGGAGAAAACTACATGAAATCTATATAATACTATTCAAAGGCACTATGCATATATTCAAAATGCTACTCTCTCTAAAGAAGTTTCCAAAAGAATGAGTTTCGATTTTTTTTTTTTTTAGTTGAGGTATAGTTGTTTTACAATGTTGTGTTAGTTTCTACTGTGCAGTGAAGTGGAGTTCCCTGTGCTATACAACAGGTTCTTATTAGTTATCTATTTTATACATAGGAGTGTATATATGTCAATCCCAATCTCCCAACTCATCCCACCCCCCACCCCACCCCCCTCATAATCTTTTTTATTCTTATTGTCTTGATTTCCTTTGATCCCCGTACCCTGTATCCTATATGCTCCCCCATATCTTTCTTTTCAATGTCTCTGGAATCCAGGACTGCCTCTATCATTTGAGGGACCCAGAGCAAGAGTAAAATAATAGTGGCCCATGTACCCTATGTCTAAATACTTGCAAGTTATAAAAAAATTGAGCTCACAAACTATTGAACAAAATGTTCTCTTTTGTCTGGACAAATAATACCTTCCTAACGACACAACAGAAAAGTGTGAGTGAAGGTATGGTTTATATGTGACTGAAAGTTGGCAAAATGTCAAAAACAACTGACATTGCTTTTGTGCCTTAATTATAATTGCACATATCTGGGTGTATTGTTGACGGGCTGGCAATGTTTAGGTGAGTAATAAAGATACACATATTTCATAAATTATTATGTATATATTTATGAAAATTTTTGTCTTCAGCAAAATCACCAATTATGTTGTTATAATGAAGATTTTCACATGATTTGTTTTCTATTAACAGGGATGATCTAAAGTACTGAAAAATAAAATGCATTCAAGTGTACAAATTTTGAATATGTTTTCAGCAAAAATATAACTTAAAATAAAAATAAACATTGAAACATTTAAGTTAGTTTGAAAAATTGAAATTGTTTTAATAGGTCTTCCAAAAAGTTATTTTCTTCTAAAATATTTAAATTTATGTATTAAAGTTTAAAAGATAAAATACAAATAGTAATGAATTTCCATATTTTAAAGCAAAATTATTTAGATAAAGCTAACCTTTTAAATTTAATTTTAAAAAATGAATTCAATTTCATTAACTATGCTTGTCAAAATGAAACTATTAGCAGCAGGGAAAGATCTTTTTTACGAACATGTTGTATTTAGATCCTCAAATTTAAGAGTAAGTGAATTGTTGAATATAGCAAAATGTTTGTCAGCTTCCATGTGCAATTGTTTTCAGTATACACTAATTTATGAGGACTCTGAAACCACAAACTGGGACACAAAGAGAAGCAAGAAAATGGATGCTCAACTCTACTAGGGAAAGATATTTCTCTATGCAAGAATCTGTGGCATTCATGCTGGGAGTAAGGCTTTGTAAGTTGTTGTCTTCTCTTGAATCTAAGCAGTCCTGCTGCTGAAGCCCTCCTGTGCTCCAAAGCAGTATCTGTCTCTAGGAGGGCGGCCTCAGCTGCACAGCCGACCACCCTCATGGTACTGGACACAGGTGCCTGAACACCACTGTATTCTGTTTTAAGGGTATAGGGCAAGAAAGGTGGAAAAGCATTTCCCTGAGGCCTAAGCGGTGTTAGTTGGCAGCGTGAATGTTTAGAGCTATGGGTTGTGCCATGCTGGTGCAGAGCATTGGATCCAGAAAGACGTGTCCATGTGCTTTTCACTAAATTTAATTTTTTTGAATTTAGTGATACGTAGAACCCTCTAAAGCTTGGAATCCCAGCCGTCTTGCCTGGGTCTAAGGATGGAACTGTCCTGATGTGTCTCTTCCCCTCCATTTCTTAGTCCTGGTTCTAGTTATCTTGTATCTTGATATTGAAGTAGCTCTAACCACCTATGAATTTTTCTCCTGCCATGTCATCTACATCATCTGTAAGATGAATTTTTCTTAAATTCTGTGACCTACCGTGTCATTTCTTGCCTTAGAACTAACAGTCGTTACCTGATGCCTACTGAATCAAATCCTAAATATTAGGACTGTCTCACCTCATCAAATTAATTTCCTCTGTTTACTGATAAATACCCTTTGCTCTCTTATACCCCCTAAACTTGTAGTTCTCATTCTTTGTTGAGTAACTTCGCTCACAAGCATCCCCACTTTTTTTTATCAATATAACCTTGACTAAGGTAATAGCAAACATATTTTGGCTTATGTACATCAGCTTCTGTTAGGTGGCTTGTGGATTTTTTCCAGCCGGATTATATTTTGTCTTCCTAAGTATTAGTTGTATAAAAGTAGGGTAATTTTATTCTTCTTTGTTCTTTTAAGACTATAATCATATTTCAATTATGAGAATAAATATTTATGTTTTAAATAAAAATTTAGAAGTATATTAAGGAAAATGTCACTACATCACTTCCACTCTCATTCCCCTGGAGAAAGCCCTATCAATAATTTAGTTTGTGGTTTCAGACTTTTTCATGTATACAAATGTTTACAAACATTTTTGTATACACCTTTTGTAAAAGTAAAGAAGGTAGTAATGATCTTAAATATTCTCTTTTATAATTTTCTTTATTTGCATAACACTATATCACAGATGAATTTCCATGTCAGCCCATCAGACTATCTCATTCTTTAAAAGCTGCATATAATGAATATTATATGAATATAAAATCCCAACTGTAAATGAGAATAAGAATAGTATGTATTTCAAAGAGTTATGGTGGGGATTAAAAATGTTCAGACATTTGAAGTGCTCAGAACTGTGTCTAGCACATGGTAAGGATAAATACATGTAACCTGTTTAATAATAAAAACAATTTAATACTATTATTATTAATTTATTTGCCTATTTTCTGCTAATAGACATTTTTCTTTTTTTAACCCATATTATTTTTTTAATATTTTTTATTTTTTAACATCTTTATTGGAGTATAATTGCTTTACAATGGTGTGTTAGTTTCTGCTTTATAACAAAGTGAATCAGTTATACATACACATATATCCCCATATCTCCTCCCTCTTGTGTCTCCCTCCCACCCTCCCTATCCCACCCCTCTAGGTGGTCACAAACCATCGAGCTGATCTCCCTGTGCTATGCGGCTGCTTCCCACTAGCTATCTATTTTATGTTTCATAGTGTATATATGTCCATGCCACTCTCTCGCTTTGTCACAGCTTACCCTCCCCCCTCCCCATATCCTCAAGTCCATTCTCTAGTAGGTCTGTGTCTTTATTCCTGTCTTGCCCCTATGTTCTTCATGACCTTTATTTTATTTTTTTTAGTTTCCATATATATGTGTTAGCATACGGTATTTGTTTTTCTCTTTCTGATTTACTTCACTCTGTATGACAGTCTCTAGGTCCATGCACCTCACTACAAACAACTCAATTTCGTTTCGCTTTATGGCTGAGTAATATTCCATTGTATATATGTGCCACATCTTCTTTATCCATTCATATGTTGATGGGCACTTAGGTTACTTCCATGTCCTGCCTATTGTAAATAGAGCTGCAATGAACATTTTGGTACATGACTCTTTTTTTTTTTTTTATTACTCTCTGCTTAACAACAAAGTGAATCAGTCATACATATACATCTGTTTCCACATCCCCTCCCTCCTGCGTCTCCCTTGCTCGCACCCTCCCCATCCCACCCCTCCAGGCGGCCACAAAGCACCGAGCCGATCCCCCCGCGCCACGCGGCTGCCCCCCACCATCCATCCACCCCACGCCCGGCAGTGTATACACGTCCGTGCCTCTCCCCCACCCCGTCACAGCCCACCCCATATCCCCAAGCCCACCCCCAGTAGGTCTGTGTCTCTATTCCTGTTTTACCCCTAAGTTCTTCATGACATTTTTTTTTCTTAAATTCCATATATATGTGTTAACATATGGTATTTGTCTTTCTCTTTCTGACTTACTTCACTCTGTATGACAGACTCTAGGTCTATCCACCTCATTACAAATAGCTCAGTTTCGATTCTTTTTATGACTGAGTAATATTCCATTGTATATATTGCCACATCTTCTTTATCCATTCATCCGATGATAGACACTTGGGTTGTTTCCATCTCCGGGCTATTGTGAATAGAGCTGAAATGAACATTTTGGTAAATGACTCTTTTTGAATTATGGTTTTCTCAGGGTATATGCCCAGTAGTGGGATTGCTGGGTCATATGGTAGTTCTATTTTTAGTTTTTTTTTTTTTTTTTTTTTTTTTGCGGTATGTGGGCCTCTCACTGTTGTGGCCTCTCCCGTTGCGGAGCACAGGCTCCGGATGCGCAGGCCCAGCGGCCATGGCTCACGGGCCCAGCCGCTCCGCGGCATATGGGATCCTCCCAGACCGGGGCACGAACCCGTATCCCCTGCATCGGCAGGCGGACTCTTAACCACTTGCGCCACCAGGGAGGCCCCCTATTTTTAGTTTTTTAAGGAACCTCCATACTGATCTCCATACTAGCTGTATAAATTTACATTCCCACCAACAGTGCAAGAGGGTTCCCTTTTCTCCACACCCTCTCCAGCATTTATTGTTTGTAGATTTTTTGATGATGGCCATTCTGACTGGTGTGAGATGATATCTCATTGTAGTTTTCATTTGCATTTCTCTAATGAGTAAAGATGTTGAGCATCCTTTCATGTGTTTGTTGGCAGTCTGTATATCTTCTGTGGAGAAATGTCTATTTAGGTCTTCTGCCCATTTTTGGATTGGGTTGTTTGTTTTTTTGTTATTGAGCTGCATGAGCTGCTTATAAATTTTGGAGATTAATCCTTTGTCAGTTGCTTCATTGGCAAATATTTTCTCCCATTCTGAGGGTTGTCTTTTGGTCTTGTTTATGGTTTCCTTTGCTGTGCAAAAGCTTTTAAGTTTCATTAGGTCCCATTTGTTTACTTTTGTCTTTATTTCCATTTCTCTAGGAGGTGGGTCAAAAAGGATCTTGCTGTGATTTATGTCATAGAGTGTTCTGCCTATGTTTTCCTCTAAGAGTTTGATAGTGTCTGGCCTTACATTTAGGTCTTTAATCCATTTTGAGCTTATTTTTGTGTATGGTGTTAGGGAGTGATCTAATCTCATACTTTTACATGTCCCTATCCAGTTTTCCCAGCACCACTTATTGAAGAGACTGTCCTTTCTCCACTGTACATTCCTGCCTCCTTTATCAAAGATAAGGTGACCATATGTCCGTGGGTTTATCTCTGGGCTTTCTATCCTGTTCCATTGATCTATCTTTCTGTTTTTGTGCCAGTACCATACTGTCTTGATTACTGTAGCTTTGTAGTATAGTCTGAAGTCAGGGAGCCTGATTCCTCCAGCTCCATTTTTCGTTCTCAAGATTCCTTTGGCTATTCGGGGTCTTTTGTGTTTTCATACGAATTGTGAAATTTTTTGTTCTAGTTCTGTGAAAAATACCGTGGTAGTTTGATAGGGATTGCATTGAATCTGTAGCTTGCTTTGGGTAGTGGAGTCATTTTCACAATGTTGATTCTTCCAATCCAAGAACATGGTATATCTCTCCATCTATTTGTATCATCTTTAATTTCTTTCATCAGTGTCTTATAATTTTCTGCATACAGGTTTTTTGTCTCCTTAGGTAGGTTGATTACTAGATATTTTATTCATTTTGTTGCAGTGGTAAATGGGAGTGTTTTCTTAATTTCACTTTCAGATTTTTCATCATTAGTGTATAGGAATGCTAGAGATTTCTGTGCATTAATTTTGTATACTGCTACTTTACTAAATTCATTGATTAGCTCTAGTAGTTTTCTGGTAGTATCTTTAGGATTGTCTATGTATAGTATCATGTCATCTGCAAACAGTGACAGCTTTACTTCTTCTTTTCCAATTTGGATTCCTTTTATTTCTTTTTCTTCTCTGATTGCTGTGGCTAAAATATGATGTATCCAAAACTATGTTGAATAATAGTGGTGACAGTGAGCAACCTTGTCTTATTCCTGATCTTAGTGGAAATGGTTTCAGTTTTTCACCATTGAGGACGATGTTGGCTGTGGGTTTGTCACATATGGCCTTTATTATGTTGAGGAAAGTTCCCTCTATGCCTACTTTCTGGAGGGTTTTTATCATAAATGGGTGTTCAATTTTGTCAAAAGCTTTCTCTGCATCTATTGAGATGATCATATAGTTTTTCTCCTTCAATTGTTAATATGGTGTATCACATTGATTGATGTGCATATATTGAAGAATCCTTGCATTCCTGGGATAAACCCCACTTGAACATGGTGTATGATCCTTTTAATGTGCTGTTGGATTCTGTTTGCTAGTATGTTTTTGAGGAATTTTGCATCTATGTTCATCAGTGATATTGGCCTGTATTTTTCTTTCTTGGTGACATCTTTGTCTGGTTTTGTTATCAGGGTGATGGTGGCCTCGTAAAATGAGTTTGGGAGTGTTCCTCCCTCTGCTATATTTTGGAAGAGTTTGAGAAGTGTAATTATTAGCTCTTCTCTAAATGTTTCATAGAATTCGCCTGTGAAGTCATCTGGTCCTGGGCTTTTGTTTGTTGGAAGGTTTTTAATCACAGTCTCAATTTCAGTGCTTGTGATTGGTCTGTTCATATTTTCTATTTCTTCCTGGTTCAGTCTCGGAAGGTTGTGCATTTCTAAGAATTTGTCCATTTCTTCCAGGTTGTCCATTTTATTGGCATAGAGTTGCTTGTAGTAATCTCTCATGATCCTTTGTGTTTCTGCAGTGTCAGTTGTTACTTCTCCTTTTTCATTTCTAATTCTATGGGTTTGAGTCTTCTCCCTTTTTTTCTTAATGAGTCTGGCTGATGGTTTTTCAATTTTGTTTATCTTCTCAAAGAACCAGCTTTTAGTTTTATTGGTCTTTGCTATAATTTCCTTCATTTCTTTTTCTTTTATTTCTGATCTGATCTTTATGATTTCATTCCTTCTGCTAACTTTGGGGTTTTTTGTTCTTCATTCTCTAATTGCTTTAGGTGTAAGCTTAGGTTGTTTATTTGAGATGTTTCCTGTTTCTTAAGGTATGATTGTATTGATATAAACTTCCATCTTAGAACTGCTTTTGCTACATCCCATAGGTTTTGGGTCGTCGTGTTTTCATTGTCATTTGTTTCTATGTATTTTTGATTTCCTCTTTGATTTCTTCAGTGATCTCTTGGTGATTAAGTAGTGTATTGTTTAACCTCCATGTGTTTGTATTTTTTACAGATTTTTTCCTGTAATTGATATCTAGTCTCATAGTGTTGTGGTCAGAAAAGATACTTGATATGATTTCAATTTTCTTAAATTTACCAAGGCGTGATTTGTGACCCAAGGTATGATCTATCCTGGAGAATGTTCCATGAGCACTTGAGAAGAATGTGTATTCTGTTGTTTTTGGATGGAATGTCCTATAAATATCAATTAAGTCCATCTTGTTTAATGTATCATTTAAAGCTTGTGTTTCCTTATTTATTTTCATTTTGGATGATCTGTCCATTGGTGAAAGTGGGATGTTAAAGTCCCCTAATATGATTGTGTTACTGTCGATTTCCCCTTTTATGGCTGTTAATATTTCCCTTATGTATTGAGGTGCTCCTATGTTGGGTGCATAAATATTTACAATTGTTATATCTTCTTCTTGGATCTATCCCTCGATCATTATGTAGTGTCCCTCTTTGTCTCTTGTAATACTTTTTATTTTAAAGTCTATTTTGTCTGATATGAGAATTGCTACTCCAGCTTTCTTTTGATTTCCATTTGCATGGAATATCTTTTTCCATCCCCTCACTTTCAGTCTGTATGTGTCCCTAGGTTTGAAGTGGGTCTCTTGTAGACAGCATATATATGGGTCCTGTTTTTGTATCCATTCAGCCAGTCTGTGTCTTTTGGGTGGAGCATTTAATCCATTTACATTTAAGGTAATTATCGATATGTATTTTCCTATTCCCATTTTCTTAATTGTTTTGGGTTTGTTATTGTAGGTCTTTTCCTTCTCTTGTGTTTCCTGCCTAGAGAAGTTCCTTTAGCATTTGTTGTAAAGCTGGTTTGGTGGTGCTGAACTCTCTCAGCTTTTGCTTGTCTGTAAAGCTTTTAATTTCTCCATCAAATCTGAATGAGATCCTTGCTGGGTAGAGTAATCTTGGTTGTAGGTTTTTCTCCTTCATTCCTTTAAATATGTCCTGCCACTCCTTTCTGGCTCTGCAGAGTTTCTGCTGAAATATCAGCTGTTAACCTCATGGGGATTCCCTTGTGTGTTATTTGTTGTTTTTCCCTTGCTGCTTTTAATATTTTTTCTTTGTATTTAATTTTTGATAGTTTGATTAATATGTGTCTTTGTGTGTTTCTCCTTGGATTTATCCTGTATGGGACTCTCTGTGCTTCCTGGACTTGATTAACTATTTCCTTTCCCATATTAGGGAAGTTTTCAACTATTATCTCTTCAAATATTATCTCAGTCCCTTTCTTTTTCTCTTCTTCTTCTGGGACCCCTATAATTCAAACGTTGGTGTGTTTGATGTTGTCCCAGAGATCTCTGAGAGTGTCCTCAATTCTTTTCATTCTTTTTTTTTTATTCTGCTCTGCAGTAGTTATTTCCACTATTTTATCTTCCACGTCACTTATCCATTCTTCTGCCTCAGTTATTCTGCTATTGGTCCCTTCTAGAGAATTTTTTATTTCATTTATTGTGTTGTTCATCACTGTTTGCTCTTTAGTTCTTCTAGGTCCTTGTTAAACATTTCTTGTATTTTCTCTATTCTATTTCCAAGATTTTGGATCATCTTTACTATCATTATTCTGAATTCTTTTTCAAGTAGACTGCCTATTTCCTCTTCATTTGTTAGATCTGGTGGGTTTTTGCCTTGCTCCTTCATCTGCTGTGTGTTTTTCTGTCTTCTCATTTTGCTTAAGTTACTGTGTTTGGGGTCTCCTTTTTGCAGGCTGCACGTTCTTAGTTCCCATTGTTTTTGGTGTCTGACCCCAGTGGCTAAGGTTGGTTCAGTGGTTTGTGTAGGCTTCCTGGTGGAGGGGACTAGTGCTTGTTTTCTGGTGGATGAGGCTGGATCTTGTCTTTCTGGTGGGCAGGTCCACATCTGGTGGTGTGCTTTGGGGTGTCTGTGGCCTTATGATTTTAGGCAGCCTCTCTGCTAATGGATGGGGTTGTGTTCCTGTCTCTAGTTGTTTGGCATAGGGTGTCCAGCACTATAGCTTGCTGGTCGTTGAGTGAAGCTGGGTCTTGGTGTTGAGATGGAGATCTCTGGGAGATTTTCACCATTTGATATTACATGGAGCTGTGAGGTCTCTTGTGGACCAGTGTCCTGAACTTGGCTCTCCCACCTCAGAGGCATAGCCCTGACGCCTGGCTGCAGCACCAAGAGCCTTTCATCCACACGGTTAATCTAGTCCCCAAATCTCCACGAGGCACAGAAAACAAAATAAAATAAAACAAAAACTCTTTTACAGTGCATAGGCAATGAAGTCAATCCTCCTTACATCGGTCTTCTTAAAATTAGGTCACCTAGGCTTCATTCTCACAGAAGGTCAGAAAAGGCTACCCCAGGAAAGGAAAGAAGCCATCTGCAGCCTTGCCCCTCCTCAAACTAGAAGATAGCTTGCTAATAGACTTTTGTTTTCTCTAATTTTTTACTTTTACAAATAATTCTTCAATGACCATCCTAACATATACCCTTGCACACTAAACCATACTAATTCATCTTTCTATCAATGGAGTATAAGAATCCAGTATGGCAATTTTTAAATGTTTCTTGTATTGCTTTTTTTGTTTGAAATTTTTTTTGATTGTTGTAAAAGTCACACAATATAAAAGTTAAATATGGGTAAAATAGTATGTTTTACTTTTGTTGTATTTCTGATTATAAAAGTAATACATGCTCTTTGCAGAGAATTTGGAAAATAGCAAAAGTGTCAAAGCCCTACCATTCAGAGATAAAATCACTCTTAACATTTTAATGTATTTCTTGGGAATCATTTTATTTTTATTGGATAAGTGTATGTAGTTGTTTTTCACTCAATACACATTATAGAGAAAGCACTTGCCCATGATACATAATATTTTGTCACATGAATACACCATCATTTACTTAACTGTTCTTTATTTGTTGGATATTTAAGTTATTCCTAATTTTTCACTGTATGAGTAAGTCTACAGTTAGCTTTTGAGCATAAGTTTTTGCCCACGTTTCAGTTTTACTTAAAACATGAAGGATACAGACTTTTGATTGCCAAGGTGCTTTCCAGGAAAGTTCTCAGCAACATAAGAGAGTGCCTGTTCCAGGAATGGCCTTCAGAAGTCAGCCTCCACTTTTCCAATCTGGAAGCATCCATTGGATCACTGCTTCTTCACCTTTCCCAGGGCCAGATGGAGCCTGGCAATCTCAGCCACAGATAACATGCTAGATATTCTATTCTGTCATTAAGACTCTGATGGTTCATATGCTGGACTCTTGCTATTTATTCAGGGCTTATCTAATATCATTTCTTGCTCTTCATAATCTTTCTCTCAAATTCTTTATGGCAACACTTCATCCTCTTTTTGGATATCCCTTCCGTGAACTGTAGAAGATTAGAATCTCAGCAAATCTAAATTCTATTTTCTGCTCCTGCAGGGACTAGCTGTGTGACATTGGGAAGTGATTTATCCCCTCTGTGTCTCAGTGTCCTCATCAGTAAACTAGAGGTGTGTGTAATATGGTATTTATGGCATTTTTGTAGTGAATAAAATCAAAGAAAGCTAGAAATTCACATGTACACCTGCCTATAATGACAACATACAGCTCATAATTTTATTGTCCTTCCAAAGGCGAGCTCCAGTGTGTTGATCAAGCTGATTTTAACATTTCTTTGGTCTCTGAAGGAGACATCTGGCACTGCCTTTACTCTATGGGGTAACCATGTAATGAGGTAGGCAATGAGAAGGGTGTGAAAGAAGAGAGGGGACCGGCAGATAATGACAAGGAGCTTGAAGCACAGTCTGCCTGTCAGGTGTGTTGATAGCTTTGGTCAAGAATTCACATACCAGGAAGTCAGGTACAAAATACCACAATTTCTTTAGCCACAGGCATAGAGTTTGTCGGCTCCTTTCTTCCAGCAAGTGATAACATGTACTAAGTTAAATAATGCATGGTACTTCAACTATTCTTACTTCCTATCCTTTGGTTATTATAATTACATGTAATTTTGTGACGGATTTTCTATTTTTTAAGAAATCGCACTTTTGTAGTTGATCCAGCTAACAGGATTTTCTTACATTACTTCATAAAGAGACCATCTTTTAAACTTCTAATGTTATTTCTTATTCATTAGTACATTTGCCTATGGGGTATGTTCATAAATGGGTTAAAGTTACAAAGTTATGCTTATAAAAGCTCATGGTAATTTGGAGTATCAGGAGGATTTATTAATTTTGAAATCTTAAAAGAGCAAAAGCTAAAATGAGATTGGATTAAGTATATTCTTACATGCAGTTATTCTAAACACCCTTAAGGACCAAAGACTAACTTACAGAGGACATTATGCAAATGTGAATATATCTCTATGTGCCTCGTAGGCTTGCTGATATAATATTTTACATGGTTAGTTAAGTACATCAAGTAAAAGGTTTGACCTTGATAGAGTAGAAAGGTGCTTACTTCAAAAAAACTCAGTTGTTTTCCAGGCCATTGCGGAACAATCAACATAAAGTGAATGTAATCTAGAATCTAATCATTAATATCTTAGTCAGCTAAGTATCTACTTCACAGGAAACCAAATATATGCTTTCTAGTACACCCATATCTCCTGTATTCATGTTTGTCATCTAAATACACGAGCTTGAATACGTCTTAGGGACTGTACTGTTGCGATGTGAAGAAATTGTTTGTAGACATGGCTGACACCAAGAAAGGAAGTTAAAAAAATTTTAGCTCCCCAGCTGTCATGATGACTTAATTAGATTTGGGGGGGATGGTGGCCCCAAGAATCAAGAGCTTTTTAAAAAAGCTTCCCTACACGAATCCCATGATTAGGAACCACCAGAGGCCTCCTGAACTGTAATTTGACAGCCCGATGTGGTATTTTCGTATCTTTCCTTTTGCCACATTATCATTTCAGTATGATAAGGAATAGATATGGTTTCCTGGGATTTATAGTTTCTATATTAATATGAGAAGAAGAAAGTGTTAATGGGGATACTATGACTTAAGCTCTAGAAACTTGGAACAAAGGGGCCATTCTGGCACACTTTAGCTCATCCATTATTAATTGTCATCTACTTGTGGTGCCCATATCTAGGGTTGGCTGAAAGTAAGGAAGGAATTTGGGGAGGAGGAGACAAGAGAATGTTACAAAGAAACCTAAACATTCATTACCTTACCTCTGCCTCAAGTGGAGTTTTTCCCAAAAAGCACTTAAATGAATACATTCATTGATCATTAGCCACTAATTGATCACTAATTTATATAGGCACTTTAAAAAATTTAGTCAACAAATATTTACTGAACATTTATAGGATATAGAGTTCTGTGCTTGCCAAAGGGTCAGTGGTTTTAGAAACTTTCCAAATATTCTCTACCCTGTTCATTAGCAATGGGCAAGGGGAAATGAGAATAAAAATCTGATTGACAAACTTATGTTAGAAGAAATTATTCCAAATGTGTGTGGACCATGAGGGGTGCAAATTTCTCATTTTGAGCTAATTGCATTCTTCCTCATCTTAATAAGAAATGTTATTTCTTTCTGATCATTTTAAGCATCACTAATGCCCCAGCAGACTGAAATGGGGACAGTTGTCAGGCGGAGAAAACGGATGATGGTAGAAGCAAAATGTAATTTCTTCCACTGTAATTCTCCACAAGTTGTGTAAACTTTCCTCAGTTAAACAAACGTTTTTAAAGACAAAGATTTTACATTTTCATCTAAACACTGCTGGAAACAACTGCTCACTTTCACTCTTTTGGAGCCTTCCCAAACAGCTAGGAGATTTGTGTTTTCTTTAATAGTCTCAGCAGTATGCTTTCTTCTAAAAAAGAGAAAAATGAAAACCTTGTATTTCCCTGAATGCTGACTAAAGTAACATGACTGTGTTCCAGGTAGTCTAGTGAATAAATATGTAATTATTATTATTTTATAGAATTTTTATTGACTTAGCAGCAAATTTACCAAGCATTTGAACTTCACACACCACCATTTAAAATGTGTCATACCTGCATACCAATAAGAGAGACCCTGAGCTGACCCTTCACTATAGTCACTGGATCACTGAACACGTTCTCAGTTTGGAGTCAGTGGGGCAAATCCTACAGCTAGAGTCAGTGAAAATTTGAAAGAAGTGCACATGCATAGAATATGGATGTTTATTTTTGTGGAGGTCTGTGGATTTCTCAATTTCACACCTTTTAAAAGGGACATAGAATCTCTAAAGAGAATAAATGTAGATATTTAATTTCTCCTTGGGAAATATCAGTCACATACCTGAAATGAAGGCCCCAAGTGAGTAAAATGCAAAGGAGAGGAATGGATTATGAGTGACAATGTGGATAATTATATCATCCCAACATGTTGGTGAGCATCAGTATGGTTCAATATGGACTTCAAGTCTCAGTTCTATTATCAACTGGCTGTGTGTCTTTGGACAAGTCACTTAACAACTCTGTGCCTCACTTTCCCCATCTAAAAATAGGGATAGTATGTGAGGGTAAAATAACGTGTGTACAGTGTTTGGAATAGTGCAGAACACATTGTAAATGCTCAATAAACCCTAGTGATTAATTGCTATCATATAACCTAGCTTTATGACACATTTTCAAGAGACCACTAATATGTAACCATGCCCAATTATATTATTCTGGTTGGCCTGCCCAGTTATATTATTCCCACCCACCATTCTCACTCCCCAGAGACATTCTCCAGGTAGCGCTCCATATCTCCAGGGTAAGAACTTGCACAGCCTTGGGCTTGCCATATGGTGGTCCTCAAGGTTGATCCCATGTGGTTCTTTTATTCCATCTGTATGTCAGCCTCTTGGGGTGGCATGAAAGCTGCCAGTCTGTGGAAGTATCTGTACTCCCACAAATATCACCCTTCCTGCCCATGCCTTTTCTACTTCTATTGTTCCTTATTCCCTTAACTGAGCGTCTACCAGAACATGGATACATAGGAGCTTCCCAGTCCATACTTACTGACTGGTTAGCTGGTAAACTATAATTAAGAAAAATTAAGGCAAAATTAGCATTAGGTGAAATTTTGAGAGTAATTTTAAAGATAAAGAACAGTGAGGAATGCCTAGAAGGAGGCTAAGTGGCTCCAAAATCGTTTTTCATTAGTATCAGATTGTGTCTGTATGTTCTTTATATATTAGTATGCCTTAGGCTACAGGTGTCCTCAGCATCAAAATTCAGACTAAATGTTGAGGCCACCCTATAAAGATCTGATTATGAGGGAAGTCCTTTGTCTAGTTCACAACACATCCCTACTCAAAGTTCTCTACTCTTTGGCATATGTTTTTATCTTGCTGATTGGTTTTATGTCAGTGAACAGTGGATAGTAATGAAACCCTCAATTTGACTCCATAGTAGCCATCATGAGCTTATTGGAACATCCAATGGCATGTTCACTCTATTTGAAGGGAAATTAAAAGTTAAAAAAAACCACAGTTTAGGAAGATTAGGGGAGCAGGGGTCACATGGCAAAGGGTAATTTCTTTAAGATCACAATGACAGTCAGTGGCAGAATCTAGATATACTGACTCCCAGAGAGTGAGCCTTCACCATGGGCTGGCACAACTATTAGAAAATAGTCAGTACTCTTGTTCTTAAAGGTAATTCCCTAAGAAGGGAGCAACTCAAGGCCCAGATATTCATAGTAGCCAGTTAAGGACTTCTGTTGGACGCCCTGTTGATGGGACTCTTCTGGGTGTGATAAAAGAGGCTATCCTATGAATATAGAATGCTGGAAATTCAGAGACCTATTGCAAATGGAATTAGCATAATTTTATGTGGAGCTTGTTTCTCTGGCTCTCAGCTAGAATTGACAACCTGACTTGTAGTTTTCGACTGAGTATCTCTGCCTACTGGCAAACTGCTTCTGTTCTAGGTTACTAAAACAGGAGAACTGGATGGAGCTAGGGAGAGGACTGAAATGGACTCTTTGGTTGCAATCAACAGAACTCCAATTTCAGTTAGATTAAACACAAATACAAATCCATTAAGTCATGTTACCTGGAGGTCAGGCATTGCTGGATCCAGGACCTCAGGGATGAGGTCTGTTCTGTCTCTCTCTGTCTCTTGACTTTGTGCATTTATTTCTTCTTCTCTTTGTATTATATATTCGTCTTATTCTTTCCTGCTGCAGAGGAATTCTTGCCATGTGGAGGGAAAGTAGACACTAGCAACCAAGTACTATCTCTTGGACCAGTCTGTCTGGTCAGGACCAAAGGATACCATAATTGGCCAAGTCTGAGTCACACATTCAGCTCTGTGGCCAAAAGCAGAGTGATTTACTGTGATCAAGAACTCTACTAAAAATCATTTGAAATCAACAAGGAAATAGGGGTGCTTTCCCGAGGAAGGAAGGGGAAGAGAAAAAAATACCGAGCAGAGCAAAACAGGAGTTCCAAGAGCCACTCAGAATGTTTTGGAATAAAACTTGGCAGCTTAGCGGTGGGGTGGGATGCCATGGTCTGTGCGTCTTTGACTCAGTGATCCATATTGCATCTAGTTGTAGGCATTAAATGGCACTAAACTACTGTCTTTTCTAGCCCAGCACAACTCAGTCTGTTGGTTGCTTCTTCTCCCCATGCATACCCCTTTCCGTGAGTTTGAGTTATGAATGTTGAGTTAGTGATGATGAATGTTTGAGTTAGTGAGGTGAACTGCATGAGAGAAGCACAGGGCAGGTTGGCTCCCTTGTGGGCATGTATGGGAATGCCTTTGGCTGGCCATGGCACAAATTCTGTCTCTCAGAATGGAAAGTATTCTGGTCTGTGATAAGCTGTAAAGTCAGCAAGCTCCCTTGCCTTTGCATAGGCTGGTTTTGATGCAGGATGCCATTTATTCATTCATTCAGTCAGTAATTATTTCTTGAATTCCTACCATGTGTCTGGAGTTGTTACATTGCTCTTGCCCCATGGAGATTACAGTCTGTTAGAGAGTATAGACACTAACCAAAGAATTACCCAGTTACCCTCTCAGTTTTGTCATTGCTTCAACTCTTTCTCCCTTACCCATACTCCAAATGTAGCCAAACTGATGTTTTTTAGCAGACTATATCAAATTACATATTTTCCCTGCTTAAAATCCTTCAATGACTTTTTATTTCTCTGTGAATAAAATCTTTCTTTTTTATTGTAATAATTTTTCCAACTTTAGACATATAACTGGCATATAACATTGTATAAGTTTAAGATGTACAAGGTGTTGACTTGATACATATATATTGTAAATTGATTACCACCATAATGGTAGTTAACACCTCCATAACACCACATAATCACCAGTTCTTTTTTGTGGTGAGAACATTTAAGACCTACTGTCTTTCAAGTATATAATACAGTGTTACTAGCAACAATCACCATACTGTATATTAGATCCCCAGAATTTATTCATCTTGCACCTGGAAATGTGTACCCTTTGACCAACATCTCCCCATATCTCTCACCCTCCAGCCCCTGGTAACCACCATTCTACTTTCTGTTTCTATGGGTTCAGCTTTTTTAGATTCCACGTATAAAATCACACAGTATTTATCTTCTTCTGTCTGACTTATTTCACTTAGAATAATGCCCATGTTGTTGCAAATGGCAGGATTTCCTTCTTTCTCATGGCTGAGTAATATTCCATTACACACACACACACACACACACACACACACACACACACACCCCACATCTTCTTTATCCATTCATCTGTTAATGAACACTTTGGTGGTTTCCATATCTTGGCTATTGTAAATAGTACTGCTATGAGCAATAGAGGGCAGATGTATTGTCAAGATCCTATTTTCATTTCCTTTGAATACATGTCCAGAAGTGGAATTGCTGTATCATATGAGAGTTCTATTTTTTTAAGTTTTTTTTTTTTTAATATGCTATCTGTGTTAACATGTAATGGGCTTACTATATTTCCTTTTATTTCGTTATTTATTTATTTTTATTTTTGGCTGTGTTGGGTCTTCGTTTCTGTGCGAGGGCTTTCTCTACTTGCGGCGAGCGGGGGCCACTCTTCATCGCGGTGCGCGGGCCTCTCACTATCGCAGCCCCTCTTGTTGCGGAGCACAGGCTCCAGACGCGCAGGCTCAGTATTTATGGCTCACGGGCCTAGTTGCTCTGCGGCATGTGGGATCTTCCCAAACCAGGGCTCGAACCCATGTTCTCTGCATTGGCAGGCAGACTCTCAACCACTGTGCCACCAGGGAAGCCCAACGGTTCTATTTTTAATTGTTTGAGAAATATCAAAAAATTATCCATGAATTATCCACAGTGGCTGCACCGATTTACATTCCCAACAATAGTACACAAGGGTTCCTTTTTCTTCACATCCTCACCAAATTTTGTTACCTCTTATCTCTTTGGTGATAGCCTTCCTAACAGGTGTGATGTGATACCTCATTGTGGTTTTGATTTGCATTTCTGAGAGTAAAATCCAAACATTTGCTACGTCCTCGAATGCCCTCTGGGACCTGGCTCCAGCTGAACTCCCCATTTTCTCTGCCTTGCTGTACTGGCAACACTGTCTCTCTGCTTCTTGCCTGCTCCAGCCCCTCTCTGGGCCTGGCACTTGCCCTCCGCTTAGCTTTGCACGGGATGAGCTCCTTGTCATCCTTCATGTGTCAACTCAAATGTCACCTCCTTAGAGAGGCCTTCTCTGACCAGCCATATAAAGGAGTTCCTTTCCTTATGTCATCTCTATCATTAGTCCCTTCACAGCACTGATCACGATTATTTGCAATGAAAAATCCTTTTTGTTCTCTTCCTTAGTGTTTGCTCCCTCCTAGCAGAATGAATTCGGGGACCATGTTGGTCTTATTCAGGGCTTTATCTCTGGTCTGAGCAATTGGTGAACTTGCATGTCTGCGAGGTGATCTCTTTAAGAGACACCTCCTCCTCCATGAAGCCTGCCTTGGGCAGAACTGATTTCTGTCTCCACGGTGCCTCACACACACCTTGGTGACAGCACTTGCTATGCTAGGCTATATAGTTGCTTCTCTCCATGCCTGGCTTCTCTGCTAGCCTATAGCTCCGTGAGGTCAGGGACCAAGACTTATCTCTGTATATCCAAAGCTGAACAGTGGTCCCCGGCCCATAGCAGGGGCTCTGCTGCTTAGTGATGGAATGAAAGCAACTCCAATGAATCAGCAATCTGTATCTGCGTGTTTGTGTATTCATCAGGGAATGGAGGGGTGGAGAACTACAGAAAGGACTGCGGTTCTTTCAGCTTTATTTGCTATATTGATGGGGTAGGAGTGAAGGAAAAGCTTTATGAACAGATGACAGGAAACAAGCAAACTTGCAAAAAAAGAAGACCTATTGTCATGCATTTTAGATTCAATTAATAGCTGCTGGTGGGTTAAAAAAGAGAAAACTACTAGGGGAGAACCAGAAGACAGGTACTTGACAGTATTCCTTTAATGCTTTTCCTGTTCCTTGATGCATTGTCTTCTTGTGGAAGTATCACTGTTGTGTGTAGACAAGGGGAAAAGCATCATCTTCAAACTGTAATGAATCTAAAATGAAAACAAGCCACACAGTTGGCCAACACTGCTTTTAAATTGCACATCAAGAACACTCCCAGTGACAAACACTTTCAAGGCAAACAAACCAAACAGAAATTAAAAAATCTCTGTGGGGTATAAATATGTAATTACACTCACGCAGGGAGCATTTTATCAGGTAAACCATCCCACTTTGTTAATTGAAATCCTCCAGCACTGGGCTTTTTTGACAAAGCATCTGAATATGTATGGGTAGGGTGTAGACATGCTGCTTCCCCGGGCTCTTCCTAGCTGGGGTTAACCATCTCAAAGCCATTTTCCCATGCAGCTGGGAGGTCAGTTCTTAAGCCTTTCTTTTGTCTGTTGCTTCTGTTTCCATCTAGCTGAATGTCACCAGGATGCAAACTGGTGTGGAATTCTTAATATCTATCCAAAACACAGCTATTTTCAAAATCAAGACTAATATTTTACTTTTATATAGCTCATTTGAAATACATAGACAAGTAATCCTCTGTGGTAATTTAGAAATGTTAAGATGACCAACAAAAGAGGTTCCAGGATTCTACATTAGTATATGGTGAAGAATGTTGGGCTAGAATTCCTGCTTCTGGCTCTACTCCAACTAGGTATCTGGCCATAGGCCATCAAGACATTGCCACCTCAATTTTCTCATCAAAAATAAAGGTTGGTTTATGATTGTTAAAAATTCCTTTCCACTCCAGCAAGGCCTATGATTCATTACTTGATAGTACTGCCTTTTTCTTTTTTTTCTTTAAGACTTATTATTTATTTATTTATTTATGGTTGCGTTGCGCCTTCATTGCTGCTCGCTGGCTTTCTCTAGTTGGCGGCGAGCGGGGGCTACTCTTTATTGCAGTGCGTGGGCTTCTCATAGCAGTGGCTTGTCTTTGTTGTGGAGCACAGGCTCTAGGCACGTGGGTTCAGTAGTTGTGGCACGCAGGGACTCAGTAGTTGTGGCTCGCGGCCTCTAGAGCGCAGGTTCAGTAGTTGTGGCGCATGGGCTTAGTTGCTTCACGACATGAGGGATCTTCCTGGACCAGGGCTTGAACCCATGTCCCCTGCATTGGCAGGTGGATTCTTAAGCACTGCACCACCAGAGAAGTCCCAGTACTGCCTTTTCTTGAGGTTTGTTTTGGTTTTTTTGAGCGTTGGATTATTAATTCAATAAAATCTTTAAGTGTTGGAAAATTCACCCAAATGAGGCTCTGTCTCCCTCCTCTGGAGTGTCTAGTGCTCTGGCCTTTCTTTAGGCCCTGGCTTGACCAACACTGCACCACAGGCATCAGAGGCATCTGCAAATCTACTGGGTGACCTCAATGCCCTCCCTATGAGCATGCTGCTGAGGTTGTCTGCAAAGGGGGAGACACAGGGTGGTGTCTGGGAATGGCTGGAGTAGAAATCCAAGTCCCAACACATAGATCTTACAGTAGAGGTAGAACTGTCTCTGGATTTTCCAGTTCCCAGAAGTATTAGTTTTCCAGGAGTTCTATAACAAGTCACCACAAGCTGGTGGCATAAAACCACAGAAATTTATTCTCTCACGGTTCCGAAGGCAAGAGGTCTGAAATCGAGGGCTCTAGGGAGATTCTGTCCCTAGCCTTTTCCAGCTTCTGCTGGCCCCAAGCATCTTGGCCTACAGCTGTATCATTCCAGTCTCTGCTGCCCCCTCCCCATTACATTGCCGCCTTCTCTTCTGTCTCTCTATGACTTCTCTTTTTTTGTCTCTTATGGGACACTTGTCATTAGATTTAGGGTCCACCCTGGTAATCCAGGATAGTCTCATCTCAACATCTTTAACTTAAGTACATCTGCACGGATCCTTTTTCCAAATAAGGTAACATTTATAGGTTCTGGGGATTTGGAAGTGGGCATACCTGTTTAGGGCCACAATTCAACCTACTACACATTAATCCTTGTCCCAAGATTTCTAAAGCAGTGGTGTAGAAAGTCTGGGTTTAATGTTGAAACATATACATAAATGATTAACATATGATTCACCCCCAAATCACCTTAGCCCATAATTTATTTATGAGGAACTGCTGGAAAGTAGCAGGAATAAGACATGAATGCATTTGGGACTTAATCAGCATGAGAGGAGAGCACAGGCATTAAGTCTGGTATTGAGCACTTCATGATCTCTGCAAGGCACCAAGGATGCCACAAAGGTGTACAGAGATGGCCCTACCCTTGAGCAACTCACAATGTAATAGAATGAAAAGGCAAGAGAACCAGGGACATGGAGAAAAAGAAAAGTGAGATATAGTTCCTAATGAGATAGGCTAGCAATTAAGTTTTCCTCCAGCACTCAAATATTTCTTCTGAAACACACTTTGGAAATGCACTGCTTTTCACGGGTGGTGAGTGAGTAGAGAGGTAACTAGAGCATATCTTCTCTCCTCTAAAGGTGACCTGATCAGATCCTGTCACAGTGGAGTTCCCTGGGAAGCGGAATCTGAAATGGAGATTAGCATGCAGGATGTTTATTAGGAGAGCTCTTGGGATTAACAACTGAGGAAGGTAAGGGCAAGGGTTGTGCAGAGGGTGAAGCTGAGCTGTCATACAGACTCAGTCCAGGTCTCAGTTGGCCTTCAGGGAGCTCTGGAGTGAGGATAGTCCTTCAGAGTTTCCCCTCGATGGGGCAGGGCCTTTGAACCACACATCGGTCAGTCACTGGGTATGTGCTGCCCATGTAGAGCTCTCTTCAGCCAGGATATTCCCAGAGGACTCTGTGTCCCAGCAACTGGAGGACTCAGTTCTTCAGTCCTGAAGGAGGATGTGGGCTGGCACATCATGGCGTCCACTAAAGATCCTTGCTCAGTCCTCACCATCCCCAAACTCCTTGGCACCATCCCACAAGCTTTACAATTTTTTGAAGATAAATCTTACCCGAAAGGTTGGTGCTATCCACATAAATTCTTCTGTCTGGTTACATTCATAAGTTTGTTATTGGAGAAGAGAGCAGGACCAGTGCTGTAGAACAGAGCTATGACCAGCCAAAGGGATTCAAGGGAAAAAGAGGCTTGGCCTCAGACTTCTCATTGCACATGTGTGAGGCAGTGATGGCTGTGCTGTGCGAGCAGATGGGACAGTGCCTCTGGGCAGCTCCACAGTTGTACACTGCTTTCTTTGTGTGACTCTCTCTCTCTAGATAAATGGGCATATGATTGAGAAACGTCCTCAACCTGGGGAGAAGGAGGGGAATTCTAATAAGTTCTGTCTCTGTGTCACAATGTACTGGAAGGAACATGGGGTGTGAGGTCAGGTGGATGCTCAGTAAATCTGACCTCATCCTTTTCATCCACCCCCTCTTATCTCTATTTTCTGGGAGCAACTTCGCCGGCTTCTCCCAGCTTCCCAGTGTAATCCCTCAGGCCTTGAAGTTTTGTATTTTGCAACATAACTGTCTTCAGAGTCTGTGCTCTTCCAGGACAATCTTTGTCTGCCAGACTGCTTGGGTCCTGGGTCCACAGCATCATCCTGGTTCTACCATTTATACAGTCATTGTAGGCAAATTAGCTCACCCCTCTGACACAGCTCCTTCTTGTAAAATGGTGACAATAATAGTTTATTCTATACAGGTATATATACATATATACACATACTTATACTTACAGTATATATTTATGGATGTTAATATATTGTCAGACACTTAGCACAATTCCTGGCTCAAAGTAAGTGCCCCATGTTGGCCATTATCAATGTCATTGTTTCATTTTCACAATTATCAAGTTGTCCTTAGGTGTCATCCTCTGTGAGGCTGACTAGGTCCCTGTTCCCTCATCTTTTCTTGCCCTTTGTCGTTACCTCTTCTTGGGCTAGGTTTTCCACCCTCCTTTGTGGAGACTCCCTTGACTTCCCCAGCATACAGACCTCTTCCCCACCTCTGCACTCCGATAGAACTTTCCTCCTGGATTCCAGAGTTGATCTCCTGGGTTCTGTCAATAGTCCTGTGATTTTTTGTTCTCTCCTGGATCGAGGAACATGATCATTGTCAGACTGGAAGGGAGATCAAACATTGACCTTGATAAGCTGAAACCTATGATATTGAGATGACTCTAAAAAACAGGTCACTGTTTGCGGTAAAGAAGGCCTCCCAGCCTAGAATAATTATGTACCAATAGCTCTGCTCTCTGGATCATTCTCTTCTTGCTTTTTCCACCAGAGCACCCCACCTCCAAGACAAAAGTTCCCAGAGACCTTTTGTTTTTTCTCTCCTTCTCTTCTTCTCACTCTAGCTCCCTTTCTCCTCCAACTCTATCCCTCTTTCCTTCATTTCTTTCTTTCACAGATATTGATTGAGCCACTTCCATGTGCAGGGCACTGGAGACCAATGGTGAGTGAGCAAGATGAGTAAGACACTTAACAGTTCAACAGGGAAGACCAAGTGCTAGGTAGTGTGCTTTGAAGGGAGGTTTGGGAAGGCGTGGGAGTACGTGGCTGGGACACTTGCTGCTCCTCCCAGGTAAGGGAGGGTTTTCTCAAATACCCTTTGCCTGTATACAGAACATAAGAAATGAGAAAAACTGGAGACATATAATGGGTGGAGATAAAAGGAACATCTCCAGGACTCTTCCTGGTTTCTGTTTTCCTATTCTTGACTTTTCTTCCATCACTTTTAACTACTTGGTACCTGCCTCTGGCTCATTCAGCAAATACCCGTTGAATGACTGTTGCGTGTCAGGTACTGCACTAGCAGCAGGGAACAGACCAGTGAATAAGACACAGTCGGTTTCCTGCCCTCATATAGCTGACATTTCTATCCTAGGCCTTGGGACCAGACCTGAATTTGGTGATTTATGGGACAGTATGCGAGCTCCAAACATTTCACATGTATTAAGTAATCTAATCCTTGAACTAGCCCTATGTGGTAAGTACCATTATTGTCCTTATTTTACAGGTAAGAAGACTGAGGCACAAAGAGGTCCAGTCACTTGCTTAAGGTCCCATAGCTAGCTTGAATCTGGACTCTACCACTTAGAAGTTATGTGACCTTGGCCACCTTACTTAATCTTTACAACAACCTTATAAGGTAGGGATTATTATTATCATCTACATTTTATAGGTGAGAAAACTGAGGCACAAGAAGATTGTTAGTTAATCAATGTAAAACACTTAGCATGGTTCCTAGCAATGGCTGCTATGATGATTATTGAGAAAAAAGAGTGAGAGAAATGGAACAGTTACAGAGGTCTGGAGATGAGCCAATGTGGCTCCAAATTTTCATAACTGTATGATTCTACCACTGTAACCTGATGAGCTGACATAGGTACTGGGTAAGAATCTGTTACTTTGGGCTGAAAGAATTATTCATGAATCATTGAAAAGGTAGTGTTGAGCACTTTGCTCTTTCTCACATATCATTAGGTATGTTAGACATAGCTTGACAGCAGTATATGAAGGGAGAAATGTAGAGATTTTGATTGATGGTAGGCATCATATATTAGTCTGTTCAGGCTGCCATATCAAAATACCACAGACTGGGTGGCTTAAATGACATTTATTTTCTCACAGTTCTGAAGGTTGGAAGTCCATAATCACGGTGCCAGCAAACTCAGTTTCTGGTGAAGCCTTTTTTCCTGGCTTGCATGTGGCCACCTTCTCATTGCATCCTCACATTACCTTTCCTCTGTGGCATGGAGAAGGAACA
This sequence comes from Mesoplodon densirostris, assembly GCF_025265405.1. NCBI lineage: Eukaryota > Metazoa > Chordata > Mammalia > Artiodactyla > Ziphiidae > Mesoplodon > Mesoplodon densirostris. The sequence goes on from NC_082664.1 coordinate 45,572,767, forward strand.
AGAGAGAGAGAGAGACAGAGACAGAGACAGAGAGGTGGTCTGACTTCCTCTTCTCATAAAGACACCAGTCCTATCACATTATGGCCCAACCCCTGTAACCTCATTTAACATTCATTATATCTTCAAATATAGTCACATTGGGGGGTGAAGCCTTCAATATATGAATTTTGGAGGGACACGGTTCAGTCCATAGCATGCCACATTAGTCTTCAGTGTGACATAGCTACAGGAAACACCAACCTATATATTATGTTAATAGAAGTGCCCCCAAGCGATCTATTTCATCTCATTTGTTATGCGAGCCTCACTTAAAGATGGAAAACAAACATTTATTAAGCATATACTACATTTGATACTTTATTTAGTCCTTAGGACAACCTTTTAAGTTGTTGCTATTACGATTCCCACTTGAAAAAATTGATGAGCAATCTGTTACTTAAAACGACATTCATTATGGTACCGAGGTCAGCCAGCTAAGGGAGTGGGGAAGCTGGGGTTTGAACCCAAATGAGAGTTATGGGAATAGGGGGTCTTGAAAAGAGAAACTATGAGAAAATATTGAAGATATTGTGGATGATTATCCTGGGAAAAGCAAATTTTAATAGGCTCCTTCAATGTGATTCCAGAAGACAGTGCATAAATAAATTGGTGGAAATTATAAGGAAGAAGGTTTGGATTTAATATATGTAAAAAAAATTTTTTTAAACTACAACTCTCCACAATAGAATAGGTTATCTTAGGAGCTGCTCACTATTGGAAGTGTTCTAAAACTAGAAACTATTATTATTTTTTTTGCGGTACACAGGCCTCTCACTGTTGTGGCCTCTCCCATTGCGGAGCACAGGCTCTGGACACGCAGGCTCAGGGGCCATGGCTCAGGGGCTATGGCTCAGGGGCCTAGCCGCTCCACGGCATGTGGGATTTTCCCGGACCTGGGCACGAACCCGTGTCCCCCGCATCGGCAGGCGGACTCTCAACCACTGCGCCACCAGGGAAGCCCTAAAGCTAGAAACTCTTGTGGGAGGCAGATGGATTGGAATGGAGAATGGGCTTTTATGTTCTCCATTTTTCCAAGTTTGGTGAAATGTTCTATTATCATAGAAAGAATTCCCCAAGAGCAGTTTTGATGGTACATGAAATCCTAAATACTTTAACCTTTGGGCAGTAGAGTAGTTCAAGAAATTTATCTGATGCACAATTGCTGCTAATTGGTTTCTAAATATTTTTATATATGAAAATGCAGTCAGTTCAATAGGAATCTATTTGAATTAAGTTATTAGAATTTAAAAAATCATGAGAATCATTTCTCTTTATGACAGCTGGTAACCATCTCCCAAGAATGCCCTTGTAATTACATTTAGAGTTGCTTATCTAGGGCACATCAAAGAATTAGATGCAAGTGGTCATTGCACTAATGAAATGCTTATCTTCCTGAGCTCATCATGCTGAAGAGCTTTTAGGAATGGCTGATATTTAGACTCTTCTTCCATTATTAATTAATTGAATGGGCATCAGGGCTCCCAAGCTCTAGTAAATGAGGCAAGACCTAGATTAATTCGGTTTCTATACAATAAGTATGTTTGAATGCTAACAATTTTCAACACGATCATAAAATAGATCCAGGTTGGGATGCATCAAAGAATGGCACTCCTCCCTTCAGAGATGCCTATTTTGTAAATAGTAAAAGCAAAAAATGCCTTGAGACTTTGTTTTCTTAGGGAATCTGAAATTAAACTTACATCATTGCCTTTAAAATAAGTATCTTCTACAAACCTGAAACATATTTGGATTATTACAATTCTCTAGATACACCCACACTTCATATTCTAATTTTGAATGTGTTTAGGACTGACAGCTCTTGGTTAAAATCTATTGTGAAACAAAAATACTCTTGGCTGCTTTGGCTGTTCCACCCATCCAAGTGGTTCTGGCAAATAAGCTCAATGGGCAAAAGCTAATATCCCCCCAAATCTCCTGGCCTGTTGAAACTTCTGCCAAAACTTTATTTGTCCTTAGTATCAGAATAAGCACTGATTTTAGTAAGAAAGATCACTGCAAGCTTTCCCAATTGGAGAGCACTAGCAAATAAAACAGTTTTCAACTGAAACGGAAAATGGTTGGATCACTAAAAGACACTTGGATGGAGCAAAACTTTTAATTATTCACAGGAAATTTTGGCTTCATATGGCCTTTCAGTGTGTTTGGGACCTTGAGACCAACTTTTGTTTTCTTAGCTCTGCTTTATAATATGTCGGAAAAATTCCAGCCTCTTTTCTCAACCTGTATCTCAAGCCTCCTCTTCCTGCCCATCATCCCATTTCTTTATGCAGAAGAAAGCTTCAAGCATCTCGTCTAGCAGGACACTGCAGCGATCGCTCTGCATGGGAAATAATTATTTTAAACCACATTTGTTTGTTGTGTTTTGCCTGCTGGGGTGAGCCTTGCTTCCCAAGCAAGTTGCCACAGGCCAGCTTTCGCTTGGAACTCAAACACGTGTTGGTTCCACCATAACACAAAAACTTAGTGAGGGGAGTGCGTTTCCACGTTTAATGTTACCACCACATTGCAAACCACACATGATGTCAGGTTTTGACAGTTTCCCTTTTTTTTAAAAAAAGTGTTTTATTTATTTATTTATTTATTTATTTGGCTGCATCAGGTCTTAGTTGCGGCTTGCAGGATCTTCGTTGTGGCACGTGGGAACTTTTTTTGCGGCGCACAGGCTCTTCATTGCGGTGCGCGGGCTTCTCTCTAGTTACGGCACATGGGCTCCAGGGCACCCAGGCTCATTAGTTGCAGCACGTGAGCTCTCTAGGTGTGGCACGCAGCTCTAGAGTGCACGGGCTCAGTAGTTGCAGCATGCGGTTCTCTAGTTGTGGCATGTGGGCTCTAGAGTGTGCGGGCTCAGTAGTCATGGCACATGGGCTTAGTTGCCCCGTGACATGTGGGATCTTAGTTCCCCGACCAGGGATCGAACCTGCATCCCCTGCATTGGAAGGCGGATTCTTAACTACTGGACCACCAGGGAAGTCCCTCAATAAATATTTTTGATTGAAGTAGTATTGTTGACCAATTTTGATATAAAGGTTAGATAAGCTAGACAGAATTCTTAAGAGATGATTTATTTAGATATCTAAAACTGAAAGATGCTCCCTTAAAACTCAAAATCAGTCTTTTAAAAATATCTAATTCTCTATTACAAACTTTCCTAAAAATACAGATGTCTATTGCTGCATATCACCCCAAAATTTAGTCGCTTAGAACAATGAACATTTATTATCACACAGTATCTGTAGGTTAGGAATCTGGGTGAGGCTAAGTGACTCTGGCTTAAGGTCTCTCATGAGGTTTGACAGTTTCCTTTGAAGAAATTAACCTTTGACTGAACTTAGAGGGAAAAATTTATACTCAGTTGAGTAACTTGTTGCTGACTAGAGTGGTGAGAATATCGTTGACATGTGAATAATTTGAGTGATTCTAGAGGGCTCTATGTTTTACTTTCAGAAACTCTCAGGTTGGGTCAAGTGTACAGGCTGACTACTTCCTGGTCAGGAGACAGTGAAACCTGATATGCAAATACACCTGCAATTTGATAGACGCCAGGTATAATCTTTACAAGCAAATTGCTTCTTCAGAACTCTTGTGTGAAATGGCTTTTATCTACTTTTCTTTTGGGATGCTGGGCTGAGTGAGAAATCAATAATCATGGTGTTCTGTTTGGCTAGCCTGTGGACCAAGTCTATGAAGTAAGCAGTTGTATTGTGACTTTTGAGGGGCTCTGAAACTTCCTTTATGCTCCCAGTTCCCCCCAAACATATCCCTCGCTAATTCTGTGAAGGCCTGAAATAGTTTGACTTATGACTCTCAGGGTTGGAAGGAATCTTCTACCCTGAGAGGTAGATAGAAGGTGATAAACTGACACTGAGGAATCTCAATGAAGGGATCTCCTCTACAACAACTTCACTCAGTTACCTAAATTTCATATCCAACTTTGCCAAATATTTAGAGCAATTGTTGCTACTGTCCCTGAATTTGCCCATGGCAAACATTGTCAATCTTGATCCTCTTTCCAGCTGAACCAGACCCAGGTCTTTAGAATCCTTTCTAAGACAATTCTCTATGCAGCCACCATCCATCCTTTGGTGTTGGGGGAAAAGAAGAAACGTATTTTCCATTCTGGTTTCAGAATGAATCCTTCACCTGCATCTGTTTTTCCGCCATGCGTCTAGTGGGCCTAGAGAGAAGGTTCACAGGACGTGGATTTCCCTTTCAGTATTTTTTTGACTAAAGTTTTGTTTTTCAGAGTAGAGAACAAACTTATGGTTACCGGGGGGAGGGATGGGAGGGATAAATTGAGAGTTTGGGATTGACATGTACACACTGCTATATTTAAAATAGATAACCAACAAGGACTTACTGTATAGCACAGGGAACTCTGCTTAATATTCTGTAATAACCTAAATGGGAAAAGAATTTGAAAAAGAATAGATACATGCATATGTATAACTGAATCACTTTGCTTTATATCTGAAATTAACACAACATTTTTAATCAACTATACTCCAATATAAAATAAAAATTAAAAAATAAAGTTTTATTTCTTTTTTATATAGTCATCATCATAACATATGCACCAGTTTTTGTGTTCTATTTTTTATTATGAAAAGTATATTTTAATTTTATTATAAACACTCGATACATATGATGTTAAATGAATGTGTAATATTTCATATAATCTGTATTATTATTTTCATAACTATTTCCTTATGTTGGACATTAGTTTCCCTCTGGTGCTTTGCCCTTATAAATAATTGATAGGAATATGACAGAATTAATTTTTACATGTACAGATCTTGCCATATTTGGGATTATTTCCTTAGGTTTTCAGAAGTGGATTATTGGGTCATGAGCATTTTACGACATTTAAGACATTTAAGATTACCCAACTGCTTTCCAATGGATTATATCAATTTATACTCCCAGATACTATTTCACCTACCCCCTACCAATTTTGCATATATTTTAAAATTTATAGGGACTACTGTTCATAGCATTTAAGTTGCTTTTCTAGGATTCCTGGTATCTGCTTTGTGGTATGGTGTGCTCATTGCTCTGCTGCCATGCTCTGTCTTCTGCTAGGGGGCTGTCAAGATTGCCCAGGCCTCTGGGATATTTATAGCTTCACCCAAGTTCCCTAGGCATTGGCCTGTGAATTCCTCTGTTGCATCCGCCAGAGACTACAGTTCTCTTGGCAATATTTATAATTAACAGCTTGGTTCTCTGCTCCAAACCTCCTCCATTCTAACCCTTAATAGTAAGAACAACAACTACTCTGCTGTTACTGTTGCTGTTACTGAGCACTAGTTATGCACTGGGCATGAGTCTAAGCACTCCAAATGTAACACTTCATTTAGTCCTCACTGAAACCCACTGAGGTTGGTGTTATCAGCCCCAATTTACACATGAGTAGTTAGTTGAAATTTAGCAAGCTCAGTAACTTCCTCAAGGTCACTCAAGTGCTGAGTAGAGTAGCTGAGATTTGAATGGAGGCTGTATCTTATTTCCCATTCCAGGTTTTTAACCATTCTGTATAATGGCTGTAAGTCCCCTCACCTCTTGGCTCAGTCCATCCTTTGATTCTAGAACCAATCCAATTCTGAGTCGAGGAAAATTAAGGAACTTTAGCTCATCATCTGAAGTCACTCTTGCTGCTATGCCAGCTCTTACCTTGTACTTGATTCACACTGAATGGCCTTCTGCTTGGTGATAGAGCTGAAAGGATGTCAGGGGGACTAGGGCTAAGGAGAACATTCAGTAAAAGTGAGCCTTTGCAAACACTGAAAGAAGGTTATTTGGGGGTGATGACATATTTTAGTTGTTCCCTCCCCTGAATGGTGAAAATTTGACCACTCTTCAGCTTCTGCTTCTAGCTTTTTCTTGTGACCAAATCTCTACATTGTTTGCAGTTCCAGTGACTATGCTCTTGCCTCAGTTTCTCATGACTGATTCCTGGTCTTGATAAATTTCCCATTAGCTTAGCTTCTATAAGCTTTGCAGAAGAATAGTAAGTCCTCGCTACTATGTATTGGCAGAAAAGGGGAGAATACAAGTAGAAAAGATCTTGAAGGTTTTAGAATAGGGGGTGGAATATAAGGCTAAAGTTATTGACATGGGGATTTTCATCCTGTTACTCAGGACTCAATATTATGCCAAGTACTTGCCTGTCAGCTGACTATATTCCCTGAGAGAGTCTGGAGGACACTGTGTTTTAGTAATGGATTCACAGGTGAGGGAGGCACTCTCATTTTTGATAAACTTGTTAGTGGCTGTACTGTATGGCTATTGTATTCTGAGATTTAGAGAGGAGGATTCAGCCTTGGAATTGAGTCCCCTACTATCTTTGGGGATAATGGGATTGAGGAATAGCAGAGATCAGGTAGGAACTCTTAACTGTCTGTAGTGGATACAGTGGTTCTCTGCTCAGATCCCTTTTCCAAGGCCAGTGCATGGTGCTGCTGGGAATATTGGTGGTTAACAGGTCACAGATGTGTCTATCACCAGGAAATGCTTCACCCAAGGGTATGACCCTTCCGCATTGGCCTCTGGCTAATAACTGAAGATGTGCAGGTACAAAGGCCTGACCCCATTGCCTTAATTTTTGACTAGTCTCATGAGCCATCCTGGTTCTAGAGTTCTCTGTTGAATCAACTGAGGCCTCAGTGACAGTTGCATTGTGGATCAGCTTCATCATTTGCCCAATCCTTTCCTTTTTGTTTCTCTCAGATGTATCTCTAAAAGTACTCCCCAATAAACCTTCTGCAATTTTTCACTCAGAGTGTGTTTCCAGGGAACCCAATCTAATACAGATGGTCCCACAAGTGTCCTAGGAACCAGATTGACTCTAAAATTGGACTTTGCTGCTGGATCACTCACCAACCAGCTACCAATAACTCTATCACTGAGAGGAGGTGGAATATGGTTAGCCCCTAGCATTCTGTCACAGTGCAGTTTTTGAAACTTTCACCAGTGGTAAACTGGGATGGGAGACCAGTGGAAGGGGATGCACTGTCTGGTGTGATATCTCCATTGTATAAGAGGTGTGAGAGAAATTATTCTATGAGGACAATGGAACTGTGTGGCCATTGTTGAGTGCCACTGATTACTTGAAGAGAGAAAAAGTTAGGTTCCTGTGATTAATAACCAATTCAAGGCAAAATGTGAAAGCTAGAGGACCTGCTTGGTAGCATTTAAGTATACCCTGATGTCTTGCAGCCAAAGTGCAAACAGATGAAGGACCAGACTCAGAACTTAATTGTAAAAGTAGTGGAGCTTCACGCCAACCTCAGGGTGGACCCTGTGATTTGAGATGGGGCTATCTAGGTATATGTATTTGAAAACTTTGAACTCCTAAATTTCCTGAAGCCACTGGGCCTGCAGAAGGGGGCCTTTCTCCTTGTCAGAATATAATGGAACCCCTTGAAGAGCATGCCAAAGACTCAAATCATGCAAGTACTTTAAAAAAACTATGCTGTCTCTTGCCACCCTCCCTGAGCTCCATCTCCCTTCCAAATAACCAGACCAATAACAAAGATCAAATCTCATCATATCCTGGCTAGGGATGTGCTAGGCTGGGGAAGTAGGGGAGACTAAATACAGAAGGAGCTATGGCCAGGGGAGTATGCTTGGGACTCATACTGAGTAAAGAGGGTAGAACATGAAATTGAATAAAGGAGAGTTTATGAAATGGGATTTAATAGACTAAAAGACCCCAGAGATTGTGCTAATATAGTGCTAGGAATGCTCCTAGTAGCTTAGAAAAAACGATGGCCACACTAAGTGAAGAGAAAGTACCAGAACTGCTATGGCAGGTGGTACAGGAAAGGATTGAAAGGCACAAAAAAATGGGCATGATAAAATGGATATACTACATAAGTCTAAAAACTCTTACTAACCAAGTATTCAACCTTCTGCGGGAAGGTAAGTGGCACCAACATTACTGAGAAGCTCGGTGGTAGCTGTCTTCTTCCTCAGCTCAGACCAGGAATGGTGGCAGAGATGCTGTTACAGAATTGGGCTCTCTGAGAACAAAGGGGATTGTAGTCATCAGAAGCAAGGTAGGTGCAATTACCACAATTGATGGCAAGGTCGGAGTTGTACCAGGAGAGATCTGACTCTCAGGGAGCTATGAGGTGGTTAGTTACCAGGTGCAGGTAGGGCTGCTGCTACACAGTGGGGACAGGGAAGAATATGGCTGGTGTTCAGTATACCCACTGGTGTGTTTCTTGGTGCTTCCATGTCCAATTTTAACAATTAATGGATGAGTACAGTAGCCACGGCTTGAGAAGGGCATGGTAACCAGGGACTCAAGTCCCTTAGAGATGAGAGTCTGAATCACCCCACAAGGCAAGCCACCTAGACCAGCAGAAATTGAAAATGGGTAGTAGAGGAGAAGGAGGAGGTGTATTAGTTATGGCCTCCTCATTACACATGAATTGTCCACTCTGTGTGGAGGGAAAATTGGCTTGATGGATGTATATGGTATGGTACATGGGCCCCTGGTCAATGGTAAATAGTTTGACTGGTTAACGAGGGGGTCTAGAAGGAACAGAACTGAAAGACTGATGACAAGGAAGTCAGGGAAAGGGGTATGTAGAGACCCAGTGGGAGTGGCACAAATTACATGTACTTCTGAATCTCATGTGAATGACCTCCTGAAGATGTTCTTAACAAACAGGTGAAGAGTTTGACCCATCTTATGGATGTCGGCCAGACTCTCTCCTTAGCCATCCTGATGCTTGCTTAATAACCCATGAATATAGTGATCATAGTATTCGATAGAAGGGATTGAGGCTGTGTGTGGACCCAATACCGTGGATCCCTCTCACTAAGTCTGAGCCAGCTCCTGCCACCGCTGCCAGCAGCAGAGATGGACACTGCACCCTCAAACTGTCACCATTCCTCAGGGAAGCCAGCCAGCCAGAGTGGTAGGCCGACTACATCTGACCCCTTACACCTGGGAGAGGGTCAGCGTTCATCCTTACTGGAGTTTGCCTTGCCTGCCTACAGCACCTCCACTAACACTACCATCTGTTCCATCGACATTATATCTCCCGCCAATTGCCTTGGGCCAAGGGACCCATTTTATGGCAAAAAAAAAAAAAAAAAAAAAAGCTAGACATCCCTGGTGGTTCAGTGGTTAAGACTCTGTGGTCCCAATGCAGGGGGCCTGGGTTCGATCCCTGGTCAGGGAACTAGATCCCACATGCATGCTGCAACTAAGAGTTTGCATGCTGCAACTAAGAGCCCGCATGCTGCAAAGAAGATCCCATGTGCTACAACTAAGACCTGGTGCAGCCAAATAGATAAATAAATAAATATTTTTAAAAAGCTGTGAAAATAGACTCATGACCAAAGGATTACCATGTACTTCATCACCCAGCAGTAGCCTGCTGGATTAAATGGTAAAACAGCCTATTGAAGCCTTAGCTAAGGTGTTGGTTAGCTGGGGACAACATCTTGCATGGTTGGAGCACTGTCTTCTGGGAAGTGGTACACGCATTAAGCCACTGGCTGATATGTGGTACTTTATCTCCCATATCTAGAATATGTGGGTCCATGAAGAAAAGTTGAATGTAACAGCATCTCTGCTGACTATCACACTCAATGACCCACTTGTGAAATCTGTGCTTTCTGTTACTATAATATGTATAGACCCTACATAATATATATGTATATGTGCATGCAGCATACACACACATAATGAATATAATGACCATGCTGTAAAGCATACATTCAAGACCCTGGAGATTGCAAACATGCCTTCCATTTAAAGCAGTGTGTTATATTTATGCCGATTTAATCATTAACACTAGTAAGAGGCCAATTACACCGTTCAAGAGTAAGATGTTTTATGAGAAAATGACAAAAAGATACATGTAATCATTGCAATGCTAGTTTACCATCAGATAGGATGTGCAATAATCCCTTTAGCAAGCTTAAGCTTTTACATATTAATGGCAATATTGGAGAGCAGGAAGATGCCTTTTACAGCATTGCTGAGGTCCTTACAGTAAAAAATGCCTTTGCTGCTTGGCCTGATTACTGTTATGTGCTGGGAGAATAATGCGGTTTTGTGGGCTCTTCCCTCCTCACTACTGGGGCCTGGGGTGTTTTTTTTTTTTAAAGCAATGCTGTATAATGATTAATAATGAAGAAGGAAAAAATTCATTTAGACGTTTGGCAACATCTTTGTGGCACTCAGTATGGGTCTCATGTAGAATAGATTTGCCCTGTAGAGAAACGCTGGCAAGGCGTTATTCTTAAACATATGATTAACCAGCTGCCAGAAACAATAGAACATTTAAAACTCCTATTCCAATGACCCAGTTACCATCTATAGGTCTCAGAGCTACCAAGATGAATTTTAAAATGAGCTGCAGGGCACAAAAGCATGTTTCCTGAAATGTAAAACAAAGGGTTTGAGTTAGATTATGGCCTCAACGATACCATTCTGTATGACAATACTTCACAGTGTAAAGACAAATAACGTAGCAAAGAAAAGCAACCTGTTGACTTAGGGAAGTGAAGAAGAAATTAAAGAAAATAAAGCAACAATAAGTCCAAAGGAAAATGTGTTTCTTGGTTAAAAAATTAAGACCAAGGAAAAATCTGAAGATATTCATTCTTGGGTATCTGCTGGATGCAACAGCTGCCTTTTCTTTTGAGCTTGCATATTATAGAGAAGACAACCCAAATGTCAATCAAGAGTGAATAGGATAACTAAATGTGGAAGTCTATTCAACAACACTGAATAAAGAACAATGCAGATAAATCTCACAAATACAACACTGAGCAACCGGCAGCCATGAAAAAATATGTACTTCATGATTCCACTTGTTATAGTTCAGAAACAGGACAGCTGGACTCTGATGTTTAGGATACAGACATAGGTGGTGGAGTTGTAGGGGAGAAATAGGCAATGAGCACCACAGAGCTCAGGATGGAGATTCCTTCTGTGGGGGTGGAGGGGGGATGCTTGATGGGGTTATGATTGAGGAAGGGTCGACAGAGCTGCTATAGAGCCCTTTCATTTCTTTTTTTGACCTGAATGGTGGTCACATGACTTTTGCTTAATAATGATTGTGAAACCCTGTAAATATATTTTATGCCCTTTTCTGTATATACATTGTTTTACAAAACACAAAATACAGCAGAAAATATACTTTAAAACATTATATGCATTAACCAGAGTGATCTAATTTTAATATGTCCTTTAAAAAATTAACTAAATGGGACCCTACAGATAAAAGTGGAGTCTCCCCTGTGTACTTCTCAGTCCCACCCTCCTTCCCCTCATTTGAAGCAACTACAACATGAATTTGGGGTGTATTCTCTCATTCCTTGTTTGCATAATTTTAGATACATACGTTTCCATAAGTAACATATTCTTTTGTGTATTTTTGAACTTTACATCAATTCTTTGATGCATGTATTATTTTGTCAACTTGCTTTTTACACTTGACCTTGTTTGTGAGATCCATTTATGATGATATGTGTGTGTATATATATATATATATATATATATATATATATATGCGGCTCTGCTTCTCCATGCTCAGTTTCCTCATCAGCAAATATGACGATAATAATGGTATCCACCACACTGGGTTATTATGAGGTTGAAATGAGTTAATATAGAGACATCATCGGACAATCCTGCAGCCTGTGGAACAAAAACCACATTCACAGAAAGATAAACAACATGAAAAGGCAGAGGGCTGTGTACCAGATTCAGGAACTAGATAAAACTCCAGAAAAACAACCAAATGAAGTGGAGATAGGCAACCTTCCATAAAAAGAATTCAGAATAATGATAGTGAAGATGATCCAGGACCTTGGAAAAACAATGGAGGCAAAGATCTAAAAGATGCAATAAATGTTTAACAAAGACCTAGAAGAATTAAAGAACAAAGAAACAGAGATGAACAATACAATAACTGAAATGAAAACTACACTAGAAGGAATCAATAGCAGAATAACTGAGGCAGAAGAACGGATAAGTGACCTGGAAGACAGAATGGTGGAATTCATTGCTGCAGAACAGAATAAAGAAAAAAGAATGAACAGAAATGAAGACAGCCTAAGAGACCTCTGGGACAACATTAAACACAACAACATTTGCATTATAGGGGTCCCAGAAGGAGAAGAGAAAGAGAAAGGACCAGAGAAAATATTTGAAGAGATTATAGTCGAAAACTTCCCTCACATGGGAAAGGAAATAGCCACCCAAGTCCAGGAAGTACAGCAAGTCCCATACAGGATAAATTCAAGGAGAAACATGCCGAGACACATAGTAATCAAATTGGCAAAAATTAAAGACAAAGAAAAATTATCGAAAGCAGCAAGGGAAAAACGACAAATAACATACAAGGAACTCCCATAAGGTTAACAACTGAGTTCTCAGCAGAAACTCTACAAGCCAGAAGGGAGTGGCATGATATACTTAAAGTGATGAAAGGGAAGAACCTACACCCAAGATTACTCTACCTGGCAAGGATCTCATTCAGATTCAATGGAGAAATCAAAAGCTTTACAGACAAGCAAAAGCTAAGAGAATTCAGCACCACCAAACTAGCTCTACAACAAATGCTAAAGGAACTTCTCTAAGTGGGAAGCACAAGAGAAGAAAAGGACCTACAAAAACAAACCCAAAACAATTAAGGAAATGGTCATAGGAACATACATATTGATAATTACCTTAAACGTGAATGGATTAAATGCTCCAACCAAAAGACACAGGCTTGCTGAATGGATACAAAAACAAGACCCATATATATGCTGTCTACAAGAGACCAACGTCAGACATAGGGACACATACAGACTTAAAGTGAGGAAATGGAAAAAGATATTCCATGCAAATGGAAATCAAAAGAAAGCTGGAGTAGCAATACTCATATCAGATAAAATAGATTTTAAAATAAAGACTGTTACAAGAGACAAGGAAGGACACTACATAATGATCAAGGGATTTATCCAAGAAGAAGATATAACAATTATAAATATATATGCACCAAACATAGGAGCACCTCAATACATAAGGCAACTGCTAACAGCTGTAAAAGAGGAAATTGACAGTAACACAATAATAATAGTGGGGGACTTTAACACCTCACTTACACCAATGGACAACTCATCCAAAATGAAAATAAATACAGAAACAGAAGCTTTAAATGACACAATAGACCAGATAGATTTAATTGATATTTATAGGACATTCCTTCCAAAAACAGCAGATTACACTTTCTTCTCAAGTGCGCACGGAACATTCTCCAGGATAGATCACATCTTGGGTCACAAATCAAGCCTCAGTAAATTTAAGAAAATTGAAATCATATCAAGCATCTTTTCTGATCACAACGCTAAGAGATTAGAAATGAATTACAGGGGGAAAAATGTAAAAAACACAAACACATGGAGGCTAAACACTACGTTACTAAATAACCAAGAGATCACTGAAGAAATCAAAATATACCTAGAGACAACTGACAATGAAAACACCACAATCCAAAGCCTATGGGATGCAGCAAAAGCAGTTCTAAGAGGGAAGTTTATAGCTATACAAGCCTACCTCAAGAAGCAAGAAAAATCTCAAATAAATAATCTAACCTTACATCTAAATGAGCTAGAGAAAGAAGAACAAACAAAACCCAAAGTTAGCAAAAGGAAAGAAATCATAAAGATCAGAGCAGAAATAAATGAAATGGAAACAAAGAAAACAATAGCAAAGATCAATAAAACTAAAAGCTGGTTCTTTGAGAAGATAAACAAAATTGATAAACCATTAGCCAGACTCATCAAGAAAAAGAGGGAGAGGACTCAAATCAATAGAATTAGAAATGAAAAAGGAGAAGTTACAACAGACACAGCAGAAATCAAAGCATCCTAAGAGACTACTACAAGCAACTCTATGCCAATAAAATGGACAACCTGGAAGAAACGGGCAAATTCTTAGAAAGGTAAAACCTTCCAAGACTGAACCAGGAAGAAATAGAAAATATGAACAGACCAATCACAAGTAATGAAATTGAAACTGTGATTAAAAATCTTCCAACAAAAGTCCAGGACCAGATGGCTTCACAGGTGAATTCTATCAAACATTTAGAGAAGAGCTAACACCCATCCTTCTCAAATTCTTCCAAAAAACTGCAGAGGAAGGAACACTCTCAAACTCATTCTAGGAGGCTACCATCACCCTGATACCAAAACCAGACAAAGATAGTACAAAAAAGAAAATTACAGACCAATATCACTGATGAATATAGATGCAAAAATCTCAACATAATACTAGCAAACAGAATCCAACAACACATTAAAAGAATCATACACCATGATCAAGTGGGATTTATCCCGGGGATGCAAGGATTCTTTAATACATGCAAATCAATCAGTGTGATACACCATATTAAGAAATTGAAGAATAAAAACCATATGATCATCTCAATAGATGCAGAAAAAGCTTTTGACAAAATTCAAAACCACTTATGATAAAAACTCTCCAGAACGTGGGCATAGAGGGAAACTACCTCAACGAAATAAAGGTCATATATGACAAACCCACAGCAAACATCATTCTCAATGGTGAAAAACTGAAAGCATTTTCTCTAAGATCAGGAACAAGGCAAGGATGTCCACTCTCACCACTATTATTCAACATAGTTTTGGAAGTCCTAGCCTTGGCAATCAGAGAAGAAAAAGAAATAAAATGAATCCAAATTGGAAAAGAAGAAGTAAAACTGTCACTGTTTACAGATGACACGATACTATACATAGAGAATCCTAAAGATGCCACCAAAAAACTACTAGAGCTAATCAATGGATTTGGTAAAGTAGCAGGATACAAAATTAATGCACAGAAATCTCTTGCATTCCTATACACTAATGATGAAAAATCTGAAAGAGAAATTAAGGAAACACTCCCATTTACCATTGCAACAAAAAGAATAAAATACCTAGGAATAAACCTACCTAGGGAGACAAAATACCTGTATGCAGAAAACTATAAGACACTAATGAAAGAAATTAAAGATGATACCAACAGATGGAGAGATATACCATGTTATTGGATTGGAAGAATCAGTATTGTGAAAATGACTCCACTACCCAAAGCAAGCTACAGATTCAATGCAATCCCTATCAAATTACCAATGGCATTTTTTACAGAACTAGAACAAAAAAATCTTAAAATTTGTTTGGAGACACAAAAGACCCCAAATAGCCAAAGCAGTCTTGAGGTAAAAAAAAAACAGAGCTGGAGGAATCAGACTCCCTGACTTCAGACTATAATACAAAGCTACAGTAATCATGACAATATGGTACTGGCACAAAAACAGAAACATAGATCAATGGAACAAGATACAAAGCCCAGAGATAAACCCATGCACCTATGGTCAACTAATGTATGACAAAGGAGGCAAGGATATACAATGGAGAAAAGACAGTCTCTTCAATAAGTGGTGCTGGGAAAACTGGACAGCTACATGTAAAAGAATGAAATTAGAACACTCGCTAACACCATACACAAAAATAAACTCAAAATTGATTAGAGACCTAAATGTAAGACAGGACACTATAAAACTATTAGAGGAAAACATAGGAAGAACACTTTTTTACATAAATCACAGCAAAATCTTTTTTGATCCACCTCCTAGAGTAATGGAAATAAAAACAAAAGTAAACAAATGGGACCTAATGAAACTTAAAATCTTTTGCACAACAAAGGAAACCATAAACAAGATGAAAAGACAACCCTCAGAATGGGAGAAAATATTTGCAAATGAATCAACGGACAAAGGATTAATCTCCAAGATATATAAACAGCTCATGGAGCTCAATATTAAAAAAAGAAACAACCCAATCCAAAAATGGGCAGAAGACCTAAATAGACATTTCTCCAAAGAAGGCATACAGATGGCCAAGAAGCACATGAAAAGCTGCTCAACATCACTAGTCATTAGAGAAATGCAAATCAAAACTACAATGAGGTGTCACCTCACACCAGTTAGAATGGGCTTCATCAGAAATTTTACTAACAGCAAATGCTGGAGAGGGTGTGGAGAAAAGGGAACCCTCTTGCACTGTTGGTGGGAATGTAAACTGATAATAGCCACTATGGAGAACAGATCGAGGTTCCTCAAAAAACTAAAAATAGAATTACCATATGATCCAGCAATCCTACTACTGGGCATATACCCAGAGAAAACCACAATTCAAAAAGACACATGTACCCCAATGTTCATTGCAGCACTATTTACAATAGCCAGGTCATGGAAGCAACCTAAATGTCCATCGACAGACGAATGGATCAAGAGGATGTGGTACATATATACAATGGAATATTACTCAGCCATAAAAAGGAACGAAACTGGGTCATTTGTTGAGACATGGATGGACCTAGATACTGTCAATCAGAGTGAAGTAAGCCAGAAAGAGAAAAACAAATATCGTATATTAACGCGTATATGTGGAACCTAGAAAAATGGTACAGATGAACCAGTTTGCAGGGCAGAAATTGAGACACAGATGCAGAGAACAAACATATGGACACCAAGGGGGGAAAGTGGTGGGGTGATGGGGGTGGTGGTGGGATGAATTGGGAGATTGGGATTTTTTTAAAATAAATTTATTTTATTATTTTATTTTATTTATTGTTTCTGGCTGCGTTGGGTCTTTGTTGCTGTGCGCAGGTTTTTCTCTGGTTGCGGCGAGTGGGGGCTACTCTTTGTTGCGGTGTGTGTGCTTCTCATTGCAGTGGCTTCTCTTGTTGTGGAGCACAGGCTCTAGGCGCTCAGGCTTCAGTGGTTGTGGCACGTGGGCTCAGTAGTTGTGGCTCACGGGGTCTAGAGCACAGGCTCAGTGGTTGTGGCGCATGGGCTTAGTTGCTCCGCGTCATGTGGGATCTTCCTGGACCAGGGATCGAATCCGTGTCCCCTGCACTGAAAGGCAGTTTCTCAACCATGGCACCACGAGGGAAGCCTGGGAGATTGGGATTGACATGTATATACTGATGTGTATAAAATTGATGACTAATAAGAACCTGCTGTATAAAAAATAATAATAAGATACAAGGATGTATTATACAACAGGGAATACAGCCAATGTTCTATAAAAAAAAAAGATTAAGTAAAAAAACAAAAAAGGAATCATCGGACATAGAGTAAGGACTATATTTGCTTACATAAATATTCTAGTTAATTTATTCATTGACTAATCTAATTAGTTAATTAATTTTACCAGTGCCATATTTCTTCATCCACTTATTTATCCATTTCTCAGTAATGGACAGTTAGGGCTTTCCAATATTTAGAATTATAAATAAGGCTGTAATAAATAACTGTATATCCCTGCCTTAAAAAAAAAATCTATTTGGCGTCTCCCCCAGAACTTAAGGGGCCAGTGTGTTTTCTGATTCTAACTTTGATAAGAATGGGAAAGAAGCCCCAGAACAGAGCAAGTCCTCACATCTTTGGAATTCAAGGGCAGTCATTAAAGCCTAGGGCTTTTTTTTTTTTTTTTTTTTTTTTTTTTTTTTTGCGGTACTCGGGCCTCTCACTGTTGTGGCCTCTCCCGTTGCGGAGCACAGGCTCCGGACGCGTAGGCTCAGTGGCCATGGCTCACGGGCCCAGCCGCTCCACGGCATGTGGGATCTTCCCAGACCGGGGCACGAACCTGTGTCCCCTGCATCGGCAGGCGGACTCTCAACCACTGCGCCACCAGGGAAGCCCAAGCCTAGGGCTTTTAAGGATGAAACTCCAGAGCAGTTGAGAGGAGGGGAATCACTAACGTATAGTGGCACTTAGTGTTAAATATTTCGCCTCCGTTTTCTCATTGGTATAGGCGGCAAATATTATTATCTCCATTTTTCAGATGAGAAAACGGAGGCTTGGATAGTTAAAGAACACGGTTAAGATCTCACAGCTGTAAGGAGAGGAGCTGACATTCGAAAGAAGTAATAGAAAATGGAAGGAATAAAGGTCAGGAAAAAATGGGTTAACAGTTTACCTCAGAAGGGGGAATAAAAAAGGATAATCGGATGCACACCAAACGCCTATATCTTATAAAAATCCTATTACACTTCAGTCGAGGCCCAGGCAGAATTTTACCCTCCCGATGACCATGCACCTTGTTCAGCATCTTTGCCTCACTCTGCCCTTTGCAAAGGCCCAAATGGTGCTGGGAGCTTTGAAGGTGGTGGCAAGCGGGGAAGAACTGGGGTGGGAGAGTAGAAAAGGATATGCTACAGAGATGATTATTGAAAGTTGACAGCTGCCAAACACACTGTGTCCCTGGCAACACCTGTTGAGCCAGCCGCTGTGGTGGAGAGTCAAATGAAGAAAGACAGCTGTATACATGCCAACAGCAGCAGGATGCTGTGCTGGGCTCGTGCTCTGCCAGCAGAAGATGTGCCAAACTCGCTGGCCCAGATTCAGATAGCTGGGTGTCCACTCGTTTTGCCAGCAAATAAGCCCGGGGAATACATTTGCATTAACACGGCTCTGCCACCTCCCCGTGCTCCCACTTCCCCAGTGCCTCCCCGCCACACAGAACATAGTTCCTCTTTCCAGAATGTCATCTTCAGGCTGCTTTTCAGAACCTGTATTTCAGTGGAACATGAGGTAAGCCAGATGCTGTCCTGAATTGCCTCGAAGGAAGCCAGCATCAGCAGTCAAGAGCAAGACAAAAAAAACTCCACTTCAGGTTTTTGGCAGTTGGCTAGAAAAATATCCTGGGTAATTTTAATTTTTTTTTTCTGAGAAGAAAGAATAGATGGGGTTTTACATTTTATCTCATGCAAACATTATGCTAACCCAGACCCTTCCTTTATTTGAGCACCTTGAAATTAGGGGGATTCTCAACTAAGCTGAAAGAGTTTCACAACTGCAGTGGGATGTTATGGGAAAGTTTGGTTCTGCCTACAAAATTGCTTCCTAAGATGGAGAAGTGTCAGATATGTCTAATTTCTTCTTATCTTTTCTCAAGACTCCAGGGATACCCTTGAGGAATAAGAAGTCTCAGATCTGGATGAGGGAGTTTTTCTCTACACAGACCACTGATTGTGATTTGGAGATCTATCTGTCTATCTATCTATCTATCTATCTATATATTATAGCATATATCATTTCAGCCACTTCACGCCAGCATGCAGCAGAGGTGGTGAGAGAGATAAAGCCTTAAGGAAGAGAGAAGCTTTGTGGATTACTGTTTCCGATAGCCTTTCTCCCAGAGGTCTTAATGAGTAACTAGACCTCGAATGATAGAAATTACCCCGTTCTTCTTTCTGACCTTCTAACATTGCGCGCACACACACACACACACAAACACACACCACTCCTTAATAAAATCTTTCACTTCATTTCAATGTAGGGTTTGTAAAGGAAGAGCATTAACACTCTTGTGATCATTAACATTCCTTTCTCTCTTAATGATGATAAATCTTTCTTGAGTAGCTTTCTGTTAAAATAATTAAGTAATGTCAGAAATTCCCAGTTAAGTAACATGTTTTGAGTCAAAAATTTATCTTAGGAATTTATCTCTAACATACACTTATATATGTACATAAAGGGTATTGAATACAGAATTGTTTCAAATAATAGCAAAAGACCGGGAAAACTCTAAAGGCCCATCTGTAGGGCATAACTCATGGATAGTAAGTATATCCTTAAAAACAGCATTATGCAACTGTTCAGAAGAGTGAATTAGCTCCGTATGTGTAGACATGGGCTAACCTTTGAGACAAACCACAAGGGCAAAAAGTGAGGTGTAGAATAATGTGTATATTTTTCCTTCATTTGTGTAAAAACAGAAAAGAAATATACATACATGCATATATATGTTTATCTATACATAGACTATGTCTGGAGGATAAACAAGAAACACTTAATAGTGGTTACCTCTGGGAATGGGAGACAAGTGATCTGACATTCAGGTTTTACTGTGTATTGTTTTGTACTGTTTGAATTTTTTCTATTATTTTGTACCTATGCCACGTTTTCAAAAGTATAAAAAAGTAAATTAATAAAATAAACTTATTTCTCACCAAGCTCTGAAGTTGAGTACTAGATATTTAATTTCTAGGTTCTTTTTGTTTTAAGTGTGTGAGTTTGATGTCACACACAAGTACTTTGACCATTATTACAGATTAGTAACTTGATTAGTTGAATTCAACATTCTAGTGACTAATTAGAAAGTATGAGTCAATGTAGTCAAAAGATCTATTATGAGTTTAAATTGAGACAAGGTTATTTTTCTTCCTCAGTCACATAAATCAGCTCAGATGAATTGTTGCTCTCCACGAACGAAATAAGATTGCTTTTAAGGACTTAACTGCCATAATTCTGCAATAGCACTTGTGCCCCCAGTCTTTTGTATTGCATTTTGAAAGCATTTTGATGCCTTCAGTGTTATTCTTGTATATTCATAGTCACATGACTCCATTTATAATAAATAATGGGAAAAACTAGTGAAAATTTTCATGGATCCAAGAACATACTTGAAATGTTCACCTACTTTCACATCAAAATTCTCTCTCTCTTTCTTCCATAGACAAAATGTCAAAGAAATACATTGAAAGAGAGGGAATTTTTGCCTACAGAGTTCATAACATCAAAATTCTGATACTGCCCTTGAATCAAAGAATGTCGAACTTTAAATCAGAGGTGAGTTTGTTCCCTTTGGGGAATTTGGATTCAGAAAATTCTGAGTTTCTGTCAAATGAGTCTCCTGCTTTTCCTAGTCTCAATACAATATAAAATGAGTGAAATGGTGCTCATCTTATAGGACTGTTCAGAGAGCCAAATGAGCTAGTGGGTAATGAAAGAGCACTTTGAAATTGTGATGCTCTAGTAGTTATTTTTATTGGATATCACATTCATTTTGGATAAGAATAAAGTGGATTTTGTTTCAAAGTTCTTTGCTGAATCTGATTTCTGTACAGTGGTTGGAATGAACATTGTCAGTATTTTCAAGTTGATTTATGCCTGCCATTTCCAAGGGCAGCTTTCCCTAAGAGGACTGATGCTGTGGCAGCATCCAAACAGAGTGAACCTAAAATGAGACCCGAGGCACATTTAAGGCAGATAACTCTGAGACCACTGGACTCAGCCCATTCTTGTGGGTTTAGATGTGCACAAGGACAGAACCCTGGAAAGTGCAGACACATTTTATGAGCTGACTATTTTATGCTTGCATAATCTTAAATTCATGCAAAGAATTGTATTTAGACACTTTGAGTAAGATTTAAGTGGGGTTCCTTGATCATGTTTCTCAGAAATAAGAAAGTTTTGAACAACTAAGTACTGTCCTTTAATTTCCTTGTTTTGAATGCATTTTATTTGATGAACTTCTCTGTATTTCTGTTCATTGATAGACAGTATTTCCTATTGAGAATTTGACTCTAAATGTAGTGTTTTTAAGTTGGAAGACAGCACTAAGGCATTATATCTCATCTTTCAGCACAATGGTTTTAGAACATATGTGTTTTTAAAGTGGCAGAACATTTTGTTCAAAAGAAGTAGTAGGCAGATTTCCAGTATGATTCAAAAAAAAAAAAAAAGGCAGGGGGTGGGCAAAGTGGAGCTGAAGTGGAAGAAAGTGTGTATGTGTGCACGTGTGCGTGTGTGTGCATGTTAAAGGATATGGAGCCCAACTTATTGAACTGACTCTTCTCCAATGCTCTCATGACAGTTTCCATTAGTGGCCAGTGAAATTGAATGAGTATTCCCACGATGTGGGATCCTTATGCTGAGGCTGAATTGTAATAATGAGTTAGATCATGTTCAGCTCTGTATCTTGTACAGATACAAAAAAGAGCTGAGTGGAAGTTCAGGGACAGAAATGGTTCCCCTGGGATTTCTTTTACAGGTATCTGGTCATTATGAGTCATGCCAAGATTACAGAGTTTGGGATTTGAAGACATTTATAATAGAAAATATAAGAGAACTTGTAATGACAGGCTTGAGAGACATGCTCACAGCAAAAAAGCAAGTTGTCTGGCAAAATAGTTAATTTCTGAACTTCTGTGTACAAAGGTGAAGTGAAAGTCACTCTGTATTGAAAAGCACCAGGATATGTTCAGTTTCTTCTGGAGCTAAAATAATCTCTTTTATAGCATATATTTCAATTTTATCTCTGTGGGATTGTACAGTGACATTTTCCTTATTGGCTATGAGTCATCTAACTCTTCACCTTGGCATAATATAATAGAACTAATAGCTATATATCCTAAAATGTATATTAAATCAAGACTTTTATGTCCATGCTTCTCTGCTCAAATAAATTCAAACATGTATGGAATGAAAGGCAATTTATATGTGGCATTGTTAGCCTCCAATATCTAGGAAAAACATTGAAATTTTTATCTCACAAAGAGAAACCAAAAGAACTATTGACAGTCTTCTTGTTAAAGGAAAAGCAGAGTTCACTTCTTAACTCTACTGATAGAGGACCGCGTATGTCTCTTGGCATATTTGACATGAAAAAAAAAAAAAAAACCATCAAGCAGCAACCTTTATTTAATTTAGACTACGTGTTGGGGATTATCTTTCATGAGCTTTTCATCCTCGGAAGGCTTCATATAAACTCAGTTCAAAAATCGTCACTTACTAGTTATATCTTTGTTCTAATCATTTTATTCTTTGCATATTTTTAGAATGTTTGTATTTAATTATAATTTACATCTTATCTTTTTTTTTTGCTTTTGTTAACATGTTGCTTCAAAAATTTAAGGTGTCTTATATGTGTACATTTAATCTCTACAACTAGACCATAAATTCCATGAAGGCAGGGATTTCTTCAATGTCCTCAAAGAATAACAAGTCCAGTCTTCTGCACTAGATGATCTATGCACTACACACCCCCTTACTTCTCCTTAATGTGTGAACACTCCCCAACTTACTCACTTGGTTTATGCTCAGGGAAAACAAACTGATTTACTAGTCTGAATAAGCAACATTCAATAGGCAGGTAAATCTGTTGCTGCAAAAATAATATAAATTGGGCTTCCCTGGTGGCGCAGTGGTTGAGAGTCCGCCTGCTGATGCAGGGGACACGGGTTCGTGCCCCCGTCTGGGAAGATCCCGCATCCCGCGGAGCGGCTGGGCCTGTGAGCCATGGCCACTGAGCCTGCGCGTCCGGAGCCTGTGCTCCGCAACGGGAGAGGCCACAACAGTGAGAGGTACCATAAAAAAAAAAATATATATATATATATATATATATATATATATATATATATATACATAAATTGCAAATCAAAGCAAAATATAAGTGGCTTTTGTATTATCCACTCTCTGTAGTCCTTAAACAGAAACCATTATCATTTTATTAAGATTACATTCATTATAAAGAAATAATATTTTCAATAGATTCTAAACACCCATGACTTTAGAACTGTTACATGGTCTTGTCTCAGGACAAATTGGCTGGTTTGGTATACCTTTATGCATTTCTGTAAAGTGCATTCATCACTCTTTTATTTGTATTCTGATAAATCCAGAGGGTTTTTCAGTGGCTAAGTGTGATTTTAGAATAGACATTATTTGTACTGTTATTTTCAATTTATGTTTTGGTATTGTTACATTTGGTCATAATATATAAAAGTTGTCCTGGGGTTTAAAATCAAGAGGAAGAATTCCACCTTCCTGTGTTGAAGTTTATCAGATCTGTGACTACAAGTCTTATGCAGTCTCCCTCTTTGCAGCAGATATCAACAGAAACACACAACGGACGGCACAGTCAATCTTAGTTTGGATCCTGTGCTACCCAGCTATGTGACCATGTAAACTTGGGTAAGTTTCTTAACTTCTCTGATCCTCAATTTCCTCATCTATAAAATGAAGATAATAGAGATCATGAGGGTTAAGTAAGATACTTAGTATTTTATTATGTCAAATACTTAGTATAGTTGTGGGTCCACCTTAAGCATTTGATAAATATTAGCTGTTCTGATTAGCAGATGCTTCTCTAAGTTGTAATTTGATTCCCAGAAAGATCAGCTCTGCTCTTCAATTCCAGCCCATCTCTCTGGACACAGTCATGGAAAGGGTGCTTCACAGTCATATTGGCCGTATTGGGTCAAGTCCCCAGTTCTCTCTCCCTTCATTTAGGTGGGATAACCCACACAGATCTACAAATGAATGTAAGCCATTGTCAAAGTAGAATCTTTGGAAGTACTTGTAAATCTTACAGTAGATTGTGTTTGAATAGCAACAGCATTGTTCCAAACCATGAGACTTTCTTAGAAGTCAGAACATTTTACACAGAGGGGTTTCAATGCCTACACCTCATAGGTGGTACCTGAAGTAGATTTTCTTCTGTGAACACTACTCTCTGCTCAGATTTCTCTACTAAGATCTACATGATATTTTCAGCTTGTTCCACACCTTGCTCACTTCCCAGTTTCAGAGAGGCTTTCATTTGGCTGGGGGAATCTGTCCAGTCCTTTCCCAGGGCATCAAATGAAACCATGTAAACTGAAGCACTCACAAATATTCCTTCAAATCAACAGGGTTAAGAAACTCTATCAACCGCATCTTTCGTTGAAAACCCAGATCGTTGAGATGGTGGTCACACTGTCAACTGGTTAGTGTGCAGATCTGACTACTAAGAAATGAAAATATATTAACTGATTTAGAGTAGTGCAGAGAAAGAACCTAAAAATGGAGCACAGTGCTTCTGGATCCTCCTGTCCACCTGAGGTGTTGTTTTTTATCTAGCCTTAATTTCAACGATAAATTTCAGATATTGGAAAAGTCTTCCTTAGTGTCTCAGGTTGCTGGTCATCTTTTATTTATTAATTAAAATATTATTTATTTCTAAAATTTAAAAAATATTAAAGCACAAAGAAAAAAGTTTTTAATAAATCCACCACCTAGAAATAACAACTGTTGACTTATTTTCTAATAATTTTCTGTGGCATATTTTATATCCATATTTTTAAGTAAGAAAAAAATTTCACTATTTTAATAAAAATGAAACATACACGTAGAAAAGAATCAGACATTGACAAATAATGCTGAATATTTTAAAATCACCTCAAATTCAATTACCCAGGAATAATATTGTAATCATTACATTAGATGAACATATTTTCAGATATCTTTCTGTGTGTACACCTACAAATACAGAGAGCGAGACAGAGGGATAGAGGGAGAGGGAGAGAGAGAAATCCTTTTATAAAATGGAGACCAGGGCTTCCCTGGTGGCGCAGTGGTTGAGAGTCCGCCTGCCGATGCAGGGGACACGGGTTCGTGCCCTGGTCTGGGAAGATCCCGAATGCCGCGGAGCAACTGGGCCCGCTGAGCCTGCATGTCTGGAGCCTGTGCTCCGCAACGGGAGAGGCCGCAACAGTGAGAGGCCCGCGTACCAAAAAAAAAAAAAAAAAAAAAAAAAAAAATGGAGACCATACTCTAGAAGTTATTTTTAACAAAACAAAAACAAAATACATGTAATTTTCTTTTGATTTAATGGGGAAAAGGAAACTTCAGGAACTGTGGAACTTAAACTAAGTGTGTTTTCATGGTAAGAATTAACATATTCCACATGATATCTCTAAATTTTTTTTTTTTTTTTTTTTTGCGGCACGCGGGCCTCTCACTGTTGTGGCTTCTCCCGTTGTGGAGCACAGGCTCCGGACGCACAGGCTCAGCGGCCATGGCCCACGGGTCCAGCCGCTCCGCGGCATGTGGGATCCTCCCGGACCGGGGCACAAGCCCGTGTCCCCTGCATCGGCAGGCGGACTCTCAACAACTGCGCCATCAGGGAAGCCCAATATCTCTAAATTGAAGAAAAAAGATTATAACAAGTTTGAACTGCAGTTATTTATATTTCAATATTAGATATCACCAAGCTGGTTCCCTTTGATATAAAGCAGAAACTAACACACCATTGTGAAGCAATTATACTCCAATAAAGATGTTAAAAAAAAATTAGATATTACCCATTAAGCTTTTCTGTGAAATAAGAGAATCTTTGTACTCTTACATACTCTCTCATCTCCTCTGCTCTCACTTCCCAGTTTTTATGTTAGTATTTGTACAACGCCCATGTTTGTAATATTGAGATTCTGATCTTTAAAAGTGAATTGTATTAATTCATTTAATACATTTAAATGACTATAATGCTAATTTCCAGTCCTTTTACAACAGCTTCCATTCTAAGTTATGAATTTTGATTAATCTCAGAATAAGATGAATTTAATTGTCAAGTATTTTTTTCTAAAGAAGGGTATATGGATGCTTTATTTCTAAGGGTTTTTTTCCCCTAGTTTGAGAATATCTACCTGTAGCTTTCATACAAGAATAACATTTACCTCACTGGATAAGAGTTTCTTGGATCACATTTTCTTTTCTTCAGAACTCTGATCTGCATGTATACATTTGTATAAAATAACCACCACCAGAATCAATATGTAGAACTATTCCATGACTTTATAGTCATACCTACTTTTCTTCTCCACCACCATTCTTTTTTTGGAAGTATAGTTGATTTACAATATTGTGTTAGTTTCTGGTGTGCAGCAAAGTAATTCAGTTATATATAAGTGTGTATGTATATATATATATAGAGAGAGAGAGAGAGAGTATATATATATATATAGTATATAGTATATATGTTCTTTTTCATATTCTTTTCCATTACGGTTTATTACAGAATATTGACTATAGTTCCTTGTGCTATATAGTAGGACCTTGTTGTTTATTTTGTATATAGTAGTTTTATCTGCTAATCCCAAACCCCTAATTTATCCCTCCCCCACCCCCTTTCCCCTTTGATAACCCTAAGTTTGTTTTCTATGTTTGTGAGTCTGTTTCTGTTTTGTAAATAAGTTCATTTGTACCATATTTTAGATTCCACATATAAGTGAAATCATATGATATTTGTCTTTGACATACTTCACTTAGTATGATAATCTTTAGGACCATCCATGTTGCTGCAAATGGCATTATTTCATTCTTGTTTTGTGGCTAATATTCCATTATATATACGTACCACATCTTTATAAATTCATCTGTCGATGGACATTTAGGTTGCTTCCATGTCTTGGCTATTGTAAATAGTGCTGCTACGAACATAGGGGTGCATGTATCTTTTCAATTAGAGTTTTCTCCAGATATATGCCCAGGAGTACGATTCCACCACCATTCTTACCCCCTAACAACCATTAATTTCTTCTCCATCTCTATAATTTTGTCATGCTGAGAATGTTATATATATGTGAACCTTTAGACTGACTTTTTTCCTTTGAAATGCCTTTGAGATCCAGTTGGGATGCCTCTTTATTGTACAGTGGCCATTCATTGATTTTCTTCCTCCTTCTTCTAATGAGAGCATGCTAATTTTCCTTTGGAGGATCACTCCTCCTCCATTCTTAGTACGTTCACCCCCGTGCTCCCAACGGAGGTCACATAACCAAAACTTGTCCTCAAATTGCTCTCAGTGTGAGGGGGAAGGGAGAAATGGAGACAGGTATTATACTCTCTACAATTCACTATGCTAAGTCTTTTAGTAGTGATGGTACAGAGAAACAGGGTGAAAATAATAAAATTCTGGCATAAAATTTGAAAAGCCTTTTCAGAGGAGGAGATTTTGGGATTGAGTCCTGAAGGCTGAGTAATATTTTTCTAGCAGAGAAATCAGAGTGATAAAACATCATCATTGCCAGTGAAAGATTAAGAACAGATACACACACCCATATGTTAAAAGACATAAAAAATATGAAGATTGTGTGTACCATTATCTGAAAATACTGCTGCAAGGGAGAACTCAGAAAAAATTTATGAACTAAGCATATATGCTGTTATTTAATTTAGAAAGGTAATTATTTAGCTAAGATTACCTGTTATGATTAAAGGCTATTAACAAATAAAATTGTGTTTGAATTTGAAAAGAGTATTCAAATTTCATGAAACACACATACAAAGAAGTTAAAACTATTTTATTTTATTTTTTTATTTTATTTTTTTTATTTTTTGCTTTATAACAAATTTAATCAGTTATACATATACATATGTTCCCATATCCCCTCCCTTTTGCATCTCCCTCCCACCCTCCCTATCCCACCCCTCCAGGCGGTCACAAAGCACCGAGCTGATCTCCCTGTGCTATGCGGCTGCTTCCCACTAGCTATCTACCTTACGTTTGGTAGTGTATATATGTCCATGCCACTCTTTCACTTTGTCACAGCTTACCCTTCCCCCTCCCCATATCCTCAAGTCCATTCTCTAGTAGGTCTGTGTCTTTATTCCTGTCTTACCCCTATGTTCTTCATGACATTTTTTTTTCTTAAATTCCATATATATGTGTCAGCATAGAGTATTTGTCTTTCTCTTTCTGACTTACTTCAGTCTATATGACAGACTCTAGGTCCATCCACCTCATTACAAATAGCTCAATTTCATTTCTTTTTATGGCTGAGTAATATTCCATTGTATATATGTGCCACATCTTCTTTACCCATTCATCCGATGATGGACACTTAGGTTGTTTCCAGCTCCGGGCTATTGTAAATAGGGCTGCTATGAACATTTTGGTACATGTCTCTTTTTCAATTATGGTTTTCTCAGGGTATATGCCCAGTAGTGGGATTGCTGGGTCATATGGTAGTTCTTTTTGTAGTTTTTTAATGAACCTCCATACCGTTCTCCATAGTGGCTGTACCAATTCACATTCCCACCAGCAGTGCAAGAGTGTTGCTTTTTTTCCACACCCTCTCCAGCATTTATTGTTTGTAGATTTTTTGATGATGGCCATTCTGACTGGTGTGAGATGATATCTCATTGTAGTTTTCATTTGCATTTCTCTAATGAGTAAAGATGTTGAGCATCCTTTCATGTGTTTGTTGGCAGTCTGTATATCTTCTGTGGAGAAATGTCTATTTAGGTCTTCTGCCCATTTTTGGATTGGGTTGTTTGTTTTTTTGTTATTGAGCTGCATGAGCTGCTTATAAATTTTGGAGATTAATCCTTTGTCAGTTGCTTCATTTGCAAATATTTTCTCCCATTCTGAGGGTTGTCTTTTGGTCTTGTTTATGGTTTCCTTTGCTGTGCAAAAGCTTTTAAGTTTCATTAGGTCCCATTTGTTTACTTTTGTCTTTATTTCCATTTCTCTAGGAGGTGGGTCAAAAAGGATCTTGCTGTGATTTATGTCATAGAGTGTTTTGCCTATGGTTTCCTCTAAGAGTTTGATAGTGTCTGGCCTTACATTTAGGTCTTTAATCCATTTTGAGCTTATTTTTGTGTATGGTGTTAGGGAGTGATCTAATCTCATACTTTTACATGTCCCTATCGAGTTTTCCCAGCACCACTTATTGAAGAGGCTGTCCTTTCTCCACTGTACATTCCTGCCTCCTTTATCAAAGATAAGGTGACCATATGTCCGTGGGTTTATCTCTGGGCTTTCTATCCTGTTCCATTGATCTATCTTTCTGTTTTTGTGCCAGTACCATACTGTCTTGATGACTGTAGCTTTGTAGTATAGTCTGAAGTCAGGGAGCCTGATTCCTCCAGCTCCATTTTATTTATTTATTTATTTATTTATTTTTGCGGTATGCGGGCCTCTCACTGTTGTGGCCTCCCCCGTTGCGGAGCACAGGCTCCGGACGCGCAGGCTCCGGACGCGCAGGCTCAGCGGCCATGGCTCACGGGCCCAGCCGCTCCGCGGCATATGGGATCCTCCCAGACCGGGGCACGAACCCGTATCCCCTGCATCGGCAGGCGGACTCTCAACCACTTGCGCCACCAGGGAGGCCCCCTCCAGCTCCATTTTTCGTTCTCAAGATTCCTTTGGCTATTCGGGGTCTTTTGTGTTTCCATACAAATTGCGAAATTTTTTGCTCTAGTTCTGTGAAAAATGCCAGTGGTAGTTTGACAGGGATTGCATTGAATCTGTAGATTGCTTTGGGTAGTAGAGTCATTTTCACAATGTTGATTCTTCCAATCCAAGAACATGGTACATCTCTCCATCTATTTGTATCATCTTTAATTTCTTTCATCAGTGTCTTATAATTTTCTGCATACAGGTCTTTTGTCTCCTTAGGTAGGTTTATTCCTAGATATTTTATTCTTTTTGTTGCAATGGTAAATGGGAGTGTTTTCTTGATTTCACTTTCATATTTTTCATCATTAGTATATAGGAATGCCAGAGATTTCTGTGCATTAATTTTGTATCCTGCAACTTTACCAAATTCATTGATTAGCTCTAGTAGTTTTCTGGTAGCATCTTTAGGATTGTCTATGTATAGTATCATGTCATCTGCAAACAGTGACAGCTTTACTTCTTCTTTTCCAATTTGGATTCCTTTTATTTCCTTTTCTTCTCTGATTGCTGTGGCTAAAACTTCCAAAACTATGTTGAATATGAGTGGTGAGAGTGGGCAACCTTGTCTTGTTCCTCATCTTAGTGGAAATAATTTCAGTTTTTCACCATTGAGGACGATGCTGGCTGTGGGTTTGTCATATATGGCCTTTATTATGTTGAGGAAAGTTCCCTCTATGCCTACTTTCTGCAGGGTTTTTATCATAAGTGGGTGTTGAATTTTGTCGAAAGCTTTCTCTGCATCTATTGAGATGATCATATGGTTTTTCTCCTTCAATTTGTTAATATGGTGTATCACGTTGATTGATTTGCGTATATTGAAGAATCCTTGCATTCCTGGAATAAACCCCACTTGATCATGGTGTATGATCCTTTTAATGTGCTGTTGGATTCTGTTTGCTAGTACTTTGTTGAGGATTTTTGCATCTATGTTCATCAGTGATATTGGCCTGTAGTTTTCTTTCTTTGTGACATCCTTGTCTGGTTTTGGTATCAAGGTGATGGTGGCCTCGTAGAATGAGTTTGGGAGTGTTCCTCCCTCTGCTATATTTTGGAAGAGTTTGAGAAGGATAGGTGTTAGCTCTTCTCTAAATGCTTGATAGAATTCACCTGTGAAGCCATCTGGTCCTGGGCTTTTGTTTGTTGGAAGATTTTTTATCACAGTTTCAATTTCAGTGCTTATGATTGGTCTGTTCATATTTTTTTTTTTTTTTTTTTTTTTTGCTGTACGCGGGCCTCTCACTGCTGTGGCCTCTCCCGTTGCGGAGCACAGGCTCCGGACACACAGGCTCCGCGGCCATGGCTCGCGGGCCCAGCCGCTCCGCGGCATGTGGGATCTTCCGGGATCGGGGCACGAACCCGTGTCCCCTGCATCGGCAGGCGGACTCTCAACCACTGCGCCACCATGGAAGCCCTGGTCTGTTCATATTTTCTATTTCTTCCTGATTCAGTCTTGGCAGGTTGTGCATTTCTAAGAATTTGTCCATTTCTTCCAGGTTGTCCATTTTATTGGCATAGAGTTGCTTGTAGTAATCTCTCATGGTCTTTTGTATGTCTGCAGTGTCAGTTGTTACTTCTCCTTTTTCATTTCTAATTCTATTGATTTGAGTCTTCTCCCTTTTTTTCTTGATGAGTCTGGCTAATGGTTTATCAATTTTGTTTATCTTCTCAAAGAACCAGCTTTTAGTTTTATTGATCTTAGCTATCATTTCCTTCATTTCTTTTTCATTTATTTCTGATCTGATTTTTATGATTTCTTTCCTTCTGCTAACTTTGGGATGTTTTTGTTCTTCTTTCTCTAATTGCTTTAGGTGCAAGGTTAGGTTGTTTATTCGAGATGTTTCCTGTTTCTTAAGGTGGGATTGTATTGCTATAAATTTCCCTCTTAGAACTGCTTTTGCTGCATCCCATAGGTTTTGGGTCGTGGTGTCTTTATTGTCATTTGTTTCTAGGTATTTTTTAATTTCCCCTTTGATTTCTTCAGTGATCACTTTGTTATTAAGTAGTGTATTGTTTAGCCTCCATGTGTTTGTATTTTTTACAGCTCTTTTCCTGTAATTGATATCTACTCTCATAGCATTGTGGTCGGAAAAGATACTTGATACAATTTCAACTTTCTTAAATTTACCGAGGCTTGATTTGTGACCCAAGATATGATCTATCCTGGAGAATGTTCCATGAGCACTTGAGAAAAATGTGTATTCTGTTGTTTTTGGATGAAATGTCCTATAAATATCAATTAAGTCCATCTTGTTTAATGTATCATTTAAAGCTTGTGTTTCCTTATTTATTTTCATTTTGGATGATCTGTCCATTGGTGAAAGTGGGGTGTTAAAGTCCCCTACTATGATTGTGTTACTGTCGATTTCTCCTTTTATGGCTGTTAGTATTTGCCTTATGTATTGAGGTGCTCCTATGTTGGGTGCATAAATATTTACAATTGTTATATCTTCTTCTTGGATCGATCCCTTGATCATTATGTAGTGTCCTTCTTTGTCTCTTCTAGTAGTCTTTATTTTAAAGTCTATTTTGTCTGATATGAGAATTGCTACTCCAGCTTTCTTTTGATTTCCATTTGCATGGAATATCTTTTTCCATCCCCTCACTATCAGTCTGTATGTGTCTCTAGGTCTGAAGTGGGTCTCTTGTAGACAGCATATATATGGGTCTTGTTTTTGTATCCATTCAGCCAATCTGTGTCTTTTGGTGGGAGCATTTAGTCCATTTACATTTAAGGTAATTATCGATATGTATGTTCCTATTCCCATTTTCTTAACTGTTTTGGGTTCATTATTGTAGGTATGTTCCTTCTGTTGTGTTTCTTGCCTAGAGAAGTTCCTTTAGCATTTGTTGTAAAGCTGGTTTGGTGGTGCTGAACTCTCTCAGCTTTTGCTTGTCTGTAAACGTTTTAATTTCTCCATCAAATCTGAATGAGATCCTTGCTGGGTAGAGTAATCTTGGTTGTAGGTTTTTCTCCTTCATCACTTTAATTATGTCCTGCCACTCCCTTCTGGCTTGTAGAGTTTCTGCTGAGAGATCAGCTGTTATCCTGATGGGGATTCCCTTGTGTGTTATTTGTTGTTTTTCCCTTGCTGCTTTTAATATGATTTCTTTGTGTTTAATTTTTGACAGTTTGATTAATATGTGTCTTGGCGTGTTTCTCCTTGGATTTATTCTGTATGGGACTCTCTGTGCCTCCTGGACTTGATTAACTATTTCCTTTCCCATATTAGGGAAGTTTTCAACTATAATCTCTTCAAATATTTTCTCAGTCCCTTTCTTTTTCTCTTCTTCTTCTGGAACCCCTATAATTCGAATGTTGGTGCGTTTAATGTTGTCCCAGAGGTCTCTGAGACTGTCCTCTGTTCTTTTCATTCTTTTTTCTTTATTTTGCTGTGCAGCAGTTATTTCCACTCTTTTATCTTCCACCTCACTTATCCGTTCTTCTGCCTCAGTTATTCTGCTATTGATCCCATCTAGAGTATTTTTTATTTCATTTATTGTGTTTTTAATCGATGCTTGATTCATCTTTAGTTCTTCTAGGTCCTTGTTAACTGTTTCTTGCATTTTGTCTATTCTATTTCCAAGATTTTGGATCTGGGAAATAGAATCTTGGATCATCTTTGCCATCATTATTCTGAATTCTTTTTCAGGTAGACTGCCTATTACCTCTTCATTTGTTAGGTCTGGTGGGTTTTTATCTTGCTCCTTCTCCTGCTGTGTGTTTTTCTGTCTTCTCATTTTGCTTATGTTACTGTGTTTGGGGTCTCCTTTTTGCAGGCTGCAGGTTCGTAGTTCCCGTTGTTTTTGGTGTCTGTCCCCAGTGGCTAAGGTTGGTTTAGTGGGTTGTGTAGGCTTCCTGGCGGAGGGGACTAGTGCCTGTGTTCTGGTGGATGAGGCTGGATCTTGTCTTTCTGGTGTGCAGGTCCACGTCTGGTGGTGTGTTTTGGGGTGTCTGCGGACTTTTTATGATTTTAGGCCACCTCTCTGCTAATGGGTGGCGTTGTGTTCCTGTCTTGCTAGTTGTTTGGCATAGGGTGTCCAGCACTGTAGCTTGCTGGTCGTTGAGTGAAGCTGGGTGCTGCTGTTGAGATGGAGATCTCTGGAAGATTTTCGCCGTTTGATATTATGTGGAGCTGGGAGGTCTCTTGTGGACCAGTGTCCTGAAGTTGGCTCTCCCACCTCAGAGGCACAGCACTGACTCCTGCCTCCTCAATTTGGGATGATGTGTTGTCTATTCATGTATTCCACAGATGCAGGGTACATCAAGTTGATTGTGGAGCTTTAATCCGCTGCTTCTGAGGCTGCTGGGAGAGGTTTCCCTTTCTCTTCTTTGTTCTCACAGCTCCTGGGTCTCAGCTTTGGATTTGGCCCCGCCTCTGCGTGTAGGTCGCCGGAGGGCGTCTGTTCTTCGCTCAGACAGGACAGGGTTAAAGGAGCAGCCTCTTCGGGGACTCTGGCTCACTCAGGCCGGGCGGGAGGGAGGGGCACGGAGTGCGGGGCGAGCCTGCAGCGGCAGAGGTCGGCGTGACGTTGCACCAGCCCAAGGCGCGCCGTGCGTTCTCCCAGGGAAGCCGCCCCTGGATCCCGGGACCCCGGCAGTGGCGGGCTGCACGGGCTCCTAGAAGTGCGGTGTGGACAGTGACCTGCGCTCGCACACAGGCTTCTTGGCGGCGGCAGCAGCAGCCCCAGCGTCCCACGCCCGTCACTGGGCTCTGCGCTTTCAGTCGTGACTCGCGCCCGTCTGTGGAGCCCCTTTAAGCAGCGCTCTTAATCCCCTCTCCTCGCGCACCAGGAAACCAAGAGGGAAGAAAAAGTCTCTTGCCTCTTCGGCAGCTCCAGAGTTTTCCCGGACTCCCTGCCGGCTAGCTGTGGCATATTAGCCCCCTTCAGGCTGAGTTCTCGCCGCCAGCCCCAGTCCTCTCCCTGCGCTCTGACCGAAGCCCGAGCCTCAGCTTCCAGCGCCGCCCGCCCCGGCGGGCGAGCAGACAAGCCCCTCGGGCTGGTGAGTGCCGCTCGGCACCGATCCTCTGTGCGGGAATCTCTCCGCTTTGCCCTACCCAGGTATGTGGGGACTTTCTTGCCTTTTGGGAGGTCTGGGGTCTTCTGCCAGCGTTCAGTAGGTGTTCTGTAGGAGTTGTTCCACGTGTAGCTGTATTTCTGGTGTATCCGTGGGGAGGAAGGTGATCTCCGCGTCTTACTCTTCCGCCATCTTACCCGGAAGTCTAAAACTATTTTAAAATAGATATCTCATTAAAACTTTTAAAAGATTTATTTGAACAAGCTAAAGTATAAAGAGAAGGATAATTGATGAATTTACCAACTCTTTTTTTCTTACCTGTTTGGTTTTTAGACATATTCCATCCACCACTCTTCTTTCCTTCCATCAGCCTTGGTATATGAATAGAAACTCTGCAGAAAAGGTTTATAACAATCACTTGGCAAACT
Source organism: Mesoplodon densirostris (assembly GCF_025265405.1). Taxonomy (NCBI): domain Eukaryota; kingdom Metazoa; phylum Chordata; class Mammalia; order Artiodactyla; family Ziphiidae; genus Mesoplodon; species Mesoplodon densirostris. The sequence goes on from NC_082664.1 coordinate 45,608,077, forward strand.
AATAATAAAAATCTCTCCACATATTAACTGACATTCTTCTACTCAATTGCTGAAGCATATACTTTTGATTCACCCACTTACCATTCAACCTCTTTTTTGTGTGCTTTCCTATGCTGCAGAAGCTAAAAATCTGAAAACTACATTTCCTGGACTCCCTTGCAGACTAGATGTAGACTCAAATGTAATTTGATTTCACCAGTCAGATATGTTTACCAAAGACTGAGTTAAGAAGAATTAACAGATCTACTGCTTCAGGCAGTTCCTAGAAACTCAGCCTAGAATCTGTTTCTTTGGCCATCCCACCCATCGTATAGGCCATGCGGCACAGTGTAATAAATCCATTTCTACCTCAGTGAACCAGAGTAGATTCTGTTCTTTGTAACTGAACCTGCACTGGTAGTGCCACCTTTGGTCAAAGTTTCTAGATTTGATTTTTTGAAAAAAAAAAAATCACTTAAGTATGAATTTATGTATTAAAGTAGAATTTGGTGCTGAGCACTCAAAAAAGTTTTTATTTTAAAATCAAATGGATTGCTTCTTTCTTTGTTCAAAATGGAAACAGTTTTATAGCTTTAGTTCTGATTGTAAAATGAACTTGTGCACATATTAAGTATGTTAAGCAACAGTAAAAAGAATAAGAAAAACAGCAAAAGCTTATTTACAGACATTTTACCTGAGATAATTGCCGTTCTTTTTCTGTGCTTGGACATACATAACACACATATTTTATAAAATCAAGAACATGACAAAAAGATTGCTCTGTAATATGCTTTTCACCTGATATATTGTGAACATATTTTCATATCAAATCTGCATATTAATATCAAAAACTGATATTAAATTCTTAGGAGACATTGTATATATCTTCCATATATAAAAGATACCCCCTATTTTGAATATTCAACTTGTCTTTAATTTTTATGAACAAAGCCAAAATGAACATTTTAAATTTCTTTTTATCTATTTCCTCAGTGTAAATTCATAGAGGAGGAATTTCTAAGTCCATTTTAAAGATTTTTTTAAAATTTATTCATTTCATTTATTTATTTATTTTGGCTGCGTTGGGTCTTCGTTGCTGTGCACAGGCTTTCCCTAGTTGCAGCGAGCAGGGGCTACGCTTCGTTGCAGTGCGCGGGCTTCTCATTGCAGTGGCTTCTCTTGTTGTGGAGCACAGGCTCTAGGTGTGCAAACTTCAGTAGTTGTGGCACAAGAGCTCAGTAGTTGTGGCTCGCAGGCTCTAGAGCACAGGGTCAGTAGTTGTGGCGCATGGGCTTAATCGCTCCACGGCATGTGGGATCTTCCTGGACCAGGGAACAAACCTGTGTCCCCTGCATTGGCAGGTGGATTCTTAAACACTGAGCCACCAGGGAAGTCCCCATTTTAAAGATTTTTGATATGTATTGTCAGATTGCCCTCTACAAAGATTGTATCAGTTTCCAGGGTCACCAGCAGCTATGCTAATGCCTATTATTTTGCATGTCACCAACACTGGATGTAAAAAAAACCCTATTTCTTTAGTTGTATATATATATAAATATATATATATATATATATATTTTTTTTTTTCTTTTCCCTAAAGATCACTATTTTATGTTTTTGGCTTCTTTAGTTCAGGTTTATTATCCAGACATCTTCTGTATTGTGATGTTAAATGTAGATATGGGGCTTCCCTGGTGGCACAGTGGTTGAGAGTCTGCCTGCCAATGCAGGGGACACGGGTTCGTGCCCCGGTCTGGGAAGATCCCACATGCGGCGGAGCGGCTGGACCCGTGAGCCATGGCCGCTGAGCCTGTGCGTCTGGAGCCTGTGCTCCGCAAAGGGAGAGGCCACAACAGTGAGAGGCCCGCATACCGCAAAAAAAAAAAAAATGTAGATATGGGTTTAAAAGCTGCAGTTTTTCTTCAAGTGTTTTGAAATACTATTTCTGAAGCTGAAGCTGAATCAGATGGCACAATTTCAAGTACTTTCTGACTTTGTAATTTCAGTAGCATTCACTAGAGCAACACTCTAGGATGTAGAGGGGCCAGTGTCATAACTTTAAACATTTAGGGTCATGGAGGAGAGCTCCCTGGCACTCTGTATATGGTTCTGTGGTAGAAGTTATCAAAGCTAATTTGATTGCTACCTCTGGATACACAGAGTCTCTCTTCAAACAGTCACAGGGCTCATTGCTATTATTAATCTGTCTCTGTTGCCAGATTCACAGCTTCAGAGTAAGAAAATATTATCTGAGCAAATATTTAAGCAGAATTCTCTACACTGTTATGCTTCATTAAAGAACAGTTTTCATTCGGTTTGTTCTGGAGTAAAGTGAGATGCTCCAAATCAATACACTCTCCAGTTTTTCCCAGCGTTTTTTTTTTCCACAATAGGAAAACAAGGACTTCTCAGGAAAAAAGGCTTTATGATGATGAACCCTCCTCTCTTATCCATGCCCATCTACCAGAATTTGGTCTGTGGCAGGAAAACACTGTGACAGGAATGGATCAAATAAAGGGTGTTTGTGTGCATCCTTGTGCAAAGTGGTTACATATGAGTGAGTGACATTCTTCTACCAGCTGCTGAAGCATATATGCTTTGAATTAGCTCATGTACCATTCAGCCTCCTTCTTGTGTGCTTTCCCATGCAGCAAAATTTTTGAGTATTTGGCTGGATTGGAAAGCATAAACGTGTCACCTGTTCAGTATCCTATGGTAATATGGTGCCAGCACTCCTCTCCTTATACATTATAAGGTCTTTCCTTCCCTCTTCTCCTTCAGTTGTCCCCTCCTTATTCCTCGGTTGAATGTACATGCTGTAGAAAGCACCAGGGTAAAGTGACTGCAACAAAAACAATAACAAAAACCTCGATATTGTAATTATTGATCTGGATAACTAATGTTAGTTAAACTAGTATGATTTATCGGGGGAAAAAAAACCAAGCCTGGAAAGCAGTGTTCCTAAAATATCTAATCACTAATATTTTGGGGGGTATTGGGAGAATGTCTTTCTGGTATGGTTCACATTGGCATAGGTGATTTTTGGAAATTTTCTTCTAAGCTGTTGTTCGAAGAACAGTGTCTTCCAGCTGGTGTTGTTCATGTTGATAACTGCCTCTTAATGTCATTGTTGATAATAACCTTATGGGCGGAAGAAATACTGATGAGCTTTATGTGGAGTCTGGGGAATGGCAAACCTTTCAAACTCCTTTTTGATTCATCTCGAGTAAGGGAAATTTGGCTAGTAAACCAGACTCCTTTTCTCTTAAGAATTTTCTCCCTTATGTTTTTATATCCATGCTCACTGAAATATGCCTGTTGCTAGCTCCTCCCACCATATTTTATATTAAAGCTTTTTGGAATGGAGTCCTGTTCTCAGTTTCCAGAAAGGCTACCTACCCTCTCAGTGTCTTCAGGCAACTGCATCAGTTTTATTATTTAGTAACTTCAATAAAAGTCGTGGCATGTTTGTGTAACGAATTGCTTGAGAATCTGTGAGAGTTGGGTCATATGGATGTTTTTTCAACACACATATGGAAGAAAACCCATAATTTATTATTTTGGATCACAGAATTGTATTTAGAATTACAGATAAAAATATCAAACTTTTATCTTATATTTTAAAATAGACATTTTATTATATTAAGAAAAAACATCTAGCTCTATCTTGTTATTTCTTTATCACAAAGAAGAGAGAAGTGAAATCCGTATTTAAAAGGCTACGGAACATTGTGCATTTAAAATACTCAGCAAGTTATTCCCTAAAGCACTCCATATGATATGTAAATCTTTTGATCTTTCACAAAATGCATGAATACTATAAAGAATAATGAGTACAAGCTTGGAAAATACAATATTGACTGTCAGTGTTGTGAACTTAGCCACAATTATTATTTGCATGGCTTTTGCAACATAACTGGAGGGGATACTTCTGTGAATATGTTAAGTACATGCAGTGTCTGCTAAAGATTTAATTTTATAAGAAAGACTTCTTTTTCCCTTTCCCCTTCCACTAGTTATTCTTTTTTCCAAACCATTTTCTCAAGATAGAAAGAATCTTTGAGAAAGTGTGGAATCGACTAGAATTTTAAAAGAAAAAAAAAAGAATTTAAAAAGAGAAGCTCTGCTACCCCGTTGCTATTAATTACCATATGATGGATAAAGTAACTAGGCTTTGGAAAGTATCACTCTCTGATACCCTGCAGAAAGAATATTTAAGTCATGGTAAGCTGTTCTTTATAGAAATCTTTATTTAAAACTTAGTTCAGCAATTGGAATAAATTTTTTCTTCAGTTTTCTTTAGAAATTACAGATTTTGTTTCAGCTTATTCAATAGGATTAACTTGAAACAAACAAGCCACAATTTTTTAAATGGATCAGTTAAAATTTTGATATCTGAATTTACTTGATTTTAGTCAAAGTAATGAGCTACTTTGTTATTGTAGCTAGTTGTGTTTATGATGTGATAGGACCTGGTTAGTTAATCCAGTCTGAAAAATGCAGAGCTGCTAACTACAAATGGCTCACTGGTAGAAGCAGTGTGCCACATGATTTGGGAGTAGTTGATGTACCAATGGGAAGAAATATTGACTCTCATGATGAGGTGAGTGACCTTAAGATGTTAGTGTCTTAATTAATACAGGAACATAAATGCATAAAACTCTTCTTGGATGCATGGAACTCTATTTGGATGCATGGCTATATTAAACATTTTAAATTTCAGTTTTTAAGAGTACGTGAATAGATTTTGATTCTAAAATTTGTATGGAAATGCAAAGAACCTAGAATATCTAATAGGAGCTTGAAAAAGAAGTACAGGTTTGGAGGACTTTGCTTTCCGATTTTATGACTTATTATGAAGCTACAGTAATCAAAACCTGTGGTATTGACACACAGACAGATAAATAGACAATGGAATCAAATAAAGAACCCACACTTACTGCCATTTGATTTTTGATAAAGGTACTAAAGTAATCCAATGAGGAAGGAAAGTCTTTTCAACAAATGGTGCTGGAATAACTGGATAACCATATGGAAAAATGAAAAAAGAACCTTGATCTTACATCACATCACAGAGGAAAATCAATTCAAGATGGATCATACACTTATATGTAAAAGCTAGAACTCTAAAGATTTTTAAAGTATAGGATAATATTTGCAGTTTGAGGGTAGGCAAATACTTCTTAGACAGGACACAGAATGCACAAACAATAAAAAGAAAAATCTGATAAATTAGATTTCACCAAATTTATAACTCTGCTCATCAAAAAATATCAATAAGAAAAGGAACAGGCAAATCACAGATGAGGAGAAAATATTTATGAAATATATATTTGACAAAGAATGTGCATCCAAAATGTGTAAAGAACTTATACAACTAAAAATATAAAGATAACCCAATTTAAAATTAGAAAAATGATTTGAACAATAAAGGGAGTTATATAAATGCCTGAGTACACAAAAAAGGTGTTTAACATCATTATCCATAAAGGATATGCAAATTTAAGCCACAACAAAATACCATTACAGCTGTACACCTGAAACTAACACAACATTGTATATCAACTATTCTTCAATGTAAAAAAACCCACCATTACACACCTACCAGAATAGTTAAAATTTAAAAGACTGATATCATCAAATATTAGTGGGGAAATGGGAATGACTGAAACTTGCATACAGTGTTGGTGAGAATGTAAAATGGCATAACCACTTTGGAAAACAGCCTGATGATTTCTTCTAAAACTAAATATACACCTATCTTATGTCCCAACAATTCCACTCCTGAGTAATTGCCCAAGAGAAATGAAAACATATTAAAAAAAACAAAAAAAATCTTTTACAAGAATAAAAGCTTTTAATTCATAACAACCCAACCTGGAAACAGCCCTGGTGTGGGGGCGGGGCGAGGGGGAGGTCCAAGAGGGAGGGGATATATATATATATATATATATATATATATATATATATATATATACACGTATAGCTGATTCACTTCGTGGTACAGCAGAAACTAGCACAACATTGTAAAGCAACTATACTCCAATTTTAAAAAAAAAGAATCAACAAAAGAATGAATAAATTGTGGTAAATTTATTGAATGGTATGCTACTCAGCAACAAAAAGGAGCAAACTACTAAACCATGCAATATGTAAGAATTTCAAAAGCATTATGCAGAGTGAAAGAAGCCAGACGCAAAAGAATATATACCGTATGATTCCACATACAGGAAGTTCTAGAACATGCAAAATTGATCTGTGGTGCTCCTGGGGTGGAGGAGGTTGATACTTTTCTATATCTAGATAGTGGTTTAGGCTATACAGGTTGTCAAAACTAATTAAATGGTACACCTACGATCATTAATTGTAAGAAAATTTTACCTCAAAAGTAAGAATTCATGAACAAATATTTAACTCTATTTGTAATATGCATGCTCTATTCTTTAGGAGTGTTGTGTAATGATGTCTGCATCTTACTTTGAAATGCATCCAAAAAATAAGATGGGTTGATGGATAGATAGGTAAGTGATTTAAAGCAAATAAAGTAACATGTTAATAGTAGAATCTAGGTGGTGGGTATATAACTACTCACTGTGTAAGCCTTTCAACTTTTCTGTATGTTTGAAAATTTTCATAATAAAATAGGAAAAGTAAATGAGTAGCTTTCACTACTGTAGACTACACTTTATTTTGTACTCATTTAATATTTAGGAGAAAGATTATGCAGATTGAGCCATTTTCTCATTTATCTCACTTAGCTGATGAATAAAATTTGGAGTGTAATAACGAAAGGCTGCCAATAATAACAGTGTGAACTAGTAAATTTAAATGTATAGGAAAGGTTCAGACCTCTAAACCAATAGTTGCAAACTTGACCAATTATCTGGATCACATGAGGGAATTTATGAAAATATAGATTCCATGGCCTCACTCAGATTATGGCATATCTGAGAGTGAGGACAGAATCTTGTAATGCTAGTAGCACCTGGATGATTCCACTGCAGCTCAGGTGTTGGGAATCAGTTGTGGACAGTGGCTCAGATAATGGGCGTGTTTCACAGTGCATTTTCCTTGCAGTTTCTGGGGCAAGCAACTTCCAGGGTTCTGGAAATTATGGTAGGGGCATGTCTGCTTCTTGGTGTGGCATCCTGAAAACTGCTAACGTGGCACGCTATGAAAATCAAGCTGGAGGTCCAGCATCACAAAGCATTTGAAAAGGAAACACTTGAGAGTTCTTCCTTCATTCACGGTAAAGAACCAAGTGCTCAGAACCAACCCAGCAAGTTCATGGATGAGCCAGGCCTGGAACCCAAGTGTACTTCCTCCAGTCAGTGCTCTTTCTATGCCACTTGATCTTCAAGGTTCTCAGGAGAAATTACCAAAGCCTTTTTTAATTTCACCCTTCTGTCCTTACAAAAGAAAGACAGTGTTTTTAAATGCACCAAATGTAAATAACTGTGCTCAGGTTACCCCATTACATCCTGAATTTTTAGCTTTTTGAAAATTGAGGAGGGGCTTCCCTGGTGGCACAGTGGTTAAGAATCCACCTGCCAATGCAGGGGACACGGGTTCAATGAGGTATCACCGCACACTGGTCAGAATGGCTAGCATAAAAAAATCTACAAACAATAAATGCTGGAGAGGGTGTGGAGAAAAGGGAACCCTCTTGCACTGTTGGTGGAAATGTAAATTGATACAGCCACTATGGAGAACAGTATGGAGGTTCCTTAAAAAACTAAAAACAGAACTACCATACGACCCAGCAATCCCATTACTGGGCATATACCCTGCGAAAACCATAATTCAAAAAGAGTCATGTACCACAATGTTCATTGCAGCTCTATTTACAATAGCCAGGACATGGAAGCAACCTAAGTGTCCATCAACAGATGAATGCATAAAGAAGATGTGGCACATATATACAATGGAATATTACTCAGCCATTAAAAGAAACGAAATTGAGTTATTTGTAGTGAGGTGGATGGACCTAGAGTCTGTCATACAGAGTGAAGTAAGTCAGAAAGAGAAAAAAAAATCCCGTATGCTAACACATGCATGTGGAATCTAAGGGGGAAAAAAATGGTCATGAAGAACCTAGGGGCAAGACAGGAATAAAGACGCAGACCTACTAGAGAATGGACTTGAGGACACCAGGAGGGGGAAGGGTAAGCTGGGGCAAAGTGAGAGAGTTGCATGGACATATATACAGTACCAAATGTAAAATCGATAGCTAGTGGAAAGCAGCTGCATAGCACAGGGAGATCAGCTCTGTGCTTTGTGACCACCTAGAGGAGTGGGATAGGGAGGGTGGGAAGGAGGGAGATGCAAGAGAGAATAGATATGGGGATATATGTATATGTATAGCTGATTCACTTTGTTATAAAGCAGAAACTAACACACCATTGTAAAGCAATTATACTCCAATAAAGATGTTAAAAAAAACAGACAAATTTGAATTAACTTTGACACAAAATATTAATTTATTGAATCAATATTTTTGGAAATGAATACATTAATAACTATAAAATGCTTAAAGCAATATCTGGTCAATATTAAGTGTGGAATAAATTCTTATTAATTATAAAAAAAATTGAGGAGGGGCTTCCCTGGTGGCGCAGTGGTTAAGAATCTGCCTCCCAATGCAGGGAACATGAGTTCAAGCCCTGATCCGGGAAGATCCCACATGCTGCGGAGCAGCTAAGCCCGTGCGCCACATCTACTGAGCCCATGTGCCACAACTACAAAAGCCCACGAGCCTAGAGCCCGTGCTCTGCAACAAGAGAAGCCACCGTGACGAGAAGCCCATGCACCACAACAAAGAGTAGCCTCACTTGCTGCAACTAGAGAAAGCCCGCACGCAGCAACAAAGACCCAACCCAGCCAAAAATAAATAAATAAAATAAATTTATTTTTTAAAAATTGAGGAATAATTGACATAGAACATTATATTAGTTTCAGATGTACAACATACTGATTCCACATTTGTGTATATACTGTGAAATGATCACCACAATAAGTCTAGTTAGCTGAATTTTTAACTTTCGGTATATGTTCAATTATGAAATAATCCAGATGATTATTTTATACTAGATCACACCTTCACTTACCTACTTAAGGTCTCAATTCCTTCCTTTCTCTCCTTGGTCACCAGATTTTTGATCCCCTCATGGATCATTCATTTCTTTCAGCATCAAATATTTCATCCATTAAAAAAAAAATCTCTCGGGCTTCCCTGGTGGCGCAGTGGTTGAGAGTCCGCCTGCCGATGCAGGGGACACGGGTTCATGCCCCGGTCTGGGAAGATCCCACATGCCGCGGAACGGCTGGGCCCGTGAGCCATGCCCACTGAGCCTGCGCGTCCGGAGCCTGTGCTCCACAACGGGAGAGGCCACAACAGTGAGAGGCCCACGTACTGGAAAAAAAAAAATCTCTCTCTTGTTCCCACTTTTCTCCTCTTCATGGCAAAAATTCTTGAAAGAGTTGTCTATACTGTTGTCATCAATTTCTCTCCATCCATTCTTTTTGAACCGCCTCCCATTAGGCATTTTACTCTCACCTCTCCACTAGGACTACTTCTATCCAGGTCACCAGTGACATCCACATTGCAAGAGCCAATGGTAAATTATCTGGTTCCACCTCACTTGGCCAATCAGTGGCATTATACCTTATGGATCCACCTTCCTCCTTGAAGGAAGATGGATCACTTCACTTCTAACTCATGGTTTTTCAGTATCTCTCTAATCCCTCTTCTTAGGATGCTCTGCCATTTCCTTCTCATCTCTCAATTGCCTACATCTCCATTTGTATATCTAATAGACCCCTCAAACTTAATGTGATTAAAATAGAGCTCATTCTGGTACCCTCCAAACTCATTTCTCCAGTCTTCCCATCTCTGTTAATGACAACCACACCCTTTTGGTTGCTCAGGACTTTCTTGACTCCTTTCTTTGTCTTACGCCCCATATTTGATCTGTCAGTAAATACAGTTATCCATACCCTAAAAAATCTATCTAGGATTCTATGGCTTCTCAACATCCTACTGTGGCCTAGTGTAAGCCATCATCATCTCTTGCCTAGATTATTGCAGTAGCAATAACTAGTCTCTCTGCTTCCACCCTTGCCCTGCTTCAGCCTGAGTGATCCTACAGAAAAACAAAGTCAGACAGATCATGTTATCCCTCTACTCAAAACCTTTCTATGGGTCTCCCATCTCACTCAGAATAATGGCTGAAATTCTTACAATTACCCAAACCCCCCTGTATGATCTGACCCCTGTTATCTCTATGACTTCATCTCCTATTTCTCTCCCCCTTCTGCCCCATCCACCCTGGAGTTCTCACTGTTTCTTGAAAACACCAAGACCTCATCAGCCTCAGTGCCTTTGCACTTGCTGTCCAATCTTCCTACAGTGTTCTCCCAGGCTATATGCTGGGCTTGCTCCTTCACCTCATTTAAGTCTCTACTCAATATCATCTTCCCAGTGAGGTCTTTCTGGTCATGTTACATAAAATATCAACATCCCCTACATACACACATGCACACAATTCTTTTTATTTGCTTATTTTTCTAACAAAATTTATCAATATTTAATATATTTTTAATTTATTTAAGTTGCTTGTTATCTGTCTTTCCCACCAGAATTTAAGCTCCTTGAAAGCAGGGAGAGTTTTTTTTTTTTTTGTCTGTTTTGTTCACTGGTTAATCCCTAGCACCCAGAAAAGTGCCTAGCATGTAGTAGACACTTAATAAATTGTTGGTGGATGAATAAGGCGCATGTACTTTGCTGAGAGCTTTGGGCTTTGCTCTGTTGGAAGCTCCTCAGGTTTCTTAAGTGGAGGACCATCAGAGAGAGAAAATTTCATATTAGAAAGATTACCCTGGTGGCAACATGAGGGTGAACTGAAGGTGAGAACCTGACAAATCAGGATCCAGGGAGTCCAGTTTGGAAATTTACAAGTGACTTGATGTGTGGAGATAGGGGCAGACAAGCAGTCATAAGGAGAAGGGACACAGCTGACACTTAAAAGATAGAATCAGGGCTTCCCTGGTGGCGCAGTGGTTGAGGGTCCACTTGTCGATGCAGGGGACACGGGTTCGTGCCCCGATCCAGGAAGATCCCACATGCCGCGGAGCGGCTGGGCCCGTGAGCCATGGCCACTGAGCCTGCGCGTCTGGAACCTGTGCTCCGCAACCGGAGAGGCCACAACAGTGAGAGGTCCGTGTAAGGCAAAAAAAAAAAAAAAAAAAAAAGATAGAATCAGCAAGATTTAGCTGAGGAGGAGATTCAGAGGTAGGGGCTGGTAGAGAAGGAAGCATGAAGACTACCCCCTAGGTTTCTGGCGTGGATAAGTAGTGGTACTATTCGTTATAGGAAACAGAGGGGAAGGCACTTTTGAAGGGAACTTTGGAAGCTGAGTCTTGCTTATTTTGCATTTGAGATTTCTGGGGAGGAACAGCCAGAAATGACCAACTGACAGTTCTCTTTGTAAGTTATAAGCATGAATAAAATCCCCCAGAGTAAGTGTATACATTAATAAAAGATTAAAGGTCAGAGTTCTTAGAAACACCAATATTTAAGGCTCAGATAGATGGAAAGAGGTGTAGAAATGGTCTGATTCTGGAGCAGCTGATTAGAAATGAGCAGTGCCACAGAAACAAGGGAGGCCACGCTCCAGCGACATCTGTGTTTGTGGCTGGATCCTTGGTGTATCTCTAGCCTCTTTCATTTGCTTCCCTTGAATCTAGGAGTGCATAGAAAACTTAAATATTAAGCTTCCAGTTAGGGGCCACAAGACTGGGGTTTAGTGGCTTGGTTTAGTTGCCATAATCAAGTAATTTCTACTCTTTAAAATGTCTAATCACTGGACTTCCCTGGAGGTCCAGTGGTTGAGACTCCACGCTTCCAATGCAGGGGGTGCAGTTTCGATCTTTGGTCGGGGCACTAAGATCCCACATGTCACGGGGTGCAGCCAAAAAGTGAAAAAAAAAAGAAAAAAAATATGTCTGGTCACAAGGTCCTGAAGCTGGATCTCATAAATGGGAGCACAGTGTCAATGGTACACTCTAGTCTTTGTGTTTGTGAGTTTCTTTGATAGGGATCCACTTGTGTGGTTGTACCTATGCGCCATCTTGACTCCAAAATCAGAAAGAAAGAGAGATAATATGAACGATATTTATATCAAATCGCTTGAATATTTAAAAATATAAAAATGGATCTACTGCTGCAACCTCAGCGCATGAGAAAGCTTTTGTGCTGATTCATTCTGTTGCTTTAAAAAAATGCCTCATTATTGAAGCAAATGCCACATCTAAGCGTTTTCTTGTGTTAGCAAGGTGCAGAACGCTTTCCTGAAGAAATACAAAGAAATCTTGTGCATTTCTATATGTCACAATGTTTCTAGGAGTCAATTTTCTTTGAGAAGTGTCTTCTTGTTTTGAATGACAACTCATATAATTACACCAACAAACACTACTATTCACTGTAGCAACCAAACAGATGGATAGCCATATATACCCACTGGAAAATCAAAAAGACCAAGATACAAATTTCTCTGTGTTTTCGTTTGGGTTTGGTTTTTTTTTTTGAGTTTATTTATTATTATTATTATTATTAGCTGCTGTTGATGACTCTAAATTTGGAAATCCTCAGTAAAAGAGTATATTTTAAAAAACAAATTTTTGTTCTTGGGTAATTGATCCTATTTTTAACTTAGTCAATAGTTACAAATTTGTTTAGAAATAATTACTTTTTTCAGATTCTAGTTTGAATGAGCAATGTTTGAAAAAAGGCCAGATGTTGGAAAGTTGAGAGTAAGAGTTATGATTTCCACTCCATCAACAGGGACAGGAAGAAGAATGTTCTGGATAAATCCATGTTTTGCTAACTCAAACACAACAATTAAGGAAAAGTGATACTTTCCTTGAGGGTAGTTATGCTTTGATCTAATCTCATCTCTTCTGATATATTTGAAAAGTTCAGCACATTTGACAATGGTATTAGTTAGGGTAGAGGTTAAGTTGCTTTAACAAAGCAACCTTAAATACAGTGGCTTAAAGAAGATAGTTCTAGGGAGAATATATTCCACAGTGGTAGGAAAGTTCTATTCCACATGGTCATTCAGGAACCCATCTTGTTGTTTTGTCATCCCTTAGGGCTTCATCCTTGTCCGAATAATCAAAGCTGGCCTTGCTTAATCAAATCATGGACATGGTCACATCCACGTCCCAGCTTTATGGGAATAGGAACGAGAAGTGCATTGGGACAAGTGGCTTGACTTTACAGGTGGAAGTCCCAAAAGTTGCACGCATTCCATTGGCCTGAACTTAGTCACATAACCACATCCCGTGAGAAGGAGGCCGAAAATGTAGTCTCTAGCTGAGCATCCACACGCCTAGTTTAAATTCTAGTGCTATGGAAAGAGGGGAGAACAGATTTTGGAGGACAATCCGCAGTTTTCCAGTCTTTGAGAGACAATCTGATAGAAACATTATAACGCTGAGCTTGGAAGCACTAACTTCAAAAGGCAGGATTCATGGTTCAAACAATCGTTAATATGTACTAAAGATCATATTGCAGAATAAGGGAATGCAATCTATTCCAAATGGATATTTTTGGGAGAAGCAGTAATGCAGAAAGACGGTAAAAGGCCCAGAGCTTAAATAAACACATTTGAATAGGAGGTGCTATGTGTCAAGACAAATGAAAATCAGCTGATTTACCATGCCTCGGTCCAAAAGAAAAAAAGATCACCCCTGATTCTGAGGAGTTCATATAAGAATTCTAATTAGGATTAAGAACATTATCTCTCTCCAAATGTCTGCAAGCATAGACGATTGGTTCTGTCTCTGGCTATACCTATAATTTCGCAATACAATACAACTTCTTTAAAAGGAGGAGACAATTTGGTAAACTGATAACTAATTTAGATAATGCTAATTGTATTGGGTGGAAGATGATTAGGAGAGTTATAAAAGAAACCTCAAGGGTGCTCTGCAAGGGATATTATTGAAAACATGAATATGTGTAAAGTTGTTATCCGTTCCACAAAACAGCGATGATTCCTGGATGTGTTTGTATTTCACAAAATCAGAAGTGGAAGAGCTGGGGGCAGGGGTAGAAGGCATAGTGGTTATGCTAATTTTGGTATACTCCAGAATCCCTCTTTAATTCCTTTCTGGGAATGGTGCATGTGCACATGGACACGTGACCTAATTGCATAACATCCTCACCTGGCCTTCCAATTACAAACTACTCTGCAAGTGGATTACCAATACAAATTTACTTCCTTTTCAGTTAAATGCAGGTAGCCTTGGATATTAAGTAACCCCTCCTTATTTTAATTATACACACAATTTGCTGCCTTAGAACATTGTGGGACTTATATAACCCTTCCTGTGGAATAGTTGCTATCATTGAGTCAGTTTTTGGAGACTTAGTCAAACATTTGTTTCCCATTTTAAGTAAACATAGTGTGCTAATCTCCACAAGTGTGGTGTTTATATAGACCCCATTTAGTGCTATTTGGAGTAATCATATTTCTTTCTTCATATCGTGTGATAACCTACAGGAATGATAACTATCCCTTGAGCACTCTATAGAGCAAAAGGTATGTCCCTTATGAGATGCAGCAAACACCCTTCCACTTCTGAAATCCAAGTCAAGCAACCCATCTGAGCTTGTTATTTCCTGTCCTTTCCCTCCCAACCTGCTGAGCGTGGCAAGATGGACCCATGGCATAAAGACTCCGTCTTATTTGGACCACATCTCCTGAGCTCCCTTGCTGGTGGACTTAGCTTTGATCCATTTTGGGAGATCAGAGGGTGAGCGTGAAGGTTTGGGCAGTTTCTCTGGGCTCTCCTTCGTTCCAGGCTCTATCTCAGGCACAGTTGGTTCTCTTTATGACCACAACTCCCACTGGGTGACTCTGCTCTGCTCTTTCGTCTCTCATTATGTTCCAGTAACCTGATTTCTTCTTCTTGTCCCTTTAGTTTAGAGGCGATAACAGCTTCCCACTATAGCTAGTGCCTGGGACTTCACCATCTGTTGTTTACTCCCGTGACCCAGCCCAAACCTCCTTAAGTAATACTTTCCTGAAAGTTTCTTCATTTAAACCAGCTGGGGTGAATTCCGTTTCCTGTCACAATGATGACAGGGAAGGTAGCTGATACACCTTTGTGTTCTGATACACCTTTGTGTTGATATACATTCAACAGGTTCTGGAGAGAGTTAGCCATGCCTACTCTTCTAATTTCCTTTCTTTATTTTTCTCTTGAATTCATTCCTACAAGTCAATGCCCCTATCACTCTACCACTAACGTTGTCACCAACAATGTTAATAATAATAATACGATGGTCAGTTCTTAGCCCTCATCTTAATCTCTCAGCAGCAATGGGCACAGTTGACCTTTCTCTCCTCCTTGAAATCCTTTCTTCACTTGGCTTCCTGGACATCATGCCCTACTGACTTTTCTAATGCCTCATAAGCCTGTCTTTTTCAGCCCCCTTTCCTGGTTCCTCCTTGTGGCAGAGCCTGGGTGGCTGCTTACCAAATGTGCTTTCTGTTTCTCGTGAGCACTTATTTAGACCTCATTTCTGAATCTCCCTTGCAATTTGAAGGGCCCATGGGTACCACTTCTAAGCATGGTTCCTAAAATTTTGCCATGCACCATCCTCCACGTTCCTTCCTTCCTCCTTGCGTGATGCATATGCTCATGATGACCTCAGAATCCATGTGTTGAAGATTGAAGAGCCACAATATGGAAGCAGAGTTGCCCACCAATCAGGACACCCATTTTGGACTTTATGTGAGTGAGAAATGTACTTCTATTGAGTTTGAACCATTATTCATTTCTGGTTTTGCTGGTTACAGCAAGTAGAAGTATCTGGACTAATTTGCTCCTTACCTGCCCGTACCCTCAACACTGAGTGCCCAGGGCTCAGTCCTTGGATCTCTTCTCTTTCTACCCTCTTTCCCTTGTGACCTCATCCAGTCTCACACCTTTCAATACCAACTCTATTTTTGTCAGCTTCATTCTCCCAGCTGCTCAGGCTAAAAACCATTCTTGAGCCCCACATTTATCAGCCAATAAATCCCAGTGGCTCTACCTTCAAAATATATCCAGTATATTTCTCCTTCTCACCATCTCCACAGGGATCAGGCTAGTCAAAATCTGCACTTGGAATACGTAATAGCCTCTTACTGGTCTTCCTGCTTCTGACCTTGCCCTTTTCAGTCTGTCCTTAACCTAGTCACTAAAATGAGTCAGGATAAAAGTTAGATCATGGCACTCCTCTGCTCAAAACCTTTGTAACTTTGCATCCCACTCTCTGGAGTCTTTACAATGGCTTCCAAGATCCTGCATGAGCAGCCCCTGTTACCGCTTTGACTTCATTTCCTACAGCTTTCCGTCCCGACACCCTCGCCATGCTGGCCGCCTTGCAGCTCCTCCTTGCATATTCCCACCTCAGAGCCTCTTTTCTTCCTGTTTTTTTTCCCCAGATGGTCCCAGGGCCTCCACCTGTCACCTTGACTCAAATACCATTTCGTCAGTGAAATTTCCATGACCATCCATTTAAATTTCAACCCTTCCACACACACTCACTTCTCTCCTTTCCTTTTCAGATTTTCTCCTTAGAAGTTATCACCATCATGCATAAAATTTATTTGATTTTCTGTTTTCTTTGGTCTTCCCTCCCTAGGATTTAGCTCACTGCAGGCAGGGATTTTTGTTTGTTTTGTTTCCTGCTGTATTTCAGTACCTAGAACAGGGCCTGGCACACATAGTAGTGCTCAAGAAATATTTGTGGAATGAACGAATGAATGAATGCATTCTCTGCTTTCCTTTTAAATCAGACAGGAAAAAACAAACTTTAAAATGCTTCTTAAAAAATAAACCATTTGTAAGAGGAAGGAAGGAAGGAAGGAAGGAAGGAGAAGCAGAGAAAGGAAGAAGGAAAGAAAAAAGAAAAATCTGTGGCTTCACATTCTAGCAAAATACACTGCACCTTTACCAGCCAGCATTTTCACAGCCCTCAAAATTGAATCCATGCCAATAACCACGCTTACAGAGCCATTCGTGGAAGATTGAGGCCCTATGACCAGCATTCCAAGAACCCATGGCAAGCAGGCACTTGAAGCTGGTGTTGTTAGAGTGAACATAACAATATGTTAAACCAAGTGTGTCTTTATTTTATGTAATATTACTAAGTGGTTATCACTTTAACATGTTTTAAAATGTATATTTCTCTTTGTAAAAAATATTATATACACAGTATACATAATTTGGAAAATATAAGAAAGAATAAAGGAATAAACAATGAAATAGAATGGAAAAAACTTAGAAAGGAACACCCATAGTCACAAAGACATGTACAATTAACATATTGTCTCAGGACCTACATTCATTTCTTTACATTAAAAAAAGTCATCTTTCAATGAGCTTAATAAGTTAAATACATTAGCATGAACCTCAGTGCATATAACACAAACCACTTATCAAATACTGAAGCAGAGCTGCTCTTATTTCTTGCTGCATACACTTAGCAATCAGTTCCCACGATCATAATTATCCTGTCATCGGCAGCATTTAACGACAGACAGGGCCATTCAGACATTATAAACAACCAAATGTGCAGATTTGAGTAGCCCGTTTTTCTCAATGTGAAATAACAATTCCATTTATGTAGCAGTAATGAAACATTTCTTAGTGAAAAACTGTGAGAGATTAAAAATGGTTTTGGCCTTGCCTGTGAGTAATGTCAAGTGATGTAGTGGGGTAATTATTGTGAAGACTTAATTCCTGTGTCATCAGGTATTTATAGATATACAAAGCATTCTACTGATTAAACAGCATTCAAGGTGACTAAACATTAACTGTGATTGACAGTTTACAGCTCAGACAGACTAAAAAGATTAAATAACATTAGAAAGTGGCAGGTGACTTCTTTTCCCTCTGGGCATTTTGCCCTGTGAGGAAACGGTTGAGACTTCTAATAATATTGCTAACAAGTAAGTTCTGAACTGTTTGCTTGCAGCAGTCATATTCTGAGAAGGAATGCAAATCCTGTTATGCATCTGTTTCATCTTGGTGAGGTTGCAATGGCTATAAAAGTTAGATATAAGGTAAAAGCAAGTATAACTTCCCTTGAGACTTAAAATACCCTGAAACATGTCCAACTTCTAGGGGCAGATAATGTTTCAAAGCTGTTGGCCAAGATCAATTTGTTTTATATCTGATACATTCTCTCTCAGAAATAGAGCCAAGATTATCCCAAATTCAATTATTCAGAATTTTAGGTAAACAACATTACTTCTCTATAAAATTTCCCCTATAGCTGAGCCTTCAGCTATATTACATGATTCCTAACTACATACTTATGAGTGCCTTACCTCAGCCTCTATCCTTTTTTCTTTCTAGAAGTTTCAGAGATTCTTTTTTTAAGCAGTTTTGTTTTTTTTTTTTTTTTTGGCTGTGTTGGGTCTTCGTTGCTGTGCACGCGCTTTCTCTAGTTGCGGTGAGCGGGGACTACTCTTCTTTGCGGGGCACGGGCTTCTCATTGCAGTGGCTTCTCCTGTTGCGGAGCACGGGCTCTAGGCGCACGGGCTTCAGTAGTTGTGACACACGGGCTTAGTTGCTCTGCGGCATGTGGGATCTTCCTGGACCAGGGATCGAACCCATGTCCCCTGCACTGGCAGGAAATTCTTTTTTTTTTTTTTTTAAACCCATCATCTATATTGTAGAATTAATACTTAGAAATTAAAGAATTATAAAATTAATTGTCCAGTTTGTTTGGAAGGTAAGATTTTTATAAATCTAACTTAAAACTTTTATCAACAGAAGTGCCTTCCTGTTGCTCATTTAATTAATTTTATTGTTTTACAATATCAAGATAAGGGGGCAGTTAATTGACATATAAATTAATTGAACTCTGTAATGAAATACCAGTTTAATTCATCATTTATGATATATAATTGGAAAGGTGAGAAAATTCAGCAGAAAATGCCACACTATCATTACTCTCATTTTGTATTTTTTTTTTCCTATCTCAAGACAAATCAAAGTCATTTTGTGAACCCTGCGTTCTATTTTTTTTGACTGTGAAAATTTGTGTCATGGTCTTGACCGAAATAACTGACATGTAAAATTTATTACTTACTTGCTCTTAATTTCTTCCTCACTTGTTAATCATTTTATTTAAAAATAAAACACAGACACAGAACTGAATAAAACAAATATGTAACTTAGTAAGTTATTACAAGGCATCATTCTTGTAACTACCACTCAGATCAAGAAATAGAATTTGAGGACTTCCCTGGTGGCACAATGGTTAAGAATCCGCCTGCCAATGCAGGGGACACAGGCTCAAGCCCTGGTCCGGGAAGATCCCACGTGCCGCAGAGCAACCAAGCCTGTGTGCACAACTACTGAGCCTGGCAGGCAATTCTTAACCACTGTGCCACCAGGGAAGTCCCTAGAGGAGAATTTTTTACCATCTTCTCTTTAAACAGATAGTACTACTTCCTATAAAATCATAATCATCAAACCTGATATGCTTGTCGTTCTTTGAACTTTCTGAAATGTTTCTTTTTTTCCTCTTTTACCTCATAGTAATAATAATACATGTGCACAGGGTTATGACTAGAGCTAGGTGAAAGAATGCATGTGAAGTGCTTAGCACAGTGCTGGCCCATAGCATTTGCCAAATAATTGTAAACCATTTAAATGAACTAATTTACTATATCTCATCCTTACAGTAGCTTCATAAAATAGAGTAAGCAGGATTATTTTTGCTTCATGAGTGCCTTTGAATCCAAGGCACAAAGGTTGAATGGCTTTCCTAAAGTCCAGAAACTTTTGGGGGATCTGAATCAACATTAGAATCCATACCTCCTGGTTTCCAACCTCAAGTGTGTTGCCTAGGGTCTTCTAAACCACATCATCTCTCTGGGGTGAGATGGCCCAACACTTCTCCATGTGTCATCCCTTAAGGCATCATAACTATCAGTAATGCTCCCCAGCTATGCTCTCATCAGCTCCTTTAGTCCCCATCCCATGCCTCTTTTATTAAGACTGCATTTTGTGCTCGTTAAGAGCACAAGCTTTGCTCTCTGACAGATCTGTGTTTGAATCCTGATTCTGGTTCTTAAAAGCTGTGTATAAAGTGGATATAGATTTGTAAAGAAAGTGAGATATTGCCCGTGTAGTTCCTGGCACATGGAAAGCACTCAGTAGATTATTTTCATTGTTATTATTATTATTTCTAGATAAACTCCAGAGCTGCACTGCTGTACCTGCTACCATAGCCACATCTCCACACCAGCTGCCTCCTTGGGCTCCAGCCAACCTACCAAACTACTGTTCTCCCTGTCAATGAATCCCCCTGACCACTCCAGGACCTCTCCTGCTTTGGGTACTGTGGACTCCCTCCTCTCCACTGGATGCTTTTCAATTTTGACATCAGGGCACCCACCCTCATGGTTTTCCTCATACATGACTCCTTCCCCTTCCAATGACGCCACTTCCCACCCTTTATCCCACCCTCCAGAATTCTGCCTGTCCCTGCAGACAGAGTCTTCAACGTACTATTCTCCTCTTCAACTGTGCTCTGCATGGATCATGGTTTTATTTACCCCTCCATATTCACCACATTGCATTCACCATATCTGCTTCTAGGCCAATTAATTGGTTTATCCTCATATTACATATATATATGTGTGTGTATATATATATGATATATATACATACATATATAATTTTTTCCCTAAGGGCTTGGTGGGAGCAGTTGAAGGAATGTGATTAACATTGTTGGCAGGAAGCTAACTGGAAAATGCCTAAGCATCATCTGCATGTTTTAACCACCCTTTACAAACCTTCAGAGGTAAGTCATGGAACCTCCATGGCTCTCATCCCTTCAGTGAAGGCATCCAGCAGCCAGATAAGGGAGTAATTCACCCACTATCTCCTGTCCCTGCAAGGTCTTAGCAATCTTTTAAAAGATTAGAAACTTATGAATAAACAAGGCACAACTCCAGCACTGGTGTCCCATTTGGAGTCTCATTAAGGTGGCAATAAATTCAAACTTATATAAATACTCTGGCCCTGCTGGGCACTCCAGAGCAAGTGAAGCTCGGGCATCCTGTCTGAATAACCACTTCTGCTGCCACTATCTCAACACACGGGAAATTGTTATTATAACTTGCTCTTCACAATCATATAGTGCTGAAAACCCCTCTAAAATCTCAAAAAACCCTCCCATTCTTGTCTCCTTCACCCCCATGTGCCATGGTGTATCTCATTCTACAACTGTCACTGCTCTACCATGGGTCATTGATTAGGGTGTTGTGTTGGCCCCAGGCATCCTGAACACCTTGTTACAAAGACACAGATACAGCAAAACTATGGCCATTGACACAAAGTGCTTCTAACAAGGAAGAAATTTGGGAATAAAGGGTGGGAACACTGGAGCCTCTTTCTCCTTCTCCAGTTTGGTGCCTGGAGAGACCCCAAGTATGGTATAGACATGCACGTCAGTGCCCTTTTACATAGAAAATAGGAAATGAATTCCAAACAATACTGGAAACAGCTGACCCTTTTAGCACAATGCTTAAATATGCTAGTACTGAGCCAAGGCAGCATGTGCAGAGTAAATATTTTAATCCCTAATTAATCACTTTGGTTAGATTGGTAAAACACAAGTCTAATGAAAATAATTTGAAATTTCCTTCATGAATAATTGCCTTGTTCGGGGAATTGTGGGAAGAGTCAACTGACTGACCTTCCATTCTTACTCAGCTGTACTGCTCTGAGACTTAATTTGTGTCCTTCAACCTCTTGCAGTCACCGTCATGAGATTAGAAATACCTTTTGTGCAGTTCAGCAGCAAATATGCAATATGACAGTTAAGTCAGCAGAGAGGTAAAGAACCAAGCAACTCCTGGCTTTCTCACTGTGGAGCCATACAGGACCCTGTAGAGGGGAGGGTATCTTCACAACCCTGCATTCTTTTATTAGGTTGTGAGCATGATGGATTGCTCCAGGTTATTGAACTGTTCCTGTTCCTTTTTAATTAAAAACCTGAATAATAAGGTGCCCAGGGTTTGGGCATTTACAAAGGGGAGAGAAAGAATTTTCCAGCTCTGAGTGCTGATGAATGCTATCCTGATTAGCACTGTGCCACCAGATTTAATTACTTCTTTGAGTAAATCAAATCTTTCTTACAGGGCAATGTTCCTGGGTGTGCAGAGACCAAAGGTTAAGCCACCTTACTAGTTACCTGTTCAGACATGTTGGAACCTCTTAGATGTGGGTTGTGAGTGTGCTCTATGCCATCCCTGTTCCATCCTGCTTGCCTGCCCATTCTCCTTAACTTCCTCCCTGGTGCCCCTCAACCCCCTTCCTGCAATGAATGTATTGCTTATCTGGTTGGAATGTCACTAGGAGTAATGCCTGGCAATGTGCCATATGGCTGGTGTACTCTGGCTCACACTGCAATCATTGCTAAAAATTGCCTGGTCCACCAGTCAGTTTGGCCAGTTCTGTGGACTGTCAAGGTCCACCTGGTGGACCATCTGCCACCTCCCCCTGGAGGTTCCTCCTCTCTTTTGTTTTCCAGTCTGGTCCTCCTCCTCAACCTTGCTCTTTTATTTGGAAGATACAAATATTTGGGGGAATTTTGCTTTTGCTTCTCAACATTCAGGAGGACATGATGTTCTTGGGTTGCTGAGATGCATTGGGATAATAGCACATTAACTCTTTGTTGTCCTGCAGTTGCCTTGCACAGCGGCCAATAAATGGCTTAAGAAGCTTGGTTATAGGGTGGCAAAATACCATTCAAATGGAGAAGCATAGAGGCAGGCAACTTGTAACCCAGGTGGTAATTGAACCAAATTTTGGAGCAGATTTGGTGTCTCTATTCACAAATGGAATTAACCACATCTCATGCCAAAAGGATCACAGAAGCGCTCCCATTTTATAGGGCCAGAGGCATAGAGAATTAGAGGCCAACCCATTGGTTTTCAATATACTTTGACCATTGTGGGTGTATGGAAGGATAACTATGCATCCAGTAGCATGACACATGGTTAAACATAACTGGTTGATCATATTGTTGTCCTAATGATCACCTTTAAAAATAGCTCTAGGACTTCCCTGGTGGCGCAGTGGTTAAGAATCCACCTGCCAATGCAGGGGACACAGGTTTGAGCCCTGGTCCAGGAAGATCCCACATGCCGTGGAGCAACTAAGCTTGAGTGCCATAACTACTGAGCCTATGCTCCAGAGCCTGCGAGCCACAACTACTGAGCCCACGTGCCACAGCTACTGAAGCCTGCATGCCTAGAGCCCGTGCTCCACAACAAGAGAAGCCACCACAATGAGAAGCCTGGGCACCGCAACGAAGAGTAGCCCCCTCTTGCCGCAACTAGAGAAAGCCCGTGCGCAGCAATGAAGACCCAATGCAGCCTAAACAAACAAACAAACAAACAAACAAATAAATACACTAGCTCTAAAGGATTCCTCCCCAGAGCTCCTGATGCCAGATCTCTGAATCAAAGAGTTGCCAGCAACAAGTCTAATTCCAGGGACGCAGGCAGCCAGAGGGCACTGGGCTGCAGAAGGCAAACATTGACTGTTTGATCATCATTGTGCCCAGGTTGGGTCCTGCTGCTGTCATCTAAGTCATCTAAAGAGTGCTTGCCCTCCCTCACCGGGGAATGTGTGCTAGAAAGGAGCAAAGTGATTGCTCATTCTTCCAGAGTTCAGCTCTGCAGCTTGACTGCCTTTGATTCCAGCCACACCAACCTGTGTGGGAGCTCTCCACAAAGCAGACCAGGAACTGGTTTTGAAATTGTCTGTCTGCGCTCTTGCTTTTCCCAATTTTCCTGATATAAATAAGTCAGGTCAGAACACTCACAGACCCCATGGTATGAATACAAAAATGTCCTTTGCGGTTGTGTGACTCTGTATTTCTAGAGTCGTCAGATAGGATTTGAACTCTGGTAGTGCCCCCCTCACAACTTAACCCTACACTGGAGCGTGTTCATCCATTACCTGAGAGTCTTTGTCTATAAGTGTTTCATTCATTCAGTATTAACTAAGCACCCACTAGACACCAAGTGTCGTGCTGGGAACTGCCCTAATCAAATGTAGCCCCTCCCCTATTTAAGTTTTTCTCAACATTGCAATTTAATTCTGTCTTCCTGCTTCTTCAGTTGTTTTAAGATCTACCATTGAGTTACCATGCATTTGGCCATTCATACATTTTTGCCTTCCCTCCAACATTGCTTAGTTTAGTCTTAAATCCCTCTTATGGCTGAACCTAGAAACACAGTAATACTGAAACTACGTTGGACCATTTTGCAGAGAGATGGATATGAATATATGAATAGATGGATGGATAGATAGGTGGTAGATAGATAGACGGATGGATAAACAGATAGGTAGATGATAATAGAGATATCTTTTGGTGTGAGCTGTTATGTGGCACAAAAGCATTAAATTGGAAGAAATGTGAGACATTCTGTGAGAGTCCTTTCCTCATAGAGGTTCACAGGTCTGAGTGACTTGCTTAAGGTCACAGCTAACTGTTTTACAGTTGAGACTAGAGAACTAGCTTCTGACTCTTGGTCATTACTGTTTCCAACACACAGTGATCCTTAACCCGTATAATTCAGGCTCTATGCTTTGATTCTTCTGCTATCTAATCAGTAAGAAATGGGTGAAATATCAAAAAGATTCACACATTTTAATAATAATAATAATAATGTGTGTATGAAACCTGCTCATTTCAGCATGCCCAAAATACATTCACAAAATGTTGGAACTTTCACCTGCTGGTTTTTGGGATAGCTATTCCAGGCAACAGCCCAGAACTTGGCTGTCATCAACAGTGGAGAGATTTCAGAACTTCCTGTGCCTTCTCCTATCCTGTTTTAATTACTTTCGTGGTGCTTCTTCATCAGCTGAGTTTCTACATTAAGGCTGAATACCTGGCCCAGATCCAGAGCTGCCTCCTGGACGAGGTTAACTCTAGGTCTGAGTTTGGAGGTCAAGATGTGAGTCCCTCTTGTTGTCCCCTCAGCCTTTCATAATTTAGTTCCAGAAATTACATAGACCCTTTTTTCCTTTGATAAAGATGCCTAGTTTCCAGAAATCAGCTCATCAAACCTCAAGCAAACGAGACTCATTTTTGGGGGCAGACATCTCATTCACAGAAGCTTCCTTTTCTTTATTCAAATCTTAAAGGCAATTTCTTATTGATTTGTTGCTTGTTTATATCACAGTGGCTAATATTTTTTAAAAATATAGCCATGAGTTCCAAAAAGAATCACATACTGAAAACCTCAAAGAGTTTGAGTCTGTGAAAGCAGGTTGCCATTAACAAAGTGAAGCACACAGCCAAGGCACTTGAGGCTCGCACTTCTCTTTTTTTGTTGTTTTTGTGAGTCATTGTCAGAAGCCAGGATTGTGGTAGCTGAGGTCAAGGGGTGGCTATTTTATCAAGGCCACAGAAATTTAGAGTGTAGATTGGGGAATGAAGGCAGAGCAGATGTCAGGTGGCTTGGGGAGACTGAAGACAACTCCCAGAGTTAGTTTCCCTAGCTATGTCAGTGCTGTGGAAAATGGTGGAACTTAGTGGTTTTATCCTCACAGCGGCTGCTGGTGGAACTGGCCTCATAGGCTTTCAAATCCTGGGCCCATATGTGTCCCCTCTGGTCCATGACAGTGCTCTTGAGAATATCATTTTATTTGGAAAGTTCTGAGGAGAGAGGAGAAAGCAGTGCCCTGTACCTGTCTCACCCTGAATGCAAATTGGACTTATGGGGAGCAGGTTTGCACTCAGTATGAATAAGAACATTGTAACAAGTAGGGAAGGTCAGTCAGCTGAGATGTACAATGAGCTCTCTGGCATTGGAAGTAAGAGGCTTAAAGACTATCTTTCAAGGATTCAGGAAGGGGGTTCCTGTTTTGGATGAAAAGTTGGATAGACAACTTTTAAGATTCATATAACCAAAAGGATTGTGATTCCCTGAATATCGTTAACATAAATCTATGTCATAGGTTTATGAATATTATTTAATTCTGTTTCCAAATTGGCTCATTAGTGTACATGAAGGCCAATAGCAAGTTCAGAATAGGCAACTGCTCCTAGGATTGGGTTTCAAGGAACTCAGGAAGCCTCCACGGATTAGAAACAGACACAATTACAGCCTCACTCTTTTACTTAAGGCTGTGTCCCCTAGCCAGTGCAACCTGTCTGGGAAAAGCAATGCACTAAGTGTTACCAGTCATCTTGTCCCGGTGCACTGAGGCATAATGATTACAGAGTCATGTGTTTAAGAGAATGAGCTTTGCAATGAGACTTCCTGGGTTGGAATCCCTGTGTGAATTTCAGCAAATCCCTAGCCTCATCTGTAAAATGGGGATGAGAATAATGCTTATCTTATAGGGATGCTGGGAGAATTAAATGAAATACATGTCAAATGCTTAGACCAATGCCTGGGAGAAAGTGAGAGATCAGGAAATACCAGCTGTTATTTACTCCTTGGTTTGAAGGGTTTGATCAGACTCTTTCTTGAGAGTAAGTTTGGCTTTGTGTAGGTGAGGGGCAAGGAGGGATTTTTGCTTTAGGGAAGGTGGTTCTCTGAACGGCTGGAGATGGGAAGCAAGGGGGAGGAAGCTAAAGAAAGCAGAACACAGTGCAGGGGACAACAGCTTCTATTTTGAAATGTTGCCCAAGGAAGTCCCATCCTGCCTGGTTTCCTGAGCTTCCATTTGATGAGTAAACCCCAGATAAAAAGTCTTGAGGATTCAGCTGCCTATCAACTCATCAGATTTGAAATGCATAGGAGACCCACCAGTTTTTCAGTCTTTCAGGTTTTCCCCTCTCAAGTAAAACAAGTCGAGAGAATCGAAGCCCCCAAACAGAATGTGTTTACTATAAGGGCCTAATCAACTTCCTGGAAAATTGTCCGCAGATTTTAATTAAGTTCTAAAGACCAGTGAACCTAGAGGGCTCAACACAAAGGGGGAGAAGCAGCCTGCCAGGGGTGCGCCTTTCAGCAGCTTCTCAGAGAAGATAAGGTGAGCATTCCCAACTTTTGTCTTTCTCGAGACTGGGCCCAGCTTTATCATAACGTAAAGAAAATTCATGTCATGTTATGAAGGGAGTCTTTGAAGCCTCCTCAGTAGTTGTTTTAACAACTCAGAACAGCTGCCTTGCTGTTAGTTATTCCCCCCGCCCTGCCCCACCCCACCCTCTGATTATGTGCAGTTTAAAAATTAATTTAGAATACATGAGATCAGCGAAACAAGGGCATTAGATGGTGTCCCCAGAAATGGACTTCTTGTACTCCTAAAATGTTCTTAGAAACACATGTGAGTTTCTTTGCTCTCAAATTAAGGAGGATTAAAGCCGCCAGACAGTTGTTGCTCAGTTCCTTCGGATCATGTGGCCAAGGCTGAAAAGCCTTAAGTTGCTGGCATGGCCTAAGTCAGTTGCCTGATCTCCAAATTAATTTTTGAATTAAATGATTGTCCCCCCTCCCTTTTCTTCTTCTAATTGAGACTTCCATTGAAAAATGCTTAGCAAACAGATGGAAAAAGCCAGAACAAAAGACTATTGTGGAATAATGAAATGGGGGTCATTTGAAACAGTTTTAGGTTAGTACTAAAGGTGCAATTAAATCTTTCTTTTAATTATATTTTTATTAACTATAAAGGTATTTAAAATAAATTGTAAGCATTGTATACAGGTAGAACCTAAAGAATGACTGCAAGAGCTTAGATCATTTCATAGTTCACTTGCATGAGCTTCTTCCCAGTGACACAGAACAAAGACTTTCAGGCAGAATAGCTTCATGTTTAATTTTGAAATAACAATGACTTATCTTATAGATAAGCAATGCTTTAATGACCTGAACACTTGTAAAATGTTTCTATAAGATAAAATAAAAAGAGAGATAATTTTTAAGTCCCTGAATAAGAAAAAGCCACATACTTAATAGTGAGGACAGACAAGTGTTTGAATAAGGAAGTGATATTCAGAAAGTAAAGGTTTATTTGAAAAAACAAAAAAAGACAAAATGTTAACATTAAGAATGTGCAAAAATTTCACTTGTGCTGAAGGCTTAGATTCAAAATATTCAGTAAAAAACTTCATGCTGAAAAAAATGCAGTATTGTGTAGTTATATGCATACTTCAAAATCTTAAAAAGTCAACTTCATCAATAAAAACAGTCTTAAAGCCAATAATTATTGGCTGTGAAATGAACAGTGAAATAAACAGTTTGCCCAATCAAATTTATTTCGACCAGCCACCATTTAGTCACCAGATTCATGGCAAGACTGTGTGTGAAGAGTGCAAGTTTTCTCAGTTTTATCACCCTAAAAACCTCTTTGTGGATTGAAAAAAGGTAAAGGAATAGTTGTGAACAAATACAATTTCTTTTTATGTATAATCATCATATTTATTTTTATTTATCACCATTATGACATTTCTGACTAATTTTTTAGCATTTATAAATTTCTAGGTTCTTAGAACAAATATTATTTCTGACTTACGTGCTGGAAAGATGTCCTGTGGCTCAATGAGTTAAAAGGAAATTCTCAGAGCTCTTAGGATATGGTTGTTACACCCATGTAGGGTTAAGTCAGAGCAACTTTATTAAAGGAGTATCATGGGTGTGTGAGGGGAAGGGACAAGTCCTTGGAGCAGCAATTAAAATTCAGAACAGCTAACTAGACCTGGCTCTTTCAAGATTTTTTTAATCTTGAGTTTTAAAATGTTGACTACAGACCGTTTGTGATTAATTTGTACACAAACTCTAATAGATCCTTAATGGCTTACTTTTCTTTGTCTTGCCATGTTGAAGTTCCCTCTTTGCTGGTCCAGCTGCAGGGATGATTCTTTACCTGCTCTCCCTTCTTGCAGAAGATGACACTAACGAGAACCTGAGATGGGTGAAGAGATGATGGGAGTAGCCAGTTGCTCTAAATGAGTTTGTCAGTGTCCTGACTTTCATTCATTCACTCAAAAAATATTTATTGCATACCTGGCACTGTTCTAGAGGCTGGGAGTACATTAGTGAACAAACCAGATGAAAACCTGGCCTACTGGAATTTACATTCTCGGGGGAGTTAGAAGAAGTACAGACAATAAGCAAATAACTATGTCAGAAGGTGAAAAGTGCTATGGAGAAGAGTAAAGCAGAGATGGGGAGGAGGGAATGCTACAGAGAGAGATGGTGATTGCAGTTTAGAACAGGAAAGTCAGGAAGGGCTCACTGAGAAGTGAATCTTCAGCAAAGGAGTGTAGAGGGCATCCCCGTAGACATCTGGGGCATGAGTTCTCCACTCAGAAGGAACAACAAGGGCTTCCCTGGTGGCGCAGTGGTTGAGAATATGCCTGCTAATGCAGGGGACATGAGTTCGATCCCTGGTGTGGGAAGATCCCACGTGCCACGGAGCAACTAAGCCTGTGCGCCACAACTACTGAGCCTGTGCTCTAGAGCCCATGAGCCACAACTTCTGAGCCTGCGTACCACAACTACTGAAGCCCGCACGCCTAAAGCCTGTGCTCTGCAACAAGAGAAGCCATCGCAATAAGAAACCCGTACACTGCAACAAAGAGTAGCCCCTGCTCACCTCAACTAGAGAAAGCCCACACGCAGCAACGAAGAACCAACTCAGCCAGAAAAAAATAAATAAATAAATTTATTTTAAAAAATAAAAGAAGGAACAACAAGTGCAAAGATCCTGTGGTGGGGTGTGCCTAGCTTGTCCTAGGAGTTAGTGAGAAAGAGAATCAAAATCTAAACATATTTCAATGGACCAACCCAAACAAGATGGAATTTAACAGGTGGGAACGAGGGCAGAGGGATGGTAGATGAGGTTAAAGAAGTAAGAGGGGCCCATTTGTGAAGGGTCTTATAGGCCATTGTGGGGACATTTTAGGTCCCCCTGAGGGAAAGAGCAAAGAAGATTGATCAACCACTGTTGACTATCTAACAGATAAAACAGAAAATGGGAAAGAAGTGAAAAGGCTAAAGATGGGAAATGTCTGGTGTTTAGAAGGTGGAAGTAGTTGGATATGGCAAATTATAGACCCAGGGGTTGGCTGTTAAAGTAAAGGGTCAGGGAGTTCCCTGGTGGTCTAGTGGTTAGGATTCAGCATTTTCATGGCCTGGGTTCAATCCCTGGTCAGGGAACAGAGATCCTACAAGCCACGCTACGCGGCCAAAATTTTAAAGAAAAGGAATAGTTAAAGTAAAGGATCACATGGTAAATGTGTGAGGTGTTGAGGGCTTCTGGTCTTTGTCACAACAACTCAACTCTGCCTTTAAGGCATGAAAGCAACCATAGAGAGTACATAAATGAACGAGCATGGCTATGTTCAGTAAAACTTTATTTACAATAACAGATGATGAGCTGAATTTGGTCTGTAGGCTGTAGTTAGCTAACTTATGCATATAGACCAATAATTTGTGAGGACTTGGATGAGAAAGCAAGAGATCACCAAAAATAAGTTATGGCAGAATCATCTTATTTCTTAATTTAATGGGACTATCAGTGTATTAGGATAAGTCAAATGGAGTCAAGATTATGGATCTGGACTTCACCGGGACACTTAAGAAACTCTTTTTTTTTTTTTAATAAATTAATTTTATTTATTTATTTATTTATTTTTGGCTGCGTTGGGTCTTCGGCACTGCACGCAGGCTTTCTCTAGTTGCGGCGAGCGGGGGGCCGCTCTTCGCTGTGGTGTGCGAGCTTCTCATTGCAGTGGCTTCACTTGTTGAGGAGCACTGGCTCTAGAGCGCAGGCTCAGTAGTTGTGGTGCACGGGCTTAGTTGCTCCGCAGCATGTGGGATCTTTCTGGACCACAGCTCGAACCCATGTCTCCTGCATTGGCAGGTGGATTCTTTTTTTTTTTTAATTTTTGAATTTTATTTTATTTACTTTTTTATACAGCAGCTTCTTATTAGTCATAAATTTTATACACATCAGTGTATACATGTCAATCCCAATCACCCAATTCAACACACCACCATCTCCACCCCCCCATGGCTTTCCCCCCTTGGTGTCCATACATTTGTTCTCTACATCTGTGTCTCAACTTCTGCCCTGCAAACCGGTTCATCTGTACCATTTTTCTAGGTTCCACATACATGTGTTAATATACAATATTTGTTTTCCTCTTTCTGACTTACTTTACTCTGTATGACAGTCTCTAGATCCATCCACGTCTCAACAAATGACTCAATTTCATTAGCAGGTGGATTCTTAACCACTGCACCACCAGGGAAGCTCCCCAGACACTGATACTGTTTGAGTGTGTTTTTGTTATATAAAGTTTTCTAAAGGATAGCTTCCATTGATTAGAGAAGTAGTATAAAATCACATAATTATATTTAGGATAACTCAAAAAAATATATCCTCCTAGTGGTCATTAATTTAAGAGGTGCTCCTGTAGTATATCTCTAGGGTGACTTTGGGAGAGAATAAGGGCTATTAGATGGCTTTTAGAGACTGAGCCAAACAAATCTGTCCTGTCACCCTTTCTGCTTCATAAATTTCCCTGTGTCAAATATATGTGGCCTACACGTGGTCAGCATAAAAGGGCTGAAGTAGAAACCATTAGATGTTTGTAGTCAGTACAGAGAGTGTCTGGTGGAAGATGAAGGATCTTCGATTCCATAAGAGAAACTCTTTTCTTATTTTCTTGTGAGCGAGATGGAGAAACTGTCTTAGATTCAAGAATGCTTCTCTGCTCTGTGTCGCAGAGGCTGACCTAAGCCAGCTGTGTTGCCTAAGCTCCTGCATCAGCTGGTTTCCAGCTCGGTTAGGCCAAAGGTAGGAAGGGAGGAGTGGGGTATTTTGCCTCCTGCTTCTGTGCCTTGGGTGGCAGCTCCAGCAGTGGCTGCATCTCCTCCTTGGCTCCACTTTTCACTGCTATGTAGGTTCTACTACCCCTACCCCCATGTGTACTCCAGTCTACGACTGACAGTGGCTTCCTGTTGTTGCTACTCTTGGTTGCCTAACTGTTCCTTGGTTGACTTCTCAGATCTTCTAGTGCCTGGGAAACAATTCCCATGTATTAAATCCTCTCTGTTTTAAATACTCAGGGTGGTTTCTGTTTTCCTGTTTGGACCCTGACTGATACAGGGGCTAATTTATGTCACCCAAGAGGGACGTTTAGACCCCAGTATTGCCAGGCTTTCTTCTCTGCTCTCACCATTTTAATCAATAATTTGGATGATGATGTAGTTAGTGTGTATGCTAATCACACTTGCAAATGGCAGAATCAGAATCTAAAAATATCTCAATGGGCCAAGTCTAACAGAAAGGAATGTAATAAGAAAAAAATATGAACTCCTGCACTTGGGTCCAAAAATCAAGTATGGAATGGGGAAATTGTGACAACAGCACATGAGAGCTTCAGGTTTTTGGACTGACATTGCAATGTGGCCATAGTTTACCAAAAAATTAAAAAGCCACAGGGAGTACTGGTTGTACTAATACTTTAGTACAGAGAAAAAGGGAGTTAAGTGGACTCTTCTCTATTAGTCAGACCACTCAGGGTACTACACTTAGTCTGGGGCACAACATTTAAAAATACTATTGATAAAGTAGCTTGAGACACAGGAGAATGATGGACTAGTAAAAGGCAGTGTAAGTTATTGAAAGAAACTAGAAAGAAGCACTCAGAGCAATGGGTAGGAATCAAACATTTCCACGTCTAAAGGGATACCAGGCCAGCAGTGGTTGTCTAGAATGACACATTGTCTGGCACCTCTTTTCTGAACGGGCAGAGGGTGTACCTTCTCCCTTCTTGGCATACTCTACTAGCTTACATTTTCATATTAGGGAAGTTGTCCTTATGTCTATCCCCAAATTTTTGCGCTCTAGTGAAAGTCCCGATGCAGTCATTGTTGACATGAGAACTCGATTTTTCATGTAATCAATGACTCAGGAATCAGACTTATTCTAATTCTAGGCACTGATTCCTTTTGTGACCCTAACTAACTCACTCTTTAATTGCCTCCATTTTCTCACCAAAAAAACCTGCCCTGGATCACACTTAGCATATACTGGACTTCCAAAGCTTAGTAAAGATTTTTTTTTCCTGCTTCTTACTGTTTACATGTTTTACAGAAATCAGAAGCACCAACATCCTGGGGTTTTTATGCAGATGTGATGAAAAGTCTTACGTGAGTAAGACTGTAACTAGGACAAAATAAGGAACGGCTGCCTTGATATTCTGTACAGCCTCATTAGAAAGGCTGTTACTGTCGTTAGGTTGCAATACGTCTATCACATGTTTTCTTCTTTTCTTGGTTGGTAAGACTTTTTTGTAAACTTGAATATCTAGTCTGCGTTGTGCTTTAACAGAAACCTCATGTAATTCTGCAGCCCAAGCTGTTTTTTTCTTTGCACTCTGATTCTTAGCTGTGGGATGCATTCGGTCTGGCCTCTTTACCTGGTGACCACTTCCTTCTCTTGATTCTTTGAGAAAAGAATAAGAAATTGACTGACACATTTTCTGCATGTACAGAATCAACCTGCAGAACTTAGAGTCAGGAATTACTGTTTCCTTATGTTGCCTAACAATGCTAAACTCATTAGCACTTACACTGGATATCTTGGTGTGTTTATCATAGGCAGGTTAAAACAAAAACAACTTAATAATGCTTAACCTAGTATTTTGTGCTATTTTGATGGATTTAGGAAAAACTGTGGGTGTTGCTGCTCTAATAGGTAATATGAATTACTACTAAATTTTCTTTGTGATACAGTTGTCATGCTTGACAAATTCTAAAATAATCAATGTAGCTCTACAATAGAACACTAGGTTTATATAGCGTATGCCATCATTAGCTTTAAATGTTTTATAACCAGAAGTGATCTTAGTGATTATTCAATTTCTGTTACAGATAAGGAAACTGAGGCCCAGAGAGGTGAGATGAGTCCCCTAAGTTTGCCAGTGAGAGTGAGAATTGGATTTAGAATACCAAGCCCTTTCCACTATACCAGCCCGAGGAAGCTTTGCTGTTTCCCTCTCCATGACCTCACATGTAAACTGTAAAATGCAGATCGATGTTAACTGGACTATCATGGCAATCATTTTGCAATATATATGAATATCAAGTCATTGTGTTGTACCCCTTAAACTAATATAATGTTATATGTCAATGATAGCTCAATGAAAAAAATTTTAATGCAGGTCAGGAATAGTATTATAACACCATAGAATAACACTTCTATCAGCTTAGACTTGGGACTTGTGATAATCCTATTCTGTCAGTAGAAAATGCATGTGGATTTGTAGACACCACCTATTTCGTTTGCACTAAGGTGCCCTTGGTTGTAAATTGCATAATTATGAAATTTTATTTTATATTTCCTAATAGAACTCTTTAAGGCTTATTTAGACACTTATTTCTATGATGTCTTACTCTTGTGTATAAATAAAAAGAAGATATAAACAAGTCTAATGATATTTCTAAAACTTCTTTATATGCAGGGTTCAATTCTTCTGAATCATTTTTGGACTTGCAGTTGTTGCCATACATGTTTTTTCACCCAGTGTTCTTTGTACCATCGAGAATATCAGTGATGCAGTACTTCTGGAAAGAGTGCTCTATTAGAGTCTTGGGACACCAATGCTGCAAGTTTTGATGCACATGTCCAGGTAAAGACAACTATGTCTCAACTGCCACCTGGTAACAGCAAATTTAAGATACATTCTGATTTCAGAGGTGTTAAAATGCTGAAAATTTTAAAGAAAAAAAGAAAGAAAGGAAGAAAGGAAAGAAGGAAGAAGAAGGAAGAAAGGGAAAACGGAAAGGGTCTTAGTGAAAAGTATAGCATGTCATTTGGCATTTGTTCCTAGCATTCCTTCTCTGTTTAATGTATGACTGTATATGTGTGTATGTGTTTGGGAACTGCTGGCAGCCATATTCCCCAGGCCCCTTGAGGAAGGACATTTGCAAAACAGGAGAATTAATGAGGCCCACATTTAGTGGAAGGCAAATCTGAGAGACAGAGAAAGTTTGGATGACATTTGCCCCTGGATTCTGCCATACTTGAAGCTAGTTTTGTACTTCTCATTTGAATGAGCCAATCAAATACCTTTTAAGGCTTAAACTAGCTTGACCTGGTTTTCCTTTACTAGCACCCCCAAAGAATCTTGACTAATACATGGGGCACTCCAATGCATATTCAAAGAATATTCTATAGATTTAAACATTTACAGGGCAGTAAAAAGAAAAAAAAATTGTCTGAATGCAATGTCAGATAATTTTCTTCACAAGCATGGACCAAAAAGAATACTGAGGAAACAGAAAAAGAAAGAACAAAGACAAATGACAGAGTTTATTAAATAAAGCTGAAGTTGTGAAATTTAGTCTGTAAAGTATACTCAGAAACCAAAATCGTGTTTTCAAGTAGAACTAATCCAGAGCTGCTTCTGCAAATGCTGCCGACATTGTGGGTCAGTTGTGGCTCTCTGTGCAACTGAGCATGGACAAAACTCACAGTGTTCCACAGGACACTCCCACAGACACTGTCGCTTGCTGGGACGACACACCTCCGAAACCTATTTCCCATCCCTGGCTGACACAGGGAGGAGGCAACTAATAAATGCAAGCTTGCTTTCTATTTCCCACTCTAATCATGGTACGTGACTTAAGAGGAAAGGTTAGAATGTAGTTGTTCATCCCTTCCCTTTCACAAAAACTTATTATATGCCCTGCCAGGGTTGCTTTCCTTTTAAGGAAAGCTCCGGACTTTGGCTGATGGTAATGTGTGTATGTGAGTGTGTGTGTGTGTGTGTGTGTGTGTACTTACCCAACAGCTAGGATAACTATATAATTTATCCTTTAAAATGGGACATTTTTGAGACTGAAAGGGCTCACTAGAAATAAACACTCAGGAACAAGTGCATGGACACCTGTTAATAGCACTAACTTGGATAGTGCTTTTTTATTCAACTTCATTCCCTTAGTCAAACTTGCTGTCATCTACTAAACTGTGAGCCCTGTGAGGAAAAGGTTCAGATCTTCATGTTCCTAGTGCAGTAGAGCAAGGCAGGCACTCGGTGAATGTTGAGTGTCACAGAAAACAGCAGGAGCAAAGCAACAGTCGTAACAAACACGCACGAAAACGATGGGCCTTTTCATTTTTTTCAGGTGGTGAGTGGCCACCCATCCTTCCTGGGCAGACCACTCAGAAGACTGGGCAGATACGCAGTCAGAGCCGTAATCCAGAGCAGATGTCTTTCTTAACAAGTCATCTGACACTTACATGTGTGCCTAGTTGTAACTGTCCTGCCGGTTGCTGGACATACATGGGAACACGACTTACAAGAGACTTGAACAGGGTCACATCCAGCAGAAGGTGGGGAAATAAAGTGGGAGTTTCTCTGAGACTTCTGCAGGGACCTACACCCAGATCCTGGTGCGGAGGGGGGACGGGGTGCCTGACACCCTGGTGTTTCTAGTAGGGACAGGGAAGCGTCTAAGTCTTCAGACCAGCTGCTGCCTCCCCTCCTCCCCTTCTCTGTGAGGTGTCCTTCTTCAAGGAAGGAAAGCAGCACCTCCGAATCAGGTATCCCAGATGTCACAGCCACCACACAAGGAGGAACGAGAAACCTGGCTGACCCATCCCTATCACGTCCCTGGCAGGGAGGGACTTGGGCCCTGGAGTATCCCCTCCTCTCCCCTCTTTTCTTCAAAGTTCCTTGCTTCAGTCTATCGGCCTCTGAGTTACTTTCTACTCTAGCAGGATTGACTTAGTTTTATATTGTCTCCTTTTTCCTCTTGACTTCCCATCCCTAACCAGGTGAAGAGGGGAGGTGGAAAGGAGCAGGGTCAGGAAGTGTGGTGGAGGTTTTGGGGAGGACACATGCCCTGACCCAACCCCACTGCCAGAGTGCTGCTGTGGGTGGGGGCGACAGGAAGAGTGAGCCCTCGTGCACAGTGTTCACACTGAAGCGCTGGTGCCTCATTCTTGCCAGGGGTGCCTGAGCTGGAGTGTAGTGGGGAGGACTCCCCATGCTGGAAGGAGAGCATGAGAGGTGAGTGAGACCGTGAGCCCTAGAAGGCCAGCGGGGGGCCAGGTGGGAGACTTGCTATCTGAGGCTCCTGGGAGACCCCAAACTGAAAGGTGAGCCCAGCAGTGCTGGCAGAGGACCAGTGAGGGGCTGGAGAAAGGGAGGGTGGACATAGACATCACGGGACCATTTCGGAGCCAGTGAAAATGGGATTGAGGCACTACCAAGAGGCAGACAGGGTTGAGGGGAGGGTCTGGGTCTTGGACCCTGGCTGCTGTGTGCTCTTTCTCCACAGGCCAGGAGGATGGCTTGGCTCGTTTTCTAGGCCAGCGTTGAACAGACAGTGGTGAGGAGGATGGGGGTGGGAAGGAGAAGGAAGCCCCATTTAGAAGTGATGTTCTTGCTTGAAGCCTTCACCTCCACGGATTCAGAGATCCCTTTAGCAGGTGTCCAGGTATCCATTACCATAAGCAAAAATGCTTCCAAGTTCTACTTAGGCCTGCCTTTCTAGGAGGGGCCCTTGCTCAAAGCTCATCTCTCAGGCCCACCTCTCCTTCCTCCTTTTCCTTCAGTCAATGTCATGTGCAGGTGGTGAAAGTGTATTTAAGTTAGTTCATTTACTGTTCAGTGTTTTAAACTTTTTAACATCTAGCTCTCAAAGTGATATTATCTGAAACATAAAGGCACTTGGTACTGAAAAATATCAGTATTGGAGACCAGTCGACCTGGGTTCAAATCCCCATTCCTGCTGTATGGACCTGGGCACATTATCTAACTTCCCAGCATCTGCATCTGTACACCTGGGAAGCATGTCCATTTCACTCAGGATTGTAAATAAACTGCTTAGCCAGTGCCTGGACGCCGAGTAGATACTAAGTAATTATCCTTCCCTTTACTCCTTTCAAATTCCTCAAAATCATAGATCAGTATTCCCCGTTTAATGATTGGTAGGTAGTTGTTTTCATTTGGCTAGAGTCCACTGAAAGGAATGAGGTCAAGTAATCTTAAACATCAGATTAATTTTTTAAATTAGCTTATTGTCAATTGTGCTTCAGATTATATTATTTTGATTATTTGGAGTAAAGCAACAGTTAATATTTAGACTTTTACTTATAAAATGAAATATGAATATTTTATGTGTTTCTAATCATTTTAAATAGTAAAAACAGTAATTAACTATGCCTCATCATTACAAAGAGGCCACCTGGCTGCTCTGTAGCAAAAGCAATCAAGAAAATGAGGACAGAGTGGGTTTTTATGACATTATTCTTTAGAGAAAGGAAGAAGATCATGAAGAGTTGTGGTTCACAGTTTAAGGCATTTAGAAAGTTAAAGAAAGGAATAAAAAGAGAGTTGGGTAAAGGTAGTCAAAACGTACAAACTTCCAGTTATAATATAAATAAGTGCTAGGGATGTAATTACAACACGAAGACTACACTTACATGGCTGTATGGTATATTTGAAAGTTGCTGAGAGAGTAAACCCTAGGAGCTCTCATCGCAAGGGAAAAATTTTTTTTCTTTTTCTTTTATTTTGTATCTATAGGACATGGTGGATGTTAACAACTTACTGTGGTAATCATTTCACAATATATGTAAGTCAGTTCATTAAACTTAGTGCTGTATGTCAACTATATCTCAATAAAACCAGAAAAAAAGAGATTTTAAGCTATTTATTTATAAATGGAAAATCAAAAATCTTCAGGCACATGGTAGCAAACATAGGCCTATGAGATTTGAACCTACAGGCCAAGAGCATCTTTCTTGAAAAGTCTGGCAGAACTTGATTTTGTTGGTGTTCTTTCTGTAAAAACTCCACATCAATAGGTGTATAAATTCATTGCAGTCATAAAAGCAGGGGTTAGTAACCATTGCCCTAGAGAATCGTTCAGTAGTTGATTTCTTTCTTTCTTTCTTTCTTTTTAATTCATATCTGAGAGATGAGGGAATACGATGAAAGAAAAGGTGTGGAAATGGTTCTAGAAGGTTGTGAGGGAGAAGCCCTTCTTCTTGCCTTTCTGCCCGCAGCCCTCCCCAGATGGGGAGCAGAGAAAAGCCAATTCAGTGAAGAGGAGATGTTTAATGAACTTCTCAGAATAGCCCACCACTGCCTGAATTAACCAAATGTGCACCAAGCTGATAATAGAAAAACTAACCGGGTTTGGCTTTGAGAGGCCTTGGTTCTTGCCCCCCTCATGTAAAACTTTTCCTTTTTCCCGTAACACAGCTTCTTTCCTGAGAATGTTTTCAGTGGGAGATACTGCACAGAAAGTGTACAATACCACTGGTTGTCAAAGAAGCAAAGCCGGGTCTCTTCTAGTGGGTGGTAGGTAAGAATTACTAATCCAATCTGCTTGAGTTAACTCAAAACAAGGATTAGTGTAAAGTTCCAGAATATGTTAATCTTCCTTTATAGAAGTAAACTTCAGCACTGCCACCAACCCCATGGTTTATAGTTCCTGGGAACAATGAACCAATTAAACTTGAGAGGGAAAAGGATCTTGCCCAAGTTTACTGATTGTTACCTAATACTTTGAGTTGCTTTGA
The DNA here is from genome assembly GCF_025265405.1 of Mesoplodon densirostris. Taxonomy (NCBI): domain Eukaryota; kingdom Metazoa; phylum Chordata; class Mammalia; order Artiodactyla; family Ziphiidae; genus Mesoplodon; species Mesoplodon densirostris. The sequence goes on from NC_082664.1 coordinate 45,647,653, forward strand.
TTCTTGATTATTTGGCTTTGTGTCTCAGACACAGGAAATAAAACATCATTTATTATTCATTAGAATGTCTCTAAGTACAGTATACCTCCTAATTAAACACATACTATTGTGAGCTGGTATTTTTCATCTCCTGCCTTATTAAAGAGGCTGTTTAAAATGGCTTTTGTGCATAGCTGATATTGCTTTGCCAAGTACGTCTGTCAATATTAATATACTTTTTTTCAAAAACATATTTAGAGCTTACATGATTAATGAATGGAGCAAACTGTAAGTTATTTGTATTCAGACCTACTTGGTAGAGATTTTCAAATAGACTCTTACTTTCAGATTAAAAACATCATATGAAAGACTAGAGAAATATCACCCCTTCTCCCTGCCAATCTGGCACTGTTATGTGGGGAGAATTTTTGCATCTAACCTAAAATTGTTGACATTAACTTAATTTTAAGAAGGTTTTGATATCTGAAAACATTTTGAAATTATTTACTTTTATTTATTACTATTTTTTTGTTTTCTATCAGTAATGATTGGCTTATTTTATTGAAATATAGGATCAGGAATAGAAGCTGTAATAGATCAATTACTTTGATCATTAGCAGTCAGATATTTATCTAGAAACTACTCCAATAACTAAGTAACAACAAGCAACATTTGCTAGCAATAGCTAGGTTCAAAACACTTTACGTATGTTTCCTTATTTATGTGATATATATCAATTTTACAGTTTAAAATTACTTTGGAGTTTGAACTGTACAAAACTCACGTAACATCTCAAGTGATCCTCAGAGTATGTGTTAATATACTTTTGTGACAATTAAAAAAAGCTTAAAACTAATTTCTTCGTTAATGAAATTTTCAAGCAGACAAATAATTTTAGAATTCTGTACCTTTCAAAAGATATTTTCATTATGAATCTAACTTTTAGGTGTCAGAATCATTTAAAACTCATTGTATTTAAACCGATTTATATTATTCAGGTTAAATAATGACTTGATATCAGTACCAGCTATAACCAGCTTTCTTGTTTTGTTTTGTTTTGATTTTCAGCATCAGAAAGTTAGAGAAATAAAACTCAAAAAAATCCTTTAAGTTTTAAAAAAATCTTGATTCTCTTTTCTCATCAGTGCCCATGTGTGAACTCCCCACACATCAACAGCGGCAAAGTCTCCCACAAATAGGCTGACATGAATGTGTGTCCAGAACTTGGGCTTTGTGGTTCAGACAGCCTAACAATATTCTCAAAGAACTGGAAACTGTTACATTTCAAGTACATGAAAATGTGTGTGTGTGTGTGTGTGTGTGTGTGCGTGTTTTAAATTTTTGGATTTTATTTGCAGTATCAATATGCAAATTTATTTATTATAAATTGAATCTCATTGAAATGAAAATGAAAAGGCAATACTACTTCTTTAACATGGTTCACTAACCCTGTTCACACCGAGTACTGACGCTCAGTAGGAGTTTGCCAACAGCAGTTCAACTCAACCCTTGATGATTATGGAGGATTTAATTATAACTGAAAATGTAAAAAAATAAAATAAAATAAAGACAAAATCTAATCCAAAAATCAGTTTTGCATAGAATTTAATAACAGATAAAAGCTCAAAATTCTATAACTAACAAATGAAAAATATCAGCACTAGGAAATAAGACTTTCGTTCCCAGCATCAATCCCACACCTGTGTAGATGCTTCCTGACCTGGCTTCTTTCATCCACTTCATGACAAAGGAATTGGTCTCACACTGAGGCATGGCAAATACATTATAAAATAAAGGCAGGCATTATAAACAATATAAACCATGTGAGATAAAGGGAAAAACAGGGCTGCAAACAGGCACAGTTTCTTCCTCTCTTGCATTAAAGCAGAGATTTCCCACATCTGCAGTCTCTAGTTTTTAGATTCCTCATCTTGGGCCTGCTGTGAAATGTATGAGACATAGCCTTCAGTGGTCACCCACAAAGTTAAAATAGCTCAGTAATGGTCTATCTCTCGGATGGTTCTTCTATATCTGCCATCACACCAACAGAAAAATCTCAGGACAGAGTAAGTGGAGTTTCCTTGTTTGGCTTGAATGCCTGTAGGAGGGGTTCATGAGGGTGGGCCTGCTCTCTGTTTTATACATAACATAAACCTCTTGATTCATTACAGTAAAAAGTTAGCATATATTATTTAAAGTGTGGTGTATGTTTCTATTTTCTTGATACAATAATTCATTATCTGAGAAAGTTGATTGGTTGTTTTTAAAAAAATGGACAGTGGGAGTTTGGGATTGGCAGATGCAAACTGGTATATATAGAATGGATAAACAACAAGTTCCTACTGTATAGCACAGGGAACTAGATTCAATATCTTGTGATAAACCATAATGGCAAAGAATATGAAAAAGAATGCGTATGTATGTATAGCTGAGTCACTTCACTGTACAGCAGAAATTCATACAACATTGAAATTCAACTTTACTTCAATAAAAAAAATTAAATGGACAGTGATAAAATATGGAGGTTTATGAAATGGTGTCCACTTAAAGAAAAAAGCCACTGCCAAAATTTGAAAGGAAGGATTTCCAAATTGCAGGTGTGTCCTACATATTGAACTCAGTTTTCCCATTAGGACTCCATTAAGATTTTGTTGGGAAGGAACAACTTGATGGTTCCCCAGCCAGGCCCCCTTACTAGGTTCTACTGCAAATAAATAAACAACCCCCTCCCCAGTGTCCTGCTGTCCCCCGGGGAGGGGCCGGGGCCCATGTGCCTGGGCAGCTGACTCATCACTTGGGGTCATACTAGTAATAATGTAACTGTATTATGGTGCTGGACTGAGGGGAGCAGCAGATCATTTGCTTGAAAACATGACCTTTTAATTTAAACAAAAGGCTTGGAAAAATAAAAGTGGGTCTTAAATGTAGTTTAATCAGTCAGGCGAGAGATATCTAATGAAGCTGCCAGACAGATTTGTAGCCAGGCTGTCACTTCGGCCATCATGTTTACAGCTACGGGAGTGAGATTAGCTCTGTGTGAAGGCGCAAATTTGGTCAAAATTTCTTGTGTCTGGGATGGCTGTAAATTTTAAGAATTTGACAAATTATTTTGTTGCCGTGATGACGGTTTAGAAAACCTGACATGTGAGAATTTAGTTCCTTGAGAGCTCCCTTCTTTCCACTGGCCCCAGAGCATTATATCAATGCAACAAAGGTAGCAACCTTTGTAAAAAAAAAAAAAAAAAAAAAAAAAAAAAAAGTATATATATAGATAGATAGATATAGATATAGATATATAGATATAGATATATAAAATCTCTATATATAGAGGGAATATGTGTGTGCATATATCTATAGCTATATCTATATATACTGAAACATTGGTAAATGGATTTTCACATTTTCTTCATATGTTATTTCATCCAATACTATCAAGAAAAAATTGCCATTGTGGCCTGTTCTTCAGCTAAAAGTTCCTTCCAAAGATTTTTCAATTAAGGAAAAAGTCTCTCATGTGCCAGTGTGACCATATCATGTCATAGTTATTAATTAGTTCATCTACAATTTGAATTTCCATTGCATTGGGCCTTTTGCCATCAGGGAAGATTTGAGTATAAGTTTCGAAATATGTCTGTTGGATATATTTGCTAAATACTGGGGAATTTCAGTAAGTCAGTATTCTGCTGCACTGGTATTCTTTCTTAGCACTGTTAGACATGCCAAATCTTAATTCCCTTTTGAAATAAATCTTCACTGAGAGTTTAGTTGAAGACATGCAATATAAACTTTTTTATTATTGTTTTTCAGTGATTTTTTTAATGGAAAATTACAGGAAAGGTAATTATCACCCTGGAAAAAAATAATGGTTGAGTTGTTAAAAATTCGTTGTATTTATTTGCTGAAAACGTCATGTAGTTGTGCATAAACACTAGTATTATCCACTTTGCTTCCCGTTAATAATCTAGGGAAGCCTCAGCTTAATCTCTTACTCATTTCATGCCAAAAGCACAAATGTATTGCTTTTGTTTTACTACATGTTTCATTCCATCTGTTGGAAGCCTAGTAAGTCAATATTTATCACATTTATAAATTATAATTGTGACTAGGGGGGAAAAAACACATGGGGGAAAAAACATGCACATCATTTTTTCTTGACTGTTTTAAAGTTTTAAAGTGTTGTCTCTGTGATGTTAATTTATCTCTGTTGAGCTAAAATAATGCCACTTGCATGATTTTTCATTAAAAAAAAATTTTTAACTACATGTTTTTCATTTCCCCTCAACCTCTCTATAATTTCCTTGTCATGATGATCATTTTCCTTTCACTGTTGCTTTCTATGGAAGCCCCAGGAAAGAGTTCCTAAAAATTAAATTTCATGCTTGCATGTGTTTCTGTGATCTGCAGCGTGTATGATCTCTGAGTGGAAAACTTCTCTAAAAATAAATGGATTACCCTTTTTACTACACTGTCTGATGTCTCTTCAACAGATAGCAGTGCTTCCTGTGATCTCTAACCCACCACAATTGAAATGACAAGCGTTGAAATGGGAGCCTCACGGTGGCGCCCTCTACCTTTGCCGGCCTCTTCTGCAGCAGGGAACGAGTGGTTCACGCAGCAGAGCTCCGGTTCTCAAACTTGAATAATGCCAGGACCCCTTTTAAAAGCATAGAATTGTCTTCACACACCCCACAATACATCAGCGGATCCACTTTGGGAAACACTGACTTAAAAATGAGGATCCTTTTCTACATCAGTGTATTTCAATTGAGAATTATAACTGCAAAGAAAGTTTCTGTCTTTTTTTTAATATAATTTATGTTAACCCTCTTATTTATTTATTTATTGGCTGCGTTGGGTCTTCGTTGCAGCTTCTCTCGTTGGGGAGCATGGACTCTAGGTGTGCAGGCTTCAGTAGTTGTGGCACTCCGGTTCAGTAGTTGTGGCTTGCAGGCTCAGTAATTGTGGCTCATGGGCTTAGTTGCTCCACGGCATGTGGGATCTTCCTGGCCCAGGGCTTGAACCCGTGTCCCTTGCATTGGCAGGTGGATTCTTAACCACTGCACCACCAGTGAAGCCCAAAAAGTTCTGTCTTGATAACTGCTAAAAGGTTGATTTTTAAAATCTTTATTCTGTTATTGAGATACAACGATTAAAAATATTTTCAACATCCTAAAAGTCACAGATTCCTGAAAACATGTCCATGGGCCACCATTTGAAAACCTACTTTTCCTTTTACAAGGTCATGCATCACTTGCTGGCAGAAGACGGGCATTTGACCTTTTATAAACTGCTCTGTAAATATCATCACTGCTTAGTTTGTGCAAGACTAATGTGTTTCCACTAACAAAACTGTCTTTCCAGGGTTGCTGCTTCTTAGAATAATGCTTGTTTTCCTAGTGTGCTTTCTATTGCTGGTGTTTTTTTAAAGGCAACTAAATTTGTCTAAGGGATTGCACTTTGAGGCAATCCAAGGAACTTTAATCAAGAACCAATGAGAAAGCCAAAGCACCTAATGGGGCAAAAAAAAAAAAAGAAGATAAAATAGCTAGGTCAGTATCAAAAATTTTGATACTTGTTCAATATCAAAAAATACTGACCAGGTAGATTTTTTGATATTTTAACTAGAGAATCAACTCTATTTGTTTCTAAAACATTTTTAAGCAAAAGTTAAAAATAAGTTAAGTATTTTTTATGGGATAACAGCTTCTATATTAAGTAATATCAACAAAAAATAGTTGATTTTTCTCTCCTCCTAGCAATCAACAAGTTGGACTTTCTTACACCAGAATAAGTGATGCCACTAAAGGTTCTATTCTCTCAAAAAGGGTGAATTATAAGGGAAAGGTGAAGAGATGAATATTAGAACATTGATATCCCCATAACCTAACTCATCTGTTCTTGTTTGTAACAGAAGAAGGAGACAAACCAACTAATAGTCCTACTAATAAATGAACTTTGAACCAAAGTCTTTGTCCAGGAAAATTGAGCCAAATTGCTCAAAGGTATTAGGGTCTCCTTGAGTCCTTTACAGTTCTTGGAATTCTAATTCACCACAGGTGAGGCTAGCACTGTTGTCTACCTCTGAGCCAATTCAAACACCTCAAAAACAAATACATATTGTGACTCATGTGCCACCATGGGAATGTACCATGAAACCAACAGAAAGAAAAATAATAAACATGTCATACAGTAAGCACACACTATGATGTGTAGCTTCAGGTTTTCAATAGTTGAGCTTTATTACAATAACCACAACATGAACAGTTTTGAGAAACAGAACAATAAGGTCAACATGGAGGCCAAAAGAATCCATCACTCAAATGGTCTTCTTTTCAAAACATAGCTATCTGTGTGAGGCTAGAGTTAAGAACTTGGCACCGGAAGATTGTTCATCTTAGTAGCTTCAAAGATAAAAATTACGCTATTCAGTCTGGATTGAAACTCATTTTGATAGGCCAAAGAAGTTTAGTAAGTAAATCTTTGTTATAAATCCTAGGAAGATCATATTTTAATTAACCTGGTATTTAATCAGGCTGTATGTTATAGATGACCACAAGTAATCTGTCATAAAAGCCTAAAAATTAGGAGCCTCATTTCCTAAGAGGCTCAATATGCCCCTTAAGTAAGAATAGATAGTGCTTCTTTTATGTGATTATTATTTGCTGGACTTAAAATACTGCATCAAAAAATACATTAAAGTTTTTATATAAAATTACAATTATCTCCTCAATTTACCACAGTGTTATTCCTAATTTTAAATATCCAGCAATTCTCAAAAAAAAAAAAAAAAATTAACCCCTTAGCCATTTCTTTTAGTTTAAAAATATAATGCCATTGGGCTACTAGTATTTTATTAAACCAGAATGTGTTAGCTGAAGATAGATATTTTGTTTTGTCTTATCATGTATCCTCAGCACCTAGATCAGCACCTGACATATAGTAGGTGCTCAATAAATATTTATTGAATGAATGAGTGAATTCTATGCTAAGCTGATAAAAGGCATATTTTAGTTGTATAATTATGTGAAGGCTATAATTATGGTTATCACAGTAAAAACAGAGCTTGCCTTTTGGTGTTTGTATTCCCCTAAATATGACCAGGGAGTCCCTAGCCCTTTTTAATATTGTTGCATGTAACAGAAAAACGGATTCTTCTGTGCCTTGGAAAATTTTGTGCTTCCAAAAAGGATCTTACTGAAATGAATGCTCATCAGGGAAATGTCTATTTTTAGGTAAATCTTAAGGAATCCATTTAGTTTTTATGATTGTTGCTTTGGATCCTTCCCATAATATACAGGTTTGCATGTGAAATTGGGAACATGGGTCTACCTATGATCTACAGAAATAAAGTGCTGTATGTATGTGATGTGAAAGAGCTCCAGCTTGGATATGATGTATTATCTACATAACATTAGCCTTTAGGTATATGTGGCAGTGTGCTGGCAAAAAGTAAAGTCTCTACAAGACTTCTAGGGTAGAATCATCTTAATTATTTTAGAAATTCATTCTATTACAAAATCTTAGCCCTCGAGTATTTCTAATTTTTCATTTTTTCTGTCAAGTAGAAAAGCACATATACTAGGGGCAAAAGAATTATTGTCAGTGCTTAAAATATTTGACAGTGCAGTCCAGGCAGAGGAGAGATACTTCACTGACAAGTATTTTTAAGCATCCACTGTGCCCAGACTTGTGCAAGGCACTTTGGGAATTCAAAAGAGAGGATAATAAAGGATCTGACTTAAGGGACCTGTAGTCAATTGAAGAAGTGAAGCACACGTGCATGTGTGTGTGCACGCACAGACACACACACAAATTAATAAGAGAATAATTAAAAACAACACATGAATAATAATAATTGCAAGATGGCAAGATTAAAAGCTTATATAGAAATCCATGAGTACAAAGTGCCTTCTAAGAGTGGGATTCGTCAGGAAAAGCCCTCTGAAGTAGTGGGATTTGAGCAGAGCTTGTTAAAAGCAATATTTTATGTTGCCTTTTATTCAACAAACGTTTGTGAAATGTCTCTGTGGGCTGGGTCCTGGGTCTGTGAACATCTTGGATGGCAGGATGAACGAGACAAGGTCATATTCCCAAGGCTTAGTGTTCATTTTGACCGCACTTTGTACGGTGTTCTGTACTGTATTAGAATTTTTTCTTGATGGTTTCTAGATCTAGGGACTGATGTCGACTTTCTGGTCACTGCAAGAGCAGGGAGAATTAAAAGAGTAATAAAGTCTGTTACCTAAGGTGTATCATCAGAGCTAATGTAGAAAGGACACCCCAAAATTCTGTACCAAAAGGAGCACAATGAATGTCTCAAGCCCATGTGGACTTCTTAAAATCATCCAGCAGTTTGGCCTGTTCTGTCAAAAAGTATTCAGGTTAGCAGTTTGCCATTTTGCTTACGAAAGAGTTGCTTTATTGAACTTTTCATTTAGCAGGGTTGTTATTATAGAGACACAAATTTAAAGGTTCCCTTCAAATTTCCACTGATGTTTTCAATCTCTTATACTTATGATACTGTCTTAAAAGATTTAAATTTTTCTTTTTCATGGAGGAAGGTTTCTTATAGCTTTTCTAACTGCCACGTTTTTTAAATGAAAATTGACTGTGAAACTGGCCTCTCCGCCTTTGTGAATCCCTGTGTTCTAGCTGCCACACCGTCTCTGAGCCTCCCTCTCTATATTTTCTGGCTCCTTTCCCTCACACCCTCCCTAACTGCTGCCCCCTCACCCTTCTGGTCTTTATGGTTGCATCCAAATGTTGCCATCTCCTAAAGGTCTTTGCCTAGTGCTCCTGGTACATCTATCTTGTATTTCCAAAAACCCACACTTCGTCATTCCACATCTCAAAATCAGCGTAGCCAGTGTGCAATTTATCATCTTCTCTCCTGAACATGGTTTCTTTCCTACTCATCCCATCTTTGTCAGTGTTCCCTTTCCCAACCTCCCAGCAGAGGGGCACCACGCTTTCCTGGTTTTACTCCCGCTTTTCCAACACTTCTTTCTCAGTCTCTTTTGTGGCTTCCCTTCTGCCACTTACTCCCTGAGCATGAGTGTTTGCCAGGGTTCTGTCCGGTTTCTCCTCCCTTGTCACCCCACAGTGTTTCCCTCGGTGAGCTCTACCAAACCTATATCTCCAGCCCAGACCCACACCTCAAAGTGTGCAGAATTATATCCATCACTTCTCCCCAGTGCAACCCTCTCCTCACACACCACACGTACCTTCTGTGTTCAGTGAGTGTGACCCCACGCACCTGGCCGTCCATGACTGAAATCTGGGGCTCACCCTCGACTCTTTCCACACTCAGTCAATCCTCTTCATTCGACCTCCTTAACATCTCAGGAGCATTTCCCCTTATTTCCACCCCTATTTTACCTTCTCGCAGACCTTCATCAGTTCTCATCTGGATTTCTAACACACCGTCTTAGACAGTCCCCTTTTCCAGAAGAAAAAACTGAAGCTTTGTTATATTAAGTATCTGGTGCTCGTGATGACAACTGTTGGTACCAGGATTTGAACCACAAATTATATTTTGCTACTCAAAGTGTAGTCTATTCTCTTGCTACCCAAAGTGTGGTCCAGAGAACCACAGCATTGCATCATCTGGGACATTGCTAGAATGCCAAATCTCAGAGCCAAAGATTCTGCATCAGAATCTGCCTTTAACTACATGCCTGGGTGATCCATGGAAGCCCTGCTTATGAAGCCCTACTGGAGGCCAGCTTCTGAGAGTGATGTGTAGGTGTGGATAATTAAACCCAATGCTTGCCTTCATGTCCCTATTCTTTAATTCCCTCTCAAATGGACTTACCTGTAGTTTGAGGCGAGAATTTTCTTTTAAGACAGAAGCACTTCTAACCAATGGCAATGCATCTTTCTAACACAGCTCAAGAAGCTTTGGGGACACATGAAAAGAGAAGTGGGGACCTAGCATCACAGCTGTGTGACTGGAGAATATCTGCTCACTCTAGGATGCCAGCTCCATGCCTGGCACAGTCTTCTACGTATTTGAACAGGAAAAGGTATGCATCAAGGTATTTCTGAGAGCCTCACTAATGTGGAGGGAAAATATTGTCCCTCCCGCCGTTTTTTTGCGCTGCCTGATAGCTGAGTCATACTCATTTATAGTCATGAAAAACAGAGGTGGAGAATAACGAAAGCTCCAGTGCGCAGAGAGTAGATGTAATCACAAGACCCAGGAATTCCTAGCTCTTATTCCCTGGCTCTAGCAATGGGACCACACACGTGAAACCATCTTTTGTACTGATTATTGAGTCCTCCTTTACAAAAACCTTGCCCTGGGAACCCTTGTCTCCATTTCTGAGGCTGTGCACATGGAAGTCATGAATGCCACCTCGTCTGCTCGTGGAGGGGAGATTTGCTTTCTGTATTTGCACTGACATCTATAGCCTGTGTTACCCTTCTTTGATGCCTCGGAACTATATCCAAAGACGGCTATTGTCTTACTGCTTATATAAGAAAATCCTTATCTTGGCTTTAGAATCAACACAGAGTGCTAAATGGCAATATTGATGAGTCTGGGGAGAGAACCAGAGTCTGGGGAAAATGTGAATGAATTTCTTTTTTTAAAAGGCAGACTTAGTGGAAATTTATAGCACTGAATCCAATCCCATTAAAACGGGTTGTAAAAAAAATAAAGTTTCCATGCTGCTAAGCTGCTTTTATGTGGCAGTGGCATCTCGGCAGGCAGCGTATCTGTTTGTGATGCTTCGGTTCCAAATCAAGCTGGTGCAAAGGTAGTCCTCAGATCTGCTGTCTTCACTTAGGAGTCTTGCGAGAGAAACACCCGCCAACTCAATCTCTCTCTGACTAAGAGACACTGGAGCCCTCAGATGGGGAAAAAGGAAAAGTTTAATCAAGCACAGTTTCATAAATACCTGTGACTCATTGTGAGCCCACACTGCAGAAAACTGACAGCAGGAACACATGATGCTGACCTAGTTTGCCAGAACAAAGACAGGATTTACTTTTTTGGTTGTTGTGAATTTCTCTTCTTTATTAAGGGAGAGGAATTTAATGGACATTAGTTCTTAAGGAAACCAGAGGCAGATAAGGGAGGGAGGAGCTGGGACTCCTTTATCCTCTGTCTTCCTTGCCTGGCCCGGCCACCAGGCCTCAGCCGCAACCTTCAGAACCCTTCTCTGTCCACTGAAGTGGCAGACTTCTTTAACCTTTGACCTAAATTGTGTTTGAACCTTCATCTTGAGGAAGCAAAGATTTGAACATTAAGCCACTGAAGACTTCAAAGCCCCTGGATTTATGTCCTGTTCTTTAGCAAGAATCCCAATACCCTTGTCTTTGACCAGCAAATAAGGTGGAACCTGCTCATCCCGGTTCTAGTAGTGGTATGCTTGGTGAAGAATTATCATAAGGAGGGGGTATTAATTTTCCTTCTTTGTTCGTTTGGTTTCTAATTTCTGGTCACAGAATAAATGTGAACTTAGCTTAAGCAAGACTTTCATTTCTGCCTCCCTGAAAGAACCGATAGGCAGTTAGACATTGTCGTGTTAGTATTTTAGGATCCAGATTTAGAAAGTCCAGAAGTTAAAATATCACAGAGTCTCTTTAGAACAGGTTGCATTTAAAATGACAATGGTTGTTTTAATGGACTGCCCTCTATATTCCCCACGAAATTCATGGGAGATTTGCACTTAAACATAAGCACACCCAGATGAAGATATGCCTCAAAGAGAATATCAGAAGGGCAAAGCAAGTCTGAGAGGATTAACAGCAGAATAAAACCCAAATTAAATCAAATAACCAAAGAAAAATTAGTAGAAGAACAAGAAAGGTTTTAATGTTTGTAAAAGGGAAATGCCAACCTCAGTGTGTTGAAAAAGGAGGGATATCCAGCTGACTTAAACCAAAGTCCAAAACTAACTCTGATTTATATTTGTAACTCTTCTGACTTGCTCTTTAAAAAAATAATTTACATTAGTTTTATTTGTCCTGTCAGTTAAAGTAACTGAGGCTGCCAAAACACTGTCATTTCTTATAACTGATTACTCCCCCCTTCCCGTGGCTGTCATATGTGTCTCAAGTGCATTTGTCTTTGGAATGTTGTTCCTTTATTGCCTTTTGTGGGACCTGTCTTACTTTGGCATTTTTACTGTGGTAGACACATTGCTATATTACAGTAGGCCAAAGGTCGTCTACACAGCCATCAATTCTAAGAATGATTTTTTGGTTAATAAAACTCATTTTCTTAGCTGAGGGCCACTTGCTGTGAGAAGGATTTATATCTGCCAGATCATATTTTGTAGAAAGTGGTAGAATGCCAATCATCAAACTATTATTTATGATGTTCTAATAGTTTGTCAAAAACCAAATTTTCTTTTTTTTTTTTTTTTTTTTTTGTGGTACACAGGCCTCTCACTGCTGTGGCCTCTCCCGCCGCGGAGCACAGGCTCTGGACGCGCAGGCCCAGGCTCCGGACGCGCAGGCCCAGCGGCCACGGCTCACGGGCCCAGCCGCTCCGTGGCATGCGGTATCCTCCCAGACCGGGGCACGAACCCGTGTCCCCTGCATCGGCAGGCGGACTCCCAACCACTGCGCCACCAGGGAAGCCCTTCTTTTTTTTAAGATGTGGATTTTAAGTACAATTTGAAATTTGAGGTTATGTGTGAAGTGACATGATGAAGCAAATATGTGTTCTGGAAGAATGTTTAACAAGTATTGTTTTCCTTCTGGCTCAGAAAGTACCTAGGCAGAGAGAACAGAGGTGAAGTGCTAATTAAGAACCAGGATTTGGAGCCACAGAAATGTGGAATAGAAAACTGTCTTAGCCATAGGCACTGATCTTAGACAAGTTAATTAACTTCTCTCAGCCGAGGCGTTTTCATCTGTAAAATGGGCATGACAATAGTACCTGCCTCCTAAATTTATTTAGAGGATGAAATAGAATATGCACAAAAAGTGCTTGACCCTGTAAATTGTATCAGTCCAGCTAGGCTGCTTATACTGCATAACAAACAGCCCCATGTTCTCACGGGCTTGAAACAACTAAGTATTTCTAATTTATGCTACATGCCCACTGTTGGTTGGTGAGGTGGGGACTCTGCTCATGATAGCCATTCAGGGGTCCAGGTGATGGAGCAGCCACCATCTTGGACTTTGTTGGTCACATGCAGAGGGCAAAAGAGCTCTAAGGGTTTCATGGCAGCATTAAAAGACTCAGTCTAGAAGTGACACACCTCTCATCAAATTCCTTGGTCAGTATCAGTCATATGACCTCACCTTCTCACAAAGGGGCCAGGAAGGAATATGCTCAGGAGGCAGAGAGCTGGAAATATTTGGAGAACAGCACTAATGGCAACCACAAAATGTTTTACATACATATATGTGTACACAAAAGTATATATGTATTGTGTTTGTGTGTGTGCATGTGTGTAGAGAGAGAGTGAGCACCCAATTCTCTTTTTCTACAGGTGAAGCAGGGAGAGTTACTCCAGGAGATCAGTATCCAATTAAGGCACCATAATCATCCGGGGTCACCAGACAAGCCGCAGGTGAGAGGGTCCACCCTACGGAACACCCCAGCCAATCTAAGGAAAGGAGTGGAATCAAAAGGGTACAATGAGGGCTTCCCTGGTGGCGCAGTGGTTGAGAGTCCGCCTGCCAATGCAGGGGACACGGGTTCGTGCCATGGTCTGGGAGGATCCCACATGCCGCGGAGCGGCTGGGCCTGTGAGCCATGGCCGCTGGGCCTGCGCGTCCGGAGCCTGTGCTCCTCAGCGGGAGAGGCCGCAGCAGTGAGAGGCCCGCGTACCACAAAAAAAAAAAAAAAAAAAAAAAAAGGGCACAATGCATCTGGGCCCATTTTCAAGGAGAGTTTCCCTAATTCTACAGAGAAGATGCCCTTCCACCATTTCTGCTAGATATTTGGAGGAACAGTTTTATGTGAAACAATCTTTTCTCTCAGTAAGTCTATGCGGCACACATAAAATAACTAGCAAGAAAGAGAAAAATTTATATGGGTGACCTTACCCATCGGCCAAAAGACCCCTACAGTGGCAGCTGTTGGGTAATGGGACACTCAACTGCAGTCAGGGGGCTGAGGCAAAGCCCCCTTGCCTGGTGTGACACTGGGCAAGTCACTTCAGCTCTTAGATCCTCCGCGTCCTCACATGAGAAGCAAGGATAAGTCCTGTTCAGCAGGAAGTTAGAGTCATAGAGCGCAGATGCGCTGACAGTGAGAACTTCGGAAGCACATTGTAGAGCCACAGACACACAGGAGACATCAGTGGTCTTCCTCCATTCATTCATTCATTCATTCAATTTATCCCTCAGGGACCCCAGATTCTTCCTCTCTGTGCTCTTTAGAAAATAAACATTCCTCTCAGTTCTATTCATAAAATCATTTTCAGAAGCAGAGTTTCACAAATGAGCTCTGCCCTGGTCGGTGGTGATATGCACAGTGGGGTAAAATGACAAGGGCCTCACCAGCAGGCTCTGGGGAGAAGCTATACGAGTATTCCTGGGCTCTTCCCCATGGGTCAGAGTTGCATTCCTGACACAGCCGGTGGGACAGAACCTGTCAGGGAGGCCTTGGCTAAGTGGCAAGTCTCCAACCTAAGAACCTGCTGCGCTGCCCTTCCTGGGTCTGAGCCTCTCCCAGCACAGCCACTTCCCCCCTGAGGCTCGAGGGCCTCCTAGAACTGGGCACTTGGCAGAAAGAACCTTGGGCTGGCAGTTGGCAAGACCTGGGTTCTGGTCCTGCCTAGGCTGCTGAGAGACCTTGTTCAGCCCACTTAACCTCCCTGGTCCTCAGTTTCTTTTGTGCAAAATGTGGGATCTGTATTCTCTTGGTGGTATTCAAATTTGTTTCCCTCATCTTCAGAGCCAAGGGAAATTCTGTAGTCCTCAAGATAAAACAGCAGAGCTGCTCCTTCTGACTTTATACATGTTCTCACTCTGCAAACCTTCCTCAGCTCCCTGTGTCCTTCCCATTGGCTTCTGGTGCCTGAAAGCCTAAGAACACCCCCCTCTTTTTTTTTTTTTTTTTTTTTTGCGGTACGCAGGAAGGAATGAGAGAACAAGTGAATATATGAAACTGACTTAAATCTTGCAAAATTGGATTAAGTGAGAACAGGTGGGAAGAATGACAGATGAGGCTGGGAGGGGCTATGGGGTGACATAGAAGAGTTTAGACTTTTACCTTGAGAAAATGGAAAGCTAATGAAGGATTTCTCTACTTAGTAGGGAAATGACATAATCATATTAGCAATTTTGGTTAAATCAATTTGGAAATAGTTTAGGGAAAACATCACAAACTTAAATATTTAGAAACCTTTGAGCAAAGCTGGTCAAAGGTAAGAAAACACATAGGAAAATTCTTCACATCCTTAAAGAAATGTGTTTCTGGGACTTCCAGTGGTCCTAACCAGTGGTTAGGACTCCGTGCTTCCACTGCATGGGGCATGGGTTGGATCCCTGGTGGGAGAGCTAAGATCCTGCATGCCGCAAGGCACGGCCAAATATATATATATATATATATATATATATATATATATATATATATATATATATATATATATATATATATATATATATATATATATATATATATATATATATATATATATATATATATATATATATATATATTTCCTCTCATTTTCTTGGAGACATGTAGCCCTATTAAACTGTCTTTAATTTTTCCATTTTTAGTAGATACAATAAATGAATAAAAGAAACATTTACTTTTCTCTTAGCTATAAGAGTTACTAACAGTAAATACTTGGACGTGTGACAATGCTTTGACTACTCTACTGAGCACGTGGGGTGAGGGCTGCAGTGAACTCTGGTGAGCAGATCAGGCCCCATCTAAAGGGTGAGATCCCCACTCATCTCCAGGGGACTGTTCCCAGGCAAGCATGTAGGCCAGATTGAGACCTCTGCTTTTCCAAAGAAATCTTAAGATTTCAAATGTTAACATAAAAATATACTGATTTTAAATACTGACAAGAAAAAAAAAAAAAGCAAGCAGGTCAAACTAGAATTGCCAGATAAGCAATGAATAATTTTTAGTAAAAGTATAACCCAAATATTGCAAGAGGCATACTTATATTAAAATATGACGTGTAGGGCTTCCATGGTGGCGCAGTGGTTGAGAGTCCGCCTGCCGATGCAGGGGACACGGGTTCGTGCCCCTATCCCGGAAGATCCCACATGCCGCGGAGAGGCTGGGCCCGCGAGCCATGGCCGTGGAGCCTGTGTGTCCGGAGCCTGTGCTCTGCAACGGGAGAGGCCACAGCAGTGAGAGGCCCGCGTACAGCAAAAAAAAAAAAAAAAAAATATGACGTGTTGTTTATCTGAAATCAAATTTAACTGGGAGTCAAAGACACACACACACGGATCACATCAGGAGTGTGAGCTATCAGATGGTGCCCTGTGGTCCAGATCACAGAGGTTCTAGACTCTCTGGGGAGTGCCACCCTTTTGTAGCAAATAGTTCACATCATCATGCTTATTGTGCTGAAATAAAATTCATAGATGATACAACCTATCACACATAATGTATTTTTTAATTAACATAAGGCCTTAATTATAAGATTAAGAGGAAATAAAAAGAAAATTATTTCAATAGGCAATTGCTTTGGTAGCCCTAGTGACTGGTGAGATGTTTGAGAGTTGTATGGGACACATGGCTGCCCAGGTATCGCGGGGTGTCTAGCTTCCTTGTGTGACTGCCCCACAATCTTTGTGACAACAAAAATACCCCCTCAACATTTCTAAAATGCCCCTTGGTGGGATGCTGCCCCAAGAGATAAACACCAGTTAGAGACAGGATTGGCAGTAGGAGAGGGAAAGGCAGAGAAAGGCATATGAAGTTGGGAGGCCAATTAAGAAGTGACTGCTTTCATCTCAGGGATGAATGTCTGGGGAACCAGAAGGAAGTGAGGGAAAGGAAAGGAGGAAGTAAGTGGGACCATTCAAATAGGCAGGGAGTATGGGGTAGGAGTTTACTGTGGAATTAATGAATTCCATTTATTGAGGTTAAGATTTCTGTAGGAGACCTAAGAGGAACTGTCTTCTAGGTTGTTGAATCTGTGATTGTGGTACAGAGGTCTGGGCTGGAGGTAGAAATGTAGGAATGAGCAGTGCATCATCTATGCGTTCTGAAAGCCTTGGGACTGTATGAGATCCCTCACAGGCAGACTGTGGAATAAGAGGTGATGTGGTCCATAGACACAGCCCTGGAGAGCACTAACCTTTAGGAGATGTCCAGCCTCTACTGTGGAGGTATGAAGGAGTTTCCAGAAGGAAAGTGGGCAATCCAGGAGAAAATGGCATAATAGAGGCCATGGGAGGAGAAGTAAGAGGGGCCAACTCTGCAGAGAAAAGACTAATTCTATAGAGAGAAGTTCTACAGAGGCACAAACAAGATAAGAGTTGAACAATATCCAATTAGCAGATCCCTGGTGACCTGAGTGACATGCAGTTTCAGGCAGTGCTAGGTGTGAAAGCCTATTTAGAGGTGATAAGGAAATGCAGATAAGACATGCAGACCACTCTTGTAAGTGTCAAGGTTATGAAAGGGTATGAGAGCCTATTCAGCTTATAAGGCCCTTCTCATTTGAGGTCTCTGAAGTTTCTCTTACCTTCTGCATTCCTTAGGCTGCTTTTGCTGGTAAATAATAGAAAACTGAACTCAAACTTGCTTAAAATGTAAAATCCAATGGTGGCTTTAGGCTACTGAAAAAAATCCAGTGTGGACTTTAGGCATGGTTCAATCAGGGCTTTGGGTCCAATTCTCTGAGTTCTTTCCTTTGTGAGTTGGATTTGCCCTCAGACTGATTTCCTTATTTTATTTATTTATTTAACAAATATTTGTTGGGCACCTGCTGCATGCTAGACACTGTCCTAGGCTATTGGAATAGTAAACAAAACTGATAAAATATTCCTGCCCTTGTGGGGCATACATTCAAATGGGAGAAGACACATTTAAATATATATATATATATATATATATATATATATATACACACACACACACAGTTATAAATGTGTATATATGTATATACACACACATATGCAAATCATATAGCATGTTAAATGATGATGAAGTCTATGGAAAAAGAGGATCCCTCCAGCAGCTGCATTGAAAGTAGACTGCAAGGGAGCAAGAGTGGAATCTGGAAAACCAGTGAGGGCCTCTTCTAGTAATCCAGGCAGATGACAGTGGTTGGACCAGGGTAGTGGCAAAGGTAATGAGACATAGTGGGATTCTGGAGAGAGAATGAATGTAGGGATAACAGAATTTCCTGACAGATTGGATGTGGAAGTTAATAGAAGAGTCAAGAATGACTCCCAGCTTTTTGTTGTAAGCCATTATCTGAGGCGGGAGAGGCTGTGGGTAGAGCAGGTATGGGGAGGAAGATCCAGGCTTGAGTTTTGGATATGTTGAATTTTAGAAGTCCACCAACATTCAGGTGTAGATGTTGAGTCGGCAGAGGGATCTGAGTCTGCATTTGGGAGAGGAGTCTAGACTGGTGAGACGTCTTTCAGCACTGTCAGCACACAGATAATATTTAAAGCCATAAGACTGGATGAATCACCATGGAAGCAAGAGAAGGTAGAGAAGAGAAGACCAAGGACTGAACCATGGGGTCCTCAAAACCAAGAAGACTGGGAGAAGAGGGGAATGAGTGAAGGAGACTAAAGAGACTCATGATAGAAAGAAAATGGTAGGAAGGGTGGACTCGGAATGGACCAGTTTAGGTTCCTTGAACCAGTCTCTACCACCAATGAAGATAATAGCATCCATTTTTGAGCTAAACACTTGAAAAGGGTCTCAGATTGTGCTGAGTGGCTGGACACTTATGAAGACTCACCCCTGGAACCTAAGTGGGGGTCAATCACTTACAGTCCCACCCAAAGGGAAAATTGAATATTGGGAAGCAACCAGTAAAGTGAATTTACCATCTTTCCACACATCCTCCAGGGGAAATTAATCATTTCTTCTCATGTGCCCTCAGAGACTTTCCTTCAGATGGATAGTGTTACACTTACTATTTTGTGACACAGCTGGCTGTCTATTCACCAATTTCTTCTCAGATTGTTAGCTCCTTGAAGAGGAGCTGTTACTCATCTTTGAACCCCAGGACCTAGTCCCGGTGAATATTTGTTGAAGTGAGTTAAATGTGAACACGTGAAAGTGTGTCAATTTTTGGTTTTTCTGTGGAGCCTCCTGGGTCATCTGAAGCATTAAATTTAAAATGAAAAAATTTTAAAGGCTTAGAATAGTTTGATCCATCTGTTATATAAACACATAGACCGTCTTCTGGTTAAAAACTGCTTTTATGAAGTTATTTCTTAATAACTGTGGCTGCAAGAACAGTTAGTTCTTCAATAACTTTGAGACAGAGAAATCTGAAAGACCTCCTTGGTAAATGAACACACAGCTAATGGTTGAGAGTTCATGAAAGGTGCCTAAAGGACCTGTAAGGACCTATTAATTCATTATATATATATATATATATATATATATATATATATAAATACTGGGACTTCCCTGGTGGTGACTGGTTAAGAATCCGCTTGCCAGTGCAGGGGACACAGGTTCAATCCCTGGTCCAGGAAGATCCCACATGCCACGGAGCAACTAAGACCATGTGCCACAGCTACTGAGCCCATGTGCCTAGAACCCATGCTCCATAACAAGAGAAGCCACCACAATGAGGAGCCTGTGCACCACAACTAGAGAAAGCCCACGCACAGCAGCGAAGACCCAATGCTGCCAAAAATAAATAAATTTATAATGAATAAATAAATAAATAAATAAAATACTGTGTGCATATATATATATATATATATATATATATATATATATATATAGTTTACGAGTGTTGATTAAAACTCAAAGATAATATAGTTGGCCAAAACAGTATAGTGCATCATGAAAGTAAAAGCCTTAGGAGGAAACCAAATAGACAGGCATGTGCTCTGCAGTTTAAGGCTTTTTTTCTATATAGTAATGATTTTTTTTGTTGGACGTGATTTGTCTCACAGCATCTCTCAGTCTGTACCGTGAAGGGTATTAGTACAAAGGTCTAGCTAATTCTGTGCTTGGCCACAAGTAAAGTAACCTGGACTTTCTTAGAAGAGAATAGAAAAGCCAAAATATTTTTCTGTCCAGTTTATGAGTGAAAAAAAAGAATACCAAAATGTAAACATCCAAAATATTATAAAGTGTATTATACCCGTGCACTCTATTATTTACTATATACTTTTTGGAAATATTTTCCATTGTTACCTCCTTGCATAGACATATTAGGATATATTTGTCCACATGGGTATTTTCAGAAATTGAAGCACTAATTAACTTCTTTAAATTACAACAGATTCCAAAGATTTATTTGTTTGCTTGTTTGATTTTACAAGATGATGGGAGGACCACTGAAACAGTCCTTTCGAATATTTGAAAACATTTGATAAAAAAACATTTGATCCTTATCAAATAAACTGTCAGCATTTAAAATTTCCTTTTGAAGACAAATTCATTCAGTTCTTTTAAAAAGCAATGATTGTAAGAATGAAGAAACCGGTCACTGCCATGGAAGCTGCCAGCTCAACCTGCACAGGGTGCTTGACAGTTCTTGGATTATTAAGCAAGTCACTGATTTTGTTAGGCTAGACTCTCTTAGCAGTGAAATTAAAAAGACAACACATCTGAAAAACCAGATACTATAATGAATAAGACATTTGGTAAATAAGAGCAATTAAAAATCAAAAACAGTGGGACTTCCCTGGTGGCGCAGTGGTTAAGAATCCGCCTGCCAATGCAGGGGACACGGGTTCGAGCCCTGGTCCGGGAAGATCCCACATGCCGCTGAGCAACTAAGCCTGTGTGCCGCAACTACTGAGCCTGTGCTCTATAGCCCGCGAGCCACAACTACTGAAGCCCGCGCACCTAGAGACCGTGCTCCACAACAAGAGAAGCCACTGCAATGAGAAGCCCACGCACCACAATGAAGAGCAGCCCCCGCTCACCATAACTAGAGAAAGCCTGCCCACAGCAACGAAGACCCAATGCAGCCATAAATAAATAAATAAATATATATATATATATATATAATTTTTTAAAAAAATCAAAAACAGCACACATCTGAAAAAGCAGATAATAGAGCAGGTAAGAAACTTGGTAAATATGACCAAATAACGATGTTGTAAAATCTCAACCTGAATCAGTTTTCCAGTGATACGATTCTACATCAAGTGATTTTTCCCCCCTTTACTAGGTCTATCTAGATTTTTGAAAAACCAAGATAAACTCCAAAGGTCACAAAGAAGTTGTTCTCTTGACTGGTGTGAGGCTAGAAATGCAATGAGATGAGCATGCAGGTACTTTAAGAGGAGAGAGTTTGTGTTAGGGAGACATGGACCTTTCCTTAGCACAGCTCCCTCCTCCGTTTCTGAGGTGGGGACCCAGTGAAGTAGGAATGGGAAAGCAGAGTTTCAGTGGATAGTGCGCAGGGCAGGGGCAATGGAGGACACGAGTTCTCCCATGAAGTGTTTTCCCGGTTTGGTGGTAGTGATGGTTTTATGTTGTTATTCCCTGTTCACTTGCAGAGCTCTCAGATCTCTTTGCTTGTGCCCTTGAAAATGGCGTTAAATGATTCTGTAGGTGTGCATTTGAGAAAGCCAATGCAATGTCCTATTAATCCACTGAGCTACTTCAGCAACTTGAAAATGATCAGAGCGTGGTTGATGACCGCGTTGGCCAGTTTGCGAAAGCTTTACAGAAGGGCCGCGAAAATCACTCCATTTAAGGGATCTTCTCTTCTGTGGTCACCCAAACCTCTTCTGCCCAACAACTCAGCAGCCTCCCTGTGGCCATTGTAGCCATCCTTCCAGGACACAGGGTCATTTCAGGTGGTGATCATTGTCTTCTTCTCCCTACAGGGAGCAACTTCTCTTCATAAGGATTCTTTTTCCTAGCAAGCAAAGATGACCTGGAAATTTGATAGTGCCAGAGTTACAAACTATACTTTCTCAAGAAAGAAATATTATTTTATAGAAACTAGCTTTTATCCTGCTGAGAAACTGTACTATGCTGTAGGGATTGTCTCTTATTAGAGCCGTGAGAGCTGAGGGAAGCATGTAGAGCTATCTTCCCCACACCAAAAAGGCTGCTGGTATCATGTATGACCCTGAAAAGAAACTGCAGTATGACTTAGGGGGGCAGCTGGGGGAAGACAGAAATGTCAACATAAGCCAGACCATTCCTCGTGCAGAGTGAGCTTGAATACTCTTAAACACACCAGGAGAAAAGTTCTCAAGGTTTTGAAACTCCTAGGTGATGGTGGAATTCTTGGCTAACTTCCTAGAGCATTATTAGGCATTATAAATGTCCTTCGAATCCATGCAGTCTCATAAGAACAAAAAAGTTGTTGTGGGGATTTTAGTATTTAATCTTCAGGGGTTCTAAAGCCTTTATTTTGCCATTTCTCAATAAAAACAAACCCTTATCATATAGAAGAGGGTAGAGAAGACAGGGAAGTAATTTTTCTTTTTTGAGGGGGAAGTAATTTTATAACAAAAAAGATAATCAACTCATTAAATAATATTCACTGAGCACTTCTGTGTACCAGGCACCGCAGAGGGGATGGAGTTATGCAGTGACTCTGCAGGCATGGTCCCTGCCCTCATGACTCTTACACTCTAGTGGGCAGGACAGATACAGAGCAAGTGTGACAAGCTAGTCATGCCTAATGAAAAATGAGGTTAGGATTGACAGTCTCCCAACTCAGAGGGAACTAAGGGCATCTCCTTGTAGGATTTGGACGTCCAGTCTACTAGAGAGAACGCAACCTTAAAAATGCTCATGATTCCTTTCTTTTTCTTCTTCACTAAGCTGTCCTTTGGACATGCAGAACCATGTCCACGGAGGACCCTTATTCTTTCTTAGAGACTCTGAAGGTCTCAGTTATTCTTATGCAACACCTTACAAGAACACGTGCTGTGTCTTATAGGGGTTGTTATGTTTTCTTTTTTGGCTTTTCACATATATTTTCTCTCACAGTACCTTCTCACAACCTGTTTTACTCTGCGATTTTCCTTACCATTTTCAAAACCCTATGTACATCTATGTTAAACTAAGGTTAAACTAAGAATTCTCAAATATCTATTTGTCCCAGTCAGAGATATAAGATCTTACTTTCTAAAGAACAAAGATGCTCACATTTGCAAACTTGAACAATGTCCATTCATACCAAACTATGAGCAGAAATATTTTTTCTTCACCTGAAAGTCTGTGCTAATGATTTTAGCATTTTATTTTCTAATTTTAATGATGGATATTTTCAAATATACACCAAAGTGAAGAGGATAATCTATTGAACCCCAGGGTATGCCTCATTTAAGCTTCAAAAATTTTGTAAATTTTATTTTATCAGTATAGCTTCCCCATCACACACAGATTTCTTTTTTAAAAACTTCTGTGTATTTAAAATCAAATTTCAGACATTATATAATGTCACTCACAAATACCTCAGTATTCCTATCTAACAGATAAGGATTTTTTTTTTTTTTTTGCGGTACGCAGGCCTCTCACTGTTGTGGCCTCTCCCGTTGCGGAGCACAGGCTCCGGACGCGCAGGCTCAGTGGCCATGGCTCACGGGCCCAGCCGCTCCACGGCATGTGGGATCTTCCCGGACCGGAGCATGAACCCGTGTCCCCTGCAGTGGCAGGCGGACTCCAAACCACTCCAAACCACTGTGCCACCAGGGAAGCCCCAGTTTTTATTTACTTCTAATTTTGTGCGTTCTATGAGTAGTCTACCTTTCAAAAAGTTTTTAAAAGTTTTCTTTGTAGTCAAATACACCATCAATTTCTCCATGTTTTATAGTCATACAAAAATGCACACTCTGAATTGGTAGGAAACAAGGTACATATAATTTTTTAAAATAAATTTATTTATTTATTTTATTTTTGGCTGCATTGGGTCTTCGTTGCTGTGTGCAGGCCTTCTCTAGTTGCGGTGAGTGGGGGCTACTCTTCGTTGCAGTGCATGGGCTTCTCATCGCGGTGGCTTCTCTTGTTGCGGAGCACAGGCTCTAGGCACATGGGCTTCAGTAGTTGCGGTGCGTGGGCTCAGTAGTTGTGGCTCATAGGCTCTAGTGCACAGGCTCAGTACTTGTGGTGCATGGGCTTAGTTGCTCCGCGGCATGTGGGATCTTCCTGGACCAGGGCTCAAACCCATGTGCCCTGCATTGGCAGGCAGATTCTTAACCACTGCGCCACCAGGGAAGTCCCCATATAATTTTATTACATCTACTTTATTGCCTTTATTAGTCAATTTCTCTATGTCCTTATTCTTTTGTGTACTGAATCTTTCTGCTTCAAAAGAGATATTTTTAAATTGCAACTGTAACAATGTAATATTATTCAATCTTAAAAAGAAGGAAATTCTGACACAAGCTACAGCATGGATGAACCATGAAGTCATTATATTGAATGAAATTAGTCAACCAAAAAAGACAAATATTGTATGATCCCACTTATATGAGGTACCTAGAACAAATTCATAAAGAAGGAATGTAGAATTGTAAGAGGAGAAGGGAATGGAGAATTATTTTTTAATAGTATAGTGTTTTAGTTTTGTAAGATGAATAGAATTCTGGAAATTATTTGTATAGCAATGTGAATGTACTTAACACTACTGAACTATATACTTTAAAATGGTTAAAATAGTAAATTTTATGTTATGTGTATTTTACCACAATTTTTAAAATGGTTTTTTTTTTTTTTTTTTTTTTCTTTTTGCGGTACGCGGGCCTCTCACTGTTGTGGCCCCTCCCGTTGCGGAGCACAGGCTCCGGATGCGCAGGCCCAGCGGCCATGGCTCACGGGCCCAGCCGCTCCGCGGCATATGGGATCCTCCCAGATCGGGGCACGAACCCGTATCCCCTGCATCGGCAGGCGGACTCTCAACCACTGCGCCACCAGGGAGGCCCTAAAATGTTTTAATTAAAAATAAAATAATGGGGGCTTCCCTGGTGGCGCAGTGGTTGAGAGTCCGCCTGCCGATGCAGGGGATACGGGTTCGTGCCCCGATCTGGGAGGATCCCATATGCCGCGGAGCGGCTGGGCCCGTGAGCCATGGCCGCTGAGCCTGCGCGTCCGGAGCCTGCGCGTCCGGAGCCTGTGCTCCGCAACGGGGAGAGGCCACAGCAGTGAGAGGCCCGCGTACCGCAAAAAAAAAAATTAAAAAAAATTAAAATAAATAAAATAATGGCATGGGGAAAAAATAACAAATATATTGGATGTATAATAAAAATAATTATAATAATGACCAACTTGGGAAATATAAATTTGAATGAGAATATATACCATAATAACTTGTGAGACTGTTAGATATAATTAGAGTTAAAATTTACCAGGTCCTATATTGTAAAGAAAAAGGATACAGGTCATTGATTGACTACAGTGTTCTAGTCAATTATACATATTAAAAACTTTAAGAGCAACCATTAAAATATTACAGATCAAGGACTCTCCTGGCAGTCCAGTGTTAAGACTCTGTGCTTCCACTGTAGGGGGCATGGATTTGATCCCCGGTCAGGGAACTAAGATCCCACATGCTGCACGGTGCACTCCCCCACAAAAAAAAAAATTTAAAAAAAAAATTACGGATCAAATGTATATCATCCAGAACACTAAAGAAAAGGAGAGAGTACAGTGAAATTAATTAGTTTAAATAATCAGGAAAGAGAAAGATCAAAGAAGGACTAGTATGTTAAATATTAGATGTATTCCTCATGGATCTCTCTTGTTTTTGCATCTTGTAAGCAGAGGCACTGGATCCCTTTGTTCCAAATACCTTTTCAAGGGTTTTTGTACAGCAAACAGCCTTGGAAGATAGAGACTGTGTCTCTTTCCAGAGCAAAGAGTAGGTTTGTTGACTAACCAATATAATAAAGATAATGTCTCTCTTTGGGGCAAAGATCAGGCAGGCTTACTACCCAGTATAAAAGAATTGGTCTCCGTAGGATCAGGGCTCCTCTCCTATAGACAGCCAATTGCATGAGCAGGCATCATCTAGCCCTCTTCTTGATGCTCTGGGAAAACTGGGCATTGATGCAGATGATGATACTCTGGCATCTGTTATTGCTATGAGTAATAAAGTTCTTTGTCTCTGATAAAAAACTGCTACTGCAATTTTATGAGGTTCTTGCATTTGTAAAAGTGTTTGTTTTATATATTCAGTTGTAAGGTTATTTGATGTACATGGGCTTGTGACTATTATATCTTTTCATAACCTCTTATTTTTATTTTAATCAGCTTCTGTACTGCCATGGTCTCCTAGTTTTCTACTCATGTTTCCACCATTGCTTAACTGCACATATTCCTCTGTATTCTGTTTTTCTTCTCCTACTCCTCTAAATATGTATAAATCTACACCTCTTATCAAGATCTCTTTTATGAGCTCAAGACTCATGCAACTAATTTCTGCCTGGATATCTCTATTTGGTTGTTGCCACACACGGCTTAAAAAGCAACATTTCCCTCCCTCAACTCTAAATCTTCCTTTTTTTTCTTTTAAGCTTTATTGCATTTTGTTTTTCCACCACATCGAACGTGACATAATCCAAGCAACTTGCCTAATGCAGTGCCTGATACATTTTGGGTTATCAGAAAAGTTAGGTACTATTATTAATAGAGTCCAAGTTTATAGCTCCATTGTGAATTTCAACTGTATACAGTCGGGGGTACTTTTTTGCCTCACTAGCACATTAGGGTTAGATCCTTGATCTTTTATGAAAGTCTAATCAAACAGCACAAGAAAGAGATAAATGAAATCTCAACACCTGTTGAGGGGTAAAACATGTCTTGTTCACTGCCAGAGTCAGATGCTATAATGGGAATCAAGGTACTGTTCTGTCCAGTGTTTCTTTTTAATGGCCCAAGAATTTACTTGACTCCATTATTTGCATTCTTGATTTCCAATGAAGTGACCAATTTATAATAGGTTTTGCATGAATTGAATTAAAGTTTGATGAATAGCCTAGATATTTTTTGTTTTCTCTTTTGAATCCTATTTAGTGGCAGAGAGCATATTTACTTGACATTGAGCAATGGGTTTGACCATTAATTAAGAATCAGCTCCAGGAATTTGATTTTGCAGAAACCTTCAGTATTCTGGCTGCCTTAAGGCAAGTTGAACCCTCACCAAAGCACAGGCATGAAAGCACTAACATGTAGTACATGGTCCAATTAAAATAAGATACAATAGAAACTGGTAACATGAAGACTTCTCTCTAATTATTCAAGCTCTCCCTTCTCTCCCCATCACCACTCACTCATGCGCCCTTTCCAACATGGAACACAACTTTTGTGTCTGCATAGAAACTTCACTTCTTTTAATCGACTAACAATCAAAGAAACTTGTCATTGATAAGCTTAAAATTTTTCCCCCTTTTCTCTCATCTTCTGCCCTTTGTCTCATATATCTTTCTCTTCTGTCACAGGCATGCAGGACTTGGATAAAAACAGGTCTTTATCTGCTCACACAAAAGAAAATTAAAAGAAGAAGGAGGAGAAAGAAGAAGGAAATGGGTAAGGAAAAGGTGAAAAAAGGAGAAGGAGGAGGGGGGAGGAGGAGAAAGCTTTATCATCAAGTTTATTATTCCCATAATGGTAAGCTTTTTATTTAAGGGAACATGCCCAAATTTCAGAACTAGTTTATGCTCTAAATAACATAGGTGATTATTTGCCTTTGTGTTTATTTGTGTGTCTGGCTATGACTTTAGATAAAGGGGTGGAATGCCCACATGATGAAGGCCAATATGAAGGCCATTATTTAAAAGTCAAAGAGAGCAGTCTAGATTTTTTTTTTTCTCTTTAAAAATCACAGCTTTTGCCTAAGTAACTAAATTTAAACTTTCTACATGGGAGCCTAAATAAAATCTTGAATTTTTTTTAAACTTAGGGCCTTAAAATAACTAAAAATATTCATTTTCCCATTTCTGAGAAAATTATATTATCAAAAATTATTTGGGAAGACTCACACTTTGTGAAATTTTAATGTAATGAATAGAAAATTAAATATAATTTTGCACTGCAACTGACTTTGACAATGAATAAGATATATTTTACCTCACAATATGAGTGTTGAGTTTTTATTTCTGCTTCTTGTACTGATTGAATAATCTTTTTTATTTTAAGGGAGTCTAATATTTAAAGGAATATGTGGATATCCTCTAGTTTTACATTTAGATTATATTCCATGAAAAAATAACTACAGTAGAATTTAGAAATCCAGAGGGGTGAATGCCAGCAGCCAGGCTAATTTTAATTCATATGCTTATTGATGTTATGCAGTTCCTAAGACTTTGGGAAAGCTTAAAGTAAGCCAACATTAAGAAATAGATGTCAGGGGGCTTCCCTGGTGGCGCAGTGGTTGAGAGTCCGCCTGCCGATGCAGGGGACAGAGGTTCGTGCCCCGGTCCGGGAAGATCCTACATGCCGTGGAGCGGCTGGGCCCGTGAGCCATGGCCACTGAGCCTGCGCGTCCAGAGCCTGTGCTCCGTAACGGGAGAGGCCACAACAGTGAGAGGCCCGCGCACCGCAAAAAAAAAAAAAAAAAGAAATAGATGTCAGTGTACCAACAGTTTGGATTGGACTGTGCACCATAAGAATATGTATTGCCTGGCATACTAGGAAACATTTTGCTACTGGTGTCATGTTTAAATGAGCAAAACATTTATTTCAGCAAAAATTTAGATCAAGGTTCTGCAAACTTTTCTGTAAAAAGCAAAACAGTATATATTTTAGACTTTGTAAGCCATATGGTCTCTGCTGCAACTACTCATCTCTGTCACTGTGGTGGAAAAGCAGCCATAGACAATATGTAAATAAATGAGCATCGTTGTATTCCAATAAAACTTTACAAAAATTTTAATAAATAAAAAATTTTAAGTAAAAATTTACAAAACAGGAAGCAGGCCAGATTTGGCCCACAGGCCATAGTTTGCTGATACCTGACTTAGGTGATTGTCAATTTCCAAAATTGAAGAAAGCTTTTTTTGTTTTTTTTCTCCTCCTACCATGAAAATTTTAACAACCCTTGTAATCTATCTCTTCTTCAATTTAATACCTTTAATTTGATGTCTATGAATAATTTAGACTCATTTCAGCAGCCCTGTAAACATGTACTAGCTTTGGTATTGTAATGTTTGGAAATGTATATAAAAGTTTTACTCTAGCTCATTAGAAATCTTCCAAATGCTGACACAGCACTAGGCAAGCAGTGCTCCTTTCTCAAGGCTGAATTTCATCTCTCAAAACCCCACCTTTAAGCTTCTAAGTTTTATTAATTCCAACCTCTTCCTTTTGTTCCCCCAGCCCTCCTAGCAGTAGTGGTAGCTGCTTCCTGCAGTTGCTAGGTCTGTGAGAGCAGGTAGTTATCTTGTTTTAAACTGTTTAGTTACCAAGTTGATAATTTTGTACAGCTAAACTTAAACTTTGTATAGCTTTGAATTAAATTCTCTGTTCAAATACTGATGTGGTTTTGTCTCCTGAGTGGACCCTAATTGATACATATCCTGAAATGAAACTCAATTCAGTTATTGGAAAATTATTAAATATTTTTGGAACAACTTGGGTATGTGAATCTACTTTTTCTTTTTTCTTTTTTTGTCTTTGTTGGGTCTTAGTTGCCTTGCGGCACATGGGATCTTCCTTGAGGCACACGGGATCTTTCGTTGCGGTGCACAGGCTCTTCGTTGCGGCGTGCCAGCTTCTATCTAGTTGCGGCGCACAGGCTCCAGGGCACGTGGGCTCTGTAGTTTGCGGCACGCGGGCTCTCTAGTTGAAGCGCTCGGGCTCAGTAGTTGTGGTGCACTGGCTTTGTTGCCCCGAGGCATGTGGAATCTTAATTCCCTAACCAGGGATGGAACCTGCCTCCCCTGCATTGGAAGGTGGATTCTTTACCACTGGACCACAGGGGAGGTCCCTGAATCTACTTTTTTAACTGTAAATTTTGTAAAATCTAAATACAGATCAAATATTTCCAATTAAATTAGTGTCAAATTGAGATGTGCTGTAAGTATAAAAAGAATGTAAAATGTCTCATTAATTTTTAATAATGATTACATGTCAAAATAATAAAATTTTGAATATATTAGGTTAAATGAAGTATACTGTTAAAATTGCTTTCACCTGTTTCTTTTTACGTTTCTAAATGTGCCTATTAGAAAATTCTAAATTATGTATTTGGCTCTTATGATATTGCAATTGGACAGTCCTGTTCCATGTTTTTTTCTACATTTTTATCACGTTTTACATGAGGATGAGAATCCAAGGGAGGGCAGAAGGACTGCCAGAAGACTGAGGGAGGACAAAAGGGAAAATTTTAATCTTCATTTTTAAATATACCTCAAGGTCACAATGCTTGAGCTTGGTTTTCAAGACTAAATTACATTTCAACATATTGTAGGAGGCCATCCAAATTTTCCTTTTGTACAATAATTTAATTCTATTCTATATTGTCTGTAACATCTGGTCCATTGGCTAGAGTCACCTTAAATATTTTTTCAATTAAATAGATTGATTTCTCCAACAGGATTTGACTGTATAAGACTTTTTTTAAAAAATATTTATTTATTTATTTGTCTTTGGCTGCATTGGGTCTTCCTTGCTGCACGCGGCTTTCTCTAGTTGCGGCGAGCGAGGGCTACTCTTCGTTGCAGTGCACAGGCTTCTCATTGCGGTGGCTTCTCTTGCTGCGGAGCATGGGCTCCAGGTGCGCGGGCTTCAGTAGTTGTGGCACGTGGTCTCTAGAGCTCAGGCTCAGTAGTTGTGGCGCATGGGCTTAGTTGCTCCGCGGCATGTGGGATTTTCCCGGACCAGGGCTCGAACCCGTGTCCCCTGCATTGGCAGGCGGATTCTTAACCACTGTGCCACCAGGGAAGTCCCTGTATAAGCCTTTGGCAAAATATATTTTTTGGTTCAACATTTTTAGAAAGTATATCCTGGTTTGTTAAAAAATAAATAACTAGCCCTTTTGTTCCATTTAAAACTAAAATGTTACATTGAACTTTTAACATAACAAACCCAAATGCATAAATGGCAATAAGTATTGTGACTTTGTTGAATTCATTAATATTCATTTAACAAGAGAAGCGAATTTAAAGTTTTAAGTAGAATTTCAGTAGCTTTCGGACATGTAAATCAGTGGTGGCAATAGATTTAGAGCGTCAAGTGCTAACTCACAAGTGAAGGATTTGGCCCTGAAAATGGGGCTATAACTAAAACTCAGCATTTTCTTGGAGAACTTAGGACTGAGATCTAGTCTTTGGGGGCCAAACCAATAGGACTGAACTCTATCTTTAAGAAGTATTAGCGGGCTTCCCTGGTGGCGCAGTTGTTGAGAATCTGCCTGCCAATGCAGGGGACATGGGTTCGAGCCCTGGTCTGGGAAGATCCCACATGCCATGGAGCAACTGAGCCCGTGAGCCACAACTACTGAGCTTGCGCGTCTGGAGCCTGTGCTCCACGACAAGAGAGGCCGCGACAGTGAGAGGCCCGCACACCGCGATGAAGAGTGGCCCCCACTCGCCACAACTAGAGAAAGCCCTCGCACAGAAACGAAGACCCAACGCAGCCAAAAACAAATAAATAAATTTTTTTTTAAAAAGTAGTATTAACCCACAACCTTCGTTCTTTTGGGAACTGCTCCTTCTCACTCCTGTATGGTTCTGGTGGCAGGGTTGCCAGATAAAATACAGAACACCCAGCTAAGTTTGAATTTCAGAAAAACAATAAATAAATGGGCCAACTCTATCTGCCAATCAGAATGTCCATCTGCTTCTGGTTTCATAGGAGGGCATGTGACCCAGGACTGGCCAGTCACAGTATCCCTATCCCCCAGTTCACATTGACTGGTCTAATGCATAAATATTGTCCCAAGTAGGGCCAATCAGAGCCTTTCCATGTGATTTGATATAAGGGGTCTTGGAGAGAGATGGTCCCTTTTCCTTTTGAACTGCAGGCTACAAGGATTTGAGCCGGGTGGGCAGCAGCCATTTTTTCCTGCCATTTGGAGAGAGCCTGTGTATGGTAGAGGAAAAGAATGCTAAATACGGGCTTCCCTGGTGGCTCAGTGGTTGAGAATCCACCTGCCGATGCAGGGGACACAGGTTCGTGCCCCGGTCCGCGAAGATCCCACATGCCGTGGAACGGCTGGGCCCGTGAGCCATGGCCACTGAGCCTGCGCGTCCGGAGCCTGTGCTCTGCAACGGGAGAGGCCACAACAGTGAGAGGCCCACATACCGCAAAAGAATGCTAAATACAAAGAGCCAGGAAATGAAGACAGAGGGAAAGTACTCTGACCCTTTCTTCTGTTTGAGGGTGTGCCTCATGTTTTGTGCCTAGGTTTGGTAGTGATTAAGTGCTCTTCCCCTAGCAATATAGATAAACCCAATTGCCAGTTCTTACCCTACAACACGCATGAAATAAAGCCAACATCTTGGCCATAATGCCACTATAAAACATGTATTTTCTTATGTGCTTGGCATCATTTCTCTACAGTTTTACTGGGCAGGGTGGAGTTGTCTGGATGTGATATATCTCAGGGCATTTATTCTTTGATAATAAATCTATGGTATCGCTACCATGAACACTTAGAAGGCAGAGACTGTGAGTTTCCCTTCCTTCAAAGAGTACTTGTAAGAATGCAGTGTAAATGCATATTTTTTTAAATTTCCTACTCTAACTCAATTACCATTCCATTAATTTTCTAAGACAGTCCTGTCATAGGTAGTACTTGCAAACATTAATCTGTGGGCTACTATTTCTAGAATCCCAAAGGCACGATGCTACTAATGCTGCCCTCAGAGAAAGGAGTGGCCCCCTAACTCCAGCTTGAATTCCACAATCCATGGAAGTGCAGTGTAACAAGGGGAGGACTGGCTGCTCAATCACTGGAACCAAATGAAAAAAAGGTATGTGTGTGTGTGTGTGTGTGTGTGTTTGTGTGTGTGTGTGTGTGTATAATGCTTAAGAACTTCAAGATGGCAACAGCAGAGCAATCAACCAAGCTTGGGGCCTGTCTAAGCGTGAGGTCCTGTGTAATTGCACAGGTCACAGACCCTGAAGCCAGCCCTACCTGAGAGTCATAGTTAATCTCTTGATGCCTTAAGTTCCTTATCTGTAGAATGAGAGGCAATACTGGCTTTTTAGTGTAACAAATATTAAGTGAGTTATTTGTGAAATTTGTGACGCTCCAGACACACGGTGGGTTCTTGGTAAACAGAGTAACCACCACCTGACTGAACTGTACGTGGTAGCCAGGAGTGAGAGGTCTGGAGTCAGCCAGACATGGACTCAAAGCCTGCCTCTGCCACTTTTTGGGGCCAATTACCTAATGTCTCTAAAGCTGCAATTCCTCTCCTATAAAGAGTAGTCAACACATCTACTCCTAAAAGATTATTTTGAGGACTAGAGGAAATACTATATTCAAAGCACTTAGCACAATTCCTGGCACATGGGGCCACCGAATGCTAGCTACTTGGCTATGTGCCAGGGCCAGTGCTAAGTGTTTTACATCTACTGGCTCACTGAATCCTTAAAACACCTGGAAATTCAGGTGTCATTACTTTCAGTAAATTGAAACTAGGGAGGTTAAGTGCCTTTCCGACTGTCACATTGTTACTACGTAGTGGGGCCATAACTGAGACCCCAGGTCTCTCTGACTCCAAAACCTCTGCCTCAACCCCTGTGCAGATTGTCTTTAGCTGTACAGTTTTCCCTTTCCCCATTCATTCCCGAATCCTAATGTCTGTCTGCCTCTCTGTAACTGCCAGTGGTGAGGGATGTTGTAACACACATAAGGAAGTTTTTAAAAAGCAATATATTTGAATGGAAATTGGAAGATTCCTCTCCATGCATCTGTCTGTCTGTCCTAGTATCTGCCTATCTATCTTATGAAAAGCAAAGAAGTGCTGGCCACAAAAGCAATGATATTTAATGAGACCTGAACTCTTGAAGACTGGTTTGAGATTTAAAGATGTTTATCAAACTTCAGCCAGAGCTGGGTTTGTTTACCCTAATTATATGTCCTTCATCTGGGTGTTTCTGAAACAGTACTCTGAAGGGCCTTTTATGTTGTTTTTCTTTTCACTGAGCAATTATCATTTTTCTTCTGAATGGATGCTGCTAGTTTCTTATGCAAGACTGAGGTAACACTACTCACACCCCTGTGTCAGCAGCAGCACAAAAGCAGTTAAAATTGCACTAAAGCTAGGATCAGTCTCTGCTTGTTCAGTCTTTGTTTTCTAACTATCAGGGTGTTGTTTTATTTTGCTTTCCTCCTGGTGCTGGAATTTGACCTTAAGTTCTAAGCCTTAAGAAAGTAAGGTGGTGGGAAGATGCTTTGGCTTTGCCATCTCTGGAACACTGAAAGTGCTTCTGTAGCCCTGAAAATGAACTCTAAGGCTGCTTGGAAATATCTGATCATCTACAGATGATCAGTATTTTCCAGGACTTTTTCTAGATCAGAATTTTTCTCTTGCTGTGAAACAGGTTAAAATATAAGGTGACAGCATGTCACCTTTAATATTTTTAATTAATTAAAGAGCAGGCCTTTTTATTAAATACCTGTTGTAAGCCTGCACTGTACTAGGATTGGAGACAAGCCTATGACAAAATGTATCATTGCTAAATTAAACAGATTTTAAACTACGCAATGTTACCTTTGTCCATTTCACTCTTTTCCCTTTCAGTGCTTCTTGCTTCCTTCCTCTCTTATACAGCCTTTCTTCCTCCTGACATCCTCCAAAGCATAAATTCTGAGAGATGTTGACAGGTGATTGCATTTAATAGCCACAGTTCAGGGACTTCCCTGGTGGTGCAGTGGTTAAGAATCTGCCTGCCAATGCAGGGGACATGGGTTCGAGCCCTGGTCCGGGAAGATCCCACATGCCACGGAGCAACTAAGCCCGTGCGCCACAACTACTGAGGCTGCACTCTAGAGCCTGCACGCCTAGAGCCCACAAGCCACAACTACTGAGCCCGCGCACCCACAGCCCATGCTCTGCAACAAAAGAAGCCACCGCAATGAAAAACCCGTGCACTGCAACAAAGAGTAGCCCCTGCTCGCTGCAACTGGAGAAAGCCCACACACAGCAACGAAGACCCAACGCAGCCAAAAGTAAATAAATATACAAAAAAAAAATAAACTTATAAAAAAAAATAGCCACAGTTCAGAAAGTTTAGAAAAAGCTGTGTTAATAGCTTTTATTGAGTGCTTCTATGTACTGGTCAGGTGTTAGGTGCTTTATATTCTTCATTTAATACCTCACTTAATTCTCGCAATAAATCTATAAGATAGGGGCTACTATTATCCTAGTATTATTATTGTCTAAGTCACACAACAGATAGGAGGCAGAGTCATTATGCTAAACCAGACAGTTTCCTTAATGGGTATGTCTTACTCACCTCCACCAAACACAGCATAATTAGATTTCTTTACTGCACAACTTCTCAGAGGTTTTAGTATGCTGCAATACCCTGTCAATCTCCAAGATGAGAATATAGTTTGCTGTGGCTCCCTATTTATTTGTCTCCCTCTCCTTTTTTTTTTTTTTATGGGGGATAATGAGAGGTCAGAATTCTGCACAGTTTGGGAAATATTGGCCCAAACATTTATATTTTAATTAAGAACTTGGAAAGCCAAAATGACTTCAGGGACAATTCTAATAGTATTTTAGAGATCCACAAAATAAGGAAGAGATGAGTGACTATGAGGCCTTTTAGTTGCCCCTGAAATAACTATGTTTGCATGCTCAATAGTTCTTACTTATAAGACTGGTTTTTTGAATGCTGTTTTTCTGTTGTTAAAGACAATAAACATAACAAGGTTACTCTTAGATGAGTTAAGTTGGATGGTAGAAAACATTTAAAAGGTTCGAAAGTGAAAAATGGTCAGTCATAATCATGAATTTCAACCAAGTTGCTTAGTCCCTACTCTGTCAAACACTGTGCTGTTCTGGGCCATCTCTAGAGTCAAATTAAGATACTGAGGCTGCCCTCAAGCCGAGAAAGAGATGCTGTTCTCAAAGCACTTTTGTTTGCAGGAAACATAAGCCCACTCAAGCCAGTACAAATAAAGGGCTGTCTATTGTAAAGATCCAGTTCTCACAGAATCCAAGGATAAGAAATAAAACTGAGTTTTATTTAAAAATAAAAAATTATTTGCAAAGAAAAGCAGTATTTTAGCTCCTGAAAGGACCTCAGGAATGAAGTCTTTTCTGTCTCTCCTGGGGCTGCAGGATCTCTTGCCTTTATTTCTCTTTGGCATCTTCTCCATTTGCCTACTCCTCCCTATTGATTCATTGGCAGTGTTTATTCATCTCACATGTGGCAAAACATGGCCACCATGCCTGTGTCCTCATGGCTTTCCAGTGCTGGCAGTTACTCTTTTCAGCTCTTGATTCAAATTCATAAGATTAAAAATTTGACTGGCTCCCCTTGGTTAGATGTCTTACCCTGGTCATGAGTTGTGGCCATGGGGTGGGCTCATGTAACTTGTGGCCTCTCCAAGCAGGCCCCATGCCAGGAGAAGTAATGATACACCTATCTTCTACAAGTACTTAAAGAATCAAACAGTAAGACTGAGAATCTTTGAACAATAAGTCTAATCTTTTTTTTCTCATTTCATTATCTTTTTATGGGTCTTCACAGAACCATTTTAGTACATCTAGAGTACATTTAAAAGAATAGTACATCTATTCTTTTAAAAGAAATTAAAAGAATAGTACATTTATTCTTTTAAAAGAAAGATTAAGAGTTCATAAAATTAGCATTTACTTATCACGCTGAGACCTTCAAGGCAATCCTTCTCCCTAGATTCAAAGTTTGTTTAGGATATATATATACATCTATACTGTGGAGTTGAGTCCAATCCCTAACTAGATCATGGATGAGTCTCTTTGGAGTCCTCCACTAAAGGCTTAGAAATCTAGAGTATTGGAAGGAACTTAAGAAATGTCAGACTGAATCATTCTTCTAAGAGCCATATCT
Organism: Mesoplodon densirostris; assembly: GCF_025265405.1. Lineage (NCBI taxonomy): Eukaryota > Metazoa > Chordata > Mammalia > Artiodactyla > Ziphiidae > Mesoplodon > Mesoplodon densirostris. Next base: position 45,684,683 of record NC_082664.1, read on the forward strand.
TTAAGGATGGTTGTATGACAAGGTGTTTTCCAGAAGTTGTTGGTAAAGGTTCAGGGAGGTCAAAAGGACGAGACAGCCCGGGACTGACTAAAGGCTCCCAGAATGGGAGGGGTGAGAGCAGCAACCTAAGCCTAGTTGTAACCAACTGGTCTACCCCATATTCCTATGTGATATGAGGGCAGTAAAGGCTGAGTGAATTAATTTTTGATAAATTTTGGCTGTCCTTCTTTTTCACTCTGAAGTGGAAAATGGACAAACCACAGTAAGACTTTGTTTTAGCTTTCTGGAGGGGAGAGTGGTCTTCATAATAGTTCTATTTGAAATGGACTTAAAAACTTTCCTCCATTGGGAAAGAATTCGTTCCTGCTCAGCCTTGGGTGGAGTTGATAAGCTAAGAGAAAGAAGCCTGGCATTGTATGGAATATGTAGGGCAAAAGGACAGTGGAAGCATAGAAAGAGCAGCAGTAACAGAGGACATTTTTTGCTGTTAAGGCAGCAAACTTCTGTACTATAACTGGACATGGCACAGTTCACAGAGGGAGTCAGTGAAGCCCTGTGACCTCTAGACAACTACAGGATGTACCTCAGCTGAAGATGTCCACTGCTCACCTAGGACAGCATGGGACCTTAGAAGAGGACAACTCAGGTCAGGACAGAAAAGGACAAAGCAGAAAAGAGCAGAAAAACATTGGAACAGGACATAGTTATCTGTGGCTATAGATCCACTCTCTAGGAAAGGAGAATTTGTATCGAAATAAGACCATTGTACATCTAAGTTGTGAGTAATTCTGAATATATAAATTCCTCTAAGATATAATTCAGATATTTTCCAAAAGTGTATTTGTAAAAGAGCCTCACTCAGATTTTGTTGCAGTATGACATCTGGACTGGGGAAAACCTTAATTGTGCCCACTCAGGCACAGCTTAAATAGAGCATCCTATCAGAAATGAAATTATAATGCAAACTACTCTGCCCAGGACTGATTTGTGAATATTGCACTTTATCTTCTTAATGTTGATAAATGTTATAAACTCATTTTTGTTAATTAAACCTCTTAATATTAAAAAAATGCAAACTACTATCCTGATTAGAGGAGGGGCTCTAGAGTTATAGAGCACACTGCTATACAGATATCAAATCCTTATTACCAAAAGATGACAAGGTGACAAGGATGCTACCAAAAAAAAAAAAAAAAAAAGGAAAATAACAGATCAAGATCCCGCTTAAACATAAGGGATAATTCTTAATACAATATTAGTAAATAATATTCAACAATATTTTTTAAAAATTAATACATTATGACCAAGGAGGGTTTATCCTAGAACTAACTACAAGGTAGTTTTAATATATAAAATCAATCATATAAGCACAATCAATATATTAATACAATAAAAAAGAAAAACCATATAATAACTTCTATGGAGTCAGAAAAACTTTTGACATGATTTAACATCAATTTATAATTTTTAAAAAAACTGTCATCAAAATAAGAAAAAGATTGGAGACATTGCACAGATGCTTGCTCTCACCACTCTATTCAATGTTGTACTGGGGTTGGGGTTCTAGCCATTGTAATAAGGCAAGACAAATAAATAAAAGTCATAAATGGGGCTTCCCTGGTGGTACAGTGGTTAAGAATCTGCCTGTCTGCCAATGCAGGGGACGTGGGTTTGTGTCCCAGTCCGGGAAGATCCCACATGCCGCGCAGCGGCTGGGCCCGTGAACCATGGCTGCTGGGCCTGTGCGTCTGGAGCCTGTGCTCCGCAACGAGAGAGGCCACAACAGTGAGAGGCCCGTGTACAGAAAAAAAAAAAAAAGTCATAAATATTGGAGAGAGAAAAATAAAATCATTTGTTTCTGAAGACATGACTACAGAGAAAATCCTAAAGAATCTAAAATACAATTACTAGAACTAATAAGTAAATTTAGTAAGATCATAAGATACAAGGTTAGTATAACAAAATCAGTTATATATTTATGTACCAGCCACAAGCAATTGGAAAATTGAATTTTAAAAATAAATTCCATTTACAGTAGTGCCCAAAAACAAAAACTACTCGCAAATAAAATCATCAGAAGGTCTGTGCAAGACCTCTACACTAAAAACTGCTGAACATTACCAGGAAAAAAATTTTAAGTCCTAAATAAATGGAAACATTCTATTGTCATGAATTGAAAGGCTTAGTATTCTTAGGATGCCAGTTATCCACAAATTGATTAATAGACTGAAAACTGAAAATACTGAACAAAAGCTCAGTAGGCAATCATAGAAATTGGCAAGCTGCTGTTGAAATGTATAACAAAATGCAAGTGTCTTGGAATAACCAGTGCAATTAAAAAAAAAAAAAAAGAGAAGATATCACTACCTGATTTCAACTTACTATAAAATTATAAAAATCAATTCAGTGTTGATGAAAGGATACATACATAGATCAACAGAGCAGAGAGTCAGAAATAGACCCACACACATATATAGTTAATTGATGTTTCAACAAAGGTGCCAGGAAAATTCAACAGGGAAAGGAGAAGTCTTTTTCAACAAATGGTGCTGGAATAATTGGATATCTTATGGGGGAAAAAACACAGACTTTTATCTTACATCATATACTAAAATTAACCCAAAATGGGTCACAGACTTAAAGGCAAAAACATAAAACTTCTAAAACAATGTACAAAAGAAAAAATCTTTGAAAACTTGGAATAGGCAAATATTCCTTAGATAGGCAGAAAAAGGCACACTCCATAAAACAGAGAATTGATAAATTGAACTTTATCAAAATTAAAACCTTTTGTTCAAAGTATACCATTAAATAACCAAAAAGGCAAGTCACAGAATGGGAGAAAATATTTGATAGATAGATGAATATTGATAGATGATAGATAGATAGATAGATCTGTAAAAAAATTGTATCCAGCATACACAAAGAACTCTTCCAAGTCAATAAAAAAAGAAAATTTTTTTAAATGAGCAAAAATTTGAACAAACACATCACAAAACAAGATATAAGAATGGTAAATATGCATATCATTCATCACAAGGAAATGCAAGTTAAAACCACAAATGAGATACTACTACATATTCATTAGAGCAGCTAAAATTAAAAAGACTGACAATATCAAGTGTTGAAGAGATTATGAGACAACTGGAACTCTCATACACTACTGGTGGGAGCGAAAGTTGTACAATCACTTTGGAAAACTTTGGGGCAGTTTTTTTTTAAATTAAGCATACACCTACCAAACGACCAAGCAGTTCCACTACTAGGTATTTACCCAAAAGTAATGAAAACGTATGTCCATACAAAGACCTTTATGTGGATGTTCATTGCATCTTTATTCACAATAGCCAAAAACTGGAAACAGTCCAAATGTCCATTAATTGGGAACAGAAAAACAAAATGTGGTCTATCTAGAGGACTCTAACTCAGTAATAAAAAGAAATGAGCTACTGACAAGCATGGCAAGGTGGATGAATCTCAAAATTCTTATGCTGAGTCAAAAAAGCCAGATCCACAAATGTTTATAAGGTATGATTCCACTTAAATAAAATTCCAGAAAATGCAAAGTATGTTCTAGTGACACAAATCACATCAGTAGTTGTGTCCAGTAGTTGCCCAGGGCCAGGGGTGGAGGGAGGGGTCATTTGCAAATGGCCACAAGGAAACACTTGAGATACATATATATATGTATACACACACACACACACACACACACACATGTCAAAACTCATTGATTTGTACACTTTAAATGAATGCAATGTATTTTCTGTAAATTATTCCTCAATAAATTTGAAAAATAAATAAACAAAAGTACTACCTGGTTCTTTCTCAAACCTGCCTTACTTTTCATTAATTAATCAATTTTTTTATATTTGGCTGCATCAGGTCTTAGTTGTGGCACGCAGACTTCTCTCTAGTTGTGGCACACAGGCTCCAGAGCACACTGGCTCAGTAGTTGTAGCCCACAAGCTCTTTAGTTGTGGTGTGCAGGCACAGTAGTTGGCCGGCGGCATGTGGGAATCTTAGTTCCCGGACCAGGAATAGAACCAACATCCCCAGCATTTCAAGACAGATTCTTAACCACTGAACCACCAGGGGAGCCCCGAACCTGCCTTCTTTTTGAAGTCTCTTATTGTTGACTCACTTTAGTGATTCCAACTTTAATGTTTAAAAACATATACCTGTTTATTTTGCATTCTCTATCCGATAAATTCTGATCATTTAGTCCTAGAAGATCTAAGGCTGTTGATTGTTTCCACTGACTCTCACTTATAGAGGATTACTTTCTTGTATCATTGGTGGTCTTAGATTGGAAGTTTATATTTCATTAATCTTAATCCCTTGAAAACCTGGGGTGGGGGTGTCTAACCTGATGGTGTTTTACTCCAGACAGGATTTGGGTTTGCTTTTACAGGGAGCCAGGAGCACTGTTGGGCTGAGAGCACACCAGGTTCATTCCAGGTTTTCCAGCTTAATGGTGAGACTCAGGTCCAGCAACCTCCCTTGTCTCCAGTCCAGAGTTGAGTCCATGCCAGCCCTGCCCTCAGAGAAACCTCACATGCTCTTTCTACTCAAAGCCTCCTGTTCCAATTCATGGATTTCTCTCCTCTCCACCACCCAGAGGTTTCCCTTACTCCCTGCAAGCTCAGCTACATATTATAAAGTATATGGTACTTGCGGAATTTGTTTTACAGCAAAAGGAACCCTCAGTGAATCTCTTATACTACTAGAAGGGCATAGCACGTTTGCTCTCCTCTTTTTGAGTCTCAGAGAACAGGGAAAGGAGCCTTAAACAATAAAATGATAGCCTTGCCTTATAAGGGTTTTGAACTAAAAATTGGTGAGAGAATATCCATCATAGCCCCAAACCCAGGATCTTTCTCTAAATCTGATTATGGGCAGCCAAGCTAAGTGCTACTTATATATAGCTTTTCATTTTGTGCTGAGATCTAGTAGAGAAATGTCTGGGGCAAAGATAAAAAAACAACTCTACAGAGAGCATCAGAGAGAACAACTGAATGTAAAAATCTGGAGTATCATATCAAACCTAACAAAAGTAACTTAGAAACGGGACGACTATGGCCTTTCCCAATTGTCAACACTTTTTTTTTTTCCCTCTGAATTTTTACCCAGAGTATATTTTAGTTATCCTTAGGAATTAAATTATAGTAATTTTAATTATTTGGATCTTGAATATTCACTCGATTTTGAATGTAATCTACTACTTAAAGTGACTAGCTCCCGACAGGAGTTTTGAGGTTGATAGTGGTGGATAGCTGTGTCTAATTCAAGATTCCAGTTCCCGTCTCTCTTTACATAAGAAATGGTGTAAAAAGTTCATTGAATGTTTTAATTAGCATGCAAGCTGAGTCTTAAATCCAAAGGAGAGCCTAATACTACTTTTAATCACATCCAACACAAGGTGATAAAAGAATACAATTTCAGAATAGTACAGGGTAAGAGACTTTTATTATTGTTATTTGCAATAATAATATAATCATTTATTAGAAACCCATTGTGTGCCAGGAGCTGAAGGAACATTTTCTTTTTTCTGATTAACACGCTGCCACAGTGGAGGCTCCTAGCAGTTTATTGTTCTGGTTTATGATCTTGGTCTGAATTCAGATAAAGCGGCAACGTGCCAGCTTCAGACCCTCATATACTTTCTTTACAACCTGGATGGTTAGCAGGGATGTAAGTCCATTTTTTTTTCGTTACTTTGAAATATGTAGCTAACCTGCTCAAAAACACTGATTTGGTTAGCCAATCAGGAAACAGAAATTAAGGGAATGCCTCATCCTGCTCTATTTTACTGAATGAACTTGACTGAATCACTTTGAGACCAAATTCTTCCTGGTTACAGTCTGCATCACATACAAATATTATCTGGTGGGTTTCCTTGGCTGGGGAGCCGGGGATGGCTAATGACGAGAGGCATATCCAAATCCCAGCAAGCCTCCTCAGGCGTTGAACTAAACTTTGGGACGTGACAGGACCTGGCAAAAATGGAAATACCTCCCCTGACATTTTTGCTCATGTTTTCTAAATTCACTTTCAGATAAGGGCAGTGGGTTTGCTAGAGTGGGAAGTGCTGACAGACAAAGTGTAGTCTACTACAAAATTCTTCCTGGCACTCTAATTATCCTTTCCTTCTCTACTTCAGTATCACATGTAGCCATGTGTAGAATCATAAAATAATTATGCAGTGTACAAGCTTTCTGGGAGCATGTACCACTGTTTTCCTAATTCTTTATCTCTCCCATTGATCGTGGCGTGTGTGCATTGATCCAAGTCGGCCATCTGGTTAGGCAAGATAAGCGTGCTAGTGTCTTTGCATTGCACTGTCACTAGGGGAGGGGGCACATTTTGGCTGTAGGGAATTACGGGGGCAGGATTAGCCCTCTTCCTATGAGGAAACTGAATTTTAAATGCAATGTTGCAGCTGCATGGACCATGTTGCTAACTTCTGTTTTTGCCATGACCTGGGTAGATTTTTCTTCTTGTTCATATTGTCTCCAAAGGTATAGCAATGCCTTGTATTAAATGAGGGTGGGGGGCTGGATTGGAGAGAAGATTCATTTTTAGCACATGTTAGACTTGTAAGTAACTGATACATTATAGGATTTCTAAATGGTAAAACTGCTTTCAAATGACTACAAAAGGCTGCTGGATAAAAAAGCGTTTTAAACCAAGACTCGTTGGGTTCCCCCCCACCACAAACAAAATTATTTTAGGAAGGGAAGAAAGATTTGTATGAGTCTTTGCAAAAGAAAAATACAAAGGAAATTGAAAAAATTATGCGTGTATCATAGCAGAAGGAACTGCTGCTTGAAGGAAGGGCTGTGGGATAGCCTCTCCGTTTGTTTATCTCTCTCTTTCACGTATTGAAATTAATGTTTGCCCCAAGTTTATGACCACTGGGACTGACTGAATGTGCTATTTAACTCAAAGAGACTTTTTTCCAGTCCTGTTGGCCACTGTTGTTTTTAAAATTTGATCGCCGCCATTGTTGTCCCATATTCTGCAAATGTGTGGAAGACTCAAAAGCTTTTCCTCTAAAATTGAACAATTCTGTCAAAAAAGATTAGTTCTATTTTGTCTGCTGGGTGCTGACTATTCATGAATGTAAAGAGAGAGGGCTTGGGTGTCATACTAAGTTGCTAAGGTGGCTGGATTTCGGCTATTGACTTAAGGATACCAAACTGCAGTCTACAAAAGAGCAGCCAGAAGGAGAGGGGAGAGCCGGCCTGCCATGTGTTTGAGCTATACCTTCTTTAGCTGCCCATTTATTTCTTTTGTTGCCAGAACTTTTATTGTCATACAGTTGAAAAAAAATGTTAGACACAAGCTTCAGGCAGCACCAAGCAGAAAAAGGGATTAGCATATCACTAGGATCATCTTACACTGAACCAAATTCTTTTCAGGATGTATAATTAGCGAATACAGTCTTTTTTTGGTGGGGGGGGGAGCCTATGGACAGAAAAAATGAGCTCAGATCTTTGGCTAGAATATTAGAGGAAATAAAAGACAGTTGCCAATTTCAGAGAGATATATACATAATAACTGTTTCTTTGCAGAACCTTTGCAATTCCCTCAAGAAATGTCTGGTTGAATGGGAAAACTTACTATGAATTCCTGCCATTGTCTCAGGTTTTCTAAAAGGGAAATACTGTGTCATTGAACACACGTTCAAAATTTTAGACTGATGAAATCAGATTCAGGATTAAATGAATGTAGAAGAACTTTTCCGAACAGGGGAAACTACAAGGAAATGTGTGGTTTTCACGAGATGATATTTTACTCTGCAGAAGGTACTTTGTAATTAAAAATGTAATTGAGAAATTGAAGGCAGTAAAACGTACATTCTGGGTCTATTAGTGAATAATTCTGTGTGGCTGGCTTAAAGCCATCTAAAACTTCCCTTATAATTCGTGGGCATTGAATATGTTTATCTGAGAGTAAGAAAATGGAAGCCTGGGATCGTTCTCTTTTATCTTCTCTCTTAGAGTTGTACATTTAAGCAGTTTACACTCAGCATATAGCAAAAAGCAGATTGTCTAATTAACTCACATTTCACTGGGTGGGTATCTATTTATATTTCCACATATGCAAGTTTTTAGAGAAAAACACATGGAGTGGAGGTGGACAAGAACCTTTTTTTCCTAAAGTATATTTTTAAGAATTAACAGAAATTAAAAGTACTCATCTGCATGTATCTCAGTTTAAATTTCTTGAGAGAGCTGATGTTTTTGTTTAACAGATGAGGTGTTATGTTGATTTGGGTTCTTCTGGATTCTTGGTTTTGAATAGTGGATACTTCATATTTTTCCCTCTTCTGTGGATTGTATCACTTTGTCCTACTGCTTTCGCTCAAGTAAATCGCCCACAAGATACACCTACCAGTCTTGATTCTGGTTCAAGTTTATTCCATATTTTCTGAGGATGCTCTTAGCTTATCTTACTGGTAATAATTTTAGAAATTGGCTCCTTTTAACTTAAGAGGCAATGGATACTTAGATCCATAGAAAGCAGTTATTTCAAGTTCTACAGCGCTTAAGGTACTGGGGGAAGTGTCCTTTGAGCTTTTCCTTGGAATTAGAGAACTCAGCCCTGGCTCTTTATTTTTATATTCCTTCTGGCTTGGAATTTTTTGTCAAATGTCTCTCTCTTGGCTAGAAGTAAACCATGGATTGAGGACTCAATTGTGTTGTCTTCATTTAAAGAAAATCATTTTAGTTTGCATGGGTTATGTCTCCATGGAAGACTATGTGTGCAATTAGCAACATGACAAGGAAGAAAGAATAAAAATTGCCGTTAAAAATATGTGAATTAGAGGGGCTTCCCTGGTAGCGCAGTGGTTGAGAGTCCGCCTGTCGATGCAGGGGAAACGGGTTCGTGTCCCCATCCGGGAAGATCCCACATACCGTGGAGCGGCTGGGCCCGTGAGCCATGGCCGCTTAGCCTGCGCGTCCGGAGCCTGTTCTCCGCAAAGGGAGAGGCCACAACAGTGAGAGGCCCATGTACCACAAAAAAAAAAAAAAAAAAAAAAGTGAATTAGAGATATCATTCTTCAATTATTTTCTTCACTTATCATAATGATACTTTTTTTTTTTTTTTTTTTTTTTTTTTTTTTGCTGTACGCGGGCCTCTCACTGCTGTGGCCTCTCCCGTTGCGGAGCACAGGCTCCGGACACACAGGCCCCGCGGCCATGGCTCGCGGGCCCAGCTGCTCCGCGGCACGTGGGATCCTCCGGGATCGGGGCACGAACCCGCGTCCCCTGCATCGGCAGGCGGACTCCCAACCACTGCGCCACCAGGGAGGCCCCATAATGATACTTTTTAAAAACCATTTCTTTGCTATTTCACTATTTGTAATTTTTTATAATTTGTAATATCCGTATTTTTCTCTGCCATTTATTTGTGGTCAGAAATATCAGTGCCTACAAGAAACTAGCTATATATACAGTTGCTCATGAGTTAAGACAGTCTTAAGTCACTAACACTTTTGATAATTTTTTAAAGACATGGTTTAATCAAACTTGTGATATATTGTCTTCAAATCATTGGCTATTTAATTATTCACAGAAACTTCTTGGTCTTCCACCAGCTTAGGGCACACACCTAGGATCTTCTCATGCACACACAATTATACCCTCATAGATCGGAGACTTAGATATCCTTTCAGGGGACCAGCCTCAGAAACATGGCTCCTGGTCATCTAGACAATAAGAGAATGATGTTTACATCTAAAGTTCAAATTGTTGAATTCAGAGAAATGTAATGTCAAACAAACACAGAATATCCACTGCTGGGTAACCTAAAAGTGAGTTCAAGAGTTTTTTTTAAGAACTTGAGACCAAACACATTGAGTTGTGAAGGGTTTCAATTAAAGCAACATTTGGGTTACTCGGACCCTAGAGTGGCACGAGCAGTGGGCAGAGAAAGGAAGAGTGTGACCCACAGTTAAAACTCAGCACAATACAGAGAATTCACAAAGGTAATGAAGAGAAGGGAAAGGCAGGTGATGATAAACTATCTATTTTAGGCTTTGTGAACACCAAAAACAGAGAAATGAACAGAATATCTTTCTAAATACCAGGTTTGAGCTTTAAAAAAAAAAGTAATTTGCAATTAATCAAAATATATTGATTGCTAATCTTAATAAGATCTTTAATATTTTTTAGCTCATCGGTGTATCACTAGCAATGTGATATTTTTATACAGAATATTGCACATACGTTTTACATTGTGTACGTAGTGTTAGCATGTTATTCAGATGAACCTACTTGACCTTTCTATGACATACCAATAATGTCCCTTCTAAAGTTTAACATCCTTAGTGGCAGGAGCCATTTAATATAACATGCCACCAAGTCAGTATCACACATTCATTAAATACCATTAGCTAAATAATTTCAGATTACTATGATTAGGTAGGCTTTTGAAGACACAAATAAGATTCTCCAAAATATGGGTATGTTGAATATGACTCTAGCCTAACAAATCTCATGCCTCCTCTTAGAGAAGACCAAAGAGTCTTAGCATTTTAAGCTTACAGTAATGCCACACTTCCCATTTTAAAAACATTTGTATATATATGTATATAACTAGGGTATTTTTAATCGATTTCAAAGCTAGACCCAGTATAAATTATCTTTCATTTTTCTAAATGGATCATTTACTCTATGCAGCTAAATCAACTGGCTTTTTTGACACTGTGTGTGTACACAGCTATCAAGAGGAGAATTTCCACTCTTACAAGTAAAAATTATTATGCAATTAATATGCACCTGCAAATTTTTTATGATATGATAAAAGCACAGTTCCCTATCAGGCATAGCTCTAAAGGAAGGTGTTATAGCTAATGTTTGGGAAAAAAAGGATAGTATTATGAGCGATGTGTGTCCAACATATTCTTGTATGTTTTAATGATTGATCTAGAATCTGAAAACAAGAGGCGATTCCATTTTAATGGTTAGTATTTGTTGAGTCCTAATCAAGGTCTAGGGACTGTTCTGAGATCTTTATAATGACCTTGTAACCATATGAAATGCTATTATTGTTTATACCCTTTTTATAGATGAGGAAACTGAGATTCAGGGAGGTCAAGTAACATGCTCAAGGTCATGCAGCTGGTAAGTGGTGAAGCTGGATTCAAAACCAGGTAATCTGTCTCAAATTTGTCTTAACCACACTACACTAGCCTTCTACACGTTCAATAGAGTTGAAAATATCAAGTTACCCCTAGGCTTACAGGGTTATTCCAGTGAGAAGCATCTGCCCAGGGAAACAGAGGAAATATAGAGTCAATAGGACCAGCAATAGACAGCAATTGTCATAAGACCCTAAACTCCTGGTTAGGAGTTTTAATCTAGACAGGCAGATGCATAGGATGTGAGACTTATAGAGTTAATAGTTCACCAAGTCTAAGCCTCTTATTTTACAAATCGGGGAACTGAGGCCCAGACAGGTGAAATGACTTACACTGTCAGAGACAAAACAAGAATGAGAACTCCCAGTTCTCTCAAGTCCCAAACTATAGCTCTTCCCAGCGTTCAGAGTCAATAGGCTACCTCAGGATTCTTTGGGAAAGAGCAAAATAGGCAGAAAGATATGGATGAAGATGATGCCTGCTTCTGCTGGTAGGCATAGGAATTGCTGGAGTGTCCAAAGATAAGAAAGGAAGTGCCTATCGGATTGAACTGCTAACAGTTGATATGAACAATAGAGGGGAAAAAAAGTCTTAAAATTCAGTTTTAAGGCAATGGTGAAATTGAGAAAGGAGACAAGGACAGAAAATAAAATTTTATATATTAACATACTTGCTTTTAATTGGAAACGGATCCCCAAGTGGAGATGCCCATTGCCATTAAGGAGTCAGGAAATGGAAAGGGAAAAAAAGATCTGGACCAGAGATGCAGAGCTGAAAATCAGTGGGACACAAGAATTGGCATCAGGAGGTCCAACAAATCTTCACATGCACACACAGGCACACACACACTAACACACATAAACACATCCAGATCTTCACCTTTTTTTTCTTTTTTCACTTCTTGCTGAAAGACATCTTTTAGGGATGGGAAATATCACCTTTGTTCTAAGTGAGGTTCCCAATCACACTCATAAGAGTAAATCTGGTCTGGAAAAAATCTTCATAACCCTCCCACTAGAACAGATAAAAAAATGGTACACGGCATGACAAAGCAGAAGGCAAGCTTTGGAGACGAGTCATACATTTTCTTTTTCCATTTTATAAGTTCTCATCGCCATTTTTCAAGGTCATATTTTTGGGTTAATGAGTGTTGCAAGATATTTATTTAAGCAATGTTCTGGACAGGCATTCACAGAACCTTTAACTCTAAATCTGCTGCCACTAAATTAGATCTTGTTCAAATGAAGAAGGTTAATTGCAGTACACATTTGTTCCCCGTGTTGTCTGTTTTAATTATTACAAAGCTTGTCAAGACAGACAACTGTGTGGCATTTCTTGTAACAGATATACCTGAAATGTAAAATGGTTAGATCAGGCCTGCATCCACGTGTAGATGGCTTCCTATCCCTACCATTCCCATGTTAGTTTAGTGACAAAAGTTAGCGTTTTCAGAGGAGGAAAGTGGGTTGGTCACCAAAGATGGAGTTCTGTTTTTACTATGGGGAGAATGTAGTCTTAATTAGGTAAACAAAGAGGTTTTTCATTACACTGTAAACACATTTCACAAAAAGACTCATTTAAGTTTCTTTTTAAAGAAACTGGAAAATATTAAGAAAGTTAATTGGAGGGCACTCAAATGACAATTAATGAACAGGCACAATTATCTTCTAACGAGTGTGTGGCTTAGGGATGTTTTTATCTTTTACTTATGGCACTGTTTTAAAATGTGGGAATGTCAACCCAAGTAGAGGCAGACACAGTATTAAATGACACATTTCTCTATTTATATTTAAATAACCATGAAATTATGCACAAATCATAGAATAATTCCAAGCAGAAATTACAGTTTAGGAAAAAAAAAAGTCTGAGACATGGTGTGCTTTTCATATTAAATTGCCCATTTCCAGAACATCACATACGTTTGCACAATGTAAAGATGCTGCCATGCAGGCCAATACAAATTGCTCACAATGTTAATGAAGATGGATGGGGAAGGCTGAAAACATTCATTTACACGAAAGGGAGGAAAAGAGAGAAGCAGTGTTCACAATCTCTTCCTTAATTTTTTTGCCTTGATAATATCCAACCGAATGATGGTAACTTTAATAATAGAGCTCTTGGAAAGGTTTTGTGATAAATTTTCATTTTCAGAGTTGAATATGGCCTATTTTTTCCCATTCAGGGTGAAAATTGTGTGTGTGAAGTTTGGAGGCTTACTGCTAAGCTAGGAAAAGAAATCTTACTCTTTGAAGAATGATGAACAGGGTAGACTGACTACACAATTTAAATAAACTTTGAAATTGAAAAGAAAAAAATAAAACGCTTCCTCATCCTGAAATGACTTTCTTTCCAATTGAAAAAGAGCCAGGCCTCCCCACCCCCCAGCCCAGATAAACCATCCATCCTTCTCGAAGCTCCTTGGCCACAGGGCACCTATGGTTGAGTCTATGAAGAGTAGGACAGGCTCTAGGATAGGAAATCTATTCTAGGACTACAGTACCAGGACTTCCCTCAGCCCATCACAGCCTTTGCCTAAACTGTTTGCCTAAACAGTTTTGCCTAAACTGTTTGCCTAAACTGTTTGCCTAAACTGTTTACCTAAACTGTTTGCCTAAACACCTTTGCCTAAACTGTTAGAGGCTGGGGAATGGACACCCATGGAGTATCAGGAGGGGTGGGGTGCCCTTTACCAATCAGCGAAGGAAGGTGACCTGGGGAGGGTTTCAGTCTCACCATGGCTGCATCTCCACCATCCCCACCAACTCCCTCCCACCAACCCATATCTGGCATCCTTCCTCAGTCATCCAAAACTCTTTGACATCTCTGGCCCACTCTTGGATAGTTCTTTGCTTTGAAGGTCGTATCTGCATTTTGCAGTGTATCTCAGGAGGGTGAAATAAAGGCACAGAGCCACTCAATCAAACATACTAAAAGGTTGCCATTCCTCAGGCTCCAAGGTAATTCCTTCTCCTGGAATCCTCCTATTCAAGAACCCATTTTGCTAATTTGTTTATTCATTTGTTTGATAAATATTTATTGAGGTCAATCCTATGCTAAATACTGGGAATATCACTGTAGACAAGAGAAGTACGATCCCTGTCATCCCAAATCTGACAGACCAACGATCGACACATGGCATTAAAGGTGAACATACGAGGGACTTGTAACCCAGACTAAGGACGACCCCCTGACAGAACGAACATCTAAGCTGAGATGTGAATTGATTGAGCACCTATTTTGTGTAAGATCCTGTACTACACCCTGAGGTGTGAAAACAGCTACCAGTTAGTCTACCAGCTGGTAGGAAGCGTGCAGGTGATTACAAGCGGATATCATCAATGCCACCAAGGAGGAACGAGAAGCTCTCAGGGGGAGGCATCAACTCCAATTTGGAGGGGAGAGAAAACTTGGCAAACAAAATGACATTTAAGGTTAAGTCTCACAGAATAACTGCACATCAATTCAGAAGTAGAATCGAAAGTCAGGAAGTCAAGGCAAAAGGATCTGAGCAAAGCTGCAGACGTGAGAAATCCTGAGATACGTCGGAGGAACAGAAGTGGTTGTGCCTGGCTGGGCTGTGGGAGGAGCGAGAGGGCACACGCTGAAGGACCTCGGAGAAATGGACCATGTCCTTTGGAGGACTGGCTGAAGGAGACGATGGCAGGCACTGCCCTCTGAGTGGCACTCCACTAGTTCTCCCTGCCTGGTGCCCCTGGAAGGTGAACGAGGCATGTGTGCCTGGGGAGCCCATGGGGCTTTGGCCCCTCTACCCCTGCAACTGAGGAGCAGCTGAGGGCTGGACCACTTGGGCCCTTCCCAAATCCTCTGCCCAGGAACCAAGGTTCCTCATTAAGCCCTGGGGCACGTGCTTAATTAGATCTCATTGCAGAAGAGCTTCAACGTGCATTGGGCACCCACTTTGTTCTAGCCTTTGTACAGAGAAGAAGAGATACACATAGACCTAGATTTATAGGCTCCTTTAAATTAAGAGTTAGGACTGTTGTTACTCTAGCCATACCAAGATGCTTACAGTTCCCAAATACTACACTGTATCTTGGGCTTTCACATGTGTTGTTACTGTTATCCTGGGATGCCCCTCTCCACATCATACCTTGCACCCCTGAGCTCCCACCCTCATTTTGCTCCCCACAATTCAACACCCATCTCAATCACCCTCTCCTTTGAGCAGCCTTCATCCTTAATCCACAGCCTAACCACTCCCAGATTAGTTAGATGCCTCTCCTCTGGGTTTCCCTTCTGTCCCAAAGCACCTTAATACTCCAGGTAGAAATGATTGATTTTTTTGGTCTGCTTCCCTTCGAGACTATGGATAGGTTAATACATCTTGCATTGCCATATCCGCAGCACTTAGTACATACAATACACAGTGTCTGATATAGGGTAGGCATTTGCCAAATATTGTTGAAAGGTTGAAGAAATACATCACTCCCTCACCTTCCTTACTCTCTTTCTGCCTCTTAATTTGTATACTTTTTAATTTAATAAAGATTGAGAAAGGGGTTTCAAAATTCCCTACTGGCTACGTCAACTTCTCTACTTACAGCCTTTCTCCTTACTCCTTTGTTTACAAGTCCAGCCTCAGTCGGCCAGAATACCACACTCCTAATGCAACCCTATTCTATTCAGCAATGCTGGACAGCACGCCTGAGAGAGTCTGAATATCACGTGTGTGATATTTCAGGGGGGAGTGGTAGGTTCAGGGAAAGAATTGGTGTTTATTGTTTGCCAAGTAGAAGATTTGAGCTCACCTTTAAAAGATCACTAGGTGAAAAAGCCCCCAATGTGGAGCCTGGATCCCTTGGGGAATCTCTTTAATCCTGGAATCAGATGGAGATCCTGAGGCAAAGAATACTCTCCTTTGTTATTGTTTGTAAGTCGTGGGTGGGCAGTCGGGGTGCTGGAGAGAGAGCAAATGGATGGAGAAGAAGAAGCAAGTTGTTGGCTATCTCTTGTAGCGTAAGTGACAAATATAGAAATACTAGCTAGGGAGATTATAGGACAGGATGTATCTATTGATTAAAACACCCCAAAAGCCTTCAAAGTAAAGTTAGGTATTTCAAGAGCAGAATTAACCACTTCTGGTGAATATGCTTTGACGATCCTTGTGGAATCGTTTCTGTTGGTGAGGAGGTCCATTCATGCACATTCTACTGTGTTCTCTGCTCTCCAAGCACTACAGACAATACTAGAAGTGAGGACATCCCTGCTCTTACCCAAAGGACATGTCCCACAGGAGACTGAGTGGGGTCCTCCAGAAAGAAATCCAGTGTGGACAAACACCATTTTCCAGTTTTACCAAAGCTTGATCTTCTAAAAAGTAATAATGAGTGGTTGATCTTCGCGATCACGTGGGTCCTCAGTGGCCAATCAGAGGAGAGTGAAGTCAGCACGGAAATCTAATCAGCACATCCCAGGACAGTGGGAGGGAGATGCATTTTAAGTAGAAGTGGGGCTGCAGAAAGGAGGCAACTCTGGCCTGGACCAGTTTCACAGCATCTGAAGACAAAATGGCTTGAGGCTTAGTCATTGTTTAAAAGCCATTCCTCAAATTCCTTGTTTACTGTCAGCACAGTGAGTTGTGGACTCTGTGACTTTAGCTGTTAATGGGACTAAACACTTATGCCAACAGATTAAGCCTTGCTGAAACATTAAGAAAATTGGCCCAGAGTTTGGATAGGTTGTTGTGTAGTGGCTGTTTCTCTTTTTCAGGGGCGGGGGGTGACTGTCCCAAGACAATGGCTTTTTGATACCTGTGAAACAGTGGCAATGGGTGAGAGCCACTGGGTAGATTTTCTGCTACAGGAAAGAGATTGTTAAAAAAGCAAACATTTAATTTCAATCGTTTGGACTGACTGCACAGAATATAAATGAGATTTTCTGAAACTAAAACTGACAAATACTTTGAGGCCCACCAAAAGTCTTAAAAAGTTGGGTTTTTTTCCTTTTTAAGTAATAATCAATTTCTAGGAGAAATGAAAAAAATCACTATTTCTTTCATTGCAAAAGGATCCTCCAGGCAGCTGGATGATATTGAAGGGGGGAAAACTTTTCTTTGTTACACTTGAACCCTTTAAGATTTGTCAAACCTATTTCTTGTCATGCAGAAGAGGAGCAGTGCTTGCACAGTAAATGTATTAAACTTCAAAAATAGTTTTTCAAGTCTTTCAGACACCAAACCCCCTTCATGTAAATTCATATCTTTACTTGACATGTCTTCTTAAGCAAGGATTTTTTTTAAGGTGGCTTTTATAAATCTTCCAAGAAGGAAGCGAGAACAATTAAATGTTCCATTTAGATTCCAGGTCTTAAACTTACAGTTTGGAAAGGACTTGACATTCAGAATTAGAACATTGTTCCATTCTTGCTGTAATCAGAAAAATATGTATATTAAAATCTTTCAGATTAAAACTTCAAGGGTCAAAATTGAATGCAAAGTTGATTTCAAGTTTGGAAATTAAAAGTTCATACCCTGTAACAATTATTCTTTGTGTATATACATCATGAAAATACACTACATTTGTTTTCTAGGACGATGTAGACCGAATGATGAATGACTATGTTATTCATCTCTCTAACGCTTCCTTACATTTTCTTTCAAGTCCAAGTTGTTTATTCCATATTTACTATCATGAGTCACAAATTTCTTTTTGCTAGTAACTTTCTCAATAGTCCTTAAAAGAGAGAAAATAAGGGAGGGAGGGAGAGAGAACGGAAAGAAAAGGGAAAAGAAAAGAGAAGAAACGGAATCTTTAGTGCTTTCTCTTCATTGCTCATATTCAGAGAGGTGCTGAGATGTCTGTGATTCCGATGTCTTTGGAAACTTCAAACTTGACTTTGATTAACCGTGCTAATAACCAGGGTGCTTCTTTTTAGTTTTACTCCTAATGTCACTTACCAGAGCTGTAAAGACATGCTCATAATATTTGCTTTTCATCTGAATGAAGAAGGCATCGCTAAGCAAAAAAAGTATTTAGCAGTGCATATAAGATTGAAGCGATGATAATCAGGGACCCTGGTAATTGAAGCTTCTGGGGAGGGGAAGAGAACCTTTCTTCTGGATCTTTCAGTCTGTTTAATAGGATAAAACTAGCTTGAGTGGTTGGTGTTTGAAGAGGATATGATGTAATTGGAAGTGCCTCTTGGGTTTGCTGCTGGACAAAGCAATCAGGTGGAGACACGGGAGGGCATGGGACGCTCTGAGGTACGAATCTCGGCTTCCGCCATCCTAATTAGCCTAAATTAGCTATGCCAGTTTTCTGCTTGCTTTTGAATTTCCCTGCTAATGCTTCTTTCAGGGCTGAGAGAAAAGAAATATGAAATGCCCACCAAGTTCCTATCTAGCAGTCGAATGACTGCATCTAAAACTGGAGGGTCAGGCTTTATTGTTAAGACCTTAAAAAGTGAGCCACTCCCAGGGAATACAAATGGGCGATGGGCACAAACCATAGGGACTGGTGGACGCTGCCACTTGTTCTGTATAATGAAGAAGTTTACAAGGCATCTGTAGGAAATTATTTCGAGAATTTTCCACATGTCACTTAGAGGCCTCACCTGAGAGCACTCCCGTTGACTATTTAACTTGAGGTGAACTAGGTAGGCCTTCTCACGGCAGACTCGTTTCTTCTCAGATTGAATTTCAAAGTGCAGACGCCAGAAGTGTTTTTGTGTGTGTGCATGCAAGCTACTGCCGGTTAAAATTTTTCACTTCTGACCCCAATTAGTCAACTTTGTGCAAAGAGCTTTGCAGCACACTCAAAGTAGTTTGTACAAATGTATTTTAATTGAAGTCGGTATTTGGGTAGAAATGATATCTCAGTCTTAAAGTCACAGATTTTAATTTGGCCAATGGGTAAAACAAAATATAATGGTATATATGCTAAATAATAAAAACAAATAGGAAATTATTTTATTAGCCATTGTCCATAGTCATCCAACAAAAGCACAGGGCTCTCCCTCCATCCCTTATCTTTGGTCCTCATAGATAAACTTTCAGTTACTCCTACACAGGTCTTTGGGGTAAAATGCCATTTTTTTTTCCATTTTTTGGTAAACTCTGAATATCTAGAGCCAAATATTAAGAGGAATATTAGAAACACACACACACCGTGTGCTTTGTTCAATTTATTTAATTTGCTATATCAAATGCATACTGAGCCCTGCAGTGTGGAAGTTTCTATGCTAGGCCCTTCCGAGGTGCCAAAAACCTCACTGGTGTCTGTCAGTGTTTCTCTGTAGAAGATGGCTAATAAAAGCATTTTCAAAAATTTTGGAGAAGGGCAAGAGAAAACAGAGGCTGGGTGGATTCAGGTTTTGGAGGGCCTGAAACATATACAATTTGGGAGCCTCTTTAGGAAAAAGAATATGCAATTACAAAACATTGTTCCCTCCTCCCTCTGCCCTTGGAAGGCACCCATGGGTGTTCTGAAGCTCCGCCTTCATTAGCTTCGGGGCACATCTGCTCTGGCTATAGGACAGCTGCCTTCAGATGTGTCTTTTCTGTCCTCTTTTCATACTCAGGAGCCCATCCAATTCCTTCCTCCACTTCCTTTACAGGAATTTTGACCATTTATTAAAACAGTCTGTGAGGATGAACTTATTTGCAAAGCAGAAAGAGAGATGCGGACATATGGATACCAGGGGGAGACGGGGGTGGGGTGGGGGGGGTGGGATGAATTGGGAGATTGGCATTGACATATATACACTACTATGTATAAAATAGATAATTAACGAGAACCTACTGTACAGCACAGGGAACTCTACTCAATGCTCTGTGGTGACCTATATGGGAAAAAATCCAAAAAAAGAGGGCATATATGCATATGTATAGCTGATTCACTTTGTTGTGCAGCAGAAACTAATACAACATTGTAAAGCAACTATACTCCGATAAATATTAATTTAAAAAAAAAAACACAACACTCTGTGAGACCTTCAGAGACACAAGCTTCGTGATTTCAAAATATTCACATTATGCAACTTGGCTTAGTAACTCAGAGAGTGACCAGGAACAGTTGCAGTCTACACAATAGACATGATTTGGTTTGTGTTTGCAATATTAGCAAACAGCTCATATGAAATTGGGCGGTGCCCAGGTGGGCAGCTATGAGAGATGTAGCGGTGTGCTTTGCAGTTCTCCACGGTGAAAGGCTGCCCACACTTCCTGTTTGCTGAAGCTCCTCAGGCATTTCCAGGACCCCATTCATCCAGGCACTGGCTCTCAGCATAGGGAATGGAATCGTTGAAAGGTTTCAGTTGTGAAATTGTGTGTTTATACAACGCATAGAAGCCGCGTGTTAAGATCGCACATTGTTCGGAATGACTCAGTAGTTTTCAGGCTTCAGTTTAAGAGATGATACTTTGTCCTCCCTATGGTTATAAATGGAAAGTTGGGCAGTGTTGTGACTTTCTTATCAACCCATCTTGACTCAGTAGTTGGCACTTTAGGACTTGGGTTTCTGTGACATAGCTTCTCCCAATAGTGCAATATTTTCACTCCATGCATTCTTGATACAAAGCAACCGTAGTGCTGGGCAGCTTCAAAAGGGGGCAGTGTGCAGTTTTCCATGCAGGCTTTGTGAAAATTTTTTATTGATTCACTTTGAATTCCAATTCTAATTACTGAGGTTGATGTATATCTTTTATGACACATCTTTTCATTTAAATTGTGTTTGGTCTTCACTTTTAGAAGTCCTAAGATAATGGTGTCCATTTGTTCAAGGATTTTTCTGATGCCTGATACAAGTAACTGTTGACTTGTTATCTAGTTCATGTGCTGTTGTTTAAGCACCAATCTTAGGACAAACAAATTAACAGCAATAGTCACGTAGCGCTTCAAGGAGAACATCCGTGCATTCACCTATTCAACAGAATGCCTACATGTGTCAGGAACAGTTTTGGATGCTGGAAAATATAGAAGTGAACATACTAGAAATGGCCCTGCCTTCATGGGTTTCCAGACTAGCAAACCGAGTGAAGAAAAAATAAATAAACAAGTCCATTTTGTATAATGTTAAAGACCATAAAAAAAATCAGGTAAAATCACAATGAGCTACTATTTCACACCTATTAGGATGGCTATAATTTTTTTTAAAGCAAGATTTCTTCTTCTTTTTTTTTTTTTTTTTTTTTTTGGCTGCACCACATGACTTGTGGAATCTTAGTTCCCTGACCAGGGATCGAACATGGGCCCCTCGGCAGTGAAAGTGAGGTGTTCTAACCACTGGACCACCAGGGAATTCGCTGGATGGCTATACTTTTTAAAAAATGGAAAGTAACAAGTGTTGGCAAGGATATGGAGAAATTATAATCCTCAGACATTACTGGTGAGAATACAAAATGGTGCAGCTGCAGTAGAAAACAATTTGGTGGTTTCCCAAAGAGTTAAACATAAAACTAAAGTATGATCCAGCAATTCCACACCTAGGTTTATACCCAAAAGTCTTAAATAAATAATTGTACACCAGTGTTCACAGCAACATTACTCACAATATCCACACAATGGAGACAACTCAAATCAGATGAATGGATAAACAAAATATAGTATATGCCTACAATGAAATATTATTCGGCCATAAAAAAAGAATGACACTTCAATATATGCTACAACATGAATGGACCTAGAAAACATCATGCTTAGTAAAGTAAGCCAGATACAGAGGGGCAAACATTACATGCTTCCACTTATATGAGGTACCTACAATAGGTGAATTCATAGAGACACAAAGTAAAATAGAGGTTACCCGGAACTGGGGGGATAGAAGAGTAGAGGGAGTTATTGTAATGGGTACAGAGTTTATGTTGCTAAAAAAGTTTTGGATAAAGATAGCACTGATGGCCGCACAACATTGTGACTATATTTAATGCCACCAAACTGTACACTTACAAATCGTTAAATGATCAATAGTATGCTATGTATATTTTACCACAATTTTTTTTTTTTTTTTTTTTTTTTTTTTTTTTTTTTTTTTTGCGGTATGCGGGCCTCTCACTGTTGTGGCCTCCCCCGTTGCGGAGCACAGGCTCCGGACGCGCAGGCTCCGGACGCGCAGGCTCAGCGGCCATGGCTCACGGGCCCAGCCGCTCCGCGGCATATGGGATCCTCCCAGACCGGGGCACGAACCCGTATCCCCTGCATCGGCAGGCGGACTCTCAACCACTTGCGCCACCAGGGAGGCCCTATTTTACCACAATTTAAAAAAAATAATCAGAGAGCTGTGGCAGAGAATGAGTGGAGTGGGGTGGAGGGGCGCTTGCCAAGCTATAGGTAGGGGCAAGGTTTTGAGGAAGAGAGAAGCAGGGTGTGCCGGGAGCAGGGTGTAGGAGGGACCAAGTAGCCAGCAAAGTGTACAATTTAGTGCTCCTCACTTGCACAAGCCCCTTCGAGGACGCAGTACCTAATTTTATATTTGCAATTTTAATTCTTCTTAAAGAAGGGACTTTCTGTTGTACTAACTTCAGGCTCTGCAAAACCTGGATCTGCTCTTGGGAATAAATGATGTAAAAATGAGACCTGAACGTTAACATTAGTAGATGCTGGGTATCGTCATTTATATATTTTTGCTTGGGAAATTAAATTGATGTGTTTATTCACATACTCACTCATTACGTTATTCATTCACTTATGTAAGAAACATTTAAGAGGCTCCTAACATGCCTACCTGGTGCCAAGCTGCAGAGAAGATGCAAAGACACAACCACAGCCCCCAGGTTCAAGATCTGGTGGAGAAAAACCACACCAAAACAATTACAATGTAAGGTTTAAAAACATTTCTAAATATTGAGTCTGTTTCATCACCCCAGTGGATTGTAAGTTCTTGGAAGAGAGGACATCATATTTTATAGCTATAAGGGACTTAAAAGGTCATTAAGTAGAATGTCTCAATTTATATCCAATAAACTCTGGCTCAGAGAAACTAGATAAGCTGTCTAAGGCCAAGGAAATAACGTGTAAGACCCAAGACTAGAAGGCAGATGTGCCTGACCACTAGGGCTGGTCTTGTCCCACCATTCCACACTGCCATCCTTCCTTGGGCTCCTTCCATGTCTCCTTCATCCCTTTCATCATGTAAGCGTCTGAATCTAGTGTTCCAAACATGATGGGCATTGGATAAATGGGAATTTGATGATAACAGTCATGTGTATATATTGTGAGAGCTCCAGACTATCTACATGGACAGCCTTCAGGATTGCAATCAGCATTAACTTAGCAACCACACTGCCTTGACTTGGATAAGATGTTTATTTTGAGAGGATTGGAGGAGGCAGTTATGATAAGTTAAAGACTCCCAAGGTCGCCTGATCTCATTGCCAACACTGGACATACAACAGTTGCTGGCTCGTCTGTTAGTTGACTACTGTGCTTCTTGAACCCTTGGTTTTCTCATTACTAATGTGGGGGTTGTCATGAGAATCTTGTGAGATAATATAGGGTAAGCTCTTAGCACAGTGCTAGGCACACAGTAAGGGCACAATCGATGTGAGGTTTTGTTATTAGTGTCATTATCATTAATGCTGACAAATTCTTATGAGTTTTTAAAGGATGTTTGTATTACAGTCAATTTTCTAAACCTAAGAAATTGAGTTTGGGAATTTATTTCTCTCAAATTTAAAAGGTATGTACAAATTGAAATATCATGCCACCTAATTAAGAAAACTTACAATAAATATTGACTATCACCCTACCACCACTACCATTTAAAATCCACTCAAAATCATCACCTCTGTTAGTCACCCAAAAAGTAGAGTAATTGAAAACCACATTCTCTAGCCCTCCTTGTGTAAACTGCTATTTGCCCCAGGCTGTTTTCAAGGCTGTAAACAGAAGTTAAAGAACATTGAAAAGAGACAGGATAATCAAAAAGGCTTGAAAATGATTAAGGTGTTGCAGTCAAGATAAGAATTTTGAGCAGTTTGCAATTCTATCTTCAACACCGACAAACTGGTTCATTTCCTTTTATGTGGACAGTTACAACATTGCTCACTTCACTAATTTAAACTTTTACTCAATGAAAACCAAATATTTCTTGTCATATATGTATTTTTTCCCTGAGAAATCATAGCTTTAGGTGTACAGAAGTTCTAAGATGGTGAACTTTATGGGAACATAAGGAAATGCTTGGCTTTATTTCTTGTTGAGAGGAGGAAAGTTATGCTGAATCATATTACCTTCCTCCTGTTTTTACAACTGCTTGCCCTGCAAGTCAGTGTTTGCCCCTGGAGTAGAAGTGAAACTTGAGAAACATCACTGTCTCCATGCATTGGAGAAAAAGTTTGTGGAAATATTAACTGCATCTTGACTGGGCTTGAGGAGACAATTACAGGCACTATGCAAATCTATCTGACATATCTGTAGCTTTTCTTCTCTAAATATTTTCAGGCTTTTTCTTTATTCATTTAAAACCTGAGGTTCAATTTGCAACACAGCATCAATCTGGATAAATCTCTTTTGCAAAATTTGCAGGTATCTTCTTTTTTAAACGTAAGAGTAAGGTGTGAGTTAACCTGAACAATTACCAAATTTATACGACCCAAGCTTACCCAAGCTTGTTAAGTAAGAAATTGAGTAGAACCAGCCAATAAATGAAAATCAGGAGGCAGGAAGAGCAAGGTAATGAAACACAAATTTCTTTTTCATAAGTTTCATTTTTCATTGTTCTTAAATGATTTACATCTAATTTGGGAATTGCTTCTGAAGATGACATGTAACGTAGGGTCAGTGGAGGTTTCCAACATATAAGATATAAATTCATGGTGATCCCTATTACATCATCCTGTTTCATATTCTTTACAGCACTTAACACCATCTGATTCCTTTTGGTTTATTTGTTGGTTGGTTAGACGGTTAGTTTATTGTCTGTCTCCTCACACTAGAAAGGAAGTGCCATGAAAAACAAGAGCCTTGTCTATCTTCCTCACCATTATGTCCCCTTGAGCACCTGGCTCACGGTGGGCCCTCCACAACTGTTTGCTGAGAGAATCACTGCCTGTGCTCAGTAGAGCCACGTATCTCAAATTATGTTCAAGAGGACCAGAGCTTGGGGATTCTAGAAGTAAAGCAAGGTGTGTTTCTTTGCTACAGTTGAAGAGTGAAGTTCTTCCTGCTTCTCCATTTCCAGAAAAACAAGATAGTTAATGTATAATGGTTCACGATTTAGAATTTTCTCCTTTAAATTTCTCATGCCTTAACTTTTTGCTATCCCTTATCTCTTTGCAATCAACATAATGATAAGCGATTAGCAAGCCAATATTTTCAGAAAAATTTGGGAATAGACAATAGCACTAAATTCAACAGGCTCTTAATATATTTGTGTATATATTTTACCACAATTTTAAAAATGGTTAAAATAAATAAATATATATATGTGTGTATATATATACATATATAAATTTTTTTAAAGCTCCGGAGATAGATGGTGGTGATATTTGCATAGCAATATAAATGTACTTAACGACACTGAACTATACACTTAAAATTGTAAATTTTTTAATGCATATTTTACCACAATTGAAAAATGGTTTTAAAAATATACAGCCAGTGACTAGTGAGTACTCGAAATGTGGCTAGTGCAACTGAAGGACTGAATTTTTTATTTAATTTATTTTTAATTTATTTTTATTTAAATTTAAAGAGTCACATATGCCTTCTAGCTACTGTATTAGACAGAACAGGGCTAAACACCTGGACCACTTCACTTAAATAATGCCATTAGAGAGCTAATTTTTAAAGTTATCATTTGGATAGGTTTTTCCCTTGTTTTTGGATATTTTATTTTATTTTATTTTATTTTTTGTTTGTTTGTTTGTTTGTTTATTTTTCAGTACGTGGGCCTCTCACTGTTGTGGCCTCTCCCGTTGCGGAGCACAGGCTCCAGACGTGCAGGCTCAGTGGCCATGGCTCACGGGCCTAGCCACTCCTCGGCATGTGGGATCTTCCCGGATCAGGGCACGAACCCGTGTCCCCTGCATCGGCAGGCGGACTCTCAACCACTGTGCCACCAGGGAAGCCCCTGGATATTTTATTTTAAATTGTCAAACTTACACAAATGTAGGGAGAATAGTATAATGCATAGCAATATGTTCATCACCTAGATTTAACAATTGTTAATATTTTACCATATTTGCGACAAAGATACTTGAGATTCAATATTACTAATACTTGAGATTAGTAATACTAATTACTAATTACTAATTAGTGGTTACTAATACTTGAGATTACTAATACTAATACTTGAGATTCAGCTATGCTAATAAGTTGAGATCAAAGCTATGGAACTGAGAAGGGCTCAGTCATACAAACATCTCTCTGGAGTCAAAACCAATTCCATTAGCCCTGCCCTTCCGTTTTGCTAGCTGGTTACACTTTTTTCCCCACAGTTTCTAGAGTAATTGTGCCAGAAATTACAAGAATTTAATGACAGTTATTTGTGAATATGATAATATTTATAACTTCTAAGTTGTCTCAGATTTGAGCTAGGATTGCTTTGCTATTAAATTGTGACTTCTTGTGGTACTCAGATATTAATAGTAAAAAGTCACCAGCCACTGAGTGTGTGACACCTCCAATGAGACATAGGTGTCATTCAGCAAGTATGGCCAAGATGACAGGTTAATTGGTTTTCTGAAATTTATATTCACTTTTAATTGGACTGGGAGGATGGCTATGAAATGATGATACCTATAAGCCACTCTGACCAGTGCTTTCCATCATGATGATGCTGTGGTTATAAGTGTTCGTGTGATCATCAGGAGTAATGGGCTGCTGGCTTTGCTCTCCTTTTTTGGAGTTGTTCATTGTTGGCATGGTTAGAAAGCTGGCTAATCACAAGTCAAAACTTACCAAATTATTTACAGGAGGTAAACCATAGAACATTAAAAGTGGTTTCGAGAAAAAGAAAAAAACTTGCTAAACTAAAATGGGGCAGAAAAAAAACCCCAATATTTCAATAAGGCATCTTGAAAAATGCAATGCAACTCCAGAACCATAGGCAAACACACGGCTTGACCCAAGTATCTACAATGAGTCCTGACGTTTTTTATATGGTGACTATGGTCCCACTCAAAGAAGGTAGATATAGTAGCATGAATAAACATGGGGCTCTAGCACCAAACTTCTTAGTTTCAAATCCTGGCTTTGCCACTTCCTGATTGTGGGCCTTGGCCAAATTACATAAACTTTCTATATCTCAGTTTTCTCATTAGTAAAATGGAATTAATAGTAGAATTAAATGAGATACTTAGCATAGTGTGTTGCACAAAATGTGTGTTCCATGTTAAATTATGCAGCAAAACATGATAATATTCACATTTAAAGATAATAGCTCTTAAGGTACAGAAGCAACCCTAGTGTCCATTCCATCAACACATCAACAGATGAATGGATAAAGAAGATGTGGTGTATATATATATATATATATATATATATATATATATATATACACACACACACACGGAATACTACCCAGCTGTAAAGAAGAATGAAATTTTACCATTTGCACAAACATGGATGGACTTGGAGGGCATTATGCTAAGTGAAATAAGTCCGATAGAGAAAGACAAATACTGTATGATATCACTTACATATGGAATCTAAAAACTACAACAAACTAGTGAATAAAACAAAAAAGAAGCAGACTCACAGATATAGAGAACAAACTAGTGGTTACCAGTGGGGAGAGGAAAGAACGGAGGGAGAAGATGGGGAGGGATGATGTTTATTATGGGATTATATAAAATCATGTGTGTGAAACTTTTGAAAACTGTAAAGCACTATAGAATTTAAAGAATATTTCATTCAATAAAAAAAATTTTTAAGAAGTCAATGTATGAAAAAAATAAATGAGATACAAAAAAAAAAAAGATAATAGCCCTTTGAGGAAAGTAATAAATAAGGGCAGTTGAGATTGTCTTTATAACCACAGTCCTCATGGTCTAAGGAAGCATCACATTCCAGGTGGCTGGATGTAGAAAGGAACAGGGAAAGGACAAAGGATATTTGTCAATTGTTTCTACAGTTTTCTAGAAGTTACGGCATAATATGTAATTCTGCAATCCAGAAAGCTCTGAAAAATAAAACTTTTTTAATACGTTTTCAACAAAAACTCATGTGAAGGTAAAACTTGACCTGAGTTGACATGAGACCACGATCTTTATTTATCCCACTTAGAGTAAACATTATGCTTTGCTGCAGTTGATGGTGAAGTGCTGCCCCCGACTCCAATGGACATATTCCATAATAAGCAGTACGTGAATTGTATCACCTTCAAAATCTGGAAAAATCTGAATTCCAAACCATGTCTGGCCCCAGGAATTTGGGATAAGGAATTTTGGACCATCACTCTTATATTCCATTGGCCAGAACTTAGTGATGGGTCCACTATTAGCTGCAAGGGTGCCTGGGAAATATAGCCTTTATTCCGGGCAGCCATGCTTCCAACGAAAATTCTATTACTATGGAATAGAGAAGGTTGGACATCAGCACCCAGCCAGTAGTCTCTGACCCCGTCTCATTTTTTCCCTAAAGCTTTATCCTAAAGCACCCCCCAGAACCTCCTGAATAAGATCAGAATAAATAGGAATTATCCCTTCTTTGTAAGTAGCCTGGGTTGACTTCAGATAACCCAGTTCTGTTTTCAAAATCTCCAGACATGGTTGGCTACTCATATTCCTACAGAATGCTACCTTGACTTCTTAGGCAAATCTACAGTTCATAATTTTTCCTCTTATAGAACTACCTCAATCTCACAGATGTTTCCTAGTCTTCTGGTAAATTCAGGACAAGACTTTTGGTTCCGACTGGCCAGGGTCTCTACAAGTTGGGACCCTCCTATGGATTAACTGCCAATGTCTCTCCAACCTTTCCTCTTGGAAAAGGTGGGACATCTCCATAAGAATGTTCAAGAAACAACTTTCAATAACGAATATCCAGATTCAAACATTATCTGTTTGAAGTCATCAAACTCCATCTAATGCAAATTCTTCTCTCAAAAAAAAAATTATTCAAATTCAACAAATTCAGCTCTGGCATAGAGATAGCATTGTGTTCCAGGAAGCATGGAGAATGAAAGATGAGTATTTTTCTCTGCTTATTGCAACCAGACACAAAAGGAGGAATTTGGGGTAAGTGTTGAAAGAAGAAACACAATTTAAAATTAGATTTTATTTTCAACTCAGAGGCTAAAGAACATATTTTTAAGTAAATGGATGTGGACAGTGTTTGGTAATAACCCAAACCTAGTCATTGGTAAAATCTAATTTTTCCTCTAGTATAAATGAAATGCAAGGTGAGCAAGAAAGAGATAGTCACAAACAATAACAAAACAAGATTCTGCCTCTGGCTTGGGTGCAGTAAACTGTAAATAGATCAATGAGAGGCCTCTGGAATCCTACTTTATTTTATGCATTCCTTGTCGATTCCTACAAGAATGTGCTTTTGAATGTCCAATAGTTAAATCATCAAATGGAGATGCCAAACTTTAAGTATTCCTTAAGTTCTTTTTCAACTTTTCAAATGGCAGTTTGTACAACTGTTCCAGGTAAGTTTAAACAGGTAAGTGTTCTGGGGAGTGTCAGTATTATTCAGCCTAGAAGCTAAATGTAACATAAATGGAAAAATAGACTGTATTTTGTGCATTTCATACATTTTAATGGCCAGGTACTATTGACTGCTGTGCTTTTTTGCAAGTAAGGGAAAATTCACACATCGCATTGTATATTTCCTCGCCGTGGAAACTTATTTTGATTACACCTTACAAATGATCCATACTGATATTAAGTTTACAGTCTTGGGAGGAGGAGGAAAGAGAGAACTTAATTTGAATTTAGAAAGTCTCTAAATGATAATTGAATCACAAGTCTGGATTATAATTCTAGGAGCAACACTTGACTTGGTCAAAATCACTGTTATGAAGAGATGCAATTTTTACACAGTACTTCACGTTGATTAAGTAATGTGTGAAAATGGAAAAAAAAGTATTTGAATCTTAATCACAGTCATTTGCATGAAATAAAAGTCTGTGTCAGGGGAATGCACATTATAATAACTCCTGGGTGTTTTGGTTGCATCAGTGAGCAAAGAAGTTGTATGCATTTTTTTTCGTGCTGATATACAAGAACTCCTTTTATATTTATTGTATCTTTGATTGTACGAAAATTCAGCAATATAGGATTTTGGCTGGTGAGAGACGACAACTGATTAACTACCTTAACAATGGCTGTAATTAAAACAGATGTTTGATAATACATGCGCCCGAATTAAACTGGGAACATTCAAAGAGGGAAAAGAGAAATAGGAATTTGATATGAACCTCATTCTCAGTCAGGCTCTCCATTAGATGGAAAGGTAGTAAATGGAAAATGAACTTCAGAAAAATTCTTACAGTCTCTCTCCTAAATATGCCCTCCCCACCCCACTGCTGTAAGCTTGGGAAGCTCAAAATGTAGAAAACCGAGGGTCTTGCTTGTGTGCTTCCCCTTCCCCCAATCCTACCTGAGGCTGGGCTACAAATCTATAGATTCTACTTTTCTGCACTGGCGCATACTGTATTAATACTTGCAACTTCACTGCCCTGATGAGAATCTTCAGAGTCCGAAATGCCTCCAAATCTGGAGCTAGACCCTCTCCTGCCTACTTCAGACCCCGAATAATAGATATCATCTTTTAACAACCTAAAATCTCCTGCTCAGCTGATATGCATTTCCTACAATGTTCTTTTTTTCTTTCTTTCTTATTTTGCTTGTCTACTTCTAGTTTAAAGGCAATATGACTTAAGAATAGAGATTTTAGCTTCTGAACATTTCCGCCTCCCCTGGTTTGTGGAGGAGAAGGAGAACACTCAGTAAAACAAGAGTTTTGATTCCTGAAGATGTTGAAATTTCCAAAAGACAATAATAATTTTTTGCAAGATGTATAATTCTAATTGTTCAACCCAGGTCAGAAGAAGAAAATTGCTAGGAAAATATCTGCCAGTTATGGCCCGTGGTAAGGGATAAACATGGAGCAGAGATGGGATGGTAATGGATGCAGCAGTGTCTTTAATTAGAACGGAATAATAGTAAAAATAATAATTATAATAACATTAATAATGATAAATACATCTATATATATTTCACTAACTAAAACTGAGTAAAAAATACAAAAACAGTAAAAAAAAAAAAAGAAACAAAAAGATATCATTTCAGTGATAATAGAAAACAACTGTGAGCTCAATCTCACCTTAAAGGCAGAAACAAACACTCCGAGCACATGACAGCATCCATGAAATCTCAAAATAAATGTGCTGAGACAGGTGCACTGAAGTTATTATACACTCAAAAACTAACAACGCTCCAAAATACAAGCTTTCCTTCTCGACAGCAGCACTCTTTCAACCTCAGCATCTAGGAGTTTGCTTTGATGCTTTCCTCTTTATCTTATGGTAGATTGCAGGCACTCCACAGTATCTATTGAAAGAAACAATCCCTCTTTCCAATCTCACAAAACCCACTTCTTCTTTTAAAAATACACGTTTAAGAAAGCACTCCTTCCTTCATATACCCTCTACCACCGGCCTAGTCAGAGCCCTGCATTTCCAAAGATTATCTGCCCCCTCCTCTTCACCTCTCCAGAATCCTCCTTTCTCTAGGGCCAATTCCGATTCCATCTACTGCAAGGCTTCTGTGATCACTCCAGTCCACAGTTGTTTCTTCCTCCTCTGCACTCCTATTGCATCCAGGGAAAACACTCCCTAGTTCAGCACATAATCTTTCTTTATATTAATTTGTAGTGTTTCTCCCTCCCCAGCTGTAAGCTCCTCCGTGATGGGAAGAATACCTTATATTCCCTTCTTCCTTCCCACCTTCCTTCCTTCTTTTCTTCAACAAATACATAGTATTTACCTACTCTGGGCCAAGCAGAGCACTTCCTGGGTTCCTCCCCCTGCATTTGGCAGCATTTACCATGTAGTAAAGCAAGCATGAATTACATATGCAGAGTGTTTGAAGAAGTTTATTCAACAGCTCTCTATCGCCCTGGTTGCTTTAACTTAACTCATCTGCTGCTTTCTCCCAGCAAATATTCAACCCATTCTTTCTGACACAGAAAAACCTTCAGTATCACTACTTAGCCTACTTGGTACCTTCTGATAGAGGGAAGCAGAGAGGTTTATGCCAGAACAGCAAAAGCTTCTTCATGAAACCTGTTTCTGTACCCAGTTCCACCCAACTTCACATGTACTATTGCTCAAATTCCTTGACTTCCTTGTGCCATCAGGTCCCTTCTAGAAAAGAAAGATGATAACAGTATTGTATGCCACCCCCAACCCTCCCTAGTGTGAGAGTTAATAGGATAATGGCTGTAAAACACTTTAAGCTCATCCAAAGAAAGGTGCCACACTGTATAAAACTGTAAAGAGTTATTATGTAACTAATCAGATTCAAAGTACACGTTGCAAATGGACCTGTGGAGTGTTGAAATGAAGCCTCAAGGAGGGATGCTTATGCTTAACTTGCACCGCAGGCCCAGGCAGTGCTTCTGGAAATTTCTCTTATATAAATTAACTTCAGAAAATACATTTCAAATCCATTTTTTTTAAAGGGAGGGAGGTTTATGACTGCAGAACAGAGATGAACTTGTACAGCCAGAATTCAGATCCTGCATACTTGCTCCCATATGAAGAGGTGTCACATTTGATTTTACATACAAACCATAAAAATGCAAATTCTCTGTACATATGGGAGGATGAAGAGCAATTCCATCTTCTAGCCTCAAAGCTCTGTGAGGGTAGGAACTGATTTCTTTTTTTTTAATTTATTTATTTATTTATTTATTTATTTATTTATTTATTTATGGCTGCATTGGGTGTTCTTTGCTGTGCATGGGCTTTCTGAAGTTGTGGCGAGGGGACCACCAGGCCCAACACTCATTTACTTGAAGAAGGTGCTAAGAAAGTATATCGGCCACTGGGATGATTGTGTGACAGCCAGGTTATACGGGCATTGCCACAGGCTGCTGTCAGCCCACGGGGCTAGGTGGGTGCAGGAACAAAGACCATTTTCATCCCACATTTTGCTGGAATGTGCAATTTTGAGCATGCTAGCTGTAAATAGGAAACACACTAATCTCATTTGTGAATAAGACGTAAAACACCAAGTAAAAAATTAGCACATTTTACTATATAAGTAGTAGAATGAAGTAAGAACATATTATAACCAATTGGGGGTAATTCCAGACTTCCAAAGATAGTTCAATAATATAAAATCTATTAAGAGACCTTATTGTATAAATAGATCAGAGAATTAAAACCACGTTTCAACAACAAGGACTACAGTATAGCACAGGGAACTATATTCAAAATCTTATAATAATCTATAATGGGAAAGAATCTGAAAAAGAGTAGATACATAAATGTATATGTATAACTGAATCACTTTGCAGTACACCTGAAACATTGTAAGTCAACTATACTTCAATAAAATTTTTTTTTAATTTTTAAAAAGAACTCACATGACTAGTTTAATATTTGCTGTCCCCCCAAAAAATGGCTTTTTAAAAGATCTTAATATTGTGATAATAGAACAAAACTTTTTAAGCCATATATTTAAAAGGATATTTCATATATATCTTGTGTGTCACAAAGTAACAGCCAGTGTAATACTTACTGGTGGAAACCTAGAAGTAGTCTCATTAGAGCCAGATACAAGACAAGGGTACTTGTTATCACCACAATTATTTAATGATTGTTCTTGAAGTGCTCACCAACGTAATTAGATGAGAGAATAGATAAGAAGCATAAATATTGGGTAGGGAGAGACAGAAGTTCATTATTTGCAGATTATAAAGATTATAGTCTTGAAAAACCCAACTGAATCTTCTGAAAAACTATTAGAAACATGAGAGAATTCAGTAGATTATCTGGTTTAAAATACAAATATACAAAGTAATAAATTTCTTAGTTGCCTGCAATAACTAGTTAGAAAGTAAAACAGATAAAATAGTTACCCATTCACAAAAGAAAAAAATAATAAGAAATGAGTATGGTTTGTATTAAGGAAATTATAAAACTTTACAGAAGGACATTATAAACATGGAAAGAAAAACAATATTTTAAAATGTTATTATAGACTAAACTAAGCTATAAATACAATACAAAAACAATCAAATTCCTAGCAGGTCTTTTTTTGACAAACTTGATAAAAGTGATTCTAAAATTTATTTGTAGAATAAGCATGTGAGAATAACCAAAACAGAGCTGAAAATGAGTAGAAAATTAATTTTTATTATATATTGATACTTTTCTTTATAATATATTACATAATATATAAATTGATAATACATTAATAATTTTAATTTTAAATTAGGAATTAAAAGAGTGTGGTACTGATCAAAGAAACAGAACAGAAAACCCAGAAATAAATACACATTTACAAGGGTAGTCAGTACATGAGAAAGACACTTTTCTCCTGATAGGCAAAAAGATAAATTGTTTAACAAATTATATTGAGGTATCCGGCTCAGGCTAAACACCTTGGTGTCATTCTGATTGGTCTCTTTCCCTCCCTACCATCCCTTCCATCTATTGTGAGTCCTACCTGCTCTTCTTTCAAAACACACCTGAATCTGGTCACTTCTCACTACCTCCACAAACAGCTACCAGCTCCCTCATCTCTTACCTGGATTTCTATAGCTTCCTAGTTGACCTTCTGGTTTCTCTCTTGCCTTCCAACAATCTTCTCCACATTGTAGTCAGGGTTGTGTTTCAAAAATGTAAGTCAAATGATGTCACTCCCTTCCTCAAGACCTTGAATATCTTCCCATCGTACTTAAGAAAAGTCTCAACTTCTTGCAAGTGGTAGATGTCCCCTGCATGCCTGGCCCCTGACTGGCTCTCAACTTCATCGTTCCCCTCTCACTCACTCCACTCCAGACACATTAGCCTTCTAGGACACTCTAAACGTTTTCCCACCACAGATCTTTGCATTTTCTTTTCTCTCTGCCAGAGTGGCTCTTCCCCTAGATCTTCAGATAGCTCACCCTTCACATCCTTCAAGTTTTCCTGCACAAATGTCCACTCCACAAACAGGCCATGCTTTACCATCCTATCCAACATAGTCCCTTCCCTTAACCCTCTGCTTCATCTTCGTTGCTTTTATCAGTCACCCGAAATTGATTCATAAGATAACTTTGTTTATTATCTGTCTCTCCTGCTACATTATAGGCTCCATGAGGGCAGAGACTGTTTTGCTCACCACTGTAACCCTAGTGCATAGAACGCAGTGCCTGGAGCATGGTAGCTTCTTAATAAGTATTTGTTCAATCAATGAATTGCAGAGGGAATAGAGAAAAGGGGATGGAACTGAGTTATTTAGCAGGTGGAACCGATTGGACTTTGAGATTTATTCAACGGATGAATTCAGTGGAGGAATCCTAAGGGACTTAGGATGATTCTAAATTTCTGGACCAGGGAATTGAAGAGATATCGCACCATTTGTATGTTAAGGATTTGAGGATAAGAAACTGCATTCCTAGAGAATATGTTGAGCTCAGTTTAGGGTCTGAGGTGTCTATGAGACCCTCATATAGGATCTCCAGAGGGCGACTGGTAATACTGGTTCACAGTTCAGGAAATTAGAAATAGTTTAGGGTTCATCACTTATTATTTTTTTTAATGTAGTGAACTTTTTTTTTTTTTTTTTTTTTTTTTTTTTTTTTTGCGGTACGCGGGCCTCTCACTGTTGTGGCCTCTCCTGTTGCAGAGAACAGGCTCCGGACGTGCAGGCTTAGCGGTCATGGCTCACGGGCCCAGCCACTCCGCGGCATTTGGGATCTTCCCGGACCTGGGCACGAACCCATGTCCCCTGCATCGGCAGGCGGACTCTCAACCACTGCGCCACCTGGGAAGCCCCCAATGTATTGAACTTTTTAAGAGAGTAAAAGTAGAGAAAGAAAAGACTTGCCAAAAACAAAAACAAAACAAAACACTGGGTAAAGATATCACCAAGAAAGGAATTCTCAAGTTACTTGCACTATTTTGACACAGAGGCAAATTTTCTTCTGCCATGGATAACTGAAATGACCCGCCAACTGTAAATAAGATGAATTTTCTTAACTACGAATAGACCAATGACCGTGTCTCAATAAAGAGATGAGATGCCAAACGTTAGAACTCCAAATTTAATGTAAAGGATATAGTTCAGTTGAGTGATCAAAGAGCATCTGTTGAATAACTAATTAATGCTGTTTTTCTCTCTTTAAGTAGCAAATACGAGGTATCCACTGAAGGCTGATCACCTCTGTAAGTGCCTATGGTAGATGCAAACTAGCAAATATGAGCCCTGCTCTTCATGAAGCTGACCATCCAACGGGGGAGACAGGTTAAGATGTTATTTTGACCATTTTACCTGTTTAGTCATTAGAGGTATTTTAAATGACTAATTCTTTACCAGTTTGATGAAACGCATGGTGCATGAAGCATAGTTTTAGTAAAAGACCCTAGCTGCTCTTGGTAAAGGAGAAGTATTTCAGACGAGGTATGTACTCAACTCTAGGTTTGAAACCAGAACAGCTGCTTCTTCAATCCTCCATTGGCCTCCAAATGGGAACCCAGACATTCTGCCTCAGCTGCTCACCAGATTATCTGCTTATGTTTTTGTTTTTCACTTTTATCATACAGGTAATACTCTGTAGAAAAAAATTTAAATACAGATAAATATTTTAAATTTATCTGAATATATTCAGAGGTCATCATTATTAACATTTTGTCAAATACACTTCCAGGCAATTATATCCACACATATAATATGTACATTTACAGCACAATCAAAATTTGCATACTGTTTTATTCCTTAACAATATACCACAAGCATCTCCCTATGTCAGTAAACATACATTTACATTATTGTTTTAAATGGCTATAGCATACAATTGATAGATGTCCCAAAATTTATTGAACTAATCCTCTATTACTGGATATTAAATTACTTCATATAATTTGCTATTAGGTTTGCTGTGGTGTGATTTGTTGTGGTAAATTTCCTTTTTTTTTTTTTTGCGGTACGCGGGCCTCTCACTGTTGTGGCCTCTCACGTTGTGTACCAAGGCTCCGGACGCGCAGGCTCAGCGGCCATGGCTCACGGGCCCAGCCGCTCCTTGGCATGTGGGATCTTCCCGGACCTGGGCACGAACCCGTGTCCCCTGCATCAGCAGGCAGACTTTCAACCACTGCGCCACCAGGGAATCCCAGGTAAATTTCCTTTTACATTGAGTTTTACCCACTTATACAAATATATTTTCAGAGAGAATTCTTAGGTGTGAAAGTGTGAGTTAAAGAAGACACACATTCTAAGGCTTTTACTCTGAGTTGCCACAATACCATGTACTGAGCTCTTGATTACTCTTCCTGATCTTGGTTCCATCAGGCACATCTGTGGGCTTCACTCTAGTTTCTCTACCAATGGTATAGATCACCTAAAAACAATAGATATGGATGCATCTTAGGGTGACCAATATAATGCCTAGAAGTTAATCAGCAAAGGTTTTCTTTTTAAAGATCTTTTAGGAAATGGAAGGATAATGTCAGTATCAACCTTCCAAGTTGTTCATTTTTTTTCTCCTAGAGACTTAGAAATTTCTCTCATTTGCCCAATGTCCCATCTCCTACTTGAAGAACTAAATGTTGTTAACCAGAGTATTGTATTTCTCCAGCTACCTCTAAATTCCAGTGGCTGCTTACTAGTCTACTATTTTCCATGTCATACCATCATTGCTACTCTCACTGCTAATCCAGTGAATGCTATCGGCTTAGCACGGGCTTCAAAAGTCACTTGCAGGTGGTCCTGTCCAAAGAAAACTGTCCCCTAAACCAAAACATTCTCATCAGAGCAAAAACCTCAGCAAGTCTCCAAAAATCTCTGAAGACTAAAGAAAATGGTTAAGGTAGAGAAGAAGGTAGAAGGATCTCAAAGGGTGACAGGCTGTAAGACACAAATTCAAGAACAAATCTTTCCTGTCCCTTGTAGTTTTAAAAATATGCTACATCTAAAGTGCTCATATCACATGTACCACAATGTTCACTGCAGCACTATTTACAATAGCCAGGACAGGGAAGCAACCTAAATGTCCATCAACAGATGAATGGATAAAGAAGGTGTCAC
Source organism: Mesoplodon densirostris (assembly GCF_025265405.1). Taxonomy (NCBI): domain Eukaryota; kingdom Metazoa; phylum Chordata; class Mammalia; order Artiodactyla; family Ziphiidae; genus Mesoplodon; species Mesoplodon densirostris. The sequence goes on from NC_082664.1 coordinate 45,722,979, forward strand.
ACATATATAAAATGGAATATTACTCTTCCATAAAATTGAATGAAAATGAGTTATTTGTAATGAGGTGGACGGACCTAGAGTCTGCCATACAGAGTGCAGTAAGTCAGAAAGAGAAAAACAAATACAGCATGCTAACGCATATATATGGAATCTAAAAAAGTGGTACTGATGAACCTAGTGGCAAGGCAGGAATAAAGATGCAGATGTAGAGAACGGACTTGAGGACACAGGGGGGAAGGGGAAGCTGGGACGAAGTGAGAGAGTAGCATTGACACATATACGCTATCAAATGTAAAATGGATGGCTAATGGGAAGCTGCTGCATAGCACAGGGAGATCAGCTCGGTGCTTTGTGACAACCTAGAGGAGTGGGATAGGGAAGGTGGGAGGGAGGCTCAAGAGGGAGGGGATAAGGGGATATATGTATACATATAGCTGATTCACTTTGTTGTACAGCAGAAACTAACACAACATTGTAAAGCAATTATACTCCAATAAATATATTTTTAAAAATAAAATAATAAAATAAAAAGACATTAAAATTACATTAAAACCACATTGTAATAATGAAATAGATAATCCAGAATAAATATTTGACAGTCATAAAAAATAAAGTGCCCATATCATTCATTATGATTGTTCTATCAATAATAATAACTACTAATATTTGTTGTCTACTTTGATATAGGCATTATTCTAAGCATTTTAATATAATGACTCTTTATCTTCACTTAAACAAACAAACCCTTACTATTATTGTTCCCAGGTAGGAAAAAATTATAGACAGTTTCAATAATTTTCCCTAGAACTCACAGCTAGTAAGTAACAGAGCTAGACTGAAAATGAAGGTCCCAACGTGATCCTTGCAGCCATTTACCACCCCAAAAAGTTACATAATTTCAAATCATATTTGCAAAGTTTGGGTGAAGTATTTAGGAAAGAGACAAGATCAATATTTTATCTATTTGAAGTTTTTAGAATAAGTATTTTTTTCATTTATTCAAAAGCATTTAAGGACCACATATTAAGTTGGAACTATCATACCTAAGACTGTAAGAAATGCAAAAGGGAACTCATTTAATTCATTTAACAGATATCTATGGGGCAATTTCTATCTTCCCTGCACTCTGATGGGCCCAGGGGATACATCTGCGATCTCCTCCCTTGAAGAGTTTACAGAGAAGTTCAAGGACAAGTAAATATTGTAGGGTGTGAAGTGCTCCCACAAGGGGACAGTTTATAATTCCACATTAAGAAATGGGATCACTTAGTGAATTATAATCACTATCATGGGAGGGGAAAAAATGAGTGTTATTATTCAAAGAAGGATGAGATAGACTTATATAGACTTCAGTGTAAACAGTTCCTACCAGGTCAGATTTGGGGCTCTAAATTAGAGCTATTGATGAGTACCCTATTTCTTCATGGGTCAGTCATATTTTAGGAGCTGAGGGAACAAATGAGAATGATCTTGGATCTGGAAAAGCACATATTCAATCAAGTTTTAAGAGGGCTAGCCTTGCAGTAGTGTACAGAATGGACTCAGTGGAAGGCTAAGGATTGAGGGGGCCTAGGGTGACATGAGCCAGAGGTAGGGAAAGTGGCAGTAAGTACGGAAGGGAAGGGAAGATGAAAAGAACATTGAGAAAGAAGACATAACACTTCGCAGAGAAATTCAGTGGGAAAGCAGAGGGTTTGGAATCAACGACAATCTGATGAGCCACTTACTATTTATGTGACCTTGGGTGAGTCCCTCTGCCTTTTGTCAATAAATGGGTATAACAATATGAGCATCACAGGTGTTACAGTAAGTCCCCTACATATGAACCTTCAAGTTGCGAACTTTCAAAGATGTGAACGTGCATCTGGTTCCAGCAAGGAACCTGAACCTGTGCCATCAACGTCAGGCATGAGTGACATGGCAGCTTGCCCTCCATCTCCTATTGCTGACGATCCTTCAGCTCTACCATCTCCCACCTCCTCTCCCTCCTCCAGTCAGTAACTCTTCTTGCCTGTTCACTCGATGCCAGCTCCTGTGTGCCAGCTGTTATACTGTACCACTGTACTTTTCAAGGTACTGTAATATAAGATTAAAAATGTTTTATTTTTGTGTTCGTTTTTTATGGATTATTTGTGTGAAAAGTGTTATAAACCCATTAAGTACAGTACTATATAGCCGATTGTGTTAGTTGGGTACCTAGGCTATCTTTGTTGGACTTACAAACAAACTGGACTTACGAACACACTCTTGGAACGGAACTTGTTCGTATGTAGGGGACTTACTGTACTTCCATAAGAATTCAACAAGGCAATAGTAGTTATAATCATTATTGATGACTCTCCTCAAAACTGTCACCCTCTATCTCCTTACTCCATTTCTTGTCAAAGTTCAAGGCGTCCTTTGGGAAAAAGCCATAAATAAGGACACTTGTAAAGGAATAAAGGTAGTCTCTGATTTCCCATGAATTGGGCTTGATGAGTACCCAAAAAATATTACTTTCCTTCTTATTAATTCTGAACCAAGTAGAAATAGATAAAATATAATAGTAAAGCAGACATAGACCAAAATGCCACCTTTATCACTGGCAAAGCTGATATTGGAGAGTGTGGCTTTTATCGGCGGACAATATTTTCTAGTACTGAACAGAGATAAGCAGACCTCTACCTACCCCCACCCACAGGTACAGGCTGCGCTGGAGGGCCAGAGGCCTTCCGCCTGGGACAGGCCTCCTGTGACATGTACTGCAGAGACAAGGATGGGAGAGTGCTGTGTCTGGCAGCTCACTCCTAAGAGAAGAGGAGAGGAAGGGGATGACTTTCACAGATTCACCAATCAACCCTCATGTTGGCATGAGTGAGAGCCCAGGAGACCCACAGGGTTAGCTTAGGGATAGTGACTCCTACCAGCATCCAGCCCCATGCTGCTCCCTCTTTCATCTTCTTTCCCTCTGCCTCTCACCTTCTCACTTGGTTCTCGGTGCCTTATTCACAGTAAGGCAGAACTGCTTTCTCCCCCAGGGGGTTGGACCCTTAACAGGTATTCAGATCCCTTAAATGAGAGGAATGAAGGTCCTATGGGGAGTTTTGGTGGTAATTTGTGCAGTCAGTAAATCCTTTGCAGGGCTTCTGCAAACAATACTCCTTCAGGTGGTAATCTGCTGGTCAATGCTACCAAGATATTTCACGTTGTCAACCCGGGGCCCAGGGTATAGAGTATTTGTCTCCCCTGCAGCAACTTTTCTGGCATAGCAGAGCTCTCGCTTTTAGGGAGATGTATGACTCTGCTGGGGTAGCTCTTCTAGAAGCATACATTTTGCAGAATAAAAATACAGCAGGACAACTTAAGAAGGAAAATGAGACATGTGGTTTGACTAACCAAGTGCCTCAGTTTATACTATTACTTGCCGCCCACCCCAGTTCTTTCCTAATCCTCCTCAAGCAGCTGTCATGGAGGAGGAAAGCCCTAGCCTTGCACCAGAAGTTCTAGCTCTGACTCTTTCTAGCTTTGGAAACTCAGACACATGATAACTTTTCTGAGTTTCCATTCCCACATTTTAAAAAATGGGGCTTTACAACCAAGACGTCCTTCAATGGGTGAATGGATAAACATGTCCATACAATGGAATATTATTCTGTGATAAAAAAAATGAGCTATCAAGCTTCGAAAAGACATGGAGAACCTGAGATGCACATTGCTAAGTGAAAGAAGCCAGTCTGAAAAGGCTACATATGGTATGATTCCAACTATATGACATTCTGGAAAAGGCAAAACTATAGAGACAGTAAAAAAAAAACCAAACAGTTGACAAAGGGAAGGGAGAAAGAGAAGAATGAATGGCTAGAGCACAGGGGGTTTTTTAGGGCAGGAAACTATTCTGTATGATACTGTATTACTAGATACATGACACTATGCATTTGTCAAGGCTCGCAGAACTGTGCAACACAAAGAGTGAGCCCTAGTGTAGATGGTGGGCTTTAGTTAATAATAGCATATCATATCCACTCATGAATTGTGACAAAGGTACCATGCTAATGCAAGATGTTAATAATAAGGGAAACTGGGGGGAGGGGGGTATATGGGAACTACGGGAATTCTATACTATCTGAACAACTTTTCTGTACACCGAAAACTTCCAGGGCTTTGACGTCTACCTCCCAGTGTTGTCAAGGGGACTAAAGATGATGCTCCGGGCACCTAGAGAGTTCCGGGCACCTAGCAACTATGCAGTAGTGTTCAGCCTGTCAGATGCCCATGGCTCCAGCTGTCCCCCCTTCTCTTTCTTAATCACTTAAGGGGGGTTACTTTCCTGGTAGTGATCACATCTAGAAATATTCACTTTCAGTGTCTGGACATGATGATCAGTTCCCCCGTAAATCTAGCTGCTTTTCAAAATGCTCATGTTCCAGTTGTTGTTTTTTTCCCAGTAGGCCAATCTTATTTTATCTTTCTGTTAGCCAGCACATCTTCTGACCTTAGGAATCCTGGCAGCTGCAGTATAGCAGTGAAGGGCATGGGGGTCAGAGCCAGACCGCACTTATATCCCAGCTGCACCATCTACCAAGGGACCAGGCAACCTTGTACAAGTTGTTGGACCTTCCTCTGCCTCTGCTTCCTCATCTGTTAATTAGTGATAAAAAAAATTCTGTTAGAGTGATAAAAATAATACCTCCTGCACATTTTTTGAGATGATTAAATGACATGACCCATGGAAAGCAATTAGAACAGTGACTAGCATATAATAAAAAATTAATGTTATTTTCCTAAATGAGCATTTACATGTCAAAGATTTTGTCTTTATGGCCATTGGTTCTCTCCATATGGCTTTGCCCACAGTCACATCTGTGCTATTGGGAAAGAGAAGGTATGTTCTTCCATCCACTTCCTGGGTAAACCTTGGAATTTTGTCAAGCAGACAGTGAAGAATTTGGTGTGTGAGTTTTTCAGATCCATGTTAGACTGACCCAATGGCCAGATCCACTGTTAGGATAAGATCTGGATGAGGAAAACATGAGGATAATTTGGAGTTCTAGAACTCCTAGTTTAACTAATAAATGATTATCTATCTATGCTAAAATAAAACATCTGTATATTTAATTGGTAATTATATGTTGAGTACATATGTAGGGGACAGCCATCCTCTAACCAGTTCTGCATTTTCAGCATCTTATTCCGCAATGCAACACCCTTCTGCATTTTGGAAATGTGCTCTGTTTTCTCTCTTTCAGGAAGGAAACAAAGATCTTTCAGATGGGCAGTGAGGTCACTTCTCCCTGTCCCCTTCCTTCTCCACACCTTGTCCACAGCCCCTGAGCTCTGCTGAATTGAATAGCACTGGCATCCTCAAGAAGCGAGCTCCATGAGAAAACGTGTGCTCTTTATATTTACATTCAGCACGTCTAGATCAGCAGCTTCATCTGGGACTTAGACCCACAATGTTGATGATGCAGAGAGCCAGATATTTAGTCACATCAAAGCAATTTGCTAATTACAGATGCTGCCTTTCTGTTTAATGTTTCATGTGCAAGATTAGGTGGTTGATTTAACTGGTTCATAGTGCCTGTTTTATCTCATTAGCTATCTTTAAAGGAAATCAAATCATGTCACATATAGACAGAGGACACTAATTATCTGGAAAACATAATAGTATAACCTGTATATGAGTGTATGAGAGAGATGATTTAAGTCACTGTTAATTTTCTAGCCTCTTAAATATATGAGAACTCATATAGAGATAAACATGTTAACCTACAAGAGGGTCTTATATATGAATTAGGTATCTGTGCATGTCAATTACAGTATATGCACTCAACATATAATCATCAGTTAAATATACACAAGCTTCATTTTAGCACAGAAAGATAATCATTTATAAGTTAAACTTGGAGTTCTAGAGCTCCAGGTTATTCTGATGTTTTCCTCATCTCTTTTATCTTTAGTACATTTTCAACCATAATTCTAGCAAAAAGTGCAGATAGCTTTAATGTTGCTCTCACCATCTTTTGCTCCAACTATGTTCCTGGTCTAAGCTTTATTTTCATAGACTCTAACTAACATTTAATTTAGTCTAAGTATGCAACTAAAACATTCAACCTGAGACAAAGCAGCATTATCATATTTGAGAGAAATCATAAAATTTCCAGAGGAAAAAGAATCCACAAAATCTGTACTTTAGACGTTCCTCTGGTAAGGGATGTCAATAGTGGTGGAGGCTGTGCATATGTGGGGAAGGGGGTCTACGAGAACTCTCTGTACTTCCTGTTCAATTTTGCTGTGAACCTAAAACTGGTCTAAAAAATAGTCTAAAAGAACAAATTATCTGTGATATTAGTATCAAAAAACAAATGTGTTCAGTGTAGTAAACCAGGGTCATGCATGGGTTTGGCCTGTAATAAGGACTGATGCTTGTACTATTTATACTGCCATGCCACCAGCATAGGGATATCATGATAACCAATAACAACTCCTTAGGGGACGTTTATCATGTCACTGAGCTTTGAATTCACAGAGCTTTACCAAGCACATCAGCCACTGAGGATTATCAAGGAAGGAATTCTTCATTTAAATGCTCCCCACTATTTTACATGATAGAGTACAGCAATCTTTATATCATATTGATTTTTTTTTTTAGTCTCTGAGAATAAATGAAGACAAGTACAGACAAGAGCACCACAAGACTCTGCTCTCCCTTTATGTCTCCCACTCCTACCACTAAAGGAGTGATTTACTTCTACAAACTCTCAGGACCTGGTGTTCTAATCCCAGGGCTTGTATGTGGATGCAAGGGGACCACTCATGTTTCCCAGTCTTTACCTAAGCAATGGGCTCAGCTCTATACGGGCATTAGCGATGCTCTGGTCCAACTGGATAGACCTTGTCTACTTTGGTTCATGTTCTTGCCACAAGGGTTAAGGCAGATTGCAAAGACATTGATATTTTAAATCAGTTCCTTAATCAGTAAGAGAGACTAGTATAAATTTTTTAATGTTTATATCTTACAATAAATTTTTTAATGCAACTAAATAAGTTCCTTTTGGGAGATCAATGTACCCTTGGAAGTCATTCTTTGACAAGGCCAAGATGCTGATAGTATAAAGCAGTATAAAGTAAGTGATGCTCCAACTCACTTAATTATAGAATATATTGAAGTAAAAAATGATAACTAGTAATTTTTTTCAATCAGAAAAAATATGCTTCCCAGAGTACAAAGGTAATGAGTATACTGCAAAGCTGTTTTAGAGCACAGGCTCCAGACGCGCAGGCTCAGCGGCCATGGCTCACGGGCCCAGCCGCTCTGCAGCATGTGGGATCCTCCCGGACCGGGGCACGAACACGTGTCCCCTGCATCGGCAGGCGGACTCTCAACCACTGCACCACCAGGGAAGCCCCCAAAGCTGTCTTTTGAACGGAATTTTACTTTCCACCCAAAGAACGGTGCATTAGTTCGCATGAACATCCTCCAAGCAATCACAGTGTCTTTAATCACCTTTTGCTCGGGCCCCACATCATGTAAGGATTCCCATTGCACCGTACTTGGCAGAGCAGATTTTGAAGACCTGACCGCTTTTAAGAGGAAAATGATTTCTTCAATGCACTGCAGCTACATAACTCTCCCAGCCATTTTCTGCACCACAATTTTTCTCATTTTGCTTCCTTTGTGTTCCATTCAAGGTTTTCCTGCACTGAGACAATCTTTTACATTTTGTTCTTCTTCTGCCTGCATCAAAGTTAGGACTTTGTTAGGGATGCTTTGCTATCGGCATCTGTTACCTCTTTTTCTTAGGGGCTAAGGAGGAGGCTGCTGTGTGGCTGAAAAAGACTCTCATTCAGTTTGGAATTGCCTCCCTTTGCTTTCCTGTCAGTCTGTCAAGCTCAATCAGAACGCCATGAAAGTGATACAGAGGCGAGGCTTTGCTGGCGAGACTTAGAACAAAGACAGCTCCATAGCCGAGTACAGATTTCACATCCAATTTAACTCTTTGGAAAAGGATTTCAGGAAATACATAGTCAAGAGTTGAAAAAATGGAGTTGGGTCTACTATAAAGGCTAAAAGTATTATCCTGGCTTAGATAAGCTACAAAGATAGGTTGATACTATTTTCTAGCATAAACCACATTAGCCGGCATTACACATTGAGCTTTCTTTACTCGTTAAGTTGCAAGGAGATTTGAGAGGAATTTAACAGCTACATAAAATGACTCTTTCATGATTCTAGCTTTACCAGTCATTTTAGTTGTACAAGGTGCATGAATAGCAAGGACCTAAATCATGTTGTTTAACAAATCTGGTATTAGAGGGTTAGTCTCAGTTTACTTATTAAGAATTTAGTTGAGTAAAGGATTTTAGGACTCAGTTCTTTGTGTAGATGACAATGAACAGGCCAATACTTGTATTTTTGGGGGGAAACATACATCAGCTACACATGTTTTGAACAGTGCTGTTGGGCCCATAACTAATGTTTTGCATTCAATATATTTTTCCACGGGGAACTAACTGTAAAGAAGAAAATTCATTGAGAAGGACATAGGTCAACGGTGACCTTAGTGGACTCTACCATGACTTCCTTTCTGAAGCCTACTTTCCACTTTTCTTTACCTTAAAAGAGACTTGGTTTAATTCTCTGAATTTTTCAAATTTAGGTCATGACAAGAAAGAAGTGTTGTTAGATTAGTGATTTGATTTTAAAGAATGATGGTCCTCATTTTTTCTCGATGGACTTGAAAAATGCTGAAAGCTGGTCCATATAACACACACCAGTGGTAAATCTTAAACATTCTATACAGTAGCAATAATGCTAATGCAATAGTGAGGAGAACCTCCAATAGTTTAAATGAACTATTTTTATAAACTATTCTTTAAAACGGTTATGGTCATAGATATCATTGTCAAAATGCCAATGTTTGTTATTTAGGCAATGATAGGTATTTTTTGCATGTCTATGTACTTTTATCTTATTGAAAGTACAAATTTTTAAATAACTTTATATATACATGTTTCTATACACTCATAGAGAGAGAGAGACATTGAAATTATTTTACAGACACAATTGCATTTAAGAGGAAAACATTCATATAGCTGGTACCACATCATCATATTAAAGAAGATATCTCTGGAAAATTTTCCATGAACAAGAGATGATTAGAAGCAAGCATATGATAGACACCAACATTTCATCTCTGCATGCAATTATGATACAAATTAGAAATGCTATTATGTTGGTGCTCCATAATTAAGTAAGCAATTAAAAACAAAACTAGTTCATTAACAAATTGTCATAGCTAGGCCGACAAGTGCCCAGTGAGGTCACGGCAATTGCACAAGATGATGACTTCCTGAGAGCAAAAATCCCAATGAACAGCAATGGTTCCATTTCTAATTCATGTCTTATATAAATAGCAATTTTGTGGTGGAAAAATGGAAATAAGTATTGTAGACAAATGTGGGGAAGAGGAGAGCTCTTCATGGTAAGTTATCTGTGTCATTTGTTAGAATATGGTTAGACTCTAAGATGAAATGTTAGGTTTATTCAAAACTGAAAATAAAATCTCCTCTGATACTTGATATGGCTATGTTTTTTTTTCTCATAATTCTCTGGCCAGTTGGTTCAATCAGTCTCTTTGCTTTTGGGGAATCTATGCTTCTGTCTTAATGAAGATGGTGACTAGAAATGAGCAGTTACTGGTGGAAGCTGTGAGATCCAGATATTTGTATGTATTTTTTAAGTGGCCATCAGTTCATAAGTATTTCATTACAAAAAAAAAAAAGGTTTCCTATTATTTCCGGTGAAACCAGATAGTGTCACAGAAAGAAATTATGTCAACAATGAACACGTTTAATAAATAAGAATTTAAAAAAGTAAAATGGTTAATCCCTGTACTAATTATTTGCCCCATTTTTGTTAATACAAATTAAATGTTTCACTTGGTTAATGACAAGTTTGATCAAACAGTTCATAAACTGATGGACTGACTTTGAAATGAATTCAGGGGAAAAAAATGACATGATGTGGAGCTGGCAAAGGGCCGCCTCTAGTGGGAACAGATGCCCAACAAATTTGGCGAGTAGTTTTGTTCTCTTCTATCTGTTGCAGTTCACAATCCTAATGAATGTTATGTTTAAATAACATGAATAAAGATAAAGTGAAAATGAATTCAACTCCAGTTTGAGCAGCAGAATAAAAATGAGCAAACTGTATTATCTTCTGCCACCTAATCTGGGTTGAATTTCCTCTGTATCTTTTTTGTTTGTTGAAGAATCCTTTTCTTGAGTCTCCTTGGCCATTGACAAGGTCTTTTGAGATGAATATGAAAAGATAGATTTAAAGGTTAAGGCCAGGGTCAGATGGTTGCAGATGTTTTGTGAGAGATTGTTCAGTTCAGTTTGTGGTACTTCTCCTGACTAAGGTATTTCAAACAGGCAGACTCATGGCCAGCAACTGTCAATGAATGTTGTTTGCCTCACAATTGATCCATGCAAACACAAACACACAGTAGAAGGAGTGTTTGTTTTTTCTTAGGCAGATAATTTTCCCCCAGCCCAAAGATATTGTCAAAAGCCAGAGAAGAAGATGCAGTTTTTATTTCTAGAAAGTAGGATATTTTAGGTTTGGCTCTTCAGATGATCATCTAAGACCATTTTTCAGGGGACGAATAAAGGCACCATATGACAGAAATTGATTAAACAGTACAAGGTTGTAAAATTTTTGAAAAGGAAGAAAAAGGAAGTAGTGCTTAGACATTAAAAAAAATGATAAATGAACTAATCTTATCTCTTGACTTCAAATTCTAATTAACAGACAATGTGAAAATAAAGGGACAGGAATTCATGGAGGTCATACTGATTACCATTGGGATATTTCATTATTTAATTGATTTAGATCAAACTCTGTCTCCTCATAAGGAAGGTTAGAATAAATAAAGGTGTGTGTGTATATATACATATATATAGGTATATATACACACACACATATAATGTGTAAATATATATGTGTATATATAAAATATGCATTTGCAAGAATTGTTATTTACTATTTGCTCAAGTTTATAAACATGATTAAAACATCCCCATGGGCCATTTCCCACCCCTCCCTTGAGTATTTTAACATTAGGTATGAACATTGAGATCCTATAGTTAATTGACTAAGGCTAATGGGATGGTTCCTTTCTACAACGTGCAATTCAGAACCCACAAGATTGGGATAGTTCTTTTCTTAGATCTTGTAAAAAAGGCTTTTGATTAAAGTATATTTTGGAAAATTCTATGTAAATATCTAGGATTTTGAAAGATACAAAAAACTATGAATTTTTCAATCAACATACTGATAGGAAGCATTTATAGCTCTTACTTTCCTATCATCTATTCAACATTAGTCTCTCTTTACATTTACATTCTTCTGAATTTTATCCTGCCTAATGCTACTGGGAAGACAGTGTTTATTATTCTGACTTGATTCTTTGTGAAATGGGTGCTTGATAAGGATTATTTTTAAAAGACCAAAAGCCCCTCAAGTGATTACCCTCTCAAACTTCTTGTAAAGGAGGACAGATAGTGATTCTCATCATCACCGAAGGCAAATCTAGAATTTTCTAATGTTTTACATACTTGCATATCACACAATATAATCAAAGGGTTTTTGTTGTTGTTGTTCTGTTTTGTTTTTTTTGCTAAGGTGAAAAACTAGACTTCTTTTTTCTTCCTGAGGCCTGTTGCCTCTGTTGAACATTTAGTCACATTTCAAAAGCATAGTGAATATTCTGGTCATTCCTAAATATTTGAACCACTTGAGAATGCTATAGGTTTGCAAAAAATATGAACAAAATCATTCTCATGCTTCTTCCTGTAATAATGAAAGTATTTGGAAATATAAGTGGAAATTTAAGCTTCAAATCTACTTCATGCCATCAACACATGCATAAAAGATAGGAAACATTCTCTTTACAAGGATTCACCAATGTCAGTTTCACTCTTTTAGACTGTAAAGTGAAATTATTATCTTTTTACACAATATTATCCATTTTCCAACCTCATCCAACTAAACCATTTCATTACAGGACACGAGGTTTTTAAGATCGTGATTTTGGTAGAGAGGGTGTTATCTGTACAACTTTCCTAAGTATGTGGCATGCTATTTGAAATATACATTTCACTTTTTGTTTTTTGGCTCTTCTGAAGGCAAGAGAAAAAACATTCAAGGAGCCAAAAAGAAAATTCCACAATAAAAACAAAGAAACCTATATAACAGTTATGGTTTTTGCAAGTGCTGGTTTTAAAAGCTTTATGATAAACAGGAATCAATATAATTTATTCATATCACAATTTTCTAAAGCACATTTACAAGTTTTTTCCTAATACACACTCTGCCATCATTCTGTTTTCATATATGTTCATTTAAAAATATTTGCCAAACATAAATAAGAACAATTACAGAATTACAGAGTAGGATTACTTCTGAAAAAAAATATTATAATCAGTTGTATTCTCATCAGCTATCCTATTTGACTTCATCATTAAGAAAAGTATTCAGGATGTCTAGTGGGTGAAGAGAGCAGAAGTGTGTTTTCATTTTGATATGATAGCTGCATTCAAGTTATTCTCTTTACAATAGATTTTACCTAGCTTTATCTTCATAGGAAGCTGCTTTCAGTTGAAAAGCAGAAGTGAATAGAAGTGTCATGACATGGGATTAACAGGACAACCGGTTAGTAAATCAAATGTTTGAGGTGAAGAAAGTAGAATGTGACATGCATCAGCAGGATGGACTGGCAGGATTTTATGGAGACAAGTGAAAAGAAAAATTTGAATCATTGGTCGATGCTCCTAGTATCTGTACTATTTTGAAAGCACGTGGTCCATTTAACCAGTCAGTCACTGTAACGAATCTGAGTGCAGAGAGACATTCTCAGCAATGTTAGTTCATGTTGAAGTGATAACCATAGAAGAAACTAGCCGAAGTTCTGTTTCCAACTATTAAAAAAAGAAAAAGAAAAATGTTCCTGAGGCTGAAAAACTGGCCAGGATGGTTCACTTCTGAGATGCCAAACCTCGCTGTGGGTTCGTGTCATAACATCCACGTAATTCACTAAAGAATTAACTTATTCCAAAAATCCTTCATGCCAACACTTACATAGATTTTATAAAGTACTCAGAGTTAAGATTGGAAAAATTTGAGTGTTCACCTCAAGTTTTAAACAGATAATAAACAATCTATTGGGAGCACTTAAAAATGCGTGTTTAAGCACATCCATGAGTTTCTTTCCTCCTTCTGGTAAGTATCTGCAGAAATATGTAAAAACTTAAATTGAAATTGGTAATGCTTAAAGATTTATCTGAGTAGCCTTGGAGATTATCTAAAAGGTTAATTTAAAGGCTTAATAAGAGATACTTCATGTCATCATCTGTCTCTTCACATGGAAGATTCTTAAAATTCCACATAATTTGCCATTTGCTCCATAACTCCGTATTTTTCAGTCTCCATTTTTTACACAACAAGTTACCCTAAGAATAGGGTTAAAACTGTTACGTGCCTGATTTTTACTTAAAACTGTGTTTTTATTAAAAAGCTGAATTAACACACCAAAAAAAGCTCATTATATACCCACACTTTAATATACGTTCCTCAGAAACAAATGTACAGTTAGATAACACATAAAGAATTATGAATGACTAATTATATTTTGCATATTTACAGCAAAGACAATTAGCAAATAGCTTTTATATGCAAAATAATGAAAAAGTAATTAAGATGCACTAACCAGAGCAGCAATATCAAGTCTGTTGTCTTGTGATTCATTCCTAACAAACATAATAATTATGCATTCATTGTCATATAATTAAAACAGCTCTGTCCTTTAGAAAAATGGTTATTTACTGTATAATAACATGAAGAGTGGCAGAAGTTCCTCATAATGGTAAGCAGGATAATTAAATATTTCTTTTTAGGAAATGCTCACCCAGTTTAGTTTATTATCATAAATTTCTACCAGCAAGCAGCTGTCCCTCAGGAATGCCAAGTGTTCTCTCTGAGGTCTGGGAAATTTGTTTTCTGTTTTGTTCGTATGCTCCTGTCTTCGTCTTTCTGTTGAATTGAGCAGGGATGCTCCTGAGCCACTTTTCACCTTCCTAAGCCTGGTCCCCCTAGAGGCCATCCGGAGTTCCAGAGGGCTTCGGGAAACAACTTCGAGGCCCTTCTCTCTCTGCCGCTAGGTCTGCGTTTGGTGACATACAAATGTGTTATGATTGCTTCTCTGACCGAGTATATTCTCTTTTTGAAGATATTCCAGGACTTTCAGTCTTTAATCACTAAAATAGGCCTAAATGTTAACATGAGACTTCAGACAATGTATTAATTAATTAATTAATTAATTAATTAATTATTAACATCCAGTATATCTTGTCAGATAAACCACCTGCTTTTTAGAAATACAGGAACACATTTCAAAATGGTTAATGTATTTGGTATTTAGTCTAATTAATGTGATAGAGACTGTCCTCCGTATCCTCTACAAATAGATTGTGGGAGCCATTTTGCTTCCCCAAAGCTGAGAACATCTTTATGTTATATTACTGACAATTGTTCACCCTTCATGTAAGTATAGTACCTATGTAATGCAGTCAGAAATCATTTAAGCAGGAGATATAAATTATCTTGTGACTTTGGTGTGTTATTTTTATATACTGATGCTATTATGTTGTCATGAATGTATAGTCAATAAAATTAACTTATTCTATATAATAAAATCATGTGTCCAGAGAGAGTGGAGAGTGTAGGGGTATTTGGGGAGAGCAGTATCTGTTTATTATCAGTTACTGATTTTTAGAAAATATAATAGCAACTTTGAAATTTACTGTTTATAACATCTTTGGTATTAGAGAAAGATAAATCTTAAGTAGGAAAAAAATGTATTGAATTATTGAACTTTTATTATTTAAAATATCCTTTTTATTATACTTATTACATAATTTTAATAATATTAAATGTAAACATCAACCTTAGAGGGTAAGAAAATAAATGGTTTTGGTTAAGTTTTGTGATTTGACTTTATTAATATATTTGAAACTAATTATTTCAGCAATCACTGAGCTATCATTCATTTATTGATTGAGTTCAAGAAACAGATAGCAAACAGTAAGTATAACATTTTGTTTTGTTTAATTTAAGTAAAGAGCCATGACTTTATTTTGAACACTCTATCCTGAAGTATTTAGAAATTTTCTAAATATTCTACACTATAAGCTCATTTGGCTTGTGATAAAATGGATACATGGACAAAGGAGATAATATATGCTCCTTGTTCCTGTGTTACATTTAGGATAACTTAACCATAGCTTAGAATGCTAAAAAGGAATAATTGCCCTGAAGTGAAACTGGTTAAGTATGTTGTTAGAGCTCCTGTATGCTACCAACAGAATTTGGGAGTAGAAGGAAAACAGAACTTAGAATCATAACAGGGCATTCTGATAGCTACTTTATCAGTAAAAGGTAGAAAAGAAAAACAATGTGGTCACATCTTAAACTCTAATGCAAAAACAGTTCAGGATTACCATTACCAATATACCAGAGGCACCAGGAAAAGTAAAAAATATATATATTTTAGATTTTGTAGTTCATTTTTTAAGGAAAACCAGTAATCTCAAAATAATTCTAAGTAGTCATCATGGGGGAAAAATATCTTTATTTCTTCTTACATTTGTTTTTTGTTTGGTATCAGTTTTAAATTTTAGCTACTTGGGCTACAGAAGAGGCAAGGAACACCATAATTTTTTCAATTCTTAGTGCTTATTAAAGGTGCTCATGTACCTATATATCATATGTATTTCATCTAATTTAAATTCCTATTTCAGTATGTCAGTAATCTATCTTGAAGGTTTAAAGAATAGTGAGATAATAGGAATATCAGTTTTTATATCTGCTATAACAGACAGTAAAAATGATCAAATGTTAATTCTTAGTAATGAGTTTGCTTCTCTTTTCAAGGAACAAAGTTTATAAGGGTGGGAGATGAGAAGGGACAAAGGTGAATTCATGCACCTGTTCATGCATCTCTTGCTATCTTCCTCCCCAGAGCACACATTTCTCAGCAAAATGGGAGATAGTAAGTCCAAGCCCCAACTTTCAGAGCACATCACAAAAATTGTAATTGTTCGAAATTTACAGTTCACCTTGAAGTTGTTATCTGTACCTTTCAATGGAGCCTCATCAACCACCAAGAGTTAACTGCTTTATGTGTACATATCATGGGCATGCAGCCAGACTATGGAATGGAAAATCCTGGGAGACAGGGACAATGTCCTTTCTTGTGTGAGTACATGAGATGGTGCATGAGACGTGGCAGTTGCTTGATAGACACTACAGAATGAATACTTCCATCATACTCAACAGACATACACCAAGGGTCTTTGCCCCTTTTCAAAATAATGTTGAAGAAGAACTCTGTTTCTGTCTCAATATTATTCATCCCCAACCCACTCATTGCTTTCCTCCGCTATATGTAGTCTCAGTTCCCATATACCTTACATAAATACACACAACCACAGCTGTATCTGTTGTCATCTGTATGATATATATGCAGTAGAACCTCAGTCAATAGTCATTGAGTGACTAATTGACACGCTAAATAAATGAAAGAAAAGAAGGAATGAATAAGTAATAAAAATATTAATTGAATGTGTTATGGAGATGTGGAAGCACCTTCTCAACAAACGTAAATATCTTTTCTCTGTCTCATCTTTGGCCAGTATGAAATTTGTGATGTGGCCATCTCTGTCATGGCAGCTTGAACTCTCATGCATAAAGTCCATGAAATCTTTCTAGGTGTGTATTTTGGAAATAAATACTCTGTATTTAGGAATGGAAGACAGTCAAAAAGGGAGATAAGAAAAATAATTAATTGTTTCTGCTGCAGACACAGACCTTCCATTTGAAACTCCCTTTTGGCTCTTGGGCCAGTCCCTGCTATGATTGTTGACCTAGAGGGTTCCATGTGCTCCCAGAGTGTTTATGTAGAGCTACACTATGCACTTTGAATCACCACTAGTCCCTTGTGTGCAGCCCAAACAATTATACTGCAGAAATTTTTGCTAAGAAGAGGTCAAACTAAATGGGACTTTTTTGAATTGATGGCCTTATTGTAAAAATGTCTTTATAAAGAATTTCCTAGGTACTTTATTAAAATTTGATGTAAAAATACTTCTAAGTCTAATATTACTCATAAGTCTAACAAACTAGGGCAAAAAGAAAGACTTTTATAAGGCTTGTATTCAAAAGCAGAACAGAAAGAAAGATCTTAGGTATAGATAATGAAATATCGACTCAAAATACACTCTCCAACTCACCTAAGGCTTAATAAAATGGATGATCCTCAAGAACATAAAAACATGACTTTTTATTGCTTGCAACCTTCAGTTCTGACTATTGGTTTTCATTGACTTAATGGATCTCCTAAGGAATAAACATTAGCAGGTGCAAAGTAAAAGGAAGTTTATTTATAGACTCCAAATGATGCCGTGAGAGAGAAAATTCGGTTAGAATCAAACTGGCCTAGAATGTTGGAATGTAAGATAGGTGAGTCCAAGAAAGCACATATAAAGTTTTCATGGCCCTTTTTGCCCAGTAAATCAGCAAGTATTTTCTGAACTCCCCACTTCTGTGCCTTAAGACTTTCCTGTAACTTTGGTTTAATTTGAAAAATAGCATAGTCAATGGGCTTCCCTGGTGGCGCAGTGGTTGAGAGTCCGCCTACCGATGCAGGGGACGCGGGTTCATGCCCCGGTCCGGGAAGATCCCACATGCCACGGAGCGGCTGGGCCTGTGAGCCATGGCCGCTGAGCCTGTGCGTCCGGAGCCTGTGCTCCGCAACGGGAGAGGCCACAACAGTGAGAGGCCCGCGTACCGCCAAAAAAAAAAAAAAAAAAAAAAAAAAAAATAGCATAGTCAAGTAAACCCTAGAAAAATATACACACAAAAAATATCAAAAAAACAAAAATCAAGATAGAATGCTGGGGTGAAATCCACGGTTAATATGTAGAAATTAAACACAGACCTTTTCATTTTTTTAAATTTTATATGTGTGCTTGTTAGTTTTATCATGACAGAATCACGATAATCATTCTCAAATACAATTGGTGAATAACCCACAGGGAGGGCAGGCTAGTCTGACTTTACCATTGCACATGCTATGGGCCCGTTGAGACTTAATATGGGCTCCATGCTGAGTACGTCCAAACCCCTTAAACTCCTGGGCTTTGGGATTGGCACTCCCTGTTCCTCACTTATGTCCCAGAAAGAACCAATCACCCACAAATGAGGCTGGTTATTTCATCATGAGGAAGTAACACATCAGGACTATTTCAGGCAAGGGAAAGAGCAGTGATAGGACAAGACATGTCTGTGGTGAGTGCTGCAAGCATGTTCAAGAAAACCCCTTTTCTGCCAGCCAAAGGCTCCCCAATGTAGGAAGAATCAAATTCCACCAGCTTCAATCCGGCTATATTATATTTGGATAATAATCCTGAACTGCACATTGATGCTGAAGAAGTTGCTTCTTCAAAACTTTCAGGCAACAATTAAGTATTCCTTTGTCATGGCTCAATTAAATGGTTTGGCCTGAGAAAATTGGGGATTGTAAAGTGAGGATGGAATGTTCTTTGATCCTCTTTCCAGGGTTATTGTTTCATTAATAAATGAACATGTCATTTGTCTCACCAGAGGGAGCTCATGCCCTCCAGGCTTTTTTCCTTTTTTTGTTCAGGTTTTATAAAGATGAATTTCCAGTGCTCTGAAATACCATGGATTAGTAGTTAAGCCTGACAGCACTTCGGGGAGTAGCGAGCTTAAAGTGCCTCACACAGGTCTCCAAAGCACTTGTTTACTAATAGAGGAAATCAGCGACCGTCTGCAGCTGCTGATATCGTATTACCATTTGGAGAGACAGTAGCTGAGATAACAAATCACACAGTTCTAATAATTACGCTTGCATTCCCGTTTTTTGTTTCCTGCATAACAGTAAAAACTGGATTTCTTCCAAATAAACAGATAAAAACAGTATGGAACTTTTATCTTTTAATGATAATGACAACACATCATGTTTCACTAAAAGTTTCCTGCTGAATTTTTTCTGATTTCTAGAGTTTCAGTAAAATGTAATTATACTTTATAATTCCACTCTTTTAATCTTCACTTCAAAAACTATTCACAGTGAGCAAGTGTGCCACGCACCCCGAGTAGGGGACAATCTGCCTGGACTCACCCATGTGGACCCGCTCCTGCATTCTGTCTTGGCGTAAACCTGTCATTGAAACTGCATCCTGTACATTGAGCTGCTTTGCATTCAAATTAATAGCTAGTTTAATTTGAATGTAAAACAGCTCCATTTACACCATCATTTGAAAAAAAAAAGAAGTAAGGCATTAGGCAATGAATGGATGTTTAAGATATGATACATTTGCAACATATTTTTAATCCTAAATTGAACCTATATTAGGATGGGCACATTTTAATATCAATAGATAAGTCATAAAAGGAGTCCTTTTAAAAATCTGCATAGTAAATATGTACTTTAGGGGTCAAAACTACTCCATTGTACAGATACAGTACAGGGTTTAGTTCATATGGTTGGCGCTGGGCATTTTCTGGCAAATCTGTGTATTGTTACATTTCTATAGTCCAAGAATGGCAATTGATTTTTAAAACACATGCTGCAACTTTATTTGCTCAGTAATTACATGGACTTTATCTGGAGGTCAGTGAAAGAACAACTAAACAGGAAAATGAAGCCTTCCTCCCTTGTGCAATGAAATCATCAAAGTTGGCAGACAGAAAGGAATGCTAAACTTTTTCCCAGAGCTCCGAGTTTGGTTTCCACTGGTCCATGTTCCATTGGGTGATTAGAGAAAGCTTTTTTAAAGCCTTACTTCAGAATGATCTTAATTGGTGCAAGGTTGAGCCCTTTCTAGGAGGGGAGGGAAAAGGTTGAATAGCCTTTTCAAGTCACATGAAAGTTTCCAGGATGAATGTACGATAATTAGATTAATAAGTAGCTTAATTTATCACAGCTGAGGATTTCAACAGCCACACATTAGAGCAAGAAAAAAAGATTAGTGTGATTCTAGTTTGTGAAAAAAAATTGTACTGAAACTTGATTAACCTTAAACACAAAGTGCCTTTCTTCCTCAGTCTAAATGTCTGAAGCGGGGAGGGTGTGTGGAGTGGGGAAGTGGGACAGAGGGCCTGAAATAATCAGAAAAGTCCTAATTTATTCCATTCTGTCTCCCAGTTAATGAGCGGGATCAGGATTGCTTGAACCAACTTTTCCCTTTACTGTTTCTTAGCCTTAAAATAATGGGCTAGGCATAAGCCTGTAAAATCCTAAACTATGTTGCCCAACCACATCATAGAGATGCGTCTTTTCTGATGTGCAATTTGTCATAAGCAGATTCTCCCATCTCTGTTGAAAAGAGAAAGAAGTAATGTGGTTGGGAGAAGAATGGGATTTGGAGGAGATCATAATTCCGGTTAGGGTGTGGTGGGAGCATCGAGGTTTAGATTGTTGGCTTTTTCCAAGAGTTATCTCAGGGCTTTAAAACCTGAATTTAGTCTCATACCTTCAAAAATCATAGGTTACCACACAAAGGGCAGCAATGAATTAAGATAAGCAGTATTCATTGCTAAAACATGCTGAATCAAGACAATTAGTATGAAAGCAAGAATAATTGACTCAAACAGTATTAAAAAATCAGACAGGAACTGACACAAAATAATATGCATCAAATCAGATTATGGTCCATTGGGAGTCTTTTTCTCCATTTCCTCCACATATACACCATAAAATATTTTGACAAAAAGTGGAATCTGCTGGACCATCTGATGGTCATATCCAACAGGGGTGGGCCAACATCAGATTTGATTAAGCTTCAACTTCCTGATTCCTGTCTAGCTACAAAAGAAACTTCGGCGCTGTGTGGAACAAAGCCGCTGGCATCAGCGTCGGATTCGCAGTGGAAGACCCTGGAGCGTGAATCTATGGTACCTGTCAACACTCAACAGTCATCGCAATGAGGAGGCCAGCTAATGCGAGCCCAGCGGTGGATTGGTGTAGGGGGCACTGCCCCTGTGGCTGCTTGAGAAGGTGTGTGGCTGCATGTGGGCAAGCAGTGGCGACACCCTCCAACTGGAAGGAAAAAATACAAAGCTAAAATACCAGAGGACCTCATGACAGCACTACCTCTAACACCACAAAAGTCACTGCGCCTCCGAAACTTACACAGAGTTCTGAGAGAGGTGCGGGTGTGGTCCCAGTGAAAACGTCGGAATGTTACTGTAGCCCAGCCTGATCAACAAGGGCAATGCCAAGTGCACTCACGCACCAGTCTGTGAGAAGTTCAGAAACAGAAGCCAGAGCCCAAGGTGAATCCATTTCCACTGTGGAAGTCTTCTCAGAGCACGGCTTCTCTTCTGCTGGGATGAAAGAGAAGATTTAAATTTAAAAAAAAAAATCATATAATGCAAAACATCACATTATTTCAAAATACTGAAATTTAAAACATTACTGTAATTATGGACTCTGAGTAAACTTGGAAAACTAAAGCACAGTTAAGCCACCTGCTAGAACCTGAGTGTGTTTTCATCTAAAATGGATATCTCATTACTGGTTAACAGTATTTAGTTAGGTGGAGATATGACCTCTAATTTGCCTTTAAAAGATTAATTTGGTGTTTAAATAAGTGTCTTTTATTTAATAATGTTTTCTTCAACCAATTCACTTATGTCAATAAACTCTCTGTTTAACCTTCTTAAAGGAAACATTTTCTCTGCTCAGAGGCAATTAATGAGCTATCAGATAAATAGTTACAGGAAAATGAACTAAAATTAAGGGCTGCCCAGGACAGCAAATGTACTTTAATCTATGAAGTGGGGACTGTATGTTACTGTCCACTACTCCATAGGAAGTGTATCTGTTCTGTCATCCTGCCATCCACCTCCTTTCTGTCAGAGTTCATGGCAGAAACAACTCACATAGGAAAACCTGCTGACATGGGAACATCCCATAGACGGTCAGAGGCATTTTCTCTTGACTGCTGTTTCTTTAAGTTTGGTGAAAAGAATTATAAATCTTCAATGTGGGGTTGAGTTGTCATTTTTAATGGGAAATTAAGGGAAAATGAAAATATATGCCATATTAATATAAAAAATTAATATAAAAAATATCAATTTTTACTGAAGGATAGTCGATTTACAATGTTGGGTTAGTTTCTGGTGTACAGCAAAATGATTCAGTTAAACATATATACATATTCTTTTTTATATTCTTTTCTATTATGATTTATTACAGGATATTGAAGACAGCTCCCTGTGCTATACAGCAGGACCTTGCTGGTTATCTATTTCATATATAGTAGATTGTATCTGCTAATCCCAAACTTCTATTTATCCCTCCCCCACACCCTTCCCCCTTTGGTAATCCTAAGTTTGTTTTCTATGTCCATGAGTCTGTTACTATTTTGTAAATAAGTTCTTTTGTGTCATATTTTAGATTCCACATATAAATGATATCATATAGTATTTGTCTTTCTCTTTCTGAGTTACTTCACTTAGTATGATAATCTCTAGGTCTATCCATGTTGCTGAAAATGTCATTATTTGTTTTTTTTATGGCTGAGTAGTATTTCATTGCGTATATATACCACATCTTCTTTATCCATTCATCTGTCTATGGCCATTTAGTTTGCTTTCATGTCTTGGCTATTGTAAATAGTGCTGCTATGAACACAGGGGTGCATGTATCTTTTTTTTTTTTTATAAGAGATCACTTTTTTAAATTTTATTTTATTTATTTATTTTTGGCTGTGTTGGGTCTTCGTTGCTGTGCGTGGACTGTCTCTAGTTGTGGCGAGCGGGGGATACTCTTCGTTGCAGATCTGGGCTCTAGGAGCTCGAACTTCAGTAGTTGTGGCACATGGCATGTGGGATCTTCCCAGACCAGGGATCGAACCCATGTCTCCTGCATTGGCAGGAGGATTCTTAACCACTGTGCCACCAGGGAAATCCCCATGTATCTTTTTGAATTAGATTTTCCTCTGGATATATGCCCAGGAGTGGGATTGCTGGATCATATGGCAACTCTATTCTTAGTTTTTTAAGGAACCTCCATACTATTTTCCATAGTGTTTGCACCAATATTAATATCAGAGTGTCAAATAGTATCTTTTTCAGTCTTGGGGAGTAAAAGTGTATCATGGATAACTTAGTTTATCATTTTTCAGGTAACTTTTTAAAAATTGTATTTTGGCTGAGTTGGGTCTTCGTTGCTGCGTGCAGGCTTTCTCTAGTTGCGGCGAGCGGAGGCTACTCTTCCTTGAGGTGCCCGGGCTTCTCACTGTGGTGGCTTCTCTTGCTGCGGAGCACAGCCTCGAGGCATGCGGGCTTCAGTAGTTGCAGCACATGGGCTCAGTAGCTGTGGTTCGCGGGCTCTAGAGCGCAGGCTCAGTAGTTGTAGTGCACCGGCTTAGTTGCTCCGCGGCATGTGGGATCTTCCCGGACCAGGGCTCAAACCCATGTCCCCTGCATTGGCAGGCGGATTCTCAACCACTGCACCACCAGGGAAGTCCCAGGTAACATTTTAAAATACAGTTTTTCTAGATATTTATCTATGGGATTCAAATGCATTTTGCTTTTTGGGGTATTAATAGAGCTCAAAGCTTGTCAAATTTTGTTTAGCTTTCTATAGTATGTGACAAGCAATTTTTTAAAAAACTTGACCAGTAGTAACAATCATCATTATTTTTATTTTATTTTATTTTTTTAATACATTTTTGGCTGCACTACATGGCATATGGGAGCTTAGTTCCCCGAAAAGGAATCGAACCTGAGGGAAGTCCCCCAACATTATTTTTTTTGTTTTTTGTTTTTTGTTTTTTTTGCGGTACGCAGGCCTCCCACCGCTGTGGCCTCTCCCACCGCAGAGCACAGGCTACGGACACGCAGGCCCAACGGCCATGGCTCACGGGCCCAGCTGCTCCGCGGAACGTGGGATCCTCCCGGACCGGGGCACGAACCCACGTCCCCTGCATAGGCAGGCAGGCTCTCAACCACTGCACCACCGGGAAAGCCCCCCACCCCCAACATTATTTTTAAATTCAGAGATTTTTCTAATAGGAGTAAATGAGGCACCAAAATCTCTCCTTCTCAGAAGAGAAGCATACTGAGTATGGCAGAGACTGCTGGCCATCCCCTAATAATTATGCCCTTTTTTCCATAGTTATGGATTTTTGCCATAGAGCACACAGCCAACAAAAAATACAGATGACATTTACAGTCCTCCTCGTAACTGCTCGCTGCAGTCATAAGACTCAGTTCTGGCCAAGTTGAGGTGAGTGGAAGTGATGTGGGCAACGAACATCCGGGTTATGTCCTTAAAGGGCACATCTTCCTTTTCCTCTTCCCCTCTTCAAATAAAAATAAAAAGAGCCTTTAACGGCTTCCTGGAATAGAGTTGGCATCTCAGCTCAACTTCTATGTGAGAGAAATAAGCTTCTGTCTTATTTAAAGTCCTGTGCTTTCAGCTAAACCTACATCCTAACTAATACACTGACTAAAAATAGACATAAAATAAATTCAAACTTATGTACTGCCTGTGCCACATTAAACTATCCAATAAGTCTCTCTCTCTCTCTCTCACTCTCTCTCTCTCACTCTCTCTCTGTTTTAAATTACTCTTTAAAAAAAAATTACTCTTCCCTAAAATACACTTTTGATTGAGAATCCTTCAAAACCTTTTGGATGGCTCCCCATTGCCTTCTGAATTAAGGACAATCCCTCACTAGACATTCAACACTCCATGCTTTTTCCAGCCTCCGCTACTCACATACATTCTGCACACAAGTCCCTACCTTCTCTGATCATGCTAGAGAGTCGCACTTTGGGGGCCATGCCTGTCCTTCCTCTCTGCCAGTGCAAGTCTTATCCACCATGTTACCAAAGTGAGAAAGAGTTATATCAATTGAGGGCTTTGGCATCAAATAGACCCCATTGGAAGCCATGGGGTCCTCACAAAACACCCTCTGACTTTCCCTCATAGCACTTCTCACATCTTGTTACTGCACATTTGGCTGCTGTCTGCCTCCCTACTAGACCATAAGCTCCACATGGGCAAGGATGATGTCTAATTGTCTCATCATCTTATCTCCAGGAATAGCATGGTGCCTGGCAACTGACAGATAATAAACATTTGTGGAGTGGATGGATAAACATCTCTGAATCTGTTTTCTCACCTATTACATAAGGCTAATAATATCTAATTCACAGAGTCGTTGCTAGAAATAAATGAGAAAATAAAATGAGGTAATGTGTGTCAAAAGACTGTCCCATAGTACATACTCAATAAATGAGAAGCAATATTGTGCAGTGATTCACAGCATGGACTTTGGAATTAAATCTACCTGGGTATGGCTTTAGCCAGGTATGTGTTGGATGACATTGGACAAGTTATTTATTTGTTCTAGACTTCCATTTCTTCCTCTATAAAGCTGATAGGAAATTTTTCTGGTATTATTGTTGAATGTATTAAATTTGACCACCTATGTGCTTTACCACAACGTGTTACCTAATAGGCATCCACAAATGGTATCTATTGTTACCCATCACTCATCTAATCATTCATTTATTTGTTCAACAGATTTTTTTATTGACTGAATACTATATACCAGGCCCTGGGCTTTGTGCTGGGAATACAATGGGGAACAAAGCAGAGTGGTCCATGGAGCTCACCACTTGAAATCTACAGCTTGGTGAGGTAGACCATTAAATACAGAAACATATATATAAATACATATAAATACATATATATAAGTATTGGTTGTGAGTAACTGCTAAGGAAGAAAAGGACAGGGTGCTTTGAGAAAGACCCTGGATTTACAGAAACAGGTACTCTTCATGAGCCAGCTCAAATGACAGCAGCTCCATAAAACCTGTCTTATCCTTCCCTATCCTCTCCTTACATGGTCTTTCTCCTTCATTCAAACCATATATCATATTATTCTTTTATTGTGACATTTGTTCTTTTATTTGTTTATTTTTACTCATAAGAATAGCTAAATGATGACAGCTGTTATCAGGGATTCTTAAAAAGGTCTAATTTAAGCCTTTGTAATCTGGACTAAGAACTTCTCACAGGTAAATTCTATGTCTTACTCACCTTTATTGTACCTGTAGATCTAGCAGGGTTCCTGGCACAAATTAAGGGCTCCAGGAATATTTGTGGAATTGAAATAAATTGTACTATCTCCTCTGGCTTCCAAATATGAAAGATTGACTCTAATTCAAATGACTCTCTCTAATCTTTATATGTTAGGCTATTTCTTTAGTTAGTGGATTGTGATCCATCAATTTCTTTAACATATTATAGATGGTAAATAAATCAAAAGTACATTACAATAGTCAGAGTGTTAATCATGAAAAAGCTTTAACATCCCATGGAAAGAAGGATATTCTTGGAAGAATCCCAGACTGAAATCCCTTGACCAACATCTAAAGACATTCTGTTTTCTACAGCATTTGGAAATGCCTTCCCAATATAAAATTCTGCTGCTGTTTGTCCCATGATCTTGACAAAAAGAACAGTCATCATTACTTACAACAGAAAGCATCCTAATGGCTGTTTCTGGCAGCATAATCCCTTTACAGAAATGAAAACATTCACATTATACCCACATTGAAAGGAAATAATACAGTAAAGAATATTTATCAGTTCACATAACTGAAAAATCCAGAGATAGGGATGTTTTAGATGAGGCTTGATCCAATGCCTTAAGGATATCCAAAAGACCTGGGTTCTTTCCATCTTTCTGTGTCAGCTTCAGCCTAAGGCTGGCTCCATTCCTAGTCCCAAGATGACTGCTTACAGCTTTGGGGGCCATATGCTTTCTTTTTTTACTTTTTTTTTTTTTTTTTGCAGTACGCGGGACTCTCACTGTTGTGGCCTCTCCCATTGCGGAGCACAGGCTCCGGACGTGCAGGCTTAGCAGCCATGGCACACGGGCCCAGCCACTCCGCGGCATGTGGGATCTTCCCGAACCGGGGCACGAACCCGTGTCCCCTGCACCGGCAGGTGGACTCTCAACCACTGCTCCACCAGGGAAGCCCATAAATATAACTTTTACATGGACTGGAAAACAAAAAAAACTTGTGTGATTCATTTTATTTCGATATTTGCTAGATTATGGTGGTCTGGAACCGAACTCAAAATATCTCTAATGTATGCCTGTACAAGGATGTCTCACACATCGTTTGTACTAAGAAGCATGAAAATTAGAAACAGTAAGGGAGTGAATACATAAAATGTGACATGTGGGATATTCATACTGTTGATCACTACCATAGCAGTTAAAAATGAACTATCTTAATTCACTTAAGAAATATCTATTGAGTGCCTACTCTATGTCAAATACTGTTCTAGGTTCTGGGGATTCAGTGATGAGCAAGCCAAAAACCCTGCCCTTGGGGAGCTCACAACTACATCTGCATTTACCAGCACAGATAAGGTACAGAAACATCCTGTAGAGAAAATATGTAGGCTGCGAAATATGAAATGTGTAAATTCTTCAATTACCCACTAAACAATCCTATGTCTTATTTATGTATACACATATGTAAACGTATACTTTAATGACCTTAAAGAACACATGCAAAAATCATAATAGTGTTGCTTCTGGGAAGGAAAAGGTGATCAGACTGAGGATGTGGGTCAAAGGGAACTTCAACTTTATGGGTAATTTTTCTTTTTATTAGAATATCATAACATTAATAATGGTGATTTCTGGGTATTGGAAAAACTCATATTTGTTATATTTATTTCTGTACTTTAATTTTTAATTTCTCCAAACTAAAGAACCTATGATAAGGGAATTTCGGGTTTTGAGGAACAGAAGGTACAATCTATAGAGAAAAGTCCTTAGAGGAGTTGGGTTCAATCTAGAAATAAGAGGAATGACTCTGCCTCTGAGACAGAAGAGCAGAAGCAACAATGGATGAAGAAAAATAGAAAAGAGTGAGGAAAGAAATAGTAAGTTTCAGGAGATTTACAGATGGCCTTGAACTTCTCAGTAAGTCAGGAGGCAAGAGCATCTTCTGGTATCAAGGGGAAGGGAAGATCAAACAGTGAGTTCCAAAATATGAAAAAGTTTTTAAACAACCAGTGTAGGAAATTCACTACTGAATCTCTAAGAGATTAATAAAAGAAGTACAGAGCAGCAATGAGACCCAAGTGAGGCTCAATAGCATGAATTTTCAGTGAATTGAATCTGAATGGTTTCATGTTTTTCTCTAGAAAAAAACTGGCAGCCTAGGAAAAAAAGAGAGAAATTAACTGATAGTGTTGAATACAATTTAGGGAATGATTGTGTGAATACTTGGTGAAAACTTAAGGAGGGGATGAAGTATACTAGAATGATAATTAAAGCATCCTTTAAAGCTCTCAACTTGGGGCTTAGACTGGACAGAGAAAAAAATGGAGCTGGGAAAAGCTTTGGCTTTCTCAGACTTGGGTTTGGCAAGGGCAGGGCACACGTGCCAACTATTCTGTCCCTGAGCCATTGGCAGATCACTGATTGATCCTGACATCCTTTCTTACCAAACCTAGACATGAGCCCAGAACACTCCTCAATTCAGTATTCCAGGGATGCACTCCCAATTGCTTAGAGTGGACACACATTGTGAAACCAGTATGCTGGACATGCCTGCACCAGACAGCAAGTTTCCTCCAGGCAGTAAGCATGTCCTCTTTGAATCTCCAAAGGCTGTACCTGACACATAATAAGCTCTTACTCAATAAGTAATTGTGGGGAATTCCCTGGTGGTCCAGTGGTTAGAACTTGGCATTTTTCACTTCCCGGGGCCCAGTTCAATCTCTGGTCGGTGAACTAAGATCCTACAAGCTGCGTGGCATGGCCAAATTTTAAAAATAAAATAAAATGAATGTATCTTTAAAAAAAAAAATAATTGTGGAAAGAAGGAATGAAGGGAGAAAAGGAGTGAGAGAATGGAATCCCTGATGAAAAACAAAGAACAGGTTCAGGAGAAATGAAAGAAAAGAGAAAGTAAAAGAAGGTCAGATTGGGGTCAGAACAGGGAGCTCAAAACTGGTGACCTTGGGACTTCCCTGGTGGTCATTAAGGTGGAACCGTTTCAAGTAGTGAAAAAAGTTAAAGGTCTGCCTCTTGTAATGAATGAAAAAAAAAAAAAGAGAGAGAGAGAGTTGTTATGCCCTTACTCTAAATTTTCTTCTGTGAATTCTTATTCTTCTCCTGCAAAGAGTTTCTCTTATAAGGTAGCTTATAAAAGGTGACATACTTAAATAAACTTTTGCCATCTAAACATTTAGAAATGAAGAGTTCAGTAATATTTTGTTTTGTTTACATACTATGCATTTTTTGTGAGGAAAAAATACTTTCTGTCACATTGCTATAGAACCATAGAATTTTCAATTGACAAAAGTATGTGATTTTTGTATTCATGTTTTCCATAAAAATCACAGAAAACTTTAGCTAGAATCTAGTACAATATGGAATACAGGGTAAATATACCTCATTCTTCTGATCCTTAAATTAAAGAGAAAATTCAGGATACTTGGTTGCCTGAATTTTTTTTTTTTTTTTTTTTTTTTTTGCTGTACGCGGGCCTCACTGTTGTGGCCTCTCCCGTCGCGGAGCACAGGCTCCGGACACGCAGGCTCAGTGGCCATGGCTCACGGGCCCAGCCGCTCCGCGGCATGTGGTATCCTCCCGGACCATGGCACAAACCTGTGTCCCCTGCAACGGCAGGCGGACTCTCAACCACTGCGCCGCCAGGGAAGCCCTGCCTGAATTTTTTAACCATTAAAAATTCAGTAATGAATTATGGATGCAAATGTTTTTAGCAATGCTGTCTTAAAATTTACCTGAAAATAAAATTAACTGCTTTTCTCTCCAGGTCATGAATAAAATTAGTCTAATATGGTTGTCCCCTAACTGGGTCTTTTATGGAAATATTGGGTGTTTTCCTTTGTTTTTTTTTTTTTTGTCCAAACTGCCTATGCTGAACTCTCATGGGGCAAAACTCGCCAATCCTCCTTATCAACCCCCTCACCTGTGGCGGGACCAGAGCTTTGTTTCTAGATATCAACTCAACAAGACTTGAGTGTGGAGGTAAATCTTTGGGTATGTGAAAAGTATTTAAAATAAAAGTACCTTCATGGTATGTATGTACAATGGAATATTATTCAGCCTTAAAAAGGAAGGAAATTCTGACACATGCAACAACATGGATGAACCTTGAAGACATTAGGCTAAGTGAAATAAACTAGACACAAAAGGCCATATAGTGTATGATTCCACTTATACGAGATACTTAAAGTGGTCAAATTCATAGTGACAGAAGGAGGAAGGGTAGTTAACAGGGGCTGCAGAGAGGGGGATGGGGAGTAATTGTTTAAGAAACACAATTTCAGTTTGGGAAGATGAAAAAGTTCTGAAGCTGGATTGTGGTGATTCACAGCAATGTGAAAGTATTAATGCCACCGAATTATACACCTAAAAATGGTTAAAGTGCTAAGTTTTATGTTATATATGTTGTACCACAACAAAAATAAAATAAATTTTAACTATATTTTCAAAAGCAAAGGCAACTGTGGCTGATTTTGATTCACTGTAATATAAAGTAACTAGAAGATTTTTTCCCCATGGAAACATTGTAAACATCAAAATAAATACTTTTATTTTAGATGGTCCTTATCATCTTGGCCAAAAATTTATTCTATAAAAAGAAAACTGGACAAGACATTTAACAAGGAAATGTCATTTGATGTGAGATGAAAAGGAAAAATGAAGACATACACTCCACATCTTCAACAATGTTTCCCTCTGTGGTCTGGGAAGCCTTGCATGAATTAGACTGAAATTAGATTGGAACTATATTATCTTTGGTTCGAGAAGACTTTTTTTTTAAATTAATAACTTAAAATGTTCATTTTGGCCAATTAGGAAAAATCAAAAGTAGAAACACTGAAAAGGAAAATTTTTAATGTGTAGATGGTTAAAATGTGTCAGTATCACATATTTAGGCAAGGATAGAAAAGTAAATTACATTTATGTGTTTGTCTTCCCACACTGTTTTCTTGGCCTGAAATTACTCAACAGGTAAAAAGATTCCCAGTAACGTCAATGACTACATAGGAAATTGATAACGGCTAAACCTCCCACTCTCCTTGCCACCCGACAAGAAAATAAAATAAAATCTGAGCCCCTGGCTGCACAGTGCCCTCAATTGCTTTGTTACCCTGGGAAATGCAGAGGGTCGGTGGAAATTATCCTATAATGAGCAATCCATCTGGCTGCACCTAAAAATGGAATAAAAATGCCACCCTTGACTTTTCCATGGTAGTAAATTAAAGCCTAATGTATAGTTCTAATTACTAACATTTTCTCTCTAATGGTTCAGTTTGGCTAGGATTTCCGACAATCCCCTTGTTCCCCTAAAGCAAACACCAGAGAATGTTCTAACCCCACTGGTGGCATTTATTAATAACCCCCTTGACAGATGAAAAAAAATCATTATTCTATATTAGACAGGAAAGGATTTTCTCAGCAAAAGCTAATTGATTTTAAAAAACTCAGATGCTATAGAGGAATTAATTTCAGAGAGGGGGAAAAATACAACAGCGTCAAATAAAAACAGATTCTTGTATAGTATGATGTTGCCTGGGCACTGTTTGGGGTACCAGCTAGGGGAAAAAAAAACCTGATAAATGTATGAAAAAATATCCATGCCTCCTTATATACTGGGATGAAGAGATGAGAGGAAGAGGGCTCTCTTGTGAAGAATTCTTACTTTGTGCCTCCATGAAAGAGATAAGATATGATAAGTTGGTTTCTATGGATGGCAAATACAAACACATACAAAAAAAATTGTTGGAAATGTTTCCACATTCTTCTATTTAATCTCTTTCATTCTTATTTTTAAAAGACGTTATTCTTTTTAAACTCATGTACAAATACATGCTAAATACAAATCAGTATTAATCTATAGGTCTAGTTCTCATCAAACAGTATACAGCTTCCTGAGTGACAATTAATAATTTAGAAGTACTAAACAAAAATAAGATTTGTGATATACTGAGAGGAGGCATGGTAGAAAAAAGAAATATGCTGAAATAAATATTTTTGTAAGCTACACTCCAAAGTATGCCAGTAGTAAATAGAAATACAACTTTATAAAGCAAAGCAGTGGTGGACCCATGCAGGTGGGGTCAGGGTGTCAGGGAAGCAGTGGAAGCAGTGGCTTCTGGTACAAACACTAAAGTAGTGTCTACAGAGAGTGGAAACCCAATATGAAAACCAACTAAAATCCAATCTACCTTTTAGTATCATCATGCACTGACCATTCTAAACAGTCAGGAATAAAATACTTTTCTCTGCAAAAATACTGTTTGTCTAAATTCTAAACAATTTCTGTGGTTACCGTTAAATTTTGATAATGTAAGTGTACACTTCAAGTTAGCACATTTTTGTTACTTAGGGTTTATAAACATTGTATTCTACATAAAAGTTAATTTTAAAACTGCCAGATGCACTGTGCTGGACCCCCATGAATTCAGCTACACACATTCATTACTACAACAGACAAATACGTAGATATAATATTTCCCCTTATGTCAAAAATGCATTAATCTATTTTAAAACTATTAATCTTTGTTTATTTTTGTACTGTAATCTCTATTTTATTTATAATTATTTTTCTTTTACTTGCAAACTATAAATACAAAGTTCAATAAAAGAAAATATTCAGTATCTGTGTTTCTTTTCTGGACATTATTTTTTTTTAAGATTTATGTATGTATTTATTTATTTATTTATAATTTTGGCACGCCAGGTCTTAGTTGCAGTACACGGGATCTTCGTTGTGGCACGTGGATTCTTAGTTGCAGCATGCATGCGGGATCTAGTTCCCTGACCAAGGATCAAACCTAGGCTCCCTGCATCGGGACCGCCGAGTCTTACCCACTGGACCACCAGGGAAGTCCCTGAACATTATTATTATATTTCATTTCATGATTTTTACAGAAAATAATTTTGTTGTATAAAACATGGGAAATGTTAAAAAGAAAAAGAAAAACGGACCTGCTTCGGTTATTGAATACACTATGTTCTCTACTAAAGCAAAGAAAATAAATTATGTTATCTGAATGACTGGAGGATAAGGTCTTCAGTTTAATCAAATAATCTAGCGAAACGGTTTTCTAATAGATGGTCAATTATTATAAAGTGATGACTAAAAGCAAAAATCAGGTAAAATTAGATTGTGTGCAAATGAATCTTTCTTTGATAATTAAAAAGGTCTTTCACTGACTCAGAATTAACATTGCTGTGTAAATATGCAGAAATGCTCATTAGTGGAAGCATTAGGAAATAGATAGGTAATAGAACATTAAAAAGTTAAAATGAAGGCTTATGTTGAATGCTGTTTAATTCACACCCCCATTTCTCAAAGAATGTAAAAGTCATCTGCAATTTACTGTGTTAAGTCTCAAATAAAATTTCTATAGGCCTGAAATATAATTTTTTTTTTTTTTTTTTTTTTTTTTTTTTTTTTTTTTTTTTTTGGTCCGAGCCTCACAGCTTGTAGGATCTTAGTTCCTCAACCAGGGATTGAAAACCGGGCCCTGAGAGAGTGGAGTCCTAACCACTGAACCACTAGGGAATTCCCCTGAAATATAATTTTAAAGTGTACTTTTATTGTGAAAAAAGAGTTGTCACATTTATCATTATTCACACTGAGATTTATATGTTTCAATGAGCTAAATAATATTTTAGGACTTCTTTTGTAATCAAAAGACTTGGTTCCGGGCTTCCCTGGTGGCACAGTGGTTGAGAGTCCGCCTGCCGATGCAGGGGACACGGTCCGGGAGCATCCCGCATGCCACGGAGCAGCTGGGCCCGTGAGCCATGGCCGCTGAGCCTGCGCGTCCGGAGCCTGTGCTCCGCAACGGGAGAGGCCACAGCGGTGAGTGGCCCGCGTACCACACACACAAAAAAAAAAAACAAACAAAAAAACAACAACAAAAAACTTGGTTCCTCCCAATCAGCTGATTAGATTAGTTCTTTGTTACTCAACTCTTTGTTGATCCATGCCATGGTGAAGATTCCTGAAACACTCATGGGCAAGTCTATGAGGCAAAATAATAGCAACATGAAGTTCCCGGCTATTTGATGGAAAGATAGTGCTCTGCCGCTCAGATCTCTTTGAATTTACCTTTCAGTTGTTGCTGAAAACCAATTACTATAAGTTAAGGGTGGGTTGTGGACCTTGGTCAGGTTTTCATGTGAAGGGCTTCTGTTTTCTACTCCAACAGCCTGAGGCACAAATAGGCACCTACAGATTCATTTGGGCATCAATGGAATGGCAGAAAGCTCAATATTCATGCTGAAGCTCCATTAGCTACACAAATCTGACATCCTGTCAACACATTGACCCAAATTTGTATATGCAAAGGTTTGCCTTGGCAACCTCAGCAGCTATCTAAGGGGATCTCCTCTGAAAGGAAGCCTGCCCTTTGGGGGAGGAGATGCTTCCTTAAAGCCTAGTTTTTATCAGTTTTCCACTTAAAGGGACACTCTGCATTTCATCAAGAAGTAAAAATGTGAATGAATTGCAACTCATAAGTTTCCATAAATTATAAAAATTTACATGGTTTTTACCATGTAAACTTGTGCTGGCTGTAAAGAAAACAACAGCTTAAGACAAAATTAAAATAATCATTCAGCAATTAATAACTGAGTAACAACTATGGCAGTCCCCAAACTAAGCATTGTGGCTCTAGGAAAAAGCACATGGTAGGTACTCAAGAAGACAGGTTCCTATGAATAAACATATATACCTAGCTGGTGAGATTACATGAATGTATGCATACGAACTGAAACTATCGTGAAAAGTCTATGTGTGACAAGTTCCAAGTGAGTGGTACAGAAAGTAAGTGCTAGACACGTTTATAAAAGAAAGAACTCTCTGTAGATTGCGGGAACAGGTGAGCAAGTCTACATGTTCTAAAATGAGTCTTGGATTAAACTGAACATTAAACTGACCAGTGCACTGTATGAACTATGAAAGCTTTATGGAAAGTAAAACTTTTGAGCTGGACAATAGCAATACCTCCTTACTAAGTCAAGATAAAATATCTTTCTATTTAATGGTAATAGTTCATGTTAAATTATATTCAGTTCCTGGCCCCGTACGATTGCCAAGTCATTTTCCGCTATTCTTCAGATCTTCTATTATAGAGCTCATTATTCTGTATTTTCCACTCTAATTGTGAGCAGTTACTCCACCATCTTACCTTGACACAAAGGTACCAGGGGAGTAAATTTTTTGCCTTCCACAAGTGGAGAATGCCTGTACACCCATCACCTTGAAGAGAAGGTGATGTTCCTAATCCACTTCTTATTCAACCCCTGTCAATATCCCACAACTTCAAACTTGTGAAGTCTGTGCCATTTTGATTGCCAACTTTTCTTTCCCCTGTTGTCACTGCCACTGACCACACTCCAGCACTTTGTTCCAAGTATCTATCTCTCCATCCCATCCCCTGCCATTCCTTAGTGAATCAGGGAGCCTAATGATCTCTTCAAACTCAGTGACTTTTATTGTTACTCCTTTTTTTAAAAATTCATGCAATGAGTCCTAGTGGTCAGGATGTTTGTAATCTTTATCTTCTCAAGAAAATACAACTCGAAGTCATTTGTCATCACCCATTGTAGGACTAAATATCCAAGAGGAGAGGGGAGATAAGTGAGTATAACAATGATAAGTACGATCACCAAGTACATCTCTTTTGATGTATGAAATAAATATATACTGTACAACATTCCTGAGCAAATGACTATGCAGTCTTTGTGAAAGTTACCAGTGAAAATGTTGTTATTGTCATATTCTTCTAAGGTAAATGCTTGGGGACTGTCCCCCTACAAATTTAGAACTTCTGTGTAAATTTTTGTTAGTAACAACTAAATAACCATTAAAATGAAATTAGTGAATATTAAAATAGAATTATTAATTGCTGCTACTAATACAGTGGTTTTATTAGTGACTACTAAAATAGAATTTCTTTTCTGTATGTCTAAAGCCATAAGTTGAGGTCTCTGGCTACATTTTAACTGCAGCACATTGCACAGCAGGAGTGGGAGCGGGAAAAGAGATGGACGTTGGACTCAGAACATCTAAGTTTAATTCCCAGGACTGCCAGACTGCCACTTAATGGCACTGCGATCTTTGACAAATCATTTCTCAGTTTCCCCATGTGTAAAGTAGGGATAATGATTATATTAGCTCAGGATCATTGAATGTTATCAAAGGAGGAAATATGTGAAAATAGTTCATACATTTTAGAAGCACATAGCAAATGCTAATTGTTGTTACTTCACATTATTTCACTGAATAAAATTTAACAAAGTGGCTAAGACTGTGGTCTCCAGACCAGACTGCCTGTATTTAAATCCCACCTCCCCCAGTACTAGATATGAAAGTCCTTTAACTTTTTCAAGCCTGATTCCGCCTCTGTAAAGAAGGACAGTACCTATTTAATAGTGTGTTGTGAGGCTTAAGTGAGCTAAGTCACGCAAAGCACTTATACCACACTCTGGAAAATCATGAAATACTAATAAATATTTGTTCATTTCATTTATTCAACAAATGTTTATTGAGTGCGTACTCTATGCCAGACTTATTCTAGGACTGGGAATATAGTACAGAATACAAGACCAAAAATGTCCTCACTCTCATGTGGCATATAACTTAGTTGGGGTAGAGAAGATTTTATTATGATTGCAAATAATAATATATATGAGAAATATATTTGGAGGTGATACATGCTATGAAGAAAATAAAACAGGACAATATGTTACAGAATGACACAGGACCCCTACTCTTACTAACCAGAAGTTGAGTTATTACTACACTACTATTACTACCACAACTCTGCCTTCCAAATCTACACTGTTGAGGCACTTCCTTGTCATGTGTGTGCTCCACTTTGGCTGAGAGATCAAAATGCTTTTAAAGCATTTTCCCTCCCAGTGACACGTAAGAACAATAGCATCACCAAACAACATTGCAAATCCAAGCATCATGTGATAAGTCTCACCTTATAGACATAGAAATGGACAGAGAACTTGACTTTAACCTATCTAGGATTTTGAAAGTCATTCTTTTATGTATAAGATTCCAATATTTTTCAAATCAACACATGTTTATTAAGCATTTACTACATGAAAGTCTCTACAGGAGACATAAAGTGATGTAAGAAAGTAATTTCTGTTGTCAAGAAATTAATAATCAAGTTAGGGGAGAAAAGATAGTAATATATTTAAAGTGAAATAACCTAAAAGATTTAAATGACATTTCAAAATAACAACAAAAATCACTAATTACCAAATAAATTATTTGAATATGTTAGTTCAAAAGGAAGTTCAAAAGAGAGAATAACATATTCAACTTGGGTAGGCAGGAAAATTGACATTTGAAAAACTGGGAAGAAGAGAGTATTTCAAGTGGAGAGAATAGTTTGAACAAACACCTGTTGATAGTTGAGGGTAAAGGCATTCTGAGAAGAGTGAGTAAAATGATTTGCCTTTAGAAGAATTGAGAAGGGGTAGAAATATGGCTATGAGACAGATGGCTTCAGAATCTAAAGAAAAAGAATATAAATGCAGTTAAAAGAAAAACTATGCAGTAAACATCTGCACCTAGAGAATATTTATTTTGTCTATCTATGGTGAAAATTTTAAAAGGAAGTGAAAAGAAAAAGCAAGTAAAGTGGAAGGACAGGAAAGGAAACCTATATTAGGAAATTACTGTACATCATAAGGTAGAAGACTGTGAGGAGATTGGTTCAAGATGGCGGAGTAGAAGGACATGCACTCACTCCTTCTTGTGAGAGCACCAGAAACACAGCTAACTGCTGAACAATCATCAACAGGAAGACACTGGAACTCACAAAAAAAGGTACCCCACATCCAAAGACAAAGGAGAAGCCACAATTAGACAGTAAGAGGAGCATAATCACAGTAAAATCAAGTCCCAAACTGCTGGGTGGGTGACTCACAGACTGGAGAACACTTATACCATAGAAGTCCACCCACTGGACTGAAGGTTCTGAGCCCCATGTCAGGCTTCCCAACCTGGGGGTCCGGCAATGGGAGGAGGAATTCCTAGAGAATTAGACTTTGAAGGCTAGTGGGATTTGATTGCAGGACTTTGACAGGACTGGGGAAAACAGAGACTCCACTCTTGGAGGGCATATACAAAGTAGTGTGTGCATCAGGATCCAGGGGAAGGAGAAGTGACCCCATAGGAGATTGAACCAGACCTACCTGCTAGGGTTGGAGGGTCTACTGCAGAGGTGGGGAGTGGCTGTGGCTCACCGTGGGGAACAAAGGCACTGGTAGCAGAAGATCTGGGAAAACTCCTTGGTGTGAGCCCTCCCAGAGTCCCTGTTAGCCCCACCAAAGAGCCAGTAAGCTCCAGTGTTGGGTCGCCTCAGGCCAAAAAACCAACAGGGAGGGAACCCAGCCCCACCCATCAGCAGACAAGAGGATTAAAGTTTTACTGAGCTCTGCCCATCAGAGCAACACCCAGCTCTACCCACCACCAGTCCCTTCATCAGGAAGCTTGCACAACCCTCTTAGATAGCGTCATCCACCAGAGGGCAGACAGCAGAAGCAAGAAGAACTAAAATTCTGCAGCCTGTGGAAGGAAAACCACATTCACAGAAAGAGAGACAAAATGAAAAGGTAGAGTACTTTGTACCACATGAAGGAACAAGATAAAACCCCAGAAAAACAACTAAATGAAGTGGAGATAGGCAACCTTCCAGAAAAAGAATTCAGAATAATAATAGTGAAGATGTTCCAGGACCTCAGAAAAAGAATGGAGGCAAAGATCGAGAAGATGCAAGAAATATTTAACAAAGACCTAGAAGAATTAAAGAATATACACCTAGAACAATTAAACAACAAACAAACAGAGATGACAATACATAACCAAAATGAAAAATACACTAGAGGGAATCAATAGCAGAATAACTGAGGCAGAAGAACGGATAAGTGACCTGGAAGACAGAATGGTGGAATGCACTGCCACAGAACAGAATAAAGGAAAAAGAATGAAAAGACATGAAAACAGCCTAAGAAAACTCTGGGACAACATTGGATGCAACAACATTCACATTATAGGGGTCCCAGAAGGAGAAGAGAGACAGAAAGTACCCGAGAAAATATTTGAAGAGATTATAGTAAAAAACTTCCCTAACATGGGAAAGTAAATAGCCACCCAAATCCAGGAACTGCAGAGAATCCCATACAGGATAAACCCAAGGAGAAACACACCAAGACATACAGTAATCAAATTGACAAAAATTAAAGACAAAGAAAAATTACTGAAAGCAACAAGGGAAAAACGACAAATAACATACAAGGGAACTCCCATAAGATTAACAGCTGATTTCTCAGCAGAAACTCTACAAGCCAGAAGGGAGTGGCATGATATACTTAAAGTAATGAAAGGGAAGAACCTACAACCAAGATTACTCTACCAGGCAAGGATCTCATTCAGATTCAACGGAGAAATCAAGAGCTTTACAGACAAGCAAAAGGTAAGAGAATTCAGCACCACCAAACCAGCTCTACAACAAATGCTAAAGGAACTTCTCTAAGTGGGAAACACAAGAGAAGAAAAGGACCTACAAAAACAAACCCAAAGCAATTAAGAAAATGGTCATAGGAACATACATATCGATAATTACCTTAAACTTGAATGGATTAAATGCTCCAACCAAAAGACACAGGCTCGCTGAATGGATATAAAAACAATGCCCATATATAAGCTATCTGTGAGAGACACACTGCAGACCTAGGAACACAAACAGACTGAAAGTGAGGGGATGGATAAAGATATTCCATGCAAATGGAAATCAAAAGAAAGCTGGAGTAGCAATACTAATATCAGATAAAATAGACTTTAAAATAAGGACTGTTACAAGAGACAAGGAAGGACACTACATAATGATCAAGGGATCAATCCAAGAAGATGATATAACAATTATAAATATATATGCACCCAACATAGGAGCACCACAATACATAAGGCAAATGCTAACAGCTATAAAAGAGGAAATCGACAGTAACACAATACTAGTGTGGGACTTTAATACCTCACTTAGACCAATGGACAGATCATCCAAACAGAAAATTAATAAGGAAACACAAGCTTTAAATGACACAATAGACCAGATAGATTTAATTGATGTTTATAGGACATTCCATCCAAAAACAGCAGATTACACTTTCTTCTCAAGTGCACATGGTACATTCTCCATGATAGATCACATCTTGGGTCACAAATCAAGTCTCAGTAAATTTAAGAAATTTGAAATCATGTCAAGAACGTTTTCTGACCACAGTGCTATGAGATTAGAAATCAATTACAGGGAAAAAAATTTAAAAAACAAAAACACATGGACGCTAAACAGTACGTTACTAAATAACCAAGAGATCACTGAAGAAATCAAAGAGGAAATCAAAAAATACCTAGACACAAATTACAATCAAAACACGATGATCCAAAACCTATGGGATGCAGCAAAAGCAGTTCTAAGAGGGAAGTTTATAGCAAAGAAGCCTACCTCAAGAAAAAAGAAAAATATAAAATAAACAATCTAACCTTACACCTAAAGGAACTAGAGAAAGGAGAACAACAAAACCCAAAGTTAGTAGAAGGAAAGAAATCATAAAGATCAGAACAGAAATAAATGAAATAGAAACAAAGAAAACAATAGCAAAGTCAATAAAACTAAAAGCTGGTCTTTGAGAGGCTAAACAAAATTAATAAACCTTTAGCCAGACTCATCAAGAAAAAGAGGGAGAGGACTCAAATCAGTAAAATTAGAAATGAAAAAGGAGAAGTTACAATGGACACCGCAGAAATACAAAGCATCAAAAGAGACTTGTATAAGCAACTCTATGCCAATAAAATGGACAACCTGGAAGAAATGGACAAATTCTTAGAAAGGTTTAACCTTCCAAGACTGAACCAGGAAGAAATAGAAAATATGAACAGACCAATCACAAGTAATGAAATTGAAACTGTGATTAAAAATCTTCCAACAAAAGTCCAGGACCAGATGGCTTCACAGGTGAATTCTATCAAACATTTAGAGAAGAGCTAACACCCATACCTCTCAAACTCTTCCAAAAAATTGTGGAGGAAGGAACACGCCCAAACTCATTCTATGAGGCCACCATCACCCTGACACCAAAACCAGACAAAGATACTACAAAAAAAGAAAATTACAGACCAATATCACTGATGAATATAGATGCAAAAATCCTCAACAAAATACTAGCAAACAGTATCCAGCAACACATTAAAAGGATCATACACCATGATCAAGTGGGACTTATCCCAGGGATGAAAGGATTCTTCAATATACGCAAATCAATCAGTGTGACAAACCATATTAACAAATTGAAGAGTAAAAACCATATGATCATCTCAGCAGATGCAGAAAAAGCTTCTGACAAAATTCAACACTGATTTATGATAAAAACTCTCCAGATAGTGGGAACCTATCTCAACATCATAAAGGCCATATATGACAAACCCACAGCAAATATCATTCTCAAAGGTGAAAAACTGAAAGCATTTCCTCCAAGATCAGGAACAAGACAAGGATGTCCACTCTCACCACTATTATTCAATATAGTTTTTGAAGTCCTAACCATGGCAATCAGAGAAGAAAAAGAAATAAAAGGAATACAAATTGGAAAAGAAGAAGTAAAATTGTCACTGTTTGCAGATGACATGATCCTATACATAGAGAATCCTAAAGATGCCACCAGAAAACTACTAGAGCTAATCAATGAATTTAGTAAAGTTGCAGGATACAAAATTAATGTACAAAAATCTCTTGCATTCCTAAACACTGTTGATGAAAAATCTGAAACAGAAATTAAGGAAACACTCCCATTTACCATTGCAACAAAAAGAATAAAATACCTAGGAATAAACCTACCTAGGGAGACAAAAACCTGTATGCAGAAAACTATAAGACACTGATGAAAGAAATTAAAGACAATACAAATAGATGGAGAGATATACCATGTTCTTGGATTGGAAGAATCAATATTGTGAAAATGACTATACTACCCAAAGCAATCTACAGATTCAATGCAATCCCTATCAAATTACCAATGGCATTTTTTACAGAACTAGAACAAAAATCTTAAAATTTGTATGGAGACACAAAAGACCCTAAATAGCCAAAGCAGTCTTGAGGGAAAAAAACAGAGCTGGAGGAATGAGACGCCCTGACTTCAATCTATACTACAGAGCTACAGTGATCAAGACAATATGGTACTGGCACAAAAACAGAAACATAGATCAATGCAACAGTATAGAAAGCCCAGAGATAAACCCATGCACCTGTGGTCAACTACTCTATGACAAGGGAGGCAAGGATATACAATGGAGAAAAGACAGTCTCTTCAATAAGTGTTGCTGGGAAAACTGGACAGCTACATGTAAAAGAATGAAATTAGAACACTCCCTAACACCATACCAAAAATAAACTCAAAATGGATTAGAGACCTAAATGTAAGACTGGACACTATAAAACTCTTAGAGGAAAACATAGGAAGAACACCCTTT
This sequence comes from Mesoplodon densirostris, assembly GCF_025265405.1. Lineage (NCBI taxonomy): Eukaryota > Metazoa > Chordata > Mammalia > Artiodactyla > Ziphiidae > Mesoplodon > Mesoplodon densirostris. Next base: position 45,765,694 of record NC_082664.1, read on the forward strand.
GACATAAATCACAGCAAGATCTTTTTTAATCCACCTCCTAGAGTAATGGAAATAAAAACAAAAATAAACAAATGGGACCTAATGCAGCTTAAAATCTTTTACAAAGCAAAGGAAACTACAAACAAGACAAAAAGACAACCCTCCTAATGGGAGAAAATATTTGCAAACGAATCAATGGACAAAGGATTAATTGCCAAAATATATAAACAGCTCATGCAGCTCAATATTAAAAAAACAAACAACCCAATCCAAAAATGGGCAGAAGGCCTAAATAGACATTTCTCCAAAGAAGATATACAGATGGCCAAGAAGCACATGAAAGGATGCTCAACATCACAAATTATTAGAGAAATGCAAATCAAAACTACCATGAGGTATCACCTCACACCAGTTAGAATGGGCATCATCAGAAAATCTACAAACAACAAATGCTGGAGAGGGGTTGGAGAAAAGGGAATGCTCTCGCACTATTGGTGGGAATGTAAATTGATAAAGCTACTAAGGAGAACAGTATCGAGGTTCCTTAAAGAACTAAAAATAGAAAAAAAATAGAATTACCATATGACCCAGCAATCCCACTACTGGGCATATACCCAGAGAAAACATAATTCAAAAATACACATGCACCCCAATGTTCATTGCAACAGTATTTACAATAGCTAGGTCATGGAAGCAACCTAAATGCCCATCGACAGATGAATGGATAAAGAAGATGTGGTACATATATACAATGGAATATTACTCAGCCATAAAAAGGAACAAAATTGAGTCATTTGTAGAGATGTGGATGGATCTAGAGACTGTCATACAGAGTGAAGTAAGTCAGAAAGAGAAAAACAAATATATTAACGCATATATGTGGAACCTAGAAAAATGGTACAGATGAACCGGTTTGCTGGGCAGAAATAATGACACAGATGTAGAGAACAAACATATGGACACCAAGGGGAGAAAGTGGTGGGGGGGTGGGGATGGTGGTGTGATGAATTGGGAGATTAGGATTGACATGTATACACTAATATGTATAAAACAGATGACTAATAAGAATCTGCTGTATAAAAAAATAAATGAAATAAAATTCAGAAAAACAAAAAAAGGTAGAAGACTGTGCTGCCATGAAATGACCATTATGCAGACTTTGCAGAAACCTTGGTAATGTTTGTGATGTATCTATGTTTCTCGACTACCAATTAGAGCTAGGTCTGTATGCATGTTAATGAAGACACTATTTACAAAGTCTACTAACAAAGAGTTAAGGGAAGCTGACAAGGGACGGTGAGGTACCACTGGGCTAGCAACAGTGAAAAGCCAAAACCACTCTAGACTTGAAGGGGCAAGAGGAGCGAGTGATTATGGGAACCTGGAAACAGATCTAGTGTAGGAGGGGCTCACCAAAAGAAGCTGTGGCCTTAGGTAGAGTAGCACAGCTCCTGCCTACCAACAGGCAGCAGAGAGGGGGTCAGGAAAGTAAATATCCTGACTTCTTCCCTCTCTGGCCCCCTGATCTCCTGCTGATGCCTCCTACTGACTGTCCCCAAAGAGAAGCCACCCCACAAGGAAGCCTGAACAATTCAGTCCTCAGAGGTCAGCCTCTATCTCCCTCCCAGGCATGGAATGAATAGCTGGAGAAAAGTGAAGTGAATATGGATGGGCAAATGTGTGTGTGTGTGTGTGTGTGTGTGTGTATACGTGTTTATATTGTTTTGTGGGTGGGGTTAGGGCGTGGATAATACGAAGGTAAGAAAATCAATTAGCAAGAGACTGTAGCAAGGCCAGATTATGACATTCGTGGGCCCCAGGCACTTCTATCTTTGTGGGACTATTCATCAATTTAAAAAAATGTTTAAAATTCTACTTTACAATTGCATCAACATAAAGACAAATGCAATCTAGGTTGGATTATATCAAGTTTTTCTTCTGATTTTAAAAGAAATTGAAACATTTTCAGGGGCCCCTAAGTATCATGGTGCTAGGCACATGCCCACTTTTGCCTAATGGAGAAGGGGGTCCTGGACTGCACAAGACCGGATGTGAAATGGTAAGATCTCAACCAAATAGTGGAATTAAATGGTATATGTGTATCATGTGGGGTTCTGATAGAAAACAGAAAGGACACTCAAGATAATTCATGGAGAGTTTATTCACAAAGGAACTATTTGGAATCTGCAGGTGCGGGGGGGTGGGATGGGGCACCTACCAAGTTCGTGCAGTAACCTAGGGCTAGGAACAACACAGACCCCAGCCATGCACACGCCTGAGGGGAGCAGGAGAGGGGCCATTACCAGAGGCTGGAAAAAGCGTTGTGAGGAGAAGCCGTCCGTAGGAGGAAGAGTGGCTGTGACTTGAGGGACACAGTCAGCCTGGGGTAAACTTGCAGGGAGGAATCCAGGATTATAAATACCCTGTCGTCCTCCCTCCCTCATTGCCTGAGCCCAACGGGAAGTCAAGGGCATGAGACCACTGATGCTGTGCACACATGTTCATTTCTCAGGAAGAGAGCTTTTGGAAGGGTGGAACTGCAGGACCAGTCGGAAGCTATGTGACACATGTAGCCTTTCGAGCATGGGTTTGGACTAGACTCAGCAGTGGAGTTCGGTATAGAATCACCTGGAGGGCTTATTAACCATGATTGCTAGTCTCTCCCCCTAGAGTTTCTCATTCAGTGGGTCTGGGATGGGGTCCAAGAATTTGAATTCCTAACAAGTTCCCAGGTGATGCTTATACTGTTGATCTGAGGAGTACACTTTGAGAGTCACTGTCTAGAGTGTTCTCCATGGACCTTTCTGCCCTAAATATTATGAGGTGATCACTGTATCTGCAAACATCTAGAACAGGGCTCAGTAACATACAGTTGACTCTTGAAGGACACAGTGTGAATTGCACAGTGGGTCTACTTACACATGGATTTTAAAAATAAATACTACAGTACTACATGATCTGCAACTGGTTGAATCCCAGGATGCAGAACTGTAGATAGAGGGGAACCACATATTTGAAGGGCCAAATGTAAGAAATACTCAGATTTTCGACTGCGGAGCGTTGGTGCCCCTAAACCCCGTGTTGTTCAAGGTTCAAATGTAGTTGGTACCGAATAAACCTCTGATGAATTAATAATTAACCTAAATAAAACCTTAACTAAAGCAAATTCTCCTTGACTCAATTTACTCATCTATAAAGCACTCAACCTTCAATGACACACACTGAAGTGGTGGCCAAATGAACACAACAGATCTGAGATTCTGGCAGATATCTTCTAAGCAGGGGCTCTGTTCTGGGCAACTTCAAATCTTCTCACATATCACAGATGCCTATTTACTTTGTTAACATGATGGTTCAAATGTTTTATTCAGTGTGAACAGCATAGTGAATGACTCCATCATTGGTATTTCCAATATATTATATATAATCATTCATCCATCAAATATTAAGTTACAGAGTTGAGGACCATTCACGATGCTAGCCTCTGCGGAAACAAAGATGAACTACTTCTGCCCTCAGAGCTCACAGTCTACTGGGGAAAACAGACACGTACACAGAAAAATTGGTGAATATTATCTTAGAAGGACACTGTGGTAGAGATACACACAGCTATATACAAAATAGATAAAGAACAAGGACCTACTGTATGGCACAGGGAACTATAGTCAATATCCTGTAATAACCTATAATGGAAAAGAAACTGAAAAAGAATAGATATATAACTGAATCGCTCTGCTGTACACCTGAAACATTGTAAATTAACTATACTTCAATTAAAAAAACAGAAGTACATCATGGTAAATATAGAAGTACGAATGGTCGGCTAGGAGCTGGAAGGAGGAAGGCAACTCTGTCAAGGAGCTTCAGGGAAAGCTTCACAGGAGTGAGTTTTGGGGTGAGTGTTAAAGGATGCATAGAGGTTTTCCAGATTTGTAAATGGGAAAGGAGCATTCAGACTGAAAGTCTCACTCGTGTAAACACACAGTGTTTGAAAATGAGTGAGAGTTGAGTATGAATTATTGCATAGGAAATCCAGGAGGGTAGGTGGTGACTAAAGGGATAAAGCTAGAGAGGTAGATTATGTAGGGAGCCAGGTTGTACATAGTCCCTGAATGACAGACTCAAAAGAGCAACCCACTGATATTCTCCTCCAGGAAGTTTCCATAACCCCGAAGGTGGGATGAACCACCCCTGCCCCAGGCTCTTAGAGCGCCCTCCACATACCTTTATCACTGCAGTTACTTCATTAGATTGAAATTATCTGTTCATGTTTTCAATTTTCCTACTAGACCATAAGCTCATCAAGGGCAGAAACCCTTATTCACTTTTGCAGTAGCACATGGTCTAGCATACAGTAGCAATGAATAAATGTTTCCTGAACTGAGGGAACCTGAGGAGGTCTTTCTATTATAGGGTGGTAGTGAGAGAGTTCTCCAGCTGGTTCAACCCTCCAGGGCAGGTGCTGGGCTTTTCTTCTCCCCCTCTCTTTCTTCTTCTCCATCATTCCACCAGGTATCTGGGGTCCCACTTGCCATCCTGAAGGCTCTGAGTATCCCAAGATTTTGAAAGAGGGGGTTTGTCCACAGGAGATAAATTGAAGGGAATAGCTGTTGTTCTCCCATTTCTTTGGGATTTTGATGTAACAAAAATTAGGAAACAGGAAATCTAAGTGCTTCTCTAGTGGGGAGCTGAGGGGTAGGAAAATATTAAAGACCTGAGTAATATAGAGTTTGAGTGATAGATAGGATTTGAGAAGCTAAAGAAAAGGAAGAAAGGCATTCACAGTCCTGGATAATTGCAATCATCCATTTTCTCTGTTCTTCATCCTGAGTTATTAGGGGATGCTAAAAACATATGCATAGGGCTTCCCTGGTGGCACAGTGGTTGAGAGTCCGCCTGCCGATGCAGGGGACACGGGTTCATGCCCCGGTCCCCGAAGATCCCACATGCCGCGGAGCGGCTGGGCCCGTGAGCCATGGCCGCTGAGCCTGCGCGTCCGGAGCCTGTGCTCTGCAACAGGAGAGGCCACAACAGTGAGAGGCCTGTGAACCGCAAAAAAAAAAAAAAAAAAAAAAGAGGATGCTTTCCAGGAACTCTCTAATTCCTTGAGGGCAGGAACCTTGTTTGTCTTATTCATCACTGTGTCCTGGAGGCCTAGAATAGTGCTTGGCACATGGCAAGAATTCATTAATATTTGTTGAATGAATGGATAAATGTATGAATGAAGGAGTTCCCCTAGAGAAAATCCCATTGCAATGCAGATGAGTGTGACCACAAGGATGTTGTTTCCAATTCCAGTTAGCCTCTCAATGGTAATCCTTTTTATCCATCTTCAGTTACATTCCTCTTCTAGTCCTCTCAGCAGCAATTCCAAACCATTTTTCCTCCTTGAATCCCCCAGGCTAAAAATACACACACACACACACACACACACACACACACAGAGACACACACAAAGAAGCCAACAGTCCAGAACCATCTCATCTTCCCATTCTGGATCATTCCAATATGGCCCTATCCATGGTCATTTCCCACCTCAGACATAAGCACACAAAACTGCTCTCATATCCTCCAGTCCTCAAGCTACTGCCCTCTCTCTGTCCCTCACAACCAAGCTTCTCAAAGTAGCCCAGAGTCAATATCTCTCCTTCCTTACTTCCCATTAACTCGTTGCCTATGGAGACTGTGCTCTGACTCAAGCCTTCTGCACCCACCAAACAATCACCACTAGGGTAGCAGTGTTTCCAAATTGCCCTAATCTTACTAGACCTCCTGAGTATTAGTCATTCTGCCTTCCCTTGACTTCCATGGCCACTCTCCCCTCATTCTTCTTTTCCTCTGACTTTTTCTTTTCAGCCTCCTTTGCTGACTCTCCCCTCTGTCCACCCAATCATACTGGTATTACCCAAGGTCTTGTCCTCAACCCTGTTCTGTTCTTATTCTACATGAAATAAGTAGAAATGGAATCTCATCCGCTTCTATGTTTTAGCAACCATATGTATTGTGACAACTCCTAAATATCTCTAGTATGTGAGTTTCAGACATTATCTGTCTATCTAGAAAGAGAGATATATTTAATTGCTAGTTCACATCTGCACCTGGATATCCTACAGCACTTCAAATTCAACATGTCCTAAATTAAACTCATTACATAATATCCCTATCCCACCCCCAACCTGTGTTCTTTCTTCTTTATTTCTATTTTGACTAATTACCTCACCATCTAACCAGGTGCTCCCAAACCAGAAAACTTTAAGTCATCTTAATGTTCCTGTCCTGCGCTGGCTGTGCACTTTACACTCTTATTCTTAAATGCCATTCTCTCACTCCACTGCCAGACCATCAGTCCCTTAAAGTAGGATTTATCCTACTCACTTCTGTATATCCAGGGATAGTAAAGTTACCAAAAGAGATGGGGGAGGAGGAAGATTATATCCTTTTAATAATCAGGTTTTTTGTTTTTTTGTTTTTTTTTGGCTGCACCGGGTCTTAGATGAAGCACGTGGATCTTCACTGTGGCACACAGGATCTTTAGTGGTGGCATGCAGGATCTTTACTTGTAGCACGTAGGATCTTTTTAGTTGCAGCATGAGGGATCTAGCTCTCTGACAAGGGATCAAACCCAGGCCCCCTGCCCCCTGCATTGGGAGCACGGAATCTTGACCACTGGACCACCAGGGAAGTTCCTTGATAATCAGCTCTTAAAGATATCCATTCATTCAAAAAAAAATTTATTGGGACTTCCCTGGTGGCACAGTGGTTAAGAATCCACCTGCCGATGCAGGGGATACAGGTTCGAGCCCTGGTCCGGGAAGATCCCACATGCCACAGAGCAATTAAGCCCGTGTTGCCACAACTACTGAACCTGCGCTCTAGAGCCCGCGAGCCACAACTACTGAGCCTGCTTGCCACAACTACTGAAGCCCGCGCACCTAGAGCCCGTGCTCCGCAACAAGAGACGCCACCGCAATGAGAAGCCTGTGCACCGCAATGAAGAGTAGCCCCCGCTCACCTCAACTAGAGAAAGCCTGCACGCAGCAACGAAGACCCAACGCAGCTAAAAATAAATAAATTAATTTTAAAAAATTGAAATCCATAGTTAACATAAACCTCTTTTTAAAAAAAATTTATTTAGCACTTAATATATATGAGAAGTACTCACGATTTACTTAAATTATCACCTCTTTTTTAAATGAATATTCTTCATCTTAATGACTGCCTGTGGCAACCACTTGTAATAGTCTGTAAAAATCTAACTCAGGGCCTTCCAACATAATTGCTACTAACAAACACTACTGTTACCATTTTACAGTGAGGGTAGGGACACAGCCAGCAATCAGAAACCATTCATGGAAACGTTCAGCAAAAACCCTGACTATACGACTTGCACATTGTATTGTTTAATTAGAAAGGAAATCTTGAAATATACCTGATCCTGCAAAGTACTTCTGTCCACAAAATGGGCAAGAGGAGAGATTTCCCATTTTGTTCACCAACCCGTAATTTGGTAGGAGGGGTTTGGGCTATTTTAATTAATTATTGCAAATTAAATATTTCAACAACTTGAAGTGAGCCCTTAAAAGAATGAAAAAATATACACAGCTCCCCTCTGCTAAGACTGCAGTTGATGATAGAATTCCTACTGTCTTAATCTATAAAAATAAAACCCGAGTTTTCAGCTAATTTCGTTTTCTCAAACAGAAAAAAACAGTGCCACCCCAGTTAGATGCTTTAACATGCAAGTTGATTTCCACTCACAGCTGTGGCAATTAGAAAGTGTACTTAATGGAGTGTCATGTTAATTGTTTTCAGAGTTAACCAATTTCTCCATTTAATTGTCAATTGATTAACCTATTGAAATGTTAAGTGACTCAGTTTCCTTCCAGAGTAAACAGCAGCAGCATATGGTAGCTTCATCAGCCGAAGGCAGCACTCATTTGCTTGGATTCAATGTGCTGGTATTTTCCTACACCTCCCTGAGCTTTTAATTAAATGAGGCAATGTTACATGTATTTGTCTGCTGGAAAGGTTATCAGTGCCACGGCTGACCTGCAGAGGCAAGGTTGAGTCTAGCAGCTTTAACAGAAACAGTTTTCAGCTATGACTGTTGTACTTGATTGCATTGTGATGGTAATTAACTCAAGACTGCTTTCCTCAGTGTGTGTGTGTGTGTGTGTGTGTGTGTTTTCCTGTAGCTCTAACTATGCAGAGATGTTTCCTGTCATATATATGCACTTATTAAGCACTCATTGGATTCTAATAGGCAAATAGTCAAGAGTTTCTTTAGGCTAATATCATACTACTCAGACTGTGATGCCATTAAATAAGTACAATGTTCATTGCCTGCAGCACATTTTCAGAGAAAAAGCCAGCTCCCTTTGGTAGAATTTTGCTCCTTTATTTTCATGGTGTCTCATTCCAGCAGATCTTTACAACTATAAAGTAAAAATGTTTTACGGTTTTCAATTTAAGCACGTATGAGGCCACATAGGGTTGAAGGAGAGACAGACTTGGATTTGGAAGCATATTTCCAATGTTCCCGTTAAAGATTACTGAGTTTAAGTGACCAAATTAATATAAGGTCCTGGTAGTGAGCCATTAATTCAGTCTTCTCATCTCTTGCACACTGTTTTCTGACTCTGGGTGCGCATTGCTTGCGTGTGTGTTTTTACTGTACCGCACTATTGTTTAATTACAAGCAAGCCAATCCACAACTGAGCCAGCATTATCAGCCTTGATAATGTTGGTAGCAGGCAACGGAGACAAAATGATTACAAACCTATGTTGTGTTCAATAGTTCTTTAGAGGATTTCTCTCTTAATAGTTCTGGTTCATTCATGTTTGATTCAGCACATTTGTTCTTTAAAAAAGGCATAGCTTAGAAGAGTTTCAGGGTGGGTTAATAACTCAACTGAAAATGGCTGCTCGCATTGTAAAAGCTTGTTCCTGCGGTTGCTTGGGGCTTTCTTCAGTTTTGCCGCTCTGCAGCTTCGGCCCAGTTGGTAAACAGCTTAAGTCCAGACATCTTTTCATTCTCTGAGCAGCGGATTGAAATAAAAATGCATATAAGTGGCGACTGACTGGCGCTGGCCTAACAATAGCCTGTAACATTATGCAAGGGTATTTACATAGGAATAAGGCCTTACTGAAGGAGATGGGGCAATTAATGGTGTGGGCCACACATATAAGGAAAGTTTGTCCAATCCTTTCCTCAATAAAGATCTTTTGTGAAGTGCTATGGAAACTCATGGAGGCCCCAAAGAGATTAAGGGGAGGACTTTTCTGGAATTTTAAATATATTTGTATATATTTTTTGAAACTTTCCATTTACATCTATATTTATGTAAATGAACGTTTTAAAAAGCCAAATTATATTAAACAAATGCACAGAAAAGAATATGAATTCTTTGTTTTGTTTTAATCCTTTGGGGTAGTTTCTCCAACCCTGGAAAAGAAGGCACACATTTTTTCCATTTCATTCCTCCTCCCTTCTTTTTCTTCTTTTTTTTTTCTTTTTTTGGTGATATTTATTGAGCAGAAAATTGTTCTGAGATAGACAAGTTCCTTAGTTATCTTGTTTCTCTGTGTGTTTGAATTTGAAGCCATCATCTTTAAAATATTTTAAAAGTTTTGCCTTACTTCTTATTTCCAGTCATGTTTAAGCAAAGGGAGGAAAAATTGCCCAGTGGCCAGGCCTAAGGGGAAAATCCTCAAGCCTTTCAGGAGTGTCAGGCAGCTTGGCAGGCACAATGAAAGTGAACAGCCACAAAAACTGGGAGGAACCCCAGAGAAAATGCAAGGGGTGTGTCATAGGAGGATGTGAAAACCTTAATTCAAACCTCGCCTCTTTTTAGGATATGTCATAAGAGAATATCTTGTCAGTCCAGATAAAAATTAAAAAGTCAAATGCTTACATTATTTTCGTCCCAATACTGTCCCAATATATTGTCATTGATTTTTCTTTCTTTTTTTTTTTTTTTTTTTGGAAGTGGGAAGTCCTCCTCACCCCGACGCCTACCCCTAGCTCACCAATCCCAGCAGTAAAAGACAAATCTGGGGTAGCTCTGTCACGTGTTTTCATTCTTATCAGAGACTCACCATCTGCTTCTGCCCTTGGCCAGATAGCATTACTGTTATTATTACTTTGGATCAGAATACTTTTTTTTTCTTTTTTCTTCTTTTTTCTTTTTTTCAGAATACTTTTAATAAAGTATTATCAGCATTCTAAAAGTAAGAGACAGAAAAAGAACCCAAGACCTCTTTGCAGGTTTTAGGACCAGTTAAGCATTTACTATCTATTTTAAGCAAAGTACATTAGTTTCTTTTTTCTGTTTTTTAATGTTTCATCTCATTCGAGGGACACTTTCTAAGAAAGCAGAACTTTGGCAGGGAGCGCTCAAGCTCTGTTCACACTTGCTAATCAACCTGTTCCTACTTCCAAAGTTGCTTTTTTTAATCCCATTTTCTCATTTATAGCTGGTTCATGAAATTCATGCCCATATAGGATGAGTGAAACAAAATCTTAACATGATAACACGTAAGCTTTAGGTGCCTGCGTGTGTGTGGCATACAGAGAAAGCGATTTCAGCTGCAGCCCTGTCAAGCAGGCAGAAATCAATGCCTCATTCAGGACTATTGATCAGTACTAAATTAATTAGACTCCAAGGCTTATGGCAGTTGATAAGACAACTTGTTAATTTAGTCAACGATAGTGTTTTCCCTAAAGCAGCAAATACCCTCTTCTTTAGAAAAGGCATTTCTAATACTTGCTGCCAGTTCTTTTTTTTTTTTTTTTTTTTTTTTTTACTGTTTTCATCTTTCTTTTCTTTTTCTGGGAAGGGGTTCTATAGGGGTATGAGGGGGGAGGGGGAGATCAATAGGCAAAGGAGTGCTGTAGAAATGCATATGCTGAGGAGGCAGTCTGGAATATTCAGCAACCCACTGCCACGTCTGTTCCTAGCCTAATGCTGTAATTTCAGGATGAAAAGAGTGCCGCCAGATTATAACTGGAGACCTGGATTTCCTATGGGGCTTTGGCCATGTAAGGCCACTCCAGCCCCACAAGGATGTTCATTTGGAAGGGGGCTGCTTCCTAAACCTGCATTTAGAATTGACTGATACAGATCGCTTTTGCTTTTCCCTTAAACCTGCAACAGTGATGGTCATAGTCAATAACAAAGACTTGGGCCCTGTCGGTTATGCAAACTGTGAATGGAATGAAGGTATCCCAGAATGCCCCAAACATGGGGCAGTACTTCCTGCTGGCTTGGAAGGACAAAAGGACAAAGCCCGGGAGTGTAGGGGTCCCACCAACAGCTCTTGGAGGCAACAGCCTGCTATCAGCAGCACTCCAACCCTCTGAGAATGCTAATAAGCTAGTGAAGAGCTCAGCTTTCTTGCCATAATTCTATAGTGTGGTTGAGGACCACATAGTGCTCACTAAATAAAGACAACTAATTGAGAATTTTTTGCACATTTTGCCCAGGGGACTTGTTGTTCGTTCGATTCTTTGGGGAGAATGTACCCCTACTGACAAGAGGAACTGATTGTTTTGGCAGCCTCATGTTACTCTTCCCCAGGTCTAAGACTGACTTTCGAAGTATGACAAAAATGTTTAATTTTGTTTTTTTTTAATTATGTTGCTGGGAATTATTTTAGATCTCAAAGAATAGGCGTTCCAGTGTTCATCTAAAAAAAAATCCTGGCAGAGTTTTTTGAATTAAAGCCCTGTTTTTTCTTTTTCTTTCTTTTTTTTTTCTCTTAAATTGTATTTTCTGTGGTGAGGCCTACATTTTTGTGTCTGCAGGTGACACGTTGATTGAAACTAAAATTAATAAATCAGCTGAAAAGCTCACACCTACAGCTCACAGCAGGGCCTGCAAAACACGTTTATAAAGGGAGCTTTATGCCCTCATATAAAGAAGGAATAAATTACAGAAGCACTTGTTGCCCTGGGACTTGATTTTGCTTTGCAATCTGGTATCTTATTTTCGGAGGCTTATTGTTAATCAACAGGTTCCTGGTTGCTTTAGCAGGTGACTTTGCTATTAATCTCTTACTTATCATTATAGTATATTAATGAGGAGGCTTCTAGATGTGGCTCTATCTTCTGACCAAGGAATTAGTTTAAAAGGTACACTTTTTCCTCAATGGCTTGCAGTCAGCCACGTTGAGGACCAAATGCAAAGTAGCATTTTCTACAGCTTGTGTAGTATTAAGGAGTGTTTTACTAACATATGTGTCGTACTGTGCTTTTCTTCTCTCCTACACTTATTCCTTCACCATGGAGGGCAATTATGGAACTTACTAGTCTCTGTTCATTTTTTTTTAACAAAATAAAATTATATATAAATAACAAAATGATATCCTTTCTTATTAATGTGCACCCTCATTTTAATTAAACAATGTCAATGTTTTTTGGAGGTGTGTTCGGAATTAAAATATATGATTTGGGAAGGCAAGAGGTTCAACATTTCTCACCAGAACTAGATTAATAAATGTCATTACAGGTGCAGGAATTTAACCATCGCATTTCCCTTTAGAGTCTGAGGTAATTGGAAATGTTTAAGCTTGACAAAAGAAGGAAGTAAATATACCTAAGGGGGTAGTTTAGACATATAAAGAAGAACTGAGGATTTAAGTCCTCAAGTCTTAAGTTTGTGATTACAAGGATTTCCAAAGCACATAATGGTGCAAAACAGCCCAGACAACCCCACATATAGGAAGAATTGCTTTGTTGCAATCTACAGATATTTCAAAGGACATCCTCTGGCACAGCATTATTCTTATTATTGTTCATTTCCTTTCAAATCTTTAGGACAATCCAGTCCACACCTCAAGGATGCATGCTGTCTTTTTTTTTTTTTTTTAAACCTAAGAAATATCAAGCTTGTGCTTTCCTTATTTTTAGCTTTTTTAAATGACTGGTTTGGGTCAGTTGAGGCACATTTGACGTCACTGTCTACCTCACCCTTTCAGACTAAGTCTTGAGGTAACTCCATTCTGTAGGTTAAAGTCAACATCATCACTGTTTCAGTAAGGTATTTTCTGATTAGGTTTTAGAAGAGGAGGAGGTGAGTTAGAGATATTAGTAGAAACGTTGAAAGCTAATCACAGGAATACATGAGAGTGAACATTAACAGAGCCATCAGATTTGACACTATTTCTGAAATGTTTGTCTATAAAAATGCATAGTAACAAGAAAGTCATCAGAGATATTCTACTGCTGTAATATTAGGCTACTCCCATGGATGGGAGACAATTGGAAATAATGCTATCCTCTTAAAAGTGGTACCCAAGTCACCAGCTTAACAGTCCATTGGAATTATACTACCTAGCTGACCATTTTATAGGAAGCAGGGGAATTTCATCTGATCCGGGTCACTATTGTTACCTGGAATTTGGATCCTCATTGTAGAGTTTTTTGTTCAGGCCGGTAAGCTAGGGAGAACTTCCGTACGGATGACCCCAACCTGCTCCCAACAACCCAAAGATTAAAAAAAATACTTGCCTCTGGCTTGTTTATCTTCTAAAACCCAGGAAGAAAAAATTCTGTTATACACTAGATAGAAACAAATCTTAGACCCCAGTGACCCAAAATCAACCGCTTGAGGTTCTCACGTACCTTGTAATAGCTGTGTGGGGTGGGGGTGAGGGGAAGGGTTTTTTAAAGTGAGGAATAGAAGGAAATGAAGGACAGGGAGGTCAGATCAGTGCTCTGTGACCACCTAGAGGGGTGGGATAGGGAGGGTGGGAGGGAGGGAGACGCAAGAGGGAGGAGATATGGGGACATAGGTATACGTATAACTGATTCACTTTGTTATAAAGCAGAAACTAACACACCATTGTAAAGCAATTATATTCCAATAAAGATGTTAAAAAATAAAAAAAGAAGGAAATGGAGGAAATAAAACTCATAGTAAAAGAAATGAAGGAAGTGGCTGGTGTATTCTAGGATGGTCAGGATAATTTGATAATTGTAGTACAAATTTCTAGAAAACGAAGTTCCATATATGTCCCCAAGTGCTGCAGACTGGCTGGTCTAGGGTGTGTTTACAAAGAAGGACAGTTACCATTAGAGAACTTTACGCCCCTCCAGTTCTCCCTCAAGTACTTCCAGCTAGGGGGGGTTTCAGCCCTTTTTGTCTTTTTACAATTTAGCAAGATCAGACACATTTCTGCAATGCATATGCAGATTTCACCTCTTGTTACTTTCTCTAATGAGCGTTCACTTAATCAATTTGACAGTAGCCTTTATCCCCCTCCCCCTTTTCCCCCCTTTACTTCCACTAAGAAAGTTTTCAGAAAAAAAAGTGTTATCAGATTCAAGGGGGCATTAGCAATGTGAAAGGGTAGCTGGCCAAACTGGGGTGGATGGCGGGGTTTTTCAATGGCCCTACTCTCCTGCCACCCTCTCTGTCCAGTTCCTGAAAACAGGAAGCAGGTCTGCCAGCCTCATAAGGAAGCATGTATTTTAATAGCCGACAGGAAATGATTTTCCTTTTCTCTTCAAGAATTGAAAACAATTAATTGTTATTTAACAAAACATTTAAGCATAGTACTTTGTCATAGCCCCATGCCCCCATCCTGCCCAAGCACCTTAGAAAAGGTTTATGCAAGAGACAAGAGAAACCAATCCATGTTGGCACTCTCCCATCAAATTTCCCAACAGGGCACCTAAATCTCATAACCCGACCGAGGAGAGGGGAGAGCAGGGGCAAAGACCAGGTAGGTTTCAATCTACCCAGAGAATGGGAGATGAGACCCAAACCCCAGGAGTTTTCAATCATATTCTCAACCTCAACCTGAATCTGCTACTGGGTGATGGATGTAACGTACAACAACACATGGCCCAGCTGTTGGGATGTAGCAGGTCCTCGAAGTAAATAAAAATAAATAAATAAATAAATAAAGTGAGTTCTAGCTCCTCCCTTGCCTACAGGCAGCCAAAGCCCTGGTGCAGCATCTGAGAAGCCTGCTTTACCTCTCATTTGGCCATTTTTTCCTTCTTCCAATTCCCTCTTCCTCCCTCCAGCAGAATCAGGTCCTTAATCTTGGACAGTTTTATAACTCACCCACTTGACTCCCTTTCACTTTACCAGGGTCAGAAAAATCACACTAAAGAGAAGAGAGGGGAGGAGAAGGGAGGGGAGGGGAAGCCCACCAACCCTTCCCCCACCGGTTCCCTGCTTGGTAGATCTGGATCTAGTTTTGCCTCTCCTGCTAACTCACCGTACCTTTCTCCCCGACACCTATCCATTAAGTCCTACTAACAGCCAACTGTTCACCTTTTACATTCAAATTGAATAGGAAATTTGGTCTGGTCTCTATCTAGAGGGTTGTTAGGTCACTGACAAATCTTTCTTCTCCTGACCTTTTTGATTAAAGGTGGGAATGTACACCAGCAGCTGCCTACCTTCTCTAACTTGAGTGCCTGTTTTACTCAGCAGGCTGAATCTGTTCTAAGCAAGGAGAGTCTCCAGCTGGGGGTCTTCTGAGGTCTGAGGATGAGCAAAACTTCGAATCCTGGCTTCAACTAGTCTATCTTGAATTCTAAGTGCTGCACTGACATTTTCAAGAAGTCGAACTGAGTCAGTCCACAGCTGAAGAGTCTGCATTATGTCATCTGAACTCTGCTTCTTGTTAGAAAAGCAGAATGGCAGGCCCCATCCCAAGACCTATTGAACCAGAATCTGCATTTTAACAAGATCTCCAGGTGATTCATATGCACATTTCTTTAATCACCTGAGGGTCTTTGAGAAAGTAGAGATATAGAGTACCCTTGTGGGTTCTTTCTATTTGTTTTCTGTCTTCTAATCACAGTCCCTAGTGAGTCAGGGAGGATGTGGAGTTTGGGTTCGAAGAGAGAGAGGGACAGTGGGAATCAGCAGTTATTATTTTATTACTGTTAACCTGGTTTTCTAATACACTGATTTTTAAAATCATCTTGGCACATACACAATTAAAACATATGCTGTTAGGTTCCTATTCCTTCCGGAAATAATTTGGAATTTTATCTAACCCTTCTCTCCTTTGTTTTACGGAAGCACCCTGAAATGCCTTCTACTGTGTGAATGTTTTCTGTTTCGTGAACTAGTAGTTTAACCCTGATTTTCGTTTCACTTAAAATTGGTTTCTGAGGCTTCCCTGGTGGCGCAGTGGTTGAGAGTCCACCTGCCGATGCAGGGGACACGGGTTCGTGCCCCGGCCCGGGAAGATCCCACATGCCGCGGAGCGGCTAGGCCCGTGAGCCATGGCCGCTGAGCCTGCGCGTCCAGAGCCTGTGCTCCGCAGTGGGAGAGGCCACAACAGTGAGAGGCCCGCGTACTGCAAAAAAAAAAAAAAAAAAAAAAAAGCAATTGGTTTCTGTGCAAGTTTCATTCTAGAAGATGTTATGGTTTTCCCGAGCTTCTAGAGGAACTTCTGGAGAGGTGTTCCCAGGCCTGTGACAGAGGATACCCCCTTGCAAAGGTTTAGCCTTTCTTGCTCCAACACCTGAGTGTGCTGCCAGCCCCGGGGCAGAAGTGCAGGGAGCGAGGGCAGTAAGTAGGAGAGCAAGAGGACAGAGACTGGGATTTACTCAGCTGGTTCTGCCATAAGGGATGCTGCAATCTTTGGCAAGTGATTTAACATTTCTCAGGCTCCAGATCCTGCTCTGGGAAAGGAGATGATGACTGGAAGGGTTGTTGTGTTGACAAAAGAGGTAAAATTTCAAAAGAGCCTTCAACAAAGTGGGAGGTTGGTAAATGGGGTAGGGGGGTGTCCCTTCCCCTTATGCTTTCTTGGCGAGGCCTCTGAAGAGCTAGTCAACAAGGAGACTGGTTGCCTCACCCCCAAAGCAAAGGTCCTCCAACTTGGAAATGAGGCATTTAAAGGTAGGTGAGAATCCACGCTCCTTGGCTTGATGATTATAAACAGTCCCCACTTCCTACACACCTACGATGTGACTGTGACATGTGGCAAGTGCAGTAACCTTCCTGAACCATTCACTCTGCTCTGTGAAATGGAGATTATAATGCCTAATAGGATTGTTGAATTTGGTAAAAGAGCTTGCTTCTATGTCCATTATCTCACTGAATCTTTCCAATGACAGTGAAATAGGCCTATTTAGCCCCATTTTACAGCTGAGGACACTGAGGTTCAGAGATGCCAAGTAATTCACTTAGGCTCATATGGCTGATACGTAAGAGCTGGGTTTTAAGCCTGGATCTCTCTAATCCAAAATTTATGTGCTCTCCATTGTACTTCCTATGCCTTAGGGAGACTGATAAGTAAAAGGGAAAGCAGATAATGGTAAATACTTTAGGATTTCTGATCTCTAATAACATTTCAGTTCACATTCCAGGAAGGGAGTGATTTTCAAACTTCTTCATTTATCATTTTTAATCTGCAAAAAAATCAGCACCTAGCCAAGAGAGGAGAAATTGCCCCCCTACATGGTGTCAATCTTGGCAGATCACAAAGCAATTCTTATCAAGTTGGATGTGCCAGACCTGAGAAGCAGCAAGATTTGGTTCCTTACTCTGCCTCTGAATAGAGTCAGAGCTTCAGGCTTCGGGGAGGGACAGTCTCTAACAAAGATCGCCATGTCCGGGAGCAGATGGTGCTCAGAATTATGGGGATGTTATGAACGAAGGTGAATTGACTCCAAACTTACACCCTCATTCATCTGGTGAGTCACCCTAATTCAGAAAGAAGGGGCTTGAGGAATGATGAGAAATCAAAATACATCGCTTGGGAATCAGTTGAAGAAGGGAGAGGCAGAGAAAATGGGTGGGGAGTGGGAAGAAAAAAGGTCATACCCTTTTGGTACCCTTAAAAAAAGCACAGACCGGGCCTCCCTGGTGGCGCAAGTGGTTGAGAGTCCGCCTGCCGATGCAGGGGATACGGGTTCGTGCCCCGGTCTGGGAGGATCCCATATGCCGCGGAGCGGCTGGGCCCGTGAGCCATGGCCGCTGAGCCTGCGCGTCCGGAGCCTGCGCGTCCGGAGCCTGTGCTCCGCAACGGGGGAGGCCACAACAGTGAGAGGCCCGCATACCGCAAAAAAAAAAAAAAAAAAAAAAAAAAAAAGCACAGACCATCGAACTCAGGCTTCGATGCTGAACCTGCATTATGCATTTGCATGGGCAGCATTTGATCCCGACAGGTGGAAAGTGTATTTCCTGTGCAGTCTGTTAAACACAGAGTGGGTAACTGTGGCACATGAAGACGCTGTGTCTACAAATAATGTGTTCACACACAGAAAAATTCTTGACAATCTAAAACGGACTTAGACTTGTTAATGAGTGCACCATGGGTGAACGTATGTTTCTTCTCTGTTGCATTAGGGAGAGCAACATCGTGGGTAAGATGACCCTCAGTCTAGTTAGACTGGCCCTTCAGAACCTCAGCCTCTATTTCCCAGACCTCAGAAGTAGGGGTGTACCTGTAAAATAATGTCAATTAAGAACAGTCTTCAAAATAGATAAGGATCATTATTTGCTTTGAATCAGTGCTATCAAAGTGCCATGTTTTACATAAAATGCAAGAGAAGTATTTTCATTCGATTAGCCTATAATGTAATAGTGTTATGGCTGATAGTAAGATGAGCATTTTAGTGACGTTTGATTAAAAAAAAAATTTGCTAAGATAAGCAACTTCCTTCTCCCTTACATGGAACTTTCTTCTTTTTTAACCATGTATTTCTTGCTCAGCAAAAGTGACATAGCCACCAGATATTTTATTTCCTAATAAAGGTACATATAGTTTGAGTGATTGATGAAACCAGGATAGCTTTCCAATTCAAATGGTTTGAAATTCTAGTGTCTGATATTTATAGTGAAATATGAGCATCCTCTTATTTTTACAGGCAAAAGAAATTCAAACATCCTTTCTTAATAAAATTCTAAGCATAGCAATCTCTGAGCTCCAGGTGAATCAGCAAAGCATTTCTGGGTTGAGGTTCTCAGCACTTAAGGAACAACTTCCAGAAAAGTTCAACTTCTTGGAAGCTGAACCCTGAAAATAAGAAACACCCCAAATATTTCTGTTGGGTATTGTGTGTTATTATTGTTGGGTTTTTTTCCCCTTCCGATTTTCTTTCTATGTGCCTGTGTCCTTGTCCCAGGAAGCCCCCTGGACTGGCAACTCTCTAATCTGTCTGCATCCTGGTTTTATTAGGTGGAAGGCATCAAGTGATAATGTACAACCTTTTTTTTTAAAAACATGGACAGGTTTGTTTTTGTAACTGTCAGCAATGTTTTGGCTATTTTGAGAATGTAGGACAGGGTTAAGGATTAGTACCAGCATTCTTTTTTTCTGTGTATCAGAGCCGCTTAGCAGTAATTAATCAGGACATTAGGTTTTGTGCCTTTGGTTCAGGTCATTTGCCTATGAGCTGCTCCAGCCTTATACAAAGGCATACTGCATATGTTTCTGGGTACCTTTTTGAGAGAAGATTTAAATTGGCCAGATGAATAATACTTTGTTACAAGTGTTTTGCCCTAGGCAAAAAGGTTTTCCTCATATTATCATAGCCTGAAGCTGCAACCCTCAAGCTTGATGTGACTGGTGTTATACTGTCACATGGCAATGATGTAAGAACAGGCCTCTCTGTGTCAGACAAATCTGGATTTAGGGGAATTATAGCAGATGTTGCAAAATGGCAACAGTTTAGCAAGTTCCTTTTATCCTACTGTTGGGAGGCAGGACTACTAAGTGTACCAGACAGAAAAGAATGTTTTCTTTGATCCTTTACACTCTGGGGTAGGGACTTCCCCAGTTAGAGAACATCATTAATGATATAGTTATACAGTCACTGATGGATCAGAATACAGAATTAAGGGTTGGCTTTTTATTTTTAGTATTTGTTTTGATTCAGCTTAGTATTTGTGGTCATTTGCATTACATTATAAGCCTCAGAAACCCTCTAAGATTTTATTCTTATTAAAGAAAGCCTAATTCAGTGGAAGAAACTGAAGAACAATAACAAAAACTAACCTGCACACAAAATATTTTAACTTTGGCAACCCTATCCACTCAAAACTGTTATGCAAAGCTAAATTACGTGAATTCCGAGAAAGAGAAAAATAGGAAATATCGTATTTTAATTTTCACATTCTAAGTATTAATAAGTATATTCAACCATGTTGCATAACAAGGTACCCCGCATTGTCAGTGCTCATTCAAGTCTTCATTTCTTAAAAGAAAAGCTGTTTTCAAAAGCTTTGGATTCCTCTGATCTGGATTCTTTCCCATTCCATTCTACTAAAATTAATTCATACATATGATCAAGGTGTGTAGGTAGATGACAGTGACGTGGGGACAAAAACAAACACAAAAGCCATTCCCTGATAGAAGTGATGCCAGGTTTGATTTATGGGAACTGTGTCTAGCTGTGGTTTGTGTGTGTTTCTAGTCTCTAGAACCTTCTTTTGGAAATGTAGTATTAAATATCACTACAGCATGTTGTCCATGGCACTTCATAACATGCCTGCAGAAGTCAGCCTGTGCATGCAGGACAATAAGAAATAATTTCCTACTAGGTAAAGATTTCCAGTGACTTAAAACCCACACGCATAATGAGTTTGCTCTTTTTATGCAAATGTTTATTGATCATTTCCATTGGAGCATTAGACAGTGAAATGTATGCAAATATTTAGAAAATTTCTTTAAAAGGTTTCTATCTTTATGAAGAGTATTTTTTAAATTTTTAAAGTATTTTTATTTGCCAATTGTGATCATTGTTGGGAGCCTCCGAAATAATTAGTGTATCCTCTTTTTTCAGACAGTTTTCAATGAAAACAGAGAAAAAAAATGAACATAAGTTATGTTTAAAGAGCATCAATATAGGTAGCTATATTTTGTATATATATATATAATTTTTTATTGGAGTATAGTTGATTTACAATGTTGTGTTAGTTTCAGGTGTACAGCAAAGTGAATCAGTTATACATATACATATATCCACTCTTTTTTTTTTTTTAGATTCTTTTCCCATATAGGCCATTACAGAGTATTGAGTAGAGTTCCCTGTGCTATACAGCAGGTTCTTATTAGTTTATATTTTGCATATGTTTTTAAAGATATCAAAGGTAAAGACAATCACAAAAGCAGACTGTCAATAATGTTGCATCATTCTTTATAAAATACTATCTGTAGTTGTATTTGATTATCTTTGTACATTTCACTTATTTTACCACTGTTTGACCTAGAGAAAGGATTTGCCTAGGCAGTGCAAAGAGAGAGAATGTTGAGGAAGATACTGGGTTTGTCATTTGAGTAATAGATTATATAGAAATGGACTATAATTACATATATTGCTGCCCCTTTAATAAGGTAAACATGTGTTCTCAAAAGAAATGTGCTGGAAATCAATTTACATTTTAAAATTCTAAAATCATATTTTATTTAAATATAAGACTCGGTACGTTTGTCCTATGAAGATCTTTAAAAATGGGAACTTCCTTAAAAGCGGCTTTGCTCTAACTTTGAATTTAAGGTTATATGATAAAATGCACACATTTATTGAACATCATTCATCCAAACTCCTGACTGAATCCTTTCCTATGATTTAAATCAAGCTCTCTGTCATCCAAAGCCAGATCAGCAACACATTTGATGTTTGGTTACAAAGACAACCATAACGGTTGGGTTAAGTATGGCACTGCATTTATTGGTGCTTCTGTAGACTTTCGAAGGAGGAAAAATGAAAGTGGCTTTGTGAAACCTGCTGTGTTAAGGTCAGAGGGACTGCTAAAAATGTTTCCAATAAAAGGTTTTTAGTTTTGTTTCCTTTTTTTTCCCTGAAACGTCTGTCCCAGATATCTCAAAATGCAGAAGATGCATATCTATCTTTTTCAGAAATCCCAACACAGCTCTCAAACACCCTGGCACCAGACAGTAATTCCCACACATACGTAGCTCAATCTAAGAACAATTTGGAAGAGTCTGCAGCACGGTAGTAGCATCTGTTGTTTCACTGTTCAATAATTCACAGTTAGCCAAAGTAGGAAATGCAAACAATCCTTTTTCATATTTGCATACTTGGAATTTGGCTTTTTGATTCATGATTATTCCCATTAGCTTTGAAAATTCACGTTTCTGTCTAGTTGCATGTTTTGCTTGAGTGAGCTCAAATTATGCTCTTGACTCAAATATTATTACAAGTGTAAATACTTTGGAGATATAAGTGTCTGCCACTGATTTGGGGGTGTTTGTTTTATTGATTTTCATCTGGTGAGTTTAAAATATAAGTAAACTTTTCATGGAGGGTTTGGGGCATTTGTTTGAACACTCCTGGAGTAATTGGAAATGCAACAATTGTTTAAAAAGTGGCATTGTCCATGAAAAGATTTAGTGAGGGATGAAGAAATTTCTTGAACCTAAAGACCTAATCTGGTGATCCAATTCTCCCCACTGTGTCCATTCCCGTGAAACTCCATTTACTTGCCCCTATCCATCACCAGCTCCCCGCATCCTACCTAGCCAATCCTCTAGGTTTCCCACATTGTCTCCTCTTTTGTCTTTTCAGTCTAAACAGAAGAACAACAGATAGGGTTCTGAAGGGCAGGGAGCATCAGGAGAATGGCTGAGATGAGGGTCAGAGTCCTGCCCCTACTGCCAACAGTTACTAGGGTTTGTGCTGCCCGGCTGAACAGTGTTCAAAGGCTTTGCTGGGCTTTGTTCCACTGTGTAGGGATTAGGCCTGGCGGTCTGAGAATTTGCCTTCTAATTAAAAAGGATAAAAGATAGAAGTAGCATTAGACTAAAACAGAGCAGTGATACTTCACAGGCTGATTTTTTTTTAAGTCACAAGACAACGCAAGAAGTTGTCGGGATATTTTATTTCTTTAGTATTCCAGTCAAATTTTAAAAAAGAAAAAAAAGAAAAAAGAAAGAAAGAAAGAAAACTTTGGAAACTCTTCCCAGCTGTTGTGCATGGTGCATGGAAGTCTAATTGCATCTAAAATATCTGATGTTTACAGTGAGACTGCTATGGTGGAGGATTTGCCGTCAGCATTGGAGAATGAAAGCTGATTCCAGAGCCTCCTTCCTCTTTCTCAAATGCTGGCAAGAAATTAATTCTACCAAAAGTGAATTCTGCTTTTCACTCCACCCCAGTGTGCCTTGCTCTCAAGCCTTCCAGTGCCTACCCTACCTATTCTCTTTTCAAGGATCAATCATTCCTTTCATCTCCTTGCAGCTGTAGACACTATCTCAACCAGGTGTGAAATGCAATTAAGAAATAATTCTGACCTCACAATCTTTTTTTTTTTCTTCTTAATAGCAACTCGATGGAGGGCGGTTTTTAAACTTTCCCATCAGCACTGTTAATGTTTTGTGACAGTAAATGTGATTCTGCATCTACATTTTGTTAAGAACGAAGCCATCCCCAGATCCAGGGGCAGACTGGCAGCATCCAAACAGATGATGCACCCTCTTAAACGCATTTGCCTGCCCTCCAGTGCGGCCCTTATTGCCGTGTATAAAGAACTCTATGCTGACAGCAGAAGTGCAAGTGACACTTGTTGAATTTAACCAGCGGCTGGGAGTGTTTTGCCAAGTACTCCAGAGACTGGTTCTACCCTCTGTATCGCAGGAAGGCATTTGAGGTGAGAATTTCTGTTAGAAATGCTGTTGGGATTATACAAGTTAGTTGAGGTGGGTTGTTTTTTTTTTTTTTTTTTAAGGGAGAAAAAAGGAGGAAACAGTTTTGTGGAGGACTTCAGAGCTTTCAAAGCCACTGAGCTCAGATTGCAGACAAGTATAAAGGAATGTTCCCTCGTTCCCACAGAGCTCATGTTACGTCATGAAGCCAAAAGACTGAATTTCTTATTTTCCACTTTTCTTATTTTTTCGATTTGCCCAGAATAAAGAAATAAAACTCCCTTAGTAAAGGGATTTTTTAAAGTATGAGATTATAATGAGACTAACCTCTATATTTCAAGAGACACTAAATATGCTTTTGTTCATTTTTTTTGAAAAATCCTTTTTTTTTTTTTTTGCTTACTTTTATTGAATTGAGCAAGTTATCAATGGCCTACATTAGGCATAACTGGAAACTTGGAAACCAGGGAAAGCACACAGAGCCATCTCACTACCTATCATCCAGTTTGGGGGACTAAGTCTATGAATAATGTGCATGTTGTTTTCGTCATAAGACTGAATTCAGTATTTCTAATTTCCTAAAGTTGAGCCTTTTTTCTTTTAACGCCTAAACAGAGTGAATAGGTCAGTGGCTGTATTTTTTTAAATAAATGCATTACATTATGCACCTTTACAAAATATTTAAGAAATAATGCTTGCAAAATAATCCATATTGATTTTCATGGTCAGCTTTGTGAAAAAGAATAAAAAGATTCTCCCCAGTTCTGAGTTCAGGGACAGCCATGGTAATTTATGTTAAATTTCAGTCCCTTCTTTTATTTTTGTCTTTTTGAGATAACCATTCCCCCTGCTGATTTTCCAAATGTAGCAAAGCTGGGTCTGCTAGTTCCACTCTAAAGAAAACAAAGATAATAATCTGATTTAGATGTTGAAGAATATCAGTATGAATGACAACGGTAGTAGGTAACAGTGAGTCAACATTTCTCTTTCCAATCCGTTTCTCTTTAGCATTTAAAATATGTCAGCCAGTAGTACAAAGCCAAACCACTTTAAGAATGTAATTCACAATATTTTGGCTTCTATTTTTTACTAGCTTTTGAGTAATATACTGTACAGAAAGAGGTCTTTGTTGTGTTTATAATACATGTATAACCTGGTGGGAAGTGGAATAAAAAATGTATATTATTTGCATAACTTGAACTAAAGAACCTAGTGCATTATTGGGTTTGAATGTCTTAAATTTAAGTGAGCTGGCTTAAGAGTAATATTACTCTATTACTCTTTTGTAATTCATATAATGAAATCATACGGCTACAAAAAATTTAAGGTTTTAACAATGATAAGTGGGGCCTGATTTTTGAACTCCTTTTTAATGAAAACAGTAATTTATAAACCAGCACATGTATGCCCCTTTTTGTTTGCTGACAATAAAAGGCTGTAGCATTTGTATCCTTTCATCTGCTCTCCCCTCCGTGCATGAGGGAGAAGCCCATTTAGCCTAATGGTGCAGGCACCAAGGACTAACACCTCCTGGACTATGGAGAACTCTGCTTCCCAGACACAACCATTGGAATGTCTGGATCCCGTGCACCTTTCTGTGAACTGACAACCACTCCACAGCAACCTGCATTTCCTTCAAGTCCACCATGTGAGCCTTTTGAGTAAGTTGGGTGCGACTGAAGCTCCAAGGCTCCCAGAGCTTGCACCACACATAGAAAGTGAGAACAGACTTCACTTCACCTGGGTGGTGCTAGTCATCTTTAAATCCCATGGGTGAGGGATTTTTCCTTTAGTGGAAACATAGACCCATAGCAATGCACCATCCCCCCACCTCAGAAATGTGCTTTTGCTTTTAAAATAGCTGAAGTTACTTAATATTTGTATATAGGGAACAGAATCTTAAATGTTTTTTTTTAATTTTTAAAAAATATTTATTTAATTATTTGGCTGTGCCTGGTCTTAATTGCGGCACGCAGGATCTTCAGTGCGGCGTGCAGAATCTAGTTCCCTGACCAGGGATCGAACCCAGGCCCCCTGCATTGGGAGTACAGAGTCTTAACTGCTGGACCACCAGGGAAGTCCCTTAAATGCTTCTAATTGTACTATCACAGAAGTTCATGTTGTTTACCTGGCTGCGTGTTCTACCTTACCGCTAAAGAGAGATTATTCTTGTCTATATATCCCCTATTTCAATAAGCGATATGGTGTAAAACCAGATGTTGGAATTCTCCCTCTTGCTGTGCCAAATAAATAAGATTATTATATATAAACTATTTTACTCCAAAATTACTAAAATATTTCTTGAAAGGACGTAGGAATGACTAAATTAAACTAATAGAATGAAAAATAAAGGAAGCGATCAAATGTACAGAAGCAAATAGAAATTGTTTAAAATAAGATATTACGCATTTGGAGTATATACTCATTTCTTATCAAATAAATTCAAATATCAAATACAAATGACATTGTCTTTTATTAATTTGATTAAACTTTTTTTTTTAATTTTAAAACTGCTCATATGGGGCAGGAAAGTCTTTCACTTAGAGTACTTTATCCTATAGTAAATGGAGTGGGTCTCCTTCCTGAAAATACAATGCTACAGGCATAATTATAGTAACAGTCAACTCCATCATCTAAATGACTATGTTGAGGATGTAATAACTAATTATTTTTTATCTTAATTTTAAAAAGCAAAATCTGAAACAGATCAGCTCAGTTGGAATCACGCTTTCAAAATGTTAAAACCGTCTCACTGGTTCTACAAAGGGCATCCTAAAGATCCTTCCAGTTGACTTTCTGCTTTTTGTATCTGGAAGGAGAGGGGTGGGGGAAGAGAGAGTTTAGAGAGGAGGTATTGGCTTGAAAAATAAACTTGGATGAGTTGCAAGCTCTGAAAACAGATTTCTTTATCTGAAAGCCAGGTTGGACCCCAGACTGCTATTCTGAGCCACCTGGTCCAGTTGAGAAGACTGCCATCTCTAAGATGGCATATGAGCTGGGTGCTTTTTCACTTCCTTGTCTCTGGACTTTTTACAGCCTTAAGTCTCTCCTAAGCAGGAAAATTCCACTTTTGCCAATCTGTATTTTGGAGATATGGACTACCATCTACCTGTGTGGGGCTGAGATCATAAAAGTCCTTTCCCTGGCAATACAATTTGGATTGGAACCAAGGTCATAAGGTAAATAGACAGTGCTTTATCCTCTCAGCCAAGCCCTTGATAAGGGGCACTCTTTGATGTTCAGAATGATAGTTGGCTTTTTCAGAACTTATATCCAAAACTGTAATACATAATGCATTTGCTTCCATCGTAGAGCTGCTGATACATGGTTGAAGGTCAATTTAAAGATTACTTAATGACAAGAGATACTTTAAATCAACCAAATGCTTCAGAAAGCAAAAATGATCCTCCACTAACAAAAAATAAAAATTGCAAGCAAATATACGTACAGTTTTCAACTTCTTCCCAGTAACTCATTATATTTCTTCTTTTAATAAAAGCCAGCTGCTGGCTGGTTGAATCCCTCACTAATGGTGCCTCTTTCTCCATGGCTTCATCATGGTTAAATTACTTGCAGTAAACAGTGCCCCTTCAACAAGGTGTAAAGTCTTCCATGATGCATAGAATGGTCATATCGACTATATTAGTAATAAATGGCTTCCACCTGGTGCCTAATTGCAATGAAAACCTGTTCATTTTTTCCACATCCTTTGGTTCTGAAAATTGTCTCTTATTTGCTCACCGGAGCAATATAAATGTGGAGCACATAACATAGGTTGTGTTAGACGCTTTACCAGGGCAAATGCTACACACAGAACCCTTGACTTCTGCAGTTTTTCCTTGATAAAAATCATTGCTTCCTTTGCACATCCTAGTAACCTATTTCTTTCTTGTCTCTCCTATGACATCTGGTTTTGTTGAGCCTCATCTTGACTGGATTTCAGAAGATGTTAGAAAGAAAACTAACATAAAAATGGGGAAGAAGGAACAAAACAACAGAGATCTGAAGGCTAAAGTTAATAGTTAGTGGTAAGTTACATCAAAATGGATGCCAGATTTATACCAAAATCAGAGGTTGGAAAAAAAAAAGTTTCCTCTTTAAAAAAGAAGGTAGCCACATTATTTAACTTTCTTCTGATTTTTTCCTTATTGAAAAAAATGCTGTGAAAATGAATTAGGTTTTATTGGCCTCTATAAACCTAATGTGTTTCTGACCCATTCTATTTTTATACCTTTTATTTACCTATTCATAAAGAGTAAAAGAACTAATAACAACAATAACTACCCTTAATAAGTGCTTGCTGTGTGCCAACTCATTTAATCTTCACATTATCCCCATCTTACTAAGCAGAAAACTGAGGCAGAGAGAGGTTAAGTACCTTGCTCAAGGTCACACAGCTGGAGGTGGAGCAGCTATGACTTCAACCTAGTAGTTGGCTTGAAAGCCTGCCTTTTTAAGCACTATGTTAAGAGCAACCCAACACCATCCTATGGAAAGGAAGGTCCCAGAATTGCACATCCTCTCTGTTTATTAAATATGAATCTTTACTAGCATAGACTGTAGAGCTTGATTGCCTGAGTTGAAGTCTTTTACTAGTTATATCATGTGGGGCAACTTATTTAACCTTTCTGTGACTGTTTCCTCACCTGAAAAATGAGAACAATAATAGTCCCTCTCTCAAAGTGGTATTGGTAGGATTAGATGAGCTGGCCTATAAAAACTCAGAATAGCACCTGGTTTGATGTGGTCAATGCTTAATAGGTGTCTTATTTTCTTTTGTTGGTGTTAAGTATCCTAGTGTTGATTTCCTCTGCCGGGATATGTCAGGATATGTGTCTGCTGTCACCATATAGCCTGGTGAGCAAATAGCTCTTCTATGAGCCATCTGAAAAAGAATGCCAGGGTCTCCTTTCCTTTATCGGAGCTCTTAGCCAAAATTTTATATATATATATATATATATATATATATACATACATATATATCTATACACACACACACACACACACATATATATATACACTATACATATATATTAATCTATATGTTCCTAGGGAGGAACAAAATGTTTGGCTTTAAGAGAGTATTGAAAAAAAAAAAAAAAGAGAGAGTATTGATTATAACGTAGTATACTTTTAAAATCAAAGTGCAAAACTCAAAAGCATTTTTAAATTAGCTCAGAAATTTTTTTGAAAAATTGAAGTATGCTATCAACATCATTGAATACAAAATCAAAGTCTCACAACTTATAACGTGGAACATTCAATAACTTCTTAACATGCTTAGTGCTGGAGTACACAGCCAGTTGCAGTACCTGCATACATTCTCTGGACTTCATTCTGCGTTTCTCACTGTGATGTTAATGGTTCCTTTGAAGAGGTTAAAAGCATATTGAGAGCAGCAATCGATGCAACTGTATTTATATTTCATAATTTTCTCAAATCTGAGGGTATTCCTTAATCAGAAATGTATTCAACAGGTTACAAGATAAAGGACACTTGTCACACTAATGAATATTGCTTATTGTCTTTGTACCCTGACAATGATTTTTTAGCATAACACACATCAAGATTATCTTAATATTCCAATGCTAAATAACTATGTGTTCATAAAAGCCTTTTAGAAATTTGAGCAAAATTTTCAGAAATTCTTATCCTAAATTGTTGCTTATGTAAATTGGGCCCATTTTTATTTCAATGTTTTTTTTTGGCCACATTGAAGTCATGACCAGTTTCCCTGGGAAGTCAACAGAAATTTGGCAGGTGCTTTGCAGGGCAGAGAACAAGAGGAGAGGTAAGCTCAGAAGGTAATTGTACAATTTCGGATACCTTTCTTCAGCTTTCGACATTCAAACCCAAAATAGTACTCAGGGGAAGATGGGAGTTGGGAGAATTTTGAATCGGGAGTTGGCTGATTTGGTAACTCTCTTCTGGCTAAGATCTAGAAACATGGGGAGAGAACCTCTACCGATGAAGTAAGAAGGGACCCACACACTAAGCAGAGCTCACCTGAGGGGGGGAATATGCCCACCACCACCATGACCCACTGACACCAGATTTCTCTGAGGGTGTCTGCAGGCCTTTAAAAGCAACGGCCAAGCCCACAAAGAACAATCTAACGTGTGGACTAAGGAGAAACTGAAGCACGAGGTGGATTTTCTTTTCTTTACATTTCTTTGTGTTGATCATACTGTTAGTGTTCTCTATCAAAATGCCTTTCTCCAGTTTCCTCAGCCCAGCGGTTTGAAAGTTTGCATGAAGTAGACACATATCACTACATATGAACAGTGAAATGTATTTGAAAATAAATGTTTTAATTAAAATTGACATTTCTAAGCCTACTGCTGAGGGCAGCTGCTTTTTCTCTAAAATTACTTTGTCCATCTCCATTGGAGTCCAATATAAGAGGAGTTCCCATCCCACTTTAATACTGATTTAATATCAAACAAACAGCATTACTGTGTATACACAAATTTTCTACTTTGGGTTGTTAAACCAGTTCTAAAAGACTACAAACGGATTTTGCACTCTCATAAAGCATTCACCTATTTTGCCTATTTTCCCCAAATGTATGCATTTAACAAGTTGACTGCCCAAGACAAGTGGACTAGAAGCTCTCTCACGCAGGGTTTATGGATGGAGAGGGTCAAGGAGTAGACGTCTGTGCCTGCATTTGCCCCTGTGCCCTCAACGTTGCTGGAACTGGCACTGTTGGGGAGGTGTGTGTCATCAACAAAGCGCCAGATGTTTGGGAAGCAACCGTAGCTCCCAGGCTGGATTGAGCCCTTAACTATGCAGTAGGCATCATTCATTCACTCAACAAATACAGCAGTATTCCAGTCCCCACTAGCTTACATTCTAGTGAGAGGAGGAAGAAAATAAAATTATGTAGCATATTAGCATTTGGGAGTTGTGATGGGGAAACATGAAGCATAGAAGGAAGAAGGGGAGGTCGGGGAGTGAGGGTGTTTGTTATTCAGAAAAGAGTGATGACATTTGAATGAAGAGTCAAAGGAGGTGAGGGAGCAAGACATGCTGAGATTCTGGAGACGAGTGCTCTGGACAGAAGGAAAGCGAATATCCTGAGGCAGGAACGTGCCCGGTGAGTTTAAGGAGGCAGCAAGGAGGCTGGGTTGCTTGGGCAAGGTGAGCAGAGCGAGGAGATCAGGTCGGGGACGTAAGGCATGGTAAGAACTTTGGCTTTACTCTGAGCCATTGTTGGGTTTTCTTTTAGTGGGCTAACATGATTTGACCTATTTTTAAACAGATCGTAGCCCTTTCTAAACACATATATCATTAAGTCTCACAACGACCCCCTAAAAGGGTGTTAGTGTTATTATCTCCATTTTATAGATGAGTTAACTGAAGCACAAAGTTGCGTGACTTGCCCAAGGTTACACCTAGAAGGTAGGAGAGATGGGTTTTCAAACCCAAGCTGCCTGGCTACAAGCCCTGGCTTCTAACTGCCATGTTCTCCTGCCTCTTGGCAAATTGAATCGAAAGTGAGATATCCTGCCACAAGAGGGGCTTGCTTTTAATTGGGCAGCCCGACAAATGCATATACAGATGTAACAATATTGCACCGAGTATATTAAATATGCCGTCAACTCCCATACTTCAATAACCACCTAAAAATCAATGACTTAGGTCTCTTTCTCTAAACTAGGTCTCTCAGTGCGTCTCCTGAATTCAACAGTCTAATTCAGTTCAGTGAGTTCAACACCCTTGATTAATAGCCTATCATGGGCTGGAATCAACACTAAGCAGTTGCGTTATCTTTGCCCTTAAGGAATTTATATCATAGATCATAGAGAAGCTGACATATAAGTGTTGTTCAGTTTAATGTCTCCCAAATATCTCCACCTGGAGGTCTTGTGGACACTTCACAGCAGCAGGAATCTTCCCAAATCAAAAAATCTTCCTGCCCTGGTGCCCCTCTTGTATTTCATTTGTTTGATGATGATACTCCCTTATGCAGAGATTTTGGATTCATCCTTGACATCACCTGTTCTCTCATTCCCGTCCTCCTTCTGGCCAGTGTCCTGTGAGCTCTGACTCTTAAGGATTTTCAGGATGACCCTCTCCACATCCCCTCTACTACCTTTCCCTCCTGCAGGGCACCACCTGCTCTAAGCAGAGCAGAGAGGGGCTACATTTTCTATAAAGGGCCACATAGAGTCTCTGTCAAATATTATTCTTCGTTTTGTTTGTTCGTTTTACAACCCTTTAAAAATGTAAAAACCATTCTTGACTCCCAGATAAGAGCAACAGTCCCCAACAGGTCCATCTACTTCCAGGGCTTTCTTCTAGGGTGTCCTCCCACACTGGCCTCCCCTGCTACTCCCACCCACCTTTCTGTATTAGACATTTTACAGTCCCCAAGGCTTTGTTTCTTTCCTTTTCATTTAAATCGTTATAAAAGAAGCCCATATTACTGTCCTCCTTTAAAATCTTCAATATGCCCCTCTTATTTGCAGAATAAAATACAGACACCTTATATACAAAGATGCCTTCTGGTCCCATCTCCCATCCCTCCATCCTCCACACGCTATGAAGGAATCACAAAGAGCTCACCATTCTGCAAATACTCTATGGTTCCCTGAAGCCTTCCTATCTTTGCACATGCTGTTCCTTCTGCCTGGAATGCCCTTCCTTCCTTCCTTTCTCTTCTTCTTCTTTTTTTTTTTTTTTTTTTTTTTTTTTTTTTTTTGCGGTTCACGGGCCTCTCACCGTTGTGGCCTCTCCCGTTGCGGAGCACGGGCTCCCGACGCGCAGGCTCAGTGGCCATGGCTCACGGGCCCAGCCGCTCCGCAGCATGTGGGATCTTCCCAGACCAGTACACGAACCCGTGTCCCCTGCATTGGCAGGCGGTCTCTCAACCACTGCGCCACCAGGGAACCCCCTTCTTCTTCTTTTTAAAAAAATTCTCGATTTGTTTACCCCTCATGGTACCTTGATTCACATTTACCGTTCAAGATCCAATTAAAAAGTCCTCTCATCCATGAAGTAATCCGGATCCCTCCTCTGCCACTGTCTGTTCCAGCTGGAAGCAGTTGCTGCCACAGGGATTTGCACACCCCCTGATTTAGTGGTTTTCAGCCCAAGTGAGTTCAAATTCAGCTCTGCCACTGACCAGCTATGGGATGATAGGTTAAGCTCTTCCTTGGTTCCCTCTCAAGAAAATAGAGATTGTGTGATGATTAAAATAGTTAATATATGTTACATCCTTAAGACTGTCTGACACATCTTCAAGACTCAAAGACTAGCTATGATTATTATCTCAGCTAAAGCATTGAGTATGAGGTCTGATATATATTTGATTAAGAATCTGCCCCCCACTAGATTAAACTGCTTAAGGGCAGAAACTAGGTTTACTTCATCTTTGCTCAAGGCCTAGAACATAGTTTATGTTGAATAAATATATGTTAAATGAATGAATGACCCGAAGTAATTGATTTTGAAACCAGGTATGGTTATTCACAAAGCTCCCCAGGAAAACAGAAAGCACTTTCTTTCTTTTTTTTTTAAATTTAATTTTATACAGCAGGTTCTTATTAGTTATCTATTTTATACCCATCAGTATATACATGTCAATCCCAATTGCCCAATTCATCACACCACCACCACCACCTCCCGCCACTTTCCCCTCTTGGTGTCCATAGGTTTGTTCTCTACATCTGTGTCTCAGTTTCTGCCCTGCAAACCGGTTCATCTGTACCATTTCAGAAAGCACTTTCTGCCTCCCCTGTGGCTGCTGGTAGCAGTAGAGAGGAGGAACTTCCTTCCTTGGGAGCAGAAAGGCCAAAGACCACAGTGATGGAGACTCAGTTCTTGAATACGCAGCCTGAGTTTACAACCCAGTTCCACCACCTAACTAGAGTTCCAGCCTCAGGTATATTACTTAACTTCTCTGGGCCTCATTTCCCACCTGTGTAAGTAAGAATAATAATAGTGTTGACTTTATAGGTTTTTTTTGAGAATTAAATGACTTACGCATTTAAAGCATTTAGTGTCTGTGTACAGAGTACACAATCAGTAAGTATCAGCCACCATTATGATTATCAGTATCATTCTCTTAGTGTTTAGGACTATGTCAGGACATAGCCATGCTTCTAATCCTGGATTCAGTCCCATTGAGTTAGGTCACCACATATTTTATTTTCTGAGGTCATCCCCTCTCACCCAGGGCACGGGTGAAGTATGGATACTCTTCATGGGGATATTAAGTATGCCAATATTTTCCCGCCATGCGTGAGAAAGAGATACATTCAGATATTGCAGGCTTCAAGGAATAGAGGCTTTTGATTAAACTGACCTAAACAATGAGGAAATTAGCATCGCATTAATGCTAAGAAGGTCAGAGGTAGGTGGTGCTGTAGCTGATTAAATCAAGGACACAGATTCTTTTCATCCTTCTGCTTGGCCGCCTTTGGTGTGTCTGCTGGACATTAGGCCAGGACTGTCATGCTTACAAGGCAGCTGCAATAACTAGAGTCTGGGAATCATATTCAGATACAGCAACATTCAGTGGACGCGTAGGAATGTCTCTTCTCATGTGCTGTTTTGAGAAGGAAAATACCCCTTGCGTAGACCCCCAAGCAGACTTCCCTTCACAATCTTTTTTTTTTTTTCAAATTTTTTTAATATAATAGTGTTTATTTTTACTTGTTGACAGTTTGCTTTATTTATTTATTTATTTTTGGCTGTGTTGGGCCTTCGTTTCTGTGCGAGGGCTTTCTCTAGTTGTGGCGAGCGGGGGCCACTCTTCATCGCGGTGCACGGGCCTCTCACTATCGCGGCCTCTCTTGTTGAGGAGCACAGGCTCCAGACACGCAGGCTCAGTAATTTTGGCTCACGGGCCCAGTTGCTCCGCGGCATGTGGGATCTTCCCAGACTGGGGCACGAACCCGTGTCCCCTGCATCGGCAGGCAGACTCTCAACCACTGCACCACCAGGGAAGCCCCCTTCACAATCTTTAATGGTTAAATTGGGTCACATGCCCACGCCTGAACCAAGGACTGTCAAGGGGGTCACCATGATTGATTTACACAAATCAGGATTTACCCTAAAATTAAGAATAAGGATATAGTCTGGAAAAAGACCAGGTGTTCTGTGAGCAAGGAATAAAGGGAAAGCGGCTGCTGGGTAGGCAAACAGCAGGGTGTGTGACAGAGGATTTTTGGTGTTTTTATATTTCAGTACCACGTGGTTTATTTTGGAGGGAGTGCAGCAGAAGACAGTCTCATCTGGACGAATCAAAGCTTTTCAGTGGGGTTGTGAGCTCCCTGTTTTGTGTTTTATAAATATAAATATATTTTAATATTAACACGTCTGACATTCTAGTTTTAAATTCTGGGCAGCGCAGGCAATGAAATTTAATTCTCTGGTGTAACTGGTATACAGTTGAAAAGGGGTTTTGCCTAGGAACCTGGGGAGAGCCTTTATTTTAAAAAGCTATCTTCATGTCCATGAAAGCTGAGGAGTCAGCCTTAGGCAGGGATTCATATCTGAGAGGCTTTCATCCTGCCTTGAAACAAACAAAATAGAGGATTCTAAAGAGCAGTGTGCTTTGACCATCTACCAGGCTCAAACATTCACCTTAATTATATCTGTCTCTGTCCCTGTTTCACCTAAAACTAGACAAGAGCCTTCAACAAGCAACAGATTGCTGAAAGGGCACCAACACTGTCCACCGTCGTTTAGAGAACTGGAATTTACAACTGGAATCAGTGAGGTCATTGCCCTTTACATTTCAGAAGTACATCTTCTGCTCAGCGTTGTCATTTTGTAAGCTTTCGGCTAGCACCAAGAAGTATGGAAAATTCATAATGAAGTCAATATTCATAATAAAATCTTGTATTGGTATCTTTTGGCCAGCTCAAGTTTTATAGTTATATAGGCCCAGAAAAAAAGATCCTAGACACTAAAACTAAAAACACTCTAGGTAAATTTAAAGAGGAGTTTCTATTATAAATGTTGTCTATACTTTGAAGGCAGAGAATCCTTATAATTTTGAAGTGAAAATCTTTAAGATCCTTCACTGAATTTCTGACATGTTATAGACGAGGAAACCAATTCTCAGAGCAAGTGCTGGAGGGGCCTTAAGTTCCCAGCGCTCAGGAGCTGCAGAATTGGGATTAAGATCCATGTCCCCGGACTTCCCTGGTGGTGCAGTGGTTAAGAATCCGCCTGCTAATGCAGGGGACACGGGTTCGAGCACTGGTCTGGGAAGATCCCACATGCCGTGGAGCAACGAAACCTGTGCGCCACAACTACTGAGCCTGCGTGCCACAACTACTGAAGCCCGTGTGCCTAGAGCCCGTGCTCTGCAACGAGAAGCCACCGCAATGAGAAGCTCATGCACCACAGCAGAGTAGCCCCAGCTCGCAACTAGAGAAAGCCTGCGCACAGCAACAAAGACCCAGTGCAGCCAAAAATAAATAAATAAAATTTGAAAAAAAAAAGATCCATGTCCCCTGTGATACATT
Organism: Mesoplodon densirostris; assembly: GCF_025265405.1. Lineage (NCBI taxonomy): Eukaryota > Metazoa > Chordata > Mammalia > Artiodactyla > Ziphiidae > Mesoplodon > Mesoplodon densirostris. The sequence continues at coordinate 45,801,744 of NC_082664.1, forward strand.
ACAGGTGGCCACAAACTTTTTGCTGCTCCTGCCTTTGAAAGGTGGTGTCTAATTCTCTTCCCCTTGAACCTGGCCTGAACTTATTGACCTGCTTGACTGACAGAATGTGACTAAAGTGATGTTCTGGGGCTTAGGGGGCTAGATCAGAAGGCTTGCGGCTTCTGCATAGGCCCTCTTAGAATGCTTGCTCTGGGGAAGCCAGCAGTAAGAAGTCTGACCCCCATGGGACTGCCACATTGTGAAAAAGTCCAAGCCAGCCAGTGGAAAGACAGCATAAAGAGAAAGAAGCCTGCCAAGCCATCAGCCATTCCAGATACCCTCCAGCCAAGATCCCCAATAGAGGAGTGAAGAAGCCTTCAGATGACCCTAGTCCCAGCCACCATTTGACTGCAAACACATAGGAGACCCCAAGCTGGAACCATCTAGTTAAGCCCAGCTGATCCACACAACTGTAAGAAGTAATAATAAAATTTGTTTTAAGCCACTAAATTTTGGGATAGTTTGTTATGAAACAATAACTAGGGCATCCTCTGACTTGATACCTTTACTCACATCATTAATAAAAATACACAAAACAGGAAATTAAAATCCTAGACGAAGCAAAGATTCTTCAGGCTGTTGGGGAGTTACATCCTTGCTTTGCTCACGTGTTCTGTAAAGCGCAGTGTCATTTGAAGTCCATCTAGATTATAATCCTTAAAATGCTCTAACAGTCCACATCACATGACAAAAGTGAGCTTTATTATTCATGTGACAGTGTAGCTTAGGAATTGAGGCATGTTCAGGGAATCAGGGCAAGATACTTCTGGATTCTACGGTATTTACACCAATGTTCATAAATGACTGAATGCAACTTGGAAGAAAGAGATCTTCCACGACAGTTTTAAAGGCCCTTTCAAGGATTATCGAGATTCAAATACATTCTTCAATATTAAACTATTGCATAGCTGATATCATTTGAAAGTATTATTGGTCAATGTTTGGTTTTACTCCACAACATTCTCTTGTGAAGAAACTAGTTTATTACCACTAAGGAATCTTTGCTTCCTTACCACTGAAAATCAGAACATTGACTCTATCACAGCAACCTTCCATGGGAAGTTGTCCACAAATATCTCAAAGATTTATAGCTTCCAGAGGGGTACCAATATTGTCCTCTATGGATCTATCGTATCAATTCATTTACATCTTTAAAGAATTTTGGAAACATTATGGTAAGTGAAACAAGCCAGACGTGAAAGAATAAATTGTATGATTCCACTTATGTGAGGGGCCTAGAGTAGTTGAATTCATAGAGACAGAAAGTAGGATGGTGGTTACCAGGAGTTGGGGGGAGGGGGAGAATGGGAAGTTATTATTTAATGGTCAGAGTTTTGGTTTGGGATGATGAAAAAATTCTGGAGGTGGATAATGGTGCCAGTTGCATTAATATTGTGAATATACTTAATACCACTGAATTGTGCACCTAAAAATGGTTAAATTGATAAATTTTGTTATGTATACTTTACCATGATAAAAAAAAATCTTTTACTTTAAGAAAAAAATACAAATAAAAAGAATTGAGGTGTTTTATCAGTCAGCTTCCCTACAGGAAACAGATGGCACACTCAAATTAGGACAATTTGAAGAGAGTTTAATAAAAGGGACTCTTTACAAAGGTTTGGGCAGAGCATAAGGAAATTGCAAGGGAGAGAAGAGAACCCCAGAGCTAGGATGGAAGGAGCAGATAACCAGAGACAAAGCTGTGTGGAGAGGGCCTTCCAGAGAAATAAGACTGTCAATGCGGGCAGAGCCAGCCTGTAAGAACCCTGCAGGGAGGACTTGGGAGGGAAGCATGGAGAGTGGACAGGAAGGGCAGAGGAAGACAGCCACCATGGTGTTCTGGCTAACATGGGGTCCTCCCCATTAGCCATAACAAACACACAGCCACCGAGTCTACCCCTGCATTGGGTCCCAAAGTATAATATCAACTAGGCCAAAACACCTACTTTGTGAAAACACAGGGAAACAAAAAGGAAGTATGCGTGAAACATGGATATACAGTTTCCTCTCCCTGGCTCAAAGATGTGATCTGTTGCAGCTCCCCAGGAGCCTGCATTATCTCCGCACCACTTCCTGGGGGCTGACACCCTCACTCATCAGAGACTGAAACCCAAGAGAATGAGGCCCAGAAGGAGAGAGAAAACAAATTACCAGTCCTTTTCTATTCATCTACAGCCAGCCCTGCAAGTTGCAGCCTTCAGTGCAAGGGTCCATCTCTTTCCTGACCATGCCCTTCAAGGGGTATAGACTTTTCGCATGGACTCAGCAAAATGAAAATATCAGAATGAATAGCGATGAACCCCATATATTTGTGGTTCTGCTGAGTTCCAGTTCTTGTTTTGTAGAGGAGTTTTCAATAAGAATAATTTTGATTTAGCAAAGGGATGTTCGAAGAAATCTTCTTTATTCTTTACAGTTTAGGTGTGAAAACGGTTAAGGCACCCACCACATTAGTAGACACTCAAGTGTCATGATCTGAGGGTCATTTTTGCCTGACTCTCACCCTCTCCTGCCTGCCTCAACCCAGCTGTCCCTCCTACTTGACTTAAAAATCTCACTCCATTAACGTCAATCCTCCAGGTTAGACCACTACAGCCAGGTCACGCTCTCTAGAAGATCACTGCTGCTATGCACATATGTTACCTGGCAGGAGAAGAAGGGCCCCTGATTAGGAGGTAGGGGAAGGACAGCCATCTTCTGTAGGCCTCTTTCATTAGCACATTAGCATGAATGAGCTTATCAGATTAGCTAATTGTCACCTGGACACTTTGGACAGTGCAGAGATACTGGTGAGGCACATTTCCACAAAAAGCAGGGGGAAAAGCACAGCAATGACAAGTCCCAGAAGAAGCCTGGAGCATCCTGGAAAGACAGGGCACAATGGGGAAAGACAAATGAGGTGCTACAGAGGACAGGAGAGTTAGGAGACAAAGCTCTGCATGAGAAGGTGCTAAAGATGAATTTCACCATTTTCCAGTTTTGCCTGGGAGCCCTCCTCTTCCCTGCTTGAGGAATGGCAGACGTACAGAGCACCTCAGGAGCAAGCAGATAACTTGACTTCTGTTTCTTGAAATAGTAATGTGGGCACCAACTACTCTGGTAAGATGTAAAACTAGATTAACTTGCAATCCCTCCCCCTACAAACACCTTAAAATGCTACATAAAATACACAAATATTTAAAATATGTAGATAAGTGGCTAAGAAAGAAAGGGAGAGTGCAGGTCTTTGTAACACAAAGCCTTGGCTTTTAACACCCAAAGAGGAACTAAAGACAAGACTTCGGGCTAGCATGAAGTAAGGAGTTGAAATTTAGACCCTGGCATAAAACCAGGACTGTGATCTTCAGTGAAAGGAAGGACCAGTGAAAAAAATCTATACAACGACACTGAGAGATAATAAGGAAATTTATCTGAATCTTCCTCAGCTCTAGGTGGGAAAATAACATCCTTTGGAATTCATACCACAAAGCCAGGGAACCCCAAAATGTAGAAACCAACTTAAAAAGCGGTTTCAGCTAGTGGTAGCCAGCCTTTGAAATGGCCCTCTATGATCCAGTGACACCTCTTAGCCCCTGGGCAAAAGCACCTGCTCTCAGGAGACATACCTCAACCCAACCATACCTCACTGAGATGAACTCAAAGTTTGTCATAAACAATACTATATTGTCAAGTCAAGCAGACACGAGAGAAAAACAAAAAACAAAAACCCACAGCATTTGACCCCCATGAAATTCAGATAATAGAACTGGCAGTGATATAAGTATATTTTAAATCATATGAAAAAGAACTGAAATCACAAGAACAGGGTACTATGAAAAATAAAGTATAGGTAAAGTTGAGGAAAAAAAACCTAGAAATAAAATTTTCACCTACTTGTTAAAAAAATTCAATGAATTTATTAAATAGTAGACTATACCCAGATGAAGTGAGAATCAGTGAGCTAGAAGAATAAATCTGAGGGAAATCTCAGAATGAACCACAAATAGATGAATGTTAGGCTTCTCATGATCTCCTCAACATTTCTTTACTTCTCATATTTCCCACATTTTTATTGTTAGGAGTTCCAGAAGGATAGACAAGAGAGAATGAGAGAGATACAGTATTTGAACAGAGAATGGCTGAGAATTTTCAAAATTAGTAAAAGACATGAATCCTCAAATTCAAGAACCACAATGAGTCTCAAGTAGGATTAGTAAAAATAAATCCATACCTGAGCATATCATAATGAAAATGCAGAACACCAGAGAGAGAGAGAGAGAAACAGAGAGAGAGAGACAGAGAGATCCTAAAAACCTTTACATAGAAAAGAAGGATTACCTAAAAAAAAAAAAAAGAGTGCTTCCCTGGTGGCGCAGTGGTTGAGAGTCTGCCTGCCAGTGCGGGGGACACGGGTCCGAGCTCTGGTCTGGGAGGATCCCACATGCCGCGGAGCGGCTGGGCCCGTGAGCCACAGCTACTGGGCCTGCGCGTCTGGAGCTTGTGCTCCACAACAGGAGAGGCCATGGCAGTGAGAGGCCCGTGCACCGCGATGAAGAGTGGCCGCCGCTCGCCACAACTAGAGAAAGCCCTCGCACAGAAACGAAGACCCAACACAGCCAAAAATAAATACATAAATAAATAATGTAAACTGACATGTCATTTAAAAAAAAAAAAAAAGATAGCTAAACTTAGAATACTCAGTAGCAACAACGGAGACAAGAAGAAAATGGAATAATGCCTCTGTAGTACTAAGATAAAATAACTATCAACCTAGAATTCTATATACAACTAAACAATAATTTGGGAATAGAAGCAAAAAGATAAAGGCTATAAGTATTTACCACTCATAGACTCTCACTGAAAGGACTTTTCAGGGAAAGTACAGGAGAAGAAAAGGAAAATCAGTCCAGAAGGAAATATGATGCAAGAAACAAAGGAGAACAAATTAATTGCTAACTATGGAGGGCAAATCAAAACAAACATTGATAAACATGCATACACGTGTGCACACACACACGCAATAAAAGCAACAATAATAATGAAAAAAGACTAGGTGATCAGAATGAAAGTGTTCTGAGATCCACGTATTGTTCAAGATGTCGTAGTGGCATTAATTAACTTCAGACTTTGTTAAATCGAGCATGCTTGTTAAAATTTTTAAGGTAATTGTTATCACAATCTTTCAAGATGGCCCCCAATAAACCACACCTCCTTGTATTCATGCCTCCCTTCCCAACTGGTCTAATTGGTGACTAATAAAATATGGTGAAAGACATGGCATGTGACACACAATGCTAGCTCATAAAAGGCATTAGCTTGTGCCTTACTCTCTCTTGGATCACTTACTCAGAGGAAAACCAGTCACCATGTTGTGAGGACACTCAAGCAGCCCTAGGAAGTGGTCTGTGTGGCAAGGAACTGAGACCTTCCTCCAACTGTCAACACCAACTTACCAGATATGCAGGTGAGTCATTTTTGCAAGCAGATCCTGCAGCTTCAGTCAATCAAATGATTGCAACCCCAGCTAAATTTTCACTATGTCCTCATGAGATCCCAAACCAGAACCACCCAGTTAAGCCACTCCTAAACTCCTGACCCACCAAAACTGTGTGAGGTAATAAATGTTCATTGCTGTTTTAATCTGCCTAGTTTTAGGATAATTTGTTGCATAGCAATACATAAATAATACAATAATTATGAAAAGAATAAAATTAGGTCATATAATTTCCAAACCATTAAGCAGAGGAAAGTTTTTTTTAAACACTCAATTCCAATAGAAAACTGGGAGTGAAAGAGGGTGTGTAAAGAGGACTAGTGAAAGTAAGTACAAAATAATATGGTATCATGAAAAATGTAAATAGGCCAAACTTGTCACTTAAAGGAATAATCCTAGATGAGATTTTAAAAAAGAATGCAGCTACATGTTATTTTTCAAATGGAACAGAAAGCCATAAGCATTAGAAGTTAAAGATTAGGAAAGATATATCAGACAAATAATAACTAAAAGAAGGCTGGCATATGTATATTAATATTACATAAAATAGACCTTTAAGCAAAAGGAATAAAGGAAGTTAAGAATAGAAGATAGGGACTTCCCTGGTGGCACAGTGGTTAAGAATCTGCCTGCCAATGCATGGGACATGGGTTCGAGCCCTGGTCCGGGAAGATGCCACATGCCGTGGAGCAACTAAGCCCATACGCCACAACTACTGAGCCTGCGCGTAGCGACAAAGACCTAATGCAGCCAAAAATAAATAAATAAATAAATTTTTTAAAAAACTTAAAAAAAAAGAATAGATGATAAAAGTAAAAAATTACCGAGACAACAATTATAAGTTGTACCCAGTAATATACCCTCCAAATAAAGCAAAAATTTACAGAATAGCAAGAAGAATTTGATCAATTCACAATCACAGAAGGAGATTTAAACACTCATCTTTCCATAATTATCAAGCAAGCTAAAAATTTAGAAAGATCATTTATGATTTGAATGGCATCATTAATAATGATTTAATAAACATGTAAAGAATTATGCCCCAACAATTAAAGAACATGCTTTCTTTACAAGCCCACATGGAACATTTACATAAATTGACCATGTATTAGGCCATAAAAAAAATCAAAAAATCAATATCTCACTCACCATGTTTTCTGACCACAATCAAATAAAATTTTAAAATAATAACAGAAAAACTCCCTGGGATCTTTAAATTTAAAAGCACACTTTGTGGTAACCCATGAGTTAAAGAAGAAATCACAATGGAATTAGAATGTGTTTAGAAGTGAATCACAATTAAAAAAAAAACTTGCATAATGCAACTAAAGCATCCTTAATAAATATGAGTAGAAATTAAGAAATTTGCAATGATAAAAAAGTAGATGATCAAGAAAAATAAAAGCTATCTTTTGAAAAGACTGTACAAGGCAAATGTCTCTAAGTAAAACTAAGAAGTCATAAAAAAACACAACCTAATAAGAAAAAGAATATAAGTACAGATAAATAAGAGATTTTATAAATCATGAGAGAATACTATGAATAGTTCCATGCCAACAAATTTGGAAACATAAATAAAATGGAATCTTTATTTTGAAAACAAAACCTATCAAAGCTAATATAAGAAGAAATAGAAAACTAAAGACCATGACACTAAAAAAAAAAAAATTGGATCAGTTGTGAAAAATCTATCCACAAAACAAGAAAACAGAAATACCAGGCTCAGACACTTTTACAAAATCCTATCCAGCCTTCAAAATATAGATAAACTCTATCTTATAAAAACTGATCTAGGGTGGAGGTGGCGGAGAGGCCTGCGGCAGCAGGGAGCGGGGAGAGGGCGCCGAAGCCGAGCTGAGCCGACCCACAGCGGGCGGCACAGGCTGGCGTGGCGAGCAGCAACCATGTCAGTGTTCTGGAAGCTGTTCGGGGCTGGAGGGGGTAAGGCCGGCAAGGGTGGCCCAACCCCCCAGGAGGCCATCCAGAGGCTTCGGGACACTGAGGAGATGCTAAGTAAGAAGCAGGAATTCCTGGAGAAGAAGATCGAGCAGGAGCTGACAGCCACCAAGAAGCACGGCACCAAAAACAGCGCGCTGCCCTCCAGGCACTGAAGCGCAAGAAGAGGTATGAAAAGCAGCTGGCACAGATCGATGACACACTGTCAACCATCGAGTTCCAGCGAGAGGCCCTGGAGAATGCTAACGCCAACACCGAGGTGCTCAAGAACATGGGCTATGCCGCCAAAGCCATGAAGGCTGCCCACGACAACATGGACATCGATAAAGTTGATGAGTTAATGCAGGACGTTGCTGACCAGCAGGAACTTGCAGAAGAGATTTCAACAGCTCTTTCAAAACCTGTAGGGTTTGGAGAAGAGTGACGAGGATGAGCTCATGGCAGAATTAGAAGAACTAGAACAGGAGGAACTAGACAAGAATTTGCTGGAAATCAGTGGACCGGAAACAGTCCCTCTACCAAATGTTCCCTCTATATCCCTACCATCAAAACCCACCAAGAAGAAGGAAGAGGAAGACGACGACATGAAGGAATTGGAGACCTGGGCTGGATCCATTTAACTGGTCCAGCGCGGGCTGGGCCCAGACAGAGTCCGGTGGCCTGCGAGGCGGGCAGGCGCGTGCATGTGTGCGGCAGGCAGGCCGTGGTGCAGGCAGGTTCCATTGCTCTCAAATCTCCCTTCAAAGCAGTACGGCTGCATCACTGCTCACTCTGCAAAGCATGGTCTGCACCCAGCGGTACAGGTTGGGGGGAGGAAGGTAGGGGGCTGGGAGGTGCCTGCTGTTTATAATGTTGAATTTCTGTAAAATAAACTGTATTTGCAAATCCAAAAAAAAAAAAAAAACTGATCTAAAAAAAAAGGAAGAGGAGAAACTCCCTGACTTGTTTTGTGAAGCTGGTATTTCCTTCACTTTTGACACCAAAAGCAGGCAAAGGTAATATGATAAAAAGAAAAGCATAGATTAAAGGAGAAAAAGAAATCATACAACTGTCCCACTAGATGTACAAAAAATATTTGATAAAATTCAACCCCCATTATTTAATTGCAAAACAAAGTAAACAAAACCAAAAACTCTTAACAAGCCAGAAAGATCAGCAAACTTAACCTCATGTACCTACAGCAAACATCATATTCAATGGTGAAACATTGTAAGCATTCCTTTTAAAATCAGGAATACCACAAACATGTTCACCATCACTATTTCTATTCAACGTTGTAAAGATGGCTCTAGTTAGCGTGGTAAGACAAGGAGGAGAAAATGAAAGGTATAAGAATTGGAAAGAAAAAAATGAAGCTGACCTTATTGAAAGACAATAAGATTGGTTCAAAAAAAACTAAGACAAATATAAAAGTTCAACAAGGTTGCTAAATATAGATCAATATACCCAAATTAACTGCATTTCTATACAATAACAACAAACTATTGTAAATGTCATTAAAGTTTTCCATTTATGGGGCTTCCCTGGTGGTGCAGTGGTTGAGAATCCTCCTGCCAATGCAGGGGACATGGGTTCAAGCCCTGGTCTGGGAAGATCCCACATGCCGTGGAGCAACTAAGCCCATGTGCCACAACTACTCAGCCTGTGCTCTAGAGCCCACAAGCCACAACTACTGAGCCTGTGTGCCACAATTACTGGAGCCCGCACGCCTAGACCCTGTGCTCCACAACAAGAGAAGCCACCACAATGAGAAACCTGTGCACTACAACAAAGAGTAGCCCCCGCTCACCAACTAGAGAAAGCCCACGTGCAGCAGCAAAGACCCAAGGCAGACAAAAATAAATAAATTTATTTAAAAAAAAAAGTTTTTCATTTACAATAGCCTCATGAAGTATAAGGAACTTAGGGAAAATATGCAATAAAAACAAAAAAACCTCATGCAAAAAATATGAAACTTTATTGGATAGAATAATAGAACTGAAACAAAGAGAGGTATATCAAGTTAACAGATGAAAAGACTCAATATAGTAAAGATAGCTATTTAGTAAAGACTCAATCTAGTAAAGATCTCTCCAAATTAATCTAAAAATTATATGCAGTGTCAATCAAAATCTCAACATGATTTTTCACAGATTGTGACAACCCCTATCATATGGGAGAGTAGAGGACTGAGGAGGAGAAAGCAGGAATGAAAAGAGGAGGCTTACCCTCAACAGAGCGGCATTAGAGCAGCAATAGACAAATAGATCATAGGACAGAATAGAGTCCAGAAACAGATTCTCATTTATATGGGTGCTTGATATATAACAGAGATGACCTTACAAATCCATAGGGAAAGAATGTATCATTCAACCAGTGGCACTAAGACAACTGGAAATTCATATGAAAAAAAGATAAAATTTAATCCATATCCCTTATTGCATACCATAAAAAAATTAATTCCAGGGCCTCCCTGGTGGCGCAGTGGTTAAGAGTCCGCCTGCCGATGCAGGGGATACGGGTTCGTGCCCCGGTCTGGGAGGATCCCATATGCCGCGGAGCGGCTGGGCCCGTGAGCCATGGCCGCTGGGCCTGCGCATCCGGAGCCTGTGCTCCGCAACAGGAGAGGCCACAACAGTGAGAGGCCCGCATACCGCAAAAAGAAAAAAAAAAAAATTAATTCCAGAACGACTAAAAACCTAAATGTAAAAAAACAAAACTATAAAACTTTTAGGAGAAAACATAGGAGAATACCTTTATGGTAAAGAAGAGTATCTTGAACCAAACATGAAAAGCACAAACTTTGAAAGAAAATATGAATAGATTTCAGTACTCTAAATTTAAATATTTGATATGATGTTCATAAACAAAATAAAATACAAGACAGATTAGAAGAAAATATTTGCAAATGATATAACAGTGGATTATGTATCCAAGCCATATTAAAAGAAAACTCCTAAAAACAAGTGAAAAAAATTTTAAAGCAAAAATTATGAATAAGTAATTGACAAAGCAAGAAACTTGTACGGCAAATAAACGTATGAAAAATTTGCTGAACTCCATTAACAATTAGTGAAATATAAGTTAAATCAATAACTATTTCACACTCATCAGACTGGCAAACATTACTCTCTGATAATACCAAGTGTTATTAAAGACTTGGGGCAATTATTACCATTTCTTGTGGAAGTATACATTGGCACCATCACTCTGAAAAGCAATTTCAAAACCTAGGAAAGTGAAGGTTTCTATATTTTCCAACCAGTAAATTATACTTCTAGGTGTACTCTCTAAAAAAATTCTTGAACATGTGTACATAGAGACACCAACTGCTACACAGTTTGTATTAGAGAAAAATGTGCAAACATTCTAAATGTCTCTTTGTATAGGAATGGATACATTCATTCAATGGAATCCTGTACAACAGTTAAAATGAATGCATTAGATCTGCATGCATAAACGTGAATAAATCTCAGAAACATAATAAGTGAAAACAGCAAATTCCAAAGGATGTGTATAGTATTCCTTTTTAAAAAAACACAAAACAATAGTTTATGTATCTATACATGTATTATAAAGGTAGTTTATGTATTCATACATGTATTGTAAAAGCATCCATGAGAATGGCACAACAATTTCAGGGTAATTGTTAGGTTACCCCTGAGAAAGGAGGAAAGTGAAGAAGGGATGGAGATGGGTCCTTAACATATTTCCTTTAAAAAATAGAAAATTATTTAAAAAATAAAACTGTAAATCAAATAATAATAATAAGAGTAAAATATATTTAATGTTGGTGGGGATAGATAGAAATCTGATAGATTGTTTTCTGATCTTTTGGTGGTATGTAAAATATGTCATTATTAACAAATTTAAAGAGGAATTCAGAGATGTGAGACTGTGGTTTCTTTTCATCATTCATCTTACCTGTTTTCTTAACCTCTCTACAATGGCTATGCATTGCTTTTATAATAAGAAAAGAATATGGAAAAATGTACAGATAACCCTTGACAATCTCTTAGGCCACCTTAATCCTACATACGGACCTTCTGAATCAATCATTTAAAATCAGTTTCTAAAGTCTGGTAAACTAGTTGCCAAGTGAGCATTCACCATAAAACTAGGTTTTAGCACAATGGACTGGGTCATTTCAGTCATCTTAGTCACCAGTGCAACACCTGCACCATTGATCCAGACATGGTTATCAGGGTCATTCATTCCTGACGGTTAACTGATCAGATCTGTTGCATATAAATATGTGAGAATTTTCTGATTGCATCAATGGTTCATTTTCCCTTATTTATGTGTGTATAGTAATGTGCGTACATGTATCCCTTTTTATATATGCATGTAATTTTTTAATCCCATGAAATGCCTTGCAGAGATGAGGAGTTGAGGTGATTCTGGACCTTGGGAAATTCTGGTTGTTAAATGAAGCAGAGATTCTTTTACTTCTGAGTCATTGTTTTGCCTCCAAATAGAAGATGTCAACAGTTGCCCAGTGACCTCTGTGAAATGTTTGTGGTCTTGTGTCAGTTCCTAACAACGAGTTGTCCACATAATAGAAGTACTTTATTTATTCTATATTCTCCTTTGATGTCCGTCAAGTTTTTATGTTCCCTTTTCTTTTTATCTGGTTTATCACTGTTGATATTGTCCCATTATTGTCTTCCTAGACTGAAAGGACCATGTTCACTTAACTTGGCATGGCAACCACTGCAATTCTGATGAGTGTGTGGGTGCTTCATAAACTGTTTTCATCGTGCTGCTATTGATGGCACCAAAATTGTGCTGACAATTGTGCCTTAAAATGAGTATCTGATCTATCCATTCACATCATGATATGAAGACTCTGGCATCTATTGCCCAGGCAGAGTGCTAGAATTAGCAAATAAAAATACTAGATGGCATAAATAATTTTTTTTTCAGTATAAGCACGTCCCAATCGTCGTATGGGACATATTTATACTGAAAAAAATTATTTGTTGTTTATCTGAAATTAAAATTTAACTAGGAATCCAGAATTGTATTTAGCAGCCCTATCCAGACATCCTTCATTAAGGTCACCAAAACATTTGGGAGAAACCACCCTCAACGGGAGAGTTGAGAACTTTCTTAAGAGAAACTCTATCAATATTCATTTGGATGGGAAACCAAGAAAATAACGGCGCTTTTAAATCTGCTTCATGGTTGTGCAGGTGTTTATCTCAGCACCCTAACTTCATGACTGAATTATTGTGAGCTCTCTCTGGACAAAAGAAAGAAGCTTGAATGTCAAATGGCTGTTTTCTGAGTCACCAAAACTCTCCATTCTCCCCGCAGTGGCCACTGGCATCTTCTATGAGCCCTCGCTAAATGGCAGAACTAGGACAGATCCAAGGGAATGTAAAGTAACGGCAGAAAATACATCCGGGAGTTATTTTCCAAAATAATTTTCAACCCCTCCCCACCTGCTGTCTCCTCTTCTATTACCACCCATCTTTGCCTCCAAAGCATTCAGGGTTAGGGTGGTCTCTGAGAAAGTTGCACTCTGAGGGGTCGACAAATATGCCAAAACACTAGGACAGGAGAAACTACAAAATTCACTTAGCTTCCTGGTTGAGATCAATCCACGGAAAAGAAAAAAGGAACGTAATGCTAGTTACTGATTTAGTATTGGAGTGTGGGGAGAAATGTGAATGTCACCTATCGTGGGATTTGTAATAAGGCAACTTGGGGGAAATCCCTTTTATAACAGAGCATCATAACTACTGACATGAAGAATGTTCCCACTTAGTTAATCGCTGCTTAAATCACTGGCAGGAATATCCCAAGAACTGGCTTCTATGAGGCCTTCTGTGCCTTTCCAGATTGCCTCCTATCCCAGGTTTACACCTTCAAACGCCCTCCTAAAATAAACTGGGTCGCTCTCTGTACTGTATCCTTACATCCTAGCCCTGTGCCTGACACACAGAAGGTACTCAAAACTATTTATTAATGAATAAAGAAAGAAAACTTCAGTCACCCATCTGAAAAATATTTTAAATTAATTTTTCATTTTAAGAACTGATCATTTTAGGATAGAGGCCAACAGCTGGAGAATATAGCATTGCCATTGTTAAAATTTTTTACACTTTTTCTTAGTATTAACTGCATGACAGAGTTTTTTATTTTATTTATTTATTTATTTATTTTTGCCGTACGCAGGCCTCTCACTGTTGTGGCCTCTCACGCCGCGGAGCACAGGCTCTGAACGCGCAGGCTCAGCGGCCATGGCTCACAGGCCTAGCCGCTCCGCGGCACGTGGGATCCTCCCGGACTGGGGCACAAACCCGCGTCCCCTGCACTGGCAGGCAGACTCCCAACCACTGCGCCACCAGGGAAGCCCCCAGAGTTTTATTTTTAAATTAAATAAACCAAAAAGCAATAGAAGAGAGTGTGAAGTAAATTATGTATGTTTTGCCTTTTAAGTTTTTCCTTATACTATGTGGTCTGAAAGACTCAAATCCATAAAGCAAAATGGGAAATCCAATGTTTTTCAAATAAAATTTATTTTTGCTAAGTGTGTTTTAACAAATGAGTGGTTAGATATTTGAGCTTAGGGTTACTACAGGAATAAATCATAAAGTTTACCTGACATCCTGGGCTCCTAAGGTTTACTTATAACATGGAATCTCTGTTCTACAGTAACACTTTAAAATAGATCTAAGGTGATTATTCTGGAAGTAGCACATTGATAAGCACATTTACTCAAACAAACCAGTTGTTTTAGTTTTTTCATTAGGAAACATTCTTGAATAGAGAATTTTGACAAGCTATGGTATGCCTGGGTTAGCTGTATGTCTGCCCTTAAATATACACCTTCAGGAAGGAAAGAAGCTATGACTGTAAGCCTGGATTGGCATTGAATATTTTTCTGTCCAACAGTGTTGCAAATTAAATGTGAATCATCCAACAATTACTCCTTTTCTAAAATTAAGTTGATACTTTATTTCCAGGAAATAAAGAATATAGACTGAGAGTCATACATATCATTAAAAAAAAAAAAATAGACTCCTGGCTTTGTGCTATGCAACTGTGCATTAGGTGAGCTTCCTTTGAGGGTCATGCATATATCTGTGACTATCCTTAGCGAATACCCACAACTTAGTGTCAACACATCCAGCTGAAAACTGAAACCCACAAGTCATGCAATGTGCATGATGTCTGGCCATTGCAAAGCATCTGATAATTGACTAAAAGTTTTCACTTTTCATTGAAATAGTTGTTATGCAAACATCACCATGGATCACAACAGAAAGAAATGAACATCACACGTGTTTTGCCTTGACCAGAGTCAATACATGTTTTGCCTTGACCAGAGTCACAGACAAATTAAAATCCCAGCCTGCTGAGTCGATGCCATAGTAAACTTTAGCAGAAAAACTTCGGTAACATACCACTGCCTCCTCCTGTCCATTTTCTGGCAAAACATTAAGGTTGAAGATACCAACAACAATCAGAATTTAAACCTCTTCTCTGCTTAGTAACAAAGCCTCTCCATCCCTGTCTAGCCAGAAACAACCTGCCTGCTTATTCCCATTTTCATGTACTCTCCTCTCAAATTAACCTTGGTTGCATTCCAACTTCTGAATAATTTTATTGATCTTGAGTTAAGATGCCTAGACAATATAGAACTTGGTGTATAAGAGGTGTTAATGAATCCACATTTTGAAATCTAGCATAAAAATTCTGTTCTGATAGAAGATAAGTATTAAAACATAAAAAGACTTCATTAAAGGAGATTTAGAAAATAAGATTAAAAAGAAATATAATTTAGTACACTACATATTATGAGTATTTTATTGCAAACAGCAAGTAATCAATAATCACACCATCCTACTTGAGAAAGAAAAAGAGCTTGTGCATTCTATTTGGAGAACTAAGGTGATAAGATGTGACAGATTTGCTTAAGGTGATATGCTTCAACCAGAGTGGGAACCTGTCTTTTGTCTTGCTGCTTCAATAAACAAAATGATAAAAAAAAAAAAAACCAAAAACACTCTGTTTTGAACATTTTTAGAGGGTAAATAACTTTATAATGCTGTACCAGTAGCCCCTGAGAGTTCTGACATTCTGCTTATAGCATGAATAGCATACAGCGTAGTCTACCTAGCTCCTGTAGACTAGGTACTTCAGGATAAGAATTGGGTTCTGGAGAGTAATGATGCAGGTTTTTCCTAGAAAATTTTTATCTATAGGTCTCGCTCTTCAATGGCTTTAATTCTTTCTATTGCTCTTAGAATAAAGTCCTAACCCCCTACCATGGCCTTCAAGGCCAATAAAACTCTCTAGCCTCACCTCACATCATTTCCCCAGCCCTCAACTGCTAGGTCACTATGCTGAAGACACATGGAACAGAACAAGTACAGGGCTCTGTGTTTCCTTTTCCACTTGCTGAAATGCTCTTTCCCTAGCTCTGTGCATGACTCCCCCTCTTTATCATCCATCAAGTGTCGGTTTACACACCTCCTCCTCAGAAGGGCTTTCCCTGGCCACTCGATCTGAAGTAGCTCTCCTAAGATCTCCCCAGCCTCTTGCAGTTCCCTCATCACATCATCATCTTTATCTTCTTTGTAGCACTTATCACAATCAATAATTATCACCCGACTATAAGCTCTGAGCTATCACCACTGTATCTCTGATGGCTAGTATAGCGCCTGGCACGTAGATGGTACTTGATATATGTCAAATTAATTATTGAACACATGAGTGAATAATTAAGCTAATAATATACATTACCCTCCTCTTTTCTTTTTTTATTCTTATGTATAGTGTCTAGCGCCATACAACATACTAGCTGGGAGTAATATAATACAACACTATTTTTGAGAAATTTTAATAATAAAGAAGAATACTAAGAGGCAGATGTTTATAAACATTGCTAGACATGTGCTAAAATAAATCTGTCTTTAAGAAATATCACTGGTGTAACTGTTGGACAGATTCCCTAGAATTTTTTTTCCTTCCTTCTTCTCTTTCTGTCTCTTTTTTTCTCTCTCCCTTCCCCCTACTCTCTCTCTCACTCCCTTCTTCTCTCTCTCTCTCTCTCTCTCTTGGCCTCCCTCCCTTCCTCTCTCTCCTCACCCCCTCTCTCTCCCCCTGTTTGTAAGTTATATATGACATTGGTGATTAACATCTCAGCCGCTTGGTTCTTCACCTTAAAGCCTTTCCCTCAACTCTTCCTCAACTTCGTGAGTTGATGTGCAACATGAATCAGGAAAGAGTTGTTCTACAGTTACACAGTCCCCTGAAAGTCAGTCTTTCAGGGACCACAATGACAAAGAAACCTAGAGTACGAAGTATCACTTTTATATTTGGAAGAAGCATGTTAGAGAAAAAAAGACATTCGACTCAAGAGATGGGGATTCTAGTCATTTTGCCACTATGGAAATGATGGAAAGACAATTCACTACTCTGTGCCCCAATTTTCTCATCTATAAAATTGAAATAATGTCTCTTATCTTGTCTTATTTCACAGGTAGGAAAGGATCCACCAAGGTGACTATGTGAAAGCACTCTGCCAAATATTATGTAAAAATGAAAGGTATTATGATAAAGAGAAGCACTATTTTCTAGTTTGCTAGAAAAAGAAGGATCAACAGCAATCATATCTGGGGAGAAATGGGTATAGTGACAATATTTTCAAAACCCAAATCAGGACGTATCTTTTGGCTTATGATCTGACACACGGTCTGACCACATGACAGAATATTTGAAATCAAAATGTCCTGAAAAACCCAGGACATGTGGTTGCCATGGCAATGAGGAGCCATAGGGAGGCTGTGGGCAATGAAAAAACAGGGTAGAATTGGCAAGCATGGAAAACTATTTTGCCAGTGATGTACAGGACAGTTTGGAATCAATCGATGTGGAAGACTGAAAAGGCAGGAAGAAAGAAATTTTACTAATCTGAGTGTGTGAGGTGTAAATTGCAATCCTGAGTCATCCTCATTCTGGAAAAATTTTCCCTACTTACTAGGGGAAATCCAAGGTAGTCTCTAGTTCACATGAATGTAGAGCAGGAAGAGGTGTTTTAGATAAGACTTTTGTTGGAGCGGACCAAACCCCCATGGTGATCCCATGCCTACTCTCAATATCCCAAGGGCACCTCTCAACTGGGAATTATCACATGGTAGCCCAGTTCTCCAGACCAAGGGAGACTCTCTAGAAGTACTGCCGTGCAGACCCAAATCTGCCTCCATCTGGATGGGGAGTTCTGGGAACTCTTCAGCTCTCAGAATTCTGCTCTTCATGGACTGCATTCTGCTTCCACCTTTCTCCATGCAAAATCAAAGCAATCCTCTCCTCTGTGCAACTGCTCAGTAAATACAGTTTGTGATTTACACAGCCCCTGTGTCATATGAATTCTACTGATGATTTTCAGGACAGAAAGGCAGATTTTTTTTTTTTTTTTTTATGGACAGTAAAAGGAAGGTACAGAAAAATCTCAAGAAGAGGTCATGACTGGAATCAGAAGGGGATGGCTCATCAGAAGTTCAATCTCTTTTTGCATTTTTCAGATTCTTATTAAAATGAATAAATCTCAGATTTCTAAGGGGCAAGCATTGTTTCATGGGGGAGATTTTCCCCCATTCAGCTCTTATTCCTTCCCAGCCCTTGAAGACTCCAAGACCTCCGAATCCAGTGCCTATCACATGCTATTGAGTTGGCATGTTTGTAAATTGCATGCAGTGAGATCCTTCCATACCAACAGCCCTGTCTCAGATTCTCCAGCATCACAGCCAAACTAGTATTGCCTGCACATTTTCTTCATCTTTCCATTGAGTTCAGTGTAGCAGCAGCACATTCCTTAGCACAGGCTCCAGTCGGCATGGTAACTAGTTAGAGACTGCAAGCTTCTGAGAGTGCTTGGGGGGGGGGCGGGGGGGGAGGGAATGGTGTTGGAGGAAGTAGTGAAAAGGAGGTGGAGAAGAATTGATTGGGTTGGGATGGGGGAGGGGGGATGGGCAGGAGAATTACTTAAACTCGCTTTTTAAAAGAGTTATCTGGTCCACCCATGGTGTTGGTGTTAAATTGCCTGGGCAGAAAAAAAGTCCTAATTGGGGTGGGGAGGCAGTGACAAAGCAAAGCTTGTTCAAGCCTCGGAATCTGCACTGTTGATAGTGCAGGTACCTCAGGGCAGTTGGGAGTGATTGCTGTGTTGACTTTGTCTAATTGTAGGGGAGGAGTTATGTGAGCTGTGACGGGCAGTGTTACACCCAGTGGGGTGGTGGACAAAAACTGGCATAACTACGCAGGGCTAAATAAACCGACTGACAAAGGTCTTGGCATATTATTAAAAATCTGGCAAAATGTTCACCTCTTGACAAAAATGTAGAGAGACTAGTAATGCATAACTTTATCCCATGTTGGATTTTAAAATGGCTAATGCCAAGTTGTCTGTCAAAATTAATAGGGCATTGCTTCTTCTTATAGAACAAAAAAAAAAAATTCTCATACATTTTATTCATTTATTCATTGCTAAAAAATCATGTATCTGCTAAAAATTTCATTTAGGAAAAAGGTTTGGAGGTGGTTAACCTTGATTTTAAAGTGCTGTGAATTAAAAGCTACTTTTTTCATGTTTGTTATAATAAAAACCATACCTTCATTAAACTGTAACACATTTTGTTCTTTGAGAATAAATTAAAACTCTGCAACCAAGCTTATATTTAGAGAGACATTAAAACTCCAATTATTGATTATATCATTACATACGTTTGGGTTTGTGACTTTTTTTAAAACTTCCTTTATATCAAGAAAAATGTTAAATGGTTAATTGACTGTTGAGTAGATACTCTGCATCTTCATAGGAATTAATCAATATATTGACTTTTTAACTCTTCTACTCAGCTATTTCATGTGTTAATTGAACTGTTTCTCCTTCTTTCTTTGCTTTCCACAAAGCTTTATGCATCATTTTCTATACAAACTACTTTTTCTTCTAAGTTTTATACACATAGGGCGCCTTTCTGTTCTAGAACCTGAGTGCATTTTGTGAATATTCAGGCCTCAAAAAGGAAGAGTAAATAATACTCTACCTTGTCATATGCATATTGTACCTGCGGGTAGCTTTTTTTTTTTCTTATTTTTCACATTCTAAAGCTTTGTAATTAAATGGAAATGAAAAAAGACTCCCCAACATGTAAAATAACCTCCTATAATATATTTTAATTCCCAGTTTGCTTTATTGAACAATAAACATTTTTGTTCATAAGTTTAAAATTTTTGTTAACTTAAAACAAAAATTCCCAAATGGCATTTCTCTCAAAAATCTGACGTTTTTGCTCATTCTGATTTTTTTTTTTTTTTAGGCCTTCAAATAAACTAGAAAGTCAGTGTGGCTAGTGGGGAGACTTTGTTCTTAAGCCCTAATAATAGTTAATTTGGTTTGGTGGTTTTTCTCTTCTTTTACTTCTTAAAGCAGCTCTCTACAGAAGAGTCTATAAGCTCTGTTTGAAAACTAAGGCACTTGAAGCATAAACACTGGTACGCTTCCAGGTAAAAGGGAAACGTACAAATGTTCCTTAAACTGCTGAAGGAACAAACATGTAAATAAGAGATGGGTTGATTCCCTACTGTTCATGTTTGCTCACTGCGAACATTTGGTTCACTTGGCTTGGCTCATTATTTCAGCTGGGAAAGTCACTATATGAATTAATAGCAGATTTCCCAGCTGAAAATAAATGTTTACCAGGTTAGGGGGTTGGGGTTTTTTGGCAAAGACCTGGCTTTTTGTCTGACTGGCTCCTTTTTTGGCGTGCACATCCCTGAGGTGTGTAATTAAAGCAAGGGAATTTGCACATAGTGCTTTAGGGCTTTAATGAATAGAAAACACAGGATATTTCAGCAATTTGGTGCCTAATGTCAGAGTGTGCATTTCCTGTGTGAGGTATCACAATAACAGGGCTCTGTGACAATAAAAGCGCCTGCAATGCCATGCAAAGAAAAATGGGACAGCGTTTTTTCCTAAATTCCAATACAAAATACATAAAAAAGAGCAATTTACATTTAAAACAGAAGGACTTTGAACTTGAACATACCCTCAGAATTAATGGCTATTAAATCAGCCCCACTTTGCTGAATAATGAAATTCCCTTTAGGACAAAGATCTTGGCTGTTGATATCAGGTTACATTACAAAATTGAGTACACAGTATCAAATGGTTTTAAATCATAACCATTCTCGACTTGCTGTTGAAATTTTTGAGCAGCTCAAAATCTGAAAAAATATTTTTAAACCTCAGGAAGCTTGAGGGGAAGAGTAGAAAAATTAACATTGATTGAGCACCTGTTTTATGCCAGATACTTTTACTTGAAATCAAAGTTAATATTTTATAAAAATACCAGGCAAAAAAAAAGCATTCGAATTCTTTTATTTTTGTCTGAAGATTTAAAAAGTTCAAATAAATTAGGTAATTTGCCCAAGATCCCATTGCTAGTAATCTGTAGCATCAGCATATGAGGAGGACACTGCCGAGCACAGAGGAATCAGTCAGTACATACTGCTTTCATTACTGTCAGAATCCAAAACTCAAGCTCTTTCAACATATTTTGCTATTATTATGTTTATATCTCTTACATAAAATGTTTCTAAAGAGAGATGAAATCCTTGCTCCCTCCTTATCCCCAGTCCCTGATCGTTCTTGTGAATAAGGTTTACACCAAATTTGCAAAAAAATAGAACGAAACAAAACCCCAAACCTCTTGTTCCATCCTCTGCATAACAGCGCAGAAGTAGCAAGCTTGTGCTTCCTGGGTCATGGGGGGGGTGGGGTATCTCAATCTGAGGACAAATGGTACTTTTAATACAGGACAAGTGCATCCATGACAAGGAACAAGTCCCCAACAGAAGCATGGAAGTAGGCGATACTTTCATCACAGCCAGAGGCTAGAATATGGTTCCCACATCCCTTCAGAATAGGAGAACCCAGATTTTACCTCGCGGGGCCTCAGTTCCAATGTCTATAAAAATGAAAGGATTGCTCTGGATGATCTAAAAGACCCATTTCTGATTTAAAAGTCCAAACTACCAAGTGAGACCAGAGGGCAGGGGACAGGAAGCTGATATAATCCATACACAGGAGAATTCCCAAAGGATAAGCCTCAGGTAACGACCTATCTTGTGGTCACTACACAAAGACATCTGTCAGCATTTTTATAGCCATATTTCCTAATGAAATGATTATCTGTTTCCTACCACATATTTCCCACAATGACATATCTTCATATCATTTATAAACTAAATTCTTTTTCTTGTTTTTTTAAATGTTAATTCTTTTTTTTAATTTATTTATTTTTGGCTGCGTTGGGTCTTTGTTGCCACGCGCGGGCTTTCTCTAGTTGCGGTGAGCGGGGGCGCTACTCTTCCTTGTGGTGCGCGGGCATCTCGTTGCGGTAGCTTCTCTTGTTGCGGAGCACGGGCTCTAGGCGTGCGGGCTTCAGTAGTTGTGGTGCACGGGCTCAGTAGTTGTGGCTCGCGGGCTCTAGAGTGCAGGCTCAGTAGTTGTGGCGCACAGACTCAATTGCTCCGCGGCATGTGGGATCTTCCCGGACCCTGGCTCAAACCCATGTCCCCTGCATTGGCAGGCAGATTCCCGCCAGGGAAGTCCCCATAAACTAAATTCTAAGGTAACACATTATCTTTAAAAGCCTTTTCCTCCTGCCTTTTCCTCTCCTGCCTTTTCACCTTATCTTGGCCTTTCTCTGGGCTTCCTCTTATCCTCCAAAAACCTTTGAAGGCTCATTGCCAGACCATACACCTGGCATGGCGCACTATTCTGATTCCTGGTAAAGAAGAAAAATGCACATGTGGGTCATGTGTGTGTGTCACTTGGAGGCTGTACATCTCCTCTTACACCTCCTCCTAAAATCCTAGGGATATAAAACTCAAGCGATTAGAGACTCTGAGACCTGCTCCCCAACGCCAGTCATTTTCCTCCTTGATGAAGAACCAGCACTCTCCCTTTCCTCTGTCTTGTCAACAAATACTGATACTGGCAGCTCCCTAGCAATAACTGCTCCAACAGAGAAGCCCCAACCCCACCAAAAAACTAAAGATGCTGTTATCTCCATCGACATTTAAAGAAATGTGAACGTCAAGAGTTTGAGGGACTTATTAGGGTAAAGGTCAGACATGCCGTTTGGAGCACAGGTTTTTTCCACTCCATTGAGACCTACAATCTGTTGATCTTACCACCTTGTCACCATCCTCACCCTCTGGTGTCCTCACTTCCTCCTCCTTATCCTGTTTAAATTCCTTGATCCATCACCGTTACTATTCTTCTTACAAGCACCCTTATCCTCCTTGCTCCTGTACCACTGCATTGTCCTGGTA
Organism: Mesoplodon densirostris; assembly: GCF_025265405.1. Classification (NCBI taxonomy): domain Eukaryota; kingdom Metazoa; phylum Chordata; class Mammalia; order Artiodactyla; family Ziphiidae; genus Mesoplodon; species Mesoplodon densirostris. The sequence continues at coordinate 45,824,548 of NC_082664.1, forward strand.
AATTTGCTCCCCTGATTAAATCCGACTTTCTGCCTACTCTGGGCCAGCATACCTGCAACAAAATGTGCTAGAGAAAAAAAAAAACACCACCATGCTGGCCAATCTCATTCTAAATTCCTGGTCATTATAACCTCCTATGGACCAATAATGCTGCCCAGGCACCATTCCTGTCCTAGTCTGTTCCCTCTCCCATTCCCCTCAACAACTCCTTCATCCCTCTCTCTCCTCAGTCCTCCACAGCCTGCTCACTTATCCTGATTCACTTGCTTCCTTCTTCACCAAGAAATAAAAACATCCAGAAAAATCTACATGTTCCACCACCACATCTCCCTACCTACAAGTACCAGTGTCCGTATATCCTGCCTTTCTTTCTGTGACTCTGAATAGATTACTGGGGCTCCCAGCCAAGGCCAGTCCCCACACTTGTGCACTAGATTCCATCCCATCCTAATGCCACAAGAATACTTCTCTAGCAATTCTTCCCCATCTCTTCTGCATCAAAAATATCCCTCCCTTTTCCTAGACCATTGCCATACATAGAAACATGCTCTTATTTCTTTCATTAAAAATAAATACAAAAATCTTTTGACACCACATCTCTACCCAACTACTGCTCCATTTTCTCTGTACCTCTTGACAACAAAACTCCTCCAAGTTGTTTATACTCACTGGTAATTTCTCTCTTCCCATTTTCTCCTGAATCCAATTCAATCATCCATCCACCCCACTCTCAACCCTGCAAACATCCAAATTGCTCCTGTTAAGGTCACTAAGGAACTCCACATTGGCAAATCCATCAGTCAGTTCTCAAGCCTCATCTTACTGGTACTTTAAATGATGCAGCTGATCACATTCTCCCCATTGAAACACTTTTAACTTGCCTTTCACAACACAATGCTCTACTGAGTTTCTTCCCAATTCTTCACCTACTTCTTTGACAGTCTCCTCTGCTGGTTTCTCTCCATCCCCTGTCTCTAAGAGTTGGAGTGCCTCAGGGCTTAGGGTTCTAACCTCTTCTTTTCTCTAACTACATTCAATTCCTAAAGGATCTCATCAGTTACCGGGCTTTAAATACCATCTCTACACTCTTGTCCAGATTTATATCTCCTGCCTGAGTGGCTCTTACCCTGGGTCCTTATTGTGAAACCAAGATCCAGGTTCTATCTTGCTCCCCAGTTATGCTAAGTGGGTTTAAGGCCTGAGACCCTACACTGTTCTGGTTGGCTCCCATCAAAGGGCTCTGAACCTGACACCTGCTGACAGACCTTCCTGCCTACGTGCCTCGGTTTCTGAATGTCCTGGAAGGAGGAGGAGGAAAGTTGTGGCTGTATTACACAGCCCAGTGATGTTGAATGTTGTGGGATGTCAGCTGCCACCCTTGAGGAGAAGGCAGCAGGCTCCCTCCTGAGCAGCCAAGGGCAAAACCATAACTTTGGCAAATTTACTGTGGTCTAGACAAAGCCTGATCCTTAGCATTGCAAATCAGAAACTTCATATTTTTAGAAAGTAAATTAATCTTTCTAGGGCAGGCTGCCTAACCTCTTATTAGTCTGACGTATTAAACCAGGGCACCATTTTATTAATTTACATTGAGAAATAATAGTTGTAGGAACTAGAATACTTAAAACCACATGAGCACCATATTCTCTCCCTACCGTCAAGAATTTTGAAAAGCCATATCATGTTGAAAAGCTAGCATGTTATTTTACAGTAAGAAATGGCTATCTTGGTGAACAAAATTCCTGAAGTTCACATGATCTGTGCATTCCCTCTTTCTCTGACGACATAGGAAGAAAAGCATAATGAGATTTTAGAAAAATGGTAGCTAATCACATTACAACCCTACTGATTTTTTTCGAAGCACACATTTGACCAGGCCACTCCTCTAAAACTGGATATTGTTCTTAGGAGATGACAAAATCCTCAAGCTACTAGCCCTACATGGTCTGACTACTTCAGACCCAGTCTTCAGTGTAAGACTGGTTAGGAATGTGGGTTCTGCAACCATACTTCCATGGTTCAAATTCCTGCAACCACACCTCCATGGTTCAAATCTACTGCCAAGCTCAGGTGATTTACTTATATTACACCATAGTTTCCCCTTAAGTAAAATAGAAATAAAGATAGTGTTTATTTCATAGCATTGTGACGAAAATTAGAAGAATAAACTGTTTTCAACAGTGTCTGGCACTTCTAAGCCCTCAATAAATATTATCTATTATCTAGAACCACTCTGGGTTCCAGCCACACCGGCCTTCCCTCCATCCCTTAAACAGGCTGCAAGCCAAGATTTTTCCAGCCTGGAGCCCAGAGCAAATGCTGCTCCTGTTGGAAGTACTGTCCTTATACCTCCTTCCACTGTTTATTTACTATGTCCTTTGCCTCTCCCGAGCCACAGTTACGTCCTCAGGGACAGAGAGTCGTCAGTCTTCAGTTTCCTTCCTTATGTTAATGTGCTCTCCTTCCAGACTGTACCTGCCTGAGCAGTCTCCTTACTCAGCACTTTCTCCCAAAACTTGACATACCTGACACGTTACAGGCACTCCATACCAATTTGTCTGAGTTTGTGTTTAGCTGATGCTTACCTCAGTCTGAAAAGGCTTTGGCTGGCTGGCCGGGTCTTCCAGGGGCAAAGCTTGGATGGGTGCTACTAATTTTTGCCTCAGGGGCTCTCTTTTTTACCCAGGGCTGACCAACCCCCTTCTGATTAACACGTTCTTTCTTTGCATGTGTTAATGCCTTTGCTCAGGTTTCTTAGGACCTTTCTAGGGCATAAGAAAACTTTACATATCTATGCTCTATTTTAGTTGTTTTTGAAGTTTTGCTCTCCGGGGGCATCTTATTTCCCTCCTCTCCAAGTTCTGGCAGGGGTGGGGTTCCAGAGGGTTATCTCTTTGTATCTCTCTATTGCAGACAACACACCTGGACAGGATTCTATCTGTCCCCACCAGGGACACCCTGGTGTTTTGTATTAGATACGAGTGTATGCTCAGTTTCCCGCAGGAGAATTGAACTTCTCCTAAAGCCTGAGCTGGGTCTGCCCTGCCCCCATGAGCGCCTTTCAGTCTACTCACCTTCCCGGCAGGGTTCTTAGGTAGAGTCCAGAAGATATGCTCTATGGGAGATACACCAGATAGCTATACAACTCCACTTAATTAATGGAGGTAGGTGTCAAGTGTGTTTTTGAGAAATGAAGAATACAGCACTGCTCTGGGGATTAATTATTCTGCCTTAAATGGAAATACTAAAATTGACCCAAGGAAGAGAGTAATAAACACAGAAGTTATTTTTACCACCACATATTTGCACTGTACAATGAGACAAATGCAAATCCTCAACTGAGGACTAGGCAAAAGTGACTACAGTTGTAAAGATTCCACCCAGTTAAAGCCTCTGTTAAAAAAACTTAATTCTATGTTAGCAAAAATAATTGGTTTACAATACATCCTGAAAACCTAGAATCTGAAAAGCATTGCTCATGCTATTTTCACGACGTTGAGATCTGGTTTAGGCCAGAGATGTATATGAAAATGGTATAAAAAAAGGACTGGTCCAATCCAATGCAGAATTTAGCAGAAGGTAAGAAAGAACACAAAACTCAGGTTGAAGAAAGCCTCTCCCTGGGGTATTTCTTGTCCTTTATTTTTACCCCCATCCAAGACTTGTGGTTAATTCAGATAAGCACTTGACCTTTGTGGGTGCTTATCCAAAGTCAACCTTCCCGTGTCTGAGGGTCACCTGTAACTCATTAATCTCAGTCCATTATTGTTTTGCAGGAATGTCTGTTCCATTTAAGATATAAAACTCCTATACAGATAACATGGTAGGTTAATGCACTCACTTTTCATTCCCTGATTGCTGGGTTCACACCAAACTCAATTCTGTTATGAGTAAGGATTACTTTTAGCTATGTTCCCTGTCCCCAGGAGCCATTTGTCTATAGGTCTTCACATCCTAAAAGGATGTTGCAGGCATCAGCACACTCTTTGGGGCCCTATACAGGAGATTCCAGGGAATAGAATGGCCCAGAGGTTACTGGGTCAGGACTGGAGAGGAAAGAGCTATTTAGGGAATCTTGCTGAGTGCATGCTTCTGAGGGTGCTATCGGTCTTTTCCACTTTTAACTCTTAAGATGAAAACAAGGCCATTATCACTTTTCAAAAAATAATAAATTGCTTAATATAGAATCTAGTACTGTTATGCTGTATTTCTTTCCCTACAGCAAGAAATGTGCTAGCAGGCAGTCAGGAAAAAGGCCCAAACTCTTTTCAGTTTTTTGAACATCTTGCTTTTCAAGCATCCTCTTGTTTATGATTTAACTTAATTCCCTCTTCCACTAGGAAATGCAAATCCATGCCCACCACCCATACCAAAAACTGAGAGATAAATCTAGAGGAAAATAACAACCAGACGTTCAACTATGTATAAGGCAGTATAGCACGGTGTAGGGTGTGCCAGGTTTGGAGTCAGACTGCCAAGCATAGAACCCCGGACCTGCCACTTAAAAGCCTTAACCCCTCCCAGCCTCAGTTTCATAGCTGTAAAATGGAAATAATTAGAGCATCTACCACAGAGTTTTTGAAGGAATCAAATAAAATAATGATACATAAAGCACTTAAAACACCGTCTGACATATATCAGGGGCTCAGTAAGTGATAGCTGTTATCGGAACTTAATTCCTCTGTTTTATGCTATAGAAACTAAAGGGATTTCTTTCTTTTTTTCTTTTTTAATCTGTGGCTTCCTCTCAAACCACCTGACAGGTAACTAAACCCCAAATGAATGCTTCTCATTTTTTCTACTTTGCAAAACCACACCAGTCTTCCCCTCCCCTCCTCCATGCCCCTTGAATTCCAACCAGTTAAGGTACAAAGGAGTGGCCGAGGAGTGAAGATGCTACAGCCTAACCTGCCTGGCTTAATTAATTTCCGCCAATTCCTGCTGCTGGCCACGCTGCCACACCACCTCAATTCCCCTCGGTGCTAACAACGGAAAGGGGCACACAGTGGCTGTCACTCTAGTGAGAAAAGGAAAAATGTACTGTCGATACATATAATTTGTCAATGTAAATGCTTTCAGGAGCCCTTCGCTGTTTCTTTTCATGTTCTTTGAGCCTAAGAACCATTTAGAGAAGCCCTGCTGTTCTAGCACCCTAAGGACACGAAGAGGATGCGCATGGGCAGCTGAGACACAGAGCTTCTATTTATGTGGAGCGGGGCAGGCCTAGATCTTCGATTCACAGTAAGCAGAATATCTTAATCACAAGCATTCTGAAGTCGTGCCAGGTGGAGTGCCTAGTGTTCGTCTGCTTGCTTTTCTTTCTTTTTAAAAAATACAACTTGGGAAAGACTCTGATACAGGCAGGTAGGCTCTTATTTCAGGATCCGTTGTTATCTTCCCATTGGGAGGTTGGGAAAGACTTGGCACCTAAATATCCATCCAAATGCGTCTATACCAGGAGTGGTCTAGAATTTCCAGAAAGGACAGGGGCAAGGATGGCAATTTTTTGGTAAAAGGAGCTAGTGGGCTTCCCCAGAGAAACTACATTTGCATAGTAGACAGGCTGTTGTTTGGAGTCCATATTGACTGGGGCTGGATTTGTAAGGCTGACGGAGGTTTGGAAGGGCTCCTCACTTTGTATTCCCCATGCTTTTAGGAGCCCTTGCTACATGTTCTAAGGAAATGTCTTCAACAGAGGTAACATGCTAGAATAAAGTTGTTAGTAGTGTAGGAAGTGAGGGTTTTATCTGCCTAGAAAGAGGCCTGGTACAAGAGGTGCTCAGAAATATTTGTTGAATGAACTTATGATTTTATGGAAGCTATTAAAGTAAAAGCCCTGGAAAAGAAGTCACCATCAGAATAACTGGTTTCTATTTTTTGGTTTAAGTTAATTATTAAAAATATTTAGAATGACTCCCTTCCCCTGACTGAAGCAATAAAGTTATATGTGTAAAGAATACAGGGAATCATTTTTGGTAATAAGCAAATATGCAAATAAATATGCAAGAACACTTGGCAGAGGCTTCCTGCTATCTTTCAGTGTTTCTACAATTCTCCCATCTTCCTGTAAGAATAGGACTCCCAATTTTAGCTGGATACATGGCTTCCCAGATAAATATTATATTTCTCAGCTCCCCCCCTGCAGCTAGCTTTAGGTATGTCACTAAGGTCTGATGGATGGGATGTGAATACACCTGACTTCCAGGCCATGCACTTAAAGGTAAGGAGTGCGGGCTTCTTCTCTTCCTTTTCCCCTTATCTCTGTGTGGGATGCAGATATGATGATAGGAGCTGGAGCAGCCATCTTAGACTGTGAGTTGAAAGCTGTGTGTTGAGGATGATAGAGCAAAAGATAGAAGCAGCCTATACCTCTGACGCCATCAAGCCTCCCTTAGACTGCCTGTACTCAAACACTTGAGAGGGAGACTTCCCAACCATTTTTAAAAATATTTATTTACTATTTATTTGACTGCACTGGGTCTTAGTTGCAGCACACAGAATCTTCATTGCGGCATGTGGGATCTTTTTAGTTGCAGCATGTGGGATCTAGTTCCTTGACCAGGGATCGAACCTGGGCCCCCTGCATTGGGAGCATGGAGTCTTAACCACTGGACCACCAGGGAAGTCTCCCAACCATTGTTTTTTGGAATGCCTCTGTTGATTTAGCCGAATCTGTATTCAAACAAATGTTAACACCATGCTACATTAGGGAAGAAAGCTGAAAGGAAAATTCCATTCACTTGAAACAAAATCAAGTAGAGCAGAATCAATTATTGAGATGTTCATTGGTTCTCATAATTTCCCTCTTCCGGTTCAACTACTATTTTTCAGAATGAGTTCATATTGTTGTTGACTCACGAAGGAAATGTTGGTTCTGCTTTCTAAAGCTGTGGTTGTAGCCATTGACACTATTAGCAAGTATGAAATCCAATCTACTGCCTGTTTTTTAATGGCCTGAGAACAAAGAATGGTTTTTACATTTTTAAATGATAGAGAAAAATCAAAAGAAAGTTTTATGATATGTGGAAATGATATGAAATTCAAATTTCAGTATCTGTAAGTAACGTTATATTGGAGTACAGACACATTCATTCATTTAAATATTGTTTGTAGCTGCTTTCTTACAGAGTTGAGTAGTTACGATAGAAACTGTACGCTTCACAAAGCTGAAAATGTTTACTGTATGACCTTCTCCAAAAGACAGTTTGCTGACCCTTCATTGTAGTATCTTTCCTGTTGTTTTTAGTAGAAGGTGGACACATATTATTTGAATTAATTTCCTTCACTTTGAAGTTTCAAGCTACAGTATCATATTTATACATTTAGGGATTTCCTCAAATAGCTTGATTTGAATCATGAAGAATATTTGATTAACTGATAAAGAACTTGAAAAGTAACAGTGGCTAAATTGCACTGTTAGTATTGGGTTGGCCGAAAAGTTCGTTAGGGTTTTTCTGTAACACCTTATAGGAAAAAACCCGAATGAACTTTTTGGCCAACCCAATATCTCTGCGAACAATATTTCACAGATTTTGACGGCTGAATCTTCAGTCCCACATTTAGCTTCATTTCCTTTGGTATTGGTGAGAACAAGCCCTGTCGTTAAATACCACCCTTACTATATTTCTTGTGCCATCTCCTCAATGCCATTCCCACAGCTATTATATATACTACTTCCATTCCTTAATAAGTCTAGACCATACTTTTGCAATAATGCTCTTACTGCTTTTCTTGCATCCAATGTCTTCTCCCATACATTTCCTTTCACCAGAGAGACTTTCCTTTAAAATAAAAAAAAGTACACTTGACCCTTGAACAGCATTTAACTGTGCAAGTCCACTTATATGAGGATTTTGTTCAGTAGTAAATACTACACGATCCATGGTTGGTTGAACCTGCAGATACAGAACTGTGGATATGGAGGAACCTGGAATAAGGTGGGTGGATGCGAGCCAACTTGATGGGATTATAACTCAAAATGCCGCACCCTTCCTGGAGGGGAAATGGAGATGTGACACTCACTAGGCCAAGCAGAAACACTCCCTCTCCATCTTGCTCTTGTTCTCCTTCTAGCTCTAGCTCTTCGCAATTTGATTCTTGAGTGATGCAAGCATGGAAAACGCCTGGGGCTCATTCACGTCCTGAAGAACTCACCCGTTACTTCTGCTCCCAGATTCCTATTGCTGCTCTTCTCCACTCCTTGCGAGTGCGGGTTTCTTTGCCTTATCTTGTGATTTTATGAAGAACTGGAAGTTCCCTTCCAGTGAACTCTTTTGTAAATTAGGCACTGCTGGTTTCTATTGTTTGCACCCAAAGACACCAACTGATAGAAGTTGTGATCATTCCTTCTTCCGAACCCTCAAAATACTTTACCTATACAATTCTTAGGGTCCCTAACACTTCCTACCTTGTATAATAATAATCCATGTTATTGTTTTCTTTGTCTTACACAATGTCAGTTCCAGAATTCTATATAGGAGGAGCAATTGGGGGTCGAAGAAGGAAAGTAGAAGGGACTTATCATGAATCCTTATTGGAGTCAATAACTGTTTTCTTTTTATTTAGACTGTATTTTTTAAATCTGTAAAAAAGCAACATTTTCTAAAGATGCTTTTATTTATACTTTATGTAAAATTAATAAAAGAACATCCATTTTCCTTTTCAGAGAATGCTTATTTGAAGGAAACATGGCATTGGAGCTTACGGTGGGGTGAAATTCCTCCTCCCCTACCAAGGCTCCTTTGCGTGCAGATGCTGACTTTTAAAGACTGTGAGCCATATGTCACCTCTGTGATCCCTAGTATAGGTCTTTACACAAAATCAGTGCCCAGTACAGTTGTTGCATCAGTCAGTCAATCAATGGTCACTGTACCATCTTGCCTCATTTTTCCTTTGCCTCTTTTCCAATGAAAATTAAAGCGTATGCTTTCCCGCTTGGGATTTATTTGGCTTACTAATTTTTTTTTTCAATAAAGAATCATTAGATGCCCACCACTATACTGGACACTGTTCTAAGTGCTAGGAATACATCAGTGATCAGGCAAGATTTCTGCCACCACGGAGCTTGCATTCTAGTGGAAATATATGTCTACTCAGAGATAATTACTATGTCATTTAATTCCTAACTTATTATAACTGTAGCACCAAATATGTTTCTCATTCTCTTGTGTCACTTTGTGTTTCTGCCTCCCTTCTTTACTGTTGCCCCCAGCTATAACACAGTTTACTTTAAAAACTTAACATGAGCCCAGGGCTTCCTCTTATTGGTACTACTGTTTTTATTTTTCTCATTACTTTTTTTTTCTGTGCCTTCTGATGTTTGAACTAATCTTCAAAAATAACAACACATTATTATTGAATCTTCTGTCCAAAGTTCCTAAAGCTTAGACATACTAGTCACATACAGTCAATGTCTGTGTGTCATAGAGCCATAGAATCTTGATAACATAAAAGAGAAAGCCCCCACCAAACTAGTATTTAATTAATTTTGCTTTTTAAACCCAGAAATCAGACACCCCTGATGTATCACTAGCATCCAACAGAAACTGAAGTCCTAGAGTGAAATTAAGCCAGAAGTTAATATGTTTTTCTGTTTCTGACAGACCCAAATTCTTATGTTGCTCATGGAAAGGAAGTAGAATGGAAGTAAAAGAAGAATCTGACAAAAAGAATAATAATAAGTAGTCTACATCCTGAAAAAATGTATATAAGTGCCTATTCACAGCATCATACCCACAATTTCGGGAGTGTCACCATTACTTGAAGTAGTAGCAAAATAGGAAATATCATGATTATCCTATTGCACACCTGGAAGGTATTATACACATACTCAATTCAGCAAATATTAATTGAGGGCCTACTATGCATCACACCCTCTGCTAGGCTGGGAGGGTGCTAGACTGTGGCAGAGGCTATTGGCTATTCAAAAGAATCTACATCCCCTTTTTTGTAGGCACAGAGCTGGTCTCCATTTGCAGTTTGGTAGCCATGTGCCTGAGTGCCAGCCAGTGGAATGGAAACAGAGACCTATGTGCTACTTCCAGGCCTAGCCCACGCTGCCCTCCTACTCTCACTCCTCTGCACTCCCTTCCAGTGGCTGCCATAGAGAGAACCATGGTGAGGATAGAAGCCACAGTTTGAACAGGGCAGAGCCTCTGTCAGCATGGTACCCTGACTGAGTGCATAGAGGAGAGCCTCTGACCAATCTGTTCATCCTCCCAGGGCTCTGACATGAGCAAGAAATAAACTGCCATTGTGTTGAGCCATTACTTGTTCCAGTCTATTTATCACTGCAGCCTTGCCTATCCTAACCATACATAGAATTAGACATGAGTTTTGAAGTAATGAATTATTTAAAATTTTTTTATTTCAGCTTGTTATATACTAGCAATTAAAAAGGTTGAAATCATATGATCAAGTCAACATTTTTCCTCTTCATTCCTTCCTTCCTTCTTTCTCTTTTTCTTTTATTTATTTATTTATTTTTTTGAAAATTATTTTTTATACCGCAGGGTCTTATTAGTTATCCATTTTATACACATCAGTGTATACATGGCAATCCCAATCTCCCAATTCATCACACCACCACCACCACCCCCCGCCGCTTTCCCCCCTTAGTGTCCATACGTTTGTTCTCTACATCTGTGTCTCTATTTCTGCCTTGCAAACTGGATCATCTATACCATTTTTCTAGTTTTCACATATATGTGTTAATATACGATATTTGTTTTTCTCTTTCTGACTTACTTCACTCTGTATGACAATCTCTAGGCCCATCCACGGCTCTACAAATGACCCCATTTCGTTCCTTTTTATGGTTGAGTAATATTCTATTGTATATATGTACCACATTTTCTTTATTCATTCATCTGTCGATGAGCATTTAGGTTGCTTCCATGACCTGGCTATTGTAAATAGTGCTGCAATGCACATAGGGGTGCATGTGTCTTTTTGAATTATGCTTTTCTCTGTGTATATGCCCAGTAGTGGGATTGCTGGGTCATATGGTAATTCTATTTTTAGTTTTTTAAGGAACCTCCATACTATTCTCCATAGTGGGTGTATCAATTTACATTCCCACCAATAGTGCGAGAGCATTCCCTTTTCTCCACACCCTCTCCAGCATTTGTTGTTTGTAGATTTTCTGTTGATGCCCATTCTAACCAGTGTGAGGTGATACCTCATTGTAGTATTGATTTGCATTTCTCTAATAAGTAGAGCAGCTTTTTATGTGCTTCTTGGCCATCTGTATGTCTTCTTTGGAGAAATGTCTATTTAATTCTTCTGCCTGTTTTTTGATTGGGTTTTTTTTTTTTTTAATATTGAGCTGCATGAGCTGTTTCTATATTTTGGAGATTAATCCTTTGTCTGTTGATTCGTTTGCAAATATTTTCTCCCATTCTGAGGGTTGTCTTTTCGCCTTGCTTGTAGTTTCCTTTGCTTTGCAAAAGCTTTTAAGTTTCATTAGGTCTCATTTGTTTATTTTTGTTTTTATTTCCATTACTCTGGGAGGTGGGTCAAAAAAGATCTTGCTGTGATTTATATCAAAGAGTGTTCTTCCTATGTTTTCCTCTAAGAGTTTTATAGTGTCTGGTCTAACATTTAGGTCTTTACCCATTTTGAGTTTATTTTTGTGTATGGTGTTAGGGAGTGTTCTAATTTCATTCTTTTACATGTAGCTGTCCAGTTTTCCCAGCATCACTTATTGAAGAGACTGTCTTTTCTCCATTGTATATCCTTGCCTCCTTTGTCACAGATTAGTTGACCATAGGTGGGTGGGTTTATCTCTGGGCTTTCTATTCTGTTGCATTGATCTATATTTCTGTTTTTGTGCCAGTACCATATTGTCTTGATCACTGTAGCTCTGTAGTATAGTCTGAAGCCAGGGAGTCTGATTCCACCAGCTCTGTTTTTTTTCCTCAAGACTGCTTTGGCCATTTGGAGTCATTTGTGTCTCCATACAAATTTTAAGATTTTTGTTCTAGTTCTGTAAAAAATGCCATTGGTAATTTGATAGGGATTGCATTGAATCTGTAGATTGCTTTGGGTAGTATAGTCATTTTCACAATATTGATTCTTCCAATCCAAGAACATGGTATAACTCTCCATCTGTTTGTGTCATCTTTGATTTCTTTCATCAGTGTCTTATATTTTTCTGAGTACAGGTCTTTCATCAGTGTCTTACACTTTTCTGAGTACAGGTCTTTTATCTCCTTAGGTAGGACTATTCCTAGGTATTTTATTCTTTTCATTGCAATGGTAAATGGGAGTGTTTCCTTAATTTCTCTTTCTGATCTTTCATTGTTACTGTATAGGAATGCAAGAGATTTCTGTGCATTAATTTTGTATCCTGCAACTTTACCAAATTCATTGATTAGCTCTAGTAGTTTTCAGTTGGCATCTTTAGGATTCTCTATGTATAGTAGTATCATGTCATCTGCAAACAGTGACAGTTGTACTTCTTCTTTTCCAGTTTGGATTCTTTTTATTTCTTTTTCTTCCTGATTGCTGTGGCTAGGACTTCCAAAACTATGTTGAATAATAGTGGCAAGAGTGGACATCCTTGTCTTGTTCCTGATCTTAGAGGAAATGCTTTCAGTTTTTCACCTTTCAGAATGATGTTTGCTGTGGGTTTGTCGTATATGGCCTTTATGATGTTGAGGTAGGTTCCCTCTATCTGGAGAGTTTTTATCATAAATCAGTGTTGAATTTTGTCAGAGGCTTTTTCTGCATCTACTGAGATGATCATATGCTTTTTATTCTTCAATTTGTTAATATGGTGTATCACATAGATTGATTTGCACATATTGAAGAATCCTTGCATCCTGGGATAAATCCCACTTGATCATGGTGTATGATCCTTTTAATGTGTTGTTGGATTCTGTTTTCTAGTATTTTGTTGAGAATTTTTGCATGTATATTCATCAGTGATATTGGTCTGTAATTTTCTTTTTTTGTAGTATCTTTGTCTGGTTTTGGTATCAGGGTGATGGTGGTCTCGTGGAATGAGTTTGAGAGTGTTCCTTTCTCTGCAGTTTTTTGGAAGAGTTTGAGAAGGATTGGTGTTAGTTCTTCTCTAAATATTTGATGGAATTCACCTGTGAAGCCATATGGTCCTGGACTTTTGTTTGTTGGAAGCTTTTTAATCACAGTTTCAATTTCATTACTTGTGATTGGTCTGTTCATATTTTCTATTTCTTCCTGGTTCAGTCTTGGAAGGTTACACCTTTCTAAGAATTTGTCCATTTCTTCTATGTTGTCCATTGTATTGGCATAGAGTTGCTTGTAGTAATCTCTCATGATGTTTTGTATTTCTGCAGTGTCCGTTGTAACTTCTCTTTTTTCATTTCTACTTTTATTGATTTGAGTCCTCTCCCTCTTTTTCTTGATGAGTCTAGCTAAAGGTTTATCAGTTTGTTTATCTTCTCAAAGAACAATCTTCTAGTTTTATTAATCTTTGCTATTCTTTTCTTTGTTTCTATTTCATTTATCTCTGTTCTGATCTTCATGATTTCTTTCCTTCTACTAACTTTGGGTTTTGTTTGTTCTTCTTTCTCTACTTCCTTTAGATGTAAGGTTAGATTGTTTATTTGAGATTTTTTTTGTTTCTTGAGGTAGGATTGTACTGCTATAAACTACCCTCTTAGAACTGCTTTTGCTTCATCACATAGGTTTTGGATCATCATGTTTCGTTGTCATTTGTCTCTAGGTATTTTTTGATTTCCTCTTTGATTTCTTCAGTGATCTCTTGGTTATTTAGTAATGTATAGTTTAGCCTCCATGTGTTTGTGTTGTTTATGTTTTTTTTCCCTGTAATTGATTTGTAATCTCATAGTGTTGTTGTCAGAAAAGATGCTTGATATGACTTCAATTTTCTTAAATTTACTGAGGCTTGATTTGTGACCCAAGATGTAATCTATCCTGGTGAATGTTCCATGTGCACTTGAGAAGAAAGTATAATCTGCTGTTTTCACATGGAATGTCCTATGAATTAAATCTATCTGGTCTATAGTGTCATTTAAAGCTTGTGTTTCCTTATTAATATTCTGTCTGGATCATCTGTCCATTGGTGTAAGCGAGGTGTTAAAATTTCCCACTATTATTGTATTACTGTTGATTTCCTCTTTTATAGCTCTTAGCATTTGCCTTATGTATTGAGGTGCTCCTATGTTGCATGCATATATATTTATAATTGTTATATCTTCTTCTTGGATTGATCCCTTGATCATTATGTAGTGTCCTTCCTTGCTACTTCAGATTTCTTTTGATTTCCATTTGCATGGAATATCTTTTCCCATCCCCTCACTTACAGTCTGTATGTGTCCCTAGGTCTGAAGTGGGTCTCTTGTAGACAGCATATATATGGGTCTTGTTTTTGTATCCATTCAGCAAGCCTGTGTCTTTTGGTTGGAGCATTTAATCTATTCATGTTTAAGGTAATTATCGATGTGTATGTTCCTATTACCATTTTCTTAACAGTTTTGTGTGTTTTTTTTTTTTTTTTTGCGGTACGCAGGCCTCTCACTGCTGCGGCCTCTCCCACCACGGAGCACAGGCTCTGGACGCGCAGGCTCCGCGACCATGGCTCACGAGCCCAGCCGCCCCGCGGCACGTGGGATCCTCCCAGACCGGGGCACGAACCCGCGTCCCCTGCATCGGCAGGCAGACTCTCAACCACTGCGCCACCAGGGAAGCCCTTGTGTTTGTTTTTGTAGGTCCTTTTCTTCTCTTGTGTTTCCCACTTAGAGAAGTTCCTTTAGTATTTGTTGTAGAGCTGGTTTGGTGGTGTTGAATTCTCTTAGCTTTGGCTTGTCTGTAAAGCTTTTGATTTCTCCATTGAATCTAAATGACATCCTTGCCAGGTAGAGTAATCTTGATTGTAGGTTCTTCTCTTTCATCACTTCAAATATATCATGCCACTCCCTTCGGGATTGTAGAGTTCCTGCTGAGAAATCAGCTGTCAACCTTATGGGAGTTCCCTTGTATGTTATTTGTCATTTTTCCCTTGTTGCTTTTAATAATTTTTCTTTGTCTTTAATTTTTGTCAATTTGATTACTATGTGTCTTGGCGTGTTTCTCCTTGGGTTTATCCTGCCTGGGACTCTCTGTGCTTCCTGGACTCGGGTGGCTCTTTCCTTTCCCATGTTAGGGAACTTATCGACTATAATCTCTTCAAATATTTTCTCAGGTCCTTTCTCTCTCTCTTCTCCTTCTGGGACCCCTATAATGCGAATGTTGGTGCATTTAATGTTGTCCCAGAGTTTTCTTAGGCTGCTTTCATTTCTTTTCTTTATTCCGATCTGTGGCAGTGAATTCCACCATTCCATCTTCCAGGTCACTTATCTATCCTTCTGCTTCAGTTACTCTGCTATTGATTCCTTCTAGTGTATTTTTCATTTCAGTTATTGTATTGTTTATCTCCGTTTGTTTGTTCTTTAATTCTTCTAGGTGTTTGTTCTTTAATTCTTCTAGGTCTGGTAAACATTTCTTGCATCTTCTTGATCTTTGCCTCCATTCTTTTTCTGAGGTTCTGGATCATCTTCACTATCATTATTCTGAATTCTTTTTCTGGAAAATTGCCTTTCTCCACTTCATTTAGTTGTTTTTCTGGGGTTTTATCTTGTTCCTTCATCTGGTACATAGTCCTCTGCCTTTTCTTCTTGTCTATCTTTCTGTGAATGTGGTTTTCATTCCACAGGTTGCAAGATTGTACATTTTCTCACTTCTGCTGTCTGCCCTCTGGTGGATGAGGCTATCTAAAAGGCTTGTGCAAGCTTCCTGATGGGAGGGAATCATGGTGGGTAGAGCTGAGTGTTGCTCTGGTGGGCAGAGCTCAGTAAAACTTTAATCCTCTTGTCTGCTGATGGGTGAGGCTGAATTCCCTCCCTGTTGGTTGTTTGGCCTGAGGCGACCCAGCACTGGAGGCTACAGGCTCTTTGGTGGAGCTAATGGCAGACTCTGGGAGGGCTCACACTAAGGAGTACTTCCCAGAGCTTCTGCTGCCAGTGTCTTTGTCCCCACAGTGAGCCACAGGCCCCCCAACCCCACCTCTGCAGGAGACCCTCCAACACTAGCAGGTAGGTCTGGTTCAGTCTCCTATGGGGTCACTTCTTCCCCTGGGTCCTGATGCACACACTACTTTGTGTGTGCCCTCCAAGAGTGGAGTCTCTGTTTCCCCCAGTCCTGTCAAAGTCCTGCAATCACATTCTGCTATCCTTCAAAGTCTGATTCTCTTGGAATTCCTCCTCCCATTGCTGGACCCCAGGTTCGGAAGCCTGACATGGGACTCAGAACCTTCACTCCAGTGGGTGGACTTCTGTGGTATAACTGTTCTCCAGTTTGTGAGTCACCCACCCACTGGTTATGGGATTTGATTTTATTATGATTGAGCCTCTCCTACCGTCTCATTGGGCTTTTCCTTTGTCTTTGGATGTGGGGTATCTTTTTGGTGAGTTCCAGTGTCGTCCAGTCAATGATTGCTCAGCAGTTAGTTGTGATTCTAGTGCTTTCACAAGAGGGAGTGTGTGCATGCCTTTCTTTCATTTCTTATTTGCTAAAATTCTTAGGGCTTACCCAACCGTCTAAAAAGTCAACCATGTTTGTTTCTTACTTATTGATAAAGATGGTGATAAGTAACAAAATATCTAATTAATTAGATTAATTAATTTTACTATTTATTAATTGTAATCTCTTGAGGTTCAAAAGACATTTTTTAAATGCTTAGATAATTCCAAATTATACTTCTCAGCTGAGATTCCATGTCTCATACTTCAGCCCAAAGCACATTTTTTTTTCATATCTGTACAAACCTTCAAAAGAAAAAGTCTTTTTCCCACCAACTGGAATACTACAGTGGTGTCAACTATGTTCAAGACGTTCACTGGTTATACTACTCAAAGCAGTCTACAGATTTAATTCTATCCCTATCAAATTACCTATGACATTTTTACAGAATTAGAACAAATAATCCTAACACTTATATGGAACCATAAAAGACCCAAAATTGCTGAAGAAATCCTGAGGAAAAAGAACAAAGCCAGAGGCAAAACCCTCCCAGACTTCAGACAATACTACAAAGCTACAGTAATCAAAATAGCATGGCATTGGTACAAAAACAGACATGTCTCAGTAGAACAGAATAGAGAGCCCAGAAATAAACCCACAAACCTATGTCAATTAATCTTTTACAAATGAGGCAAGAATATACAAATCAGGAAAGCCAGTCTCTTCAGCAAGCAGTGTTGGGAAAGCTGAACAGTCGCATGTAAATCAAAGAAGTTAGAACACACCCCTGGGACTTCCCTGGCGGTCCAGTGGCTAAGACTCCATGCTCCCAATGCAGGGGGCCTGGATTTGATCCCTAGACAGGGAACTAGATCCGACATGCCACAACTAAGCGTTCACATGCAGCAACTGAAGATCTTGCTTGCTGAAACTAAGACCTGGTGCAGCCAAATAAGTATTAAAAAAAAAAAAAAGAACACACCCTCACATCATACACAAAAATAAACTCAAGTGGCTTAAAGACTTAACTGTAAGACATGACAGAATGAAACTCCTAGAAGAGAACATAGGCAAAACATTCTCTGACATAAATTGTACCAGTGTTTTCTTAGGTCACTCTCCCAAGGCAATAGAAATAAAAGCAAAAATAAACAATTGGGACCTAAATACAAACTTATAAACTTTTTTTGTAATTAATTAATTTATTTTTGGCTGTGTTGGGTCTTCGTTTCTGTGCGAGGGCTTTCTCTAGTTGAGGCAAGTGGGGGCCACTCTTCATCACGGTGCACAGGCCTCTCACTATCATGGTCTCTCTTGTTGCAGAGCACAGGCTCCAGACGCACAGGCTCAGTAGTTGTGGCTCACGGGCCTAGTTGCTCCGCGGCATGTGGGATCTTCCCAGACCAGGGCTCAAACCCGTGTCCCCTGCATTGGCAGGCAGATTGTCAACCACTGCGCCACCAGGGAAGCCCAACTTATAAACTTTTGCACAGGAAAGGAAACCATAAACAAAATGAAAAGACATCCTATAGACTGGAAGAAAATATTTGCAAACCATGTGACTGACCAGGGCTTAATTTCCAAAATATACAAACAGCTCATACAACTCAATAACAAAAACAAACAAACCAAACAAAACAAGATAAAAAAAAACCCAATCAAAAAATGGACAAAAGACCTAAATAGACATTTCTCCAAGGAAGACATACAGATGGCCAATAGGCACATGAAAAGATACTCAGCATCACTAATTATTAGAGAAATGCAAATCAAAACTACAGTGAGACATCACCTCACACTGGTCAGAATGGCCATCAATTAAAATGTCTACAAATAAGAAATGCTGGAGAGAGTGTGGAGAAAAGTTAACCCTCCTACACTGTTGGTGGAAATGTAAATTGGTGCAGCCACTGTGGAAAACAGTATGGAGGTTTCTTTAAAAAACTAAAAATAGAGTTGCCATATGATCCAGCAATCCCACTCCTGGGCATATATCCAGAGAAAACTCTAATTCAAAAAGATACATGTACCCCAATATTCATAGCAGCACTATCTACAATAGCCAAGACATGGAAGCAACCTAAATGTCCATTGACAGATGAATGGATAAAGAAGATGTGGTACATATACACAATGGAATATAAAAGAATGAAATAATGCCATTTGCAGCAACATGAATGGACCTAGAGATTATCATACTAAGTAAATCAGAAAAAGAAAGACAAATTACCGTATGATATGACTTACATGTGGAATCTAAAATATGACACAGATGAACTTATTTATGAAACAGTAACAGACTCACAGACATAGAAAACAAAGTTATGATTACCAAAGGGGGAAGGCAGTGGAAGAAGGATAATTTAGGAATTTAGGATTAGCAGATACAAGCTACTATGTATAAAATACATAAATAACAAGGTTCTACCGTATAGCACAGGGAACTATATTCAATACCCTGTAATAAGCCATAGTGCAAAAGAATATAAAAAAGAATGTGTGTGTGTGTGTGTGTGTGTGTGTATAACTGAATCACTTTGCTGTACATCAGAAACTAACACAACACTATAAATCAACTATACTTCAATTTTTAAAAATTCGCTTTTATTTTTATATAGCATCCACAGTAATCATTATGGGGGGAAATTAATGGGCCCGTTTAATTTCATAATCAGCAGTAAAAAAGCTTGCTTAGAATATTACATATACAACTAGAAGCTGAATGTTGGCAGAGACATCTACATGTTAATATCTAGGTATATTTAACAGGGAGAAGATCTTTAAAACAAGAAAAGAATTTCACAAGTTGGAACAAATACTCAGAACTGAAAGTGGCATATGCATAATTCCATTCCTAGCACACATATTTAAAACATTTTTGAATCCATGTGTTTCAGACTTCCTTTACCTCTTTTATATTTCAATCTGTCAGAATATATGGGTTAATTTTTCATCATAAAGAATCTTTTGTTCAAGTGACAGGAATTGGTCTGATCTCAGCCACAAGATTCTGAAAAACCCCTCATGACAAATTCCGTCTTCAGGTCAGCAGGGTGCCATCAGTCCTAACAATCATTTTCTATTTCTTTCTAAATATAAACACAAGGATTTGGTGCACAGAGCACCTCCCCCACAATTGGATTGCCGCGGGTATTTCCAGATCCTAGAGACACCTGAAAGCCTCGGCTCTTCCATCTCACCCTCACAGACACAGGAATTGTTAAACTGAAAGCGGACTAGAAGAGAAATCTAGTTGTATAAATGTAATTCACTCTACAAGGAGGCCCGCTCACTTGAAAGTTAAAATTACCACACATCCATCATCATCTGACGATATTAATCTTATCTGATTTTCAGTTTCTATAAGGTATAAAATCAGTGTGAACTTAGATCTCTATTTGTGTCCAATGGCAAATAAAAAATGCACTGTTTAAAAGCCAGTAAATAGAAATTTACCCTGATAATTAATAAGCCAGTGGGGTTAAAGCTACCCTGGGGGAGGGGGAGTCACACTCCTTGTTGAGTAAATGGGGCATGGTGGGAAGGGTGCACACCCCAATACTCTCTTCTCTCAAATGAATGTCCCTCAGATTACAAATTAAAATAATAACCTACTCCACACAGGTAGATAATTTGTCTCACAGCTATACTTCTCATTTGGTGTTTATGGGAAGCACTTCAGAATGACTTAATACGATTTTAATGGCAACAGGAAAAGAAGTTAGAGCTCTTAAAGCAGGGAACAAAGGTAAACATGCAAGTGGCACTGAGGCTGACCACAGGTATACACACCTAGGCCCTGGTCGGAGAGAGAAGCCCTGCATCTTCATGGGTTGCTCTGATGTGTTGCCTTTCAGAAGTGATGCAGGATGTGATTTTCCCCCTTTATATTTAGAGCTATTTAAACAACTGCTCATCTGGGACTCACAAGGAATTAAAGTGAGGAAAAGTTAAGAAGCACTTACAAGAAGAACTCATTAAAAATCTGAAGGACTACTTAATGTGCTGTAATGGTAACAACATATCCCCACGGGATCCCCCCAAGGGATGCCACCACCCCAAGCAAACTTACTGTAAAAATACTTAATTCGAGTATGCATTCATTTGTTAACTTATCTCAGCATTTATTCAGTGGATAGGGATTGTGCTCTAGCTCTGGGCTGGGCTCTTTGCTAGGAGCTGAGATTACTTTGGTAAACAAGACAGGCCAGTGGGTCTTCAGAGTAGGTCTGCACTATGATTACATTTTGTAACTCAGTATAAATGACCATCTTATGCCCTGTTTCAAAATATTGTAGAAATTTATAACACTTAATTTTAATTACTTTTCTCATTCATTTGGCCAACAAATATTTAATGAGTACCTGTTGTGGATTAGGGTAAATTTTGGAAGAGTATACATCATTTAGTTTTTGTCTAAACTAGGCAAAGTTCAGTGTGAGCCAAACTGTCAATCATTGGCTTTGGGATCTGGATCACCCCCCCAAAAAAAAAACTCTATTTGTAATGCTAATGTCTGGCACATGGGAGATGCTTCAAATATGTTTTCTGAACAAATTTTTTTAAATGAGTGAACACACTTGAGGAATTACACATTCTAGACCACTCCTTTTTTGAATTCCAAGTACCATTCACTTTGGCATTTTGTCTGTTTTGTGGTTAACTAGTTCACTGTTTCATGTGAATCGCAAGTGAAAGTGACAGGGTCCTGTGGCCAGCTATCCTATCTTCAATGTCTTCTTCTGTACAAAAATTTTGCAGAGTACAAAATAAGGGAAAATTTTATAAATGGCAATTCTCACATTCTCACAGAAGGTCCCTGGCATTTTCATTATGGTATCTACCTATTCTGTGCTTCAGCAAGTTGGACATAGTCTCTCAATCAATTGTGCCATATTTATTCTTATCTCCATGCCTTTGTTCCCTCTGTTGCCCCCCAACTAGACTATCCTCCCTCCACATGTCTGTCCTGACCTAATCCTAGCCCATGCTTTTGTTTTGTTTTGTTTTGTTTTTTGCGGTACGCGGACCTCTCACTGTTGTGGCCCCTCCCATTGCGGAGCACAGGCTCCGGACGTGCAGGCTCAGTGGCCATGGCTCACGGGCCCATCCACTCGGCGGCATGTGGGATCTTCCTGGACCAGGGCACGAACCCGCGTCCCCTGCATCGGTAGGCGGACTCTCAACCACTGCACCACTAGGGAAGCCCTCCTAGCCCATTCTTAAAGGCCCAGCCATAGATGTATTCCTTTTCTTTCTAGGAGTCTTCCCTGAGTTATACCACACCCCCCAAGCAGGGCATACTGTCATATCACGTGTCATTTATCTTGTAACACCTTGCATACTGTTCCCTTGTTTTGTGTTTAACTTTCTTTGTGTGTATATCTCACGGTCAGTGTGCTGGGTATGCTGCTTTTACCCCTAGAACCATCCTCTACCCTCCTCTGCTCTGCTCTGCATACTGGGATGCTGACCTTCATGGATGATGTCAATGGGCTCCCTTGTTCTCTGGTTTTCTGGTTTGGGGTTGAGTTTAACCAATGACGGTCAACGGGAGGAAATCAGGGTGGGAGGAGAGAGTGCGTGGTGTTTGTTGCTCAGTCCCCTCCCTGCTGGGACATGGCATGTCAGCATTCCTCTCCTGGACACCACAGCTCCTGTTAGGTGGCTCTCTCCTATAGCTGAAACCACAACCACAGCTACAGTCTGCCCTGGGTTCCAGTAGCTGCTCCTTTCCCTTATCCCTTCAGGATTAGGGGGTGGCAATGGCTCCCCAGTGTTGCTGGTCCCAAGGTGCTTCACCATCCCTCATGGGTTCCCTATCCCCACCAACACATTTGTAAATAGTCCCTTCATTCACCTCTCCTCAATTACCATGCTTGAGTGCACCATCTATTCCTTGCCAGGACCCTGACTGATAGAGGCAGCAACTGTGGTTTTTGCCTCTAAGTACTCCCATGGATTATACCTCCATACAGCCCCCAAAGCTTCTAGCTCACTGTAGGGGCTTAATAAGCATTTGCTGAAGGAAGGAATAAAACCAAGCATGAACTGCCATAGCTGAAGGAAGGAATAAAACCAAGCATGAATTGCCATACCTGAATTAACATTTTATGATTCACAGAAGAAAAAAAAATTCTTTATGAACTATGGTTCCTCCGTCAATAAGAAGATTCACTTTCAGCTAGCATTTACACATAACTAAGCATAGTGCTCACCATTTATTTTGTTTTCAGAGTGTTTCGGGATTCCATTGAATTTATATTCACAATATTAATTAGTCTATATTAAATATAGTTCACATATTTAAACCTACTTATTCTTCTGCGGAAACAATTAGTTAGGTTAGGTGAATTGAAATTTCCATTTTCCCTTCTTTTTCTCTTTTTCATTTATTTTTGTAGGAGTCCCTTTACTGATGATCCAGTCATACCAGGTTCTGCCTCTCTCCCCTCCCAGGCTTTTTTCTGAACATGTTTTTGCATACCTCAACCTGATTGGTGAAAATCAAATTCATCTGATAAATAGACAAGCTGTCAACCTCTTTAGAAAGTCCCAGTTTTTTCACCAGCTTATCTACTCCCTGTTCTACTGAATGTCCAAGGTGCCACCTGACATATACCTATAACACGTGGGTGAGAAAAGAAGTGTGTTAGCTCTATGAAGTGAAGATTAAAAATAGGTGGAGGGCTTCTCTGGTGGCACAGTGGTTGAGAGTCCGCCTGCCGATGCAGGGGACACGGGTTCGTGCCCCGGTCTGGGAAGATCCCACATGCCACAGAGCGGCTGGGCCCGTGAGCCATGGCAGCTGAGCCTGCACGTCCGGAGCCTGTGCTCCACAACGGGAGAGGCCACAACAGTGAGAGGCCCGCATACCGCAAAAAAAAAAAAAAAAAAAAAAAAAAAGATAGGTGGACACAGATAACCTCAAGAACAGGTGAGATGCCTCTCTGAGCAGTGATCTTTCTAAAGGGTGGAGGCTGGCACCTCTCACGAGTTAACTCAGATAGATGCTACCTGGTCTTCCTTCTTCAGTGGTCTTCCTTAATAAACACTTATGTTCTTCTGTATTGTCTTTTAGAGTCAGAGGAGGCCCACGACCATGAAATACATGCTCCTTGAACCATGCTTGTTTGAGTAGCACTCGTATCTGATTAGTATCCTGTCAGCGTTACTATTATTGTTCACCAAGAATGTTGCAATTAGTGAGTTTCTAGCTAATATAGTCCAGAACTTCTATATGGTAGTTTGCTAGGGCAATGAGGAGGAATGCAGGTTGATTGTGGTGGGTATGCCAGGGTCCTACTGTCCAAAACTTTAACAATGGTGTAGCCAGATTGAGAGTTACAGCCATCAACCTTGAGGAATTTAAAAAAAAAAAAAAGGCAAAATAATGTTAGCTAAATGATTCATCATTTCAGTCTCTGTAGAATCAAACCTAGGAGGGAGATTTTTGGCATCTGTTGTTTCCATTCCTAAAAATTCAGAGAGAAAGTAAAAACAACACAAAAAAGGTATCACACACTAACTCCAAATTTTTATTTTATAAGAGAAAAAAGTGATACATGATTAGTTAGCGGCAAAGAACTATGTACAGACTCTCTTCAGATAATGTATCCAATACCACTTCTACTTTTTCCCAGGGTGAAATTGTGGGGTAAAGCTGGATGGGTTTTCAAAAGGTAAATATAACAAGGGGTTTAATCCTCTCTAGCTTCTGACCTTTATTACATTTTGAGTGTATTTGGAGTTCAGACAGTACTAGCCTACCCACCCTCTAGAGATAATAAGTAAATAATCAAATGACCCAAATAAGACTTACCCCAGAAATAAGGGGGTGGGAGGCAGTGAGCAGTAAGCAGCAGTGGCACTGGAGGCACAGAATTTGAGCTTTAACATCATGGCTTTCTTCATGGGTAGAGATCGGACAATTTCCCCCACAAGATGCTCATTTCTTCTTGACACTTATACAAATGACATCTACCTATAATTCCTATGGTCATTTTCATGGATTAAAAAAAACTGAAGCCATTTCTTCATAAGTAAAACAGTCTTAAAAGATAAAATAGGTAAAGAAACACTTTACCATCCAAGCAACCAGAAATAGCTCAGTTTAACATCAGAAATGGGGAAGTATCAGGACAATTTTGCAGCTTTGAAGGAAGTCTTTGAGTTGAATAGTTGAATTAGAGACAGCTAGCATAACTTTATGAAAGCAATACCTCGTACCTTACTAGTTGGAGTGCTTTAAAAGGCATTTACTGCCATAGAAAGACAATGGAACACAATGGATGTCATATAATTGTTTAAAAGTCATCGGATGTTGTTAACAATGAAAATTATTGGCTAAGACCACATCCATTGTGTAAGGTAAAATAGCTTGTTGGATTAAAAAAGTGTTCAAAACCTGCAAAAAGTGATTGAATGTTAATAGTAATTTTTTTTTTAACTGAAGAGAGGTTATCAGTAAGGGTGGAATAATAGCTTTGAAAGGAAATGACAAATTGGAAGAATACACACAATCCAACCTCATTACATTTGACTATTGTGGTATTATCTCTGACACCATGTACTAAATTTCCAGGTATTTTTAACAGTATTATGTCTACTGTCTCATAATAACTTCCCTTTCTGAAGAAGAGATGGAAAGAAGAGGCATGTTTAACAGGATTCTATTCAGTGAGTTGACTGTGATTAGTTGAGCACAGATCCTTGACTTTTTCAACTTTATCTAAAAATTACAAACACATATTTTCATCTATCTGTAGAAACAACATAGTCAAAACACAGTGCTATTTTACCTATATTATTGTTTTTCTGTGTATATACAAACTGGGTTTATAGAAAAATATTATCTTATGTGTGTATATCTACAAACAGGTAGGCAAATTTGACATTGCTTAAAGAGCTGACTCATCATGCCTCTAAAAATGACTCTGGGGACTTCCCTGGTAGCGCAGTAGTTAAGAATCCTCCTGCCAACGCAGGGGACACAGGTTCGATCCCCGATCTGGGAAGATCCCACATGCTGTGGAGCAACTAAGCCCATGTGCCACAGCTACTGAGCCTGTGCTCTAGAGCCCACGAGCCACAACTACACCCGTATGCTGCAGCTACTGAAGTCCACACACCTAGAGTCCGTGCTCTGCAGTAAGAGAAGCCGCCGCAAAGAGAAGCCCATGCAGCGCAAGGAAGAGTAGCCCCAGCTGGCAGCAACGAATACCCAGTGCAGCCAAAAATAAATAAAATTTAAAAAGTAAAAAATAAAAATAAAAATGACTCTGCGTGTAGCATCAGTTCCTCTTAGGAAGTTTACCCAAGTCAGAATAATCAAAACTTTGTTGTATCCAATTCAACCATAAAAATATGAATAGAATCTTCGCATCCATTTCTCTCATCCTGAGGGTGGTATTTTTAAGATATACAAATCTGGCATGGAAAAAAGTTTGGTCTGGTTTTTTGGTGTTTTGTTTGTTTGTTTGTTTGTTTGCGGTATGCGGGCCTCTCACTGTTGTGACCTCTTCCGTTGCGGAGCACAGGCTCCAGATGCGCAGGCTCAGCAGCCATGGCTCACGGGCCCAGCCGTTCCGCGGCATGTGGGATCTTCCCGGACCGGGCACGAACCCGTGTCCCCTGCATCGGCAGGTGGACTCTCAACCACTGCACCACCAGGGAAGCCCGTTTGTTCTGTTTTGATGACTTATGGTAGAAGTCATATTTTCTGCAATCTGTTCTAAGCAACTTTTAGAGAAAGAATGAAAAAAAAATCTAAACAGTGTAGATTCTACACCAGGTGAGTAAAAATGCTCTAAATTGTAATCTGACTCTAAGTTCATGTCATAATTTAAATTAGATTTTAAATATTAAAAACCTTGTGAGACACTAGGAAGTCTTCAAAACTATAGGAAATTGGTATTCATATTGACATGTGTATGTGCATATATTATTGTCTGTTAATGGTGACAGCTGTTGCAATAACAAGAAATTGTATAAAATTAATTTGGACACAATGGGTCTGATTCAGCAACTTGGATGTTTTAAGAATATCTTGAGTAAATCACTTCATTTATTATGGGTAAACACTTATCAATTTACATTTTTCCAGTAAATTTAATTCCCTATGTGTTTTACTGGATATAAAGTCATTGAACAGTTACATTAGAGAATGGATTTCAGTAGCATAGTGTCTGATGTTGAAAAAGTTCAGGGTATCCTGATTGAGGTGGTTACAGGACTCTATGCATATGTTAAGAAAATTCACAGAATTGTATACCAAAAAAAGTCAACTTTATGACAATTCAAACAATAAAGTTAACGTCTAAAAAAGAGTTCAGGATACAACAAATGGTTTAGATTTTTTTAATATTTGTGTTGGCCTTGGAAGGCTAAAATATAACGTATGGCATGTAATAAAAATTTGTAACTAAGTAGTAAATAATGCTAAGACTATAAGGAACAAGGAAAGGTGTTTTAACGTACATACCAAAAATATGCCAGAACTATGAGCTTTCCTTTGCTGTTTTTTTTTTGTGGTACGCGGGCCT
Organism: Mesoplodon densirostris; assembly: GCF_025265405.1. Taxonomy (NCBI): domain Eukaryota; kingdom Metazoa; phylum Chordata; class Mammalia; order Artiodactyla; family Ziphiidae; genus Mesoplodon; species Mesoplodon densirostris. Next base: position 45,851,595 of record NC_082664.1, read on the forward strand.
CTCACTGTTGTGGCCTCTCCCGTTGCGGAGCACAGGCTCCGGACGCGCAGGCTCAGCAGCCATGGCTCACGGGCCCAGCCGGTCCGCGGCATGTGGGATCTTCCCGGATCAGGGCACGAACCCGTGTCCCCTGCATCGGCAGGCGGACTCTCAACCACTGCGCCACCAGGGAAGCCCTGTTTGTTTGTTTTTTTTAAATTTATTTGGTTGCATCGGGTCTTAGTTGCAGCTTGTGGGCTCCTTAGTTGCAGCTCGTGGGCTCCTTAGTTGTGGCTTGCCAGCTTCTGAGTTGCGGCAAGTGGGCTCCTTAGTTGCAGCAGGCAGGCTCCTTAGCTGCGGCTCACCGTCTCCTTAGTTGTGGCATGAGAACTCTTAGTTGCAGCATGCATGTGGGATCTAGTTCCTGGACCAGGGATCGAACCCGGGCCCTCTGCATTGGGAGCATGGAGTTGTAACCACTGCACCACCAGAGAAGTCCCCTATGAGCTCTCTTGAGAGAATTTCAAGTCTAGTAAATCTTTTCGTAACACGAACTTCTTAAATCCTCAAAACATGAGAAGACCCTCCTAGAATTTACTAGTTGGGAGTAAATATAAAAATAATTTTAAAATTATGTTTACATCATAGAATAAGAACTGGAAGGAAGCTTAAGAAGCCATTTGATTACCTTCAGGCAGGTGTAAATAAAGCTATTTAACCAAAGCTTTCAAATCTCTTCCCAGACATCTCCAAACACAGAGAATCTACAGTGGCCACCAGGAAACATATTCCTGTGTTTTGTCACTGTGTTGGGTAAGCTGGGGATATGAATCTGTGTGTTCAGCTGAAAGCTCCTACGTTAAGTTCTTTCATCATCTCTGATCTTATAAAGAAGGCATGGAGAGCTTCCTTCAAAATCCCTCTTCCAGAAATTATCTATGCATTTCATGACATTAATTGGGTCATCACTTTAGCCATTCTTCTTCAGGTTAAATGAACGTACCCTTTAACTATGTGCTATACTCATCTGAGAAGTGCCCTTGAGATATTTCCATCATAACAGCTCTTTCAGTTCACTTGGGGTTCCACACTTCCTTTGTATTTTAAAGAACAGTGTCAAAATTAAGTCCTGCATTCTTGTTAATACTCACCCCCAGTCCCAAGGGTTGAGTGCCTCCTAGGTCATGCATGCTCTGTTCCATTTTTTTCTTTTTTCTTTTTTAAAATAGTCTGGAAGAAGTTAGATGTATATACAAACCGCTTACAAATGGGCATCATGTAAGTGCAAAACCCCGATAGAGAAATAAGCGTATGGTTCCTTAGTTTGTTTTTTAGCTAATGATGAAAATGCACATAAGAATATGACAAGAAGTAGCCTTAAGGACATGTAAGTGATGGAAAGAGAAGGAAAACTCCTCTAGGTAGTGCCCAAAGGAGTTACCATTTTCTTCCTATCAACATTGGGTGGATGTATAGGTCCCTTCCTCGATAGCAGCAGAACAAAATAAAATAAGTGTTAAAACTGACAAAGAAACTTACAGACACCTACAGAATCAAATGAGCAGCCCATTCTGATATTTTGCAAGTATAAATAGAAACAGAAATAACTAGAGGTGTAGAAATAGTTGAAAAAGACACTCAACATTAAATTCTAAACTTCAAGTTTGAAACACCCAGAGATTGGGATTTTTCCATAACTCATAAATCAGCCCTAATTCAAAGAAATGGCCAGGATGGCAAGGGCAAGCAACTTTAGATCTGGCCAGGACAGGACCTGGGGAGGCCCAGCAGAGACCCATCATCTGTTGATAAAGAAGAAGACCCAAAACAGAACCAGGGCAAATAATTCTGTAGTGTTACTGTCAAAAGTGTCCATTCATTCTTTATTGCGGAACGGATCCATACTTCAGTTGTATCTTTATATTATTTTTTGCCATTTGACATATTATTCATTCCACAGTTATATTTCAGTTCTCCTCAAATGATTCTTTTGCAACCTTTAGAAAGCCCTTCACTATGTTCCTTTTTAATTTGGCTGAACTTGGTGGATGCAAGAGGATGGGCTTCTCCTAAATCATGTTGCTCAGAGTATGTTAAAAAAAAAAGTAGCACCCCAGACAGGTGTGTTACTGTTTGAATGTGCCACCTGTTACACACCCAGGAATGAGACCTGCTTTGCTAAGAAGGAAAGAAATTCTGCTCTAGAAACTGTTCATTGAAGCTCTTGTTTTATATTGAGGCGGGTTCCATAAAATAGCCATTATCAACTGCATAAGACAAAGCTTGTGTTAGTTTGAGGGCTAGCCCCTGTTTTAAAACCCTAGAAAAGATAAATCCTGAAGGTTATGGGTCATTTCCACTTTCTCCACTGTTTCCCTGACAAGAGGTAACGTGGGTCTGAGGAGGAAACCAAAGATTAATGGCTTAAGTAAAGCAGAAGTCGTGTGTAACTGCCCAAATGCTAATACACACTCATTGTTGCTCAATTTGTTATTTAAAGTCTGTGCTTTATTCTATTAACTTTGATTTGTCCTTTTTGCTTCTGTAATTTTTCCATACTGGACCATCCTGGCAATCCTCCCTACCTTTCTCTCTGGGTTTCATTCCCTGACAGGGGCTCTGTGCCTGGGTCTACCTGCAGGACCCAAAAGGCCCATTGGTAACTAACTACCATTATAATCTTGTCCAATGGTGATAGCTTCACCCATAGATTTAACGGAGACAAAGCTGAACAACAACTTATAATAAACATCTGAGTTAAGAAAAAATTATCAGGACAAACCATACATAAGGTTAGATTAAAACAGATAAGGCAGGATGACAGTGTGGTCTAAGCAAGTTTTTCTATGTGGAGATGCCTTCTATTTAGTATAAATGAACACATTACTTAAAACAAACAACAAAAAAAACCCACACAAAAAAAACAAACAAACAAAAAAATTCACACTCAAAAAAGGGGATAAAAACTAGTATTGAGAACAATTATGAAAATGACCAGAAATGGCACTTTTCATCTGCTGCACAGGGGAGTTAATATCATGAAAACTTAATCATAATGAAATATTTTGTCAAACAGTATCTGTTCCTGTATTAAGAAATTAATGTGGGACTTCCCTGGGGCTCAGTGGTTAAGAATCTGCCTGCCAATGCAGGGTATACGGGTTCGAGCCCTGGTCCAGAAAGATACCACATGCTGCAGAGCAACTAAGCCGGTGCGCCACAACTACTGAGCCTGCGCTCTAGAGTCTTCAAGCCACAACTACTGAGCCCACATGCTGTAGCTACTGAAGCCCGTGTGCCTAGAGCCCATGCTCCGCCACAAGAGAAGCCACCACAATGAGACGCCCGCACACCGCAATGAAGAGTAGCCCCCGCTCGCCACAACTAGAGAAAGCCTGCGCACAGCAACAAAGACCCAACGCAGACAAAAATTTAAAAATAAATAAATTTATTTTTTAAAAAAAGAAATTAACGCCCATATGCATAACTTTGAGTTCACAGAAACGAAACACTTAAGGTGGTAGAATTAAGGATTTCATTTTCTTCTTTATAGTTTTATGTATTTTCCAAATTTTTTGGAAAGAAGTTTTAGAAATAGAAATAAAGATTAAAAACTAAAAACTGTTTAACATAGCTTTTCCTGCTGAATTAGTATCCTGTTCATGAAACATGAGCATAATAACTCAGTTACTATTGACTTCATCAAGATATGGCTCATTATATGCTTAAATAATAATTGAAGTGAGGATGAGAAATAAATTTCGCAGAAAGTAAGAATAATATTATGCCTTGTCTATATGAACCCAAACCTGAAGATATTTGAAAACATTTGAGTAACTGAGTTTTTTTACTTTTCATCTGCATTAGTGATACTACACGGCTATTTATATTTTGCTTATCACCAAAAAATCTTAGATGTCAGCATTAGTATACATGTTATCTATTTTTCTACATCAGAATTTCTCAAGTTTGGCATCTACTGACATTTTAGGCCAGACAATTCTTTGTTGTTGGGGGCTGCCCTCTGCATTATAGGATATTTAGCAAGATTTCTGGTCTCAGCCCACTAGATAACAGTTGTGACAACCAAAAATGTCTCCAGACATTGCCAAATGTCCCCTGGAGGGAGAAATCACCCCTGGTTGAGAACCACTGCTCCATAGCAAGTTATCACTCTCCAAATATTTTGATTATCTTTTTAACAGTTACCTATTACCATGGCCACGTTAATCATGCCATGATTCACATTGATCACAATTATCAAAGAAATTACAGATTTACCCCCGCACTCAGGGTTACTATTAGGCTATTAGACGAAGCCTGGGAATATTAAAGGAAAAAATTCCTATAATTAGAAAAATAAAAGGTCACACAGAAAGAGCAAAGATTTTGGTTGTACATTGGAATCAAATGACATTCATTTGTTGAAGTGGTCTGAATGGCTCAAAAACATGCAGCAGCTATCATTCACTCAGCAACAACACAACAGATATATTAACACACATTCTGAAAAGGAGGGATGTTGCTTCATAGGACAATACTGCTAATATTTAAGAAGAGATGTTGGTGAATCATCAGATAGTCAGGCATGATTTTTTCCCCTTAAATGTTTCCTATCATTTTTCTTACTGCTTTTTTTACTTAAACACAGGTTCACTGGCACTCACAATCAAAATTCTCTTCCAAAACTAATCTTAAAATTAAATATCTTACTTTTATTTCATGTAAATAAATTATAAATGAGCACAGTTAATAACATAAATAATAAATACTATCTACATCACCATACTTTTAGATTGTAGTGATTTTTATTTCATCACTGTGAATAGGGAGGGGATGGTCTTTTGTCTCTTCTAAATGTCCCAGTCCTCATGGGATAATTAAATATGACCTAAAAGCAAAATAAAGTTTAAGAGGATTTTTTTTTTCAGATATGCAGCCTTGATTTGTACCATTGTCCTCCAATTTCCTTTTTAAATTTTCAAAAATAACATGTGAGTTTCAAAACTTATTTAATTTAAAATGACTCCGTTTTTAAAAAGAATACACTGCAGTGGGATGCCGGGACTGCATTCATCCCAGCATGCCCCACCACTGTTCTTTGGATGGCAATCACAGGACCCAGACATCAAGCTGTGGAGGAGATTCTTCCAAGCAACAGCATCTGGCTCTTTGGCAAACTGAACAGGCAGTTGCCCTGGTGGCTTTGGAGTTGCCTCTGGGTCTGTCACAGGGTAAGGCTGCTGATGGAGTGTCTGGATTTTCATCTCCTTTTCGTTTCACCATCCTTCTCATATACCTTTTTGGCGTCAAGAGATCCAAGAACTTCCATAAAGCAAATACTGCCCTCCTTAAGTCTAATGAATTTCTACATAAACACTGTCGTATTCAAGAAGTATCCCTTTCCATTGCCCACATCCCTTACGAAAGTGTAAAAATAGGCAAGCATTCTGGCAGCAGCAACACTAGCATTCTATTTCACACCCCACCTGCAGAGAGAATCATAAATTAAATGTTCTATTTTCAGTCCTGGATATTTTAGGCCTGCATTTTCACCTTCTTTACTTGTAATAGATCTCTTTGCCAGTTAAATTTAATAAAGTCATATTTATAATATGAATAACTACCTAATCTCATGGAAACTTTTTTTTCATTCTCAAGATTTCAATCTAAGCTGGCAAGGTGGTATAAAGACTATAGGGGCTTAGTTAGAAGAATTTATGGCACTTTAAAATCACAAGTACAGTCCCTGGAACAAACAAACACCTGAACACAAGAATCGGCGGCTCTAGAACAAAGGGGCTCTCATATCCTCTTAGCTGTACAGGAAATTAAAAAGGCCAAATTTGGAAAGTAAAGAATGCATTTTTGGATGTTTTTTGGATATTTTAAAAAAAAAAACCCTCTAAATACTTTGTACCAAAGGTAGTAATGAATATGACCTCTCTACAGACCACAGGCTATGCATGGGTGCCATGACCCTCAAATCATACCCAAAAGATAAAATAACTCCTGGTGAAGAGATGGCTCAAAGGCTCTAGTGAGTCCAGACAAACATAGATCAGTAAGGTTGCTTTATAAGAGGTAGCATTTAATTCCTCCTGCTAGAGTTCATCAGAAAAAGGGAGGCTTTATGCACTGACCTCTTCTATAGAGACTCAGTTCTAATGTATTATCATTTGATCACATTCAATAACTCCATCAATGACCAATGGAAAAATCCATGGTAATGTCTGTTTTATGGATGGAGAGCAAATTAAAAAGAAGGGGGAGAAAGTCTTTATAGGAAAGACTATATTTGTGTGTAAGTTGTTACTTTGGAAATCTAAATTCGCAGGGAAATAAAACTCATCACAAGTAGTTGAAGCTAAAATGGCCAAAAACAAACTAATAAATTTATAATAACTATGTCTAGTCCAGAAAAAGAGACTGAAAAAGTAACTGGTATTTATAATCATTTTGAACACTTTTTGTTGCATTCTCTTACAAATAAGATAAAAATGTAATGATGCCACACACACATATAGTCTATCTTTTAGATATCGGCTAAAAGAATATACAGTTAAATCTCAAGGTTTTGTTTATTCCTATCTAAAAAATTATCTTCTCCTGGAGAGCACATAATCTAAACATATAATAAAATGTACACTCAGTTGCCTTTTGATTTTATTTTTTAGAAACAAATCAAATTTGAACATTAAGAGTCATCAACTTTTGTCAGTTAATGCAAACAACTCCTACAGCTTTCCCTAGTAACACTGCTGTGGATGATCAACACAAGTACTTACAACTTAGAGCAACTGACAGATCTCTCCATGCTTAATTTTTGTCTTCACTCATCTTCTATACTCTAGAAACTGGAAAAATCAAGATGACTTCTGCCCTCAGATTCGGGATGGTGAATTTTCCAGAAGAGGGTAGATAATGTAAAGTTTTAGATCAAATGCTTATTATAACTATTTGCTTTTGCTTTAAATGAAAAAAAGAATTAACTTAGTTTATGGTCCTGAGCATGAATCTCTAGACATAACTCCTGACAACTGCATAATACATAGTAGGCCCCTGAATATGTTTGTTGAATGAATGAACAAATAAATGAATATGAGTTCATGTTGCAATCAACTTTTTAAAAATACTTATGCTCTGGAGACTTCTTGGATTGATAATCATACATCTTTAGAGAAATAAGAGATTTCAATCGAAAATTTTGCACGTGAAAAATGTTTATCCATCCTGCCATGTGTGAATAAATTGGTTGATAGACCAAATTAATCCAAATGTGCAATTGGATTTAAGACTATATGGTCTAATGCAAAATGTTTTTTGCTTTTACTGGAATGTAGTTGACTGAGGTTGTATCTACTCAATGTCAACTACCAGGGCATTTAAAAATATTCCTTAATGATAATGGAATTATTTGGTTTCTCTCCAAGTGTTTTAACATAAACACAGGCTTACTCAAGGTGACCTATTCCTTGGTGAATATCTAGTGTCTACAGAGTATCTCCTTGTTAGAAAAAGGCTTCACCCAGCCCTTTGCTACTTCTTTTTTTTACTGAAACAGTAGGGAAAGATCAGGATAAATTAAGGGCCATGATTCTATTGATACTCAATATCTATAAATCATGCCTGTTTCTTCTGTGTTTCTTTGACCTATTTTGTGCATCAAATACAAGAGAGCACAACCAGAAGGAAACTGCTTTTCAAAAAGTAACTCAGAACATACCATCTACTTTCAGCATGGTTTGTATGTCTCTTAAGTGGTGACTGTGTCATATTCAGAAGCTAAGTATTGGATTCAATTATATCTTTCACTTTTTGCTTGTCCATTAGCTGAATAAGCTACCAGAAAACTGCCATTTAGGCTAAGAGCTACTATCTGTTGCTGAACTAGCTTAAATGGTATTCAATAAATGATTAGGAATGTCATTATTGAGTTGCTATCCAAAGTCACACACATGCTAATAAAGATGCCTCCAGCATCCATAGGTCAAATGCCAAGAAACAGATCCACAAATACAAGTTAGTCTGTGTTACTCTTATGTTATTGGGCAAGTATGACATATAAGGTTCAAGCTATCCCAAGAAGAGAACCACTTCCTGCTGGTCTTGTGACCTGGTCACTCCCTTGATACCCAGCTGACACACATGGCCTCACCACCAGTAGAAGCCAAGGCTTGTCTGATAAATAGTAACTGGAGTACTTCAACTTTTGCAGTCTGAAAAAGGCAGTCCAAGGGAACAGGAAAAGCTCTAGATACATCATATAGACTGAGGTGGGGGAGGAGGGGAGAAAGTTCCTAGACCATGACAAATAGCTGATAGCTGGCTTCCATCAAAGGAAGGTTACAACGCTCTAGAGCAGGGGTGCCCAACCCCCCCAGGCCACGGACTGGTAGTGGTCTGCAGCCTGTTAGGAACCCAGCCGCACAGCAGGAGGTGAGCTGCGGGTGAGCCAGCAAAGCTTCATCTGCCGCTTCCCATCGCTCGCATTACCGCGTGACCATCCTCCCCACCAACACTCCGTGGAGAAACTGTCTTCCATGAAACCGGTCCCTGGTGGAGAAAAGGTTGGGAAGCACTGCTTTAGAGGTCCACCTCTCCTGAGGGAGGGAAAGGAGGAGGCTGGGGCTTTAGGGAAAACTCCATGTCTGCTTGTCTTCAGAAGCTTTGAGAGGCTCCCTAACCCGTGGGCAGAATCACGAAAATGGCAAGTCTGCAGGAAGTCTGTAGGAAGTCTGTAGATGAATAGATGGAAACAGGAGGGAAAGTGGAGTATGATTGAGGGATAACAAGGCTGGCGCAGGGACACTGAGAGCTGCAGATGGAAGTGTGCATTTGTGGGAGGAACTTTCCTGTGAGGCTATCTTTCAAGGGAAAGGCATGTGTCCCGTTGGGCCTTGGAGGATGGGCTCCTTCCTCCTCGGAATTTGTGTGTGAGTGTCCTCGGGGCAGCCTTGGAAGCCTGACTACCAGCTCCCCTCTGCTCTCCCAAGCACCTCACAGGGGCTCAGACCCCAGCAGTGTATCTCTCCCCGGCGCTATGTGTGGCTGGCCAGTGCGAGAAGCCTCCAGAATTCTCCGAAGGAGCTCGGCCCCCTGCCCCCACTAATCCTTTGGTGAAGGGAAGAGATCTGGTCTGAGTGTGCCTGTTAGTCTGCGGCCGCCTGCCCCACCTTAAGGGAGAGAGTGATACTGATGGAGGGGCGCCACCCCCCCGCCCCCAATTGCCTGAGCCTCGGGCTGGGAGACGGCGCTGGGGAAGAGACCGGGGCAGAGCAGGTTCCAAGGGCTGTAGGACTCCAAGCAGCAGGCGTCAAGCCCCTCGCGGGCGCCGAAGCACCTCGTAAAAACCTAAATCGAGATCACCCCTTCCCCAACCTGTAGTCGTCCCCGGAGCTTGGCGACCGCGAGGGCCGCCCTCGGGTCCCCGCGCCCCGGAGCGCCAGGCTCGGCCGTCCGCAGGGCCACGCCTGGCACTAGGCGCCGCCGGTCGCTCCGCGCCCAGGCTTTGGGGTCTCCCCTTCGCGCGCTGGCTCTGGCAGCTAGCCGCTCCGGGTTCGAGGCGGCCAGCGCGAGGCCTGAGTTGGCCGCCCTCGCCGGGGAAAGGAAAAGCCAGAGGTGGCCGCCGCCTCCTCCCCATTGCCCAGCCTGGAGTCGGGGCGTGCTCGAAACTAGGAAAGGTTGGGATCCCCCGCGTTCAACACATACGCACGCGCGAGCACACACGCACACACTGAGAGAGAGAAGCGCGTGCACACGCACGCTTTGCTCTCCTGGCCAGAGTTGGAGAGGGGGCGCTTTGGCAAACTTGGTCGACCCGCCGGATGACCACTTGCGCGCAGAGGCCCCCCTCCCTTAAACTCTCAGTTTTAAAAGATTTTTTTTTTTCCCCACGACTTTTCCGTAAGTGAATCAAAGCAGAATCCAGGCTCCGAGGCAGCCCCGTCCCTTTAGGTAAACTTCTCAAAATGCACCAGGTGGCCCTGGGTCTCCAAACCTTCCTGCGCTCGGGCGCCGCGGCCGCCCTCGCCCGGCTCCGCTCGCAGGCTGGAGAGCGCCAAGTTTGCGCGCAGACACCCGTGGCTGGGGCGCCTCCGGCCGGGCGGCGCTGCCCAGGACCGCGCGACTCGCGGGAAGGGGCGCCCGGCCCCGCGCCGCACTTGCCCAAAACTAAACCGCCTGATGACAGCCGCTCCTGGTGCTTACACATTAAGAAACCCAAATTAAGAAGTGGGTGAACTGGGGAAGGAGGGAGCCAGGGGAGTTTGCACCCTGTATCTCAGGTATGAGCACTTTTCACTGACACTGATGCAACTGCATTAGAGTTAATGGCAGCAGACTGCTTCTCATTATTAATTGTCTTTGTGTTTGGATAAAGTATGTAATCTTCTCAACCACACCATTAAAATAGGTTGCCTTTTCAATTAAGAACTGTCGTGAGCACAGCAGTCAATTTTCCTAATGAAGATGCATTATATTTTAACATTTATTTTTAAATAAAGGAAAATCCCAGGTTTTTATTAGACACGATTATGGAGAAATACAAGAGAGTTTCTCTAAAATGTATGCGACCATGTAGTGCATTAAACGCCAGGCTTTTAAATAAATTGAAATTTCTGCAGATAAAAGGAAAGCATGAGTATCAAATATGTTCAAACCCGCTTCATTCAGATTTCAAAAAGCAAATACGATGAGTTCATTTTTTTCAAATGCACTTAACAGATATAACAGATATAACAATAAAAACAAGTCAGTGACTGAAAATATGCCTGTAAACTTTCGGGGGATCCCTTCTAGTTTAGAGATAAATTGCAGATCTTAAACTAAAGCAGTGATGTTTGTTGAAAATGCACTACGCACATTTAGATAATGTGCAGTCTTTGAACAAATACCTCAGCTTGATCATTAAGGGGCAAAAAATGTTTGGGCTGTGCACTTACAATTAGTTTTTGTTTATCTGTTTTCTTCCTTGCTTTCATATTTCGTCTTTAAAAAGAGAAAAATTGAAAGCTAATGACTCTAGCAGAACTGCTTAAAATTCTACGCCTTTGTGATAAGCAACTTTTCAATTACTGTAAAAAATTAAAATCGCAAAATTCTAATGTCGAAGTTTAAAAACTGGTCAGAAAGTTCATGCTTGGATATGAAAGTGGAAAGTTTGCATCCGTGAACAAAAACGAAAAGTGTGCGTTATTCATTTTCTAATCTTGGGAATATGGGAGCCTGTAGTAAAAAGGATCTGTCAAGATCTATGTTTTCTTTGTTAATAAAAAAAATTTAAGTTACTGTATTTTGCATATGAAATATTATTTTAGACAAACAATTCCTCTTTTTTCTTTCCCCATTCAATGTGAATACTCTCATAGGAGCCACATTACAGAATAGTGTTGGAGGAAAAAAAAAATAAGTCAAATTCTTCTAAATAGAAGAAAAAAGTTCCCAACAACAGCCAGGCTTTTTTTTTTTTTTTTTTTTTTTCTTTGTAAGGCGACATCAGTTGGTTATTTTGCAGACATGATCTTTTCCAGGTTTTAGGTGTTATGTCTTTTAAAAACTGAACTCTTTTTAAATCAACCAGCCCTTAAAATGATCTGCAAAGAGTGGGAAATTAGATTTTCGATTAAAACCTTATCCCATCTCGAAGGATTACTTTATATTGATTCTTAAATATGGCTACAATTGATGGGCTCTAATTAAAAATCCAAAGGAAAAGTCTGCCGTGCCCATATAAAAGAAGCTTTTCATATACGGGAAATAAAGCTTGTAAAAGGTTACAAATAAAAGATTAGAGATTTATCCAAACTAGTTTAAAGCTTCACTGTGGTTTTCTTTTCTTCTTTTTTTCCTTTCTTACAAAACCATTCCCGGGTCTTTTTTCCCCCAGTTTTAAATGAAGTTTGCAAACAGGCAAGATATTGGACTGTAATGGTTGTTTTATATCAGCTCTGTAAGCTCAAGGCTGCTGCCTGCAGTAGAATTGATTTCAAGGAAACTTCAGGACCAAGAGATGAAAATTACATAAACTGACAGCTACCACCCTTCAACAGTCCATCCACATTCTCGTCCACACTCTCCTGACACCCAAACCCACACTCCCACCCCTCACATTGCTCTCCGTCTCTCACAGTCACACATGCCCTTCCTATCCCTCACCCTAACCCTGCTCTGCACACACCCTTGGTCCTCACACGCTTAGGGACAGGCGCATAGCTTCCAGCTCACACTCAGCTCATAAATGTCTCACAGCCCCACATCTCGCACTTGTCACACAATCTTAATCCGTTTCATTCCGGAACAACATGGTCCTCTTTTCCTCTTTTTTTTTTTTTTTTTTTTTTTTTTTTTGCATTTGGAATTTGCCTCCGACTCTTTTATCAGGACAGCACAATCCTATCTTTGAAGTCATTTCTTTCCCCCTTACCCTCTTTTCTGAAGCAACAGCAATGCAGGGAATAAGCGACCCAAGCTTAATTCATAAGTGATCTGTGGCCTTCTTTTTTCCCCCCAATTCTGCCAGCATCGCCAATCTTTAACTCTTGTTAAAAAATTAATTAAAGTTAATCTTGTCAAAGTTTTTAATAAAGACGTATTTTAAAACCTAATGAAAAATGACTTCTTTCTAAATATCGTGGCAGTTCTAAGGCAAGATGTGGTCCCCCACTGTCCACTGAATCACTGAAAGGATTGGAAATTAATCTTCATATTTCTGAAGTAAGTGTTCAGGGAGTCTAACTGGCTCCTTCCCCCCTGAGAGGCTGTGTTCTCACGGAATATGGGTTTTGTTCTTCATCTTCTTTTTTAATTAGCCGGAAAGAATCCTGAGATCTCTCTCTTTCCTCGTCCCACTCCTCCACTCCCCCACACCACCATACTTAATAAACTTGGAGGAAAGTTTGGAATATTTTAAACTGGCCTGGCATGTGGGGTGGAGAATGTAAGCCCAGCTAGCACCAGACGTGCATCTAGATTTCGAAATATGAATATCAGCCATATTTTGGAAACTGCATGCAAGCTCTGACAAATAATTTGATTCCCCGTGTACAGGTTTTCTTAATTTAGCTTCTGAATGCTTACATCCCATATTTATAGCAAGATAATTGTACTCATGGTAATTAAAAAACATCCAGTTGTTAATGAAAATTACTTAAAAACATAAAGCATGCTACTAGAAGTCAGATTCATAGGAAAAAAATTTAAAGACAGAGGACACAGGAAAAAAAAAGTTAAACATGAACAGAGAAAATAAAATGACCACATAGTAAGTGTACTGGAAGTTCAAGGACTTACAGAAAATCGAGTTAGACTTTTCATACAAGGAGTCTTTTTCTCCCACCAGGTGTCTAAGGTTTTCAGTACAACAGCCAGCACCCCCTCCCCCGCCACCCCAAAGCTAGTGGCTTTTGTCCTGAACTAGAGTAGGGTTTGTGGGGACTGTACCTGAGCCCGGCTGTCTGCAATTTCCAAACTGGCAAGAAGAGACTGGAAGATAAAGAGCATGATCTTACAGGTGAAGAACAATTTTGCAACTTTTCCAGGAGACACCCAGGAGAAAGCTTGCTTGCTACCAACTGCTGCAGAGTCTGGGCAGAATTCCTCTAGAAAGAAAAAGAAAGTCTTTTTCCACCCCCCACCCCCCGCATGCCTCTCTCTGTCTAGTTCTCTTTCTCCTCTCTGTCTCTCTCTCTCTCTCTCTCTGTCTCTCTCTCTCTCTCTCCCTCTCTCTCTCTCAGATCCAATCTTTTAAGAGCTTCAGCACATTGCTAAGCTAAAGGGAAATTCTCTTTGATAAAGCGGTGTTTCCAGCTTCTGGGTTTTAAAACCTAAATCTATATTCAAATCTGGCTGAAGGTGTGTTCTGGGATTTATGAAAGCCTCTTAAAGGGGTAAATTTACCAAACCGTGACAAAATCATCACAATCTTACTTTAGACATCTGAAGTGGATGAGAATTTTAAAGAGACCCTTGTTTGTTTAACACTGTCCATTTCCAACTCGTGGTTTATTGGTCCCGAATTTCTGCGAAGTTACTAGACGAGAGGGCAAAGGAGAAGCGGGAGCTGTCTCCTCCCGGCCGCTGGAAGGGGAAAAGCCCTCCCACGCCCCCAAGGCGCTGAAATCTGCCCGTCTAACAGAACGGGGGAATTTTCAGGGCGATTCAGCTGCCCCCGCCATCTGAGAAGACGTCAGGCTGGAAGGGTTTCCCACGACTCCGGACCCCACTGCAGATAGGTCTCCCGGTCTACAATTTTTCACTCACTTTGTGGAGATCACAAGCGCGCGTTCTGATATTTCTCCACCTCACCCCGCCCCCACTGCCCCCAAGCCCTCCCTCCCGCCCTTTCCCTCCGCCAGCTGCACAACGTCCATTTTTCCTTTTCGTTCTTTGATGCTTTAAACATCACTGTGGTACAACTGGGGGGAAACACTGTCCTGTCTTGGGGTAGGAAGGAGGCTCTGGCTCGTGGGATCGGGGTGGATTTGCCCTTCCTTCATCGAAAGCATGGTGACTGGCCCAGAGCTCCCTACCTACGCCGCACGGGCCAGACCTCCTGGGGCATTTCTACCCCCCTCCCCAATTAAAGGCCTCGGGGCAGTTGTCAAGCATTTTAGTACAGTGGGGGCGGGGTGAGAAAAAGGGTCCGTACTCACCCTCCCCCCAGCCCGGGCCCCCTGAGAGAGTCTTGACTCCTGGGAACGCGACAGCCAACGGGTCTCTTCGGATTGGAGCGCTCGCGGAGGGCCCGGGAGGAGCTGGGCAGACCCCGGGCCGCTCGAGGTCTCGCGGGGACCCGGGGCCCAGAGCTCTAGAGACACCTGCGAGGCTGGCCGCGGCCGCCGAGTGTCCAGCCCCAGGCCGAGCCAGAGCCAGAGCCCAGCCGGGCTGCCGAGCGCTGGCTGCCTCGTGCGCACTCGCGTAATTCGTTAATTGCTGGAAATCCCAAGGACGGCCACATTTGATTACACATACAGTATAAGAACCGACAACAAAGCGACGAATTAATTAACCAACTTCATTAACATAGGTCCCCAAATTAAAAGCGGCGAGCTGTTTCTTTGGCCCACTTGCCGTGGCGGCGTGGTTGGAGGGGGGAGGGTGTTCAGGAAGAGATTTTATATTTCTTTTCCGGCTTTGGGAGTTGTGAGGCAGGAACTGCTTTCTGCTCTCCGCCCCCCACTCCCCGCGCACCACCCCCCGGCCATTCACACACCCTCAGCCTGTCCACTGGGGCCCGCACCCCACCCCTCCCAATCCGTCTCTGCTTTTCTGGGGACTCAGGTCTGTCGGGCCCCGCTCTCTGTGCCAGGCAGAAAAGTTGGGCTGGGGTTCGCTCTCTCCGGCTCGGTCCCCGGGTGCCGACCCTCTCCAGCCTCCGGGCTCCCAGCCCCCGGCTCGGGCCGCGCGGGCTCGGTTAGTTCCAGGCCCCGCCGCGGCTGGCGTTGGGGTGGCGTTTGTTTTAACGCAGAAACTCTGATTCTTTCCACCGTGGGCCTCCCACGTCCCCTTCCTCCCCGGGTATCCTGCCGACCCCACTCTCACAGCCCCGAATCCTGACCTGGCTTACCGCCCCTGGGGTTAGATTCCTGGATTCGTGTTCTTTGCAGGCTGCCTTGGGCTTCTTAAAACCCTAAAAAACCTGCGCGAAAACCAGGAGCCCGGGTCTCTTGCTTGGGGGCCGGGAGACGTTTATAGGGACATAAAGAATGAGAGAGACACTGAGTTTTTGAAAATAGTTCGTTCTTGGACTTGGGTATCTGCATCTCTCTTGCCTACGCGCCTACGCTTCACTCCCAGGCCTCCTTTCTCTACCCTTCCCGGTCCCCTCAGCGTGGTCTGACCCTGTTTGAGACCGCAGAGTCGTGTTTTTAACCTTCAATCTCACTAGCTTTCTGTGTCTGTTCTACACACTTACTGCTAGCGTGGAATGTGATAACCAGCTATCTCCCACGCTCACTCTTCTCCAACCTTGACTTAAATATTTGTATCTTCCCATATTAAGGTGTATGGGTTTCCTTTCTCCCCTTCCCTAAAACAAAAGCAAAAACAAAAAAGGGGGGTGGGGGGAAGAGAGGAAAGGAAGAACAGGAGAAGGAACGGAGAGGCCTCCCTGTCCATCATTTTAATTATACAATAAGTTCACATGCTCCGGCCCATAATGTATATTTTAAGCACAGCCCAGTGTCTTTCAAGAACATTCTGGTAATGTCGGAGGCCTGGATTTGTTGCCTGCTCGTCCCCCCGTGCAGCAGCGGCCTGTTTTCCTCCCCCTGTTGTGTGTTTTTATTATTTTCCCTCTGGCTTAGATGTGTCAATCATTCTCTCCCTGCCATTGGTTGGAGAGTTTGCGTCAAAAAGTTGCCAGAGAGGCGCTTTCTCAGCAAATCTCCCTGAGAGCGGAACCGACCTCAGCTCCAACTCAGCCTCCACTGTTATTAAAAATAAAAATCGCTAGAGAAGCCCTCCTCACGTCTACTTTGTATGTATCACAGAGGGGCCCACGCGCGTTTCGAACTCGAGTGACTTTCCTTATTTTCTGTTCTTTAGAAAAATATTTTTTGTTGTGTTTGACTTTTCATGGAAGGGTGAAGATTGCAAGGTTTCTAACTCAATACTCTTGATTTCTTTTAGGATAGCTGGCTATTTGGAATTTTGAAGGATAATTTGATTCCCCCCCCCCCCAACCTCCCATGTGGCTCTAAGGTAAGTGTCTGTCTGTCTTGTCTGTCTATATCTATATCTACGTGTCCCTCTGTTTACCATCATCCCAGTGCCTCTAATAGACCCACTGATGCACCTTTGAGAACGTGGAGTTCTTCTGAAGGCTGATGTATTTTTTTACCCTTGCAAATTTTTGAGGTGTAATAACGATCACTGCGAAAAATTTGTGATCTGGAGATAAGGGCGAGAGTGGGAGGAAGGGAGGGAGCGCGCTCCTGGGGTCGGTGCTTTCGCAAAACGTCGTGGAAACCCTCCGAGTCCGATGTGGGGTATTTCGGAGGGGTGTTGTTTGTGGTTTTGTTTTATGTCAACGCCCATTCTGGGCTTCTCCCTGCTATCTTTGCGCTTTGGACATCACATGTGGTTGGGGTCATTTGGATTGATCCCAAGGACGTTTTCAGAGTCCGAGACAAAAAGATGCAGATGTAGCTAGATGGATGGTGATGATGATGATGATGATGTTGTTAATAATAATAATAATTTGGGCGCCTCCGCGCGCCCAAAGCCCGGCTTGCCGGCGGGTCGGCGGCCGCCGGCGGCCGCCGCTCAAGCTCCTGCCTGTCCCTAATGAACGTGAGAGGAAACCCGAGAGGATAACCGAGGAGGCGGGGAGCGCCGACATCTCCTCCGCCCCGGCGCTCGCCGCTCGCTCTTTTCGGCCCCCTCTCCCCCAGCCAAGAGCAGCTCACCAAGGTTCTCGGCCTCTTCCAGAGGGCCTTCAAATCTCCTTTTTCTTTTTGAACACCACTTCCCCCCACCCAGGGGGGAAAAAACCCGGGGTGCCATATCGCCCCCCACCCCCCGCCATGGCTGTTGTGTGTTGTGGTCCTAGACCGAGCGAGCGTGGAAGAGTCGTTTTCCAACGTGACTGCTGGGGACGGTTCCGGGCCCGCCCCTCGCAGCCCTCGGCGCGCACCTGGGGCGGGCAGAAGTGGCGGTGAGTGGCCCCTGCTCCGCCCAAGGCCGCACGGAGCCGGGGACTGGAATCCTTCCGGTGGGAAGGCGGCCGCTCGGTTGTTCTCGGACAGGGGCCGCGGCCCGGCCTGCTTGCGCGCTCGCGCGCTCTGCTCCCAGGCTCGGAGACACCCGGGCGGCGCGGGCCGGGTCGCGCCGGGGCAAGCGGGGCGCTGAGGCCCAGCCTCCAATCTCGGTCGGCCCGGGGGAGAACCAGCAGAAGGTCTCAGCCGGCACCCAGCCTCCGCAATGAGTCGCGCCTCAAACTCCGAAGAAGTCTTCGTGCTGAAGCGTTCAAGTGACTCTTGAGATCACAGTCTGGTTTCAGGACACACTTTTTGAAGCCCAAGTTCCCGTCAGAATCCCGCCGAGTCGGCTTTTTCCTCCCTTACAGACCGAAGTGGGGTGCGGGGACGGAAGGCCGAGCCGCGTTGCCCCTTGAGTTGGTGGATTGCTTGGGGAGGGGACGGGGAGGTCACTCCTGGAAATTCTCCCTGCATCCCAGAGCTTCGGGGGTCAGGATTTTTCGTGCTCTCCTCGGGATTTTTTCCCGTCGCCAAAGTTATTAGCACAAGAGAGGAGTTGAAGAGGAAACTCCTCCCCCCAAAGGCAGGTAGATACCCAGACCTCTGCTCTCAGAGCTAACACCAGGGCTTTCTCCTCGCCATAATTAATAGTCAAGGCCAACCCTTTTGGCACGTTTCTTCCTCCCTCCCTCGCGAGTGGCAGCGTTGTTTGATTCCCTGAGGTCAGAAACTTTCACTCGAGTTCGCCGGAGGGAGGCCCGCGCCGGCTGTTTTCCGCGCTGCCCGCATATCTCCTTTTTCTTTCTCTCTCCTCTTCCTCTTCGTTGTCTTCCGAGCCGCAGGCAGGTCGCCAGTCCGCGTAGTTTTGTTTCCTTTCCATCATGCAGAAAATTAATCAGCCCGGACGAGAAGCAGAGCTGAGCACGGCGTCCTGTAATTAAGGGACGTGTGCCCTTCGGATTATCTCGTTAGTTTATCAAGAAAACATTTATTATAATTAATTCTCGGACGAGGTAATTATTATTGAGCGAGGACACAGCAACTGGTAGATGGGCTCCTTGGAAGATGAAAAAAAAAAAAAAAACAAGGGGGAAGGGAGGAGGGGGGAGGGGAGCGACAGATTGCACGAATTGACCGTTAGATATAAGGCAGCGCGGCCCGGGGCGGGCAAGTGGAGCAGGACCTCGGGCGCCGGGGCTGCGAGGCTGCAGGGCTGCCGGGCAGGGACGCCGGACCAAGTCATTCGCGCCCGGAGGTGTAGGCGCCAAGCGGCTGCGCGGACTCGCCGCGAGACCGCCGCCCGCTCCTTCTAGGTAGGAGTTCTCCAGGGGCCACCTCCTGAGCAGTTGTTTTGAGGCTTGTATTTTTGAAAAGGGATTTCTTTTTCCCCTTCTGGGCTCTGCTTAGAGAGGAAGGGAGAAGGCTTCCTGGCAGGGCTTTGAAAGTTAGATGGAAGTGTCTAAGGCCTCTTCTTTGGAGAGCGCATACCTAGCTAGCTAGCTGTGGAGAACACGTCGTAGTTTTGTTTTGTTCCTTTTTCTTTTAAAGATGCATCCGGTAGTAAATGGAAAACAGTCTATGCCGGGAATTTTGGTCATTTTTCGATGGTAGAGCAAAGGAGCTCCAAGAAGGATCTCTGTCCTGTTGTTTTCTGTTTGTAACTGCTTTTTATGCTGGAATGTGCTACTTTAATGTGTGATGTGTCAGGCATTTCTAATTGGGTGAGAGCTATACATGTAAGAATACTTCCATATTTCTCATATGCACATCCGATATGATTTCAGTTGCTTCTATAGTAGTTCAGAACTTTCCGACATAGTAAGTTTGCATTAAACAAGAAAGAACTCCAGCTAAGAGGCTATTAAAACCAATACATGACTGTATTTTAAAGCAATATTATTTTCACAGCCTCCAAATAACTATCTTGAAAGGAAAAGATAAAACATCAGGTCTTTGTTGTAGGAGCAACTAAATTAGTTCTATTGGTGAAATAATACAAACTCCGACAAGGGCATTTATAAAATTACATTAAATTAGATCTAAGGGTGGAAAAGCATGATTTTTGTGCTATGAATTTAAATCAGGAAGAAGTTGAAGTAACTGGGTTCCATCTGTGGAGTTTTGTGTCTTGATCTCTTAAGCAATGTAAATATGAAAATCCAGAGTCCTTAAAACTCAGTAGGACCTCTGTAAAAGTAAGAGGGAACTTCTCCTAATCTTGTGTCCGCCATTTTGAAGCAATCTCTCATAGTGTCAAAGTTGCAAAGTAGAGATCCATGCAGGAGAAGTGCCACCTTTTAGGAAAATAAAAGCCAAAATTGCAAACAGCCAGTCTATAAACATCCATTTTGGATCCCTTTGCTTGAGGGAGCGAGAAATACTCAACAAAATAAAGTAAATAACTTTTCTTTTTCTTCCTTCCTTTTCCCTCTCTGAGCTCTTTTTCTTATAGGATTTTAGGACACTTGAAAGGTAGGGAGAAATTCTATTAGTTTCACAACTTTGGGTGTTTGTGTATCTACTTTCTTCAAAACTAGAATGTGCAGAAAGGCGCAGAGGAAACTCTGCTGTAGCTGCTGAGCACCCAAATGCCCGAAAATTTGCCTCCTGCAGGATCTGCAACCTCTACACATCAAAATCAACATGGAAGCGGCTTGCGCTACAAATGTGCACCCTTTCTACTTGCAAATGTGGGAGCCTGTCATTATCTGATTGGTGGGATTCTAACTTTACTTCAGAATTCCTAGTACACCCTGTGCCAAACTTGAAGACTTTTTTTTGCACTGCGTTTAAATATTTGATGGGTGTCGATAAAAAGTTAAATACTTGTTTGTTTAGCTTTAGTTCTTTAGACACATATAATCAAGTTCTCCAAAACCCTAATAAATCTGCTACTTACCTCGAAATCTAATTACCCAGACTACTAATTAGGTGAAAATGATTACTGGAAATGACTTCAAATGTGGAATAATAGTGGTTGAGCAGTTTTCTCAAGTTTGCTGTTTAGCAAGTTGGTATTTTAGATGTTAAGTGCACTGACATTTTAGGTTCGCAGCAGTTGAAAGTGGTAAAAAGCTAAGATAATTAAAATCTGCCTTGGAAAGGCAACAGTCTGGGGAGAGGTAGATGTCTTGAATTGTTTCTTTGTTTCTCACCAATGGCCTTTGTTATCTGCATTATTTATTTAGCCAAAGAGTTCTTTGTCTCTGCAAATGGCCCCAATCAAGTTTTGTTTGAGACAATTAGCTAGTGCCAGCCAAGGAGTCCTATGCAAATGTAGGGATAGGAATGCAATGTGTGCATTTGGAGGCGTGGGGTTTTGTTGGGGTGGGGAGCGGGAAGCAGATTGTATTGCTTTCTTCGGGTCTTTTTTTTTTTTTTTTTTTTTTAAGTTTTGGCTGGGGGTGGGGAAGACAGGTTTATCTGGTCTCTCTGCATCTCCTCTAGTTCAGAGAAGCTGGGGAGGGGAGCGGGGTGGGGGGGAGGCTTTGCAAGTCCTTTAAAAGCCTCTGCAGTGCATAGCCCGGGCTCTTCTTAAGTTAGTGGCGGAACGTGGAAGAGCTGCGTCCTCCGAAGCGGTAAACCAGCACCTCTGTTTGTTTGTTTGCTTTGCCTTAGCTCCACCACTCCAAACCCACCCACCAGGACTCTGAATCTGTCCACCCCGGGCGAAGCGAGACCTTCCGGCTGGGTCCCCCGGATTTGGGCCGACTTTGCGCCTCCAAACAACCTTAGCATGATGTCTTATCTTAAGCAACCGCCTTACGCAGTCAATGGGCTGAGTCTGACCACTTCGGGCATGGACTTGCTGCACCCCTCGGTGGGCTACCCGGGTAAGTGAGCCCCGCGGCACTGCTGCCCTGCCCTTCCCCACGCCCGCTCCGCGGCGTTGTGACACTCTTTCCCCCGAGCGCCGCGGTTGGCGGTGGCGTCGCCCCCGCCCCAGCTCCAGGCGAGGTCTCCACCGGGTTTTCCTTCCGAGAAGCAGCTCAAAGCCACAGGGCACTTACCGGCCGAGGAGAGGACAGGGGCTGGGGGAAAGGGAGTAGGTGGATCTACAACGTAGGAGTGGGGCGAGGAAGGCTACTGCCCTTGTCATTTGGGCGAGGGGACCCTGCCTGTACCTCGAAGTCCAATTCCTCGGAAGTGCCCTCTTGGCGAAGTCGGGTTTCTCATCATAAATTCTCCCCGCCAAGCCTGGGGCTTCCCCTCTGACCTCCAGGCCCTTAGCCTCTAATCCTTAGAGGTGTGATTTTCCCCGGGTGTGAGTCCTTTCCTTTCCGATAAGATCTGTTTTTTAAAATCCTCCTAGAACAAGAAGTATGAAATATGCCCCCATTTGAAAGATGGAGGAACAAAGGCCCCTTGGAGTCCCAAAAAGCCTAGATCTCGGGCAGAATCGAGATTTGCCCCATCAGTTCAAGCTGCCGGTCCTCAGGGATCCTTTGACTTCACAGAGTGGGGTTTTTGTGTTGATGGTTTAGGGGTTGATTTTGGAGGGTTCTTGTCCTCCATTTTTTTTTTTTTTTTTTTTGGTTAGCTTTCGAGGAGACGCTCTGTCTGGAGCCATCTCCGACGTCATGCGGAGTGGGGCATTCCTTGGAAGGGGTAGTGTCTGCCAGAGGAGCCGAGACCGGGAGGGGTTGGGGAGGACACGGGTAGGGTCCGGGTTGAGCTGCGAGGACCAGGGGAGTGCTGAGTGTGGGCGTGGCGGGAGTCGGACACCCGCAGAGACCCTTGTGACTGAGAAGCTGCTCCCGCACCCTAAAGGGCCCTGGGCTTCTTGTCCCGCAGCCACCCCTCGGAAACAGCGGCGGGAGAGGACGACGTTCACCCGGGCGCAGCTAGACGTGCTGGAAGCGTTATTTGCGAAGACCCGATACCCAGATATCTTCATGCGGGAGGAGGTGGCGCTGAAAATCAACTTGCCCGAGTCCAGGGTGCAGGTAGGGCAGATGTAGGTAGACACAGCCATCCTTCCTGACCGTGCCACCCCTCCCCCCAGCCCTGTGTTTGGTGAGGACACAGCAGAGTTCCAGGTCCCGGAGAGGACCAAAGGAAGGTTTTAAACTAAACGTTCGGCTCCATCGGAAGCCAGTAAACTTTTCTCTTAGGGCCCCTTGAGTGTCTGATTTCTCCTCGTGCCCCTTTTTGTCCCTCCACCCCCACCCAATCCTATAACCAAGGTTCTTCCGGTCCAGTTGGCAAGGTAAGACTGGTGATTTAGCTGCAGTGATAAAGCACAGTCCTAGAACCCTTGGACCCCTGGTGGACAGAAGCCCAGCCTCGGCAGATTTCAAGGATAGTCACATAATATTTTAGTTCTTCCCTTCCCCCGTTGGAACAACCCCCTCCCATTCTCATCTACTTTTAGGGGTAAAAGAAGCTTAGCTCCTGGATAGTTCCAGTATTTTTACTGATGAAGAAACAGAGTAAATGACTTGCTCAAGGTCACATGTCAGTTTGGTGGTAGAAGAAGAAATTACACAGTAAGAGTGTTTTCTTTGACTTCTTAGGGATGGAACAGAATTTGCTAGATCTGAGCCATTCAGCAGATAAGATATCAACATGGTATCCCAATGATACCTTCCCCCCTCCCCTTACTCCCCCTTAACTTGACCTTAAGCTGGAGAGGAAAGTAAACTCCCAACTCTTCTGGAATGCAAGTCCCATATAGATTTCTCTGGAAAGAATGTTTAGTACCTAAACCACAGGTACACCTGGGACTCCCCTTCGGCTAGGACACATCAGCATGAACTGCAGATCAAAAAGAGCCTTTTTCAAAGTCAGATAGAAGAAATTCTAGCACTTGAGAGGCTTGAACTAAAGTCTTAACTGAAAGAAAATAAATGGCTCTGCATGGTTGGTGGTTTGTGCTCAGCCTTCACGGCATCATTTTTACCACAGTTAAGACACCCATGTGGAGAGCTCATTCAAGAGGACAACTAAGGACTTTTGCCTAGAAAATGCCACTAGCTTCCCTGATAAGCCCCCCTCACACACTAAACACAACACCTTCATTGCAGAACATGAAGAAGGCTGGTAAAGAGAATTTTCAAAGTTACACACAGAGGCAAAGTTGACAAGTCAATGAACATAATACAGTAAATAATCTATGTGTCAAGTGGCACTATCCTGAAGGCTCAGACTTGAGCCTAGGAGAGAAGTCTGTCTTTGAGCTCAAAGCAGAGTATATACGAGTCACTCCACTTAGCATAAAGTAGGTTTTGGCAAATAGTAGCTTTCAGACCTTCAACAGGATCATTTCTCCTGGGAGCTTTCTTCTGTGAGTCTTTCTAGAAGAGACAAAAAGTAGAGTGATGGAACCAACCTACATATTAGTAGTTGCTACCTGGAAGATGGACTGTAAACTGTTTGAATTTAGGCTGTTCTTGCTGGCATATAACAACAGATTGTTTTCCCTCACTTCTCTTATGCTCCCATCCAGAAGACATAGATATGTTCTATTCCATTGTGAGAGTGTTCCAAAATGCAGCTGGGTCTTATGTGTATGTGTGTATTTGGGTTGAAATAAGAGATAGGAAAGTGAGGGGGAGAATTTTTAGTCATGATTTGGGTGATTATCTTAAATTTTACTGTTCTGAGCTAGGAGTAAAGCAGGGTCAAATGCTTTTAGATAGAGCCTCCCCAACTTTCTTATAATTCCAGGAACATATATGAGAGTTTCACTGGCAGGAGAGATTGTCTGCTTAGCTCATCTGTCCATCTAGGACAGATTGATAATCTGGGAGCCACTCTTTTCCTTAAGGAGTCACTGAAACCATGTTAAAGAAGTTTCTTTCCCTTTCAAGGTGTGGTTTAAGAATCGAAGAGCTAAGTGCCGCCAACAGCAGCAGCAGCAGCAGAATGGAGGTCAAAACAAAGTGAGACCTGCCAAAAAGAAGACGTCTCCTGCTCGGGAAGTGAGTTCAGAGAGTGGAACAAGTGGCCAATTCACTCCCCCCTCTAGCACCTCAGTCCCAGCCATTTCCAGCAGCAGTGCTCCTGTGTCTATCTGGAGCCCAGCTTCCATCTCCCCACTGTCAGATCCCTTGTCCACCTCCTCTTCCTGCATGCAGAGGTCCTATCCCATGACCTATACTCAGGCTTCAGGTTATAGTCAAGGATATGCTGGCTCAACTTCCTACTTTGGGGGCATGGACTGTGGATCTTATTTGACCCCTATGCATCACCAGCTTCCTGGACCAGGGACCACACTCAGTCCCATGGGTACCAATGCAGTCACCAGCCATCTCAATCAGTCCCCAGCTTCTCTTTCCACCCAGGGATATGGAGCTTCAAGCTTGGGTTTTAACTCAACCACTGATTGCTTGGATTATAAGGACCAAACTGCCTCCTGGAAGCTTAACTTCAATGCTGACTGCTTGGATTATAAAGATCAGACATCTTCGTGGAAATTCCAGGTTTTGTGAGGACCTGCAGAACCTCTTTTTGTGGGTGATTTTTAAATATACTGAGCTGGACATTCCAGTTTTAGCCAGGCATTGGTTAAAAGAGTTAGATGGTATGATGCTCAGACTCATCTTCTGATCAATGTCCCGGGAGGCATAGAAGGAAAAATGAAAGGCCTTAGAGGGGCCTGCCAACCAGCTACCTGAAATGGACAAACCATTTGATACTTAAGATCCTATCATAGTTTTAGATCATTGGTTTTACTGATTTGCAAAGTGATCGAAAGCATTCTAGCCATGTGCAACCAAATACCACCAAAAATAAACAAACAAATCTAAATTGTGAGGGAAAGGAGGGAAGGACATAGCCTTCTTAAGCAGAGGTGTTCCAATGTCGTAGCCAATCCTTGGTTGAATCTTAGGAATGGACAGTGTCTCAAGCTCACTCACGTTTCATGACCAACTGGTAGTTGGCACTGAAAAACTTTTCAGGGCTGTGTGAATTGTGCGACTGATTGTCCTAGATGCACTACTTTATTTAAAAAATAATGTTCATAAGGAGTCAATATGTAGTTTAAGAGACAATCAGTGTGTGTCTTATATAAATGGTACATCTGTGGTTTTTAATCTGTGCTAGACTTCAAAACTGTGATCTCCTGTTATTGTATGCAAACTTGAACTCCACCTCTGCAGGGGTTCTTCTGTGATTAAATAGGTTATAATTATAAGTAAATTCAGAGCAACTGAGTACTTATCTAAAAAGATTACCTTTGGCTGGAGGTGAGCTGCACTGAAACTTTACAACAAAATGTCTCTGGACAAGGAGAGTGAGAGAAGAGAAACAAAAGGACACTAACTCATCTGTAATTTGCTGTTGGTAAGCCTAGCAGTAAAGAGACATTGGTCAATTGCTCTGACCCTGATGAATTTATAAACTGAGATCATCGTTGTTTATGCTTGCAGATGTTAACTGGAAAAGTTATATATGCATAAACCTTTCTTCCTGGATTTGGCAGATATGTATAATTATATTAAAATGGTTCTAGCACAACATTGGGTCCAGTTTAATTTTATACCACCATTTATGAATGAGAAGCCCACATTCAGCCACTCCTTCCCCAAACATGTTATTCTTGGGTCAGAGAGGGAATTAGCAAACTTTATTTTTAAAAAATTTTGAGGGGGGGCTAATCTATGAATGAACAAGATATGAATGACCGGTATGTCAACTTTTTGTGACTTTCATTAGTACTGCTCTGAAATTGAGTATAGAGAGTCTAATAATCAAAAGCTCTCCTTGCTTTTCCCTCCCAGCCAGACAACCCTAACAATTTCTTAGGCACTTTACTAGCATGTCTTTAACACAGATCAATTTTTTAAGCGAGAAGGGGTGAACTGTAGTACCTCAGAGAAAATGTGAATGACAAGAATTCCTTGTTTCTATTCTCTTATTTGATTAAGGGTTTTTTTTTAACTTCCAAAAAAATCTGAGGTAAACATGAGAGGGAATGTAATCAGAATCTGAAAGCAATTCAGGCAGAAATGATTTCGGAACAAAAGAGTTTCAGAAAAGTTTTAAAACCTATAATTTCAGTAGTTGAACATAAGGCACCCTGGTCAGGTGTTTTTTGTTTTTTTTTTAGAAAGTGCTGAGGGGAAAAAAAAAATAGGTCTCTTCTCAGTTGTACCTGCATTTTGTAAACCAATCACCAGAAAAGACAAAATGGGCCAATGATTATGGTGCTCCTCAGGTAAAAGCAATATTTAATTTCATTTTAAACTCCTTATGCTCTTAAGTCTGACCAAAAATTAAGTGATTCTTGATTGTAACTTTTTAAATGAATGTTAGCAGTTGCAACCATTTTGTTTTCTGGCTGATTTCCCCCTCCCTGGCTGCTGCACATGCTGTCTTGAGCCCTACATGAGATCTTGTGTAATAATTGTTTTTGTTTTGCTGCTAAAGGAAATGAGGAAATGGAATAGTTTACAGTCAACAACTGAGGCACAACTTGATGGCAAGGTTTTCTAGTACTTACTGATAATATTCACCCTGCCGTAGTTTACAACTGGAATGAGATTGGGGCTGGGGGTGGAGGGTGCAGAGAGAGAGAGTTAGAGAAGGAACGAACATGAACCTTTGCTTTATAGTTGTCCAGATACTGGGTCTCATGCAAGGAAAGCAGATCCTCAATAATTTCTCACACGGCCTTCAGTTTTCAGGACGCCCCACAAAGGGACAGGAAAGATTACCCTCTCTGTAAAAACAATAACGACAGCCACAAACAGCGGACTACTCAGCAAATCACGCAGTTAGGTTTCTCTCCCCGTACTTTAAAAAAGGAGTACGTCAGAAAAAGGCGCCGAGCCCCCTCTGAAACTAATTTTTCCATCACCTTTGCACAACTTCGTTTAACAGACCACGGAGTTAAATCCCTTTGAATTGACGGCGAAGTAGAAATGAATTCCCCCTGACCGCAGGCAACAGAGGGAGGGCAAGGGAGGCGGGGAGCTAGCGCGGGCTCCCACGTCCAGAGAGTTCCGGTCACCGCGCCCTGCCAAGACCTGGCTTTATTAAGTTTAGTCCAATAATCGTCATTACTTGGTACTGAAATGACGCCACCCTCCAAAGGCGTCGGGGAGCGATTTCAACTGCTTGCTGGAGATCAACAAAGACCTGAATGTTGATGTAACCTTCGTTTTGAGGGGTGCAGGTGAGGGTGGGGTAGTTTGCTTTACAAAGCTCTGTTGTCCCAAACCTTTATCTTTCCCACAACGATTCTGGGCCCTTTGTATTTCACCTCGGGAGTGTTTCGCCCCTTCACAGATAAGAAGAGAAATCCAATCAAGTCAATTAAGTTCCCGGCTTTCGAAACCTCGGAGTTTGAGATCATGGTCAGTTTCCTCAACTCCTCTCCCACTCGCTTCCCTCTAATCTCACCCTTCCTGCGGCTCTCCATTCCCTCAGCCCCGGAGACCCCGGGCGGCCCTGCGAGGACGTGGCGCCCGGGAACAGCCTGTGCTCCCCGCCGAATCCACGGCGGGCTTTCAGAGCTGTGTTTTCTAAATCTCGACTGCCCGATCGGAGCTAGCCGGGAATGGCACTCCCATCTCTGCCCCGGGGGGCCCGAGGCCCAAGTGGCTCTCTAGCTGGCGCCGCCTTCTGGGCTCCACTCGGCCCTGCGGGCCGGGAAGCTTCCCCAGCTTCCCCTCTCTCTGGTCTGGCTCCGGCTCTGGTCGGAACCTCGGCTGAGCCGCAGCCCCCCTCACGGCCCGGTCCTCAGTCTCCCTCGCGAGCTCCGGGCGCTGTGGGCCCCGGCGAGGCCCGCGCGCCGCCAGCCCACGGAGGAGCACGGCCTCCTCGAGCCCTTAAGTCAGGCTTCGGCGTCAGCCATGGTCCTGGGCACCCGTGGCCGGGTGACTTCACGGCCTGGCCGAGTTCGGGGGCCAGGCGGGCTCCAGGTGCGCGTGCGTGGCCCGGCCAGGAGGCGAACGCCCTGAGCTGGAGGGAAGGGAAGCCGAGACCGAAGGAGAGGATGGCGACCTGGCCCTGCCGGGCGCGGGAGAGGGGGCCAGGGGAGAGACGCGGGCCCGACGGGGCCCGCGGCCTCTTGCCTTCCTCTCTCCCGGGGAGGAAGCGCCGCAGACGGCTGGGTGTCCTACTGGCGGTAAAGGGCGAGGCCGCCGCCGCCGCCACAGCGGGAACTCCCGCCGCGCCTTTGGCCTCCGGTGTCCGGCGAAGACGTGGCGCCGACGACGGGGTCCAGCTGGGCCTGCCTTGGGCCCCAGGAATCCTCCAGGAAAGCCTGGGACTTCTGCTAGTGGGTCTGGGGGAGTTGTGCTCGGTGTTCTGCCCTCCTGGGGCTCCTGGGCTCTGAGCTGAGCCTTTCAGGGGGGAGCCTGCGGGACTCTGCTACCCTTGGCTCATCCCTTTTCTCCGACGCCTCTAGATTTCGTCATTAAACTGGATGCCCTGACTTTTCCTTTTCAGACCCGGCGCAGCACTCAACCGCCCTGAAGGCCAGAGGCCAGTTCTGGAAGGGGAAAGCCGTGCCTTTGGCGTCCCGGACAGCGCCGGGCGGCCCGTTCCGGTTACCTGCAGGGCAGGGCCGCAGTCCTGCGCCCGCCTCCACTTAACCAGAAGCGGGCGCTCGGGCGGCCACTCCCGGCGCGCTCACCACATGTTTGAACCCGCGTCTAACACCCGCTGAAAACCTCGCTGTTGTTACCCGGACAAAGCTGTAACCCAAAACCAGGAGTGCCAGTGTGAGGTGGTGGTTTATTGATACACAGACGTGTTTTAATCATACAAAAGAGAAACACAAAGGAGTCGGGCAGGAGACAGGCGCATCCCACACAAACGGAAGCTGACGTCTTAGAAAACACCAAAATGCGGAGATGCAGGGTCGGGTTCTGCCATGACCTTTGCCTTCTTCACGCCTTCCTTCAAAACCTTATCTCTTTCCCTTTCGTACCACAAAAGGGTTCACGCCCCATTCACGCATCTGCATGCCCAGATCTGCGACCAGTGTCTGGAACACTTCTTTTCCTCTTCTCAACGGCCAGAGCCCTGTAAGCACAGCGTGCCCTGATAAAACCTGATCCCCCTTGTCGCCCCATTTCTGCCCTTGGGTTAGCGTGATACAAAAAAACGGGGAGCCCCTGGCACTTTCCCCTGGGATGGAGAGAGCAAAACCCCAAACAAAACCCACCCCGATGTTTTTCCGTATTAGGCTCTGAAACTGCACAGATTATGGGATTTGTCTCGGACAGAATTAACATTACATGTGAACGGTAGTGCTTCGGTATATTGAGACACATTGTATACGATTGCTTGGAGCATCTCTTCTAAACTGCCTGTTAATAGCAACATGAGACCTTAAAATAATAAGTGGTTTTTCGGTTTTAACCTGATTAAAACGAAATCTAGACTCTGTAAAGGGCAGTTTTTCTGGTGGAAGCAGTTCGAAGGAAAGGGAACCCATCACGGGGGCTGGAGGAAGCTTTTGTATGGAGAAATGGCTGGAGAGGAGAAGTAAGCAGGCATGCGTTTGAAAGGTCTTCTACTATGCAGCAGTCCCCACAAGCAAGGGAGGTGCCCCCAGCTCTAAAGAGAATTAGCCAGACTTCCTCTCTTGCAAGCAGTGTGTTTTATATTTAAAAACCAACCTGCTGTCGACTGTAAACAAACAATAAGCAAATTCAAATAAAGGAGCCCTACCAAGTCCAACCCATTTGGTCAAAGATAACTGCAGGTACCAGAGAGGTCAGGCTATCACTAGGGGGAGGGTCGGCTTCGAATTTTGTTTTTCTCCTAGAGGGAAAGTCGAACAGCGTGAGGTCTGTGACTCACTTTTATTCCTTAATCTTCCCCATCCTTTACCTTCAATTCTCAGAGGAAGGAAACATGGTATTGGGGGGCAGGGGGGAACACAACAACAAAGGGGGAAAAAAAAAAAGAATCCCGTAGCAAATATAATGGTAAGTGGCCAAAGTTTGAATTGACTTCTGTTTCAGCACCACAGGGGGAAAAAAAAGCTATCCAAGAATCAGATGGAATCCTGTCACCCTCTCCAGTGTCCTAGACATAGTTTGCCTACTTCGGAGTGGGAAAATGGCCTTTTGGATGAAAGGCTTCTTAGTCTACTTGACATCTCTAGAAGACATTTCCAGCAGAGGACTTTAAAAATAAGATGCCAGTTTTTAGCAGCTATACTATTGCGTTTTTCTTTTTCCCCCTTGAACTGCCCATGATGGGAACACCAAATCCCACAGGGTATATCCTGCACCCTGCAGGTCTGCTCACCCTCCAACCCAGGTTCCCGAGGTAAAGGCCATAAAACGCCCGTAGAGACAGCTTGGGTGGAGTGAAGCTTCTCCTTAGGCCCTGCCTCCAATCTCCCAACTGGAATCTCCAGAGGCCTTAGGCTACACTGAAACCTAAAAATCACTTATAGCAGCCTCCAATTGTGTTAAAATCTTTCCTAGAACCAACAGTCACATTTTAGGCTCCTGGGCCATTAATAAAAATCGCCTTAACATTCAAATGGC
The DNA here is from genome assembly GCF_025265405.1 of Mesoplodon densirostris. Lineage (NCBI taxonomy): Eukaryota > Metazoa > Chordata > Mammalia > Artiodactyla > Ziphiidae > Mesoplodon > Mesoplodon densirostris. Next base: position 45,882,733 of record NC_082664.1, read on the forward strand.
TCTAAAATGCGTTGATAGCGGATTACTGGGGCCTAATGGACGTCGTGTGTGATAACATGGCTCCTGAGCAGCGACGTTCTGGAGTGGGTGTCCGACCACAGCTACCTGATTATCAGCTTACAGTCAAACCTCTTTTTAGCTGCGATGCTCTTAAGAGGCGTTCTTCCGGACAGCAGAGCGGGAGTCTTCTGTGTTCTTCATTTAACCGTATTTAACTATCGCGTACTGTTCTGGAAAGGGGAGGGGGAAACTTGCCTATAGGCGTAAGGTCACCCCCAGACGTAAGAGGGGCGGGTCGCCGGTCACTGCCCCTCCCCTCCCCTCGTTTAATGGAGAGATACCCGAAAGGCGGTGGCTAGGGCACATCTAGGCCCCTGCCTGAGATGTCGGTTTCCCCTAAGTCTGGGGCTTCCCCGCGGTACTCCCGAGCCTCTCGGCCTCTGGCCGCCTCGGAGCGAAGCTTGTGAAGAGGCTGCTTGGCTTGCCCCGACAGGACCTGCCACGTCCGGAACACTCGTGGAGCTCTCCTGCTGCCCGCGAGGAAGACTTCTGGACAGGCTGCGCGAAGTCGTCGACGCTAAGGACGCCCTGGCAGCGGCCGCGGCGCCAGGGAGGGAGTGGGTTCCCGGCTTTCAACGAAAAATGTGGCAAGTGCACCGTGTTCCCATTCTCCACCCCCACCTTTCACCCAGCGAACTAAGCGGAAGACTCCGAACGCTGGGCCTTCGGAGGCTGCAAAGTACACCCCGGCATCGCCCCAGGGGCCTCCCCTGCCCGCGCGGCGTCCCGGGCTAAGGTCATTTGTCGAGTCCGGAGAGAGTAACAGGCGAGGCCGGGAGTTACTGGAGTGGCTGAGAGGCAGCTTACGCACCAACTGCGTGGGACATTGAGATCACGACCCCCCCCCCACCCCTAACCCATGCCGCGCACGGGCACCAGCCCCGGAAGTGGGCCTCGAACCCACAGCGCCCCGAGCCATGCTCCAGGCCGCACATGGCGCCGCCGGTTCCCCTGCGGAGCGGTAGACTGTGGGTCGCGCCCACCCGGCAGAGGCGAGGCTGGGTCCATAGGGCACTGTGCCTCCTCGCGGAAGCGGGGGGACCCGGGAGTCCGCGGTCTGCGTGCTCTTCCTTCTCCAACCGCATCCATGGTCTTTACGAGGATCTGATGGGGGTGTGAGTGCAAGGACGCCGCGAGGCAATGATTCCCCTCGGTCAAGGGCGACGTGGGCGCTCTTCTCGCCGCATGCCCGGACTGCACCCCCACGCTGGGCGGGCTCTAAAGTCCAGACTTCCTCCCTCAAGCTTCTTGTGGTGAAAGACGCGGGAACTGAAACAGGCTTGTCCTTAGAGCTCGCGACCTGGCATAACCCCTGCCTACCGCGCCAGGCCTGGGCTAAGACCCCGGAACCAAGTGTGCCGGTCCCGCGAGGAATAGCCGGCACCGTCCCAGTGTCCTCGCGGAAGTGCACCCACCCGGGCCCGAGGGCTTGGGCGGCCGGCTGGCAGCGGCTTCCGGTTCCGACTCGAGGCCTTGCCAGCTGGCGTGTGGAGCGGCGAGATTACTTCGTGCCAGGGTACGTTTTGACTACTGGCTGACAAAGTCGTCTAAACTGAATTTTGAGATAGTTTTGAACACTAAGGATGCACATGTAAAGCTTTCCCCTGAGTCCTTCTTGGCCACTAATCTAAACAAATTTGATAACTTTTGAGTTGTGTTTGGTTGGGAATTTCAGCCATTCTTACTGCTGTGGAAGTGGTAAGGATTTTTTTTTTAATGGGAGGCAGATATTTTGGGCAATTATATATATTTATACGTGTAATATAGAAATTACACATATATACGTGCGTACATTATACATATGTGTACATATATATTAGATATATATGTCTAAAGTGAAATTAGGTAATTTTGGAAAGAAGAATCACATTAATTTTTAAATTTTAAATTGATCCAAGTCTCTAACTGAAATTTATTTTTCAGTAGCTCTTGCTGATTAAGTTGACTCTATTTTTAATTTTCATCTGAGTTGACCACTTGAAGCTCTAGAAGGCTAACAAAACCTCAGTCTATTTGTTAATTATCTTTTACCAAAATCATAAGAGATATGTTTGGTCTTAAAATTGATCATACTCTAAGGCCCTCTAATTTTGAGGTGGAGAAGTGGTACAAACATGTATTCACCATTTTCAAGAACAAATAATTGGGTTGATTAAGCCAATAATCTTGATTTCTGCCCATTTTAAGAGGGCATATTGCTTTCTTTACTTTTTTTCTTTTCTTCATATGTATTGATAAAGTTGTGGAGTATGTACTCTTACTAGAAGTTGCCTGAGCTGATATCTTTTTCAGGAATTCTTAACCTGTGATTCAAGTATCCTTTTGGGAATGGTTGTCTGTGGATTGATTTTAGAGGATGGGTAAATTGACTCAATTGTATGAAAATTTCTTTGGTTTGTATGTTAAGTGTATTTTTTCTGGGCAGAAGATCCATAGCTTTCACCAGATTCACAAAAGGGTTTGTAACCACCCCAAATTATGAACCGTTGGTTTTTATGATGCATAGTTTGTGAATGAAGGGTGAACTTGGAGATGGAAACTTTTGTAGTTCTTGGTAACAGTTGGAACTGGCAGCCCTGTAAAATTTAAATCTACCCTTAACTTTTAGCAACCTTTAATTTTCTTTAAACAAAATAATCTTAAAAGTCCCTTTTATTTCTAAATTCTACCTAGTTATTTCTAAATTCTACCTAAATTTGAATTATTGTCCATGAGTCTGTTTATGTATGACACATTAAATTAATGAATGAAGTAGACAAGATTTTTTCTAATGGTATTTTGCATGAAATGTCAAGTAGAAAATTTAAGCAAATATTTTAATGATTCAGATCCAAAAGCCTTTTTAATCAAAACAAAACAATCAACGATAACAACAATAATAAAAAGATATTCTCTGCAAATCAAAACTACAATGAGGGGCCTCCCTGGTGGCGCAGTGGTTGAGAGTCCGCCTGCCGATGCAGGGGACGCGGGTTCGTGCCCCGATCCCGGAGGATCCCACATGCCGCGGAGCGGCTGGGCCCGCGAGCCATGGCCGCGGGGCCTGTGTGTCCGGAGCCTGTGCTCCGCAACGGGAGAGGCCACAGCAGTGAGAGGCCCGCGTACAGCAAAAAAAAAAAAAAAAAAAAAAAAACTACAATGAGATATCATCTCACACCAGTCAGAATGGCCATCATCAAAAAATCTAGAAGCAATAAATGCTGGAGAGGGTGTGGAAAAAAGGGAACACTCTTGCACTGCTGGTGGGAATGTGAATTGGTACAGCCACTATGGAGAACGGTATGGAGGTTCCTTAAAAAACTACAAATAGAACTACCATATGACCCAGCAATCCCACTACTGGGCATATACCCTGAGAAAACCATAATTCAAAAAGAGACATGTACCAAAATGTTCATAGCAGCCCTATTTACAATAGCCCGGAGATGGAAACAACCTAAGTGTCCATCGTCGGATGAATGGGTAAAGAAGATGTGGCACATATATACAATGGAATATTACTCAGCCATAAAAAGAAACGAAATTGAGCTATTTGTAATGAGGTGGATGGACCTAGAGTCTGTCATACAGAGTGAAGTAAGTCAGAAAGAGAAAGACAAATACTGTATGCTGACACATATATATGGAATTTAAGAAAAAAAAATGTCATGAAGAACATAGGGGTAAGACAGGAATAAAGACACAGACCTACTAGAGAATGGACTTGAGGATATGGGGAGGGGGAAGGGTAAGCTGTGACAAAGTGAAAGAGCGGCATGGACATATATACACTACCAAACGTAAGGTAGATAGCTAGTGGGAAGCAGCCGCATAGCACAGGGAGATCAGCTCGGTGCTTTGTGACCACCTGGAGGGGTGGGATAGGGAGGGTGGGAGGGAGACGCAAAAGGGAGGGGATATGGGAACATATGTATATGTATAACTGATTAAATTTGTTATAAAGCAAAAAAAATAAAAATAAGAACAAACAAACAAACAAAAAAGATATTCTCCAACCCTAATTAAATATTTCAGAAAATTTAATGTGAATTGGTTCTCTCTCTTTCTGTCTCTGCACATACATAAATGTGTGTGCACATACCAACCATGCGTAGGTTCCCAAATTTTTCTGTTGAAAAGTTTTTCCTTTTAAAGCTTGATGACTGTCAAAGGTGGACGAAACAATAGATAAGGGAGGTGGGACCTTCTGACTGAGTGAGAAGGAGGGCAAGACTATGTCATCCGGGAGAGGAATTCAAGATCAGATGGTATAATCACCTGTAGGGGACCCAGGATAGAATTTAAATTAAATACTTAGAGGACTTTCATCTTGAATAGCAGATTTTGCCCACCTTCCCCACTTAGAACTCCCCAGCTTACTTCCAACCTTGTCTGAGAGGATATCTTCTATTAACTCAAGAAGAGGTACAATCTGTGGTTTATTTAGCATTTGATCTTTGCACAGAGGCTTCCATTTAGAGTAACCATTGCAGCTAAGATTTGGATCTGGTCCCTCAAATAGCCTGAACCAGGCGACCTCAGGCAAGTAGCCACAAGATACTAGCAATTTATTTCATATCAGCTCCCAAGCCATCACCAGATGATAACAACCCTTGGACACCGTTAATCTCTGCTTGACTCAAACTGGTGACCGCAAGGTGAAAGGCAGGGCGTTATCTCTGAGCAATTCGTGTGGCCTTCCACAGATTGCCAGTTGGGCCAATACAACTGAAGCCTCTTCTCCAGTGGTTACTTTAAAAAATTCATATCCAAAGTCTTTGGTCTTTGTTGGACTGGAAGGTAGGAGGGCTTTGTCAACGAAAATGCCTGAGGGCCAAGATGTAGGAGCTTAGAATCCAATAAAAATTAGAAAGGTTGAAAAGGTAGCCTTGTGTGTTCCCTGCCCAATAAACTTTGAACAACATCACTGTAATTATGACTAGAAAAAGCCTCTGGAAGTGAATGTTTTTGCCAAACAGTAAAGGGAAAATTCACCTTAAATAAAAGGCAAAGTCCTATTTAGAATTGATTTTATTTTTTTGAAAATGGCTTTTATTTTGCCATCTCTAACTAAGGTCAGTACAGATCACCATATACTCATTTGGTGTAAAGTTCAGGGCTAGAAGGGACGGCAGAATTGGTGGGCAGTGGAGAATAAAGGAAAGGGGTGCACTGAAAAACAAAGCTGTCCTATGTGTCGGTGCCCAGAGAGGGGTGGCCAAGTGACCTGCAGGGGAACTACTACTATTCACATTTTCACATATGTAGAGGGAAGAGTTTTAGTCTCATGTCCCAGCGTACTCAGTTCTAGCCTGAAGTCATAGAAACCTGCCATTACTACTTGGTGGAATTATTCTGCCCCTGCTACTACAATATACTAGTTGTAATGATTCTATTTGATTTTGCTAGATGGCTCTAGAGAGAATTGACAGATTTTTTTTAAATGGAGAGGTTTTAAAAATACTGCAGCTATTTTAATATATTTTTTAACATCCATGTGTTGGAAGTGGATCATTGGTGGTAAAAGTAAAACCAAATTGTTTTAGGTATTTCTACCAAAAAGTTCCTTTGGACAGGATCAAAGATCAGCTTCACTTACACAGAACTTCAGTTGTCAGCAAACAGTGTCACAGAACCATGTCACTATGTTTTTCCATAACTTCATTCCTAGTCTATTTGTTTGCTGCCCAAGCTTTTTAATTAACTGGTATTTACAAACCCTATTCCATCGTTTGGTATCTTCTCCCCAATGATACACTAAATAAACCTAAGCTATAATTACTAATCATAGGATGGGTGCATTGTATATATTGGTAAAGGAACACCCCTTATAACAAAAAGTCACTGATGGGTAAATTGGTGCATTTTGTAACATTGGGCAGTTGCCTAAGTGACTGTGGGGAAGTAAGACATGCGGTAAACAATGAAGGCCTTTTACCACTTCAGACTGGCCTTGGCTCTAGTGTTTGATGATATAATGTTCAGAAAGCATAAAGAGAGTCACAACATTTTCCTGGTCAGCCGAGAGGCAAACACATATGTTTAGAGTATTTGTAAGGGCTTACAGTTTCAGGACTATCTTTCTTTAGTATCTCTCTGCTTCATGAGAGGGTCTGGATAGAGTCCAGAACCTTAAAGGGGAAGAGTCTAGGCTTTTGTTTCCTTGGTTAGAGCTGCCACTTCTTTAAGATGATGATGATGAAGATGGGATCAGTCCCCCATATTGAAATGATTTGCATTTGTCTTAAATCAAACAGAGCATTGGACTAGGTGATTTACTCAGCCTTTCAAAGATCTATCCAAGCTGGCAAATTTACTACTTTCCAGAGGTCAGTGTTTATTGTAGGTCTTGAACTTTTACATTTGTGTCCTTCATTGATAACTTGAGTGGATTTGGTGCCAAGGGACATCAGTAGCTTCCCTTGTGAACGTGCAGCTTGTGCTCATCCTGCTTATCTTTGCTGAATATTTTGAACTTTTCCTGAGCTTTGGTTAATTTTACCCCAACTTCATGTACAAACTGTGTTGTGTTTTTTTGCCTGTATTTCTAGCTCTCCTGACATTGTAGAAACCCTCACACAACATTACTTAATAAGGAGATGTAACTTCCAGGTGCCTTAGAAAATGTAAGTCAGTATATGTTTTTCATTATTTGAGAAATTAGCCCCTAGTTTCACTAGGGGTGTAGTTAAGGATAGCAGTGAAGCATTCAGGCTTTAGAGTTGGATTGTTTGGGTTTGAATCCAAGCTCCTCTATAATGATATTTGTAGATATTTGTCCTTATGAAGATTATTTAACCCCTCTGTGCCTTAGTGTCCTCATCTGTAAAACAGGAAAAATAATAGTTTCTATTCCCCCAATTGTTGCGGGTATTAAAGCACTTGGCTTAATAAGTGCTCAGTCCATGTTCTCTGTTATTATCACCATTGTCATCGTCATTGTAGTCAACCACTGGCCAGCAAAACTGAGTCAGAGTCAGACGCCATGATGAACTAATGTTGACTGTGCTCATTCTACTAAAAGGACAGGGACACAGATGTAATAGGAAGAATGCAAGACGAGTGATTATATAATATTGTATAATATATATCAAACTATATGTGTTACATAACTGCATGGTTAAATTTATTTTGTATTGTGTTTGCCTTTGTCATGAAGAGTTTATTTTTTTTTGTTCAACATTGGTAGAAACCATAAGGATTTTGAAATCTGCAAATATATTTGGAGAGAAGGAAGTAAGAGCAAAGACAGATTTTATAAGGGGGTTAAGGTGTAACAAGACAAACCACTCTACTTTATTTATTTATTTATTTGGCTGAGCAGTATGTGGGATCTTAGTTCCCCTACCAGGGATCGAACCCATGCCCCCTGCAGTGGAAGCACAGAGTCCTAACCACTGGGCTGCCAGGGAATTTCCCAGCCCTACTATCTTTAAATCATACCTCTAGTCCTCTCCATGTTAAGAGTTAAAATATTTATCCATCACTGCAAGTAGTTTTTTCTCAGCTCCAAGCACTCTGAACACCAACCTGCTCTCACTTTAGTTAAGAATGATACTGGCATCTTTATTCCCACATAATGTGGGTTAGTTCATTCTGTGGACAATGTTTATTGCCCCCACCCCATCTCTAAAAACACTGTCAAAACATGGTTTTAATTTCCTTTTAAATGTGGCTCAAACAGGGCTGCCATTGCATTTCACATTTTCCCCCTTATACACTGGCATTTAACAAGAAGAGTGAGGTAAAGTAATCTAGTAATAAAGTAATAAAGACCTTGTAAATGGGCTCTTGGTTTAAAAAAAGAAGTAAGAGAATAATTGGGAGTTAAAAAGGCTTTATGCAAATCAACTAGTATGGATGATGGCAGAAGGAGAAGAGAACAGGGTAATGAATTTGTTCAAATGAATTTACTGAAGATGGCAATTCAGCTCTCTAAGGAATTACAGGGAAAACAAATAAGTGGCTAGAGGGACTGATGTCTCAAGAAAGCCTGAATAGGCAAAATGGACTATGTTTGCAGAGAGTGAAGTTTTAGTCATCAGCTTCCACAGTGCTTCAGCACACACTGTGCAAGCAATTTGTTTAAGGTTGCAAAATCAAAACATGTCTCTGAGCGCATGGACAAGGAGGCAAGACCTTTGCAATGTCTGCAGTGGAGCAAGGACCTGACAACCACCTGCCAGTGCCTGAAAAGGCATCACCCATCAGGCAGGCAGAAGAATTGTCCAAGACTAATTTGGAGTAAACTGATGGAAACAAGAAATATGTCAGTGATGAATGACCTCTCACTAGCTATGGAAGAGTTCTTCCAGGGAAGTGGCACAATCTCCAGTTCGGAACATTTAAAGCTAGAGAAGGAAGAACTCTTGGACTTAAGTCTCAGGAACTGTCCAGCATTAGTGGAGGGCTGGAATTGCTGCTAAATGACCTGTTAGGTGTGAGTTTCCATCTACGATGTATCTAACTGTATGCTTATTGAATACCAGATGTATTTTTCAGTTCTTTTTTTTTGGCCACACCATGTAGTATGTGGGATCTTAGTTCCCTGACAAGGGGTCGAACCCTTGCCCCCTGCAGTGGATGCACAGAATCTTAACCACTGAACTGCCAGGAAAGTCCCTTTTTTTTTTTTTTTTTCAGTTCTTTTGACAGTTCTGACACTAATATTGTTACTGCCAAAGAGATTTCTGTAGGTTAACATAGATTTGCATTTGTTCCACAAGGAAATGTAATTATTTAATGAGTCAGTATTTGCCTTGAAGGCACTTCAGCTATGACCTCCTCAGGAATTTCAAAGAATAACCAAGCTCATTGCAGCTTCTCATGCCTGCTGTAAATTGCTCCAAACAGCAGACACTAACCGCATTACTAACGAATTACATGAATAATAAAATCATAATGTTTTTCTGGTTTTAGAGAGATTAAAATGGATGTTAGAATGGCTATAGGAAAGGATTCTCAGGTGTCAAACTTTTGTAAAATTAAGTTTCCACTTAAACTTTCATTAGGATTTAGGAAAACTAGGACCATTATAAAGACGTATCTGTTCATTCAGTGAATATTTGAGGGTTTTCTCTGTACCAGGCCTTCTCCTGGGTTTGGGACACACAAGGTTTCACCTCCTGTGGAGCTCACATTCGTGTTTATGGGAGAACACACTGATGGGTGGTCATTACAGGAGACAGAAACTTTGGAGTCAAAAGGGAAACACCGCTGGGTTTAAAGATGTGTGGAAATGTAATTGACATTAGAAGCTTAGTGTTTGTCAGCACTTTCATGAATGAAAACTTTTCTTTTCCAAAACACATTTGAATAGAATTCAAATGTTCCAATGAACGGAAGTACAGTGTGTGATGCTCCATTCTCAAGTCCCTCTGGGTGATCTGGGCATGTGGAGGGAGGTTGGAGCACTTAAGCTGCTTCTCAGAACATACATGGGTCCCAGGGTCCGTAGCTGCTGAAGCTCCATATGGTGTCCTGTGTCCTGGCCTTGTTGTGTGACAGTTGCTGCTAACAAGCTTGGCTTTGGCTTGACCATCTTTGAAACTACCGCCTCCCTCACCTCTTCCAATTGCCTCAATCAAACCAACTCCTTAGAAAAACAGTGCTGTTAAAGAAATGGCCACAGTGTCACCAGAATAGGCAAAGGGAATTACTTAGTATTTTCTATAGACATACTGATTGTAGATTTTAAAAAGGCCTTTTTGGAAAAGACCGTCCATTAAGAGACCACTTAATGTTTAATTACATGCGGTTGGAAACTCCACAGAATAGCAGCCAGCCAAACGGCATCAAAATCTAAGACATGGTGGCTGGTGCAGAGTTTCCTTTTGAGTTCCAGGTACAAAAATTCAAATCCAGAGTGGTGTATTCTCACACTCTGGCGCTACCATAATACTTAATTATTACTGTCCCTGTGGTGTAATATGATCTTGGAAAATGTCACACAAGAATTCCGCCAAATTGTTTGTTTTATTACTTTTCCTCCCCCTCCCTGGTTTCTGTTTCTTGGCTCTGTTCTTTTCTGTAGTTGCCTTTATCTCTCTCTCTCCTCCTTCCAAATGGCATTGTGAGGTTGAGTTCTCCAGGTGTGCAAACTTCCTCCCACATCTGACACTTCTTTGGCAGAAAGCGCAGGTAGCACAGCAGATATTGTCAGGGTCAAGTTAAAAAATAACAAAACCTGCCAGTGCAGATTTCCTTCTCGTGGTGCCTGGCATCAATGGGCTCTCAAAAAGACTGCTGTGGCTTTAATATTTACCTTTTACAGCTGGCATGAACTTGGCAGTCCATCCACAGCTCACCTCCTTTCTCCTCCTCTGTCTTTGTCAGGACCAGAGGATAGCCGGTGTTTCCCCTGGTCTCAAGGCAGGGAGGGTAGGGACAGGAGCAGAACGGTGAACAGCATTATTCTATTTAGAAAAAGTTAATTGGGGCTTCCCTGGTGGCGCAGTGGTTGAGAATCTGCCTGCCAATGCAGGAACATGGGTTCGGGCCCTGGTCTGGGAAGATCCCACATGCCGTGGAGCAACTAAGTCCGTGTGCCACAACTACTGAGCCTGCGTGTCTGGAGCCTGTGCTCTGCAACAAGAGAGGCCGTGACAGTGAGAGGCCCACGCACTGCGATGAAGAGTGACCCCCGCTCGCCGCAACTAGAGGAAGCCCTCGCACAGCAACGAAGACCCAACACAGCCAAAAATAAAAAAAGTTAATTGGAGCAAGTACTGTTGTTAGATCTCAATTTAAACCTCAGTGGTCACTGTTAGGTCCTTGATTTATCAGAAGTGAACTGACTTGGTAAAATATTGGAGATGTTTGATCTCTGTGGTAATCTTTTAAAATTTAAACTTCTTTTTCTTCTTTTTTTTAAAAATATTTATTTATTTGGCTGTGCTGGGTCTTAGTTGTGGCATGCGAACTCTTAGCTGTGGCATGTGGGATCTAGTTCCCTGACCAGGGATCGAACCTGGGCCCCCTGCATTGGGAGCGCAGTCTTACCCACTGGACCATCAGGGAAGTCCCAAACTAATTGTAATATTAATGGAGAGAGAAAAAAGTGTATTGCAGAACCTTGTATTATTTCCTCTTTTTACAAAAATAGCTCTTCTATATAGAAAATATTGGGTTGGCCAAAATGTTCGAGTTTTTTCCATAACATCTTATGTGTTTAAACATTCTGGGCACAGGGCAAGTGATTGCAGGATCAGGGAAAAACTGCCTCTCCTCAAGTTAATGGCTGATATGATGATGCTCTTAGCCCCCATTAACTATCCATTCCTGTCTCTTTAGATTAGTCGAACACAGCCATGAAACTAGTATTAGTTGCTGCTAGTTTCACCTGGAGAAGATGACCTGTAATCATTTTATCTTAGAGTACAGTGGAAATCAGGGAGAGGTGGCAGTTAACCTCCACCAGCATCACATTCATATATATGTATGTGTATATATATGTGTAACACACACGACCTTTTTGTTGTTGTTAACTTTTCATGTATCTCTGTCATCTCACTAGGTAAGATAAAAATTTCAGGGAATTTCACTTTAAACTTATTTTTATCCCCTCAGTACCTAGCCCAGGACTTGGAATATGGCAGGTGCTTAATACAAAGAAGTTGTTGGTAGGTAATGATGACTCAAGCAACTGAAGACAAGACCAGAGGGCATTTGTCTGTGTGCTTTGTGCCCTCTCTACCTTGACAGAGCCCTTACTTTGGTCTCTTATCTAGTCCTCCTGCTCCCCACCTTCCAATCTGTTTGTTCATGTTGCTATTAGACTTGCTTTCTAGAAACCAGATCTGTAACACATACGGGCCATGGGATAAAAGCTTTACATCTAAGCTTGGCATTTAAGATTCTGCAATATGGACTTCCCTGGTGGCGCAGTGGTTAAGAATCTGCCTGCCAATGTAGGGGACATGGGTTTGATCCCTGGTCCGGGAAGATCCCACATGCCATGGAGCAACTAAGCCCGTGCGCCACAACTACTGAGCCTGCACTCCACAGCCCCTGCTCCGCAATGAGAGAAGCCACTGCAATGAGAAGCCCGCACACAACAACAAAGACCCACCCAACACAGCTGAAAATAAATAAATAAATTTATTAAAAAGAAAAGATTCTACAACAGTGCTTTTCAAATTTTAATGTCCATACAAATCACCTGGGGATTTCCTTAATGCAGATTCTGATCTGGTAGGTTTGGGGGTGAGGCCCAAGAATGCATTTTTTTGCTTTTTTTTTTTTTTTTTTTTGCAGTACGCGGGCCTCTCACTGTTGTGGCCTCTCCCGTAGCACAGCACAGGCTCCGGACACGCAGGCTCAGCGGCCATGGCTCATGGGCCCAGCCGCTCCGCGGCATAGAGGGATCCTTCCGGACCGGGGCGTGAACCCGTGTCCCCTGCATCGGCAGGCGAACTCTCAACCACTGCGCCACCAGGGAAGCCCAAGAATGTGTATTTTTAATGATCTCCCAGGTGATACAGCTGCTGCTGATCCTGGGACCGTATTTTGAGTAGCAGGTTTCTACAACACTTGGCTTAGCCCAGGTGTTAGATACTGTTTTAGCTCATCTTAATTCACTCCCCACCCCACACTCTACATTCTAGCAAAACTGTTGTTCTTGACATTCTCTGGCAATTCTCCGACTTGTGCTTTGATTCATGTCATACCCTTTCTGCCTGCTAAGCCATTACTCATCCTTCCACAGAGCTCAAATATCACCATCCCCGTGAAGGCTTCCAGCTCAGTTGCCCCCTCCTTGGCCAGCTAATCCTACTGTCTACCAAGTTCTCACAGTGCTTTGCTAGTGCTGGTGTTAGGCACTGATTACAAGTTGTCATAATTGTTTGTTTACATGATTGTCTTTCCAGCTAGACCATGAGCTACAGGGCAGGGGGCCAGGCCTTAACTATCTTATAATCTCAGAACCCAGTATACGGCACAGCACACACAATAGTTCCCTAATAAATATTGGTTGAATTAAATTGAACTGGATTTCTTACTATCACTCTTTTTCAGAAGACTTTTAGTGATGAATATTTTGAGACGAAAACATATCTTGACAGAATTGATGGGAAGTCATGAAGGATCATAGTTGCAATAATAATAATATTATTGTTAATGATAGGTATTATTTTTTTAACATCTTTATCAGAGTATAATTGCTTTACAATGGTCTGTTAGTTTCTGCTGTATAACAAAGTGAATCAGCTATGCATCTCCCTCCCTCCCACCCTCCCTATCCCACCCCTCTAGGTGGTCACAAAGCACCGAGCTGATCTCCCTGTGCTATGCAGCTGCTTCCCACTAGCTATCTATTTTACATTTGGTAGTGTATATATGTCCATGCCATTCTCTCACTTCATCCCAGCTTACCCTTCCCCCTCCCTGTGTCCTCAAGTCCATTCTCTACGTATGTGTCTTTATTCCTGTCCTGTCCCTAGGTTCTTCATAACCTTTTTCTTTTTTTTTAGATTCCATATATATGTGTTAGCATATGGTATTTGTTTTTCTCTTTCTGACTTACTTCACTCTGTATGACAGACTCTTGGTCCATCCACCTCACTACAAATAACTCAATTTCGTTTCTTTTTATGGCTGAGTAATATTCCATTGTATATATGTGCCACATCTTCTTTATCCATTCATCTGTTGAGGGACACTTAGGTTGCTTCCATGTGCTGGCTATTGTAAATAGAGCTGCAATGAACATTGTGATACATGACTCTTTGAATTATGGTTTTCTCAGGGTATATGCCCAGTAGTGGGATTGCTGGGTCGTATGGTAGTTCTGGTTTTAGTTTTTTAAGGAACCTCCATCCTGTTCTCCATAGTGGCTGTATCAATTTACATTCCCACCAACAGTGGAAGAGTGTTCCCTTTTCTCCACACCCTCTCCAGCATTTATTGTTTGTAGATTTTTTGATGTTGGCCATTCTGACCGGTGTGAGATGATCTCTCATTGTAGTTTTGATTTGCATTTCTCTGATGATTAATGATGTTGAGCATTCTTTCGTGTGTTTGTTGGCAATCTGTATATCTTCTTTGGAGAAATGTCTATTTAGGTCTTCTGCCCACTTTTGGATTGGGTTGTTTTTTTGATATTGCGCTGCATGAGCTGCTTGTATATTTTGGAGATTAATCCTTTGTCAGTTGCTTAATTTGCAAATATTTTCTCCCATTCTGAGGGTTGTCTTTTTGTCTTGTTTATGGTTTCCTTTGCTGTGCAAAAGCTTTTAAGTTTCATTAGGTCCCATTTGTTTATTTTTGTTTTTATTTCCATTTCTCTAGGAGGTGGCTCGAAAAGGATCTTGCTGTGATTTATGTCATAGAGTGTTCTGCCTATGTTTTCCTCTAAGAGTTTGATAGTGTCTGGCCTTACATTTAGGTCTTTAATCCATTTTGAGTTTATTTTTACGTATGGTGTTAGGGAGTGTTCTAATTTCATTCTTTTACATGTAGCTGTCCACTTTTCCCTGCACCACTTATTGAAGAGGCTGTCTTTTCTCCACTGTATATTCTTGCCTCCTTTATCAAAGATAAGGTGACCAGGGCTTCTCTGGTGGTGCAGTGGTCGAGAATTCGCCTGCCTATGCAGGGGACACGGGTTTGAGCCCTGGTCCAGGAAGATCCCACATGCTGCAGAGCAGCTAAGCCCATGCATCACAACTACTGAGCCTGCGCTCTGGAGCCTGCGTGCCACAACTACTGAAGCCTGTGCACCTAGAGCCCGTGCTCCGCAACGAGAAGCCACCATAATGAGAAGCCCGCATACTGCAATGAAGAGTAGCCCTGGCTCACCGCAACTAGAGAAAGCCTGTGTGCAGCAATGAAGACCCAATGCAGCCATAAATAAAATAAATAAATTTTAAAAATAAATTAAAAAGATAAGGTGACCATATGTGCGTGGGTTTATCTCTGGGCTTTCTATCCTGTTGCGCTGGTCTCTATTTTTGTTTTTGTGCCAGTACCATACTGTCTTGATAACTGTAGCTTTGTAGTATAATCTGAAGTCAGGGAGCCTGATTCCTCCAGCTCCGTTTTTCTTTCTCAAGATTGCTTTGGCTATTTGGGGTCTTTTGTGTTTCCATACACATTGTGAAATTTTTTGTTCTAGTTCTGTGAAAAATGCCATTGGTAGTTTGATAGGGATTGCATTGAATCTGTAGATTGCTTTGGGTAGTATAATCGTTTTCACAATGTTGATTCTTCCAATCCAAGAACATGGTATATCTCTCCATCTATTTGTATCATCTTTTTTTTTTTTTTTGCGGTACGCGGGCCTCTCACTGTTGTGGCCTCTCCCGTTGCGGAGCACAGGCTCCGGACGCACAGGCTCAGCGGCCATGGCTCACGGGCCCAGCCGCTCCACGGCATGTGGGATCTTCCCGGACCAGGGCACAAACCCATGTCCCCTGCATCGGCAGGCGGACTCTCAACCACTGCGCCACCAGGGAAGCCCTATTTGTATCATCTTTAATTTCTTTCATCAGTGTCTTATAATTTTCTGCATACAGGTCTTTTGTCTCATTAGGTAGGTTTATTCCTAGATATTTTATGCTTTTTGTTGCATTGGTAAATGGGAGTGTTTTCGTAATTTCACTTTCAGATTTTTCATCATTAGTGATAGGTATTATCTATTAAATTCTAACTATGTACGAGGCATTGTGCTAATCACTTACATATAAAATTTCATTTAAATTTCACAACTTATATTTTAGATAGGGGCATACCCACATAGTTTAGAGGCTGCAGCCCCAGGGAATGATAGAGTTTGGATTTGAAACCTGACTCTCAGATCCAGCCCATGCTCTTAGCCATTTTTCTGATGCTGGAAGAACAGTCTTGCTCTAGGACCCTGCTAAGTGTGTCTTCCTGCCTAGGATATTCAATTATGTGTACTGTAAATGCAGCAAGGTCTCCCTCCAGGGGAGGGACCCTAATCTCTTTCTGTGCTTTAGACTCCTTTAGCAGTCTCATGATGCTTATAGACTCTTCTGAATATTTTTGAATGCATTAAAAAACAAAATTACAAAGGAAACCAATTTTATTGAAATACAGCTATCAAAATAAGAAAAAAACCCAAAGCTGTGACATAGTAATATGTGCCTTTCTTTATTAATGCCTTAAATAATAAGATCTAGCAGTGAGTCTAATAATGACTTTTTTTTTTTGGCCATGCCACACGGCTTGCGGGATCTCAGTTCCCTGACCAGGGATTGAACCTGGGCCCATGGCAGTGAAAGCACCGTGTCCTAACCATTGGACTGCTAGGGAATTCCCAGTCTAATAATGACTTTAATTTTGAATTATCTATGGGGCTAAACAATATTTTGAGATATCTGCAACTGAAATATTATGAAAATATCTGTGACCTCTCACTATTCAAGACAAAATCACAGGTGTTGTTTCAGATAATGTAGTTTGTTGCCTATATTTACAATAGAAGAAAATTCCAACTTTTAAAAACTATTTATTTGTTTTATTGAAGTATAGTTGATTTACAATGTTGTGTTAATTTCTGCTGTACAGCAAAGTGATTCAGTTATACATACATATATATTCTTTTTCATATTCTTTTCCATTATGGTTTATCACAGCATATTGAATATAGTTCCCTGTGCTATACAGTAGGACCTTGTTGTTTACCCACTCTATACATAATAGTTTGCATCAACTAATCCCAAACTCCCAATCCATCCCTCCTCTTGACAACCACAAGTCTGTTTTCTATGTCTATGAGTCTTTCTGTTTTGTAAATAAGTTCATTTGTGTCATAAGAAAATGCTAACTTTCAATAAGAGGTTAGTGCAATTAAAGATGTGATTTTTTTTTTTTTTTCCCGATCATGGACCTCCAGAATTCTATGCACAGACACCTTGGATATGTATGTGTGGGTCCAGGTTAAGAACCCATGTTCTAGGGAAAAGGGATGTTCTACCTTTTTGAAGAGGATGAGGTGCTCATACATAGAAGTTATTCAGGTGTGAAAAAGTGTCATGTACATAGAAATGCCACAAAGTCAGTGCCAAGAGGTATGTAGTCATGCAATAGACGGGAGAAGGAGGAAGAACCTGGCAGAGTTAGAGCCCTGCAACAGGTAAGAAGCTCTGCCTTTGGGGGTGAACCCAGAGATTTTCAGAAGAGGATGCAGAAAGCATACTTGGAGGAAAGTTAAAGTGTACATAAAAGTCTTAGGAATTGGGAGAAATTCTGTAATTTCTCTTTCCCCAGGAGAGACATATTGTGATAATCCTGTACTGAGGCGCACAAAGGAACCTGTGCCTGGAGTCATCATGTGATGGCAAAGTGGACATTGTCCCCATCTTCCTGTATTATATATACACTGATGTATGACAAGGGTCATCAAGTCCACTAACCTCTACCTACTTTGACGGAGTCAAATGACAGTGTAAACCCAAACCTAGTGTATATCTTTATTGACTTTGAAGAGATAGGCAATTCAAAGTTTGGAGGCACAGATGGTGTCTTGATCACCCAAAGTTGAAAATTTGTCATTCCAGTGGCATCAAATGCCTCCATTTGGCATTCAAGTACACTAAGATAGGATCCCTGTTTTCTTTTAGGACCTTAGCTCCCTTTTCTCATGCACTTTATGTTCTTGGCAATTGAACCTATTAAAATTCTTTGCCCACTCTCACTTTATTCTCCTTTGTAAATCCCAACACCAGTAATACCCTTTCTTCTTATCCCAGTCTTCTAGCCTATCCATCCATTAAGCCTCAACTCAAATTCTTCCTCTTCCATGAAGATTTTCCCGGAACTACCTCTGTCTATCACAGCCTCCACGCTGGAAGCAATCTTTTCCTCTCTGGAACTCCCATAGCACTTTATCTATATTTCTTTTATGATATATAACTTCAGTGTTACTGTAAACAACAGTTGTGGCCTTTGAAGAAAACTCAGACTAGAAAAAGTGGCCAATTATGGGAGGAAAAGCAGAGAAGGAGTAAAAAACAATATTTATGGCCCTGAATAGTTCTATGTCAATATACAGAACATGAGTAATAACGTGAACTTGGAGTATTAACCAAGGTTGTAATTGTAATTGTACAAGTATCACACAAATGGTATAATAGGATTATGAATAGAATAAGGCAAGTAAAAATATATATTTTTGGTTAAGAAATTTAAAATTTTCCATTAGAGGTGGAGGGGAAGTTTAAGAAGATACACAGTGTATACCAGCTTGGAATGACATGATCAGAGCCCTCCTTAGGAAGATTACTGTGGTGGCAGCTGAAGGACGGATTAGAGCAGAGAGAGATTTAAGGCAGAAAGACCAGTTGGCAGCCATTTAAATAGTCCAAGTAAGATATAATAAATATCTACTTAGGACTTCAAGACTTCAGGTCTAGGTGCCTGGGAATATGATGATTTTTTTAAGAAGAGTATATAGTAAAAGGATTTGGGGGGTACTTGCAGGATAAGAATGGTTTGGATTCTAAAAGTTCTTGGGGGACAGGAAAAGTGAGAGCCTTCCAGTCAAGGAATTAAATGCAACTGTAGACTGAATTACTACAAATACAGTGTCTCAGTCATAACTGCAGAATTGCAAGCAGGTCTGGGTTCACACTTTATGAAACACTTTGTTAAATATGTTAACTTGCAAATTCTCTCATTTGAAGAACATTGGAAGAAACTTGGAATGTTTAAATCTGAAGAGATAAATAGGGGGGATATAATCACTGTCTTCACATATGTGAGACATAGAAGAAGTAAAGAGGGAATTAATTACATTCTGGAGTGGAAGGTGGTGGGGTGGTGGTAAATGGAGTTACCAGGAGGAAATGTTTGGCTTATCCTAAGAAATAGTTTAATAGTAATGAGAGCTGCCAAATAGTGGGAAGAACTGACTTCCAGAGCAGTGAGCTCTTCATCTGTGAAGCAGTGAAACAGAAACAGGATGAAACTTTGGTTGTCTGTTTTGTAGAAGGAATTTCTATAGTCTGTAGAAGGGAGGTTGAATTACAGGATGTTTAAGATACCTTGCTACTCTAAAGTCCTCAGCTTCTCTTCTCCAAGGAAACTTTTCTTATTTCCTCCTGCCCTGGTGGAAGTGAGTCCCCTTCTCTGTGCTCATGAAGCACCCTGGGGCTACCGTAGTCATACTGGTATCACCCATTGTGGTAACAGCTTGTCTGTCTTCCTCCAGACTGCCATCTCTTTGAGGGTAGGCATTGTCTTTTGTCTCTACCTGTCTATTATCTAGTGGAGTTTTCAGACAGAGTGATAGCATTCAGTAAATGATTTTCGAATGATGTATAAATAAATGAATGGAGGGGATTTAGGTTCGACTGCTATAAAATGTGGGGTAAAGAGAGCGAGAGCTGGGAGGTTTCAGTTTGCAAAGTTACCTTCATGGGAAAGTCTCATTCTCATAAATCATGTGATTTCTTTCCCTCATCTCCCCTAGTGCAGACTCGGTTATCCAAAATATGAGGGAGTTTGATTACAATGAAATGAAATCATCTTATCTGAAAAGTCAAAATCATTTGTGCTTTCAGAGCAGCAAAAAATCAAGAGACTTCAAAGTTGCGTTTGATTTTTATGTAATTAATTAAAATTTAAAAGCACAAAAACACCAGTGACTATTAAAAGTTCAATAGCTAGAAACACCAAGGTGCATATGGAAAAGAACAGTATAGAGTCAACTTACACAGCTTGTGAACAGTAGAGCATCGTGTGATCACACACATTCTTGGGAATAATCTGACATCGAAGGTAGTTCTCCCAAAGGATCCAGTTTCTTACCTTGCCTTTGATATTATTTGCACACTGATTATAATGCCCGCAGTTGTCAGTCTGTGTTAATGCAGACTGTTGCTGCAGTTGACACGAAGCTGAACTATATGGTTCCCTTGGTGAGGAATGGTCTAAACATAGCTAGTGCCTGGAGTGCATGGAGATGTTCCTTCCTGCTAGTTTGCCTTCAAAACTGTGTAAGAGCTGCAAATCAGATCCCAGAACATGTTCTCTGTGCAGCCATCATCCAGATTTGGAATTTATAAGGCTACATTCTCTTTTTAGATTTATGCTGGAGCCAATGAGAAATTGCATTTGTTTATAGAGGAAAGAGAGGCAAAAGTCTTCCTTATGGGAAGAGGAGGCAATACATTGCTTTCTAAGGACATTTTGGGTGGCAGACTGTCTGCTGTCCCCCTGACCGCCAAGCAGCTTTGGACACTTCTTGGTGCCTAGTGCACACTCAGGTCAGGGTGGTGCATGTTAATAAATGTTGTCTTAAAGATTACACGCTGCAAAGAGAATGATTACTTTAGAGGTGCATAGCTGTGACTGTAATGGGAATGATTATAAAGGAAGTAAATGAGGTACCTATTGCAAATGTAAAGGTTTCTTAACAACATAATAATTGTAACCATGACTGAGAGTGAAGATAAACATATCCTGACATTAACATTAACACTTTCACCAGCCTGAATGGAAACATATTCAGCTGTCATTTGATTAATTTTCATTAATAATAAAAGAAAAATCTTACCTGTCTAAAATCCCCTACTATATTTGCATTATCAGTGTTGACATTACGGAGGACCAATCTGCTCATTTGTATAATTTACCTTAAATTGCTCTATCACAAGAGACTGAAGAAAGGATTTCTGTGAAACACAGGACTATATATGTGTCTGTGCTTGTGTGTGTGTGTGATCCATGTATGTGTGTGCATGTGTGTGTTTATGTTTGAGGGCCACTGTTAACTATATGAGGCATGATCTTTAAAGCTCAAATTTCAATGTACTAAAGGTTACATAAACTGAGAAGTGTAAATACTATAGTAGAAACTAAAGCCTTAGCACACCTGCACTTAGTAGTTTCCACCTGAATATGCAAAACAAGAAGTGCCTGTTGAACATACTTATGGATCTCCTTCTACTCGTGTCTTTTTTTTTTTTTTTTTTAAAGATGTTGGGGGTAGGAGTTTATTTATTTATTTATTTTTGCTGTGTTGGGTCTTTGTTTCTGTGCGAGGGCTTTCTCTAGTTGTGGTAAGCGGGGGCCACTCTTCATCGCGGTGCGCGGGCCTCTCACTGTCGCGGCCTCTCTTGTTGCGGAGCACAGGCTCCAGACGCGCAGGCTCAGTAGTTGTGGTTCACGGGCCTAGTTGCTCCGCGACATGTGGGATCCTCCCGGACCACGGCTCGAACCCGTGTCCCCTGCATTAGCAGGCAGATTCTCAACCACTGTGCCACCAGGGTAGCCCTCTACTCATGTCTTTATTCCTACCCCACCAGCAATCCTATTTACTTTGAATCAGAGTGTATACAGATGATGAAAGGGAGAACTTGATTTAGTAAAGGATTTTTTCCCCTCATGCATGTTGTCTTACACTTTAGGGAGTTTAGAAAGCAGGGGCAAAATTTCTTATTGGCCATCAGAGATGGACAATTCAGTGAACTGATAATGGTGAATTCTATGAAGAGATTTAATTCATAAGGCCAAGGGGTTTCAGCACAATGGGCTTATTTCTCAGACAAAATTCCCAAGATAGTCAATGACGTTCAGATATGACCTCTAATTAATTTTAAGTTCATTGAAAATTTGGCCTGAGGGGACGCCATAGAGGGGACCCAAGGGCTCTTCCCACTTAGCTACGTGTTGACCTGAGGAAACTGTGAAGCTGCTGGCTTTACCTATGAGGTGAGGAAAGAGTGCAGTGGAGAGTAGACAGAAGCCAATTTAAAGAGTGTTCCAGAAAGTATTTATGTTAGACACTTGTAATTCTCTGGCTATGTCCTACAGGTCTAAGATAAACACACTCCAGGTCAGCTGCAGATCGCCAGAGGGCTTAAAGAGCCACCATGAACATTCCTTTATGAGTAAGGATATTGTAGAAACGACCAGCTTAAACATAGCTAACTATGAGGAATCATAATTTTTAAAATTTGTTAGCAGAGGCTTTAAATCAACACTCAAGAACTTAGAAGTGATGAAAAAGAAGATCTACCCTGATGATCTCAAAAGCAGAGATAAGCAGAAGGAATGATGATGATGAAGATTACCTTGCTGGGATTCAAGAGGCCTGGAAGGGGATTAGGACTCTACACTAGGTGGTCACAACCCTAATCTCAGGAGTTGCCCCACTCATAGCAAATTGTCTAAAAGAGCAGGGGACAGGAAGGAAGAAGCAAAGACACCTGTTCGTAATTTTCCCAAGCAACATTTTTGTCTATCAAAAGACCAAAGCTAAGCTGAACTTTAGAGTCAAGGTTTCCCTTGTTGGAAACAGAGCAGACCAGTAACACCTTTAAACTCTTACCTGTTTTTCAAGCCACCGAGGGAGGCAAAACCTGCAGAGAGCATGGCGAGGGCAGCACTAGGAAGGCCCTGCAGAGGTGCTTCATTAACCCGATTAAGCAGGTGGATGGAGAGGGCCTCACTGATAATTTACACCTTGCTAATGAAGCGTGTGACTCTTAATCTCCTCCAAACAAGATACACTCATGAAACTCTGGTGCAAGGAAAGGGGAAATTAATTAGGTGAAAAAACTATGAGATTATAGCAGAAGGATTCCTGCAAGGCAACTGTAACCTGGGTGGTTTTTCATTTTAGCCTTTCTGAAATTAATGGCTGAGCTGTCAAGTAAACAAGTTGTGGTACCTTTTGAGCTTAGAAGAGGTTCAAAAGCACTGCATCACTATGTGTGTAATTTTATGTTTCTTGTGATGCCTTAGAAAATCACTCTGATGGAAATGGTTGCTTTGATTTCTTGTAATTTTAATATATTTGACTACAGTACAGCTGTTTATAGTAAGATTATGTAAAGAAGATGCACTTACATATTGCCTATAATTTAAAAATGCCAGCTTACAAATAATTCTTATATTTAATGCAAGATGTGAGAGAATTTTGTGTCCTGAAGAGAAACATTTAATCTTTTTTATTTTTTGGTCGCGCCGTGCAGTGTGCGGGATCCTAGTTCCCCGACCAGAGATCAGACACGCGCCCCCTGCAGTGGAAGCTCCGAGTCTCAACCACTGGACCGCCAGGGAAGTCCCCTGAAGGGAAACATTTTACTTCATATTTATTTAATTTTATTTTCCAGCTTTATGGATGTATAATTTACATATAACATTGTATAAGTTTAAGGTGTACAATGGTGTTGATTTGATACCCTTATACATTGCAAAATGATTACTACCTTAGCATTAGCTAACACCTGCATCATGTCACATAATTACCATTTTTTTTCATGAGAACATTTAAGATCCACTCTCTTACAAACTTTCAAATATATGATGTATTATTATTAACTATGGTCACTGTGGTGTACATTAGAGTCCCAGAACTTATTCATGGAAGTTTGTGTCCTTTGACTAATATCCCCCCATTTCTCCAACCCCCCAGCCCCTGGTAACCACCATTCTAGTCTCTGTTTTGGAAGAGGAACATTTTAAATGATTAATTTGAATTATTACATGAATGGTATTATCAATTTAGTAAAAGAAATGTAATGACAGTAGCTAATATTTATCAAGTATTTGTATATATCAAATGCTAGCTAAATACTTTAACTTTACTAACTCGAGTCCACATAACAGCTGTATGAGGTAGGTAATCATTATTAGTCCATTCGTTTATAGATGAGTAAACTGAGGCCAAAGAAGTTACGTGAATTGTTTATATCATGCCATGTGTTTTCTTGCTTACTTGTAAATGAAATAAACCAGATCTTAAAGCCAGAAATTAATTTAAATCATGTTTATTTCAGAGGATTTCTCATATTTTTGATCAAGTATGGAACTGGATTTAAATTTACTGTCATTTACTGTGATCTTGGGCAAGTTACCTCTCTAAGTTTCAGTTCCTTCATCTCTAAAATGGGTGTAACGATTCCTGCCTCATCAGATTGAAATGAGTCTTACCTGAGATATTGCATGTGCTGTACCATGACGCAGTCAGGGTTCATACATGTTGCCCTCTTCACAATTCCCTTTTTTTTGGGTCTACATGGGTCTTCATGAGAGACTCTCAGTCTAACTCATAGCTGTAATTACGTAAAGACCTACAAACCATTGTTTTAAAACAACTTCTATTCCCTGCCATATCTAAACCAAACTTCATGTTCTTGAGGCTCCACAGGCTGTCTTCTGCTGTCCTAACTCCCATCCTTTGTTCTAGGTCAGATAGCGTTTTCACTGTGCCCATTCCTACTTCCATCCCTACACTCTTTACTTTCTCCTTGTTTGTGATGTCTTCCTCTTTTCTTTCTGCCAATCCAGATCTATTCATCCCATGAGACCCAGCTTAGTTCCTAAGTCCATTCATCCATCCACCTATCCACCTAGTCAAGGAACCGGGTGTCAAGCACTGGACTAAGTCTTGAGGATCTAAATGAGACAAGGTCCTGGGCCTCTAGGAAGTACATTGTTTAGAAGGGCCAGCAGACACATACGGAACCATTTATTCCATGCCAGGGGAAGAACACACTGGCAATGGTACAGTGGCGAGGGCATGCTTAATTCTGCCTGGTGTTAGGGTGACATGAGAGGAGCTGTCTCTCAATGTGGATGAGGCTGGGAAAATGACTTCAGGCAGAAGGAACTCGAAGACATGGAGTTGTGAAATGTCAGAAGATATTAGGGGAACATCAGGTGCTCTAGTCCTGCTGAGTTGGGGTCTGTGTTGGGAGCTAAGGTTTCTGTGCTCTTTTCTCTGGGCAGTGGAAATCCCATAGATCCTGGGAGTTTACATTCTAAATGTAAATGGTGGATTATAGGAGAGCAAGACTAGAGGCAGGGAGATGAAATAGAAGTCCATTGCTAAAGTTCAGCTGAGAGGAGATGAGGTCGGCTCTAGGGCTGTAGCTTTGAAGGTGACCAGAGATCAGCCAGCCAGTTAGAGAGTGATTTAGGAGGTACAAAATAGGAAGCAATCACTAAAACAGTGTGATACATAGTAGATGCTCAATAAATAGTTGTTGAGTAAATGAATGAATGTATGTGCTTTTTTGGTTGTTTTTCTCCTATGGTTGCAATTTCTTCGCAGCCCTCTGAAGATGCTAATTATAGTTGTTTTGGAAGTCTTCCCCCTGCCTCCACCCCCCGCCCCAGTCCCCTGCCTTGTGTCCTCCAAGTCCTGTATTTCTGTTGTTTGTTTGGTCTCCATCTTTAATGGCAGAGGTCTTCCTCAAAAGTGGAATGAGTCTGGCATGTCAGTTCATATTTAAACATGAGGTACTAAAAGCTGATTGGAAGCTATGTGTGCATGGGCAGAAATTTGTTGACTATTGGGGTTCACCATAGGATGGTTAGGCATGACCTGATGTTTATATTTGGGGACCCTAAATTTTCAATATTTTTCACCAGAGAAATATTCAGTTTCACCAGAGAAGAATTTTTAATTTTCTTCCCTGAGGGTATGAACAGGTGTGATATTCAGCTGGTACACACTAATGCAGCCATACTGGTTGTTAAAATATTGAAACTCTGGGCTTCCCTGGTGGCGCAGTGGTTGAGAGTCCGCCTGCTGATGCAGGGGACACGGGTTCGTTCCCCAGTCCGGGAAGATCCCACATGCCGTGGAGCGGCTGGGCCCGTGAGCCATGGTCACTGAGCCTGCGCGTCCGGAGGCTGTGCTCCGCAATGGGAGAGGCCACAGCGGTGAGAGGCCCGCGTACCGCAAAAAAAAAAAAAAATTGAAACTCTTATTACTGGTGTCATAAAGCCACTGCCCTGAGCCATGCTAACCCTTCTGAGCCTCATATTCCCTACAACTAGCAATTAAAGAAAGGGTCAGAGCCTGCAGGGCCTTGCCTCAATGCTAAGGCCAGTGTCCATTCCAGCTGATTGGTGTCCGTGCTGTACTGGCTGTAATAACATATTAAGAATAAGGCATACACCTGGCATTCTGGAGAGCAGGAAAGGGGGCTGGGTGGCCCTGATTTGCATGAAATCTTTCAATCACCTCCTGCACCTTTCAGGGCAGCATTTCACCCCTGCCCTCCTCCTTGCCTTGTAAGCTCATGTCCATGGCCAGAGGTTGCCTGGTTCACTTTCTTCAGAGAGACACCCTCCTATCTCTTGCTGGTGTGAGGGTCACTTGGCTCCTTGATGAACAGCCACATGGGGCACTGTATTCTTCAACATAAAAGCCTTACCCCTAATTCACTCTTTTTAATAATATCTGGAGCCTCTGAATCCTGACCCCTTCTTGGGTTCTGTGGCACATATCCACTTGCTTTTGTTTTGTTTTCTTTTGTTTTTGGTCTTTCCCCTCTGTGGGGATTGACAATTGTAATTTCTCTGCTTTGCTGAGTCGGTTACTGCCTGACCATCTGCTTTCCATCTTCCAAACTCTTGTGGACATCTTGGCACTAGCTTCTCATGGATACTGATGATTCCTGGGACTCTCTTTCAGTCACCTTGAGCTACTTAGAAGAAAAATGTTAGTCAAGACTCAGTGGCTTCATGGAAAAGAAACCAAGTCAAACTGGTTTAAGCAAGAATGGGAAGATTGTTTCAGGATGCAAGGGTTTTCTTTCAGACTCAAGGGCGTGGATGCAAGAGGCATCCTGAATCTGAAGTGCAAGGCCTCTGGGTCTTCTATGTTTCTTTTCTTTTCCGGGTATTTTTACTTAATTCCCTTCCTGCTTCCTTTCTCCCTGACCAGTTCTCTCTGCCGCTGTGGTCTGAGTGGTGGAATATAGCATACCTAGTGATTCCAAGGACTAGTGGAATTTAGCTTGGTGCCCCTCTGACCCAGTTCCAAAATCTGAAGAAGGAATTAAATGGCCCAGCTTGCGACAGGTGACCCCTCCCCGCCACGCCCAATCCAGTCAGTGAAGATCCTGGTAGGGCACGAGGTGCAGGCCATGTTACCATTTGATAGACAGGGTAGGAGAATGGTTTCCAGGGAGGGAGCCATTGCGAGCCAGGCAGACACACCAAAATGTGTCGACTACAACAGAGGCAAAGAGTCCATTTTTTACCCACCTAATTTCTTTAGGCTTCCATTCCTCCAACTTTTTTTGGAGGGAGGGGGAGATAGAACATGGGAGGCTGTTTTGGAAAGTTGCTGCCATTGCAGTCGGAGACTAGGCCTGGTGCTCAGGCAGCCGCAGCAGTGGCTAGATTGGCCTAGGCCCTTTGGTGCCCCCTGTGACACTGTTTTCGGAGAGGAACAGCCTGATCTCTGGTGTCCCTCCCCAGGGGGGCTCTGGTCTGTTGCCCAGGAGGCCTGGGTCAGCTGCTCTTCACAGCCTGGGGCCAAGACCCCACATAATTTGTCTTTTTTTACCTCCCCTATTTGAAAAGGGAAATATTGACCAAGATCGGCTTGGGGAATTTTTTCACATAAATATGGCAGTACACACACTGTGGACTATATATCAGGTTCCTCTGAATATTACATGCCGAGTAAGAAGTTTAAGAGTTAGAGCTCCCTCTCCCAACAGACAGAATTCATTTTTCTAATGAAATGTTTATTGAATAGGGCAAAGGAAAGCAAGCACATGTGGTAGTTATGCTAATCAGCATTTGATAAGTAGAATGCAATTTTCTCTTTAATCAACCTAGTGCCCATCATGTTCAATTAGTGATGCGCTGGTGACAGTCCATGCAGGGCTGGAAGGAGAGAAGCAGCAAATGCTGTTCAGGGATCTACAACCCGCCAGTTCAATACCACCCAACACCATACAAATGCCGTTAGAGTTAATTAAAAAGGTCAGAGCTCACAGGCCTGTATTTCCAGTCCCTTCTGTAGATATAGGGGCCGTACTGCATGTGTCATGAAATTCCTTTGGAATTGAAGTTCTTTTGAAATGAAGTTATAAATATTGTGCTTATAGATTGAGCAGCTTTATGATAATAGCTGCAAATCACTGAGATAGAAAGTACTTTTCAAATGAAACTTCATTTAAACATTGTATGGATGCTAATAGCAAAATTAGAAATAAAGTGAATAGACAGATACACTTATTTTTTTTTCTAATATTTTAGGCTTTTAGAATTGTCCTTGGTGCAAATATGCTGATGCCCTAGAGTGTGTGCTGTGAGTACAGTGAATGGCACTTAGTCACTTCCCCAGTTTGTTATTGTCACTGTCCTAGTGGTTTTCACTGAAACTAGACCTGAAGAACAGACATACATTTTTCTTCTGGCTGTTAATAAAGTGTTTCATGTGTTGTTTTAGAGATGCAAAGTCCCCCTTATACCCGTTCTATAAGACAGACTCTGTAAGGTAATACTTAACATTTAGAATTGCTCCCTGGATGAGGCTGAACTTATGAGGCTGTAGGGACTGTCTATCCTTGAGAAAGTTAGCTTCTAGATAAAGTTCAAAGTGACCATTTTATTTCCTTTTTACAGTGTACCTTTCCTTGTTGTTGGTCTTAGCAGATTAAAAAAATAATGTTCCTTAAACTTTTCCACTAGAGGGATTTCATTTTTAACCTCAGGTCCAGACAGTTGAGTTAATCATGCTTTTTAGTTTACATCACACCATCATCTCCCTCAAGCTCATCCCCATTTGCCCTCCCATTTCCGTAGGTACATTCTCTAATGCAGGTCACATTTTTCCTTGGATATGTATGTATCCTTGGAAGATATGCAGTGTGGGGCTTTTGTTTGTTTATTTAGGTATGATTTTCTGTTTATGTGTTTTAATATAAATAAGTGATATTGTACTGTGGATCTCATTCCAGTGCTAATTTTTCCCTCAACACTGTTTTTAAGATCTGTCCTTGTTGCTGTATATACATGTAGTTCTTTGCTTTCGAACACTACATAATATGATGTCACTTGCATCTACCTTGTTTGAAGTCTCCATTATAATGAAAATGTGCCATGAATATCCTTATACATGATCATTTTGGAACTTGTGTGGGAATTTCTCTCAGGTCCGTACTGTTAATCGTATCAGATTATATTGTAGCATAACTGTACTTAGGTTTGCACTCCCACCAGCAATGTACGAGGGTTCATAATTCCCCAAATAGTCTCCAACACTTGACACTATCTGACTTTCCAATTTTGTACCAATCTTGTGGACCTAAAAAGTTTTTTTTTAATTTACGTATCTCTGGTTATTAATGTTGTTGCCTATCTTCCCGTGTATTTGTTAGCTCTTTCCATTTCCTTTACTGTGAATTGCATATTTATATCTTTGGATCATTTTTCTCTTGGAGTTCAAGATTTTTTTTGTTTTGGTTTTTTTTTTTTACTGATCTGCAGGAGTTCTTTGTGTAATCTAACATCTGGTTAGTTTTACTCAAGACACATCTTTTCCTTATATGTCATTAATTTGTCAACTTTGTGGTGTCCTTTGTTGAATAAAAATTACTAATATTATTTTTTGTGAAGTCCAACAAACTTTCCTCTTTCAGTTTATGCCTTTAAATGGAAAAAAATTCTTCCTCACCATAAGTTCACAAAGATATTCAACATTTTTCCTATATTAGCTTTTTAATTTTATCTTTCACATTGACATCTCTAATTCTCTCTGAAGTTCATTGTTTTTAGTTAGAATCAAGTTTTATATTTCTTTATACAGTGAATCAGTTTTACAACACTGATTCGTAGTCCAAATGACCCATCTTTACTTCACTGATTTTTTTTTTTTGGTGTTCAAGTGTATCAATAAATGTACCTTTATGTTCTTTTTTATTTTTATTTTGTTTATTGAATGAAAGATTCTTTAGATTTTATAGTGCTTTACAATTTTCAAGTTTCACACACGATTTCATGTAATCCCATAGTAACCTTCTTTATTCCCCCACCCCTATGTTGACCCTCCCCTCGCCCCCCTCCCTATCGACAACCACTAGTTTGTTCTCTATATCTGTGAATTGGCTTCTTTTTAATTTTATTCACTAGTTTGTTGTATTTTTACATTCCACATATAAGTGATATCATACAGTATATGTCTTTCTCTGTGAGACTTGTTTCACTTAGCATAATGACCTCCAAGTCCATCCATGTTGCTGCAAATGCCAAATTTCATTCTTTTTTATGTCTGAGTAGTATTCCATTGTGTATATGTACCACATCTTCTTTATCCATTCATCTGTTAATGGACACTTAGTTTACTTCCATAACTTGGCAATTGTAAATAATGCTGCTGTGAACATTGGGCATGTACCTTTTCAAATTAGTGTTTTTGTTTTTTTTAAATATATACCCAGGAGTGGAATTGCTGGGTCATATGATAGTTCTATTTTTAGTTTTTTGAGAAACCTCCATACTGTTTTCCACTGTGGCTGCACCAATTTATATTCCCACCAATGGTGTGTGAGGATTCCCTTTTCTCCACACCCTCACCAACATTTGTTATTTGTGTTCTTTTTGATGATAGCCATTCTGACAGGTGTGAGGTGATATCTCATTGTGGTTTTGATTTGCATTTCCCTGATGATTAGCAACATTGAGCATCTTTTCATGTGCCTGTTGGCCTCTTTGGAAAAATGTCTCTTCAGCTTTTCTGCGCATTTTTTAATCAGGCGGTTTGTTTTTTGATGTTGAGTTGTATGAGCTGTTTATATATGTTGGATATTAACCCCTTATCAGTCATACCATTTGCAAATGTTTTCTTCCAGTCAGTTTTCATTTTGTCGATGGTTTCCTTTGCTGTGCAAAAGATTTTAAGTTTAATCAGGCCCCCTTTGTTTATTTTTGCTTTTATTCCTTTGCTTTGGGAGACAGGTCCAAAAAGTATTGCTTCGATTTATGTCAAAGAGTGTTCTACCTATGTTTTCCTCTAGGAGTTTTATAGTATCTGGTCTTATATTTAGATCTTTAATCCATTTTGAGTTTATTTTTGTATATAGTGTTAGAATATGGTCTAATTTCATTCTTTCACACGTAGCTGTCCAATTTTCCCAGCACCACTTATTGAAGAGATTGTCTTTTCTACATTGTATATTTTTGCCTCCTTTGTCATAGATTAATTGACCATCAGTGTGTGGGTTTATTTCTGGGTTCTCTATTCTGTTTCATTGAGCTATATGTCTGTTTTTGTGCCAGTTCCATACTGTTTTGATTCCTGTAGGCTGAAGTCAGGGAACATTTTCTTCACTGATTTTTGATGACACTTTCCTTATATACAAAGTTCTTAGTGTACAAGAGAAATGTCATATGTTTACATATAATTATATTACATATTTATTTATTTTTAGACTCTCTAGTCTGAATCATTGGTCTTTTCCTGTATCTACACAACTTTAAAAAGAAATTATTATTATTGGGACTTCCCTGGTGGCGCAGTGGTTGGGAGTCTGCCTGCCAGTGCAGGGGACATGGGTTCAAGCCCTGGTCTGGGAAGATCCCACATGCCATAGAGCAACTAAACCCCTGAGCCACAACTACTGAGCTTGCGCTCTAGAGCTCGTGAGCCACTACTACCAAGCCCACACGCCACAACTACTGAAGCCTGCGTGCCCTAGAGCCCGCACACCACAACTACTGAGCCTGCGTGCTGCAACTACTGAAGCCTGCGTGCCTAGAGCCCGTGCTCCGCCACAAGAGAAGCCACCGCAACAAGAAGCCCGTGCACCACAATGAAGAGTAGCCCCCGTTCACCGCAGCTAGAGAAAGCCCACGTGCAGCAACGAAGACAAAACGTAGCCAAAAAATAAAAATTAAAAAAATTATTATTATCAAGGCTTTATTGCATGTCTGACCATCTGGTAGAGTGAATCTTGCTCCTCCCTCTTTACTCTTAAGTATTGATATCTTAGCCATTCATAGTTCTTTATTCTCCACATTCAAGTTAGAATATGTTTGCCTTTTTTTTTTTTTTTTCAAAAAGTCCTTTTGGAATTTTGATTAGAATTTTAAAAAACATATAGATTATGTTATCATCCCCTTACAACAACTGGGCATAAAGGCTGTCCTCATATTACTAGGCTTCCTCCTAGAGATGGGCCGGCACTGATATTTTTCTGCCCTGGGGAGTGCGGGCCCATGCACAGGGCCTCCCGAGGCACTGCGGGGGAGAAAAAGTTCACAGCGGGAAGGGGCTCCCCTCTAAGCCGGTTGCATATCTGGGACACCTGACCATGCCTGCCTCCTCTTCCCTCTATTCCCTGTGCTGATCTAGGGTTTTTAGGTTCTAGATTCATCAGTCCCCCTCTCAGTTTAGTGGCAACTCCAGGGTTTGCGGTTTAATGCTGGATGCCAGTATCCTGAATTTGTTGCCATCTTGTCAGGAACCAAATGTCTTTCACTATAAATTTCAAATATATTTTCTAATGCCCTAAAAAAAAAAAAAGCTCTTTATACGTTTTAAAGTAATTTCCTGTATCATAACTCTGTGAGATATAAGGCAGGTTATCATCCTGGGCTTTAGAAAAGTTTGGTGACTTCCCTAAAACTACAGTATCAGGAAGAAGTTAAGATGGGACTAGAACGTCACACTTCTACATCCTGTTCCAGAAGAAAGTAGCTCTGATGAAGTAGAAGGCACTGGACCCGGAATCAGCAGTCTGGCTGTAATCTCCTTGCTGCCTTCATGTCACACCGTGTCTTTGGGAGTTGCATGGAGTCCTAAGCCTCAGTTTCCTCATGTCTGGGATGGACCAAGTGATCCATAAAGCCCTTTCCATTTCCCAAATTATGAGATTCTGAATACACAGAGGAGGAACCAAGGCTATTTTATGGGAATTCCAAACCTCTGGTTATTCTTGTTCTTTTTCTGCTGAAAACTAATGAAAAGTGAAATGGCCAAGAAGCCCACAGACTGGAGGGTTGCTGTGGAGCTGTGTAATTAACAGGCTGCACCTATGGCTTCTGGATATACTGAGTGGGTTTTATTGTGATAGGTGCTCTTTAGCAACTGAAGGGGGACGATGCTCTTGACGTTTGAGTTTCTGTTTCTAAAAATTATGCACTGCTCTTGGGGAAAGTGTGCTAAGAATTATTGATGAACTTGAGAAAACAAGACAAAGCCCAGAGGACTGATTTGCTGTTCCTGGTGCCAGTGCTGAAGAGAGGACAGAAAGGGAGTGGGGTCCCTATTCCATAGACAAAGACAAGAATGCTGCCTTTATGCAAAAGCAATATTTGCCACAAGAAAAAAAATGTTTTAAAAGGGGGGCTGGGGACTGAGTAAAAGAAGAGAGAATATAGGGTAAGAAGGTAATTCATTTAAAATCCTGAATATCTATCCATTCCTAAGATAGAGTCAACAATGGGAGAC
This sequence comes from Mesoplodon densirostris, assembly GCF_025265405.1. NCBI lineage: Eukaryota > Metazoa > Chordata > Mammalia > Artiodactyla > Ziphiidae > Mesoplodon > Mesoplodon densirostris. Next base: position 45,915,944 of record NC_082664.1, read on the forward strand.
AAGATCCCAGACCTCAGAAAGAACTGGAAGAGCTCAGGAAAGGCCTCAAAGAATCAATGAAGTGTGAAGAGTCAATACGTGGGAGGCTATTTTGAGAAATGGCAAAATTTCGTGCTGAATACCGTCTTGTACATCAGTGATGTCCATAGTTAATTAGGCTAAGAAAAACACAGATGTTTTCTTTAGTGATGTTTGAGTCAAGTATAGTAGTCAGCACATCCTATCTATGATGCTCCCTCGCATTGCCTTTCATAACGTCCACCTTCCAATGGCACACAAAACGATTCCTTACATAATTGTGTATCTACAACTAGTTCAATCCTTTTGTCCACATTGGCAAAAGGATTCAATCTCACAAGTTTGGCTGATTTGGGTTTTTTTTTAGGAATTAGCTGTTTTTAGTAGAATAGTATCTCAGTGCTGGTATTTAACTTAATAAAAAAAATCTCTTGGATAGTTTAATGGAAAAACAAATTCTGAACTATGATAGCATCAGCATTTTATCCGTAAAAGACTAAACTACTTTTGAGTATAAGCCAGTTATAAAAAGGGTTTATTCATCTTCATGTTAGTGAAGTCCCTAACTCAGAGACTGACCTGCACACGAGGAGAGCACTTTGGTTACAACTTTAAATTTCTTAGACGGTTAAGCCTTTAAAGTGTGGTGTAAATTGCAAAACTGGAGTTGGATGTGTGAACAGCTCAGATTCTAAACCCTAGTTCTACATTATCTGTAAGTATTTTGGGGTAGTTAGATCTTTGAGAGTTTCTGAAGTGAGATCCTATACTCTTATTTGTTCACAATGCAATTGAAAGATTTAGGGGAAAAAAATCCTCTGGGTCTCTATGATTATACAAGACCACCCTAGAGTTGGACCCCTGCCTGCCTCTGTCATTTCCTCTAGCAACAGGGACCCCCTCACTCCCACCCTTCCAATCACCTTCCTTCTCTTAGTTCCTTACAAGGAACTGACCTCACCCACCTCAGGACCTTTGCCCATGTGTGCCTTCCACTTTTCCTCCTTGGCTTCCGCCAGCTAATTCCTACTCTTCCTTAAGATTTCAGCCCAAATGACAGCTCGTCAAGGAAGCTTTCTCCAGTCCCAGAAATGATCTGGCCTCCTTACTCTTTTGCACCCCTCCCTCTGAAGGCAGGAACCCCACTGTTTTTGCACATCATTGTACTCTCAGCCCCAGTGAGATGCCCAGTGTGTCATGGGCATCCCAGAAGTTGTCAAGTGACTCCATGAACAAGTTGCCCAAGACACAATCTGCCTGCTTCAGTAAAGCATCATTAGATTTTGAAAAATAGGACTGGAAAGGATCTCAAGAAATCATTTGACCCCTTCTGCAGTCTTTAGAAGCAGATGATGAACAGGTAGAAGAATACATTGCTGAAACAGTGCGGTGGTTCAAGCATCTTATTATGTGAGCAAGTTTGCATGAGCGATTGTGACCAGGAACTCCACTTTAGGTTGCATATTGCAGGGAGCACAGGTAGGTAGGTACGTGGTTAGTTTCACTGTGGCTGCTCTGTTGTCTGTGGACAGAAACTGTGATTCTCTTTATCCGCAGTGAGGCATAGTGTCCTGCCCACGTGCAGCTTGTGTCCTGGAAGTTCCGCTTTGTGAAGCTGGGAAGCCACTGCCTGATGGAACCACAGCTCCTGCTTGGTCCATTAGTCTGCCTAGGCTGTTGTTTTGTTTATTTGTTTAACAGTTGCAGAGGCAGAGGTGTGTGGCTCTTTCAATTGTTCTACTGAGAGGAAGAAGTAGAAAGCATTTAGAAATGGCATTTCTTGAATGCATGATGTTTTACTAAACTGCCCTAAGAATGGAGGCTGTTTTATCATTAATATTCCAGTTTCAAATGGGTGTCACAAAAGACCCGTGTATGTCAGCTCTGGTTACTCTCTAACCTTGAAAGGCCTATTTTCTCCTCTTGCCAACTTCTCCATGCAGCTTATCAGGAAGAGAGGATTGCTGTTGCTGTCTAGTGCCCGTAATTAATCCCAGAGACAGTGAGGATTTAGGACCACTGATCGTGGCTGACTTCAAATTAAAAAGCCACTTTTAGCATGTGAAACAGACACCATATGTTATAAATGAACCCTTTGCATGATGAGAACGGCAAGATAATTTATATGTAAACACAGGTTGCACTTAGAGTGGGTGTTTTTACACATGCCCCTTCACACTTTTCAAAGATGTTATGAACACACAAACATGGAAAAACACAGTGTTTCTCTTCCCAGAAAATGTGTATGATTTTAAACATGAATGTAGTGCAAACTTCAGATTACTGGTTATGAAAGTTGTCTTTCTCCTTACCATCAATGTGGCGAGTACAAACAAAGGCAGACACTGGTCCGATTGGTTAGTGTAATCCAGTTGCTGAGTTGAGCTTCTTTTCTTTTTCCTGCCATGACTAATTTGTGGTTTTGCAAAGTGTTTCTGAATGTCAGACATATCAATTATAAGAGATGGGCAAGATGCATAGGAGAACCTTAAACGGGAGGGGTACTTTAAAAATGTTTATGAGGAACTAAAGTAGTGATTGTAGGCAAAAGTCTTCCTGTGCGTTTGCAAGAACAATTCTCTTATTTAAGAAGGCATCTGGATTATTTTCCAATTAAAGAACAAACTATCTGTCCACTGCCAATAGGAACTATTGGCTAGGCAGTTGGCGGTCCTATTTTTACTAATTGGTCCTCTCCTTTCCTTCAGCTGGTTTCTGAGATAAACACAACAATGGCACCTTCACTCTGTAGACATTGGTGCTTTAAGGGAAGGCTGGGCTAGGTGTTCATAAAGAGATTCTCTAAAGGTGTTTATTTTCCATGGCTCTAGTGATTTTTTCCCCCTACTGAAATTCTATTATATACCCTTTTGTTGTCACTGGCTGAAGCCTGTTGTTTCTGCAAAAACAACAATAGGCCTGAAGATTAGGGTTGCATTTTATGGGCCTAGCAGCCCAGCAGGGCATCGTATTTGTATCAATCCTATAAATTCCTGGCATCAGGCCTCTTTACTCCTAGTAATTAATCTTTTTCATAAATGCTGCCACGTTCAGAGCCGTTTTATTAAGTTTCTGGGCTCTAAATTTCTATACGCCACTCCTTTGCCTCATCAGTGTCAGAAATGAAAATAGAAACACAGCCACCACAAAGCAGCCAGATGGGTAGATCTTTACAGCTTTCTTTTCTTACTGAGGACGGTCAGGCAAGCTAGATGCAAGGACCATTTTTTTCCTCTTTATGAGTACTGACCGTCATCTCCAAGCTTTGGGCATGGTTTGCTGTGGTTTCTTCATGCTCCTTGTTTGTGTGGACACTTGTCAGGTGTAAGAAGCTTAAGAATCAGGAAGAGGACTTGCTTCTTTTAGTCTCATTCCCTTGTCAAAATGCAATAGCTAGGAGAGGAAGCCTTGTTCACTGCCATTGGGCTGGCCTTTCTCGTGCAGGGAATATTGCTGAATCCTGTCCTTTTTGCCTCTTTTGGGATTGCAGTTGCATTGGTGTGTGTGAGCAGCATTTTTCTTTGGCCCACTGACCTAATTGCAATAGGGGAGGTAAAATATTTTCATTATCCTCACCCCCAGAATATAGAAATCTTCAAAGGGAACCCGGGAGGGAGGTTAGCCTCTTAACCCTAATTTCCCTACCACCACCTCAGCTTGGCTGTGCATCACAAAATTAGTCTTTAGTCACTGAACATAGTGGCACCAGGATTGTTGTCGGTTTTGCTTTTAAAAATCATTTCATATTGTAAACCCAGCGATTATTTCATGCTGCTTAAACTATATTTGTAGTCTTTGATCATGCACAAGTAGACTCAAGTTAACTGCTGATAGAATGATGATATTGTTCTCCGTGTTTCTTCTTTTTCTTTTTCTTCTCTGTCTTTAAGGACCCTGTGCCTAAGAGCTGGCATCCAGAAACTTCCATTACTACATTACAACATGTCTTTGTTTTTTAATTGGTTCAGGATTACCTATTTACATAACAAGAAACATAATTCAGCCAGAAAAATCTGTTGTTTGTATGGTATGCGTAATATATGTTTATTGCATTTTATAAATTACTGATTATTAAAAATTTTGAAAGACGCTGGATTGGCAAAGAATGCCAAAGAGAAGGGGAGAGTAGTCATCATTGCTGATTATTGTTATTTTAACATAGGCTGGTTTCTTCTCTCCTTCCTCCCCTCCATTTTTCTTCAGGAGTTCTTTTCTGTCAGCCACCCTTCTGGCACCTTACTTCCCAGTGGGAAGATACTGTACCTCCACCAGTCGGGGCTGAAAATGGGGCAAAATAGGTTTTGAATAGCTGTGTCAAATAAATTCAAGTGCCTTTCTAAATATATTTCAAGATTAAGTAATTAAGGATTGTAAAGCACTTGGAAAGAATAAAGAGCCATGTAAGTGCTAAGTAATAAAGAGTCATCATAACAGTAATAAAAGGGTGAACTGCTAAATCTTTCTTCCTTCTTTTCCTCTAAGGATTTTCATCATTTCAGATTTGGCTCCTGAGTACAACTCTTTTATTTCTAATGAAGAACAAGGGCTGGAAATATTAATTCATAATGAGGAAGGCTTTTTTTTTTAAAGGTTTATTTAGTGACTTAGGGAGTTCATCCTCTACCCTGCCTTCTCCCCCGACAGCTGCTCACCCAGCAAAGTTTTAAGCTTCATCCTCATGGGTGGGCTGCAGAGGAACTCAAACACAGAACCCCCTTCAGAGGACACAATTGTGGCAGGCGCAGCTACTTCATCGACCCAATAATCAACCTAATGATTTTTTTTTGATTTATTTGGTGTTTTTATGATTTGTGTCAGTTTTCAATAAACTTGAGACCACCTGCAGTGACCATTATCGGTTCCCATTCTAGATAGGGCATTTCATCCCACTGGACCACTTTTATCACAACCTGACTACCCTTGACTTCTGAATGCTCTTTCCCTGTGACCCTATTTATCAAAAATGTATGTGTGTAATTTTTTTTTTAAATAGGGCATACATATGTTTCTATCAGTGTTTATTTTCCACTCCCTCCAGCCTTTGGCAGAAAAGCATCCTTTCCTTTATCTTGTGCACATCTTTATCGCTGTCTGTCTGGAGAGCCCAAAACCTTGCACAGGTGGGACTGTGATCCCCATGGTTTTTGTGCTCACAGGTACGCAGACCACATGTGTGATTTGGAGAACCAGGAATCTAATTTGAATACTTGGTCCTGGAGGTGTCAGGTTTTCAGCCTGTTTTTTGGATATACTAAATAAAGCCTTAGCGATACAGATTCATAATTGTCATTTGCTTTTTTGCTTTTCACTTTCTTTCGAACAAGGGCCTCTGCTGCCTTACAAAAATGTAGAATGTCATAGAATTTGTGTTTTCTGTACTTCTTCTGTGCAATATCACCACATAGGATATATGACCAATATGGAAACCTGTTTGATTGCTTTTCTGGGGATGGGACAGAGAACTGGGATTCAGCAGAAACTTTGGTTAAATAGCAGTAACAACTAAACAATAAAACAGTTGCTTATGAAAGGTTTTGTTTGTTTGCTTGTTTGTTGTTGTCATTTTAAGAATGGCTCTAGGAAATCTCTTTAATTGAGGCACATAATAATTTGTGTGTATACTCAGTAGAACCTGACCTCAAGGGAAATTTCATGTCATACAGAAATCAAAGAGGAAATGTTCAAAGATTCTTCAGTTGGAAACAGGAGGTAATTTTATTACTACCTCAGGAGAATTTGAAATTCTTCAATAAATCTTATATTCAAAACACCATCAGTATTGATAGGTAAGATTCATTCTTAGGAAAATGCAGTTCTTGCAAGTTTTTAGACGTGATTCCCAAAACATCCAGAAGTCAGGCTTCTGTACTCATTTTAAACACATTTTGGCCTTTATTCATAAACACATTTTCACTGATTCTGAGGTTTCCTTCATGTTTAGTAATGTGGGAGACACAGGTGATTTAAAGCACAGGATCAGACCCGAAAGGAGGGATAGGAATTTAAAATTAGGCGTGGAAGTTTTGGGTCTATAGTAATATTCTAAAAGGCAAAGTAAGAAGTTCTTTGTTTGAATGTTAACTCCACTGATGATTTTTTTGCATATGACTTTGATCAAATTACTTACCTCTGTTAGTGTTTTGTTGCATTAGTCAGCTGTAGTGTTCAAAGAGGTGCTGTGAGGATTAACAATAATTACTTATAAATAATTAATTTTGGTATAATCTAATAATTTAAAATAGTCTTTTAAAGAACCTCTTTAACTTAAACTTCATAAATTATTTTATATGTTAAAATATAGAATGATTTAAAAGTAATTGTATACAGAGCAAATTATCATAAGATAATAATGAGAACTGTAGAGATATAACTCTTGGTTAAATTTCATGAGGTATGAATAGACCTGGGCATTTGGAAGAAACATTTGTATTATATTTAAGTTGATTTCTTGAGAAGAAAGTTAACTTTATTCTAGACTACTATAAAACTATTTAAAAATCGGTAAGTATGATTTTTGTCTGTACTAACATTTTTTTTTCCAAGACTCTGCAAATTGTGAATTTAGCAAGACATGAATGTAGGACCAGTATCCTCAGAAGATAACGATATCATACAAAGATGTGACAAGCAGCTCAAGAGCCAAAACTGTTGGTTTTTATTTGAAGCAAATGTATATGTGAAACATAATCATCAGAAATCCTTTTGTAATGGGTTAGGTCAAGAAAAGAGAGTAAAAAAATTTTTAAACATAAACTTAAATTTCCAAAAATATATAACACCTTTGTAAGGTTTCATAGGGAAACATAATTTGAGAAATTTCTCTATCATGGTAAATTACCTAAATAAATATTCAGACGAATGTAAGAACATTTGTAATTTATGGCAGAGGACACAGACATTTAAAACAATAGAAGTTACACTCAAATTAGGATCCTCAAGTGTAGGCTTTCACATTTTTACAAAAACATATATCATTTGTCAGTAATAAAGTCAGCAGATTACAGATCGAAATGAAGGAGCATAGACAGTTTGATTTACTCCAGGCCCAATACACTTACTTCCTACTGTTGTGTTGGCCCTTTTTTCCCTCCTTCAAATACTCAAAACCCTCAGTCAGTTTTAATTAGGCCAATTGGAAACATCATTAAACTTTGCCATAGCATGTGTGAGAACCTCAGCACCTTCATTTGCCTTAGGGGCCTTTTGAATTACACCTTTGCCCAAGGGACCAGCCCTTCCTGGCTAGGACCAATTCCTGGGTGCCTTTTGAAAGGCACCCTGAATTGAGGGCACAGCAGCAGATTCTGTGAGGGGTCCCGAACAGATTGTGTAACTGTTGCACAACCAATGTGTACACGTGTGTCACTAATTTAATTTTAATTTTACTGTATGCGTTTGTATAAGATCCTGCAGCTGTCATGTGCTCATCATCTGTCACTGAACTATCACTAAGCCATGCTGGGCTAAGACAGGATTATAAACGATGAACTGCCATGTGCTCTAAATCTTCTTATTTGCCTAGCCTGGAAGGTATGCCCTGTAAAATTTGATTGGCAGTGTGCTCTATGCTGGCCATTGACTTTTGAAGGCCTTTTTGATTGGTTCTTTGAGCTGCTCTCAGTAGATGTATTGACCATCACCTGCTGATTCCTGCACGTGCCTGACCTCCAACCTTCACCTCTCATCTTTTCCTCACTTGTTTGGTTACCAGCTCAGAGGCTGCAAAACAGGCCCTGTCGCTCTGGTGGCACGTGCACTATATAGGGCATATGGCTGACTGGTTGTATGCAGAAGAGGATAACTGAAGCCAAGCAGCCCCAGCACTATTATTATGGCAGATGGGGGAAGCGTGGCATTCAATATTTAGACAGATGCCACCTCCTTATTCCACCTGTCTGGAAGTTGGACATTGTACAGAATGAACTGTCTGTCTAATGATGAAGGAAACAAAGGGCACATTTATGAAGCTTAGCAGAGCAGAGTATTTACTGAGCATGTACAATGTAATTGTTGACCATAACAATAAACGTAAACTGCTACTGGTCAGAGCGGCTGGTAGATGCATGCAATTACCGTAGGAGCAGGGAGTTGCTACTTTTTACCAGCTGTTTCGGTTTCTTTCATTTTGGTGACTGGGGGCAATAGATAGGACTCAAAATTTGTGATGAATGCCTGATAGAATCAGATTTTCTCAAATGATAGTCCATGCCCCTTTCTTGTTAAAATCCTCAGAACAAGTGTCCTTTTCTCTCTGTTTTGCATGGTTCTTCCAAATTCAGTCCTTAATTTTCTGGTCTATGAATGAATGGTTTCTAACCAAGCAGAAAATGAAGAAGTTATCTTTGTAACTGCTACTATTTTGATGTGTTTGGCTTCAAAGTGAATATATACTTTTCCTTTAAATTCAAAATACTGACATTGCTGAACCATAGTGACTTATAGATTTAGTTAGAAATGAAAAATAAGTGTACATTCTTTGAGGGTGTCAATTTTTCCTGGTAGAACATTCAAGGTGGTCTTTTGTATATTTTAATTTGTAAATTGTTTTATCCCTTTCTTACAGATTTTTTTGTCAGTACTAGTCTTTATTTATGTGTAAGGCCGCCTCACATTTATCAGTGATCAGCAAGTGAGAATAAGTGTGTACAGTTTATGAATTTCCTATAGACTTCTCGCAAGAGTAGAAGTTGATTAGCTTGTGAAGAATCGAAATACTCCTTGATTTAATGCATCTAGTATTTATTTATTATTATAACTATAGGCATAGATGGAAGGTTTCTTTCATACAGAAACAGTAAATAGAATCCTCCAAGCCAAGAAAGTTGAAGGCAATAATTTACGTAGAGTAATCAATGATTGAACTTTTTCAGAAGCACAGAACATCATTTCTGTTTTAGAATTGGCCTGTGTGTTAAGACAAAACCTTATTTTAAAAGATTCCTCCATATCTATTATCAGGAGCATTGCTGATCTGAAAAACCCAGAATTATTATTTTTAGGGGAAGCCACCAATTAATGACCTTAGCTGAATAAATAACTAAGAAGCACTTGAAGACAGGGAACTTTTTCATCCTGGTCTAATTTTTTTCGAAGCATTCTTTTTTGGTTCATTTTTCTTCAGTGATTATTTTACATTCAAGCCCCATCTGACGAAAGGCATATGGAAGGGAAGGGAGGTCATTCCTAATTGAACAACTTAGGACTTGTGAGGTTAATTACAGATATTAACGCTGCAGTTCTTCAGCTTCTTGCCCTCAAGAAGCCTCTAGCTTCCAAATGACCTGGCTCCAACAAAGAGACTCTTCTTTAGCCCATTAACTAATTGATAAAAATGTGAGTGTTTAGAATGAGTCTAATTAAATCACCGAGCCTTACAATTACTAGTCCATTTGGTAGCTGTTGGGAGATGGGTAACCTCAGCTGGCATTGTAGGGGAATAAAAGATAAAAATAAAAGGGAGCTTAACCAAGATCATTTTGAAAGCTGTTCATTTGAAGACAAAGTACACATTTGCCTGAAACGTCTACATTTCCTACTTCAAATGCATTCCCTTTCTAGGGTAGCACAATCTCTGAAAAAGAAAATAATGTCTCTTTTTCTTCTTCTTTAAGAGCGGGCATGCTCCACTTTGTCTAATAAAGTTACATGAGTGGCTGGGGAATTTTTTCTGCATTAGCATTAAGCTAAATTCCTTTAGAGCTTGGAACATTGAAGTTTGTCCATTGAGCTTTGTTTAAGGGCCGGCAAATGTCTTGAATAATAGAGATTTTAAAACCCAGAGTGGGCTCTGGGACATCTTACTTTGTCTGGAGTCTGTTTCAAACTCACTGTTACTGCAGCAGCCCTGATTCATGGCCCTTCTTGAGGGCTGCAAGGCTGGAGCCTGCCTGGGCCCTGGGTGGGAGATAAGGACCACTGACTCAACAGTGGCAGGTACAGCACTGCACGTACAGCGAACCAGCCATGCAGCTCAGATGGTGGCTTTTTGTCCCCAGTTGAGAGATGTTTGGAGACTCCTTAGTGGGGGATAACACAAGGATAATGTGATACTTCTCACCAAAGTTTTTAAAGCAATCTGCTAATCCAAGAGTCAAAGGATTTAAAAGGGGGAAACATAATCTCTAAAGATCTACTGAATATTTTTCTCTATTATTAAAACAATACTTTATAGTTAAAAAGCTAATTTTTCCTGATGTATCAGCTAATCTAGGCAGACTGTATCGAAACAGGTAATATAATGGACAGGAGAGAAACTAGATGAGGGTGCTCTATCTTTTCCAGTGCCTTTGTAGTAGGTGGTCATAAAAATAAAATTGTGGCTTCTTGAGTAAGAATGAATACTCCTATACTTAATCAGGTGTTCATGTCTTCACTATTAGCTCTGATAGGTGGTTACTTGTTACTGTTGGAAGCATTCAGATAGTGACTAAGCAACAGTTATTTTCAAAGTTTTTGTGATGTCGAATGGATGGAGATACATACAGGCATAAGTCAATTCTCCTTAGGCACATTCATTGCCAGAGACGTTAATATTGATGAACAGTAGGCTGGCTCATCCTTACACTCTACATTAATATAAACCCAAGCATAAAGTGTTAAAAGGACATTTCACTTTTTAATCATTTACTCCTAGTCTCCAAGAGGAAGTATTTCCTTTCTGATTATCCTATCATTCAACTCATGCTAATTAATGAGTGTAAAAGAACTTTAGCAGACAGTTTGGTTGCAGGTGTATTCAGACCAAGGGAGATTTAATTACTGGCTAATTGCCTGGTGTCCAAGGTAACATAATATTATAGTTGCAAATGCTGTGGTATTAATCCATCTTAAAGAAGTGCAGTGTGGCTCAGTCTCTGCATTCAGAGACTCCTGGAGGATGCAGCTGGCATTGCTACACGTGTATCGAGGATAAGGGATCTTGTCCTTTGTATTTGTGACTAAATACCCAGTGTCTGGCCTAGGGCAGGACACATAGTAGACACTCAGTAAGCATTTACTGAGTGAGTGAACGTGAATGAAAGTAAGCCAACAAAAAAGTGCACTATGAATTATCTGAGCACAGGAAGGAAGGCTGTAACTTAGGATGTTAAAAACAAAACAGAAGAAAAAAAGAAACTAACATTTTCTAAGTACCTTCTGCAGGCCAAGTACTCTAATTTACCTACATTGTCTCATTTTATCTTAGCAGGTTAACGTAATAATTAAGAGTATGAACCTTGGATGAGAAAGCTCTGGGTTCAAATCACGGTTCTACCTCTTACTAGTTCTAGGTCCTTGGCCAGTTCATCTAAAAGCCTCAGTTTTCTCATCTATAAAATAGAGGGTGTGGGAATAATGTTTAACTCAAGGAATAGTTGTAAGGGTTAAACAAGATATATAAAATGTTTAGCATATATATTTGCCATCTTGCAGAATGGATAATTGAGACTCAGAGAGGCTAAATAATTTGCCCAAATTGACAGAACTGGCAAGGGGCAAACAGAGCAGCCTGACTCCAAATCCCATGCTTTTTCCATTGCATCCGACTACTCAAAGGAGATCTGTTATCTGAGTACTTGTGGCTTGATGTTACTGATTCTATGGTGAATCAGACCCTAAAACAAGCCCCTAAAAGTAAGCTGGGTAGTTTTGAAAGCCAGCATGTAGCATGGCAATGGTGAATCTTCACCTATGTTATGGATTGTGGTTTACCAACATTGAAATGCTGCTTTCTGTCTCACCCTGATCCTGGGGTTGACACATGGAAAGACTGGGTAATAAAACCATCAGGAAAGTGCTGCATAGTTACCTAAAATCAAGTAGCCAAAAATCAGATCAACAAAAGAAAAAAAATGTAAGGGCACACTGAATTATAAATCAAACTTTTGAGCTTATATTAGGTGAATGGGAGATTGCACCTTCTAAGAGGCCACCTTAAGCAGTGAACTGGATTTTTTGGCCAAAAGTTATCAAGTATTTTGGGCCCAACTTCAGGTCAGTCTGTGTTTGTTGCAAAGAAAATACATAAGTGTTGACTTGTTAATCTGATCGGCCATACCCAGAACCTTCTGATGCCATCTTTGATTAAAGGACAATGGCTTCTTTAGCTTGTGGGATGAATGCTTGGGAGTAAAAACATCTGGATTTTTCTAGTTGCTATTTCTGACTCTGGCTTTGCATAGCACCATGAACTGAAATTGATCACATTAATCTGTCCTTTCAGAGCCAACTGTGCAAGGAAGTCAATTTTGCGATCTTCTCAATGTCTGTGGCTGAGGTTCATAGTTCCCTGGCCACAGATTTTGGCCTCTCCCCTGCCAGCCACTTTCAGACCATGTGAAAGTCTCAGGGTGACTCATCCTGCTAGAAGGTCATCTTAAAGAACACGATGGACGATCAGGTATATAGCCTTGTCCCTCACCCTCACCACCATCCGCGATATTGCTCTTTACCTTCCTCCTAGTATTTTCCAGTCCCCTTGCACTTTCCTTCCTAACAAAACTTGATGCCAGTCACTAACATTAATAACCGATGTTTACTTTTCCCAGGGATCTCTGCCTTATAAGCCGTGGGGCGGAGACTGCCCGCTGTTCGCTAAATATTTGTTTCATCTTCTTTCGGGGTACCCAGCTAGTCTACATTTCCTAGATTTCCTTGCAGTTATGTGTGACAATGTGACTGAGGTCTAGACCATGTGAATGACATGGTCCTCCATGCTCCTCCTTGCTTCTACCCCATTCTGGCTGATTGGGATGGACAATGATCAAGTTAACTTTGGAAGTCATGTGTAAAGATGATAGAACCTCTGTCAGCCTGGGTCCCTGAATGGCCATGTAGAATAGCTCTGTCTCTGACTAACACATGCCTGGAGTTAGTCTCTAACACATGCCTAGAAAAAGAAGGAAATTTGGTGCCTACTTGTTACAGGGGCAAGTAATACTCTAAACGAGTACAGTCTGGGTCTCTAGTGTGGAATAAAGGGCATGAGCCAGTGTAAAAGGAATACCAGGTGCCACCAAACAGATGGTGGGAATATTGAGGGCTAGGATTGTCTTCCATTCTGCCTTTCCTACCATAGAGGTGACAGCCCTCCCTACACAGGTCCCTGGATTTTGATGATATTTAGGAGCAATTAAAATAATGCTGGGCTTCCCTGGTGGCACAGTGGTTGAGAGTCCGCCTGCTGATGCAGGGGACACAAGTTCGTGCCCCGGTCCGGGAAGATTCCACATGCCATGGAGAGGCTGGGCCAGTGAGCCATGGCCGCTGAGCCTGCGCGTCCCGAGCCTGTGCTCCGCAACGGGAGAGGCCACAACAGTGAGAGGCCTGCGTACCGCTAAAAAATAAATAAATAAATAAATAAAATAAAATAATGCTGTTCCCCCAGAGCCTGTTAATTTGTGAGGTCGGCTTCATTTGTGGGAGGGCCCACCCGATGGAGAGTCTCAATGCTGAGTCAAGCCACTGGACTAAAGGACACTGCTCTCTCCAGTTCAGGTAGCAATGTGGGACAGTTTTAGGAAAGTCATTAAGCATCCTGATTTTTCTGCCTTTGGGTTTTTTTTTTTGTCACTTAGATGTAATGTGGTCACCCTTTTCTCTATGCTCAAGCCACAGAAGAAGGCCACCCACATCTGTCGGAAGAGAAATGTTTCTCAGCAAGGCTCACTGGTCTGCTCATTCCTAACGCATTGTCACCAGTTAGCCATTTGGGGAGGGAGGGCTTGGTTTTAATTTTGTCAGAATCAATAGGATGCTTATCTTACTGATTCGTTGTTGAGAAATTTATGTGAGTCCATGAATACCTCGAAGGACAATGAACCAATGAATTTTGACTTGGGAAAGTGTCACATAAACAGCTCCTGTTTGTAAAGGCAGACGTTTTTAGATTATAGAGCCCATTCTTACATCAGCTACTGTAAATTTCAGGATTTTCATTTCGCTCCTCAAAGGGACAAATCCACATATTTCCTTTCTCAGTCTTATGCAAGCTCCCTTCTCAGACTCTGCAGTGTTATCAAGGAACTCAACTTTGGTGTGATTAATATTTCTCATCACGCTTTTTGAGAGAGGTTAGAGGCTTTCAATCCTTATCAAAGGCAATGAGAGAGCATCAATGTGAGGGAAACAAAAAGCCAAAGGCAGCTATTGGATCAGAATCTGAAAGTCTAACAAATGCCTCAGACTTGAGTAAATCCCCACTAATAAGCACATTCTGTATCACAGCAAAGTTGAGGAGCATAATCTGAAACCATAAAGGGAAGCATCAGGCAATTGGTAAGTATAGGAAGATAATTACTAGCCTAAACCCCCAGCCATCGTCTGTGCGCCAAGGCGCACCATATGCACTATACATTGATTATGATAGTAAAGGGATTACAATTCATCTTGGGCATTTTGTAAATTACTCAAATCCAACAGATGGGAAATTGGCAGGTCCCATCAAATAGAAAATTCAACATTAACTCAAGTGGGCTGATAAAAATAATCATAAACCATTTAGAATATCCTTCAATCACAAAGCTCAGTGATTAAAATCAAACACCTCTCAACTCCCATCCAGTGGCCATTTCATGGTATGCTAAGTCTACAGGATGTTTTGCCCCTAAAGTTCAGAGGTTATAACTTCAATTTACATAGACTGAGGCCGTGACACTGTATAGGATTAAAAAGCCTTTTGAAGTCTGTCCCTAAAGAACATTTAGCCAGGCAACATCTCAATAGGACAAGTATTTTTCAAAATGATTGACTTCACACTGCTCGAGGGCTGGTAGATTAGATCAGTCAACAGAACTCACTATATGACTGCATGGATAGATGGATAGAAAGATGACAATGTCTATACATTAGGTTGGAGGCTTTCCAAAAGGAGGTGCCAGTGACCGACACTTGCTCTTTTGTTGCTGAGAGATGGGGAGAAGATTGGATGTGAATAGATACCTTCTTAAAGGTGAAGATGTCAGATGAATAGCAAGTTTCTTCAGAGCAGGGCAATGACTGGGAAAATGGGTAGGATAGTATCAGGGTGATGCACAAGCAGTGCACCCCAAGAGCTGGTGGTAGAATCCCAAAGTTGTGATTTTTATAGACCTGACCATATGATACGCAGTATGAGTCTGAAATGGCGCAACTGCATTACTTCAAGGGCACTACTAGTCTTTTTATTAACTCTGGGGGCGGGGAGGTTCTGTGGGGCCAGTGGTCTACTCTGGAGCATTTGCACTACTTAAGTGGCCCATGAACTGGGGGAGAAAAAAACAAGAAAGGAAACCTTCTAATTGTGTTATTATTTAATATTCGGTCCTGTTCCCTCTTATACCAAACTCGCTGACTCAGAGACATGATTACAAAGGTTTGTGAAGACACAATATCATTCTGTCACTTGGAGTTTTAGGGAGTTTTTAATTAAAGTAAATTAAAACAACTTTTAGAAATTCTTGAGATGATCACGGGCATTACCAAAATCTGAGTCAAGAATGATGCTTCAGGGACTTACCCTCTCCAAGTATGCTCAGCCCTTCCAAGGAGTTCAGTTTTTCTTTTCATCTTTCGCTGGACATTTCTGCCCAGCGAAAAGGAACTTAACAATGAAAAAAGCGCAGCTGAGAGTCACATTTTTCACTTGTACTGGAAACTCAGAGACATCACTGTGCATCTCTTTTTTGAAATTGGGGTGCTTATTGTTTGTGGGAAGTTTCTGAGGCCTACCTATGTCACCAGAATATTCAGTCAAGATGGAACCAAGTTTTCTCATGGAAGGTATTTTAGAGCCTTTTTGTTTCCATGTGTTCAGCTGGACATGTGCCTTTCTCTCACACCAAATTGCTTCCTGGAGTAACTTGAGCATTGGGGAAGAATAGGAACTAAAAATTATATGCTGTGAACCTCTCCCAGGAGAAAACATCATGCTGATTTTATACAGGCCAAAAGCTCAGGTGTATTTATGAGGATTTTCTCAATTGGTGACTTCAACCTTTTTGCATTTGGCACTTATTAGGGGCTCTCCAGGGGCCTCCTGCTTCACGGAACCTCCTCCCTCCAAGATATTGCAGTTGAGTCAGAAGGCAAAACAGATACACAAAGTAAGCAATTAGAGAACAGGGTAGTGTCAAATTGTGCAGAGCCACTGCTGGAAGTAAAATACTGTTGTTTGGAAGAGGAAATGCTTTCCTGGGGCGTGTGTGTGTGTGAGGGGGGTATTAATGGACTTATCTGAGGATATGTTGAATCTAAGGAGATGAGGCTTTTTCCAGGTACAGCCATCTGGAAAGAGCTGTTAATCTAGAATCAGAAACTGGGTGAGTGTTCA
Organism: Mesoplodon densirostris; assembly: GCF_025265405.1. Taxonomy (NCBI): domain Eukaryota; kingdom Metazoa; phylum Chordata; class Mammalia; order Artiodactyla; family Ziphiidae; genus Mesoplodon; species Mesoplodon densirostris. Next base: position 45,932,250 of record NC_082664.1, read on the forward strand.
GGACTGGAGAAGTATATAAGTTTCCAATTTTTGTGTAGGATGATATGAAGAAAATAAGAATAAATAAGTTCTAAAGGATTTAAATTTAGAAAGACACAAGTAGAGGATTAAGGAGTATCCTCAGCCAGAGGGCCAGGAGGAGAAAGAACTAGCGAAAGTCATATTACAGAAACCAAAGTCGTGTTTGAAGGAGAGAGAAGTCTTCAGTGTCACCAGCTGCAGAGAGGCGAAACAAGGTAGGGAAACGGCAGCTGACGTTCTCTAGGGCAGGGGTCTGGACATGGTTCAGTGATTCTGAGTTACTCGTAGGTTAGAGGACTGGCCACATGTGAAATCTTGTAACTTCACAGACTCAGTTTACCTACCTTAAAAACTTAGACACACACTACCTGGGATCCAGAGGAGTCTAAACTAATGAATTTGTACAGATCCCAAGATGTAAGGCATTGAATGGAATGAGGGAGTCTTCTTCTTCTTTTTTTTTTAATAACTTGATTTACTTATTTTGACTGCCTTGGGCCTTCGTTGCTGTGTGCGGGCTTTCTCTAGTTGCTGCGAGCAGGGGCTACTCTTCATTGTGGTGCACAGGCTTCTCGTTGCAGTGGCTTCTCTTGTTGCGGAGCACAGGCTCTAGGCACGTGGGCTTCAGTAGTTGTGGCACGCGGGCTTAGTCGCTCTGCGGCATGTGGGATCTTCCCGGCTCAGGGCTCGAACCCGTGTCCCCTGTGTTGGCAGACGGATTCTTAACCACTGCACCACGAGGGAAGTCCGAGGGAGTCTTATAAACAACAAGCCTATATTGCAAATTTGCATATGTTATGCACTGTCATTTTGCAAGGATTTTAAATGTTCATTGGTAGTCCTAGGGGATATAAGGATGCTCAGAGGGGAAGTAAGAAGTGAGTGCCACGCTTCAGAGGCTGGCCTGCTAACCCAGGCAGGGTCAACTGGCAAAGCCACATAACCATTCAGAAAAATAATTATGTCATCTGCAAAGTACTGTAGGTATAATATCTACAAGCATTTTGAAAGAGCTGAAATATTGATGAGTGTATTAGAAATAATTAAAAGCTTCTGAACCAAAGCACTTTTTAAAATTCCTTAAATTTTTAATTCACTCTGGAAAATAAGAGTATTAGGGTAGGTGGCAGGCAAACACTTTGCCAAAAGCTCATGTATTAGAATCTTAAAGTGTTTTATCCAAATTTTCTTACTTATCTATGCTTTAGGACAGGAGAAGGATGACATATAACATGCACCAGATATGGCCCAGAGAGGTTGATATGGCTTTGAAAGTAACACAGCCACAGTGAGCTGAGGATCTAACTCACCCTGTGTTCTTCCAACTCTGGTATACACACCACCTTAATTACAATCCTGACGAACATACCTCATCCTGTGCCTGATCCCTTAACAAATATTTGCTTATATAATGAATAGGAGCCCCAAATTGAAATGGCCCAACCGTGGAAATAAATACAAAACAGCTGTCAGAGCTGCTGGTATAAATTCCAAAGGGTGGTCCCTCTTCAGGGTATATCTTCTAGAAGCCTCAGGGAAGGGGTGTTTTGGAAGTCTAAATGTGAAACATTCACATTTTAGCATATTTTCCTCTCTGACTGCCAGAGAAGAACAAGAAGAGGCAAGTTGTAGACTTAACTAATTAAAACATCGTCAGGATCAGCAAAGATCTGAAATGGGGTCCATGCTAATTAGGCACTGGGGCTTTGCCCTGACGGAGAGTACTCTGAAAACAGCCCCTGCTCTTCAAACGGGCTTTGCCCTGACCAAGAGCGTGCAGTGGGCATCATGCAGCTGCTCTGCGAATTCTTCGACTAGCCTTGACTTGATTGTGCCTTAGATTTCTGTCACCAATAACAGCAACTTGCTTAACACGACTGCTGCCTCTATTGCTTTATTTGAAAATTATAACTGACTACTTGTCCCTCCCACCTTCAAAATTGTTGATGAAGACTTTTATGAAGAGTTCTTAAGTTTAAGTAAAAGAATCAGCAAGCAATTATTAACTGTCACTTGTGGGATATACAAAAGGGAAAGATATGGATTTTACTCTTCAGGAATGTACAATTTATTTGGTAGGACAAAATGTGTATACAGATGATCCCCGACTTACGATGGTTTGCTTTACAGTTTTTTGACATTACGATGGTGTGAAAGTGATACATGTTCCGCAGAAATTGTAGTTCAAATTTTGAACTTTGATCTTTTCCCGGCCTAGTAAAATGTGGTCCAAACTTCTCTCATGATGCTGGGCAGTGGCAGCCCCCAGTCAGCCACACGATCACAAGGGAAAACAACCGATACACTTACAACCTTTCTGGATTCAAACAACCGTTCTGTTTTTCACTTTCAGTACATTATTCAATAAACTACTCGAGATAGTCGACACTTTATTATAAAATAGGCTTTTGTTAGACGATTTTGCCCAACTGTAGGCTAATGTAAGTGTTCTGAGCACATTGAAAGTGGGCAAGGCTAAGCTAGGTAGGTTAGGTGTATTAAATGCATTTTTGACTTAACATTTATTGGGTTTATCGGGATGTAGCCCCATTGTAAGTCAAGGAAGATCTGTACTCAAAAACATTGGCAGAAAATGGTTGGCACAGTTTGATCAAGAGCTAGGCATTTTGGTTCTTGCTATAAATGTAATGGGGATTCAGAAAATGGTGGGAATAGCTAACATTCATTGAGGTTTGATTACTTGTAAAGTTGTACATGCAGTTAACTCCCAAAGCCACCCTGTGAGGTAGGTGCTATTTTATTGGGGGGAAAGTGGAATCTCCGAGAGGTTAAGTGGCCGGCTGGTAAAGAACAGACCCAGAGTTTCAGCCCAAGTCTCCTGGACTTCAGGACTCCTTGCTCTTGATCATGGCACAGTACTGGGTCCTTCATTCAGGGATCCAGGATTCAATTATCTCCACATTTGCCCTCCTCACTTCCCAGCCGTTTGATTTCTGGATTGAGAAATATTTTCCTCACTGTATTTTTTGTTCCTGGCAGAAGGCAGTGGCAGGTTGAGAGTGGCTTAAGGAAACCTTAAGATACAGAGTGATTGGTCTTACCACCCCTCTTTTCAAAGCATCTCACGAAATTCAGCATTGTATGATGTTTATCAGTGACCATGACGAGGCAGCTTTTTCAGGTGAGAGAATTTCTGCACCCTGATGAATCTGTGCTTCATTACGGTGCTGAGAAGTACAGGATGCTTTGAAAGCAAAGGGAAAAGAGAACACGGCAACCTAATTGGTCACTACCATGAATCTATACTCAGGGGACAGATAGCACGACCAGAGGTAATAGCTTACACACATATTCTTGAGCTGTGCAATAGATGGAAAAGGGTCCCAGATGGATTGGGCAGGGGCTTAGTTCCAGGATTATGATGAGACAGTGGGTAATTATTGAGTGGCAGGGCCTCAGCCCTGATTAGTATCTGCAAGCTTGTTCCCCTCCTTCAGAGGAAAGCATTGATAAAGATAAACCATGCTGCTCCATGTCCTTCCTGCAGCACAAAACAACACATTTCAATCTAACAGGATCAGGTCTCCACTTTGATCACAATCTGTTACCTAGATGTCTTTGCAAATTAATCAGTCCTGCTTGTTTAGCTCCAGTCAGTTTGTACTGCTAAATTAATAAATGTACCAGGAGTAACAGAACACATAATTAAATTCTACAGTTTAATCTCCACATAATAATTTTGATCTTAGTCTGGGGCCTCTGTTCTAGCCAGTAGAATGCAGAACAAGCACAACCTTCCCTGGGTGGTTTATACTAACAACCCCCCTGCAGATGGACCCTATGACTGAAAATCAGAGAAGTCCTGCTAGAAAAATGCAGAAAACCAACAAAAAACCGTGTGCTGGGCTTCAAGGCAGAAAAGGCAGGTGAACTAAGCAGCTGGGCTTCTGGGCTGTCTTTAAAATTGAAAGCCGCCTTTTGGTAAAATTATGCAGACTTTCTTGTTTCAAAAACAAAGGATGTATGTATGTCAAATGCAATGCCCTGGGAAACTGCAAACCAGCACCTCACTACAGGCTGGGAGCTCTTCTGGAGAGAACTTGGAACCTTAGTGTGGGCTCTTTCCTAATGGTCTGATGTAATGGATTTGCTTTACTTGAAGGTCATCAAACTGATAACCCAGTTTGTGTGCTTTGACACCGAGGCAGATGTGAAGCTCACACAACATCTTGGGCCTGAGTTTTCCTGTAGGTCTTAAAGTTTTTTGTAGGTTTTTCATTGGGTACCTATTAGGGATGTGAAAATGTTTTTTCATTTATTTTGTAAAAACTCATGTGTACTTTTTATTTTTTTAAATGGGGTCTCTCTAGCCCTTTCCCACTTCCAAATTATATAACTTACTGGATGTCATGCTCATGTGTACTATTAAAAGCTGGTCATTTTAATGTTAGCCGAACATGTGCAGAGAAAATTATCTGATACTCAGCTGAGGTGAATTGTTGCATTTGATTTGAGTTCCTGATCTTGGGTAGCATTATGCTGTCTTCATTTAAAGTTTATCGTGCTGGCTATATGCTGGCATCATTTCCTTGATTTCAAAAGCAATGGAGTCAGGGCAAGACAGTATCCGTTGCAAGAATGCTGAGCTGGGAACTGGGAAATGTGAGTTCATGATTGGACTCTGCCACCACTGACTAATGACCTGGGCAGGGCACTTGACCTCTGTGGGTCTCAATTTTCTCATCTGAAAAATAAGGGGGTTGGACTAGATAATCTCCAAGAGACAAATTCTATGTGTCTGTGATTCCACTCACACTGAGTCAAATGGGAATTAAGGCAATTATGGGGATAATGCAAACTGAAGGGACACTTCTTTATTTTTTCCTTTCCATGACTGGGATATTTCAGGCAAAACTGGTTGTTGAGTTTAGTTTTTAACCTGAATTATATAGATAATTGCCTTAGTTCTGCCACTTAATTGTGTGTCTGTCAGCATAGGCTTGATGTTTCTACCAGATAACCAATGATTAAAGTATTTGGTTAAATATTCAGCAGTGTGGAATTTTCATTCAGCCTTGCTTAAAAAAAGGGGGTGAGGGTGTGTGTGTGAGTGTGTGTGTTTGTGTGTGTATAGCCCAGGGGGTAGGGAAGGGATTATGCATCATTTGAAAGTGTGTAATATTTGGGTCACCAATGTTTTACCTAAAATGAATTGATTTCATTTCAAAAATAAGTTGGTCTTGTCACAAAAGATCTCCAGCATAAATTAAACATGAGGAATGCAGCTGTGCAGTAAGATGTTAAAATACAGATGGTTTCTGGAAAAATAAAATGAGAAAGGCTTAAAGGAAAGGTTTTAACCTGAAATTAATTCAAGTATTATTTGCTTAAATACTCTGTCATGCATTTGTGTAAATGCACCATCTATTTTTAGAAAAATGACTTTATTTTGGCATTCTGAATTATAGATTAGAAATGTCTGGTGGAGGGAGGAAGGACTAGTTTATACACCTTCTGGCTTTCATCTGAAAGATTGAGGGATTAAAACAATTAACTTCATTTTTATAATAAAATAACTCGTTGCTACTTACACAAATGGATCATATTGTGGTTCCCCTTTAAATCTTTTCTAAAAGCACCATCAATATCATTTAATATGTGGAATTCCCTGAGGAAAAACTATTAAAGTGTCCGTATGTCACCCATGTGAATAACAAATGAATTAATTATGACTGGTGCAATTACAAGGAATAGTTAATGAAGCCATAATGACCAGACTCTGGTGGTTAATTTTCAAAGCACAGTGAGAGGGAAATGTGGCAAAAGGTCCCCAAAGAAAACAATAAGCTTTGTGTACTCACCTTGGAGTCAGGGTCTTTGAGTGTGCCATGAAACAGGGCTTGTGGAGAATACTTACTATTCAGATGGAGCCTTCCTACAATCCATAACCAGCTCCCCATGGGTTCAGATGTCCTAGCCGGAGCTCGACCAAGCCAGCAGCACCAACTAGTCAATCCCGTTGACCAAAAACATCAGTATCTTACTTTAAGTACCTAGCAAGAGAGAAGGATGGTGGAAGTTTCAACGATGATAGGGTTTTTATTGAATCTGCTCCTTTACATTTCACCACTTCTAGAAATAATCTAGGGCAGTTTACAAAAATACATGGAGTTAAGCAAGATAAATTAAACATAGGTGAGAAAAGTGAGGTAAAGAAGGTATCTGACTATTTGCCTAGAAATTCACCTTCTTAAACACACACACACACACACAAATAATAGGCCTTTAAAGACATATTTTTAAGTTCAAGTATGCAAAACTATATTGTTATGTTATTAGCAGTTTGTCACTTCTTTTAAAATATGAAGCCTGGGGCTTCCCTGGTGGCGCAGTGGTTGAGAATCTGCCTGCCAGTGCAGGGGACACTGGTTCGAGCCCTGGTCCGGGAAGGTCCCACATGCCGCGGAGCAACTAGGCCCGTGAGCCACACTACTGAGCCTGTGCATCTGGAGCTTGTGCTCCGCAACGAGAGGCCATGACAGTGAGAGGCCCACGCACCGCGATGAAGAGTGGCCCTGCTCGCCGCAACTAGAGAAAGCCCTCGCATAGAAACGAAGACCCAACACAGCCAAAAATAAATAAATAAGTTAATCAAATTTTTAAAAAATAAGTAAATAAAATATGAAGCCTGGGAGCTTGAGTCCTTACCACAGTGAGGAAAGCCCTGGCTAGATCCATCAGGTGCTCATGCCAAGCCCCTTCCTGAGGTCATGCGCTTCCTGATAGGAGCCAGGGCTGGACTACAGTCAAGGAAGAAGGGAAGGTCATGATAGCAAGTTAGCCCTGCAGAAACCCAAAGGATCAGGTTCTAATGTCCCCACCCCCTTTCACCTCCATGAATGTATTTATTCACCTCTGTGGATGGGAATTAGCTAATATCTGTCAAAATAACTGGCAGGATCCAAAATACCCAGAGGACTAAGTACTTACTACCTAGGGTATTTTTATAGTGGTTTATCTGTATAATCTACATTCACTTTTTTTTCAAGGGATAAAATCCATGTCAAGGTCTATTGTAGCTGTCCATCTCTGATTGGCTTACCATTTTTTAATGTCAAGAGGCAGTCCAATAGGAAACTCTCTTCAGAAACATCTGTGAGTGGGACTTCCCTTCCACTGGACCCAGTGGCTAAAACTCCGAGCTCCCAATGCAGGGGTCCTGGGTTAGATCCCTGGTCAGGGAACTAGATCCCACATGCTGCAACTAAAGATCCAGCATACCACAACGAAGATCCCCCAGTGGCAAGGAAGATCCCGTATGCCACAACTAAGACCCGGCACAGCCAAATATATAAATAAATATTAAAGAAAAAAATCTATGAGCACTGCCTCAAAGGAGAAGGTTCTTATGCATTCAGTCTTACGAAAATATTGCTGAAATACTGGGTGCCAAGCAGTTGACTAGGTGCTGGGGATGCAGTGATAAACTGACTAAATACCTATCCTCGTGAAACCTATAACATTGCAGGATGCCGGACAAGGAAACAGACACTTGTACATGTGTAGCATGCTCTACATGGGGATTGGCAAGGGACTAGGGAAGCACCAAAGGAAGGGTACCTAGTCTTGGCTGGGGCTAAGGGGGGCTGTTCAGAGAAGACTTCCTGGAAGAAGTTGACTTTTAAGCCAAGATCAAAAGGGTGAGGGAAAGGCAAAAGGGCATGTATGGAAAGTGAATGCTCTTGGTATAGGGAACAGCAAGGGCAAAATCCTGGAGTTTACATTAACAATGGTAGCTAACATGTACTGAGTGCTTACTCTGTATGGCACTCTTCTAAGCACTATATATACATATATTTCCCCCCTCACAATAACTCTATAAAGCATAGCATTCTCATTTTGTAAATGGAGAATTGAGCGATAGAAAGTTTTAGAAACTTGCCCACAGTCGTTGAGCCAGTAATTGGAAGATCTAGGATTCAAGTCCACATCATCTATTCCAGAGCCACCATGTTTAATGACAAAAGCCGTATGAATTCTCATGATGCTTTAGGGGAATTGAAGTGGTCAGTGTAGTTGGAGTGTGGCAGAGCGAGGATAGATGATGCTGCAGAGGTTAGCAGAGGCCCAATCATGAAGGTTCTTTTAGAAGAAGACCCCCTTTCCCCTGAAAATAAACATGAGGGTAGAAAGATGGGGAAAGATAGTCCTATATGGCTTTGGATACCATTTGTAGGAGCTGAAGTGTTTTTTTTTTTTTTTTTTTGGTCCCTTTTTTCAGCTTGTCTGCACTAAATATGGGAAAGAGTAACGATATAAATTAAGCAAAATATGACTTATTGGACTTTATCAGTAAAGTACAATAAGGTAGTATAATAATGACGATGATCATAACAGTAGCAATAGTTACCAGTTGACATCTACTGTGGTGGCCTTGCAGACATTTTTCATCCTGGGCTTCTCAAGGGCTAGAACATCCTAACTTCCACCTGTGACCCCAGTAGGGCATCAATTCAGAAGGCCTCTCAGAAGTTGTTCGCTTCCAAGACCGTAGATAGGAAACCCTGTTCTCACTGCTGTAGGGGAGGTCTGGGATCCCACACAGCACCCCCTGCTCCTCAGCAACTCTGATCATCTGATCTCATTTCATAAAATAGTGAGGATACAATAAAGTGGAAAAAAATGATAAGGGTACTTCTTCATGTCTTAGAAGTACGCATGAAAAGGGGGAGAATCTAATACAAGGTGGAACGAGAAATGTAATGGGTGGATGTGAACACAATGAGAAAGAATAAATATACTCAACCTTAGTACTTTTCTAAGAACAGAAGAACTATGCTTTAAAGAAAGAAGTAAGAATTCAGGTTATTTAAACCTTTCTTGGGGATCTCAGTATACCTTTCGTAACCTGGGGCTAATATCTGTACAAGAGCTAGATCTAAACTAGGATCTACCCCACCTAGGATGGGGATCTTTTGAGTCCTCATCTCTAAAATCTCCATTCACTGAGCACAAATGCCACGGGCAAAGAACTGGTTAAAAAAGAGGCAGCCTTGTTGTCACTTATAATTAAGGAGACAAAGCAAGGAGCTTAAATGATGACAAAGACGGTAGCCACCATTTATGGAGAGCTCACTATACACCAGGCACTGCACCAAGCATTCAGTGTGAATGATCTCACTTCATATGCACAATGCTTCAATGTGTTAGGACTATTCCATCCTACAGATGAGGAATCAGGGTTTGGAGAGATTAAGTAATTTGCTCGAGGTAACATAGACGAGTGAATGTGGCCCTGGGATCTGAACCTAGCCTTCTTCATTCTAAGGCCATGAGAAATAGTGTTCAATATAAACATGTACTATGGGGCTACCTAATAAAATATAAATGAAATTCATAAAAATCACATAGAGGATGAAGAGGGTGATTCATGAAATGGTTTCAAAGGGGAGAGAGATGTGAAAGTAAACTCTATTTATGCTTTAACTATACTATCTTTTGGTATTTGGTTATCATCTATTAGATCAAATGTTAAGAGATGTATGTCTGATTCCAGGCACCTTAAATTCATCTCTATGTCCATCTTATTTTTAATTTTCTTAAAGAATTAAGAAATTAGAATGTTGCTGTATTGAGAGGCATCATTTCACCAATTTTAAACTCCTTGTCAATCCTATATGTGAAACGACTTCAGAAGTGCAATACGGTATCTCTTTGCAGTAAAACTAAAAATTGTGAATATGGTGCATTACAGCAAGTAGACCAACCAAATCTTGGTGCCTAGAGTGAAAGCATTTAGCATGTACAAAATAACCACTTAAACCACTTTATTTTTTGTTTGTTTCTTTGTTTTAATCTAATTGCACAGAATGCAGAACTCAAAAGTTATCAAAAAGGCATGTAGAGAAGTATCCCTTCTACACTTGCTCCCCAGCTACCCAATTCCTTTCACCAAAGTCAAACACTTCATGTTGTTTGTTTATCACTCCAGGGACATTTTATGTATATTCAAACTTACTTGTATGTCTTTGTGCAATCTATCACCCCCATTTAAGAAATGAGGGGCTTCCCTGGTGGCGCAGTGGTTGAGAGTCCGCCTGCCAATGCAGGGGACACGGGTTCGTGCCCTGGTCCGGGAAGATCCCACATGCCGCGGAGCGGCTGGGCCCGTGAGCCATGGCCGCTGGGCCTGTGCGTCTGGAGCCTGTGTTCCGCGGCGGGAGAGGCCATAATGGTGGGAGGCCCGCGTACTGCAAAAAAAAAAAAAAAAAAGACATGAGGTAGCATACTGCATACACTGTTCTCCCCCCACCCTTTTTTCTAACTTAGCAATATATTTTGGCAGATCACTTCATATAGGTACATAAAAAGCTTTCTCACTTTTTATGGCTGCACTAATAATTCATGTAACCGCTTTCCTATGATATACTGAAATGATTCCATATACAAACTAATATGTCTGTAGGAAAAATTCCTAGAAGTGGGATTGCTGGGTCAAAGTGTGAGTGCATCTGTAAACTTGATAGCCCCAAACTGCTTTCCAAAGAGGCTGCACGAATTTAAATGCCCCCAGCAGTCTACGGCAGTGCCCATTTCCCCACTGTCTCACCAACACAGCACCCTGCACTTTTGATCTGTGCTAATCTGATAGGTGAAAACAGGTATCTCAGTATAGTTTCACCTTGCATTTCTCTTCCTATGAGTGATGTTGTGCCAGAGATGACAATTTACAGTGATTTTCCTCTTCTTGGTGTCTCTCGTGATGCAAGGCACATAGGATGACTAATTGCACACTCTGTGAAGGATTATTGAGGGAATGACATAGGAATACTAACATAGTCTGAATTGTCAGGTCTTAAAAAAAGAAAAAAATCAAAAGTAAAACTCATCGTTCACTGAAGGGACTATACAAATCAACAGCAGAGAAAGTAATTTGCAAAAGGTGAGGCCTCAAGTTGTCAAAATTATGTTTCCTTGCCTTGCTACTTAGATTTTTCTAGATTGGAGGAAAGCCCTTCAAAGAGCAGAGGTTCCATCGGGAGAGGCTTGAGGATTAGCTGCCAGGCTGCCACCCTTAGACAAATCTTTGACAAATTCCTGCCTGGAGGATCCTGGGAAAAGACCTCACTTTCCTTCAAAAGGGTCTCAGGATCACTTTAAAGTCGGCAGTAAATCCCAATTGCTCCTAATTAGGCCTCTGTTTGGTTAATTGCTCTGGGAACTCCCTGGGAGACAGCAGAAAGCCCGGGACCTGCGGTGGCTTGGCTCTAAGTGTGTGCGACGGCCCGTTGAGAGCAGGACCTACGGAGCTGCTCCAAGCGGCCGGGCTCGGAGCTGCTTGGTGACGCCTGGAGAGGCAGAGGTAGGGAGCCAGCGGGGCCTGGGAACAGTAAATGTAGGAGCAGCAGGCCCTGCTTCCTCCTTCCTGAAAAAGGAATCAGGAAAAGCTTGCCTGCTAGTCACAGCTCTTTGCAAAGCCCGGGAGGTTACTGGGCTTTAGCACAGGTGCTGAAGAGATACAAAGTGCCCAACCCTTAAAAAAAAAAGTCTGAGCTTTTCCACCTCCCTTTTCATCCACACTGCCCTTTAATTTCTAACAAAGGCACTGCTCTGTAGTTGTTGAAGTGAAATCAGATAGCAACTTGGAAGGCATACTAGAGTGTCTAAGGCATTTCCATATATGTTAATATATATTAGCACATGTGCTCCTACCCCTCGTAGGGAGAGCTGGTATTACTGTTAGTTCCATTCTATCCAGGAGGACCCCGAAGCTCAGGGAGATTAGGAGACTTGCTCAAGGGACACACAGATACAAAGAGGAGAGCTAAAACTGAAACCCGTTTCATCATGTTAGCCCCTTAATACCATTCTGAGGTCGTAAATCTCACGTGTTTAAAATATATTAATTAATTCCATAAATATTTATTAACTTCTACTATGTGTCAGCACCAGTTAAGGATGCTAACAATATAGCACTGAACAAAACACACAGGTCTCATCTGTCACAGAGCTGACATTCTAGTGGGTGAGATAAACAACAAACAAAAAATATGTCAGGTGATGATTTACCATGTAATTTTTGTTTTCCAAATCCCTTCCTTTTTGAGTGTGAGAAGGGGAGTTTTTTTTATAATTACTCTAAGACAACAGGTATAAAATAGGACTGTCCTATGCAAAAGTGGACATCTGGTCTCCCTAGCTATGAAGAAAAACAAAGCTAATAATGTCACAGAGTATGGTGACACATAAGCAAGAACCAGGAAACCTGGATTCTTGGTCTGAATTGTCCTCGGAATTCCTGTATTACCTCTGGTTAGTCACCTCAGTTTCTGTGGGCCAGTTTTCTCCAACCATGAAATAGTTATCAATAGTCTTCCTCCTGTGTCATCTGGGGGGAATTCAAGGAGTTCTATCTATAAAGTACATTGTCTCTATAGAGGAATGATACACAGTCTAGAAACCTGGATTCCACACCTGTCTCTTCGAGAAAGTAACTGTGTGTCCCTGTTGGCTGAGTTTTATTCTTTCCATCCTTCACCCTTTTATTCAACCATTTACTATGTGCTCTCAAGAGGAATGTGTTTCCTTATTTTTATATAACGGAACTAATAATACCTCACCTACCTGCCTTGTCCATTTAGTAGTGGTGTAAATCACAGCCCCTAAAACTGAAGAATCCTGCAAGATATTTGATCCAGATTGGGGTTTTTGGGCAGTGTGGAGGAATTAAAATAGCATTCCTTGAATTTTACAAATGAGGTCAGAGGCCCAAGGTCATATGGCCTGTGGGCGAGAGAGGGCACACACCTCTGGTTGTCAGGGCTGAGCTCTGTCAGCTACTCCACATGGCTTTCAAAATGGGATATAGTTGGAAGAATGTGGTCACGAGTGAAGAACATCTCTCAAGTGAAGTCTCCCAGAGCTGATGGTTGCTTTGACTTTCCAAATTGGGAAAGACTGATATAGTTGTCAAACTTTAAATGTAAAAATCTCTGATAATCGGGGAAGATGTTTTTGTCTCCCTTTATGTCCACTGCTTGCCTCTTTTTTAAAACATGAAAACCCCACCCGTTCCATCTTCTGGCTTATCTATATAATTCTACCTAATAGCTACATCAGTTCCAAAGGTACCTGGATTCCCACAAAATAAATGCAGAAGCAGAAAGGCATTTTCACAGCAGGAACCGGCTATGTGCAAATGAACGTGTGACAAGGGGGTGAGTCCTGGAGTGTGTGAGTGTGTCCAGTGGTCTGCCCTCCAGGCTGAGGGCAAGCTGGCTGACCCAGCCTTCCCCTGAGGTCCTGTTTACCCAACAGGTTGATATTTTTCTCAGTTATTGGGAGGTGATAATGTGTTCCACATATGAAATTCATATCATTTGTGTTTGGCCTCCTTTGCCATGCTAAGGGTTGCGAGGGGCACCATTTTAAAATTAATTTGCTGGGTGTTCTGTCTATCTGTGAGAAACAGGAGGAAGCAAGCCTGGTCCGAGTATTTATCAGACACATGCCGCCCATCTGCCAGAGCTAGGTCGAGGAGGATTTGCTGTTAATCCTTCAGACCCATCTGTAGGGGGTTCAAAATGCTGACCAGGAAGCTAGACAAGATGAGGTTTATTTAATTAGAAAAATGGCTCTGGAGGTTACTGGAAATCACTCTGAAGAAGGAAGGGCTTTCGATGGCGTCACTCCTGCAGGGGTGGGAGTGGGCTCAAAGTGGAGAGAGTGCCAAGATTGTTTTGTGTTGGGCTTGGGGGGTGTGTTTTGGTCTGACAGTGGTGTGGCCTGGACAGGGGAGAAAGCTTCCTCCCTGGTGAGGCATGAGCCAGGACCAGCCTGAGTTGGGACGATATCACAGGAAGTTCATGTGTGGGGCGCAGCACTGAGCCACGAAGACCAGCATTTGCTTTGCAAGTTTGGGTACAGACTGAAGAAAGCCAAGGAGCTGGGTGAGGCCAGAGCAGGATAAGGTGGCAGCTGAATTCCCAGCACTGAAGCCAGCCTGCTAGAGGCTGAAAGCAGCTTGGGGCAAAAACTGTTACCTACACTTTAGTCCTCAAAATGTGCTAGAAGATTCTTGTCACTGGGGCTTATTGCCATTTGAGATCCATTTTTGGAGGGAAGGGAAACAACAAAATTGCATTAAAATTTTCCCCAATGGAAAAAATGACATCCGTTCAAAACAAAATAACCAGCAATCGCATGTTTCCTTTTTAGTATGAAAATATTATTAGCATAATTGGTTTCTGCAGGGCTGCCATTTGGGACAACTGGGCAGGGGAAATTGCATGCCTTCCCCCAGCTTCTGATTGTTATTTCATGGCAATATAAAGCATGACAATTTTCACTGAAGTGGGTCGAGATAAGCGGTCCCCTCTCTGCCTAGGGCTTTTTGAAATGGTATTCCTGTTGCTAGCCAGATTCCTGGACACTGGTCTCCCAAGGATCACATTTTTTTGAGGCTGAGTTTTTAAGGGTTATCATCCAGGGACCAGGGGCCAGAAACTCACCTGGGAGTAGGTGTCCAATAGAAGCAATTGTTTGCCAGAAAGAACAAAACATTTATTTTAGGAATTGTCAACCACTCAGAGGAGCATGAAGTTCTGGGGCTGCTCTCTGCACACCCTCTGCCTGTGCCTCACACAGGGGGACGCATGGTTTGAAGCAGCAGGGTTGCCCCAGGGCATCAGTCTTTTCTTTTTCTTTGTTTTTCTTTTTTTTAACATCTTTATTGGAGTATAATTGCTTTACAATGGCATGTTAGTTTCTGCTGTATAACAAAGATATATGTATACATATATCCGCATATCCCCTTCCTCTTGCGTCTTCCTCCCACCCTCCCTATCCCACCCCTCTAGGTGGTCACAAAGCACCGAGCTGATCTCCCTGTGTTGCTTCCCACTAGCTATCGAGTTTACATTTGGTAGTGTAAGCTGGGACGAAGTGAGAGAGTAGCCTCAGTCTTTTCAATTCACCTTCTACCTTAGAATTTCCCAGGAATTCTTTCTTCTTCCACTTTCGAAACTGGCTGATAGGAGATACCAGGAATCCCGGGAAAGTTAGGAGGCAACCTCGCTCCAGCTATCCAAACTCAACCATATAAAGATGTCTAGAGCATGACTGTGAGGGAAGAGAGAGCTGGGTAGTTAGTACTCACTGGAGAGGGAGTTTCAGAGAACATTCCTCTTCTAAACAGAGCTATCAGATTCACACTGCACCAACAGCACTTCAGCGTTTTGACAGGGTGGACTAACCAGTCATTTCAGTGGAAAAACAGCCAGTCAAGTTCTCAGGGTCATGTAAAACACATGGTCACTTAATGGCTTACATTTCCCATTTCCCACCAACCAACTGGAATGTTCCACCAGAAAGTTAAAAAAAAAAAAAAGCCGGGGAGGCAGCAAAACCCAAAGGCTCTTTTGGTTGTTGAAAATAAAATTAAATTCTACTGTAAAAGAGAAACTCTTTAGTTGCAGCCTTTCTGCTTTCTCTATCAAAATATACTTCTTTTCAGACCTAGAGGAAAGGATACTATATTGAATTTTAAAAACGAATGTTGTATCTGTAATTATTGATGACTTATTTTGTCTTTTCAGTAAGAGCCCCAGAAGCCTTTGAGCAGCTGGTTATAAGAAATATGATATTCAGCATCAGGTAAATGCATGTTTGGAAACATTATGACTTAAACTTAATTTTTTAGGTTAAGTATCTCTCTTCTTTCATATAAGTTAAGCAAAGCAATAGTTAAGTGTGTGAAATATTTAGTGTGGGCAGTTCCTTGCAGCAGAGACTGTAGAAGATGGATTATAATTTTTCAACCAGAATTTTTCACTAATTTTCCTCTGCATAGATTTTTTTAAATTGAATATTAGGCAGTTCTATGTGTTCCTATTTTCTGGAGTTGTTTTAAAATTTGCCTATGATTGTAATTGTTTTGAAGATTTCACCAGTAACCTGAGTGAACTCAGGCACTTCCCTTGGTGTTGGCTTTAAAGATCATTAAATGATGTTCTTTTTAAAATGCCAAATTAATCACCAGCCTTGCAAAATCACAAAAATCACCATCTTGCCACCAAAGAACGCTGTCCCTAAGGGAACTTCCCTTTTTGTTTCCAGATCTTCAGGGCTTTACACTCAATTCTCTTTACCTTATGAAAACCTGGGACTTAAGGACAACATGTTCTAATGCCCCTGAAGAAAATGTGATTTTCAAGCCAGGACTATAGAAGGGGAGGCTTCCTCCTTTCCCCCGGAGACTCGGGGGCCTTGTCTCACTGCAGTGGCGTCTGGCTTTCAGCGACTTGTGCATTGGCAGGAGGGCTCCTCTTGGCATTATGTCCCTTGGATATTAACTAGTGAGCTTGATGGCTACTGCAAGGTTTCAGAAGATTGAATTTAGACCAGGAGCATTCCTATCCTGGGCCCATGATGGGCTTCAGAAGACCTGAGATCCCCTAGAAAAGTTAACACTCGTGCACGCATGCACGCATATGTGTGTGTTTCTTAAAAGAAGGATCATGGTTTTCATCAGATTCTCAAATCAATCTCCCAAAATTAAAACAATGATTTTTACAGCGAGAGGCGTTGCAGTGCTCCACCCCCTCATGCAAAGGAGCACTTGAGAAACCCAGGTGTGGTCCTGCCAGCAGAGGCAGCAGGCCTCAATTTACCTCACTTCCAGGCCATTATCACTTAGTGCCTGTATTCCCATATTGGCTTCTAAGTTCTTTGTCTTCCTTATCTTGCCCTTGAAGAACGCTTTTTTTTTAAACCAAGGGAATACTTTGTATTCCCCCCACCCCCACCCCCGCCCTCGGTTATTTCTGATTCTTGCTGTTGATAACACTCCAGTCTTTTATTAACTGGTTGATCTTTCACTCCTTTATTCTTTCTTTCTAGAGTTCTGGGAAAGAGCTTTGGAATTAGGCCATTGGTATTCAAATTTAGATCTGCCACTTACCGCCTGTGTGCCCTTTGGTAAGTTAACTTTCCGAAGCCTCATCTGAAAAGCAAAGATGGTAATAGTACTTAGTTTATTGTGAGGCTTAAGTATAATCATGCATGAAAGTATTTAATTCAGTGCTGAGAATATTGTATGTTATCATAAAAGGTAAAAAAAAAAAATTCATTCCATGAATACTGAAGGACCCACTGGTGCCAGGCACTGGGCAGGTTGAAATCAATGCTGACCGAATAACAGATTGAGCTCTCTGTTCTCCTCGGCTCATGATCTTCCCAGTAAAAACCTGTTATCCTTGGCAAGACACTACAAAGTCCATGGGCAACATTTAATTAGCACTTCTTTGCCACCATCCTGGCCATTCCTCCTACCAATAATAGTAATATAACAACAGCCACAAAAATGGCATCAGGTACATATGTAGTGTTACTACATGCCAGGTACAATTCCAAGCACCTTCCACATACGACTGGTTTAATCTTCACAATATCCCTTTGAGGTAGGTTCTGTTTATTCTCTTCATTTTATGGATGAAGAAATTGAGGCACAGAGAGGGTAAGTAACTTGTCCAGAATCACACAGCTGGTAAGTGGCTAAGCCAGGTTTAAATCCTGCAGCGTGACTCCAGAGATGGTGCCCCAGACTGACTTATACTTAATAATAATCCTGAATAAAAATATTAAATAAGAATGTGCCCCCTCTCTCCTTTCAACCATACTTCCTTTAAAACCTGTCTCAAAACCCCCTTCCCCCATAAAGCCTTATTTAATATTATTACTACAATGATTTTGCAACTCCTGACCCCTGAATTATTCTTTGTACAGCCCTTATTTGTCCCCTCAATATGTTGTTTGCCAGTGTTCAACTGTTTTTCCCTAACTAGACTCAAGTTCCTCAGAAGCAAAGATTGTTATCATTTGCTTATCTGGATGCCTTCAAGGTGCCTAGTTGAAGACTATTCCCTCGGGGGACAATCCAAACATCCTTGGTGACATATAGTTATTTTGGGGCTCTATTATTTATTCAGTGAGTGTTTATGGATCATCTATACCAGCGCAGTGTTCCCAGCACTATGCATATCGCAGTGGAAAGAGGCAAGCATGGTGCTCAGGATGCCTGTGACATGGGGCGGGGCAGTGGGGAGAGGAACATGTAAACAGCTCTGGGCAAGGGCTAAGAGAAGGGCACAGTTTGAGGATGGTCTATATAGAATGGGGTTTGACTCAGTCGAGGAGGTCAGGGAAAGCTTCCTGGAGAAAGGGATGCTTTAGCTGAGACCTGAAGGGTGAGTAGCCCTTACCCAGGTAAAGAGCGATGGGGAGCATTGGCAGCAAAGGCTCTGTGGTAGGAGGGAGAAGCTGGCTGTGAGGAACGGAAGGTCAGAGGGTACCAGGGGAGCCATGTGAAATGAGGTGGCAGCAGTCAGCAGGACCAGGCAGGGCCTTGTTGACCATGTCAGAGTTTGTGTTCATCCAAAGAGCAGCAGAAACTATTGAAGGATTTTAACCCAGGGGGAGATGATGGTAGCTTGGACCAAGACAGCGTTGTTGAAAGGAAAGAATTGGGTATATTTGGTGGCTATTTAGAGGTAAAATGGAAAAGGATTTGGTGATTTTATAGGGAGTTGGGAAGAACCATTTTTTATTGAACACTTTTATGTTCCTGGCACTATTCTAAGTGCTTTACAGGTCATAATTCATTTAATGCACACAACAAGCCTATGTGGTAGATGTATTGTCCCCAATTTATATATAAGAAAACAGAGGTGTAAGCCAGTAAATGTCAGGGCTGGGAGTTGGGCCAGCCAACTGGGGTCCAAGCCCTTACTCTTTTTTGGGGTCCAAGCCCTTACTCTTTTTTTTTTTTTTTCTTTTTGCGGTATGCAGGCCTCTCACTGTTGTGGCCTCTCCCGTTGCGGAGCACAGGCTCTGGATGCGCAGGCCCAGCGGCCATGGCTCACGGGCCCAGCCGCTCCGCGGCATATGGGATCCTCCCAGACGGGGGCACGAACCCGTATCCCCTGCATCGGCAGGCGGACTCTTAACCACTGCGCCACCAGGGAGGCCCAGCCCTTACTCTTGATCACTATCCTGGAGTGCCCTCTTGCTGGCTCCACAGATGAATGGTGAGGCCATTCAGTGAGATGGAAATAGCAGTAGAGCGCTTGCTGCAAGAGGTGGGCCAGAAAACTGGGGGGTCAGATTTAGACATGTTGAATTTTTTTTTAAAACTATTTTATTTATTTATTTAACTTGGTGGCACTGGGTCTTATTTGTGGCAGGCGGGCTCCTTAGTTGTGGCATGCAAACTCTTAGTTGCGGCATGCATGTGGGATCTAGTTCTCCGACCAGGGATCCAACCCAGGCCCCCTGCATTGGGAGCTCGCAGTTTAACCACTGCACCACCAGGGAAGTCCCTAGACATGTTGAATTTGAGTTCAGATACATTATGAAAACCAAATTCATTTGATAATCATGCTCAACCCTTCTCATCTCCTTAGGCAAGCCTTTGCAAGAAGATGTTACCTTCTCAAGGAGGTTTACCTTGACCATTCTGTTTATAACTATTCTGCCCTGTCTGCTATCCCTTGTGCCCCCGACTCCTCTTGTCCTTGCTTTTTCTTCCCTACAACATTTATCACCTCTAATGTATTACATATTTTACTTGTCAAGTATATTGTCACTATCTGTCGCTCCTTTGAGAGTGTAAGCGACTCCAGGGCGGGAATCTTTGTTTTCTTCACTGATGTATCCCAAGGACCTAAAACAGTGCCTGGCACATGGTGGACACTAATAACTATTTGTTAGATGGATGAATAAAAATGATTTTTCAGCAAGACTGTTTAGAGACTCCCAAATTTGTCCAAAAGACTAGAATTCATGCTTACATGTCAAAATCATGGTAATGATTAACTAGAATAACTCCATGAACAACTTTTACTGATTTATATGTTATCTTAGTGGCCACTATTAAATTAGTTGATTAGTTCTATTTTGATGCTTCGCCCTTTAGTTTTATAAGGGATGGCTACTGTTTCATGATAGGTGGTATTTGTTGAGCTGAAATATTATGCTTGTGTTTTCTCTTTTGCTTCCTATTTTTTTCTTTACTCATATTGATGTGCTAACATCTTTGATATATTCAGCTAAGTAAGTAAGGCATAGCTGAGTCAGTGGTATGTTTCTTTAATGCCCTCATATCTGATGGCTAAAGCACATGGCTCTCAGATCAACTACTACCCTCAAATATCATCACGATTTGCACTTATTGGAGATTTCTGTCATGAATTGACAGTGATTCAATACCAGCCAGAGAATTTCAACAGGATAGCAAAAGGACATGTTCATTAACCATTTTTCTAGATCCTCCAAGATCTCTCCCTTTATTAAGTAAAATCAGGAGAAAGCAAAATACTTAGTACTACATTATCTCAGCTGCTGCTCCCTTCCCACAGAGCCATAATTTAGCTATGAGCTTTCTGACCACACAGTGTATAGAGGTGAGTGGAAGAGTCCTCTTTGAATATTTAAAGCCATTAAACAGAAAGCGTTATTCTGTTATCCAACATACCGTACTCAAGAAACCACATCATAAATTTCTCCTGGAAATTATTTCCCGGAAAAGAATTTTTCTTTAGTCAAGTGTGCATGTGTGTGTGTGCGTGCATGTGCGTGTGTGCGTGTATGTGTATATGCGGGCGGGCACACGAGTGTGCTTGGTGAGGAAGGGCACCATGTAACCCAACATACTTTCCTCTTTGCCTTAGTTACCTAGAGACTGAAAGCCAAAATCAACCTTCAGCAACACTAATTAACTCCTCTTAGAGAGTTCCGGGAAGGCCTGCTTCCCTGCTTCCCCAGATGGTCTCTGTTCTGTTTCTATCTTTAATTGTCCTGTTTGATATGATTTTTCATCTTGTAAGTCAGCTGAAATCCTTTTTTGGAAGATGTGAGATATAATCTGAATTGTGGTCAGTTCCTTTGGTCTAGGCTCTCACTTCTTGGGTGGGAATTTGAGAATCTCTGGAAGTAATAATAACAGTAAAGATGGACTTTTCACTTCCTGGCTCTGGAAAGTAAAGTGTTAAACGTTCAGTTCTCCAAAATGTTCTTCACATAAATTTCTGCTCTCAGCAAGTAAGTGGCAAATTCAGGATTCTAACTGCAAACTGCCAGATTCTGAAGCCTGTGTATCTTAGGATGGGACAACGGAGAAGAAAGAAGCACCATCCATGTTTTCCTGGCTGTACTGACTCAAGAAGGGGAGATTCCCAGGCTCCGGGCCTCACTGGGCCCTTCAGAGCATCTCCCCGTCCCCCAGAAACTCTGCCTCACTGCCCGATACCCAAGAGTAGACAAGGTGACGCAAGCTATAAGGCAAGGACTTGAAGGGACGTCCTCCACTGGACCCCTACTCTCGGCCTTCCCCCACCATGTCCCTACAAAAGGAAATGGAAAACAACCCTCCCTCTCCAGGTAGGGGCAATTACCCCGCAGGCTCAGGGGCCGGCATGGGGATTCTCCCCCTTGTCTCTCCAGCTTTGCTGGATCCTAGGGAAGATGAGAGCTACTGTAATCGTGGCTCTTGAGGGTAGGGTTGGGGTTTCACTTTGAGATCTCTATCCCCCAACTCCAGACGCTGTCCTAGTCCTTTGTGAATTACAAACAGCAGATTTCCAGTAGAACAGGCCTCGGTACTGGCCTCCAGCCTCCTCCTGCCCTGAACTTCCTCTCCGCCAATCATCCCCTCTCCCGACTTGGTTTGAATTTTCCCTTCACTGGATTTTAAATCTCAAACTCCAGCACCTCCACCCCAACCTCCCTTCATTTTTGTGTTGTTCTTTCTACTTCCCCGAATAGCATGGTATCATGCCAAGCCTTGCATCCCATACTTCAGCTATTAAGTTGTTGGCTAATATTACACAGTGGATTTTGATTCGGATCAGTTAGAGCTAATAGCAATTTTCGGTAAAATATTAACCAAACACACACAAAAGTCGCTCGTGTGGCTCCATCCTCTCCTTCAATAGGATTAATCGAGTTAGCTATTTACTCTTCCCACTACTCCAGTGTTTTCCCACCTTCCACTCCAAACAAGAAATTGACACTAAATTCATTTAATACAAATTTATATTATTGTCTGAGGCATTTTAAGCAATGCTTAATTTAATTTCCTTGTTTGGAGTGTGATATTGGAGAACAGGACCACAGAGTAATGTAAAAATGGGATTCGCACGTCCACCAGGCACCCAGCTATATTCTCCAGTGAGTCACAAGAGCTCTGTTTACATTCAATTGCAATTCAAATGTGCCAAATCATCTCTCTGTGTGCAGTAAAAAGAGAAGTCAGCCTCTGAAAGCAGATCATTCCACCCCAGGCTGTCAAACCCTGAGGGTTTGACCTTCAGGTTGTGGTACAAGTCCTTTTATTTGATTAGACTTTTGACAGGTCAAACATGTTGACTGTTCACATTCTCTTGGACTAGTAATCAGTGAGCTAGAGTTCTAGTCCCTTCTGCTTGGGGAGATGGAAGTAACCTTTTCTGAGCATCTACAATGTGCCAGGCATTAAAAAAAAAAAAAAAAAAAAAAAACCCCACCTAACAGTATCTCATTTTTAAGTGCCTCAAAAATCCTGTGGGTAAATGGGGTAAAAATCCCCATTTTACTTCTAAAAACCATGAGAAGCAGAGAGGATATGTCACTTGTCCAAGGCCACATAGCCAGTAAGTGTGCGTACAACCATATACCCCCATAGTGCTGGCATTTTGCACGATCTCTCAGACCTAAGTGCACAGGGTCACGCCAGTGTGGGGCAGTTTCTTAAGGCGTTAAGAATGGTGAGCTTCAGCCAGGCCACTGAGTCCCTGAACTGGTATACAGAACTTGTATGTATGTACACCTTTTTGAGGAGGGGGTCCATAGCTTTCTTCAGTTCTGAAAAGGCTCCATGATTTAAAGAATAATAAGCACTATTGCCCTGAGCTTTCCATGAGGACCAGTGCCTGAGGGCTTTGGGGCACTTAACACACATGCTTCTCATTCTGCACTTGGATTTGGCCAGATACTTTAGTAACAATCATACATCAACAACTACGATTTGTTGAGGACCTACTAGGTGCCAGCTCTGCTGAGTGCTCTCATTGATTGGCTGGGGCAGGGGTGGGGGAAGGGTACTGGCATTCCTTTTTAACATCTATTAATTAATTAATTTAGGCCACACCACTCCGCGTGCGGGATCTTAGTTCCCCAATCGGGAAACCAGGGATCAAACCTGTGCCCTCTGCAGTGGAAGCTTGAAGTCTTAACCACTGGACCGCCAGGGAAGTCCCAGCATTCCTTTTAGAGCCCTCAGTCTTGCCTGGTAGTAATAAGAACAGAGAGTCCCATACCTGCTGAGCATAGAGTGTGTCTAGGAATGTTTCTGGCCCCTTGACTGGAATAACCCCATCCAAGCAGGGCAGGGAGAAAAAGAAAGGTTGATGTGAGAGCCAGCAAGCTGGACGTCTGGCTCCTTTTCTGCCATCAACTCCAAATGGCTTTAGGCAGAATACTCTTGTTACTCTAATAGGCCTATCTCTAAAATAAAAATACCTAGCTCCCACTCCCCCTCTTAGTAAACCAACAAAACAAAACATAAAACAAACTTTAAAAATACGTGGGTATTACTTAAGATTGTGAAACTAATGAGCTCCCAGTCATCTAATGCAACTCAATTCATTTCACTGACATCTTGGAATACTTGTTTCCAGACATGCTGTGGGGATAAAATAATGAAGACACACCCCCTGGCCTCCACGGGATTAAAATCTAGTATGTATAGCAAAGCAAGTATATAAAATAGCTGTAGCACAGGTAGAATAGAGTAAACATTATATGAAAGCTATCAGTTCCTTGCTGTGGGGGGGGGGGTCAGAAGAGGGAAAAATATCTCCCTTGGGGAAGGAAATCAGGGAAGGCATTGGTAGGAGGTGGCATTTGAAGACTTGAAAGGATTTCATCAGGCAGAGGACGTTTTTGAAGGTTGCGTAAGGATGCTGCGTAAGGGCATGAAGGCTGCATAAGGGCATGAGAAATCTGGGGCATAGTTAGGCGATCAGGAACAGCCAAGAATGCCTAGACAGTGTGGGCCTGGTAAGCCTGCTGTGGAAGGCGGACTGCTAGGCTAGAGCGAGGGCCCAATGAATTTACATATTACCCCTAGAGAGTCTGATTTTTTTTTTTTTTTTTTTTTTTTTGGCCTAGCTGCGAGGCTTGTGGGATCTTAATTCCCCCACCAGGGATTGAACCCCAGGCCCAGGGCAGTGAAAGCGCTGAATCCTAACCACTGGACCACCAGGGAATTCCCTAGAGAGTCTGATTTAAAGGGCTCTATTGAAGATTGCCCTTTGGAATTTTTAAAATCCCCTTGGGTGATTCTAGTTTTGCAGCCAAGGTTGAGAACCCCTGGGCTAGGTGGTCTTCAAGGTCTCCTCCAGCCTCTGAGAGAATAGTGCCCTTTTTGAGAAAAGGGACTCTGTTTGAAAATGTGGGTGGCTGGTTGTAATTGCTAAAAAGCTGATTTAAAGTCCTTTGCCCTCAGGCAATGGGCTCCTGAATAACCCTGGAGGGTTGTTCTAAGAGTGAGCGTCCAAAGCCCAGATACATCCATAATGTCAGTGAGTTAAGTGGGCCTGGTAGGGACTGGCAATCTAGTAATCCCGCCCCGTCCAAAGGGGGCAGCCTCTACTTAGCTCCAGCTGAGTACTGCTAAGTAGGAACGTGGACCTGGGGTTGCCAAGGCTTGTGACTTTTCAAGAGAAGCCAGGAATCTGGCAAAAGATCCTGATTTTATTATGTTAGTAAAAAATACAAAATTGTGATAAAACACTATGCAAGCCAAGCAAACCATAACAGCAAGCCAGATTCAATCAGCAGGTCTTTGGGTTGATGCCTCTGACTTAGAGTTTTTATTATTAAAAAGAACTGGCTTTCTTTTTTATTAAGTGATTGCTACCTGACAAATGATCTTCAGAGAGACAACACTGTGTTGACTTCATGTGCTTTACTTTTTTTTTTTTTTAACTATAATATCTGGCTGAGGAGACATTAAAATCTCCCATGTGCATTTATCAACTAATGGTCAATATTATTTTAACTGTACTCACTTCTTCCCATATTATTTTCAAGCAACCCTCAGATATCATATTATCTTATCCATAAATATTGAAACATAACCATAATATGGTTATCACCCCTAAAAACAAGCATTTCTTAAAAATATCCAGTGTTCAATTTACAATCTCAAAATGTCATAATTTTTTAAAAAATTCAGTTTGTTTGAATCAGAATACAAATAAAGTCCACACATTACAGTTGATTGACATGCTCATGTTCGCTTTTGATACATTTTTGTACATTGATCCTGCTGAATTGGCTATTATTAATGTGTCTGTATGTAACCTTCCACTAAAGGATTTGTAAAAATGTAATGAAGGTTTACAAGGCCAAGCTCTGTGATTATGTTAGAAGTAAGTTTGATATAGTAAGTCTTATAAACAGCTAAATTCTGTCAAAGAAAAATCCATTTTTAATGCATGATTGAATATTGATAATTAATGGGAACTATGAGGAAGTCATATGCAAAGATTAATTACCAACTGAGCTCT
Organism: Mesoplodon densirostris; assembly: GCF_025265405.1. Classification (NCBI taxonomy): domain Eukaryota; kingdom Metazoa; phylum Chordata; class Mammalia; order Artiodactyla; family Ziphiidae; genus Mesoplodon; species Mesoplodon densirostris. The sequence goes on from NC_082664.1 coordinate 45,957,839, forward strand.
GAGAACATTTTTCTTCCTTTGTAATCTTACCTCCTGAGAGAAATAGTCTATATTGGTCCTAGAGTGAATTGACAGATATGTCCAGAAAGAAAAGTCACAGACTTTAATCTTTATTGGTCATGCTTAATTGGATGTACTATTATTTTTTATTTGCAGAGACAATATTTTTCAGTTAATTCTTTCTGCAATGCTGGAATGGGAAGGTGGGATCCTGAGGCCTTTCTCAGTGTACTGGATGTAGGGGGCTAGGAGTACCGGAGTTCCGATTATTTCTCCTTATTAGAAATGTTTGAAATCAACTCCTTCTGATGGAAAATCTGATTGTCTGAATCAAGGCCATCCTCTACAGGCCAACTCTCTTCATTGCTGACACTAAACTCTAACAAAAAGCGATGCTCTGAGCTTCTTGCTTCAGAAAGTAACTTGAGTGAAACTAACCCCTGAAATCCAAGTTCATTAAAGTAAGGAAAAATACTGTGAGTCCCTCAAATAAAAAGCCAGACAGGCATGGCTGTTTGCCCCTACTGGCACACACTATATTTGCATATCCACCTAGGCTTCTGTTAAGAGGCATCCGCAGGCCAGTCTGTGACTGGCAGCAGCTCAGATTCAGTTTGCAAAGGTGGCTGGTGGCCGGTGGCTAATTACATGTTTGATGAACTTGTTGTTAAGACAATGCCGCATGTGTCCTCCCCTGGCTGCAAATTGCCAGGTTACTGGAGAGTTTCCTGTATGGATACTAATTATGCCTAATTTGGTCCTGAGATTTCCTCATTTGTCTTTCTGTCACAAAGTTTGTGATTACAAATCACTCATGTTGATTGGGAGTGAGGCTAAATTTCTGATGGTTCACACATGTAATAAAGCCATTCATGAGACCAGCAGTGTTCGGTCGTCTTTCTAATGCATAGAACATCCACGGTTATTTGCATCCCTGAGAAAAGTTTGCTTTCTGTAGGTGTTTGTTTTCACAATGAATTAATTACCTGTAAAACATAAACAAAGCTTCCAAATGTGACACTGTGTGGAAAGGACAGCCATGTGCTACCTGGGAAGGGACAGCCGTTATGTTCCTGAGGGGTGTGCGTTTAACCCCCATGGTGGGGGGAATTGCTCCCCAAGGCAAGTGGGGACAGATGCCATCCTATGGTTCTCTCCATGTCGCGCCTGCCTGGGAGGCCCTGGAGAAGAGAGAGGGCTTATCTTGAATACCGGAAGTAGCAGGCAGCCCCTTGATGGCAGCTTCACTAACCAGGGGTTCTTGGGAGCCGAGAGCCCTACTGCCGGCCGGGTTTCTGTCTGTGGGTAGTGGGGACACAGGCGAGAGCTAAGGCCTTCAGGATGGGATTGGGGGCCCTCTTGCCCCTCTTCACATTTGCCTAATGATTGCACAGGCTCCGGACGCGCAGGCTCAGCGGCCATGGCTCACGGGCCCAGCCACTCCACGGCATGTGGGATCTTCCCGGACCGGGGTTCGAACCCGCGTCCCCTGCATCGGCAGGCAGACTCTCAACCACTGCGCCACCAGGGAAGACCTGCCTAACGATTTTTTCAAGGAGCCTGATTAAGACACCGACTCTCAAATATTTTTCTAAGACATCTCTCATACTTCTGCTCCCAAGAAAAAAGCCTCGGGCGTATCCCGGGTTCCAAGCCTGAGACTAAGGATGGCGTGTGGTGAAGAAGGTGAGGGAGGGAGGTAAGGAAGCATAGAGAGAGGGCAGAGGTGAAGATGGATGTGGATATGGTGAGGCCCTGGGGACAGGGGACAGAGGCAGGAACTGAGGGGAGAGGGTCCTTCCAGAGCTGACCTGGCTGCAGGGAATGTGACTGAGCAGTATTGGGCTGGTACTGCAAGGCATAACCCACCCAGGGAGAAAGTGGTCAGTGGAGGCCTGCTCCAATCCAGGTGCAGTGGCCAGGTCTGTCTCCTTATCCTTGGTCTCTGAGCTGGGCCTCATGTTTGCCATCTTTATCCATCTTTAATGAACTACAAGTGTTTGGAAACTGAGCCATGACTGGAGATCTACTTTTGAGAGGAGGCTTGTGCACTTCCTGTCAACTAAATCCCTAGATGTCTTGTGACATATTTTGAGTCAGTAAAGTACTAACTGCTAACTTGTTCTGATCTGATTTTATTTACATTTATCACCCAGGATATGGAGGCTACCTTTGCTGCTGAGTCCCAAAAGCCTTCTCTGTGACCACAAAAATCAGAACAGAGGGGTCTAAGGTTTCCCCAGCTGCCCACATTAGCACAACTGGAAAAATACCGTTCATTTGCTCTATACAGTCAATCTCTTTTCTAATAGGTGGTCATAGATTGATACAGAGCAACTGGAAACATCCATGTTACCCCAGAAATGAGAAAAACAATCCTGTTAAAAACTGATAACCCAGATAAGGTCAATATCCCTGGCCACCAAGATTAGCCAAGTGGGCACTCACAAGGTCATGGGAAAAAGCTCAGACAGCCTTGTTTTCCCTTAAGAATGGCAAGGGCCAAGTGACCATAATGTCTGTAATTGTGTCTCTCTCAGGTCCTTAGCTGACTCCACTAGAGTGAAACAGTCTGGGGGCAAACATCACAGCCTTCCTCCTGGCATCAATTCCTTTTATTTTTTTCTGTGCCCAGAATTTCCCTGGGCACTAGTGAGAATCTTGCAAGTAGAGAGAAACACCTTCTGAACAGTATAGGATGTACAAAAAAAGGACAAGGGAGGATGAGGGATGTTTGAAGTGCTTAAATCCCACACATAATTACTAAGAAGTTAGCATTTTTGCTGGGAAAATTAAAGAAATTAGACTCAAATATAATTTTTTTCAATGCAGAAGTGTAAATTTTGCACTTTACCATTTGATCAAAGGAAAGCCCACTGACAAAATGAGAGCTCTTAAAAATGCAGCGTGGGGGCTTCCCTGAAGGTGCAGTGGTTGAGAGTCCGCCTGCCGATGCAGAGGACGAGGGTTCGTGCCCCGGTCCGGGAAGATACCACATGCCGCGGAGCGGCTGGGCCCGTGAGCCATGGCCGCTGAGCCTGCGCGTCCGGAGCCTGTGCTCCACAACGGGAGAGGCCACAACAAAAATGCAGTGTGGGTTACTTTCATTAAAATGAAATTTATTGATAATCTAGCATGAGATTTAATAATCTAGCGTGAGATTTAATAAAGTCTTTACTTTTAAGTTAAATTTAAATTGATCTCACTGTCTATTTACTCATTCATCAGATATTACCAATTGGCTAATTTGTGCCAAGTTCTCATTTAGAAAATGTTATATGGTTCTTTTCTGAGAAACCTTGTTAATCATGTTTTACATTATTAAACTTTTTTAGAATGCAGTTCTTACCGTGAAAGTTCACTCTCTGACACTTAAAACTTTTTCCTTCATAGGAAGCTATGATGCTAGAGAGAACCCACGTGCCAGAAGCTAGTTCCCATCACTAAGATCAGTGTTGGAACTCTCTGCCTTGACTCTCTTAGGACCAAAGTGGAGGGCATGTAGGGAGAAAACTTTTCTTGTGTACCTATTATAGACCAGATGCTTTACAAAAATAATTCCATTTAATTTTAATTCTCACAACCCACAGATAGGTAAGATTTCCATTTATTTTTAATCTTTTATTTATTTTTGGCTGCGTTGGGTCTTCATTGCTGCGTGCAGGCTTTCTTTAGTTGCGGCGAGCAGGGGCTACTCTTCATTGTGGTGCATGGGCTTCTCATTGCAGTGGCTTCTTTTGTTGTGGAGCGCGGGCTCTAGACACACGGGCTTCAGTAGTTGTGGCACGTGGGCCCTAGGGCGCAGGCTCAGTAGTTGTGGCATATGGGCTTAGTTGCTCCATAGCATGTGGGATCTTCCTGGACCAGGAATTGAACCCGTGTCGCCTGCATTGGCAGGCGGATTCTTAACCACTGTGCCACCAGGGAAGTCCCAAGATTTCCATATTATAGTTCAAAACACTGAGGCCAGGAGGGATGATGAAACTTGTATGAAGTCAAGTAACTAGGAGGTACTGGCATTGCTGACCCTCACTGCCTTTCAGCACATCATCCATTTAATCAATACAGAACTTCCTTGAGCACCTACTGTGTGCTAGGCACAGTTCCTGGCACTAAGGATACGGTGGTGACAAAGTCTCTTCCTCATGGGGTCTCTAACCCGACGGTTGAGAAGGCAGTAAACAGACACATGATGTGATGTTGGGCAGTGGCGAGGAGATGAAGAAACGTGAAGCAGGGGGAGGGGATGGAGAATGAAAGCAGGGGGTGGCTCTTGAGCACCTGTCCATTCAGCGTCAGGCGTGTCTCCAGCAGAGTGCGTTGTGTTGCCAGTCTCTTTCCTGGACGAGAAGAGAACGGGCAGGGGTGCGTGTGGGCACACAAATGGGCACCTGCACTGCATGGAACGCTGGGAGTGAGGGCAGTGAAACAGAGAGAGAGGAGGAACAAGGAGACCAAGCAAAACTTCCAAAGGAGGCTTGTTCCTTGGGCATCAGCCTATTTGTCTCTTTATGTTCTCTTTCAACACTCCCAGCACACCCAATCTTCCTCACCTGCACTGTGACCCTTGCTACATCCTCTACGTCCTGGGCGATTCTCCTCTGAAGACGACCGTAGATATCACCACTGTCTCTTCCAGCCCCTTAGATGTCACCATTTCCTTGTGACCTTGCCTTGTCTCCTTTATAATACACATCCTGTGGTTCAATCCTCCAGGGTCCATTAAGTGACCACATGGTTAATTTTTTCTATACAAAGTTAGCTGGTTATGCATTTGTATTACATTTTGATAGGCTACAAATTTGCCTAAGGTTGAAATGTCCCAGGACTTTTTCTTGCCTTTACATTCACCTCTTTGGTGATCTCATCCGGTTTCAAGGCTTTTAAATGCATCTATAAATAGATAAATAGATAACTCAAATTTACATTCCGTGTAGATCACCCTCTCTGTCTCTCTGACTTTTCCACTGGGAAGTCTAATAAACATCTTAAGATGACAACTGTATGCCCAAATCCTGCTTTCCATCTGCAGCCTTCTCCATCTGGGTAAATGGCAACTTCATTTTCCCAGCTGCTCAGGACAACAAATTTGGGGTCATCTTTTACTCTTCCTTTATTCTAACACCCTGAAAGCATTGGTTCCCCTCCAAATAAATCCAGAATCTTTTCCCACCATTTCCTCTGCTACCACTCTGGTCTAAGGCATCATCATGTCTTGCTTTGGCTGTTCCAACAGCCTTCTACTCTTTCTTCCTTTGGTCTACTCTTAACTCAGCAGCCCGAGTGATCTTGTTAAAAAAGCAAATCAGATCAGCTGGTTCCTTGGATTACGCCCTCCACTGGCTTCCTCCTCACCCTGAGGAGTCAAGCTGGAAGCTGCTCTCTTCACCGCTGCTTTCTGGAAAAAAGCAAAACAAAAAACAAGCCTTGCCTGTTCTAGGCAACACCGTTTTGCGCTCCCTCGCTCTCTTGTGAGAGCGCCAGGGCTGCTGATGTTTTCAGGGCCACACCCTTGTTCCAGCTATCCTCACATGCTAATCAGCTGGTCATTTTAAAGTTGGTCAAGGTTAGATTTGCTAAGCAATGTCTACCCCAGATCCTGGAACTCCCCCTCCCAGCCCTGGAAGATAAGACCTTCTAGTGGCTTTATGTAAGGAGAGATTGTCCCCTTTGTCCCCACCCAGATAGGAATCACCACATTGTCACCATGCGGCAGCTCAGAACCCATACCTATAGGAAACACCTGTTTGTTTCAAGCAACATTTAACCCAGCAGCTTTCTTGTACTTGGGCCTTCAACTACTTTTTCTCTTTTTTCTTCCCTTTAAGAAAACTAAGTCTGTTTTAATTTTATGGGCTTGACAGAACTAGGACAATAGGACAATGTTTGCTCGGATCAAATTTTTTGTGCGAATTTTTTGGGCAGAATCAGTGTTTGCAAGAAGCAGATAAAACTTGACTGTTGAAGAACCTTGCTGTAGCAGGCAGCTGCCTGCCAGCAAATCTCCAGTTAACAACAGAGCTGGAGTCATTGTTAGCCAGGTGGGAGAGATGGTGGGGAAGAGAAAGCCCCAGAGCTTCCTTGTTAGGCTCTAAATGAATTGGTTGTTTAGCAATTACTGTTAGACAGCAGATCTGAGTACATGAGCTTTCTAAAGATAACATCTCAACTCGGTTTGCCCTCCTTACACAACACGGGTGCATATGCATCAAGGAAGCCCCACAGCCCCGAGATATTTTATTCACCTCACACTCGGAGGAGTTCACTGACTGGAATTCAATAGAAGCTGTTCTCTGTGTGAAAGTAATTTCAGAAAGTAATCTAGTTTATGGAAATGAAAGGCATCAAAACACAAAAAAACACTGTTTCTCTACGAGTACTTTGCCTCAAATATTTGACATGGAAATTTGTATAATCCCTCTGGGGGCACGTGGGTTTCACCAGTGTTAACATCTTTTGAAATGAATTTCACAAATGTTTATTTGCTGTGCCAGGCTGATAAATAATTTAGAATATCGAGGCATCTTACCAGAATCAAACTGAATGATATGTATCTCAGATGATTGTGGAGGTTAAAGGGTGTGAATTTTAATTGGGTATTGGGGGTGACGTCACTTTCAAATACCGCCCCCGGGGAGCAAAGGTGTCACTTAGCTGCTCTGGGTCCCCAAATCTCCTTGCTATATAATGCACCTCAGAATTGACAACGGATGGTCCATTGCCACATTCTGCTTTTATTTCTCACACAGGGAACAAGTCTTATGGCACCTGCCCGGAGGGAGAGGGAGGGGAGGGTACTGAAGCAATGGGCAGGCTCAGGTCTGATGTGGGCATCTAGTGGAACAGGGAGAGCTGCGTCTTGCCAGTCCTGAAGAAAAGAGCAGGTGCAAGATGAGCAGAAGACAGGCCTTAGGTTAGAACAGAATCAAGGAGGAGAGAGAGAGGGAAGCTTATGTTGTCCATCATCTGAACCTGAGTGTCTATGGAAACCCCCTTTTCTTCCTTTGGGGGAACACTGGCTTGTCATCTTAGAGAACCCCCCATGGTTCTGTGAGAACCCTTCCCCCTCATGCAGGAGGACCCTCATAATGAGGGTCCTTCCCTGGAGCCGTGGTCCCCAGTCCAGTTTAGATTTGCACAATCTTCATGGCACATCCAGTGGTTCAACACTGCTGTTTTACAGGTCAGCTGCTTGGCTGCGTCTGCATGGTGGGTGAAGAGAAAAGTTTGTTGCAGACCAAGGTTGCTGCTCTTTGGCCCAGCATCCTCCCTGCCCCAAATCACCTTTCTCAGGCTAGATGGTCTCTAAATGCTGATGGCTGTCCCCAGGCCAGATGGGGGGGGGGCTCTGCTAGAGCAGGGAGCCATGAGCCTTATAGAAGCCCTAAAGCAGGGGGTACACAGACCCTGAAGAGTGGTGGAAAGCATAAACGGGAGAGTGGGCTTTACAACACCTCCACCCCATGGCCTCTTTTCTGAGTGTGTCCTGACTTCCGTCCTACTGCTGGTGAGATACCTCCATCTGGAGGCCTTATGAGCACCTCAAACTCTATAGCTTCCACCCAAGCCTGTTCTTCTTCCTGAATTTCCAACTCTTTATGATACCAGTCATCAAATCTAGAACCTCAGCATGGTCATTGACTCCTGTCTCGCCCTTTGCTCCACCTTCATTCAATCACTTGCTGAGTTCTATTGACTCTACCCCATGTAGAGTCTTCTATCTACTAGTATTATTCAGCACGGCATGGTGGGTAGAATACTTCTTCATTTTGTGGGACTGTCCTATGCATTGCAGATCATTTAGCATTCTCGATCCCTGCACACCAAATGCCAGTAATGCCCTCCAGTCACTGTGACAATCAGAAACAGATCTAGACTTTCCCAAATATCCCCCAGGCTCAATGTCATCCCAGTTGAGAAACACAGGAAGTGTCACTACCCTGGATTCTGGCAATTTACTTTCATCGGAGATGTTGGGTTTTGCATGCTCTAATTGGCCTTCTCACTCCTAATCTCTCCTTTCTCCAATCCATTTTTCACAAAGCTGTTAAGTAATGTTTCTAAAGCACACCTCTGATTAAATTACTCCCTGTTCAAAACATTGAGTAGCTCTCTACTGCCTCTGTAATAAAATCTAACTCCTTAGCCTTGAATTCAAGGCTGTATAAATTGGCCTTCACATTCCTTACTCTCTACTGTTTCCTTTTCAATTGACTAATGCTGCATCATAAACTACTCAAATCTTAGTATCTTCAACCAATTTTATTTTTATTATAGACCCTTGGGTCAGGAATTTGGGCAGGGTTCTGCTGAGCAATTCTTTTGTTCCATGTGGTGTCAACGGCGGGTGCTTGGTGGTATCAGCTGGGAGCTGGTCTGGTCAGGAGGATCCAAGATGGCTTCCCTTATGCATGTCCTGTCATCTCAGTGTAGACAGTGGGCAGGCTAGGCTCAACTGGTTTCCTCTCCTCCATGTGGTCTCCACTCCCCAGAGAGGGAATGGAACTTTTTCCATAATGGCTCAGGGCACGAGAGGAAGGCAGCAGAGACTTCCAGTCCTCCTAAAGGCTGGACCCAGGGCTGGTGGAGCAGTCATAGAGCCTGCTCAGACTCACAGGTGTGTGTGTGTGTGTGTGTGTGTGTGTGTGTGTGTGTGTGTGTGTGTGTGTGTGTGTGTGTGTGTGTGTGTGACACAGACCCAGCTCCTGATGGGAGGTGTCTTAAGTATTTGCAGTGGACTCGAATCCTCCACGACAGGGTAGATTAACTGTATGGGTGATATTATAGCACAGATGTCAAGCTGCAGCTTCCACCTTTACAATTCTACAAGTTTCTTTCAGACCCTGTTGTCAGCATAGCCCTGAAGTGGAAAAAAAACTTCACTTCTCCCCTTATTTTACCTCTGCCCTTTATCTAGTCCCCCTTAATTGACCTACTCTTATCTTCTGCTTTGGCAAAGCTTGAATCAATGAGATATCATGGCCAGACCCAGGACACCACTGGACAATGGAGTCTAGAGAAGCTCTGCCTAATAGGAATATAATGCAAGCCACATGATTTACTTTGTTTTCTAGGAGCTACACTAAAAAGTAAAAAAGAAACAAGTGAAATTAATATATTTTACTTGATGCAATACATGAAGAAATTATTTCAACATACACAGGCACGTCTAACTTTCTTGTGCTTTGCAGATATTGTATTTTTTACAAATTGAAGGTTTGTGGCAACTCGGCGTTGAGAAAGTCTATTGGTGCCATTTTTCCAACACCACTGGCTCACTTCGTGTCTCTGTGTCCCATTTGGTAATTCTCGCAGTATTTCAAACTTTTAAATTATATTTATTATGGTAATCTGTGATCAGTGATCTTTGATGTTACTACTAAGACTCACTGAAGGCTCAGATGATGGTTAGCATTTTTTAGCAGTAAACTATTTTTAATTAAGTTATGTACATTGTTTTTAAAGATATAATGCAATTGCACACTTCATAGACTACACTACAGTATAAACATAATTTTTATATACCCTGGGAAACCCCAAAAATTCACGTGATTTGCTTTATAGCCATATTTGCTTTATTGCGTGGTCTGGAACCAAACTCCAAGGTATGCCTATAATCAACCAATAAAATTATTGAGATATTTTACATTCTTTTTTTATATGGAATCTTCAAAACCCAGTGTGTATTTTACACATACAGCCTGTTTCAATTCAATCCACCTCTCAAGTGCTAGTGGCTAGCAGCTACTGTATTGGACAGTGCAGGTCTAAAGCCCTGTCACTGGTATTTGCCCCACCCCATCCCCCAAAAGAAAAAATGCTCTTAAAGTGGACTTATGCTAGAATAAACACTTAGGCATCCTTGAAGGAGGCAAGCCTCCCAAGGATGTACAGATGAAGGAGAATCCTCCCTTGTTGCTTGGGTGGGAGTGGGATAGATTGAAGCCTATTGGTACATTTTTCTACAAGCTACCATCACGTTCTCCCTCAGTGGTTGTCTTTCCAAGTCGGACCCTCAGTCTCTCTATCTTAGCTAAGGAGCTAAGATATTCATTTCAATTTAAATAAGAGTCTGCTTTACCAAAGGATTCACTTCAGAATTGCTTAAGCCTGAGCATTTCTCTTGTGTATTTCAAATACATCCATTTATTTTTAAAAGATTTAATCACATTTCACCAACATCTGTTGAATGAAATAAATTGTCCCTACATGTGAAGCCTTCCTAAAAGTTGAATTGGGGATGAGCATGAGCACAAGAGGAAATACTCATAGAATGTTAGGGCTGTAAGAAAACTTGGAGCTCACAGAATCTAGTCCAGGGATGGCAAATGCAGGCACCTGGGCCATCACTTTTCTTGGCAGACGTGCAAGATGACCTGCCCTCGTGACAGTCCCGTGTAGCCCCAGGCATCTACACCTCCCTGTAGGCAGCTGCTACCAACAGATCACCAGTAGTGTTGAGATAAAATCTGTTATCTCTGTTCTGACAATTTGTAGGGAAGCTGTGGGATTATCTGTTGGGCTTCCACCAGTGTTCTGAAACTCACCTGGGCCCTCTACCCAGGGTTGATTGATCTAGTGTGGACACCTGACCTAAGGTGAGCCAGAGTGGCCCTAACCAAGATTCCGCATTTAGACCAAGAGCACATCCTGGTGGCTGAAACTGTGAGAAGGAAAACTCATGAGCTGTCTGGGCTCCGCTTTATCATCCAGGTAGGATGGAGCCGTTACTCTGAGGAGAGCAGAGATGACAGAACAGAGCTCTAGAGGTGTCCCCTGGGCCCCTTAGTTGTTCAGCTCTCCCTTGGTTCCACGATACCATGGTAAACATCCACTAAATTATCTTTACCTTTAGAATGAGTATGACTTGGCTTCTCTCATTTGTAAATCTAGACTCATAACTACACAGGTCCCCATGCTTAGGAAGGCACTGATCTTGGTTTTAGGCTCTTTCTTGGTTTTAGGCTCTTTAGAATTTCATCTTGAAATTCTTAATTTTTGAATAAGGGGCCCTGCATTTTCATCTTGTATTGGGCCCCGTAAATTATGTAGCTGATCCTGCAAATATACCTTAATTTCACAAGAGGTAGTAATTGAGACTGAGATGAAGTCAGCAATTCGTTTAAAGTTGCAGAGCTGGTTACAGAATCCATTTTCAGTCCACTGGAGTCCAGACTGGCAGTGAGAAACTGATACAAACCTGTGAAAAGGCAGGGAGGGGTATAATTTTGTTTCTAGTGCTTCTTGCATGATGCAGACATGCCCTAATCCCAAACCTTAAGGGCCATTGTTTTGCTGCTCAATTTTCCTATAAGTAAGAAGGAGAAAGGGTAGGTAGAAAAAGGTTGGCTGGTGTCACAGAGCAATCGTTCTGAGAGAAGGAAGCATTTGCCATGTTGCCAAAGCCAACCTAATTTCCCAATTTCCCAAAGACCCAATTTCCCCAGCTGCTTTGTTGACATAGCAACAGTGAATTCTGAAAGAGCTGTTATAATATTAATATGTATTTCATGGTGGGCTTGCCCTGTGTTCTTCTCTAACCTTGTGGTCCAGGTCTGAAAAGAAGTGCTTTTGGCAGCTGGCCACTGAAAACAAGAAACCCAAAGCCCAGTTCTCCCAGTGGGATGAGAAGTAAGGAGCAGGTGCCTCCATCAGCACATTTAGATAAGTGGTGGAAAGGTGGGGTACCCCAGTCCCCCAGGCTTCTCAACTTTCCCCAGAGTGAAGAGGCTGACCATGTAGATATTTTAAGTGAAAGCTGCACCTTGGGATACATTTCCATCCTCCTACTACTCAGGGTGTTAAATGTAGCACCTGTGAGCCATTGTGTAGAAAATCAATTATACCTTGAGCCCAGTGATAAGAATTCATCCCCCGTGAGCTCAATTTTCAAATGGCTTCAAAAGGCCTCCCACCTCTTTCCCTTTTTCCAATGCAAATGAGCGACACTGGAAATTTGCATGCCAAATTCCAACAAGGGTTTCAAGCGAGTAAATGGTCATATTTATTAGTAATAGCAGTAGTAGAAGAGTAAGAGGTATTTAATAAATGTATGTTGAATATGTAGCATTTCTATAGCACTTAACAGTTTTTAAAGCTTTTTTTTTTACCCCCCGTACATCATCTACTTGATTCTTTTTTTTTTTTTTTTTTTTTGCGGTATGTGGGCCTCTCACTGTTGTGGCCTCTCCCGTTGCGGAGCACAGGCTCCGGACGCGCAGGATCAACGGCCATGGCTCACGGGCCATGGCTCACGGGCCCAGCCGCTCCGCGGCATGTGGGATCCTGCCAGACCGGGGCACGAACCCGTGTCCCCTGCATCGGCAGGCGGACTCTCAACCACTGCACCACCAGGGAAGCCCCATCTACTTGATTCTTAAACGAGCAAACAAACAAACCCAAAAGCCCTGTGATGAGGACAGAGGGGAATTATCCCCATTTTACTGATGAAGAACATAAGGCTCAAGAAAGATTTTATCTTGCTCAATGTCACACAGCTGAGTCATAAGTGTCAGAGTTATGATTAGAACTTGAGTTTGACTCCCAGCTAGCACTGCCTTACTGCTGTGCCACGTTGCCTCATGGTATTTCAGAAGGGACAGGGAGGACAAAACAGAAGTTGTATTAAGTGATTGCAGGAAAGTTCAATCAATAATAGCTAAAATGTATTACTAGGCTTACCAGGTGTCTGTCGTGGATATTAACTCATTTAATGATTTTAAACTTTTTAGTTTGGGGTAGCTGTAGATGCACACGCAACTGTGGGAAATAAGAAGAGGGTCTTTTCCAGTGGTGATGTCTTGCAGAACTACAGAACAATGTCAGAACCAGGATATTGACATGGACACAGTCGAGATATACAATATTTCCATCACCCCAGGATCCCTCATGTTGTCCTTTTATTCACACCTACTTCACTCTCACCCCCATCCCTCCTTAACGCTTGACAGCCACTAATCGGATTTCCATTTCTATAAATTTGCTATTTCAAGATTATTACATAATGGAATTATACAGCATGCACTCTTTTGTGGTTTTTATTCCCCCACTCAGCATAGTTGTCTAGAGATTCATCTGGGTTGTCTCATGAATCAGAAGTTCATTCCTCTTTATTGCTGAGTTGTATTCCATGGTACGATGCTCCAAGTTTGTTTAACCATTCACCTCTTGAAGGACAATCTGGGTTGTTTCCAGTTTGGGGCTAATATGAAGAAAGTTATTATGAACGTTTGTGTATAAGTTTGTGTGTCTTCATTTCTCTGGGGAAAATACCCAGGGTTGCAATTATTGGGTTGTATGATAGTTAGGTGTTTAGTTTCTTAGGCAATTGCCAAGCTGTTTTACATTCCTACCAGCAATACATGAGCAATCCAGTTTTTCCACATCCTTACCAGCATTTGGTGTTGTCACTATTTTTATTTATTTTTATACTTATTATTTATTTACTTATTTACTTATTTATTTTTATTTTTGACTGTGTCAGGACTTAGTCGTGGCACACGGGATCTTTGTTGCGCCATGCGGGATATTTCATTGTGGCGCGGTCTCTTTGCTGCAGCATGCGGGCTTCTCTCTAGTTGTGGTGTGTGGGTTTTTCTTTCTCTACTTGTGGCACACGGGCTCCAGGGCGTGTGGGCTCTCTAGTTGAGGCGTGCAGTGTTAGTAGTTGTGGCGCCTGGGCTTAGTTTCCCTGTGGCATGTGGGATCTTAGTTCCCTGACCAGGGATCGAACCTGTGTCCCCTGCATTGGAAGGCAGATTCTTTACCACTGGACCACCAGGGAAGTCCCTCACTATTTTTATTTTAGTCTTTCTGATAGGTGTGTACTGATATGTCATTGTAGTTTTTTTTTGCATTTCCCCAATGCTGTTGAACGTTTTTTCATGTGCTCATTTATTTGTATATCATCTTTGCTAAAGTATCTCTTCATGTCTTTTGCCCATTTTCTATTGGATTGTTGTTCATTTTCGGTTTTATTTTATTCTTCTTTACTGTTGAGGTTTGCGTTTTTGAGTTTTACATGTTCTAGATACTGGTCCTTTATTGGATATATGATTTGCAATGTTTTCTTCCACTCTGTAGCTTGTTTTTTTTCATCATCTTAGCAGGGTCTTTTGCAGAGCAGACTTTTAAATTTTGATGAAGTCCAGTTGATTAATTTTTCCTTTTATGGATCATGCTTTTGGTGTCAAGTATAAGAACTCCTTGCCTAGCCCTAGATTTTATCCTATGTTTGTTTCTAAAAGTTTTATAGTTTCCATTTTACGTTTAAGACCGTGATCCATTTTGAGTTCATTTTTATATAAGATGTGACACTGAAGTCTTTCTTCCCCCTCATTTCCTATGGACATCCAGTTCCTCGAGCACCAGCAACCTTGAAAAGACTCTTTTCCTGTATTGAATTTGTTTTTAACCTTTGTCAAAATTCAGTTGGGTATATTTGTGTGAGTCTGTTTCTAGGTTCTCTGTTCTGTTTTGCTTAATTTTTTTTTTTTTTAAGATGTTGGGGGTAGGAGTTTATTAATTTATTTATTTACTTTTGCTGTGTTGGGTCTTCATTTCTGTGTGAGGGCCTTCTCTAGTTGTGGCAAGCGGGGGCCACTCTTCATCGCAGCGCGCGGACCTCTCACTCTTGCGGCCTCTCTTGTTGCAGAGCACAGGCTCCAGACGCGCAGGCTCAGTAGTTGTGGCTCACGGGCCTAGTTGCTCCGTGGCATGTGGGATCCTCCCAGACCAGGGCTCGAACCCGTGTCCCCTGCATTAGGAGGCAGATTCTCAACCACTGCACCACCAGGGAAGCCCCTGTTTTGCTTAATTTTTAACAACCCTTTGCAATAGATGCTATTGCTATCTCTACTTTACAGATGAAGAAACTAAGGTACAAAGTTGGAAGCAAGGTTTCTATCATCCACTTTTCTACTGTAAGGGGCAAGCAATGAACACTTTCGAACACTTCTGCTTATAATGAGAGAAAGCTATATTAAAGGTGGGCTCAATTACATTACAATTTACTCTATAAAGAGTCAAATCAGAAAGAAACGTCTGTGCTTCCTTTGGAGACATCCTCATCCAGCTCATCAGAAGAGCGTTAAGAAACAAAAGAACTAAACTTGGACACAATAAAGTGACTGCCAACTGGATTTATCATTCTATTTAGCTCAATAAACATTACTTTGTTGCCCTAATACAGTAAAGAGAACCATGATTTGTTAAATAAACTAACCAAGTGAAGAAAAAAACTGTCAATAGGGAGCTCTTTACCTGTTGACAGACAGCTGTGATGTGAGACCTGGCAGCACATCCCGATTACTTGAGAGCCTTTTTAAAAATGCCGATTCCCAAGCCACACACTACAGCTCCTCTAGCTGAATCTCCAGACTTGAGCTGCTTCTATTTGTATTTATTTACTTACTTTTGCCTGTTTGTGCATGGTTTTACAATTCTCTGGGGAATTTTTATGCAGCTGGTCATTGGATGGGCGAGAGGACTAAAATAAGTTTTAAAAAAAGTGACAGATGCTGTTAGAGAGGAGTCCAAGGCCCATTTTGAGAAACTGAGATGACATGGAGAACCGTTTTATAGTGTCCTCTGTTTGGTATTATAGGAAAAAAGAGCTTCCAAAAGTTGCCCACCAGCTTCTTACTGATATCCAGGATTGAGTGTGATTGCTAGAGATTTAATTGAGTTTTAATTTAATAAAGATAGCTCTGCAGGGTCAAAAAGCATGGTATGGGCCATCAAATATTCTATTGTGGTATGCAACTGAATCCTGATGTAAAAAACATCTGGCTTGGATAGCTGGATCATGTAGGAAGTCCCCGATGAGGACTGTGTCATCATGTGAACTACTGACAATCTGGAATTCATCAAACTGGAGTTGGAAAACTCTTCCAGAATGCTCCACAAGGGCCTGTAGACAGAGAGTTCCTGCAGGAGCACAGGGGAAAGACCTGATATTCTTTTTTTTTTTTTTTTTTTTATTTTACAAATTTAATCAGTTATACATATACATATGTTCCCATATCCCCTCCCTTTTGCGTCTCCCTCCCACCCTCCCTATCCCACCCCTCCAGGCGGTCACAAAGAACCGAGCTGATCTCCCTGTGCTATGCGGCTGCTTCCCACTAGCTATCTACCTTACGTTTGGTAGTGTATATATGTCCATGCCGCTCTTTCACTTTGTCGCAGCTTACCCTTCCCCCTCCCCATATCCTCATGTCCATGCTCTAGTAGGTCTGTGTCTTTATTCCTGTCTTACCCCTATGTTCTTGATGACATTTTTTTCTTAAATTCCATATATATGTGTCAGCATACAGTATTTGCCTTTCTCTTTCTGACTTACTTCACTCTGTATGACAGACTCTACGTCCATCCACCTCATTACAAATAGCTCAATTTCATTTCTTTTTATGGCTGAGTAATATTCCATTGTATATATGTGCCACATCTTCTTTATCCATTCATCCGATGATGGACACTTAGGTTGTTTCCATCTCCGGGCTATTGTAAATAGGGCTGCTATGAACATTTTGGTACATGTCTCTTTTTGAATTATGGTTTTCTCAGGGTATATGCCCAGTAGTGGGATTGCTGGGTCATATGGTAGTTCTATTTGTAGTTTTTTAAGGAACCTCCATACCGTTCTCCATAGTGGCTGTACCAATTCACATTCCCACAAGCAGTGCAAGAGTGTTCCCTTTTTTCCACACCCTCTCCAGCATTTATTGTTTCTAGATTTTTTGATGATGGCCATTCTGACTGGTGTGAGATGATATCTCATTGTAGTTTTGATTTGCATTTCTCTAATAAGTAAAGATGTTGAGCATCCTTTCATGTGTTTGTTGGCTGTCTGTATATCTTTTGTGGAGAAATGTCTATTTAGGTCTTCTGCCCATTTTTGGATTGGGTTGTTTGTTTTTTTGCTATTGAGCTGCATGAGCTGCTTATAAATTTTGGAGATTAATCCTTTGTCAGTTGCTTCATTTGCAAATATTTTCTCCCATTCTGAGGGTTGTCTTTTCGTCTTGTTTATGGTTTTCTTTGCTGTGCAAAAGCTTTGAAGTTTCATTAGGTCCCATGTGTTTATTTTTGTCTTTATTTCCATTTCTCTAGGAGGTGGGTCAAAAAGGATCTTGCTGTGATTTATGTCATAGAGTGTTCTGCCTATGTTTTCCTCTAGGAGTTTGATAGTGTCTGGCCTTACAT
Organism: Mesoplodon densirostris; assembly: GCF_025265405.1. Lineage (NCBI taxonomy): Eukaryota > Metazoa > Chordata > Mammalia > Artiodactyla > Ziphiidae > Mesoplodon > Mesoplodon densirostris. The sequence goes on from NC_082664.1 coordinate 45,975,044, forward strand.
TTAGGTCTTTAATCCATTTTGAGCTAATTTTTGTGTATGGTGTTAGGGAGTGATCTAATCTCATACTTTTACATGTCCCTGTCCAGTTTTCCCAGCACCACTTATTGAAGAGACTGTCCTTTCTCCACTGTACATTCCTGCCTCCTTTATCAAAGATAAGGTGACCATATGTCCGTGGGTTTATCTCTGGGCTTTCTATCCTGTTCCATTGATCTATCTTTCTGTTTTTGTGCCAGTACCATACTGTCTTGATTACTGTAGCTTTGTAGTATAGTCTGAAGTCAGGGAGCCTGATTCCTCCAGCTCCGTTTTTCGTTCTCAAGATTGCTTTGGCTATTCGGGGTCTTTTGTGTTTCCATACAAATTGTGAAATTTTTTGTTCTAGTTCTGTGAAAAATGCCATTGGTAGTTTGATAGGTATTGCATTGAATCTGTAGATTGCTTTGGGTAGTAGAGTCATTTTCACAATGTTGATTCTTCCAATCCAAGAACATGGTACATCTCTCCATCTATTTGTATCATCTTTAATTTCTTTCATCAGTGTCTTATAATTTTCTGCATACAGGTCTTTTGTCTCCTTAGGTAGGTTTATTCCTAGATATTTTATTCTTTTTGTTGCAATAAGACCTGATATTCTTGATAGAAGACTCTCTTATAAATCCCCTCAAGGAATCTCTGAAGGTAAATCTATGCAGATCCAAATTATACCTAAAGGATCACCCAGGAAGGCAGAAGAAAGGGATCAAAATGGGACTGGCTTGTCAGTAGCAAGAGCAAGAAGTGACAAGGGAGGGACACCACTGAAGGGGTATGTGCAATGACAAAGGTGTTCTTTGTGTGTGGGAGGGATTATCCATGAGAGTTTATATTTCTTTTTTCTTCCCCTAAAATTTAACTTAATTCTGTTCTATTATTTTTATATTGTACTATATTTGTGTGTGGGAGGATGTAGATAGGGTTTATGTAAATAGTTAGCTACCGTATGTGATATGGGACAGCTGTGGTTCTCTTGCATTCACTCATTCATTCATTCATTCATCCATCCATCAAACATATGTTTATTAAGTATCTACCGCATGCCAGTCACTCAGCTAGGCACATGGATACAGAAAGAAGAGACACTGTCCCTAAATTCGGTATACTGGGGAGGTAAACAAACAGGTCGTGATAATCGAACATGACAAAAGCTATGGGAGAATATGCCTTGGTAGCTCTGGGGGCTCCAGGGAAGAGCACTACCCAAACATATATCCCACAGAACAGAAATTCCACTATGGAGTTGTATTGTCTTAGGTTAAGGGAGCCAGCCTTCTTGAGAAGTCCTCTGTTAGAAGGGATGTCTTACCTTGTGTTCTCCCAAAAAGGAGAGTCTGAGATAAGGGCTTATGTGCAGGTTGTTTATTTTGAGATGTGAACTTAGGAATCTGGAGTGGGGGAAAGTCAATCCAGGGTTGCATTAGGGGGCTGGTTATCACTGTTGGTAAATGAGATCAGCCCCCCGGGGGAGTTTCGGAAGAACCATGTAGAGGACGGGGGAGAGGGGAGTTTTACCCACTGGCTCTTATCTCCATTGGTCAAAATTTGCTCTGGGGAGTGCCAGCGCCCTCACACTCCAGATCTGTGCGTGGTTATATTAGAGTGGCCAGGCTGGTCCCCACAGGCAGGGAGGGAGAGGAGACCTGGGCAGAAAGCAGGAGAAAGGAGGCACAGCTGAGGAAAGGGACTGTTGGGCAGCAGCTGGGTGCAGGTGTGCCACAGTAACCACTGGAGCAAAAAGGTGCCCTTAGTCTATATGAGAAAGGGCACAAAAGCTGTCTGGCAAAAAGGAAGTGTTATCTGAGGAGAAATAAGTCATTATTACTTTAGGTTAGTGTCAGTCGCTGAAGACATGTATTCAACTATGATCAAGCATTTATCAAGAGTGCCAGGTTGCTCATTCAGGGTCCTGAGAAAACAGAGTAGAGGGCAGTAAATTTTGATAAGTCAGTGGGAGGAGAACAGTTTGATGATGGAGAGGGAAGACCCAGGAGGCCAACTCAGGTCACCAACTGCCTGAGGAGGGCATGGAGAGAAGCCTGGGGTCTCTTGTGAAAAGGAAGAGAAAAGCACCCAAAGCAAATCTCTGCCACTTTACTCAGGACTCAGGGACTTCAAGAAGAGGTAGGCTGACAAGTCTTCGAGAAGTCTGAGAAGCTTGCATCCTCAGCATATTTTTTGAACTAATGCCACATTGCAAACCCAGGCCATTGCACATACTTGAAACATAAGACATGTTTCCCCAGAAGGCAAGGCCAGTTTCTACAAAGATTGGTCGTAATGAATAGCCTTCTCATTGCTTCATCAAACTTGGGTTTCATTGGAATTGAGTTACACTATTGCTGCTTTGAACATAAAATATTCCTCAGCTGGGAGCTAACAAGCCAGCTCTGTGGCTGGAACCCTGCGCTATAATACAATAACTGTCAGAACCACTAGGCATTAGTTCTGACTCTTCTTTCCTTATTGTTGTTGGAAAATACCATAGTTGTGTTTAAGAATAAATGCCTGGGCTTCCCTGGTGGCACAGTGGTTAAGAATCCACCTGCCAATGCAGGGGACACGGGTTCAAGCCCTGGTCTGGGAAGATCCCACATGCCACGGAGCAACTAAGCCCGTGCGCCACAACTACTGAGCCTGTGCTCTAGAGCCCGCGAGCCACAACTACTGAGCCTGCGTGCCACAACTACTGAAGCCCGCACGCCTAGACCCCGTGCTCTGCAACAAGAGAAGCCACGGCAATGAGAAGCCCATGCACCACAACGAAGAGTAGCCCCCACTCGCCTCAACTACAGAAAGCCCCCGAGCAGCAACGAAGACCCAACAGAGCCCAAAATAAATAAATTATATAGCACAGGGACTCTTCTCAATACTCTGTAATGACCTATATGGGAATAGAATCTAAAAAAAGTGGATATATGTATATGTATAACTGATTCACTTTGCTGTACAGCAGAAACTAACACATTGTAAATCAACTATATTCCAATAAAAAAATTAAAAAATAAAAAACTGCAAGTAAAAATAAATGCCCAAGTGTTTTATCCCAGAAGGCCAAATATAGCCTGGAATTCTTCAAGCAGCCTGGGCCTCCACAATATCCCACGTGTTTTATTTTTCGCATGTGCAAACCTACAGAGATCCATATGCATGGGTTGTAATTCCTAAACCAGAAGAGGATAAAAGAGAGAAAATCATCCACAAGAAACAGAGTTTCAAATCTCCAGTCATAGATTTATTAATTAGAGCTGCCGTTTCTTGCATGCTTGCACTCTGTGCCAGGCCCCATATAACATGTATCTTCTTGTTTAATCCTCACCACAACAGCTTGAAGTAGGTGTCCCATTTCCCCATTTTTTTTTTAAATTGAAGTATAGTTAATTTACAATGTTGTGTTAGTTTCTGGTATACAGCAAAGTGATTCAGTTATACATATATATATTCTTTTTCATATTCTTTTCCATTATACATAGTTTATTACTGGATATTGAATCTAGTTCCCTGTGCTATACAGTAGGTCCTTGTTGTTTATCTATTTTATATATAGTAGTTTGTAACTGCTAATCCCAGACTCCTAATTTATCCTTCCCCATTTCCCAATTTTATAATCAAGAAAGCTTGACAGAGTAACTTGCCCAAGATCACACAGCTCGAAGGGGAAGATCCAGGACTCACACTTAGGTCTGATTCTGAAGCCCAGGCTTTGGACATTGAATTGGGAAAAAATGATTTTTATATACAAGAATAAAAATATCCCCCATGAAAACACCTTCTCTCCAAAAGGCTAAGAAGAGTTGAGACGTTTCTAGTAATTTGTCATAATTGCTTCGGATTCTCAGCCTCATGAGCAGAGAGGCTACCTTTTCTCTTTCTTGATTGTTCTTCTACAAAACCAGGCCACCTAGCCACCACTCCCCACCCCTCCCCCAAAGCACAACAAATTAGCCCTACACACTCCAGCTAATTATGCTGAGTTATTTAGGTCCTTTTAAATGCAGAGGGAGTGGTGGGGCCAGTCGGCCATGAAATATCTTCCTTCCATGAATATTCCTCTCTGGGGCTGAAGACTATTCTTGGCTGCCTAGTGCTGGCAACATAGTCTACCCTGAGCTGGGTGGAGACTTTTTCTTCTTTCTGACTCCAAAGGATGTTTGATTGCATCATCCCGTGGTGCTAAAAGGAGAAGGGACTGGGTAGATTAGTTGTGAGTTTTGACTGTTGTCTGTGGTTAGGCCATGGCATGATTGATTTGCCTCTCCTCATTACAACAGTTCCTCTTTCACACACGTGGATGCCTACCGAACCCTGCAGAGGCCACTCGTCAAGTAAAATGAGGCACTTGAAAACAACTGAATGAACAACCCCTCTTTTAAAAATTTGAATCGATTCTTTCATTTTGCCCTTGCTCTTGGTGGGTGACTTAGCATTTTAAATGCACACCTTTTCTCCATTATGCCCTCTTACCTGCTCACGGAGCCTTTCACCTCCTTCTTGTGGAGCACAATCGATATTCTGTTATTCTCTGTCATTTGGATGTTACTTTGTGCAAACAGTAGTTAAAGAAAAAAAATAACGTCAGGAGCTCTGCTGTCTACACAAATCAACAACAATGAGAAACAAGAAGTGGATTACTACCAAAATCCTTTTTGTTCTAAATTGTAATCAACTATATTGGATGCGAGGTTTGTCCATTTTAAAAATTTAATAATGGGTTTTGGTCCTCTTGGTTCTATAAAAAGGGCATTTATAAATATTAATATGGAATACCAGGGAAAGAACAATACATAACAATAATGAGAATCACAAAAATCCCATCACATTTGACACTGTCATATCACCAGCTTAAGGATTAGCAAGTTAACCTCAGAGTTAAAAATATTGCTTCGTGATTAAAAAAAAAAAAATCTCAGAATATAAAAAGCTCCTTGTTGCATTATATATTCCTTTCGGCTTCCTTATTTTTCTTCAGGTTATGGGATCACTGCTTCGATTAACATTTGGGGGGCAAGTAGGCTGATGGGGAAGGTGGTGGGTTGACTTATCTGCATTCTTTCCTGCCCAAGTCGTGCTGAGCTTGGCTTTTGTCTAACTCTAACCTCTGACACTGCTTGAGTCAAAGGCCTGGCGACTAATACCCACATCTTAGCTGGGTATTTTTTTATCCACCCGTAGCTCCATTTTAAATGATAAAGTTACCCAAGGTGTCAGTTTTCACCAGTATTTCTAAATACATCTAGTAAAAATGCTGCAATTTCATAGAAAATCCAAGCTATTGAGATCTAATCACTGCTTAAGCTGTGGCTTTATTCAAATCTGGATCACCAATATGGCTTAAGATGTAAATGAAGTGCAGAGAGAAATAAAGCAAGAAAATCTCCGATGGCCTTTCTCTCTGCTGTTTGATGCCCGGGCCCTTATCAGTCAATTAATGCCGCTAAACTTCAGTGGCAGCATCAGTGTAACAGCCCCAGTAGCTGCTGAACTCCTCCAGCCTTAGCCAAACAAAACACACTTTGAGTAGCCTTAATATGAAATGGAAAAAAGGTCAAAATAGACGGGCTTTGCCAAATAAATCCTGAAGATCCATTCTAATTTCCACCCGTGGATCTTTTAAGTCGTCCTGGATGCTCTTTATGATACGTTGATCCACATTTAGTTTCATTAAAACTTTGTGACTTGGTATTTTTCAACCTGAGAGCTTCACTAAAAACTAGTTCTCAGAGTGTTCACTAAGCCGCTACGCATGGAACTTACTTTCCTGTCATGGTGGCTTCTAATATCACCTAAACGCAGGCAGCGGCCGTCCTGGAAATGAACCTGATCTACATGCATTCCATCTGAGCTTGGGAATTAACTTTGCTTTTGCTTTTACTGGATGTCTTATGAGGAAGAGGTGGTGTCCTCTGCAGCCCCTACGCTAAGCCCTCTTGAAACCAAATGCTAAATTATCTACCACCCCGTATTTGTTCTGGAAGCAATCTACACAGAACACGACTTTTATCTGCTAAGGTTTCCAACTGGGATTAACAGATGCTAAAACATTTGGGGAGGAGGGAAAGAAGGAGGAGCCCACAGAAGAGAAGAGAATTAAAACTGAGGTCTCTTTCAATAATGGCATGGCCAATACAGGGGAGATTCAGACTAAGCTGAAAAAGCAAGAAGTTTCTCAGAGGGGTGCACCAAGAACCTGACTCTGCTGGGATTTAAAATGGTAAAAGAAGAAGAAATAAAAAGGAAAGGAAAAAACCCCCACCACTCTGGGCTCTTGACTAGCCTGAAAATTACTTCCAAGCTGGCCAGGTCTCCCTCGCTGATTAGTGCCCCCTTGGCTTCCCTCCACCCTGAGATCTGACAGAAGCCTTTATTTCTTTATCAATTGCTGTGCTCAGCATACATAACTGCAGTTAACAGAACTATTGGTAAAGGGCTTCAAAAGAGGTGGAGATTATTTTTCCAGGGAAAAAGGGGATTAAATGTAAAATAAATAAATCAACAAGGCAGAATAACCAATTCCTAGCCTCAGCTGAGTCTGCAGTTGTCATGTTTTCAGGTAACATGGTGGCCCCCAACACGACAGGTGGACACGGCTCAGCATCCACTCGGGGTGCAGGGTGGGAAACCAGTCCTCACTTTAGCCAACCTTGCCTTCCCCCATGAGCTTTGTCTCAGGGTGTGGGAGGTATAGGCTGAGATCTGACACCAGGCCTGCATTTATATTCATAAACTACCCGGCTTTGCAAGGAAATCAACCTGGACTGGAAACTTCACTCTTTTGTCAGCTGGCTGTGTGACCTTGGGTACCTTTTCTGAGTCTCAATTTCTTCATCTATAAATGAAGTGATAATAACTCCCTCTGCTTGAATTGATTAAATGAGATAATTTATGTGAAGCAGCTAGCCTAGTGCCTGGCACATGCTTGATTCTTAATACGTGAGTTAATGTAATGAAACTTATTATGGTTGTATTATGACTCTGCAAGTACCGAGGACCGGGCTGAGCGTGACTGTTCACTGGGTCTGTTAAACAAAACAAAACACATCCTGAAGCATAAACCTCCACTTTTCTAGTGCCGTTGAAAGACTCTCACTGTAACCAAACTGCGCCTGGATGCCCCCCAGGATTTGGGAATCAAGAATATTTAATTCTCCACTCACGACCCCTTCACCAGATTGTGTGTGGTATAAAGATATGACAACCCTGGGGAGGCTTGAGTCCCCATGAATGTTGGGAAGAAGTGAAAAATCCCTTTGGAGAACTCTTAGAAAAGCATAGTGGGCTCTGCTAGGAGACTTTAACTCCACCTGCCTTCTCCTCTTTCCTTTCCCAGGGCATCTTTCAGCATGGCTGCAGGTGCTCTGCCTTTGGGCCCCAGCTGGCCAACAGGGGTGAAGCATGCTCAGTTCTGCTTTCCTAGTTGAGAATCTGTAACCTCCGGGAACCTGGTTCAGAAAAGTGAAGCCTTGTGATGCGAAGGTAATGGGTATAAAGGCCAGAGGGGTGGAAGAGAAATCAGCCACGGGATATGTTTCCTGTAATCCCGAAGAATCGGTTTTGAGGTGTGGCTTCAGGATTCCAGAGAAGTGTGTTGATCACCTTTACTGATTCATGAGAAATGAGTAAGTCATCTCCTTGTCAATAGCACTGAAAAGTTTCTGACAGCTTGGGGTGCTGGAAGAGGCCTCCTTCAAAGAGGAATAGGTGGAAAGAGCATTGGGCGGAGAGGTCAGGGGCCCCTGTTCCTTCCTGCTTTGCCACAGAATCACTGACTTCACCTCTCTGGACCCTCGTGTCCACATCTGGAAAATGAGGTTGTTGACACCTTTGACAGGGATTCTCTCTGAAGTGTGAGATTGCGGGGAGAGCTTTCCCTCCCCGCTTTGAACACCTCTCTTGTTTAAGAAAATTCTTAACAACACACTTGTATTATTTCTACAATAGAAACTTTTCATTGAAAATGAAACTAAAGTAAAGGGATAGGACTGGTGGGTATGGATTACAGAGGTGGCCAGGTAAAGACAATTTGGGCAACCGAGGAAGTCTTTGAGCTCTTGGAATGACCAAGACAAGATAGGATCTGGAATATGATCATAAGGTAATCAGAGGAAATCGGGCCTATAAAACCTAGATTCTGGGCTTCCCTGGTGGCGCAGTGGTTGAGAGTCCGCCTGCCGATGCAGGGGATACGGGTTCGTGCCCCGGTCTGGGAGGATCCCACATGCCGCGGAGCGGCTGGACCCGTGAGCCATGGCCGCTAGGCCTGTGCGTCCGGAGCCTGTGCTCCGCAACGGGAGAGGCCACAACAGTGAGAGGCCCACGTACCGCAAAAAAAACCAAAACAAAAAACCTAGATTCTACTGAGACCTGCTTCTCACTCAGATAAACATATGACCAGCTCAGCTCCCTCCCCTAAGATGCTGGTCCTTTAGAACATTTCCTGGCACCATGAAATGGGATTCTTGGGGGAAGGGGAGCAATGGGGCTGAAGCTGCCCCCAGCCTCTCTTGGTTTGGAGAACAACCCCTATTGTTCAGGCTAGGTTTATAGGAGAATCCTTCACGGTAAGGGTTTGCTTGCACTTTGCGAAGAGTGACCAGCTTTAGTCTATACTCAGAGACTATGGTCATAATACCCTGTGACCAGCCTTCTCTGCTAATCTCAAGGTAATCTCCCCGGTACCCCTGCTCTTCTCCCCACCTCATGCCCATGTCCTTTCACCAAAAGGACATGGGCATGAGTCAGTAGTTCGACATTTCAGACCTGGCTGCATATCAGAAGCACCTGGGTAGTGAGTTAATAACACAGATTCCTGATTCGTATCCCAGGAGCTTCTTCAGTAGGTCTAAGTCAGATCCAGATGTCAGCGTTGATTATGAAGCACTGATGCCACCAGGCCAGTACAGTGAGATCCACTGTGACACATTACCAGATGATTTCTTTAGGGCTTCCCAGACCTGAAAACACAGCTACCCACGGACAAAGCATCCAAACAGGTGAACCTAAACACTAACTGCAACCTCCCGACACACCACCCACACGTGGGGATTGGTGATGGGGCCTCTACATGAGCCACGGGTGTCTTGGCAATCCCGCCCCAGACTCAGTGCTCTATTTCCCCACCGGCCTCTTCCCTCCACCCAATGGCAAGCTAACACACAGATGGAACAAACCTCCAAAAACAAGAACAGCTCTGCAGGAAGCATTTTTCGCTTCGGGAGAATTCAGTCCAATTTGCCACCAATATCAAGGCTAGCTTTTGATTATGTTGATGATAAAGACTGTAAACAAAACAGCCTTTCTCTACTAATTAATTCCCTTCAAAGAACTCTAAAGATCTTTAATTACACAGTTTGAAAAGCAGCGGTTACCCAGTCAGGCTGATGGGCCTGTGCACTCCTCTGTCTGCCCACCCGAACGAAATATTTTCTTGTTTTCTCGGCTTCACACACCTAGGATGGGCTTGCAGTAAATCCTGTCAACTAAACGCCTGACAAAAGTGCTCTGATGTCAGGTATAAAGAATGCCACCTACAGCTTAATGTCTGAAAAAAAATTCCGAGGGCTGCAAACAATGAAGGTTTTTGTCTCCTTAATGCCCAGTATGCAATCGAGTGGAAATGCTACTTCCATCCGTAATCTACAAATGAAATTAAAGTTGTTGAAAGACACAGGGTAAACCAGAAGCCTTTGTTTCTTTGCAGAACAGGAAAAATTTAAACCACTAAATGTTTTAGCAGATTTACTAAATTTCCAATTAAATCACAAAATCTATTATTGCAGAGCTCAGAGAGGGCTCTCTCTCTCTCTCTCTCTCTCTCTCTCTCTCTCTCTCTCTCTCTCTGACTCAACATAGATATCACAAATCAAACTACGTCCTCCCATATTTAGCTTCATTCTGTTCCACCTGTGGGGAAATTGGAGTGCAGAGAGGGGCACACAAGCTTGAAGGGGAATGAGGCCAGCTTAGCAGTGTTTGGGGGCATGGCCTAGGCCAGTCTTTGGAAAGAAAAACAGCAGTTTGCCCCACGTGAGGGTTCCAGGGCCTCCAGCTGGTGGAGACAGCCTGGCTGGAGCGGGAAGGCATCGGGAGCTCATTGGTGGGGAGGGATTCAGATCTGCTATACAAGAGCACCCTCTGCCAGTTGGCACAGAGGGCTGGCTAGAGAGACCTGAGGTCCAGAGTCAGGGGAGGGGGTGCACGGGGAAGGGGAAGGACACGGGACTCTGCATACAAAGCCAGTGGGGCTGGGGGCCAGGCAGGAAAGAGATTCTATCTCCAAAACTAGACAGAACACTCACCTCTGGAACAATAGCTGGTTTAGGCAGGGGCGATGCTGATTTTTCCAAGGGCTCTCCACATTAATCCGCCCCACCAAATCCAGCCACTAGGAGACTGAATGGTCCTCCAGACACCCATTCAGTAGAAAATGACGGGTGATTTTTGCCCTTGTCTCGGGAGATCTCCGGTGAGCACCGCTGCTCTGGCTGACATGTGTTTGTAAAGATAAAGCACCAGGCTACTTTGGGGGCCCTTCCAGGCTATTACAAAGAGCAAGTGGTGCCAACTCAGGCTCTGCATGGCTTTTTAGAATTGAGTTGTTAATTTTTTTTTTTTAAATACGCACCTCTTTCTGAAAAGGATTTGAAGCAACTTACAATAAAGGCAAACACAATAAGGTCATTCAACTAAAATTAGAAAAGCAAAGCCATGGAAAGGAAGAAGAAGCAAGCATTGACTGTGAGGTGTAATAGAGTTACTGTGATTTAGCATCAGATTAGGTTCTGAGCTTCCTGGCAGCCAGGGTGAAAAAGGACATTCAATTAGATCATCCATACAACCTACTGGAAGGAAGTAGAACAATTTTCCAAGAGAGGTATGCTTTTTTTCTGGCATTAATTTTCTTGTAGAAGACTTTGTATAGGAACTCTGAAAACATCATACAAGTGTGTTTGACTGTCTTTTCATATAGCGAACGCAGAGGCTATTCTGATATAGCTATTTCTTGCTATAATCTTTGTCACTTGTCAAAGGCATACAACATTCACAACTCAATAATGGTAAGTTTTTGTTTGTTTTTTGTGGTACGCGGGCCACTCACTGTTGTGGCCTCTCCCGTTGCAGAGCACAGGCTCCGGACGCGCAGGCTCAGAGGCCATGGCTCACGGGCCCAGCCGCTCCGCGGCATGTGGGATCTTCCCGGACCGGGGCACGAACCCATGTCCCCTGCATCGGCAGGTGGACTCTCAACCACTGCGCCACCAGGGAAGCCCAGTAATGGTAAGCTTTAATGGGAGGAAACAGAATGTGGGGTGGGGAGTAGCCAAACAAATGTGATTCAAATTTTAGCTCTTCAGTGTTTCATTCATTCACAGATATATTAGATGTTTATTAAGTTCCTGCTAAATGTCAGGTTCTAGATGTGGAGAGTAGAGCATAAACAGGCAGGCAAAGTCCTTACTCCAGGGGTATGATCTAACCTGACACTAGAAAAGAACTTAGCATCCTCAGAGGGGTGGGTGGGTAGCAGGTGAGCTTTCTTTAGCTTAGCTGCTGAATCAGGTCAGGTGTAACAGAGAGGATGCTTTCAGGTGCAAGTCTCAGAAATCCCAGTTTATACTGGCTTAACCAATAAAGAAATGTGGTTTCATTGATTCAGCAGCTCAACGATGCTTTCCCTGTGCTACCCCACCTTCACTGTTGGCTCCATCCTCAGGCTGATAGCAAGTTGGATACAGTAGCTCTAGGAGTCACAAATTCAGGACAACCTCCAGAGCAAGGCAGGAGACCATTTCTTCCTGCAGCTTTCACTTAGGATGGAGGAAAATTTTTTATTGCTGCTGTCCCCACCCCATTTAGCAGACAGCCCTTTTTGTACCACTGGCCAGAATTGGCCCACTTGCCCATTTCCGATTCAGTCCTGGCAAGGGGGATAGGGGCACCCATAGACCAAGCAGGCCAACCCTGTAGTTCTTGGCCAGGTGGGGAAGGAGGATTCCTGAGCAAAATTGGGATTGTGTTAGGCAGGAAAAAGGGCAAGGGATTAATGGATGCTGGAGTAGACAGCTAACACTGCCATTTTTGGTCTTTAAATACCACTTCCCTGGGAAGACTGGTGTAGGTGAATAGTCGTCAAGGCTGTTGCAACATCTGTCTGCTTGGCTTTCTCAGAGAAAGAGCATCCTTATTATTCGCCTTATTTCTTGAGTCAGATTTAACATTTCCTATACCTTCTGCCTTTACTTACTTCTCTTAGGTCTTTGCTTCCACTTGTACACATTGAAAAACAATTCTCCTGACTGGTCTTCTTACCTCTAATTTTACTTAAATATAATCCACCTTTCACACTGTTAGTAGAACAATCTCCTTAAAAATTAATGCACATTATTACTCCTCTGTTTAGCCACTTCTTTGACTTCCTGTTGCCTACAACATAACATTAACAATCTTTGCATTAGCACATAAAAATGAAATATTTAGGTATACGTTTAACAAACGTGTGCAAGATCTATATGAGGAAAACAAAAAACTCTGATGAAAGAAATCACAGAAGATCTAAGTAAATTGAGAGGTATTCAGTGCTCGTGGCTAGGAAGACTCAATATTGTTAAGAAGTCAATTCTTCCCAACTTGATCTATATTGATTTAATTTAATTCCTATCAAAATCCCAGCAAGTGAATATTAACAAGCTGATTAGAAGCTTTATATAGAAAGGCAAAAGACCAGGAAGAGTCAACACAATATTCAAGAAGGATGAAGTTTGAGGACTGATACTACCTATGTGCCAGACCTATCAAAGTCCCTATCTTAGAGAAGCCTACAGTCTGTTGGAGAGACAACAATTCAAACAACCATTATAAATATTTTACTAAAGACTTTGGGTTCATTCAGTCTTGCTGATTGTAGTCCACAGAGTCAGAACTCTCCTTGTAGTTACAGGATGGCTTCTGGTAGCTTCCCTGTTTCTCCAGATGGTAACGTTGCCACTACCTAATGGTACAGGGATGAAATGGATATTGTAGTATTAACTCCCATGTGTATTTCCAATGTATAGTTCCATGTAAGTATTGTGCCCATTCTACAGGGTAGCAAAAGAGGCTCAGGGAAGTTCAGGAATTTGGGTAAGGTTGTTCAACCAGAAGATGGTAGAGTTGGTATTCAAACTTAGGGCTTTGGAAGAACAGAATTCCTACCACCTGCTGGTGGCTTCAACTCAGACAGAGACCCCCGTAGCTGGTAAATGAGAAGGGAGGGTGGCATCACAAGTCCCCTGGGCTCAGAGCTCACACTCTTGACCACATGCCACACGCCAGCTCCTCACCCAGGGCTAGCGCTCCTGGAAGACGTGCCTAGAGACGCAAACTGGAGGCTGGAGCCTGCAGGCCCCGCTCCATCCTCATAACCAGGGAGATGCGCGGTCATCTCAAGAAAGCAAACAGATTATGGCGGTAAGATGTAAAGGTGTGTTGGGCAAAAGACTTAGTGAGGAATGTTCGAAGGCTCAGTGTGGTTCACTGACCTCCTCTAGAAACAATAAAATTACACATGTCATTCTGAATGTGTAGGTAGAGAGCTATGTGGGAAGCTTTCTGCCAATCTCTGAAGGCAAAGAAAGGGGCTGTAGCCAGAAAGCAGTATTGAGTGGGGCATTCCTAGGTGGGGACCGTGGAACTGTGCATGCTGGGGAGGTCCTGCTGCTGTCTCTGGCAGGTGAGAGGGAGGAAGGCAATATCCACCTTACCAAACACAGGGCCAGGGCACGAAGGGCCTGGGGGCAGTGGGGCAACATTGTGAATGAACCGTGTACACCTGCATGGAGCGATGAGAGGAAGGGTGACAGCATACGAATGAGTTAACAAAGGAAACAGCGTTGTGATGCTGGTATTTACCAAACTCCAGAACACACAGAGCCATGTTGAGAGGTGACCCTGTGATGGGGGCTTCCTCCAGCCTCGGAGGGCGCCGAAGGTTCCAAAGGGATCTCTCTGCCAAGCAGCCGAGGCTCCTATGGATGGTGCTTGAAAACACTTTGAAAAGATGGAGGGAGATGAAATACTTTTCCCTGCCTCTAAATTAGGGATAAATTGAAGAACAAATTGAAGATCAAGCCTATGTTAACAGGTCCTAAAAGGACAGTCCACTCCCTGGCTGCCACGGGCAGGAGTGAAGAGGGCTGTGCAGGTGTTGTTGCAGCCCTACCCCAGAATGGGGACCCACTGCTCGTCATCCTGGGAGGTGGGTAGGACAGAGGGTCCGGGGACTGTCTGGCAATGGGAAACTGCTAAATCGTCTCAAAGACCCCCCTTTCAGTTTAGGGCTGAGACGTGCTAAGAGGGGAAGCAGGCTCTAGGATGGCACGGGGCTCTTGCTGTATGTTCAGCCCTTGGCTGCCGTTTGGAGGGCAAATACTGCCATGTGTAACCCTGAGAAGAAACATAAAGGGGAGACCCATCCACCCCATATGTTTCTCTGGCCTCATCTCGTCCCCACTCCCCAATAAAGTTCAAATTCCTGCGGGTGGCACACAAAATCCTTCAGCAGATGGCCTCAACCCACCGTTCCACGCTGTCTCCCTGTTACTGCAGCCCTCGCTCCTACTTAGGAATCACACAGACCTTATTCCCTAAACACACTGCCTTCCTTCAAGCCTCCGTGCCTTTACCCGTGCCATCCTCTCAGCCTGGATCACCTTACCCTCTCTTAGACTTAGTCAGCCCCTGACCATCGGCCCCTGACCACCACCATTGGGATAGTGCCCTCCTATGGGCTTTCCATGTTCCCCCCACAGGGTAGCATTTATTGCAGTGCAAGTACCCGTTGCCCTGTTTTTGTACTCCACTGGAGACTCCTGAGGGGCAGGGCTCTGCCAGGTTTCCAATAAGCATTCAGCTCCTGGTAAGAGGCCAATCACAATATTAGTTGGTTGACAAATGGAGGCTGAAAAGAGCAAATATTTGTTTAGCAAATATGTAAATAAAACGTAGTTATAATTTAAGTCACTATATTTAAGTTCCTATATAATTACTTTTTAAAAGGGTAGTAAAAACTCAGTTGACATTTACTTACAGGAGTTCAGAAGAGGGGCTGGAGGAGTTTGGGATGAATTCATGGAAGCTAGACCTTGGATAAGGAAACTTTAGATAAGTGGTGAAGTGGTTAAGAAAGGAAGTGTTTGGGGGAGGGTGAGTAGTATTAAGCTGGCCCAAGAGGAGCGTCCATCTTGGAGAGTGAAGGGAATACACTGCACAAGTTGGGTTGGGAGGCTTTGAATACCTGGCCAAGGACTTTGGACTTTATCTTATAGGCAGGGTTTGGAAAGCAGAGTGACACCATGATAATGGCGTGTGAGAAGGATGAATCTGATGCCTTAAAGGATTAATCAGAAGTGGGGAGGCTGGTTGGGAGCTACAGCAATTGTACCACATACAGCCTAGATGAGGTGATAGTCATTAAAATGATAATGTTGGGAATTCCCTGGTGGTCCAGTGGTTAGGACTCTGTGCTTTCACTGCTGAGGCTGTGGGTTCAATCCCTGGTTGGGGAACTAAGATCCTGCAAGCTGTGTGGCCAAAATATAGAAAATAAAAATAAAAATAAATGAAAATGATAATATCATCCTCAATTCTTCACCCGCCCCCACCCCCATAATAGAATTACACATTCACAGCCTTGCCATGGCCTCAAGCTGGCAAAGTATACTTTCCCCAACTCTTGATTTTGAGCTTGGCCAAGTGACTTTCTTTCACTGATGGGATGATAGCATATGGAATGTCAGCACAGGCTAGAGATGTGCTTGTATGGTTGGGTTTTCTCCACTGGCTTCTGCCATTGCAATAAGAACATGCTCTGCTGGTCCCAGAAAATGAGAGATTCTTTGAACAGCCTGGAGCCAAGGGCCAGCTCCAACTTAGATCGGCCAATCTCCAATCTAATTACAGACTGTGAGCGAGAAACACATTCTTGCCATTGTAAGCTACTGCCCCCCCTTTCTTTGACCCCTCCTCCACAGAAGCACTTGTCCCTTTTTCTTTACCTGTTCTACAGCCCATTCTCACTGCTGTAGAACAGGCACTTCAGGCTCTCAGCTGTGTCCACAAACTGTTCTTTTTGCTTATTCCTTCTCATCAGCATTGAAGCTGGCTCTACTCTCGCCAATCATTAAACGAAAACCTGCATGTTGACCCCAGTAATCATCCAGTCTCTCCTCAGTGTGATTTCTCGGAGATTTGTCCATACCAGCTGCTAAGCTTCCTGTCTGCATATCCTCCCTCCAACTCATTCCTCCACACTGGAACTGGATGGTCACCTCTACCATCTCATGAAGCTGCCATTCTTAGTCTGCTTCCTCTCAGTCGTACTTGACTGTGGATCACTCCCTCTATGGAGTGCTCTCCAGCCTTGGTTATTTGATACCACACCGGCTGTTGCCTCCTAGTCTCCTTTGAGGATACCACTTTCTCTGCCCTTCTCTTAAAGGTTCATGTTTCTTGGGGCTTGGTCCTAACCCACTTTCTCTTCCACTTTATGTCCTGCCCATGGGAGATCACATCCACTCCAGGAGCTTTCTCTACCTACCTATCTATCTATCTGCCTATCTAATCTATCATCTGTCAACAGCTTCCAATACTCATCTTCAGCCCAGAATTCACTCCTTGAGTGCCAGACCCATAACCCAGAGTCCTAATGGAATCTTATTGCTTTATCCAACATTTTATTGGGTACCTCCTACCTGCCAGACATTGTTGTAGGTACTGGATACATGTAGTGAACAAAAGAGACAGAAAGCCCTGCCCTCATGGAACAAATATCTTGCTAGAGTCAGAGAAGTCGGAGAATGAATAAACCAGTAAAATAAATAGTGAGAGCCACTGGAAGGTGGTAAGCAGAGCAGGGATGTCATCTGTTCATGTTTTTAAAGGCTCCCCTGGCCTGCTGTGTTACAGACAGGCTGGGGGAGGTGGGAAGGCAGAAACAGGGATGCCAGTTAGTTGACCTCTACTTCTGAATGACCCACAGACACCTCAGACTCACAACTCCAAAACCGAACTCAGTACCTTTCCCCAAACTTGCTCTTCCTCCCATGCTCGGCAGTTCAATGAAAGGCAGCTGAATCCACCAAGGACTTGAGTGGGATACCTGGAATCCCTGACCACTCCAGCCCCTTCCTTTCCATCTAACCAGTCATGAATCCTGTCCACTCCAACTTCTAAGTACCTCATTCCTTCCTTCCTTTATTTATGATTTCACTCATTTACCAAATATCTACTGAATACTTACCAGGTTTTAGGCCAGTACTAGAGAGGTAAACAATCAGATGTGATCCCTGCCCTCTTGGAGCTTAGAGTTTAGTGTGGGAAATAGATAATATAGACAAAAATAAGCCAATACACATATGACATCCTCTCATGATAAGGACTATAAAGAAAATGAACTTGTTTCAGCAAAGAAGAAAAATATGAGAGAAACTCTTAGATAAGGTGGCCAGGGAAGAACCCCCTAGGGAAGGCACAGGGCTTAGAAGGGATGGGTCATGTGAGAATGGCACCATAGCGAAGGACCACAAATTGGGAGGCTGCAAACAACAGAGTTTTACCTCTCACAGTTCTCGAGGCTAGAGGTCAGAAACCAAAGGTATCAGCAGGGCCATGCTCCCTCCAAAGGCTCTAGGGAAGGATTTTTTGTCGCCCCTTCCTGGTTGCTATGGTTACCCACAGTCCTTGGCTTGTAGACACACCACTCCAACATCTGCCTCCATCTTCACATGGTCCCCTTCCCTCTGTGCCTATATCTTTATATGTCCTCTCCTCATCTTATAAGAATACCCGTCATTGGATTTAAGGCCCACTTTTACCCAGTGTGACTTAACCTTAATTAATTATATCTACGAAGGTCCTATTTCCAAATAAGTTCACATCCTGAAATTCTGGGTGGACATGAATTTTGGGGGAGACATGATTCAACCCAGTACAAGTGGCAAGATCCTTTCCAAGTAGGTGGAGCAGCTTTTACACAGGCCCTTCAGGTAGGAAGGAGCTTGGAGTGTTTGGAGCTAGTGTGGCTGAAGTGTAGGCGTAAGGAGTAGAACAGACCCACGGAAGTTTGGAGAGAGAGGCAAAGCCAGATCGTGGAGGAAAGAGAGGGAGAGGGAAGGAATGAGGTACCCATGATGTGGAAGATAAGAAGTCCGAAGGATCAGAGTCCTTGAGAAGGTGGCCATCATAGGATGTCACGGCTGGGACCGGGTTGGCTTGTGACAGGAGAAGGGTTCAAAAGCGGAGAAGGGGAAGATGGGCACAGGAGCAGGTAGGTGTGATGGCGAGGAAAAGAGAAATCCTTTCTAATGGCTTCTGTTTTTTCAATTAAATGGGAGATAGCTAAGAGGAAAGGAGCTGGAGTTTAGAGGAAAGAAGAAACTTGTGATAGTTGTCTTGGAGAGAGCGAGATCAAGCTTACCGGGATTGCTAGGCAGAGTTAAGAGCCCTTTCCAGGTTTGTGGTTCTCTAGAATATGCCCATTTTTCTGCCTTTCACTGTCGCCCCAGCTCAGGCCACATTATCACCTCTATGTGACTGCAGCCACATCTGATGGGTTTCTCTTTCTCAACCTTGCCCCTACTCCAGTCTGTTCTCTACACTGCTGTCGCTCTGATCATCCTAAATTCACATGGCATCACACTCCAGCATAGAACTTTTCCAATAGTTCCCCATCACCCTAACATACAATCCAAGCTCTTTCACGTGAGTCTTCAGGTCCTTTATGGGCTGGTCCATGCTCGCTTCACAGCCTCATTTCTTGCCACTACTACTTCAGATTACACACTTCAAACATCCAGAATTACTATAAATTCTTGAATGTGCTACACTCTGTCTCCACTTTGAGGCTTTTCACTCACTATTCCTTCTTCCTGAAATACTTTCTCCTCCTGCTCTAGCCCCCTCCGCTGTCTGCCTGGCTGACTCTCCTCCTCCCCTCTCAGTGTCTCCTCCCCAGGCAGCTTTCTCTGCCATTCGCCCACTCCGAGTTTGGGTGGGTTTCCTGCATAATCCTCTGTGCTCTCCTTTTTTTTTTTTTTTTAGCAGTTACCACATTACAATGTAATTGCTTTTTCATTTCTATTTGGCCCTCATAAAGCAATAACCCCCCTAAAGTACCATACCTATGGTTTTCATATTACCTTACACATAGTAGATACTTTTTAAAAAATCTATTAAAAAAGTAAATAACTGAAAAGACTAAGACAAGTTAATGTCTATGCTGAAGGTCGTCAGTAACTCAAAGCTTTAGAGCAGTTGACTCTGCTTCCCCTCAAGGCACAATGCTATTGAACTTTACGCTGTGACATCAGGGAGCTGCACTCTGCATGGCCATCGCAACTCAGCTACCTGTTTCACGCTCTGGTTCTCAGTTGGACTCCTGACTTTCCATCATAAATTGCGCGAGGCTTTGTAAGGGTTCCCCACAGGATAATCTCTGCTGTGTCTTTTTGCTCTATCCACCTCCTTCCACAATCTGTGGCCTCTGTATTTGGTTATAGGTTATGCTTTTCTTTGTAAGTGGTCTTCCAGCTTCTGAAAGTCTTGGGACAGTGTGTGTATTGTAGTCTCTTGGGTCATTGGATTTTGAGTTCTCAGAAATTCTTTTTTTAAGCTGCTTTTTTCCTGCAGCAAAAACAACTTTGACCTAGTTCCGACTCTTGAGTGGTACTTCCTGCTCTGCCTTCCAGCAGTGGCCCAAGGAGATACTCCCACTCATGCCCAAGTTGTCCTCAGATGGCTTCTCAAGTGACAATGGAAAGGAAATACAACATGTATTTCTCTCCTATCAGCAGGCCCTCTGATCTTGCTAGAGGCATGTTGATTCCACTACTCCTGTATGCAGACCCAATTCCCACCGTGACCACTTTACATCTTTAACCCGTTCCACTGATGATGTAATAGTTGCCTTTCTCAGTTCTAGCCTTCACAACAGGGGAGTCCACACCAGTTCCTGTGCCACTACTAGGTGAAATCAGCTGCTATTTGCCCTTCTGCTCCATCTTCTAATAATGTACTGTTTACCGTGCTCCAGATATCACATAAACAGTTACAGTATATTGGCCTTTGCTGATTCCTCTATTACTAGGATAGAGGAAATGAAAGAATTCCCATCCCCGGCTTCTTTGTGTGTTGACCGCAATACCTATAAATTCTTGTTGGGACAATCCCGCTTTACGAATTTGTCCATTTCAGAATGCACATTTATTTTTGGTTTAAAAGAAACTATTTTGTGTACAGTTTGTAAATAAGCTTTTTCCAAAAAACCATGTTTTCAGCACTGTAACTCTTTGAAGTGTAACAGACACAGTGTACTGATGTTTGACATTTATTCCAACCGCCTTCTAGAATGCCTTCCATACTGCAGAGGCTGGGAAATGAAAACTGTACTTCTCAGACACCAACCTTGCAGCTGGGGTTCTGGAAGTGAGGTCTGTTCGGAAGGCAGGAGTGAGACACAGCCCTTGCTTCTGTTCTTTTTGCTGGAGGTGTGGTCATGCACATTTAGTTTCGCTGTGTCTGATCACTGGCTCTGTGTGTTGAAAGCTATGGCAGGTCAGCTGTTTCCTGGTGTGGGTTCTAGTGTCCACTCGGGTGGTTCAGGCTGTAGCAGATACAGGGGCTTCCTGACCATGGTGGCTTCCCGAGGGCGGCAGGGGTGTTGTGGTTCTGGAGTAGCTTCCTGCTTTGACAGAGAGCTTCCTGGTGGTGGAAGCCACAGTTCTGCTGGTGACCCAGCTCTGCAGAGCAGTGTTGAGCTCATCCTGGAAAGGACCAACCTAGAGCCTGTCTCTGCTAATTTGTGAGCCATTTAACGCCATGTACTAAGGCCCTTTCTGCTGACACTAGCTGGAATGGATTCCAGACTTTGCAAGGGGGACCCTGACCGATAAACCACGGGAGTAGTTATTTGCAATATTAAATATAGCTTCTGCTTAGAAAGATGTTAAGGCAAGAGAAGCAGCTATCTAAGAAGAGAGGCAAGATTCAGGCTTTTGTTTGTTTGTTGTTTGTTTTTGTTTTGTTTTTTGCTGTACGCGGGCCTCTCACTGTTGTGGCCTCCCCCATTTGCGGAGCACAGGCTCCAGACACACAGGCTCAGCGTCCGTGGCTCACGGGCCCAGCCGCTCTGCGGCATGTGGGATCTTCCCAGACTGGGGCACGAACCCGTGTCCCCTGCATCGGCAGGTGGACTCTCAACCACTGCGCCACCAGGGAAGCCCAAGATTCAGGCTTTTTATTGGCAGCTGCAGCTATGTAGGAACCAAATTGAGGCTCTTGCCATTTTGGGTGCACATATAGCTTTCTGTGCCAATAGTGTTTTGAGTGATGGATGGGAGGCGGAGCCCTGGAGGCCCTAACTTTCACATTAACTTGAATTTATCCTAAAACTCAACCCTAAATTTAGAAGCTTTCAGGTCGAATTCTCCTGCCACAACTTTTCCAACGATGAGCGGCCCTTCCCCATTCTCTCCCTGTCATCTCTCTGGTTCCTTCCCTCCCCTCCTACAGGGGTCCTTCACCACCTCTTGTCACTCATCACAGACACACACACACACACACAAGGGAAGAGTCCATTTGTAAAGAAATAGAGTGCTATAATATAAACAACAAATTAAAGTTTCCAAGGAGAAATAACAAGATCTGCAGTAGAGTCTGTCCCCGGGAGAAAGACTCATTGTTCCTTTATGAAAAGCACAAGGGGAAAAAGACAATGTGGCAAGGAGAGAGTAAACAAGAGCAGGTCCAAGAACAAGAGCAGGTCCAAGAACGGGCAAGTCACTCTTCATCTCTCTTAGGTTCAGGTTCCGTTTCTCTACACTTTTAAGATTAGGCAATACTTGCTCACGGTACAAAATTCAAAGCGAAAAACTGGCACACAGCAAGTCTCCTGCCACCCTGGAGCCCACGCTCCTCGTCCCCGGCTCAGAAGCCAGCACTGTGGTGAGTTTCTTCCCCAGCTTGTTTTCCCAAAGGGGCACTTCTGACCTGGGGATTGCGTGGAAGCCTCCGAAATGGTGGGGAAGAGCTCTGGGGGTAAAGGTGGAGGAAGGGGCGTCCGTGGTGGTGGCGGAGGCGGTGACGGCCAGGACTCGAGCCCAGCCGGCTGGTGCCTGGCCGAGATCCGATCCCACAGCATGGACAGGACACCTGTGCTTGCCGCCTCCCAGCCGCTTGATCCTCAGGAAATAGCCGGTTCCCTGGCAGGAGGCGGGCCTGTGCCGTTTTCCTTTTAACGTTATTGTCTGCTAGGTTTTATTATGTTGTGGTTTATTCCCACAGCTTTCCCTTCAGCTGCAAATTAGAGTGCTTATGGATGAATGTTTGTTTATATATGTCATGTTGCTGTCCTTTCAGGTCCAAATACGTGCATCTGAGGCGGGAGGCTGTGTTTGTTTTTTAAACTAAGTGGAACTGCCAAACACCCTCTGCCTAGATCATGGAAAGTTGCCCTATTAGGAGTTTACAGAAGAAAAATCTGTGCCAGTTATAGCAGGTATTGAGAAAGCAGGAGGGAGGGAGGGACAGAGACAGAGACTGAGACAGAGACAGAAAACCTGAATAATCCTCTGGCAATTCTGAGTGTGACACAAGATTCTCTTCTTTCTTAGCAGTTCTGTGCCTCGTTCCTGATAATTTTAGGGTCTGCTATGTCTCTTGCTATGAGAATTAGCATCAGCAGCTTTCAAAATGACTTACCAGTTAACCCCTCCAGAAATCTTAAGACATTATTCTTTTCTTCTCCAAATTTCCCATCTCTAAGCCTTCTAATTCTCCTTCAAATTTCCATCTGTAAAGTTAATACAATCCAATAAGAAAATAATGTGCTCTTGAGACATTGACATGCTCAGAGCCATTTTATCCTGCCCTAAAGCCTGGAAAGTTTGAATTTTCCTTAGGATAAAAAAGTAAGAAATAATAGAATAATTCACTGTACTGTAACAATTAAATCCAGCAATTTAACATTACGCATTGGTAAATATAATGCTCACAACGACCCAAAGTCTCCCATGTGCTGACAGACAAAAACAAAGTTATAAATCTAAACCTCCTATTCTGAACCACATTCCTAAATGTAAATAAGCAGCCAAGCATGCTGCTACATATCTTTACAGAAGCAATTACAAACAAGCCTTATCAGTCGCTAAGTCACCAACACACACAATGCTTATCTGCTATGCCCTCTACTGGATAGAGTACACAAGACAAGTCGCATTATTTCCAATTAATTTTTGGCATCATCCCTCTGCATCTGCTTTAAGAATGCAAGGCGTGAAATTTATAGTAGCAGGTTTAATATTCCATCCAGCCAAAATTATTTTGCTACGAGGACTTACCTTTGGTGGAATATTTTGGGTTGGCCTTTTTTTTTTTAATACATAGATTGCTTCTCCCCTCGTGCAACCCACTGTCCCAACTCTCAAGCTGTCACCAAACTCTGTACGTGGCAGGAATAATTTCATGCTGAGTAAAATGTGTTTAATTTCACATCCTGTAAGAATAATTACTTAGCATAATACCACTTAAAATGTATTTCTATCTGCAAATGCTAATGAAGCTGCAAAAACCTGAATCATCTTTGGAAAGAATTAGGGAATTAAGGGTGCTTTGCCTTCACTCCCTCTTCTCCTGGAGAAGGACTGCCTGAAAAGAGAAAACCCAGACCACAGGAATAATCCAAGGCGAGAGATCCTGCTGTCTTCAAACTGGGTGTGAGTCCAGTGGCTTTTCGGGGAAGTTAATCCCACAGACCTCTCCTGAGCCTCCCCCAAGATGCTGCAACAGAGCCTCAGGCTCCCTGGAGATGCCCAGTCCTCACCCAGGTCCCACTGGAGAGCCACCAGGAGGGGACTCAGGCCCAGGGCCAGTGAGGACCACCTACCTGAATGGCAGGGCTGTGGCCTTTGGCCTTAAGGATCTTGTCTCTTTGATCATTGGTGCGCCCAAGTAGTAAAGACCACTGTGCTAGCTATTGCTCATCTTGAGGCTTAAAGCTTTCAATAAAGAACGACAAGGACTAAGAGAGAAAAGAAGTGCTTTGCCTTAAAAAAAATTCTTTAAACCGCTTTATTTGGAAATCATCTTAGAATTATAGAAAAGTTGCAAAAATAACTCAGAGAGTTCCTGTATACCCTTCCCCTGATTTCACCTAATTTAATAGCTTACGTGACTACAGTACAATGATCAAAACCAAGAAACTGACATTAGTGCAATATTATTAACTATTAACTACACGGCAGACTTGGATTCGGATTCACTAGTGTTTCCACTAATATTTCTTCCGTTCTAGAATCTAATCCGGGATCCCTTACTGCATTTAGTTGTCACAACTCCTCAGTCCCCTGCAATCTGTGTCACACTCTTTGTCTTTCCTTGTCGTTCACAGCTTTGACACTTTTGAAGAGTACTGGTCAGGTATTTTGCAGAGTGTCCCTTAATTTGGGTTTGGGTGCTATTTTCTTGTGACCACATTGAGGTTATACATTTTTGGCAAGAATGTTACAGAAGTGCTGATTCCTTCTCATTGCTTTGTGGAAGAGGGGCCTGTTCTCTTCCAGCAACGGAGTGAAGCAACAGCATGTGCTGAGGGCCTGAGGGAGCCATTGCACCTCTTAGAACCTGAGTGGTGGGTCCCAGAGAGTCAGGCACTGAGCCTGAGAGCACTCAGCATGCTTTTCTTACCTGTCTCTTCCCTTCTCCGTTACCATGGTGGCAATGGAGAAGTGAGAAGGTTTCTTCTCTGTAGGCAGGTAGCACTAGTATTTTCTTAATCCGGTGCCGTTGAGATCCGCAGAAGGACGAGGTGTAGCCAAGCAAAGCAGGGTATTATGGATGCTGAGGGGAGAAGAGGTGTGGGGAGAGGAGGACCAAGATGGAAGTGTGGCGAAAGGAACTGCTTTGTGATCCAGTGCAGCCATTTGTGGATTCAGCAGGGCTCTCTGTGACCTAGGGGTGAGATGAGGACGTCTCCGTGGGTGGGAACCGTGTTAATTTGTGTTGAGGCAGTGGTGGGGTAGACAGTTCTCAATCAGCGTTTGTGACACTGAGCCAGCAGGTTTGATCTCCTCAGTGGGGTTAAATGTGGTGGTGGTACAAAAGGATCCTCAGGTAGATTTTATTTTATTTTATTTTATTTTTTATGGTTTTGCGGTACGCGGGCCTCTCACTGCTGTGGCCTCTCCCGTTGCGGAGCACAGGCTCCGGACGCGCAGGCCCAGCGGCCATGGCTCACGGGCCCAGCCGCTCCGCGGCGTGCGGGATCTTCCCAAACCGGGGCACGAACCCGTGTCCCCTGCATCGGCAGGCGGACTCTCAACCACTGTGCCACCAGGGAAGCCCCTCGGGTAGATTTTAAATGCTTGCATTTTGGTTTTCTCCTTCTCTAGATTGGAAGTTCCCTAGGGAACAGGCCCTAGTCTGTCTGGTTCCCCTCCCCCTCTGAAAACCTAGTACCCGGGGCCTGGAACACTGTAGAGCTCAAAAACTGTTTATGATTAAATGAATTTTTTAAAATGAGTTTTAAAAAATTGAGTGGATGAGATACTCATTTACAAAACACACTGATGGGCACTCCACTCATTCCTTATTGCAAGTCTGTGGCCCCGGCCCCAGCATGGTTTTGGAAGCCCAGTGGTGGCTGTGAGTTCAGGGCTCCAAGCTTTCCGACCCATATCTGTCCTCAAAGTGCCTGGCGAAGCTGTGTTGGGAGGAGGCTGTTCTTTGAGAGGTCCTGGGAATCTACAACGGAATCTACACTCTTTGGGGGAAAGTGGAATCAGATCAAATGTGTAGATGGCAAAATCTCAGTTTGGAAAGAGGCAAATAGTAGTAATGTTGGAGCTCCCTGCCTAGTGGACCATGGCTTGGGGAAGCCAGTAAAGAAGGGAAGACAGTGATGGTAATGGAGTTGCGTGGAATGGATTTTACTCGTGTGTGTGTGTGTGTGTGTGTGTGTGCACACGCGCATGCACACGCATGCTTGGGAAGGACTAGGATTCTGCTGTTTCAGGGACACAATGACCCCGCCAGGCACATGTCCCTCTGTGTGTGTGTGTGTGTGTGTGTGTGTGTGTGTGTACGTGTACTACTTCACGCAGGCAACAAGATCTAGAGAGGTGTCACCTCTCCATGGGAGGTGACAGTGAGTTCCTGCAGGAGACTGCACACTGCTGGGGGAGCTTTCAGCTGAGATGAAGGTGTTTGTTAAAGTATTTCTTTAATCCAGCAGCACTATAATAAAAAAGATCAAAGATCTATCTTACAAAATTTCAAGCAGGTCACATGTTTCACATGACAATTATAAGCACAATTATTAAGAAATCTTATGGAATTGATTTAAAATAAAGTTCTAGTTTTGTTTGATTCTTGCACAGGCTCCCACATTTATCTTGTACAAATTAGCTCATAGCATTCAACAGGTTTAGGCTCTGTAGATCAACTATTTAATTGTTCACAAGGGGACATGTGAAAGGAGAAAAGTATTGTCAGATAAACGCATGCAGCATGGCTTGTGTGGTCACATCAGAAGGAGTCTTTGTCGCATGAATGACACTAAATTTATTTGCCTCCCAAAGATGAAAGCCAAACTACTTCCAGCTCTGCCAGTAAATGCAGGAATGAAGCCATTCAATGGATATTAAATGGAATTAGTTGTTATAACAATAATTGTTATTATTGTTGTTATACATTTTTACAAATCGTACTTATGACGTCAGAGCCAAATTTGGAAGAAATCATTATCATCTAAACACTGAATTGGTAAGGCTCATAATTAGGAAAACAGATATTTAGTTCTTCACAGAGGCCTCTGCCCTTCTGGACACTGTCAAAAAATTTTAATAGAGTGGCTGAACCAAACAGAACAATCATGAACACTGGCTCTAGGTGGTTTTGGTTTCTGGAGGAGAAGTCTAATTCCCAACTCAATGAACATTCCAGTGGAGCTGGGACATATTTCCTTCTGCAAAACATAGAAATACTATTATGTTCTGGACCCTGCATAGGAGGGGGAAGGAGTATATAAACTAGAGCGACATTTTTCAAATGGAGCTTTCAGTAGCTGATTCAGCTGGAATGTAATTTATGCTAATAAGTTCCTGGGTTTCAAAGTGACTTTTTCTTATCACACTAAAACCTTTAATTTGGATATATATTCCTAAGTCCAGAATGGGTAGGAAAATTCTCTATCAAAAGCCAGGGATACAACTGGCCCTGTGTAGAAAGGAAGAAAAAAAAGAAATTATATTCCAGAGGTTTGGAGGAGGGCAAGAAAGAAGTTCAGTGTATGGCTTTTAAACAATTTCCTACGACATAGTTCTTGATTTCACACACCTTTTACAGCTAGAAACGTTTATCATAATTTTTTAAATAAATTTATTTATGTATTTGTTTATTTATTTTTGGCTGTGTTGGGTCTTCACTGCTGTGCGCGGGCTTTCTCTAGTTGCAGCGAGCAGGGGCTACTCTTTGTTGCAGTGAGCGGGCTTCTCATTGCAGTGGCTTGTCTTTGTTGCGGAGCATGGGCTCTAGGTTCGTGGGCTTCAGTAGTTGTGGCATGTATGCTCAGTAGTTGTGGCTCATGGCTCTAGAGCGCAGGCTTAGTAGTTGTGGTGCACGGGCTTAGTTGCTCCGCAGCATATGGGATCCTCCTGGACCAGGGCTCGAACCCGTGTCCCTTGCATTGGCAGGCGGATTCTCAACCACTGAGCCACGAGGGAATCCCCCTATCATAATTTTAACATGACTGCATAATTTGGGTCAATGTGACACAGAGTTGATAGTAGAATGTAACTGGTTTCATTTAACTGTGATGGAAGAGGGGAAAGTATACCAGATTGAGCTAAGAACCTTGTTTCTAGTCCCTAACTAGATTAGTTGTGCTAGTTATACTAGATGATCCCTTAGCCAACCTTTTTGGCATTTTCAATAAATTTGGATACATTCTCCTAGGCCAGCGGCTTTCACATTTATTCTTTACTGTGATCCACAGTAAGAAGTACATTTTATATTATGACCTTGTTCACATACATTTATAGATTTATATGTAAACGTTGTTATCTATCTATATATATCTTTCATAGTATGATATATGTGCTGTACATAAACCACACACACATATATGTGAAATGAAACAAAATTTCGTGAAACAGTAGCTACCCTTGTTACCTCTGATGCATTGTATTTTTTATTCTATTTCATTATGAAAAAGCTGGTCAATTTCCACTTAATTGATGTTACGACCCAGCCTTACTATCACTGTAACTAGGCACAGTCCTGCACGTTGGGGAGCTGCCTCCAGATGAATGCAGGTTACTGCACAGGTTAATGGTTAACACTCTGATCGCTGAAAGAGAAATATAAAAACTGTGTGGATACCAGTCCACATATTGAAGGAATATGCTCTAATTTTAGTGAAAAATTATGACACACTAAATAGAAACAACCACTAAGTACAAGTACTCTCTATCAGTGAACTTACCCATTTTAAACTCTGCATAATTGAACTTTGGTTTTTCATTCTTCTATAAGCAAATCTATTTTTGAAACTTCCTCTCAGCTGGTAGATTGGCTTTGAAGTCTTCAAGCAAAGGAACCTAGAGTTTTGATAAATGAATCATCTTCTATTTAGAAACAACCCCTTTTAAAGCTTCTGTGGCTTTTGCTAGAGTATTTTAAAAGAGCCCTTCATTTTTTTAAATATTAACTTTTAAAATCACTGTTAATAATAAAACAATTTTAGGGAATTTTCTGGTGGTCCAGTGGTTAGGATATCCGTGCTTCCACTGCAGGGGGCCCGGGTTTGACCCCTGGTCAGGGAGCTAAAGTCCCACAAACTGCATGGTGCAGGCAAAAAAAAAATTTTTTTAATAAATAAAACAATTATATGTTTTCCTTCCACTTTCAAAACCCATTTTGGGGGGAGATACTGTAACAAGATTCTAGTCCTTGCATCTTTTACCCTGTCCTCAAATCCTCTGTGGCAGTTTTTGAGAAGTCTTGGCATGCCAGGTATTACAGGGATTTCTTGTGTCTCAGATGGTACTCAAGGATGTGCGGTAATAAGTGGTTCATTTAGGTTCCATCACACTATAATCCAAGGAAGAGAAAATTGGGTCTGACTTCACAAGCATTGTTCCCTTTGTGGCTTTAATCACACATACTTTTGCATATAAGTGACAACCACAGGTATTAAGGGTATATCTTAGGGATCAACCATTAGGGAATATCTTATTTATATGAGAGAAATCTCCAAAGATTTTCTTTAAAAGGTTATATTATAAAATAACTCCTCAGAGAGCATTTCTTTTTAAAAAATATTTATTTATTTACTTTTTATTTTTGGCTGCGTTGGGTCTTAGTTGCAATGCAGCTAAGTACGTGGGATCTTCGTTGCGGCGTGTGGGCTCTTCATTGTGGCACGGGTTTCTCTCTCGTTGTGGTGCATGGGCTTTTCTCTAGTTGTGGCACATGGGCTTCTCTCTAGCTGTGGCTCATGTGCTCAGTAGTTGAGGCTTAAGGGCTTAGTTGCCCTGTGGCATGTGGGATCTTAGTTCCCCGACCAGGGATCAAACCTGCATCCCGTGCACTGGAAGGCAGATTCTTAACCACTGAACCACCAGGGAAGTCCCCAGATAACATTTCTAAAATAGAAGATGGTTATGGTTTGTTTGCATATTTTAAAAAACAGGATGTAATCTTCATTTATTAGTTTATAATATATAATGAATTTACCAATATAAAAATTATAATTCACCTATGTTACCCCCCCCATACTACCTGTACAGATTTATAACAGATTCTAAACAATTAACATTCTGAATGGGTTAAAACTTCAATTGGGCTTATTTCTATTTATCTTTTATTAGACATTTATTTAACATTAACCTCATCTAATGGCAATTATGTACAAAAAGACTTGCAACTACTTAGGTGCTCTGTGAAGTTGGATCACGTGGATGGGAACATGGTCCAATTATTTGCCTTTGTATTCGATCTATATCTTGAAACTTTCTCAAACTTATCAACTTTTTAAAATCATCACAATATCTGTGCTATTGAAAATTAACCCTCACCAATAACACTTGGGATCGGTGGAAAAGATCCAGATAACTCTATTTACAGGGCAATAATTTCAGGCTCTATGTTTACAGTTTTGTAACCTCTACCGGTCTCTCCCACCTTTTTCTTTTTGTGATATGACATAAGCTAATCTTTCCAGGATATACAAATATACGTTACATTGTTGAAGAGCAATCAGATTTTTTTTTCAGAAAAATCCCTTCCTCAAGATATATTCCTACTAGTTTACCTTCCGATATCCAGGTAAGCATATCGTGCTATTCCTGAGGCTTGTTTTATACCGTCCACGCTGATCCAAATCAAACAGACCTTTTAGAGGGTACTGACAATGACGTCTTCATTGAATATGATCGCGGCTAAAGCTTTAGATCCCTGTTTGCTCTGTAATGCTGTGCCAAGATCTTGGCCTTTAGATGTTTCCAGAATCCCTGGAAACATTACTTATTTGTTTGTGAGTATAAGCCTTAGAATGGGTTTGCATTCACAGCAAAATATGAGGACGAACAAAGCAGTGTGAATCTCTTACTGAGTTTGAGTTTTTTCTTTACTGAACCATAGGACTTGGAGCCAGTTAGAAGAACAGAATTTTAAGTAATACTCTACATTGGTGCTTTTACAAAATATACCAGAGTTAAAACAGAGTAAAAGGATTTGCTGTAATAGGATCCACTTTAAAAAAAAATCTTTGGTGTTAACTTTTTGTCCTGAATATTAAAAGTATTAACATTTCTAAATTCTGAGGGATATTGGTAGGAACTATGAAAAAGGACTCACACTGTTTAACTTTCAAAATATAAATTAAAAATCTACTCTTCATATCCTAATCTGATGACTTAAAGAAATCAGCAGGGTATCATACAATAATCCTAACACTCAAAATGGCTTTATTTAAGTATAATAAAGGCTAAACATCATGGTTCTGTCATTAGAAAGGACTACGAATATAGGCAGAAATAACATTTCACAATTTCTATTAGAAGACTTCAAAATAGGACACTAGTCATTGATTCATGCAAAATGGCTGCATTTTGAGTCATAGAACAAAAGCATTAAAAAAAAAAAAAGGATCCTTTGAAAAAACAAAGAGAAGAGGAAAGTCAATAGCAAGAAGCAAGCATACCTCCATCAGCGGGAACAGGGCTGGGGAGGTTTGTTAGGGAACATGGAAGCCACAATCTCCCTCTCCACTCTGGTGTGTGCCAGCCTCGGTGCTGGGCAGGAGGGCACCACAGCATGTGGAGAGGCAGACAGTTTTGCTGGCTCCCACTTGCTCCTCAGGCCAAAGTCCAGGCAGAACTTGGCCTTGCAGGGTTCCTGTCATCCTGCCAACCCACGGCACTCCAGGGACACTGCTAGGAGAATGCCAGCCAAAACCTGCAGAAGTCACCTCCTTCACATCCTCTTCCATGTCGGGGGTTAGACTAAAGGATACCCCTTCTGTCAGATTTTATGGTGTTTGTGTACCAGCCAAGGAGAAGTAAGAGAAAGACAAAGAAAGCAACTTGTTTAACCTCACACAGTAGAAAGGAAAGAATTCTTCAAAGTAGTTGATCTGGGAATGAAGCCCAACATCCCAAAATCTCAGCTCAGTTTGCTCTTTTTTCATTCACTGCTGGTTTTTGGAAATTTAAATGATTAGGATCCTGTCTACTGTGGGCCATCATATCATTGCTTTCTCAAACAGAGTGGTCCAAAGCCACTGATGCACAAATACAGAATAATCTACATACCATCAGACAACAGTCAATATGCAAAGCATATTCAGGCATATATGTAGTACCACATTATAGACACATTTAAAATGCAGATATTTTCAAAAAGAGGCCCTCACTTTCCATTCTTAAGGCCATAAATAGGAAATATTACTCCAACACCAGATGTGTATATAGATGCTGAGGTGAATATTTACATATTATTCCATATACAATATGTAGATGTTCAAAACCAATATGATCATCTCACATATGCATGCAATCTCTTTTCTGAAATAATAAAGACAATGCATTTCCAGGGAATGCATATATGAATTTTATTGTACTCTTTTTAAAGAAAAGTGGAAATCATAATCTTATATAATTCTCTCAAATGGATCCACTTAGACAATTTATCAATGCTTCCTTAAATTTTTACACCACACCGCACTCCAACAGGTTTTTGTTTTAAGGTAAACCAGGTTTTTGGCTCTTCCCTGTGGAGAAGTTACTTTCAAGTCAGTGAAAGTTCTTGGCCCATGATTAAAAGTCTTTGCCAATTAGTACTCAACAACTTCAATTCATTTTTTTCTGGTTCAAGATGAGTAGGAGCCTAATAAGGCTGTGATAAAAGGGCAAAAGGCACTGAGAGCCAAAAGCGGATTAATGAGCTCCTCCATTTATTTGTCTTCCTAACAGCTGAACTGTTACAACTATTGACACTCTTCAAAAGGTTCCGCTCTGAACCCCGTCCAGGCACTGCAGGCTCCAATGGACATCTTCAAATCCAGAGAATGGAGGGGCAAGAGCTTCCCCTGTGTGATGCCAAAACCAACAAAGCCCCATGGATCAGGTAATGAAACTTCAGCTTTTCCCCCTTTGAGATTTATTTACTGGCAGCTGACAAGGGGCAAATTCAGCTCGAATTGTGCAGTCAAGGCCCTGTCAAGCTTTTAGAGGCACCCTTGTCTTGAAGCACCTTCATGACTGGCATTTCACTCAAAAGCCCTCGGCACTGGTCCTTAACAGCTTATGACATCACAAAGGACACTCCAGACAGATGCCTACATGGCATCCTGCAGCATTTTAAAAGAGAATTAGTGGTTTTAATTATGGTCGTAGTATGAAAGGGAACCATGCAAGCTCCACAGGAGACCTTTGATCAGACCCTTTTGCTAGTACAATGCCACGGAACTGTGACTATTCCTGGTAAGGGGCCTTTTCTTGCTGAATGACTCACCAGTGATCTTTGAATGCAGACAAGCTTCTAGCCCTCCCTCTTCATTAGTGAGCATTTCTATACAGGGGCCTATATAGTTCTTGGAGTCTAGGAGCTATACAATTGGGGGGAAAAGAATCCCTACAGATTCAGGCCTCTACTTAGGAAGTGCTGAAGGACTCTGAGTGACTTTATTCATTAAAACAGGTTGCTATTAATTAACTGTCATAATAAAATAAAGAACTATTATTTGCATTTCTTACTATGTTCTCTTTAGTAATATGTATAAAAGATGCTTGTAACAGAAATGAATTTATTGAACCACTTCCCCACACCCCCCGAGTCCCTGCCCTTTTTTTTTTTTTGGCATTTTGGCAGCAGGACTAATTATTGGGCCCAGATTTATGAGCCCAAATGGAAGTAAAACATGAATATAAAATTAATTAAGGAAAGACAAAATCCTTTTTACTTGCCAATCAGTTTAAGCAACTGAAAAAAAAGCAAACAACAATTAGCTTAATTTTTTAGTGATTTCAGAGAATGATCTAAGACAATAAAACCCCAACCTTTTCAAAATACCATTTGGTTGGTATTTCGTTTGAAGTGTGAGATTATGTAACAACCACAGCTACTCAAAAAAAAAAAAAACGAAACAACAGTATTCTAACTTGAAGCATAACAAGATTCATTCGTAAAAAAAAAAATGATTTCACTTCTCGGAAACAAAGAATGTCTTTGGTATGGTATTAATGTTTTAAGAATTTAATTTCAATACCAATCCCAATAAGCAGGGCCCTTAAGATTCATGGTCAATATTTTAAGTATATGAAAACAGTTCATTCTCTTCTAGAATCTAATCAAGCAACTCATTTGGTGAAAGACTATGGAAGTAGGAAGATTTTTCAAAATATTCTTGCTGAAATGCTAATTCAGTAACATGGGCTAAATAGAATTTGCATAAATAGCACATCTCAGTCTCTAACCGCCCCCCGCTCCGAAACAGTACGGCTGCACCATGTACTTATATCTGGGAGATGACTTAGGCTTCCATTTTTTTATGCTGTTTCTTTTATTGGATGAAAAACTTTTAGATTTTGGAAGCCAAACGCCAAGCAGGTTTTTCACAGTTTGCTGTCTCAGCCATTTTTCATATTTCTCAGACTTCGCAGTTCTTTTCTTAGGTGTTTTAGAGCAACTGAAATATCAGCCAGCTGTGGATCATTCTGGGCCTTCTGAGTGTAGAGATGGAAGTGTCTGATGGTTTCAGATAACAAGAGTTCAGGGTCTGCACCTCTTTCCCGAAGGCGCAGCATCCGTTCACAGGCGATGGCATAGTTCTTATGCCAGTTCACTGGATGTTCCTTTTGTAAATAGACAATCTCCTTATAAAGCTGGAAGACAGCAAAAATGTTGGTATTCCATTGTTATCCCTTGACTTTTTTTAAAAAAAACCCTGAAAACACAGAGAAATTAACACAAGAAAAAAACATCCAAGCAGCCTACAGTAAAAATCTAATTGTTGCTAGGCCATGCAGAAAATGCAAGGATGTTACTATAATTATTACAGTAACAGGAGGCAAATGTGCTTCATCTAAAACTGCTTCTGGGGTTTTTTGGATGTTGCAGAGGGAACCTAAGACACACTGTGTCAGGACAAAATGCTCTTCCTCCAGAAAGACGTTCTGAGAAAGGGATTTAGTTCTAATTCATGGAAAGCTATTTACTCAACAGGCAGAAAGGCTGAAACTCTAAATTTAGCTATTGGAGAAAAAAATAGCTTTCTTTAGAAAACTGCATGGAAAAAGAACTTAAAGAAATTTAAATTTTGTCCCTCATTCTTACATAAATTTCTCTCTATATTATAAACAACAGCAATAACAATAGCAACAATAAAGCACATCAAACAAATCCAGCATCAAACAGATTGGGCATAATAGAATTTAAGAGACATCCTTAAAGTGAGATATTGAAAATCTTCACAGTGTCCTAAAATTACAATTTTCATAGTTAAAACTTTGCCCACAGGAATTCAGAATTTTGTTTTTCAATATCAGAGATAGTATTAATTGGATAGATTTAGAATCTTTAATATTGAGTTTTCCAGAGGAAAAACATCAAAATTTAACAAATAAACCAAAAAGTAGATGTAAATCTACAAAACAGAATATTATACTTGCTTATTTGGGAATTTCACAGGCTTCTTGGGGATTATCAAATTGGAGTCAGATCCACAGGCACTTGAGTTAAACAGTAGCCTCCATGAGAGCACAGGACAAGCAATGATGCTTTCTCCAGGGACAAGGGCTTTCTGAATTAGAACTATACTCATTACATCATCCAGTTGAAAGGGACCCAATTATATTATCTATTTCCCCAACCCCTACTCCAGAGCAGACAAATGCCTACCTAATCTATTTCAAAACAACATCCCCATGAAAAAGTCCCCAATCCATATTTGATATGTCCTTTTGATATTTAATAACCCTCAGTCCTCACGCTGCCTTTTAAAGCTATTTTCCCCTTAGTTCTCTTCACTCCATAAAATAGGAGAGTCACCTCGCACTTTCATAGACATCAAAGCATTAAGTCAGCCTCCTACCCGTTTATTTTCTTAGTAAAATATTCAAAGCTTCTCCACCTTTCCTCATAGTTTTTTGGTTTTTTTTCCCCTATCCATTGCTCCTCTTCCCAAGCCTCCCTCTGATGAGGGACATGTGTAAAATGCATGGCAGGCTGCCTGGAACAAAGTAGGCGCTCAGGAACTGCTCAGGTTCTTTTCTTTCCCAAGTTTTCAAAATCCTGATAAGGTTCTGGAGTGCAAGACAGACGCTAGCACTTCATTTCCCAATGGCTCAAGAGACTAAGAGGCACGCTCATGACCTCCCTGCTTCAGTCTTCAGACATCAGAACAACTACGCTACCCTTTTCTAGAACATCGACTCATTCTGGATGGCCCATTAGGCCACATGTGCTGTATCTATCTTAAGAAGCTAAGAGTCATTTCTCATCATGTGGAATTACATTTCCCCCTCTAGGCGTGTATCACTGTGACATTAGTGTTAGGGGAACGTATTCTGTCTTGGGGGGAAATCTTCAATGTCTCAGATGTTTTCCTAAAGATAACAAAGATCATTCTTGCTCTCCCACTATACCTGAACTTAATGTTCTGTATAAGCTATTGAGCAGGATAATGTAAATAATAACAAAAATATCTTTTATAGCTAACAAGAATGTTCTTGAAAAACCTGTACTAGGGGCTGATTTGTGTTGACCCATGGAGTTTTTGGCCTCATTTTTCTTGCAAATATTGTTACACATCTGGAGACATATGTGAAGGAGATACCTATAGCTGCTACAGACTTGTGTTCACTGAACAGAGTAATGCTTACAGGCCCAAAGGGACAATAAATCCATGAATTAGCTTCAGTGGTGGCCTAACAACTGACCATGGAACAGATCACTGATGAGAATATAAAATATTAGTAAGTCTCAGATTTCTCCCAACTAAATACTACTTGTTTTTCACAGAATTATACAGGGTATTAGAGATGAACTGGATATGACCAGGATATAAGAGAGAATCTATAAAGTTTACAGTCCACTTTTTTTTTTTTTTAAGAAAAAATAGAGGTCTGGAAAGGTTAACTGGCTCACAGTTGACAGTGAATGGTGGAGCAGGCCTTGAACCTGGACCTCCTGACTGCCAGACAGAACTCCAGCATGCCGCTTCCTATAACTAGTCCCTGGCTATCCTTGAGTGGGCACCTAGGAGGTTTCCACCTTTGTCCCTGTGGTTCCCTCCTTATGGACTGTCCACCCTCCCCCACTTTCTCGCTACCCTGCCCCACATCTGCCTGGCCAGTTCCTTCTGATCTTTCAAGATGACACTGCGGTGACATCTCCCCTAGAAGCCTTCCCTCCCTTCCTCACCACCCCCTCCCCAGAAGGCTGTACTCATATGCTGCTCTCTGCTCCCACCGCACCTCTGCAAACCTCTCCTAACTCTCACGACTGAATTAGCTGAGGACCTCATCTTCCATCTCTCTCTCTAGCTTGTGCCTCTTTGACAGCAGGGAATATTCCTGATTGTCTCCATCACAGTATTTGGTACAGACTGGGTGCTCCATAAATGCTCTGTGAGTGAATGAATAAATGAATAAACAATGGACCAATGAGCACAAAATTGAGGAGTAAAATCTGTCATACTAATTGGACACCATGCAATTTTGACTCAGCACCAAACAAGTGCCCTGGCTGAGTAGATCTACAGCAGCCCAGAGACAGCAGAAATACCTCCTCACTTGCTTAGACATACAGCTCCTGGGCTCTGTTCTTATTGGCCTTCGCCAGAATGTCTATTTCCTACAGAGCAGGCTCCAAGACTATCTCTGAAGGTGATGAAGAGCTCAGTGCTATAAATCACAGAAAAGCAGGGACTTGTTAACATAGTGCTACAGCAAAGCAAGCCTCTGCTCTGTACTCCCCTTGCCATCACAGAGGACCAGCTAAGCAAGAGCCTCAGTGTGGCTGGATGTGAAGGCTGTTTGGTTTCCTGGGGCCACATCAGAAGACAGAGCCACTCTCCATGACCCTTTATCTCTCTCATAAAATCCCAACCAGGGCATCCCTGGTGGTGCAGTGGTTAAGAATCCGCTTGCCAATGCAGGGGACACGGGTTCAAGCCCTGGTTCAGGAAGATCCCACATGCCCCGGAGCAACTAAGCCATGTATCACAATTACTAAGCCTGCACTCTAGAGCCCGCGAGCCACAACTACTGAGCCCGAGTGCCACAGCTACTGAAGCCCACACGCCTTAGAGCCCATGCTCCACAACAAGAGAAGCCACCACAATGAGAAGCCTGTGCACTGCAACAAAGAGTAGCCCCCGCTCGCCGCAACTAGAGAAAGCCTGTGCACAGCAACGAAGACCCAACGCAGCCAAAAAGAAAGAAATAAAAATAAATAAATTAATTAAAAAAAAAAGAAATCCCAACCAGCCACAGCCTGATCATTTCAAGTGTAGCCAGGGTCATGATTTTGCATAGAGGGCAACCCATCAGAACTTGTTTCTTTTTTTAACTAAAGCCATCATATTAGTTTCCTATTGCTGTTGTAACTAATCACCGCAAATGTAGTGGCTTAAAACAATATAAATGTATTATCGAATACTTCTAGGGGTCAAAAGTCATAAAAATCAAGGTTTTTGTAAAATCAGCAGGGCTGTGTTCCTTCTGGAGGCTCGGGAATCTATTTCCTTGCCCTTTCCAGCTTCCAGAGGCTGCCTGCACTCCCTAACTTGTGGCCCCTTCCTCCATCTTCCAGGCCACATGTGTGGCAATCTTTTAAGTCTTTCTCTCTGACCTCTGCTTGCAACGCCACATCTCCTTCTCTGACTCTGACCTTCCTGCCTCCTTCTTCTAAGGACCCTTGTGATTACGCTGGGCCCACCCGGATAATCCAGGATAATCTCCCCACCACAAGATCCTTAATCACATCTGCAAAGTGCCCTTTGCCATGTAAGGCCATATATTCATAGGTTCTGAAGATTAGGACATGAACCTCTTTCATTATTTTGCGGACCACAGCCATTTACTTTAGATATTATTTGTGATATACATGACTATTTTTCCATTTATACTGCTTTATAATGCCAAATAAAGCTGGAAACAAAAAAGTAAAAACTCTACTGTGATACACCCTTTCTCCATCCCCAACAGCCACCACCCTCCCACCAAATAAATTTATATATGTAAAAGTACAACATACGTTATACGCGTGAGTGTAGAGTTGAGCTTTCACATTTGAAGGCAAACTTGCGGTTTCTGCCAGGTTGAAGATGAAGAACGGTGTTTTCATCCTGGGAGTGGGAGGGTGTTCATGTCAATTTTACATTCAAAGCTATATCTGTCAGGCTTTTCCATTGATAAGGAACATGCAAAACCATTTATTGTATTCTTTTCACTTCTCTCATATTAATAGTTTACTCTGGGGCTTCCCTGGTGGCGCAGTGGTAGAGAGTCCGCCTGCCGATGCAGGGGACACGGGTTCGTGCCCCAGTCCGGGAGGACCCCACGTGCC
Source organism: Mesoplodon densirostris (assembly GCF_025265405.1). NCBI lineage: Eukaryota > Metazoa > Chordata > Mammalia > Artiodactyla > Ziphiidae > Mesoplodon > Mesoplodon densirostris. The sequence continues at coordinate 46,014,176 of NC_082664.1, forward strand.
GCGGAGCGGCTGGGCCTGTGAGCCATGGCCGCTGAGCCTGCGCGTCCGGAGCCTGTGCTCCGCAACGGGAGAGCCCACAACAGCGAGAGGCCCATGTACCACAAAAAAAAAAGTTTACTCTGAACCAACAGTAATCCTCCCCCCGCCATCCCAAGACACTGCATTCACACCTACTGCCAAATCTTAGAAAAAAGCTTATGTTCATCATCCCTATTGTACATCATCTTCCCTCCAGATGTACATTTCATTATGCAAGAGCAGCTAGGAGGTGGAGACTTGCTGAGTTTGTCAGCATATCCCTGAAGGTACCCATCGCGACGGTTCATGCCATGTGTGACCAGTTCTTCAAAGATGGCTGGACTCTTTGACCACATGAACTCATCCAAATTGTATTCAGCACACCAATTAAATCAATAGCCTGAATAATGACCTGCTTTCTTCTTTTATGTGATTTCTCCCCCAGCTTTCCCGCATTCAATCACAGTGAGGAATTGTGGAGACATTCGGTGTATCTTTGATTAGTTCTTCAAAGCAAGTATTTGTTCCTATAACTGGGCTGATAACTTGAAATATGCAATTTGCTGACTTTTTCAAAAACACTACTGCAAAAACTGTATTTTTTTTGTAATTGTTATTTTGTCAAGAACCATTTCTTAGCAATTTTTTTTTAAAGATTTTTTTGATGTGGACCACTTTCAAAACGTTGCCCCTGCTTTATGCTTTGGCCCTTTGGCCACAAGGCATGCGGGATCCCAGCTCCCCAACCAGGGATCGAACCTGCACCCCCCGCACCAGAAGGCAAAGCCCCAACCACTGGACCGCCAGGGAAGTCCCTCTTGACAATTTTTTAAAAAACCTCTTTAAATGTTATGTAAGCCCTTTACACCCTAACTCAATTCTTGGTGCAAAGCACAGTCCCTGGCCCAGAGTGGGCATCAACACATTTTTACTGGAGGAAGCACTTCATACTTGGTACCCCTGTCTGCATCACTTAGGACTTTTACATTAATATTTAGGCCAAAGTCTGTTAGTGTTAGATGTTTTGAATATTTTAAAAGAATGACAGGAACCCAGAGAGTCAAGAGCATCACCATGAAGTATTTGTTCCACACAGGAACAACAGGAAAGTACAGTATCTAGCACATGAATAGTCAGATCTCTTTGAACATGTCTGTCTGCTCCATTAGACTGAGCTCCTTGAGAGTAGGAACTGTGTCATATTCATATGTGTAGCTTCCATGCCTAGCACAGTGCCTGGTCTCTAGGAAGTTTTCAATAAGTGCTTAAATAATTAACTAGCACATTACACATGGAGACAGGGTTGTAATTATCAACTTCTCCTCAATCAATTACACTCACTTTGGTTTAGTTGAGATAGGAGAGCACAGGAATTAGGAATGTTCCAGAGTCAGACAGATGTAAGTTTTGGACTCTATTGGTAGAACTATGTGGCCTTGGACAAGTAACCTCTCTACCTCCAGTTTGTTCTTTTGTAAAACGGGGATAATAATAACTTCTTCACAGGTTATTGTGAGGATGAAATCAGATTATGCATGGGTAATGATTAGTACAATGCCTCAAACAAAATAATTGCTCATAAGTATTATTTTTATGATCCCCACGCACCACTACTCCCCAGGTGAAAAGCGCCAGAGGCTCTTCTGCTGCATTACAAACAGACTGCAAACACACACGTGTACATTATTTACCTGGCTTGCCACATCTCTTCATTGGCCACAGATTCCCAGGAAGATGGAGCAAACCTGCAGTTACAAGAAAACAGTAACATGTTTCTGCTACTACCTTTACTGCTGTGGACATGTAATTCTTGTTTTATAATCTTACAAGGCAAATAAAATAGGCTGCATCCTGAAGTACTGATAGAGACCAAAATAACAAACTTATTCTCCTAGAAAAATTTGATCATTAGGAATTTGAGGTTTTGGTGAATGTATCCTTAATCTGCATAATGAGCCCCGGTGCCTCACGGGAGCAAACTAAAGATTAGTGGGAAGAGGCTGGAGGCATTTGGGGAGCCAGCTGTTCCTAAGAACTGTCAGGTGGGCGATGGGGCAAGGGTGAGGCCTGGGTCACTCTATGGACACAGCTAAGAGCCACTGAGCTGTAAAGAGAGGGGACTCCTGGCTTGGATGAATCATTGCTGGAGCTAGGATGCTGCTCCAGAAACAGTGGCTGAACCATTTGCTGATTTTTTTTTCACTTAATTAAAGTTTCTTTTATTATGTATCTATTTTGACAGAATGGAGATAATGAGTGATGTCATGTACCTGTACTGTTGTCAGCTGTTTGGAGAACAGGTGATTTTCTAACTTTTCCTCACAATGGTCACAGAGTACTTTTTTTTGGCCGCACCGTGCAGCTTGTGGGATCTTAGTTCTCCGACCAGGGATTGAACCTGGGCCACGGCAGTGAAAGCGCTGAGTCCTAACCACTTGACTGCCAGGGAATTCCCGTCACAGAGCACTCTGATGTAGAACTACTTATCCAGCTCTCACTGGTGCACAGCAATGTGGTCTATTTGCTCATATTGACTCAAAAAACTTTGGCACCATTTGTTCATATGATCTTGACTGTTGTTCTTAAATTATAAGTAATAATTATCTAATCTTTGAATAATTCATAATTTAAAAAATAGGCAATGGAGACACCTATCTTCAGATGGTGACTCATCTTCCATATGGGAGAGAGTCAAGTCTAGGGAGAAATGCTTCCAGGAAGACTAATCATGCCCAAAACGACAGACCAAGGCTGATGACAAACAACTGAAGAAAAAGTTACTCAAGTCCCAGTCTTCCCTACAGAGAAGTGATCTGCCATTCTTGAAGGAAAAAAAAATACGAGTTTATGCAGGTGGAAACTATCATGGGCAACAGAGTGAGTGCCTTTTAAAGCTCTGTTGCAGTTAATAAATCTCTTCCACTTTTAGGGTCTAAGCTACAGGATGGTGGACCGTGTAGCATTACAACAGCTGGAGGTGGACGGTGGCACATGTTTAACTACTGTGGTGCCCAATCTACCACCACCGCCCTTCCTCCATCTCCAAGCCTGAGGACAAGAAATATATGTTCTCTTTCTCTATTACAATACTCTGTGGGCAGCAAATAACAATATTAACTACTAATAAAAAAACACAAAATACATCAAATAATTAAAAGGCATCTCAAAATTTAGTAAGTTTTTTAGGCACACAAAATGGCTATACACTGACGAAAAACATAACTGCTCTCCATACCTTCCATAGTCTTCAGTCCAGTTATAGATGTTTCTCGTAAGTTTAATCCACTCCTCAGGGTTGAATACAATCTCCGAAGAAACTAATTTGTCACAAGAACCCCATGGCCAAAGTGAATAGTTCTTTTTCCAGGTTGGGTCGCCTTCATGAATTCCTATGCAAACAAATGTTTCTTTTCTATTGAAAACAGAAAAATATGCATTTTTAACTTAAAGTTCTAAATGTTTAAGTATAGCTCATGAAGGGTCATTTCTGACTCTTTAAACCTCGGTTACCAATAAACCATTTGTGAACACTCTGGTTTATTTAAATCTCTCCCAAATAGATTGTTTTAAATTTACATTGAGGGACTTCCCTGGTGGTGCAGTGGTTGGGAATCCACCTGCCAATGTAGGGAACACAGGTTCGATCCTTAGTCCGGGAAGATCCCACATGCCGCGGAGCAACTAAGCCCGTGCGCCACCACTACTGAGCCTGCACTCTAGAGCCCGTGAGCCATAACTACTGAGCTCGCATGCCACAACTACTGAAGCCCACGCACCTAGAGCACATGCTCTGCAACAAGAGAAGCCACCGCAATGAGAAGCCTGTGCACCACAACGAAGAGTAGCCTCTGCTCACCGCAACTAGAGAAAAGCCCGTGCACAGCAACAAAGACCCAATGCAGCCAAAAATAAATAAATTTACATTGATATTAGTGTAAAAAATGCTGTTTGGGAGGTTGAGGCTAAGCACACAGACATAAATGATAAAACTACCTGTTTGGGACACTGTAAGAAATCACGTGGGGATAAGCACTATTACAAGGAATGTTTCTGTGGTTCTGTCTCATGTGTAAATATACATATTATTTGATACCTTTAAAATTTTATAGGTGGAAATAGTAGTAGTATTAGTAGTAGTACTACTACTAATCTCTCCTTCCTCAAATTTCCATTGCATTTTATTTTTAATCTCTTTTAACATTATTTTATTGAACTTATCTTCATTTATAAATCTTTCTGAGAAGCCCAGAAGCATCCTGAGGATAGGCTCTCTATCTCTGAATTAATTTGAAATCCCACATAGCATGATGCATAGCTAATACACAATATTTGCTGAATAAAATTAATTAGATTTGACTATTAGCATCTTCAAATCCTGCAAAAAATCGTAATAGAAGTGGTTTAAATAAGCTTGGCTCAAAAGTATTATAATTGACTGGTTCTATTCCAATTTTTGGTGTATACCTTAACAGCTATTACCAAGTAGAAAAAAAAAAGGAGCATATTAGGAGCAATTACTTGAAAGTCAAAACTTCATGAACTTTGAAACAAGACAACTTCTGGCTTAGATTCTGGATTTTTTCCACTATGTATTACCCCTATGATTTGGGGGAAATTACTTAATTACCTGTGTCTGGTCTCCTCACCAGTGAAATAGGTATGAACTATCTTTCACAGCTGTTTAAGATTAAGTGAGATATCTGACATAAAGTAAAACATAATAGAGTTCTGGTTCTAGGGAAGATGGAGTCATCATATTCTATTCTGTCTCTCTCACTGCACACAACTACAATTTCTGAACAGAAGACCTGGAACAACTATCTGAAGACTGAAAAGTAAATGGTGGAAAGAAGATGGAAGGAAGAAAGCAGAATTCTAAGTGCCACCAAATCTGCAGTGAGTTTATCCCTTTTCCCCTTCCAGGATTACCTGGCCTGGACTCAAAAGAAGCCTGAAACCCAAAAGTACATACCAAGTAAGGACAGAAAGAACTCCAAGAAAAGCCCAGCCCCCTCCCTTTTTCCTAGCCCAAAGGGCAGGAAAAGGAACTTGTACGGACTGGGGAGAGCAGAGGAAATCCCCAGGATGTTTTCCCTTCTTTCCTTCCCTGGGCACCAGGCAATACTGTGCCAGCAGCAGCACAGTTACAGCAGTGGCAGCTGGGCAGGTCCCTATAGCTCTGAGGAAGGGGAACACTTCTCACTAATCAGAGGAGCTGTGGTTCCAAAGGTTGGGAGCAAATTCCTATTACTCCTCCACTGGGTGAACTTGAAGACAGATCAAGAGAAATTATACAATTTAAACAAAGAGAAAAAATATTAAGAAAAATGTACAGAGTTTAGGCACCTGTGGGACAATATCAAAAGGTCTAACACTGGTGTCATCAGAATCCCAGAAGGAGAAGAGAAAGAAGGTGGGGCAGAAAAAGTACTTAAATAACGTCAGGAAGCTTCCAAATTTTGTGAAAGACATAATCTTTCAGATTCGAGACACTCAGTAAATCCCAAATAGGTTAAACTCAAAGAAATTCATGCCCAGATACATCATAATCAGACTGCTGAAAACCAAAGACAAATAAAAAATCTTGAAAGCAGCCAGAGAAAAACAACACATTTCACACAAGAGAAACAATGATTTGAATAACTGCAGATTTCTCATCAGAAACCATGCATGTCAAAAGGATATAAAATAACATTGTTAAAGTGGTGGGGGAAAAAAAAGAACTATCAAGCCAGAATTCCATATCCAGAAATATCCTTCAAAAATGAAGGTGAAATAAAGACATTTTCAGATACAGGAAAACTAAGAGAATTCACTGCTAACAGTCTTGCTCTAAAAGAAATGTTAAAGGACTAATTTCAGATGAAGAGAAATGATACAAGAGGGAAGCCTGGAATACCAGGATTGCAGGAAGAGCAAAAGATCTGGTAAATATGTGGACAAATATTTTAGATTATCTTTTCTCTTAGATTTTAAAACATATGTATGATGGTTGAAAACAAAAATTATCACATGTCTAACATATATGACAACTCAATCAAAAGTGGGGAGGTTAAAGGAACTTATATGCCACTAAGGTTTCTACAGTTCACTTGCAGTAGTAAGTAGACTATAAAAAGTTAAGTATGTCTGTATACTGTAATTCCAAGAGCAACCACTGAAAAAATTTACCAAGAGACATAGTAAAAATAATTTAACATGGAATACTAGAAAAAAATCAAAGTATCCTAAAGAAAGCAGGAAGGGAAACAGTAGAATGAAAAACAGAGAAACAAACAGAAAACAAATAACAAAATGATAGATGTACATCTAAAACATATCAATATTTACATTAAATGCAAATGATCTGAATACACAATGAAAACATTGTCAGATGTATAATAAAACAAGAGCCAAATATGTACTGTCTACAAGAAACCCACTTTAAACATGACATAGGTGGTTAAAAGCAAAAGGATAAAAAGAGAAATACCATGAAAACACTAATCAAATTAAAACCAACCAAAAACCCAGAAGGATTTTTTTGTAAATATAGAAAAAGGTGCAAATGCAATTCAATGAAGAAAGAATGTTTTCAACAAATGATATTCATATGCAAAAAAAGACCTTTGTTCTAAGCAACACCCTTGCAAAAATTAACTCAAAAGGGACCATTGATCTGAAATGTAAAACATAAAACTATAAAACTCTTAGAAGAAAACATGAGAGAATCTTTGTGACCTGGTATTAGGCAAAGAGTTCTTAGATATGAGATCAAACAGTATGATCCATAAAAGAAAAAAATGATAATTGGATTTCATCAAAATAAAGAAACTTTTATCTGCAAAAGACACTTTGAAGAGAACAAAAAGACTGGGAGAAAATATTTATGAATCACGTATTTGACAAAGGATTTCAATCTAGAATATACACAGAACTCTCACAACTCAATAGTAAAAAAACAAACAATCCAGTAATCCCACTCCTAGGTATGAAAACATAGTTACACACAAACGTGTACATGAATGTTTATAGCAGCTCTATTCACAAATGCCCCAAACTGGAAACAACCCAAATATCCTTCAACAGGTGGATGGATAAACTGTAGTACATCCATACAATGGAATACTACTCAGTAATGAAAAGGAATAAACTACTGATATACAACAATGACTTGTATGGATCTCCAAGGCATTATGCTAAGTGAAATATGCTGATGTCAAAAAGTCACATACTTTATGAGTCCATTTATATGACATTCTGGAAAAGTTAAAACTATAGGAACAGAGAATAGATCAGTGGTTGTGAGGGTTAGGGCTTCGGGGACAGTATGATAACACAGGACAGTGAAAGGGAGTTTCTGGGGTCATGGATGTGTACTGTATCCTAATTGTTCCTACCCACTTGGCAAATTCTTACTTAGCCTTTAAGTCTCCAACATTTTATCCATACCACTATTATCATGCTTGCCAGCTGATACTATAACTTATCTGTTTCATATTTAAGGTACCACTTGACACCTCTCTGAAAGACTGCAACAGCAGGGATCACATCCATGCATCTGCAGCTAGTATAGGTCTTGGGACCTTTTGAATACCCAATATTTATTAAATAAATACTGCATGAATGCCCCTGGGCAGAATTAATTGCTTCCTCATCTGTGCTCCCAGAACACTTGGCTTATACTGTGAATTAAATCATCTATTTAGTAAACACACATTGAACATTTACTGTGTCTCACACTTTACAAGGCTTTGTATAGAGCTTATGCCATCATATTATGGCCAATTGTATTCATATCTGTGTATAGATACAACTAGATTGTAGTCTTACTTAAATCTGGAACTGTCTCACTTTATTGCCTAATACAAACTGGTACATAGTAGGTTCAATTAATGTTTATAAGGTTGAATTAAATAAAATTCACCAAAAAATGCTGATTTGGAGATGTTAATTATTAACATTTTATTCCACAATAGAACAATTATTCTCGCAGCACATTTATACCTATCACCTTCATATTACTTCATGAGCCAGAGTAAACTTCAGGCTCTGAACACCAAAAATACCACATCATTAGGTTCTTGGTAAGGGATAGTTTAACTTTTACAAAGAATTTCTGAAGTCTCCTTTATAAGAGAATAGAAATTATGAAATGAGTTTTCTTCTTCACGCTCTGGACAATCCCAAGCATTTCATGGACAGGAAAAATGTTCAACACTCTACCACTGAAGGAGTAATTTATTCTTGACCTTAACTATGAATAATTTTATGTTCTCAAGTATAGAATTCACAATTCTCATGTTATCTCAGCCAGCATAACTGTAGGTGTTTTTCTTATTTATAAAAATGCCTTATCCTTTAGAAAAAAATCCTTAAGCTATTTTTATATAGTGATTATTCCTGGAAAACATTTGCATTAAACTTAAAAGGGGGCCATGGTGTTGATCGGGGGAAACTATAATTGCTTGCGATCTACCTGCAATGATTTCAAGTAGGCAGGCACATCTCCAATTTCTCTGAATTGTACTAAGATCTTATTTGCTATTCTTGCTAATCTGTCTTTATTTTTCTTTTACCCAGAACAATAACATTTATTTCTGCCTGGCCTCATTTATGCACAGATATTCAATTTAATTACAGAGATAATCTCACCGGTGACAGGGAAATAGGTGTAGAAAATTGGTCTTTTGGATGAAGCACAGCTGCTACATAAACAATTTTAGAAAAGCTTAAGATTTTAGAAAAGCTATTATATGAAAAGAGTGCTTACAGTTTATTTACTTCAAGAAAATGATAAAGATTAAATGTGACCATTCCACTAGGTAATACTCCTTCCACAGGATTCCACCGGTTCCCAGGAAATTTGACGCCTGGTAAATGCTTTGCCATCTTAGGTAAATACCACTCGTAAGTCATCATCTGCCAGAAAGATAAAATATGATATCATGCTTTTAATATGTTTCTTTAAAAAGAGTCAAGTTTATCAAGGACAATGAAAAGGTTCTAAAATGTGGAGGTACTCATTAAATATAATTGAAAAGTACATACAAATGCAACTGAGGTATGTGGCACTGACTCTTCTTCTAATGCCTTAGACCTTAGGTTTCATGCCTTAAATTATAACTATCAGCCATCAATAAAAGCAGCACCTAGTTTCACTTACCTCCATGCATTTGCCAGACTACCCAGAATGACCTCCCGCTCTCATGCCTAGAGTGTACTGAGCTTTCGGAACCAGCTTAAACACCACTGCCTCTCAGATGCCTCCCCCAGTTCCCATGCTCCTACAGCACTTTGTACCTACCTCAGTTATAGCTCTTAGCCTATTCCTCACTAGACTGCAAGCTCCTACATGAAAGGGGCTGTTTTCATCTCACTGCCTCTGCGTCTATCACATTGCCTGGCACAGAACACTTCCCAAACTATGTTTGCTGGACCTGAAATGTCCTTCTGATGGCCAGACTAGAAAACCTAGGCAAAATACAGAGACGTGTCATTACTCTGTTCTTTCATTCATTCATTCATTCAAAAAACAAGTATTGCTCACCTATAATGAAGAAGATATAATCCCTGCCCTTGAGAAGCTCAATTATATGATAACCTAGGCCTCAAAATTAAAAACCCTTTGGCTAAATTATCTTAATTTATTAGTAGCTCCAAATTAATTACATATTCTTTTGATTAAAATAAATCATTAGTATCAAAATTTTTTTCTTAATTCTATACTTAATATATACTTCATTCTATACTTTTATATGTACAGATTTCTTTTTTTTTTTTTAAAGAAAAGACTCATATTTACACCTTCAAAGCTTCATTAAGTTTGGATATCATCGTTTGAGCAATTATGCTTATGTTTTACTTGTCTATACAAGTCATTTAACTAGAAGTGACAAATTAATTTTAATCTAAGTGTACATTGTAAATACTCAAAAAATACTTATTGAATTAGAGTCTATTACCCAATAGTTTCAGTTCTTGGGTATAGTAACATTAATTAAATACCCACTGTGTGCTATGGCCTTACTCTTTCTAATTTAATTCTCATAATAACCCTTATTATGTGAGAATAATTAAATTATATCAGATACTGTTGATTGCCCACTCAACAGCCAATCCTTTCCAACTAACACAATCCTGGTTTTAATCAGGTAGTTCTAGTCATTCTCCTTTGCTAGTGAGTAGTTTAGGAGTGGTCATGTGACCCAATACTGGTTAGTGGGGCTCAAGTAGAGGTCTGCTGGGGGCATCTGGGGTACATGTTACTCCCAATACAGAGAGAGAGAGAGAGAAAGAGAGAGACCCCAGAAGAAGCACTTTGCATGTGATGTTTGGAACCAGGCATCCATCAGTTCAAGAGACCTGCAGAAAAGCTGCCCCAGAACACTGTCATCATGGAACTGCTTGTATTATCAATCCTAAAACCTCCTCTCTCCAGACTACTTGTCTTGTGAGATTAAAAACTCCATAGTTTACGCTACTCTTAGTCAGGGATTTTGTTCCTTACATTCAGAAGCATCCTAACTTACTTATCTAATGATCATTTCCACTTTATAGATAAGGAAACAGAAGCTCTGAGAGGAAAAATAAATAGACCCAAGTCACACATCCAGGAAGTGAGAGGATGAGGACTTGAATTTGGGTCTAATTAACTTTGAAATCCAAGCTTCTCAATCATAGTAGCTGTCATCCCAAATAGTATTTAAAATCATAGTATGATACCATATTTTCAACAAATGATCTAGCTTTGGTCAGATGCTAGACTGAAGATCAAATTAATCATTTGTGTACATGATATAAATGCAAACTCCTTCTAAAAATATGTGTAATTTTCAAATTTCCCTATATTTGCAAATCCGTTTATAGTGTTCTCAAAAAATTTTAATTATTCATTAATTGAATGAAATTTATTAAGTAAGTATTGTGCCTAATAGTTTGCTCAAACTAAATGTATTTTTTCAAGGTTAAGAATTTCTCTTTTCCTGAGAACTGTTCTAAAAACACCAGAGAAAGATTTGTTCCCTTTAACTATTTATGGCTTAAACAATAAATCCTATAGTTTACATATTTTTTTTCAGTTCAAGAAGATTGTTTTAATAGACCTTGAAATTTTCACAAGTCCTCTCCAAAAATACTTTTGTCATAAGATCAACAAAATTTACAAATAAATTCTATAGCAGAATCGTGGTTAATAATTTCTATTTTGCATGAAATGTATACCAACCTGCAGTATGACTTATTTTATAGTCAGCCTTATTTATTTTAATCCCTGGATCACTGGGAAGTGTTAATTTGAATGGTTGAGTTGGCTGGATGTAAAAGAACAATTTAAAAATAAATTTACAACACAACATTGTCATGGTCTGTCACGTGAACTAGAGACCTAGGATGCTGTTTGAATCTAATATGAAACACATTAATTCTAAGAACATTCAGTTTAAAAAGGAAAGAAGCAACTCATGACTTTTCATATTAGTTAAAATAAAGAAAAGAATGTGATATATATTTTACCTAAAAGTGATCATAGAAACTGTACCCACTCAATGTTTAAAAAAAAATAGTTCTTTAAAAAACACATGTTTTAAAATGATCGCTACTACTATATTCTAAGTGTATCTTTCATATACTTACTTCCTGATCCACTAATGAAATATCTGGCCTCAGTCCCTCACAATAATGCATGTAACGGAGAGAATTCCCTGGCAGATCTCCTCTGAGTAAGATAATTGCATCATGAGGCATAGAGGCTAGAAGATTCTTTGCAAACTTATCGATCACATAGTTGGTCCTTTGGTCACAAATGCTAAATAAAAGGATTACAAAATATTAAAATAGCAACACATTGTTTTAGTTTTAATAAGACTGGGCTTATTTCCTGCTCCATTCCTTTCCCATCACACAATCTACATTCAGTGCTTTAAAATATTCTAACATGTTCTAAGAGGATGCATATATTTGAAAAGGGAACACTATTAACTGGGAAAAAAAAAAAAAGAAGGAACTAATTGTGCAACTGAGAAAAATCAGCATACTGCTTTACTTCTGGAATTCATTATCATTTCCATAAAAAAGGGAATCAGTTAGTGGTCAATAAGTACTTTTTTTCCTAAAAGCATATCCAATTTCACTAAAAAGAAGTAAGGTTTCTGATTCCACTTGGAGTTTAAGGTAATTTCATGTTAATTCCATTTAGCTCAAAGGAATTTTCAGAAATGCAAAAGGAAATCTGCCAGTTTCTGGCATAAATTTGCACGTTTGTCTGACTCTCTTGCACATAGAGGTTGATCCTTTCCACCACTTCCCTGGACCAAAGACTCCCTGTGTTCCTCTCTCCCTTCTAGACTGAGAAATCACTAGAGAATGAGACCAATGAGAAAGAAGGGAAGGAATAATTTGTTGAGATGTTGACTTCTCTCCAGGCATTATTTGCCATTGCCAACAACAGCAGTACAACTCTTTTCAATGATGAAGTGGACTTCCTAACTTCAAAGAAAAAACTGGCATGAATTCTGAGAGCTTTCCATGAAAAAAGAAAAAGAATACAAGAAAGGAAAAGCATCGAAAAACAGAAGAAGCAATGTCCTTCCTGTTATTATCAGGTCCATTACATGTAATGGTACTGAAAAACACAGCCTAAAGTTGATTCACTGGGTTAGCATCACAAAGCAAATGAATACTTCCAGGAACAAAATATTATCCTTGCCTTTGTAACTGATGCAACCATTTTCTACTGTGATTCCCTACATTGCAGGGTGATGCCTCACATTTTGCCACCCAGGAAAGTTGCTGTCTATTCCATTCACCTGGGGTAAAAAAAGAATCAAAACAAAACCAAACCACCCAGTCTGTGCAGGCATCCCTGGTGTGGAACTGGAATTGCCCTGAAGGCCTGAGCCACGAGAAGACTGGGATACAAAAGGGTGAGTGGAACTTCCCTGGTGGCACAGTGGTTAAGAATCTGCCTGCTAATGCAGGGGACACGGGTTCGAGCCCTGCTCCGGGAAGATCCCACGTGCTGCAGAGCAACTAAGCCCGTGTGCCACAACTACAGAGCCTGTGCTCTAGAGCCCACGAGCCGCAACTACTGAGCCCACGTGCCACAACTACTGAAGCCTGCGCACCTAGAACCCACGAGCCACAGCTACTGACCCCGCACTCTAGAGCCCGTGAGCCACAGCTACTGACCCTGCATGCCTAGAGCCGGTGCTCCGCCAACAAGAGAAGGCACCACAATGAGAAGCCCCCGCACTGCAACGAAGAGGAGCCCCCGCTCACCATAACTAGAGAAAGCCCGTGCACAGCAACGAAGACCCAGTGCAGCCAAAAAATAAATAAATAAATAAATAGTTAAGGTTTTCTTTTTTCAAAAAAGGGTGGGAAACACACTATGGGCTCGGCAAACCCTTTTTGAGCTTGGAGTTGTATCTGGGACCTGCATCCCCTTCCCACAAGGCCTCCTGGTGACACAGCCTTCCTAACACCGGCTCTTCCTCAGTATTATAAAGAACATCCATTTTTCAAGTTATGTTGAAAGCGGGAATGTAACCTTTTAAAGCACCAATCAAATCTCAGTGTAACTAAACTCCAATGGACTCTTCCATTTCTGTAATGTTTACTCAATACTGCTGCAAATAAATGAACTATCATCTAAACTTTACATCTTTTATGTTAGACTGAAGTTTTCATTATAATGGTTATTAAGCAGATTTTGAAAAACACATATAATACTAATAATGCATAAGGGTTAAGAAACTTCTAGAACTTTGATTATTTAAAATACTTAATATACACTACTACAGAGAGTACTAGATAAGGGCCAAGGATTACTCAAAAGATGAAATCTTTGAAGCATAAAGTGAATTATTTTAGGGCATACAAAAAAACCCCAAATGTCTTTAGTCTCCATCTAAGTGGTACTTTATTTTATTTTATTTTTTTACTTAACAAATTTAATCAGTTATACATATACATATGTTCCCATATCCCCTCCCTATTAAGTGGTATTTTAGATCATGGAATTTTACGTACACTCCAGATTCTACAAAGTATCTCTAGGATTCCTTAGTGGAAAATATACAGAGTGTTTACATGTACCACCCAAAACCTTGTTTGCAATGGCCTGAAACTACACATCACTCATGCTGAGATTCTTGTTCAAAAGTTTAAGAACCACTGCATTCAGACCAAGCTGTCTCACTTTGAAAACTAGTGGAAGGTAAAAATAAGACAAACCCCTAGAATCTAAATATCCAAATGCCTCTGGCTTGAATGCTACTTTTCATAAAAACAACCATGTGTTACCTATAATTAGAATATATTTGGTAAATTACAAAAAGAGCTGCTGAAAGCCATTCCAGACACTGAAGCCCATTGGTGTTCAGTACTCGGTTACTCTCAGAAACAAGTGCAGCCAAACCGATGCCAGCGAGGACAGCCACCACTGCATTGCTCTGCATCCAGAATCGTTCCACCTGTGAAAGAGGCATGCAAACAGTGTGTCCAGTTGACTGGTTCATGCAATCAATCAGGTATTTATATATTTTAAAAATATATTGCATGTATCTAGTTGCTTATGCCTGTGTCATTTAGGTATTCTTAACTGACTTCTCCAACCTAACTCCATGTCACTTTATTTTTCAATTTTCAAGCATTCCTCCTTCCCTGTTTGACGTGTGGATCTCCCTTTTTGGATCCACACATTCTTTTCTATACTACAAACTTCATCTTGAACTCTTTATTCTAACATGCAAAGCAGAAGAGGTAGAGAAATGCTTTTGCTTAACTCCTGATGTTTACTTCCATGTAGAGAAGCTCCACTAGTGTAACACTCCTGGCCTCTCTCTACCCTCACTTATTTCTTCCTGAAGGATTGCAGGGACTGAGCTGACTGGGGAGTTTGGGAGCTGGGACTGCGCCTGCATAGCCCTCCTCTTTCCTCTTGGAAGTGAGCCACCCACAGGAAGTACTTGTCCAGGGGCAGACTCTGGGGTGAGGTGAGCTGGGGAGGGTAGAGGCCTGCTCTGTGCAGCACTGCCTGTGACTAGCCCATTCAGGGATGCAGGATGAGGAGACTCCCTTCCCCACAGATATTAACCACATTCTCCAATCTCAGCATTATGGGTAACAAAGGTGATTCTCCCACCCAATGTACTGGTTTATCGTGTTCTCAACTGATTCAGAACTCAGGTGCTCAAGTAAGGTATTATTCATCAGGCCTCTTGAACACACACACACACACACACACACACACAAACTGTTTCAGCTGTTCAAAAAAGAGCTATCTACATTCATATAGTTTCTTCTGTAAGGAGAAGAAATACTCTAATCTCAGATATGGTAGTCAGGGAAAAACAGAAACATACTTGCTCTTTTGCACAGGCTTGGACTGGTGAGGTAAGAAATAAGGGAATGTGTTGGTAGAGCCCCTAATTACAACCCATATTTCTTTGCTATTTTTAAAAGAAAATCCCAGGAGAAATGCAGTTATACCTATATCTGCAAGCACACATACAAAATGACTCACTGAAATCTACCTTACATTTATTTTTCTATTTAACTATTGTGTTAACTAAACAATGCTTCCCGCCCCCCTCCCCCCCACCAAAAAAGAAGGCTTATTACCCTTACTGGTTCAGTAATTTAAATTTTGATTTATAATAATGTATATACAATTTTAACTATTTCTGAGATAACTTGCTCTTCTACAAGATTCATGAAAGACAAATTTGTACATTCTTCACTAACTTTCTGGTCAAAGGATATATCTAAGTAAAACTTACCACACCCATGAAAAGTGGTTTTGAAATATCTAAATTTGCCCTCCAAGCAAAGAACAATGAATAAATGCAAAACATTCCAGTAAAAAGCCATACTAATGATGAGTTCTGTCTGTCCCTATAAAAAAAATTAAAATATGTCCAAAATTACTTATGTGACATGAATATCAATAGTAATATTACATAGTTTTAAACTATGAAAACAATATTTGGAACTAAAAAACTTTCCACTTTTAAGTAGGAAAAAAGAAAGATCTTAGGTTTAAAAATATGAGTTGGAATAGATAACCAAAGCATAGTAATAAACCATACACTGCACTACATATTGTCGACAGCATAATTTGGAACTATGCAGCAAAAGATATGAAGTTAAAATCTGCAGAAGAAATATAAATTACTAATCTTGTTAAATTTAAGATGTACTTAAACATAGCAAAACAAAAGAGTAATTTCATTCATCAAAATAATAAAGACTTTAAAATGACAAATCTCAGTGCTGGTGAGAATGCAGTTGTATGAGAATATATGTTAGTACAATGTTCAAGAAAAGTTAATTTGATAATATATATCAAGAGCCTTAAAGAAAATATTCACATTCATTGACCCAGTAATTTGACATGTGGGCATAAATTTTTAAGCAGGAACCAGAAATGTGGATAAGAATTAATCCACAACAATGCTTTGGTATTACTTATAATAGTGGAAAATGTGGAAGCAATCTAAGACCCTCAAATAGGAGAACATTTAAATTAATTGTCCTAGGTTATAGTATGGAATATTATACAGAAATTTAAATGATTCTAAGTATCTCTTATGGTATGGGAAAAAGCTCAAAATATAATGTTAAGGAAATAAAACTATAAATGTATATACAAATATATATTTACATAAAATACATTCAACAGGCTAGAAAGTAAATGAACAAGAAATTAATGGAGGTTAATAGTGCTATATTTTTTTAGGTTTCCTTTTATCATTGGAGGTTACTTTTTTCTTCAGGGGAGTTCAAATAATTGTTTGCCTCTTTTGCAAAGCAACAATAATTGGCTATGGGATAGTAGGAGATCAAACCAGAAGTTTAAGATATCAGATGGCCACCTAGTTAGATTATAATATACTGTTCAATGTTTCAAAGTCATTAATTTATAATTAGAAAAAATACCTAGCAAAAAAGCAATACATATTTGCCTTAATAGAACTGGTTAGAGTCATTTATTTGGAATATAAAATACTACTGGCAATGTTCTATAATGACATTGAATATATTAATTCAATTAATGAACATGGGAAAAATAATGGAAAAAGGAATTACTTTACTCACTTTCTTACTAAACATATATTTGCCCAAACTGCAAGGGCTTGAATGTTGAGTGAGAGTTGGGTCCTCATATTTGTCACCTGAGAACTGTAAAAGACAATCTAATTTATTGTTGGCAAAAAACAAATTTGTTAGTTCCAAATAAAGCATTCTTTATAGACTATATCTGATTATGCACTGAATAATTTTAAGGCTTTGAGTCAGATTTTAAAATTATTTTGTATTCTTTTAAATTTGGGAAAAAAAGTACCACAAGAAAGAGTTAAACAGTCTAAGATATTTTCCAGTTGTAACATTTGGTTAACAACTTATACAATTTGACCTGAGATAAGAACAAATAATTATTCGGTATTTTTGATATTGGTATACTATACTGATATTATAAACCAATTTGTATCCTAGATTAGTTTGATAAGAAGTCATGTGAAACTGAAAATAAAACAATTCAAATAATTTTCTGGAGATCCAATCATGAAGAAAAAAAGAAAGAAGTGATCTCTAACCATCCTTTTCTAGGTTATCTTCTTCCGTAAAAGGCTTCCTTGTTTTCTATACTATTTGGTTCAAAAAATGTTTAAGCAATCTCTAAGAAATGTATTTTTCCCCTACAATTAATCTAAATTCTTTCATTAACTAATAAGCATTTTCTAAGTGTTATCTGAGTTCTCAGATAGCTCTAGCAGTCTCCAATTTTTAAAAAAGAAATAACTATATACTATCTCAAAGAACTTTCTTCTCCCTACTGGCAATTTTACTGGAGAAAATGTGATGCCATAATTATGGAAACCACACAATGTCTATTTTACTAATGGAAACTTATCTACTATGAGAAGATATCCTTACTCATTTTCAAACACACTTGAAAAATTGATTCCAGCATGAGGCCCATTTCAAACCATTCTTCAAAAGGAATGAAGTCAGTCTCAAAATTTATTCTTGGAGATCTGTTGCTTAAATGTAAGCTCTAAAACATGGTCACTGCCTAGGGTTAGATTCAATAATTTCCAGAATGCAATTCAACAGGATTGCAATTTAAAGATATGCATGGAGAAAGAATGTAATTTGCTTGACTAGAAAAGAGTAGATGATTATGTTCCATCATGTTGAAGGATTTTCTAGTAAGTTAATTATGAGTTGCCTTTCTCAATACTCTTGTCCACCTGAAACAATTAAATACTAGAAATTCTCTCACACATTCAGAGAGTGCTAGGATTATGCCCCCATACCGTATTATGATTTCGTTTGAGCAAATAGTGTCGGTGTGAGTGGTCATCACTCTTGTCAAGTCTTTTTTTCTAAGTATATGACCTAACTGCTATTATTTCAATGTAAAGGAGGCCTTTAAGTTCCCCAATAAATGACTTTTATGTGCAACTAATGAAAGTTAGATGTATGGTCTAGGACTAGTCTTGAGGCTTCTCTGGAGTTCATGTGGGATTGTTAAGACAAAATATACTAGTGATCCTGAATGTGATAACAACTTTGGAAGGTAGGTAGAAAAGAGCAGGTAGGGAGTCTTGGCATGGAGAAAAGCAGAACAAAGGAGAAGCCCAGAGACACTGATAAAGTTGTCTTTATCTTTAAAAGGGGAACTTGAGCTTCTTGCTACCTTCTTCCCAAAAGAAAAGAAAAAGGAGCCACAAAAGTCTCTGTCAGACATAAAAAGAAATATTTAAAGTCAATTGTAAGAACCTCAAAAGGTTATATAAGAATAATTGGTGGCAGGGAAATATTTTCAAAATATAGTATTAAATGAAAAACAACAGGCTAACAAAACAGAGTATACATTATGATTACATTTTCAAAAACAAGCAAAAATATTAAAAATATTGGAAGGATATAGACAAAAATGTTAATGGATTAAGAACAATGGTTATCTCTGCGTGTTGGAATTATAGTAATTTTAATTTCCTGGTTTGCTTAACTGCATTTGCTAAATTTTCTGTAATAATTATGTATCATTTCTTAGAGTAAAAAGAAAGTAATTTAAAAAGAAAAGAAGGAAGTATGGAAGGAAGCAAGCAAGCTAGCAAATGAACAAGACAGAAATTGTGAGAACCTGTGAACTACCTCACATATAGATTTGAAATATTTTCCCCATATTTTTAAAATAGTTTTCAAGTAGTCCTGTGAATTCCATATTAATAGTTAGGAGATCACTTTAGAGAAACCTATTCATCCCTAATTTTATATTGAAAATATTGTAAGAATATTACAGAACTGGTATGTATATTTTTCTAGTTGCCTTAATCTGTATAGTTTTTTTTTAACATCTTTATTGGAGTATAATTGCTTTACAATGTTGTGTTAGTTTCTGCTGTATGACAAAGTGAATCAACTATACGTATACATATATCCCCATGTCCCCTCCCTCTTGCGTCTCCCTCCCACTCTCCCTATCCCACCCCTCTAGGTGGTCACAAAGCACCGAGCTGATCTCCCTGTGCTATGCAGCTGCTTCCCACTAGCTATCTATTTTACATTTGGTAGTGTATATATGTCAGCCTTACTCTCTCACTTTATCCCAGCTTTGTATAGGTTTTAAAGCAAATATTAACCCATTTTTCAAAGAACTCATTAATAGATAATATAGATGAAAATATATTTGCTTAAGCTGGTTCTAATAAGGCTGGATGTTTAAAAATATGCAAGTCAAAAATAGAGCTTACGGACAGGTTAAAGGAAGTCTTAAAAAACATTAAATAAATTAATGTTTGAAGAATTAAATGAATATAGCTCAAACCAAAATAACAAGAAAATAATTGTTCAAATTGTGCTAAATACAATGTTCTAAAATGTCTCCAAAAGAAAGAAGATATAAACAAAGAAAAAGTTATTTCTAAAGCAACAATACGTTGGGTAATTTTGTATACAACTGAAAGTTGAAACATTTTCATTTTATATATTCTATTTAGTCTTCTAATAGTCTTATTTACTGTTTTATTTATTGCTCATTTTAAGCTTTATCTTAT
The DNA here is from genome assembly GCF_025265405.1 of Mesoplodon densirostris. NCBI lineage: Eukaryota > Metazoa > Chordata > Mammalia > Artiodactyla > Ziphiidae > Mesoplodon > Mesoplodon densirostris. The sequence continues at coordinate 46,034,242 of NC_082664.1, forward strand.
TGAAGGAAATGCTGGAATATTTGTCATTATACACAAAAACAGTTAACCACAGAGGTGAAAACTACATCTCTGACGTACTGCTCACAAAGAGATAAACTCAGAAATCCCTAAAATCGTTTAAAGGAACTAATAAAGAATTCATTTAAAAATAGTTTAAGATATTTCATACTCACAGCAATATTTCAGACATACTGGATCCTATTTCAGATTTGGCCTAAACATAAAAAAGTTTATTTGCATAAGCATTAAACTGAAGCTTTGGTAGACTATTGTGTTTTAATTACCCTGATTTAAAAGATACATGTTTAAATATACAATGCAACTTGTCTCTTCATTCAAAGTGTTTACTTCAGAGCCTTATTGGATTTTTTAGGAGAAGTCAGTGAAAACTAAACACAGATATCCCTTAGGAATAATTTCAGAGACAATAATTGGCTAAAAATCAGTTAAACTCTTCCAGCAGGAATGATTAACACATTAATGAACTAACAGATTTTACACTTTCATTACAAAGTCTCTTTAAGCTCTTTTTTTGGGCACTTTGGTTAAAGCTCATTATCGCCTGCCTGTAATTTCACAATTATGTGTGAATTATACACATTTCAAATCTGGAATGGCCCTCAAGCAATATTTCAATGGAATAACCAATGTAAGTAAACCAGAGTATAAATTTAAAGTATCAAACTTTCTAAGTCAAAAAATAATTATTATCCTTTTATTAAATGACTTTATTATGAAATACCTCCTTCATACAAAAAACATATATAATATATATTTAGGGAATAAAGAGTTTTAAAAAATCTATAGACTCACCACTCATTGAAGAAACAGAACTGCACAAATACCATAAGGTATCTCACAAAGCTCTCAAAGAGGCTTTCTTATCCCCCAGTGGTAACTGTGTGTATATATATACACATACAGTTTTACTATATAGTTGTACTACTTTTTATGTATCCTTCAGCAATAGACTGTTTAGTTTTTGCATGGTTTAGAATTTTGTATAAATGGTATCATATAATATTGTAGTCTTCTGAGATTTGCCTTCTTAAGACACAGAAAGTGCAAACCATGAAAGAAAAATCAGATACAACTGTCTTTCTTAAAATAAAAACCCATCTATTTATCCTTTCACTTTTCAGATAGCCATTATCTACAACCACATTTAGTGTTTTCCCCTAATTTATGTCTTAGGGAAAGAAAGGCCTTTTGAAATTCTTTAGAACATACAGTTTCCATTGAGTGAGATCATATTTTATGAAGCATTTACATATTTAGATCCCCCAATGAATACTAACATGAACACTGTTCATCAAATATGTTTTAAAAAAGAAACAAATATACTCATTAAGGTATATTAAAATTTTTGAGATTTTTTTCCCTTTAATCATTTCCAAATATTTTTAATCACAGACCAAGAGCCCAAAGTGATACCCAATGCTAACAAGACTGAAATGCTTCAACTGCTGGCAGCAGTCTTTTTACTGCTTGTTATCCTGAAAAACACATTCAGGATATACAACAGGATGATGTCAGATTAAGTGATTCATTTTTTTTTCTAACATATGTGAAAGGCTACATTCCAAGGGGCGAGTCTGTATACAAATAACAAATGAAAATTCCAGGTACTGTCATTGATACAAACACTGATTTTTTTTTTTTCCACTCAAGGTCCAGGCAGAACACTGAAGTTTTGCCACTTATTTCCTTAAAAGGGCTTGAAATATAAATTTACCAGACTGAATGTTCCATATTCTTCCCTGAGAAAATGTGTCAAAAATCCTAGCAATGTTGTCTGGTCTCCCCAGGTCCAACGGGCTCGATGGAGGTAGGATGAGATAGGAAGGTAGATATAAGGCAGCAAACCAGCAGAGAGGTACAGACCCAACTTCAACAAAGAGCCCGGGGAGAGTTCCTGCATCAGAGCACATGGTGTCACATGTATAATAATGTTTATTTTAGTCAGATTCATCCTGGAACTTCAAGAACACATCAAGGAAAACATCAAATATGTTTACTCAGAGCTGATCTCTCAATTTATATTAAGTCACCACAGAATACGATGTTAAACTTTCTGATTACTGTGGATTACTAGAAAATTGCATCAGTCTGAATTCCTTTGCATGGCAGGTGAAATCTGAGTGAAGCAAATAATATCAGCAAAGACTCATGAGTATCACGTTTATTGCATCTTTTACATTTAAAACCATGTCATGACATGCAGCATTGCACAGCTGAGATAACCCACTTGGAAGTGATTACGGTGTCTGGCCGTTTTTGAAAATGCCCAAAATATTGTTCTAATACTGATTCACTTCATTCCCATCATCAGGAGCAGACTTCAACTATATACTTTATTATGATTGTACATTGACAATATGTTCTTTCTACAAGTGTTTTGGACATTTCATGGAAATACTTGGCACAAATGAAGCTAGCTTTTAAGTAACATCCCAGTTCATCCAAATGTTCTCTTTTCTCAATTTACATAGGGAGGAAGGAAATTTCTTGTTGTATGCAACAGTCTTGCCTCAAGGAGAATATATTTCTCATCTTCACATTTCTAAAACAAAGGACAACACTACCAAATTTTTATAAAGATTAAGTCCAGAAGAATTCTGGTATACTAGAAAGATTCAAATAGTGGTTGCTTTAGTAACTGGGAAAAGGGTCTCTTACAAATATTGTGATTGGAAATTGCCCATTTTTCCTTTACAAAAAAGGAAAATTCATAGGTGACAGTGAATATGAGTACCAAAGTTTGCATTCACCAGAAGTAGAAAAGCAGTTGACTTACATCAGCATTTTCACATAAACATTCTTAATTGAAAATGGAGTGTTTTTATTATAGTACTAATTTTGTTTGACATTTCTAAAGTGGTAATGAGATTCATAAAAATGATGGGATGAAAAAATTGTAAGAAATAACTAATTGAAAAATATGCCTTTGCTAGTCTTAAAAGTACCTTTAAAGAAAGTAAATGTTTAGATTTTGGTAGTTTCTGCATATCATAAGCTTCAGTTTAGAATGGCAAGATGTAGTTGCTGCAGAATTTTCCTTTTGTATGGGAAATAAACAGGGAAACAATCACATGAGAACTATTTCAGAGAGTACAGGAGAGAGGTTCTGAGTTCCAGCTGCACGTATACTCGAATCACCTGGGGAACTTTTAAAAAATATTAATATCTGGGCCTTACCCCAAATCAATTAAATCAGAATTATTTGAGGGTGGTGGGATCACACACACACACACAGATACACACAGCCACACACACATGCACACTCTCTCTTCCTTACTTTCTTAAAGCTTCCCAGATAATTTAAGTGAGCAGTCAGGGTTGCAGCCAACTGACTCAGGACTTCCAGCTCTGCCTTAGATCACCTGACCAGTGAGATCCAACTCCCTGTCACTTCACTGGTAGATCTTATTTTCTAGCCTCTGCTCTTTAAATAATGAAAACAAAAGGTCCTTTGAAGAGTCATACTTTCCCAAGTTTCGTCATTCATCAGTAGCTGATCTAAGAACAGAGTAAACAGGCTCTCAGACCAGGCTCCTAACTTATCAACTATGAGTCTTGCATGTTTTATATAAGAATACGGCTCTCCCTTCAAAGAACTAACACAAAAGATTTGCTTTTTAAGTTCATGCCAGAGAATGTACCTCTCTGATATCTAAATGGACCTCCTGTGGTATCAGAAGACTGGCTAAGAGTGACACCATCAAGATGGCAACATAAGTCATTCCCAACTTCAGTCCTTCTCACAAAACACCATCAGCAACTATCCATAGACATGGCCCCACTGTGAAAATCCCAGAAACTGGGGTTGAGGCTAAAGCATATTCCTGGACCACAGAGACTGAGAAGGACCACTTTCGAAGTGTCAGGGGGCGCTCTGACCATGTCACCCCTCCCCTAGGCCAGCACAGCACTGCACCAAGAGGACTCCCCTAGGACTACAGTTTTTCCAGTGGGAAAAGAGAGCCCAAGGTGGATATCCAGCTCCCTCAGCATTGCAGGATGCTTCCCAGGAGGCTCACTCAGTTCTCACCTCGCAGGGACCACTGGGGGGATCTTCAGGGCTCAACCACTGGGGATCAGATAGAGACGGAGAAGGGGAGCAAGGCTTACAGCAACCAGTCTCCCACCTTGGCAGACCACGTTCCTGCTTGCAGCAGTGCCAGAGCAGAGATCTCAGCCAGCAGTTCTGCCCATCTGCAGAGCCGAGCCGGTGGCTGATCCCAATCTAAAATAATTCTGATTTAATGGATGTGGGTCATACATTAACGTAATAAAAGCCATGTATGACAAGCCCACAGCTAACAACATACTCAGTGGTGACATACTGAAAGCTTCTCCTCTAAGATCAGGAACAAGACAAGGGTGCCCACTCACCTGTCTCACCACTCATGTTCAACATAGTACTGGAAGTCCTACTCAGAGTAATCAGGCAAGAAAAAGAAGTAAAAGGAATCCAAATTAGAAAGGAAGAAGTGGGAATTCCCTGGCAGTCCAGTGGTTAGGAATCCACACTTCCACTGCAGGTGGCAGGGGTTCGATCCCTGGTGGGAGAACTAAGATCCCACATGCGGCTCAGAAGGGCCAAAAGAAAAAAAAAAAAGAAAAAAGAAATAAAATTGTCTCTGTTTGCAGATGACATGATCTTATACAGAAAATCCTAAAGATTCCATCAAAAAGCTGTTAGAACTAATAAACAAATTCAGGAAAGTTGCAGGATACAAAATCAACACACAAAAATTAGTTGTGTTTCTATATAATAACAATGAACTGTCTGGAAAAAAATAAACTATCTCATTTACAATAACATCAAAAAAGATAAAATGCTTAGGAATAAATTTAACCAAGGAGGTGAAATACCTGTGTACTGAAAACTGTAAGACATTGATGAAGAAATTGAAGAAGACACAAATAAATGAAAAGATATATCATGTTCATGGATTAAAATAATTAATATTGTTAAAATGTTCAAACTACCCAACGCCATCTATAGATTCAATGATATTCCTATCAAGCTTTATATGAAATAAATAAATAAATAAAGCAAGCCCCATGTTTTCTGATTCCATAAATGTCATAGTGGGCATAAATAAAATATTATGAATTTTCATTTTTACTCAAAAACTTACCTTCGGGGCTTCCCTGGTGGCGCAGTGGTTGAGAGTCCACCTGCCAATGCAGGGGACACGGGTTCGTGCCCCCGTCCGGGAAGATCCCACATGCCGCAGAGCGGCTGGGCCCGTGAGCCATGGCTGCTGAGCCTGAGCATCCAGAGCCTGTGCTCCGCAACGGGAGAGGCCACAGCAGTGAGAGGCCCGCATACCGCAAAAAAAAAACCCCAAAAACTTACCTTCTCTTTTAAAAGTCGAAAGAGAATCCATGGTATTATGCACAAAACATAGACTACTACTGTGTGCTGATTACATAAGCTAAGGCCACAGCAGAAAGCACCAATTTTAGCTATCTGAAAATAAATAAAAGAAAAAAATCCAAGTTAAAAATTCACCAAAAACAGCACAATAGTAAAAAGCTATTCTTTATATTAAAGCTAAGCATTTGTACGATAAGTCTGGTTAAAATCAACATCTTAGATGCAAACAGTCATGCTTTAACATGCACTAATATTTATCACCATTATTTTTTATTATTTTTCATTCTCATCAAATCATTGCAGAGTGACCTTAAATTACTGTCTTCAAACTAAGTTTTACAAAGTCCTATATGATGACATGTCGTAACAGTAACAGAATATTGTGTAATTCTCATTCAAGTGAAATCTAGAACTGAAGTTCAACAATTGTTTTACTTTTTCTCCTACTGAATTAAATAAATTGAATATAACACTTTTATTTAGAAACCTGGTTCTCTATGGGTGGTCTTTCTGCTATTTTTGAACATGTGTTATTTTCATAATCAGAAAAAAGTTTATTTTAAGTAAAAAATAAACTCTAGGGGCTTCCCTGGTGGCGCAGTGGTTGAGAGTCCGCCTGCCAATGCAGAGGACACGGGCTCATGCCCCGGTCCGGGAAGATCCCACATGCCGCCGAACGGATGGGCCCGTGAGCCATGGCCGCTGAGCCTGCGCGTCCGGAGCCTGTGCTCCGCAACGGGAGAGGCCACAACAGTGAGAGGCCCGCGTACCACCAAAATAAATAAATAAATAAATAAACTCTAATAGCACCACAGGTTTGTTTATGGAAGCCACAGATAAACTTTTATCTTCTTTTGTTTCTATAATCTTTAATGACACAGGCTGCGCATATACTAAGATGATCTGGCACTCTTCAACGTATAGATAGATGGTAAGCCCTTAGAAGACAGGGTTCCTCCACATTTCAAATTATTTTGATGATAGTGTTGGCCTTAGAAGTCACTGTAATCTCTTTGGGACTACTTCATTTTACCGTTGATCCTCTCCTTTTAGTTAAAAAAAATGCAAATTTGATCTTTTTTGCAATTAGAGAATAAGTCAATGTGGCATAATGGTAAATAATTTAAGGTAGTCAACCTAGGACTTGGCATCTTAAGATCACACCCACCCACCCCCCCCCCCCCCACACACACACACGATGGTGGATTAACCAACAAGTCTATCTTTCCCATAGGACTCAAAAGGGATTTCAGAATACCCTCATTCTTCAAAAAACTTCTGAACTCTGAAAGAAAAAAAAATTTCATGTTTTATAGAGGCTCTCATCATTCATAGGAAAAGAATTGAGAATATTTTCTCTCTCAACATGCCTAGATTACCTTGACAGTAATCAGGATAGATAAACAATATCTAAACCAAAGTTAAAAAGAAATAGAGCATCTGTCTAAAAATTAAAACAAAAAGTGATTTCACTTTGATCAAAATAGGTTACCTTTGATCTTTCTTGTGCAGTTGTTGCCTCCTCAAAATGTACAGTAAGAGCCATAAGCAGCCCCACAAACAGATTGTTTAAGCTAAAAACCTCAGCTGCAATGGACCACTGCCATGTTAGACGAGAAAATGAAAACACCCCCGCAGCAAGGATTCCTCCAGCATATGAGCCAGAAAGCCTGCAAATACAGATAACATGAAATCTTCTTTCCCAACAAAAAGAACCGACTTTATTTTCCTTTTTGTGAACTGTAGCAGCAGCAATTATGACAGTTGCCCAGCACTATCCCAACACATTAGATGGTTAATACATTACTTCATGTAATAATTCCTTTCAACAGATTTTAATTATGAAGTCCATATATTAACCTATTAACAAACAAATGAACAAACCTGCTTGGTATCCTATGGATTGGATGAGGTTTAGTTCTCAGATGTAACCTTTAGGATTCAAGCCAGTTCAGAAAGCCTGAAGAGACAGTAGCTAGAGAGATAACAAACCTGTGTCATTTTTCTTGCTATATCTAAGAAGAAGAATGATAACGACTGGTTAAGACTGAAATGTGTTTAACTGTCAAAATTAATGAAACGGCAGAATATCTGTTCAGGAACATTCACTTATTGTGGAATGTTTGGATCTAGGTACTTCTACATTTATCTCCCAACATTTGGCAAAATATGTCTTGGTCACAATATTTGGTGCTTTTAAGATCTTGTAAGCTAGATTCTTAGTCTCTGATGATTTCTTCTTTACACAAAGTCAAAGTTAAAAATGATATATCTTTTAAAGAGAAGGATGGCAATGTGAATTTTAGAAATCCAGAAGAATCAAATGCTACACTTGGAAACAAATTCCTCGCCCCCAAATGCCAACAAGAGCCCCACATTTCAAATCAATCAAGGAAACTGGATCTCAATTCAGAGATAAGATTTGAGACTGGTAATGTGGCATATCAAACCAAAACAACTTCCTATTTCACTATAAATCTAAAGCTATGAAAATTAAAGCTATTACTGAAAATCTATTGCTTACAAGCATTATTCAGCAAGCATCTCTGTGTCTAATAATTATGATATTATATGGTCCCAGGGCATTACTTTTTAGCTGTATTGCTTTGTATAAAAATTATGGAGTAATTGCATGGCTTTTAATCAATCTTAATAGAAAAAAAAAAGCTAAAGAATTTCAGTATCACCAAACCTGTTTTTCTTTGAGTTTCTCTTTACAATTTTTCTGTTTTCTTTCTCTTATAAAAATCATCAGTTTCCTATTTCTTGCAGAGTAACCCATTCTCCCAGTTATCCTGATTCAGTACCCTAAAGTTATTTCTTCCTTCCAAATTCCTTCCCAGATTCCTTTCGATTTGTATCCCTATTGCCTTAGACTCAATTATTTTAATAGTTTCCTAACTTGTCTTATGTTTTTCCAACCCTTCTGCAATATAACATCAGATTAAACTTTCTGAAACATACTCTTTGTGAATACTCTTCATCCCTATAGGATAAATAAGAAATGAGTTAGCCTGGAATCCAGGCTCCCAATAAACCAGACACCCCTAGCCACTAATTACCAACATGATCTCCCACCAACTAGTCAAGCTCCTCAAAATTCCCTAATAAGACAGGACTATTCCTAGCTCTGCACCTCTGCTCATGCTGTAGTGCTGAACTGAATATCCTCGCTGCTCCTTTATTAAAACTCGGATCTTTTCTCAATTTTCTCTTCAATTCCCTGGTTTCTAGCCCATCTCTGCATATCGATAGCATTTAATTGTCTGTAACAATTATTTTGACATTGTTTTTGAAATATGAACTGGAGTTAAACTTCACTTAGATTGGAAGCATCTAGCCCCAAGCACAGAAAGGAAACTTAGCAAAGGAGAGAATGAATTAATCTTCAAGTATTAGTAACATTTTAAAGGAACTAAGTTTCAGCTCTCAATATGACTCTGGACAGTCAGCATAAGATACAAGATTCCTTCCTCTATTTAAAAGAAATGAAGTGCTCGGGCTTCCCTGGTGGTGCAGTGGTTGAGAGTCCGCCTGCCAATGCAGGGGACATGGGTTCGTGCCCCGGTCCAGGAAGATCCCGCACGCCGCGGAGCAGCTAGGCCCATGAGTCATGGCCGCTGAGCCTGCGCATCCGGAGCCTGTGCTCCGCAACGGGAGAGGCCACAACAGTGAGAGGCCCGCGTACCACACACACACACAAAAATCAGCAAATTTCCAAGATAATTTGCTAACATTTATTGAGTTTCTTGCTAGCTGTGTTTCAGGTATTGCTCTAAGTGCCTTCTTTATATTAATTCATTTAATTTGCACAATAAGCCTATGAGTAGATGTGATTTGTCTCCTTTTTTCAAATGAAGAAACTGAGGCTCAGGGAGGCCAAGTGATTTTTCCAAGTCCTATGGTGGGTAATGAAGTGGCAGAACCAGGATTGAAATTGTTAGTCTAGCTATTTAGGACCATGACATTATGGGGTAAAAGATGGTTATCTTAGTTTTAATGTCAAGTAATTTATTCCAGACTAATGATACATTGTACTTTTACTTGGTTAACTATGCACCTCCTTGAGTGAAGAACAGAACAGAAGTTTTGTCCATTATTAGAATCGTGTTTATGTCTATGTTTTATCAACACAACATACTACCAACTTGAATTGTACACAACACCTGTCAAGATTGATTTTAACCATGTTTTTTTCTTTTTTGAAAGGGCAATTCATTAAAGTTTAAAACCACCAAACAGTTAATTAAAGAGAACTGATATGTACAAATCCTCAGGAAGAAAACTCATGACTCACTAATCTACAATGATTTTTAACACATTATTATGCTCAGGAAGACATCCTAGTGTTTGAATTGTTGACATTAATTATTGGAATTATGAACTATGTTAACTGCCTTTTCAAATATTTCATAAGGTTTTAGAAATTGAAGAGTAAAGGTAAAATTATCAACTTCAGTGATAAAATTTATCCAGTCACCTTAGACTATTACAGATAGTTATGTACATTAGCATTTTATTGAAGACTTATCCTACAACAGCAAGGTCTTTATAATCTGAATTTTCCCCACCTGATTTCTGTCCCACACCACCCCCCTGCCAAGGTCAGGATGGTTTTACAACAAATAATCCATATACTCTTTCATTAGATTTTTCTTGGTATCAGAGAAATAATTTGTGAGACTGCTGAGTAAGGTTACAGAAGAGAAAGTAACTGATCCTAAAACCAGTAATGGAAATCAAACCTATAATCTTGATCTTTTAGCATATCAAATGAGCTTGCTTAGAAATCAACTCAGTCTGTAGGAATTTGGGTTGTAGTCCTAATATAGATTGAAGACAAAAGGGTAGTGGACCTTTTCTTTTCTTTTGGTTTTGCTGCTTAACATCTAAAATCCTCTCCTATGCTTGAGGGATACGAGTTTATGGGGCACGGCCCCTCCTATTATACACACTGAAAATACGAGATACTTTTCCAACCTCCCTTTCAGCTAGAGCATGGGTATATGACCTGGGCTCTGTCTGTCAGAATCACCTGCTCCATTCTTTGAATTGGAAAATCGTGAGGCCAAGAAGCAGGGATGGGGACAGAATCAGACATGGCTGGTGGGATTTGTGCACCGTTTTCACAGACAACGATGGCAGCACTTTGAAGGGCAGTGCTCAGAATCCAGGTCAGTGTTGGTGGTGTAAGCTGGGGTGTCTGGGGCCCAGAGATGGCAGCAGTGGTGGCTTCACTGGCATATACCTGCCCAGGCTCAGAGCCTGGTAACCCAGCCCTCCCAGAAATTCTGCAAGCTCTGCAACTTCCCTCTCTCTCTCTTTTTTTTCCAATGCTAGATTTGAATGTTTCCTTTTATAAAAAGCTTTATTGAGACATAATTCATCTACTGTACATTCACCCATTTAAAGTGTACAATTAAAGATTTTTAGTATATTTACAGATAGATGCAACCATCACTACAGTCGATTTTATAACATTTTCATCACCTCAGAAAGAAACTCTCTCTCCTTTAACTATCTCCCCCTTATCCCCACCCGCAATCTCACTGCCAGGTTTAAGCAACCACTAATCTACTTTCTGTCTGTGAATTTCCCTCTTCTGGGCTTTCTTATAAATGGAATCACAGAATATGTGGACTTTTGTGACCGGCTTCTTTCACTTAGCACAATGTGTTCGAGGTTCATCCAACCTGTAGTATCAGTATCTCACTTCTCTTTATGGCTGAATTAATATTCCACTGTATAGATATACCACATTTTGCTTATTCATTCTTCCGTTGATGGACGTTTGGATTCTTTCCACCTTTTGCCTACTACGAATACTGTGCCTATAAACATTTGTGTACAAGTTTTTGTGTGGACATATGCTTTCATTTCTCTGGGGTATGTAACTAGGAGTGGAATTGCTGGAGCCCATGGCAACCCATTTAATCATTTGAGGAACTGCTAGACTGTTTTCCAAAGCCACTACATAATTTTACATTCCCACTAGCAATGGATGAGGGTTCTGAACACCTTTTATCTGATTTTTTGCTTCTAGCCATCCTAGTGGGTGTGAAGAGGTATCTCCCAGAGATTGTTTTTTAAAAGCATTAAAAAAAAAAACATTTATTTATTTGGTTGCACTGGGTCTTAGTTGCGGCAGGCAGGCTCCTTAGTTATGGCAGCCAGGCTCCTTAGTTGCAGCTCTCCAGTGCCTTAGTTGAGGCATGCGACCTCTTAGTTGCAGCATGCATGTAGGATCTAGTTCCTTGACTAGGGATCGAACCCCGGCCCCCTGCATTGGGAGCACAGAGTCTTAACCACCGTGCCGCCAGGGCAGTCCCTCACATTGAGATTTTGATTTGCATTTCCCTAATGGCTAATGATGTTGCACAATTTTTCAAGCACTTATTGGCCATTTGTACATCTTCCCTGGAGAAATGTCTATTCAGATCTTTTGCCCATTTAAAAAATCGTGTTGTCTTTTTACTACTGAGTTGTAGCATTCTTCCCAACTTCCTTTCAATATGTTTCTTTTCTGCTAAACACAGCCAGAGTCAATTGCTCGCAACCAAGAATCCTGACTAAAACAACCTGCCTTCCCTGTTTATTATTTCTATTAAGTCTTCAAGAAGAACTGTGTGAGGAAATTCTGAAAATAAATGCTTACGTTGTCAGAGCTTTGTGGGACACAGAAGAGACGGCAGTATGCTTAAGAGCAGAAAGTTACGTGTGCATCCATAAAGAGAATATGCTAAAACATTTTGGAGGCCTCGTCATTTTACTATTTATGTTTTCCATAAAATAATGTATATAGGCTAAGCCTGTGAGAATTTCTTTGATTCCAACAGCCTTTTATAAATCAAACTGTGAATGTCCCTTCAAACACACACGTTTGAACACACTGCCTTTAAAAGTTTGCTTCATACTAAGATTCAGAATCAACCAACATTTACTGACCATGTAACATGTACAAATTAATGGATTAAGAAAAGTAGAGATAATTTGAAACATCTTTTGTGAGAAAACTCCACGAGCTGAGGAGGGTTACATAACAAGGACTTGTAGGTAGCAAATAACACGTAATAATAAACACTCAGCTAAGGCTGGAGACCGCAGGGGCTGTGGATATGGGGCAGTATAGCCTCAGTCCGCATGGCTGTGGAAAGGTCTGCAGCAGCCTGAGCTGGGCCTGGGCAGGCTGGACGGAGCTGGGGTTAGGGGCTTTACTAGGTAAGCAGAAGGACAAAAGGGAAAGGTGTTAAAGTATGAACCACAGGGTCTACATTGGATGGGGACGGAAGCAGAGCCAGCAGGGGGCTGATGGAGGGATCAAAAAGATGAGCAAAGGGATCTAGGTCTCAATTAAATGGAAGACAAGTGTAGGGGCGACGAGGAAATGAGGGAGCTGAAAGCTCAAGTCAGGCAGGGAGTGGGAAGTGGGTTGGGAAAGGGGACGGCAAATTGTTGAAGGATGGAACAGGCCTGTAAAGCAAGACTGGACTCTACTGTTGAAAGGAGCCTGTGAGGGAAGAGTTTAATAAAGCTGTTCTCAAAATCATACGATATTCATTAAAATTAAGCATTTCTCTCAAAAGACAAGCAGTCCATCATACATTAATAAGTCTGCAGGGTGAGCCCAATGTAGGAAGACAGGTGTGTGGCCCAGTGCCACATCACACGCAGGCTAACGAGGAGATGTGACACCCCATGTGAGTACACAGCAAGCTGAGCCTGTGACTGGCTAACCAGTCAAATGTCAGCAATGGTGAAGATGAGGAGGCTCTGAAGACTTCGGAGGTCTCCAGTTCATTCACTGACTCTGTAGGTCGGCAGTCTCATTATATTGTTCACGGTATACACATTATCTGCGCATGCTTCGTTTCACCTTATTGAGATGGAGATAAATGACTAAAGAGCAAGCTGATGTCGAGGATGCTTTCCTGAAGGCAAGTTTCAGGGTCATGGCGAGGCTCAGGATTGGCTTCACACTGTCCACATCTGCAGCCTCCACCCTCTGTTCTCACCCTAGTTCTCTATTGAAATTGTTCTCACTGGGGTCCCCAGTGACCACCTAACTGCCAAATACGATAGGCTCTGGGGACCCCTCTGCTGCACTGGGTCACTCCCACAACCACACTCATTGAGTTGACATCTGGACCTCACATCCTCTGGTTTTCCTTCTATGGCTCTGGATCTTCCTTATGTGTTTTCTCCAAATGGCTCCTCTTCTTGCATTTAACTCCTTTAAAGCCAGTGTTTCCCAAGATTTCTTTCTCAGGACATTGTTATCACTCTGCTCTGCCTGGGTGACTTTATTCACCATCTTGATTTCACCTGCCAGCTACAAACTAAAGAAACCAAATGTCTCCAGAAATGCCTCTCCCTTAGTTTTGAACTTACCTTATCCCCAACTTACTGTTGCACCCTCACCACAAAGCCACGCCAACTCTGGATATTCCATAGAACCTCAGTGTCCGTACACACAAAACTGATTTCTCATCCTCCTCCCTGAAATAATTCCTGCTCCCATGTCCTCTATCTTAGTAAATTTCAGTATCTTCCTCATTTTGTTATCTAAGTTAAGAGACCTAGGAGTCATCATCAGAGCTCCTCTCCCCTTCTCCCTGCCAAACATATCGCATCCTGCCAACTGTGCTTCATCAACATTTAAAAAACTCACGCTCTTCTCTCCACCCACATCCCCACTGCCCTAGTTCAGCTCATCTGAATCCACACCTCAGGTGCACACCAATACTGCAGCTTTGCGTGCTGCCTGCTTCCAGTGCTAGGCCCACCACCGCCACCAGAGTGAGGGACCTCAAGCATATCTGATCTTGAACTTTTCTGCCTCCAACCCTTTAAGGATTCCTCTTGGACTATCAAGCATCTTCCAAGCTCCCCATGACAACAGACAAGGATTTTCGTGATCTGGTCTCAGCCCACTTGTAGCTTCATTTCTGACATAACCCATTTCGACACTGAGCGACTTGTTAAGTCCCTGTGCTCACAGGCTTTTTCTCCTCCACCTCTGGGTTTCTCTGCACAGGAGGTTCCCTGTATCTGGAACATGGTTCTGCCTTCACTTGGCCACTGCCACTCATTGTTTACAACTCAATACGGGCATCACCTTTCCAAGTTTTCCCAAAAGTACTTTCACCAAGACTAGGGTAGTTGCTTCATCTCCAGGTTCTCATTAAATTAAACATATTAAATGGGTACTGAATAGGTAGATTTTTCTGTATTTCTGAGGAATAGAATATTTTAACTGTAACCTAATCAAAACATAGTAAGGAAATCAGATGTGAGGAACTTAAAACTCTCTAAAGTATTACAAAGCCAAGAGAATTATTTTTGGATTACTGATACCACTAGATAGCCATATCAGCATATTAGCACTTTTTTTTTTTTTTTTTGCGGTATGCGGGCCTCTCACTGTTGTGGCCTCTCCCGTTGCGGAGCACAGGCTCCGGATGCGCAGGCCCAGCGGCCATGGCTCACGGGCCCAGCCGCTCCGCGGCATATGGGATCCTCCCAGACCGGGGCACGAACCCGTATCCCCTGCATCGGCAGGCGGACTCTCAACCACTGCGCCACCAGGGAGGCCCAGCATATTAGCACTTTTTAAAAGGTAAAAGTATACTGCACTTTACATATGTGTATTTGTGTATCCCTAGAAAAAGCTATATGATTTTCTGAAAACTAAATGTTTATATATATGTATTTAATTTCAGATATACTTTATCTTCAGTTTTTAATGCTCTTCAAATATCCAAATAGCAATGGTTTCTAATTACCTCAACCTAAGTCCAACCATCTCTAGTAATGCTTTATAAAATAACTTATGCCATTACTTAGAAATTATTCTTTTTTCATTGTAAAACATTGAAAGAAAAGATGTTTTGGTAGTGGAGTAAATTTTGTTTCTTTTAAGAACCATGTCCTTTATCACTGCTGTCCTTTACTGTTATAAAAGTGATGTTTTAGTAACAAATGCGATTAAGGGAAAAAAACTAAAAGATTCATTTTGATTTTGTTATGTTGATTTTTTTAGATAAAGTGAGGTCCATATGGATATATCTTTCAGAAACTAGGGAATAATCATTTCATCATTCTGTACTTTAATTCAAGTGCTTAAATATTCTTTTGGCAACAGTATAGAAATAATAATTTACTTTAAAAGTTTTTTTCATATTACTTGATTTATTCCTTGTCTGTAACACAAATATTTCAAAGGGAAAAATAAAATACACAAGGTTCACAGTTACTCATATTGCCTTTCACACTGATGTGTAAAGAAGATCCCTTACAGTTTCTCAAACTTTTGTGAAATTTCAAACGAAATACCTCAAAGTTTCCATTTTATGTCTTTTTGAGCCAAATATCAATGAATCTTTCATATCCATAAGCCACTGAAAATTTGAGATAGAAAAAGACATTAAATGTGCAGAAGACTTACCTAAGTGATGCTGCAAAAATCACATTGACAAATATGTCTGTAGGTGAATCCAGTCTTAAACTTTTTAAGCAAATAAGATGACTTAGCGGGACTTCCCTGGTGGTCCAGTGGTTAAGAATCCACCTTCCAATGCAGGGGACACAGGTTCAATCCCTGGTCAGGGAACTAAGATCCCACATGCCACAGGGCAACTAAGCGCATGCTCTGCAACTACTGAGCCCATGCGCTCTGGAGCCCATGTGCCACAACTAGAGAGCCCACGTGCTCTGGAGCCCATGTGCCACAACTAGAGAGCCCACGTGCCACAACTACTGAGGCTGCGTGCTCTGAAGCCTGTGCACCACAACAAAAAGCCTGCACGCTGCAACGAAAGATCCTGCATACCGCAACTAAGACCCGATGCAGCCAAATAAGTAATAAATAAAGTAATTAAAAAGAAAAGATGACTTAGCAAGCACTGTTTTAAATCCGTTTATCAGTTTTTTTTAAATGGCATGAATTCTATGAATACTATGAATCTACTGAATCCTTTTCTTTTTTTTAAACGTGTTCATTAGAGCATAATTGCTTTACAATGGTGTGTTAGTTTCTACTTTATAACAAAGTGAATCAGTTATACATATACATATGTCCCCATATCTCTTCCCTCTTGCGTCTCCCTCCCTCCCACCCTCCCTATCCCACACCTCTAGGTGGTCACAAAGCACCGAGCTGATCTACCTGTGCTATGCAGCTGCTTCCCACTAGCTATCTATTTTACGTTTGGTAGTGTATATATGTCCATGCCATTCTCTCACTTTGTCCCAGCTTACCCTTCCCCCTCCCCGTATCAAGTCCATTCTCTAGTAGGTCTGTGTCTTTATTCCCGTCTTGCCCCTAGGTTCTTCATGACCTTTTTTTTTTTTTTTTTTTAGATTCCATATATATGTGTTAGTATACGGTATTTGTTTTTCTCTTTCTGACTAACTTCACTTTGTATGACAGACTCTAGGTCCATCCACCTCACTACAAATGACTCAATTTCGTTTCTTTTTATGGCTGAGTAATATTCCATTGTATATATGTGCCACATCTTCTTTATCCATTCATCTGTTGATGGACACTTAGGTTGCTTCCATGTCCCGGCTATTGTAAATAGAGCTGCAATGAACATTTTGGTACATGACTCTTTTTGAATTATGGTTTTCTCAGGGTATATGTCCAGCAATGGGATTGCTGGGTCGTATGGTAGTTCTGATTTTAGGGGTTTTTTTTACTTTTTTTTGTGTGTGTGATATGCTGGCCTCTCACTGCTGTGGCCTCTCCCGTTGCGAAGCACAGGCTCCGGATGCGCAGGCCCAGCGGCCATGGCTCACGGGCCCAGCTGCTCCGTGGCATGTGGGATCCTCCTGGACTGGGGCACGACCCCGTGTCCCCTGCATCGGCAGGCGGACTCTCAACCACTGCGCCACCAGGGAAGCCCGTTTTTAGTTTTTTAAGGAACCTCCATAGTGTTCTCCACAGTGGCTGTATCAATTTACATTCCCACCAACAGTGCAAGAGGGTTTCCTTTTCTCCACACCCTCTCCAGCATTTATTGTTTGTAGATTTTTTGATGATGGCCATTCTGACCGGTGTGAGATGATATCTCACTGTAGTTTTGATTTGCATTTCTCTAATGATTAATGATGTTGAGCATTCTTTCATGTGTTTGTTGGCTACTGAATTCTTAAAGCCTCTAATTAATCCAACATCTGTTTTGATTGCTGGGCCCTTTGTTATGAGTTGGACCAATTATGAGCCTTCTCGATGAAGGGTTCCCCAAAATGGGTGATTAAACAAGTTAGTTGTAATCTAACTCTTTTGGGCAATAATTCTAACCAGAACACACACTCTACATTTTTTTCCCCCGAAAAGGCTACAACATATATTTGTAATTTTTTGGCAGAGTTAGATTATATAAGTAGAGTGAAACACTATGCATAAATACTGGTACATGAATTGGTAGTCCAAATTTCTGGCTAAGCAATATTTCTTTCAAAAATATATGGAAGGAATATCTAATCTGATATTGTTATTTAAACATGAGTTTTAAATGAAATTGTTGTTCTGAGCCCACCAAACGAGCTGTTTGGTATCATCCATAAAGTCAAATGTACAGATGAAGTATAAATATAAGTACCTCCCAAATAAGACAAAACAATTGTCATCTATCTGTAGACTAAGTATGAAGGGTTTTTTTCCCAAAGAAAAAAACATATTTGTAAGATATATTATTTATATAAAACATACTTCAATGACTTTTAGATTATTTATTTTGAATCAAAAACATGATTGTGTTTTCACTTAGCAGTCAAGGAGGCCTACTTTCAATTTTCATTTCATTCTTTTAAATAAATATGCTTAAGTAATTATTATTTTTTTAAAAAGCAACTAAGGAATTATTGAATTTATTTACCCTTAATGTGCTAAAGTGACATCTTAAAATTAGCTCATTAAAATTAAAAGACGTACATTTTTCTACTGAAATTGATGAACCTACTTCAACCACACTAATAGGAAGCTGGAGGGAAAAAAAAGGGAAATTCAAGTGAGGTTGTGAATAAAATGAGAACTGTTTTCAGCAGAACTCACTAATAAATTGCAAAATAATCTATACTGTTTTCCACTTGAACTAAAGAACACCTCATGATAAATTATATATAATATGAGAAAAAACTGTTTTCTATTCCCAATCTAGAGGCTCATAAAGCCTCACAGAAGGATATCAAGGGAGATACTTCTTCAAGTGAAATACATATTCTTAGAATCTAACCTGACTTATAGAAAGATAACATCTTACAAGGCTATATGAAGAACACACACTTCAAACATTACTGTGAAATTTTAATAAAACAACCATTGTATTTTAAAAGATAGTCACATGCCAACAATCAAAATCAAGTTTTTACACTATTAGAGAGGCATGCTTAATTTTCAAGGTTTCACACTAACAGAGTAAGGTAATGATATGGATGATTCAAAATAAATAATCTAAAAGTCATTGAAGTATGTTTTATATAAATAATATATCTTACAAATATGTTATATAGAAAATATATTTTGCAGTATATTGGCAGTAAAATTAATTTTCCTAATTATTTTTAACTTGGGCTAACACTAAAACCATGTAGTTCACCTTCCAGGACATCACAGTGGTCAGTCACTGAGAAAAGATATACCAAGAGTATGACAGATAGTATGGGAAAGGTGGTTAAGTATTTAAAATTTCACCCAGAAAATGCAAATGACAGAAATTCTCCACTAGGGTAAGGAATATGTGATGCTCTTAAGAGCATCCTAACAAATGTGAGGCTCAGAATTCTATAAGGCCTACATGAGATTCCTAAGAAAGGTACTGATTGTGCAGCAGTTTTCTCACTTATGGAATACTATTCATCTGTTGACACAATGGATAAATCAGGAGGTTACAATTTACACCATTGACACAGGTTTGCTATTGATGATAAGGTATATTTTTCTTTCCGCTACACAGTATTTGATTTTCATGTGTAGTCACATGTTTGTCTAACCCTCAATCAAAAGGCAAATAACAGAAACCTGAAATTCTTTCAGAACACACATTTGACGTGCCTCATAAAATTCATGAATGTATTTGTCTTCAGTGTTACTTGTGTGCAAAGAACCCAACATGGAGGGTACACTACTTTCCTTCAACACTGAAAACTCCTACTTGAAGTAAGTGGAATCGAGTAGGAAGGCCACAATGCAGCATCTGAGCATTACTGTTAAATAAATTATTATTGGTGTCAACTCATATTCACGACTTTAAAAAAATGCAGTGGATTACAGGGAAGAGATATGGTAAAGCAGGGTACAATTAGTGGCAAATCTACTGCCCCTGTCCTCCCAGGTTCTTATCTTTCTGGGTCTTGTTCATGAAGATTATACAAATGTTATCTCTGGCTCCCATTCACAAAATCAACACCCATATATTTCTCTCTTCAATGTACCTGGAGATGGTCAAACTGGGAAGCTAAGCTACTGACAAGAAAGGTTTTCAGTTTCAGCTGAACCTTTCTCATTGAGTGGCAGTTCACTCAAGACTCTTTCAACAAATACGTATTGAGTATCTAACATGTTCCAGGTGGGCAAATTATAGTCAGTGGGCATTTGGAGAGAACTAGAATCTAAATTTTTTCTTGTCATTTTCAAGTTTAGACCTAATAAACATAAATCAATAATTGAGGACATGGTATATTAAAGTTCTACCTCTGAAGCCACCATCACTGCACCTAAAAAATAAGGTAAAACATTTCCATCTTTAATAAATTTGCAAGTAATCCCATTTTCCCATATTTTATAAAAATTTACTTTCACTCCAGGTAAAATCCTACGAAGGTTTATCCTGTTCCATGCGATTCTATCAAAAGGAAGAAAACTGTTCTACCCTGAATTTTCAGCTACGTAAATATCAACTACCAGTACACTGAAAGGAAAAATACGAAGTATTATTCCTGATTTAAAACCACTAAATAAACTTGGGGAAAAAATGGAAAAGGCTTCGAAAAGGAAAAAGGCACAAGTGAAATGGAAGGAACAAGATTATGAATAGCTTCCATAAATAAAATGTAATTACACAATTTCCATTAGAATTAAAATTTGTTCACTAACCAATAAATGATGAAACTATTCAAGGCTTAGAACAATTCACTTTCTTACAGCTCATCAACCTTATACCCAAATATCTAAAAGGAAAACACTGAACTGAGCTTTATAGGAATCACCATCATTTACTTTACATTTTACCATAGTATGCCAAATGACTTGCACTATGGGAGGCAATATCTTAAGGTACAGCCTAGCTTAAAATAACTCCCAAATTACAGATTTTCATCAATTTTGTTTGAAATTTTTAAAAACACACAAGGCCTTAGGCTTCCCTGGTGGCAGAGTGGTTAAGAATCCGCCTGGCAATGCAGGGGACACGGGTTTGAGCCCTGATCCAGGAAGATCCCACAGGCCCTGAAGCAACTAAGCCCGTGCACCACAACTACTGAGCCTGTGCTCTAGAGCCCGCGAGCCACAACTACTGAAGCCTGGGCGCCTAGAGCCCGTGCTCTGCAACAAGAGAAGCCACCGCAGTGAGAAGCCCGCGCACCGCAACGAAGAGTAGCCCCGCTCGCCTCAACCAGAGAAAGCCCGTGCACAGCAACAAAGACCCAACACAGCCAAAAATAAACAAATAAATTAATTTTAAAAAGAAAAGAAAAAAGCACACACACACAGCCTCAAGATTAGCTTATTACTCAATCCTGACAGTGTATTTTGTATTCGGTAGCAAAACTGAAATTGGTTAAACGTTTAGTCCAGCATATTATTCTCAAAGTCCTTTTTAACTGAAAACTTAGAAAATGCTGCATAATTTTTAAAATGTTATATACCAAAGGTATATGAAGTAAACTTAAAAGATCCAAATAACTAAGATCAACAGAATGAGGGTATTAAACTACTTTCATCAGCAACACTAACTTACTAAACAATAGAGATTTAATATAAAGTAGTCTTATTATGCAAAGTTATGAAGTATATCATAATATTTCAATTCATTAAGACTGTTCTCTACTTTTTATGGCTTTGAAAAGCAGCAAATCTATATGAGTTATGGCTTATAATTTTATTTGTAACTTTAAGAAATGTATGCATTTATTATTATAGCCATAATGACTGATGACTAGTTCCAGTGGCAAAATCTCGGCAGGAAACAGATTTAGCAATTTAAATGTTTTATAAGTTTCTGTAATTGAGGAAACTTTTCATAATCTGACGTTTGTTAAAACCACTTATTAGAAATTATGCAGCACAGTAGCTGTGGAAATATGAGCTAGCTTCACAATTATAAAGTCAGCCTATGTAGCCCTTTCCTATTGTATATAGTGGCATAAACCCCACGGCGGCCTATCAGCTAACTGGCAGGCAGGGGGCTGCTCTATTCAAAGTGAGAGATACAAGCTGCAGGGCAAAAACCTGGCAGCTCCCATCTGACCCCACAATCCCCTACTGGTGACAGCTCCAAGCTCCATGGCAAATTAGGCCTTCTCATATTACAATTGGAGAAGACAGATTCCATTAGCAGTATCTGAAATTGAGTGGAGAGCTGCACTGTTATCAGACTTGACTCATAAGCACTGCTATTAATCAGAGCTATGATAGCATTTATATATTTCAAGCTATCTGCTGCCGCTGTGATATTCTGCTACAAAGGGTTGATGGGACTTAGGAAAGTGAACAATAGAGCTTTCTGGGAAAAGCAGAGTAAATCAAGAAAGTCTATGACTTCCGCACATTCTGAAGGGATTGTGGTTTACATAAATTTTCTCCCAATTGGAGATTGAGCTCTTCCTCATCTTACACATGGGATTTAGTTGTCACTCAATGGTAACAGCTGTGAAAAGGTGAAGCGGCCCACCGCTCAGAATATTGCCTTCGCTTTTAAAGCAATTAACCCATGAACAGGAGGATACCTGGTGATATCAAAGGGATTAGGCCAGGCAATGCATTATTAACATTTCCTTGAACTAATTCTAACTCTGACTAGCTGTCAGAAGAGACTCTACAGTCTTAAAAAAGAGTTTTTGCCCTGCTTTTTTCCCTTCAAAACGAAATGCTATTTGGGCCTAATATGTCCCTCTACTTATAAGAAAATGCAAATGAACCAAGCTCTTAATATGCTTAGCCAGTCTGAGTCAATGCAATTTTAATACAAGTATGAGAGAAATATATGATCAATTAACCAGGGATCAAGACAGATATTCTCCTGAATAGAAATTAATACTCCAGTACTTTCCATTCTTCTTCAACTACAAAAACTTGGTGACTATTTGTTACTTATGCATAGTTACCTCTGAAATTAGGAAGAGCTTCACATTATTCTCTATGGCAATAATCTAAAATACTCTTTGAGCTGGAAAATCCAAATGTCTCTTAAGCAGGAGATTCTACGTTCTCTAAGGTATGGCATTTTAATTTTCGATTTTTATTGAATGGAATCTTAGCTGAAGCTATAAGAATAGCAGACACAGTGCTCAGAATCAAGTGTTCCTGTTCCAAAAGTTTAAGAAAATTAATTTTTAGCAGCGGCATAATGTTTAGGAATACACAACTTATAAAAAATAAAATATGCATAAATAAAATACTGGCACAAAACAGTCTTCCAGGAGATATTTAAATATCACTGAAATTGGCTGTAAGTTCTTTGTAGTAAGCAGGCATAGTTTCAAGATACCTTTAATTATAATTAATATTCATATATTCTAGGGAAACTGCTTGACATTAAGAGATCTGATTTCTTACTTTACAATGTTAATGGTGTTAGAAAGGTTTTTTATGCAAGTTTCCTGAAACAGTGCCTTTTAGAAAAACTGGTTATTTAATAGTAACTTTGTCTTACTTTCTTTAAAATAAGCACTGAATTTTGATTATAAAAACTAAAAGATTCACTTTGTTATAAAGCAGAAACTAATAAAAAAAAAAGAAAAAAAAACTAAAAGAATTTTACTTTCGATTCATATGACTGTGTAACAAATATTGTTCAATGAATTCTTCTATAGTTCCATTTGGTCCATACTAGCTTGAAAAGGATATGCTGACTCTCAAGCCTGTTGAAAATATATTCCCTGCCCTGTAACTATCAAAATACATGATACAAGACATGCCCTCACCTGAGATCGTAAGCAATTTAAATCTTCCCTCAAGTAAAGAATTTTTATATGATACTATCAACAGACTCCATTCTATTTCGGTGTTACCAGAACATATGCAATGTAAGCATGTTGATATTAATTACAGTGATTTCAGTACCCCTTCCTTACTAAGTATATAGGATCTAGTTTGAGGTTTCTTAGAAAACAATTTTGAAATTCAAGTACTAAGGAAAGCTAAATGATGTTGCTATTAGTGATTTACATACCTATAACTTTTAAATTTTTATATTAATAGGATTTGTGAATTTCAAATATGACATTTTAAATATCATACTATCAAACTAAAAAATCATTTACTTCATTGGCCTTAAAAGAGAAAATCCCAGTTTCTCTAAATCACTAACTGTAGTACAGTCAAATGCACAGATGTGCATATTAATAAAATGAATACTATTTCCTATAAATGAAATATATTAGATTAAACTCCCTTAACATAGTGCATGCTTTAAAATACCCCTGAAGGGGACAATACATAAATAAATACATGCAGAAACAACTGCCACAATCTTACTATTTTTAATTCAATAAACTACACTGACACAGCTTTCAATGTGCTGTTTTACTCATATGCTTTCTACATCAGGGCAATGCAAATATAAAAGAGCTCTTGCCAACCATTAGGAAAGATTGACAAAATACGCAGTGTTAATGACATCTTAAAGGCTTTTAAAAGCAAGAGAAAGATGTAAGAAAAGCAAAAATTACAAAGTAATTGGAAACAACGAATAAATTGTTCTTTCAATATAAGTCATGTTTACTGAAAAAATGGAGCTTTCTACATCAACATATTTAAACAGAAATTTGCTTTTGAAATACAACCTTTGTTTAAAAGGTACTGAAGGTCTTTATACCCACCCCAAGAGCTAAATATAGTGAATGCTATGTGAACAATTACCTGAAAAAAACCTAAAACTGTTAAAAGAATTAATTTCCTGCACACCAGTCAGCACTAATCCTACATGTACAGTAATGTTCTCTTAAGTGATGGGGGAAAGAAAGAATACAGCTGTCTCCTGGATCAAAACCCTTCGATATTCAACAACAAAATGGAATGATGACTTGGTCGGCAAATGAATAAAGTAGTGAAATGTCTCCTGAATGAGTTCTGGTGAAGGAGTCAACCTGTGAAGGAATACATTTTCTGTACACTGGGACAGGAAAAAAGCCGTCACTGTAATGGCTGCACAAAAACCGCGTCCTGCTCTTGGGCTTATATTCACAGAAGGAAGGTTTTAAAGGCTAGGTTCAGGTCATACGACAAATGAAATTGTAACAAGCCAGCTGACATTGTGTAATGTCTTCTTCCACTCGATCAATAGGCTACTGTTAGTCCTATTACCATAGAGATGGCTTGCTCTTTCCTGAAGGGTGGCTATTGTTTGACAAAACAGATTTGCCACTTGAACTAGGTTGTTCCCAAAGGACGTGTACCTTGTCAATTATTTGTATTCAAAATAATGAAGTATTTTCATATTAAAAGTATGTAAGAGATAATGTTGTCAGGTCCCTTCTCAGAAAGAAAGCAACTTTTCCAAAGTACTAGATTACTAAAAGCATGCAAATATCCAATTTAGTCTATGAAGAGTTTTTGATTTAAAACATATGTCAGCAAGTATATGAATTTATCATTAAGACTGTATATTAAAAGAAAAGGGTCACAGGCTTGTGTGCTAATCTAAAACCCATTATAATCAAGCATAATAACTAATCAAAACTATTTTAAAATGTGGACAACTCAAAGGAAAATTATTGTCCCAAACTATTCGGATTCTGGAAAGATAAAGATTTTTATATATGATTTTTACAGTGGTTTTTATGTGGAAGGGCATTGACAATTAATATAGTGGAAAACATGGAAAAGTTTTAGAAAACGAATCACTTTACTTGCTTAAGAGCTGGCTACAGCATTTAAATATATATATATATGTTATAGAAATAATCTAAAATACAGATGAACTAACAAAACAAATACAAGTATTAGTTTTCTTTAAAATGTCTTTGTCTTAAATGTCTTACGAAAACTCATACATTTAATAAAAGACAGGTAAGTTCTAAATTTCAACCTAGATATTTAAAAATAAAAAAAGAGTTTTCCTCTCAACAAAAATGACAGAGCCTTAATTATAAAAGATCAGAAGGAACAATTCTAATAATGATTATTCTAATCATTTAGAAAAAGAAAGTATTCATAACACTAATTAATCCAAGCAGAAATGTTATTTTAAACATTTCATACTTAAAGATATGGCTATCACTGAAAACCTCTAAGACTAAAACAGAAACAAATTAAATAATACAGATTAAAGTTTAGTAAATGATCAACAATTACAACTTTGAAAGCTTTCCACAAATAGATTTAATAGTAAGCTTTAGCCATAATTATTGTAACTTTTACCTTTCTACAAATAATCAAAAGGGAATTTACAAAGAATTTAGTCAAAGGGCAGTGATATGACAAATGTAAATAAAAAACATTAGTCTCTAAAAATGACATTTGAAATTGTCTATTCAAATTATACTCTATTTACATACAAAAATTATTTGTTTTTATAATAAAATCTGCAATACTTTTTGAAAGAAATGTTTTAACTTGGTTTCCCCTTTGCAGGAAGAATAATTTGTATTTTTGACTATAATCCTTTTAGGCATAGGTTAGACTGAGTTAATACCGAAGGAGAGAGAAACAGCAAAGACAAATGTGTTTAGCAATATCCTAAACTAATGACCTGTTTTTTTAAAAGCAGCATAGCCTTCCAAACTAAGAAAGCCCTCCATCATGAAGTAAGTGGTGTCTAATTCGCCTGTCTTCCCTACAGCAATAATGGAACAAAGTGAAACCTTACTAAAACCACAACCCAAATTGATTTCCTTAGTTAACAGCCTCATTTCAAAAAGTATACATGTGCATATTTAAAATACAGTATAATTAGGTATTAGCTCTGGACCTGATAGGCAGCTGCCCATCAGCAATACTGTGAGTAATTAAGTGATATTTACCATTTACCAAAAGATGAACTTTATATTGTTGAATTAAACTGGCCCATCTGCATCTTCCTGAAATGACAAACCTTATTAGTTCTGCCTAACCAGAGAACTGTGATAATGAACTGGTGACACCTTCTCTCCGTTGTATGAAGCAGAACCAACTGTGTAATCATTTAAGCAGTCAAACGTATATGAAATTACTGTAAACTGAGAAAGTGAAATCACATGAGTGATTAGGAAAAACCATTCAAGCAACAAGTTTTTTTTATAATATATGTACATGGGCCATCTCTAATTAGTCAAAATTAACTAATCAACTACTTTACCTGAAAACGGTGAAAAAAAGTAATGCTGCAGCTACTGCTCCAAATAAGCCACACAGAAGATTGACTCGGTAGGCAACCGAACCAAAAGGAAATAGTATAATTGCCAGTTTAGCCACCAGAGTGAACAAAGGATAGCCAGGAGGATGGGCAACCTAAGGGAAAATTAGCAACAGTCAGGAGGTTTTCATCTAGTAAAGGAAGAGTCACACTGCCTTTAATTGAAAAGCAGCGCTTTTCTCAAGTATAAAGATTAAGAGACAATGACTAAATGTTTGAATAGTGGTTTTCTATTGTAATCCTCTTGTGCCAATACAAATAAATATTTTCTTTAGTGGATTTGGCAGGGTCTATCACATGGTGTGTCACCTAGAGAAAGGGTGACATATTTCATTGTCAGTTCTTAAGCGGTTTGTTCTCTGGGTTCACAGTACATTAGGGTCATTTAAAAGGCTATTGAAAAAAAGCGGGTTCTGAAATATCGTATTGGTTAGTAAGTTGAAAGACCACACTGCTATCGGATTACCACCATGCTGACAGTCCTAAGGTCTTGCCTAAAGGGATCATGCACCACAATAAAGTTTATTAAATAATAAACTTATTAAAACTGTTAACCCGATTTATTTTATTCTCCATAGCTTATACAAAATTTGGGGTGATAATAAGCCAGCTACTGTATATATAGTAAAGGCTTTGCTTTATGATTTAGTTTAATTGGATTTAAAACTTAAAGTAAATTGTCATGTACTGTACTTATAAGTTACTAAAAACTGGGGTTTGAAAATAAATTAATCTACTTTACTCCATGCTTAATTAAACTTTCTTAATTCCTAAAACTGTTAATGAGAGCATTGATTAAACAATAAAACTAATACTTACTCCAAGCTCATGTGCGGCTGTGATCAGTTCCCCTGTGAAAAAATAATGGAAAACCAATAATTACTATTAGAAAATGACACTCCTCCAAAGTTTTCAAAATCCAAATGCTTGCATTGGGGTTTTGCATTAATTTGACTGGATAAAACTGTAAATCTGTAGAGATTTAACAGCATGAAATAGTCTCAGAATATGTTCTCCCTTAGGTATTACTGAACAAACTATCTTTGATAGTTTTTAATAACTGGTCAGTGTAAATATATGTGAATTCTACTTTCTAAAAATGCTTATTTTAAACAACAAGGTCCTACTGTATAGCATAGGGAACCATGTTCAGTATCTTGTAATAACCTATAATGAAGAATATGTAATATGTATAACCGAATCACTTTGCTGTACACCAGAAACTAACACAACATTGTAAATCAACTATACTTCAATTTAAAAAATATGCCTGCTTTCCCTCCTGAAAGTTGTCTACCCTTGCAAATATAAAAAAACTCTTACAGAGCATTAGTGTAAAATGCTGTATTATCCCTCAAGAATTTAGTACAAAACTGTCGGTAAAGATGCAACCTTATGATATGTAAAATGTGCAGACACTGGAGATTTGAACAGTCTATAAAGTGTGCCATTCTGCCCTAAACTGACATTTGGATACATTCTCTACATTAATTATGTTGGATATCTTTAAACAATTGCCAAATGCTTATTAACTCCAGGTTATTTTGGTAAGCTTTGACTACCAAAGTAATTTTTTTCAAATCAATAAATCATATTATTTACATAGTTCTTTGTAATTCCTCACCATTAGTAATTACTTCTAAAATTATGATGTAGTAATCAATGCTTATTTGTTAATACTTTAAGTATCCAGAGCACAGGGACTATTTCTGATTATCCCTATACACTTAATACAGTACAGTGTAAGAAATCAATCAATATTAATTGATGATTTATGAAAGTACTATTATCTATTGGGAAATGTATTAATGTCCATTTTCTATCCTTCAGTGGATATCAGTTCTCTTCATTTCTACTGCCCTGACTGTATTTTAGACCCTTCCTCTCTCTGGCCTGGGCTACAGCAATAGCTTTGACCAATGTTCTATTCCAATTCATCTTCCTACTGAAATCACTAATTACTGCCATCCCCACTCCCCAGAGGTCAGATTGTTTCCTTAGACTAAAACTGCTCAATGGCTGCTGTGTACTGAATGAAGTTGATTCCTCAGCGTGACATGCAAGCCCTCTATGGCTTCCAGGTCCCCTTCCAAGGCTTATGTCCATGAAACCTATGCTCACCTTTGTCAGATCTGACTACCCACTGTTCCTCTGAATGGTCCTCTTTTGCACCTCTTATCACTCATTTTCTCATCCAGCATTCTCTCCTAAATCCATCAAGGCCTAGTTCAGTTGCTACCTTCTCAGTGACACCTTTCCTTACACATACCCTTCCCCAGCTTCACGCATCAGAATGAATCACTTCCTCCTCCTCCATAGAACCTGCTGGAACCTCTCTATTCAGCACTTAAGATTGCCTTTTATTCTGGTTAGTTGTTCTCATTTGTCTTCTTCACTAAGTTGAAAATATCCTATCCATTTCAGGGTTCTGTCAAGAAGACATCAGCACCTCTCCCTCCTCGTGCCACACAGAAAAGCCCCGCACATAGAGACTGACAAAAAGACCTATTACATTGTCGTCCTTGCTACGCGGACACCCCCATCTCAGGTTGAATGACTGCTCACTTCACAGAAATCCCACGAGGGCACCAAAGACAGATACTGCTCACTTAAGTCATTTACTTAAGGACATCTTTGACGTTTACTGGAGATATTCAAGAGCATCTTACAAGCCAACGGCCCTTCTTGTATCTTATATAAAGAAATTGTTTATGGTTTTAAAAGGTTTAAAATAACTCCTCCCTTTGTAGCTGTTTCCAGTATTTTACAGCATTTCATAGTTTTACTCTAGAATGGGTTTGCTCTTTATGTCTTCAGTACCAAATGGTTTTAATCAATTTTTGGTTTTTATATTTCTGTAGGTGCTATGAAGCACAGTTCAGTTCAGATTTCCAAGGTTGCTATTCATTCTCCATTTAAAATGTACTTAGAATTATTATTATTATTATTATTATTTGCGGTACGCGGGCTTCTCACTGTTGTGGCCTCTCCCGTCGTGGAGCACAGGCTCCGGACGCGCAGGCTCAGCGACCATGGCTCATGGGCCCAGCCACTCCGTGGCATGTGGGATCCTCCCGGACCGGGGCACGAACCCGCGCCCCCTGCATCAGCAAGCGGACTCTCAACCACTGCGCCACCAGGGAAGCCCGGAGTTACATTTAACATTAAGAAAAATAGCCTATTTTCTCTAATTTCTTTTTACCACTGAAAAGTCAATATGCTGTTATCCTTTGCTGGAGTTCTGTTGGTAAAAAGATGAATCTGGAATGTGACTAACCTCCATCACCAACTCT
The DNA here is from genome assembly GCF_025265405.1 of Mesoplodon densirostris. NCBI lineage: Eukaryota > Metazoa > Chordata > Mammalia > Artiodactyla > Ziphiidae > Mesoplodon > Mesoplodon densirostris. The sequence goes on from NC_082664.1 coordinate 46,064,478, forward strand.
TATCAAATGTGAAACTAAAATCTAAATAGAAAAGATGCTACTATTCAAAGTCTATGAATGCACCCTTGATAAAAAGCTAAACATGACTCTTAAAATTGAATATGATAAAAAGAGAAAGTAAATATGATAAAAGAAAGGGTCCTTGCTTTCCCTCAACCCTTTACACTAGGGTTGCCTCAAATGTTAAGTCCTACTACAACCTGCATCAGAATGACCCAGATGCCTTTTAAAGATGAAGACTTCTTGACCATAACCCAAATCTACCTACACTAAACCTTCTGGCATTGGGACCCAAGTTTCCCAGGCAATTCTCCAGTACATTCAAGTTTGAGAACCACAGCTTTTTCATCTGGGACACAAATGGGTGGCAAGCTCAGAGTTGTTAGCAGAAGTTTCACCTTTACAAAACCCAGCTCCCTCCATATTATACTTTTTATATTAGTTATAAAATTATAGTCATATATCAAGTGTGTTAAAGACAGTATCTTAAAAATATATAAACACATATATAAGCTAATTTATTTTTCCCAAGGATAACAAATAGAAGTGAAGGCTAGATTCCTACCCTTTCCTCTAAAGGACCAGGAGTGCTCCTGCCCAGAAATCAACTATGTGTATCAAGCAGTGCAAAAAATAAATTTTGGCAAGGCCACACAATGTGATGGATTCATGGAGTATAATTTAAGATTTATCAGGAAGAAGAATACATGCTTTATGTTGGTTTTGAGATGTGTTCTGTTTATTGGTAAAAAAAATTTCATAAACACAAAATTCAAAGAGAACAGTACATTCAACATATAACAAAATCATCAGACGTGATTATACAAATTTTCCTGGTAACACTTGGAAAACAGTTTATTTATCACTCCCAAAAATGAACACAGAAATATTAGAAGCAACCACTATTCAGCGTCAAACTAAACAAGTCAGAATGCCTAAAAAGTTTGATAACTCAAAGTGAATAGATAACATTATTCTTTTAGGGAAAAAAGACAGTATTAATAAAAACAAGGCAACAGCTGTAATGGGGCGGTACAGGTGCGAGCTATAGCAGCCCTGCTCAGCCACTGGTTGGCACTGCAGTGGGCCCCTCCTCCTCCCCATCTATATAAAAGGAGCTCAAATTCGGATTGAGGGAAGATGTTTTTTGAGACACTAGCCAGCCATCTTCTCGGTCTGCTAGCTTTCCAATTCAAGTGGTTATTACTTGCTCTAACAACACATCTCTTGATTTATTGGCTTGTTATGTGGTGAGCAGACCAAGCTTGGGCTCCGTAACACAACTGTAAATTTTAAATAGACTTTATCACTAAATACGTGATGATAGATTTAACAAAGAATTAAGAGCACAGGTTGGTTAAGAGAGCATGTTCTAAAGTCAGTCTACTTGGTTTCTTTCCTTGACGGCCTCTACTTTCTAGCTGTGTGATTCTGGACACAGCTTAACCGTTTTGTCATCTATAAAATAAAGAAATTGAGAGTACCTACCTCACAGGGTAGTAGTTGGGAGGATTAAAATAATTCACGTAAAGCACTTGGAACAGTGCTGGCACCGTAGTAAGTATTCAATAAGTGTTATTATTATTCATCCTAATCCAGTCCTTCAGGCTCAAACAACCATGGTAAAGAACTGTCAATGTTTTTTTGAAAGTTACAGAAGTACTCAACCTCTGAGTAACGCTCTCCAATGTCAAAACTCTCACAACTATAAAGCTATTTCTATTATTTAGTATAAACTTTAGAAATACGGTAACTCCGTTCCCCACTATACTAATGAAACATTGCTCCTATTTGTTCAATAGGACCTGAAAGAAAGAGTCAAGGTAATGACGTGTAAAAGGAACATCAAGGATCCTCAAAGTGGTAGGCAGCCTTGAAGATGGCCTGCAAAGCTTCCCAACACCAGTATTCTCACTGTGTAATCCTCTCGCCCTTGAGTGTGGGCTGACATATTGACTCACTTCCAAGAATAAAACAGGGCAGTGGTCTGTCACTTCCAAGATTAGGTTACGAAATGACACAGTTGTCAGGCAGAGGTGCCATCTCTTTCTCTTGACAAAAGTCAGCTTACAGAGAAACCCGTTTGGCAAAGAGCTGGATGGGGTTTAGAAGTTAATCCTCGCTAAGCTGAACCCGGAGAGGACTGCAGCCCTACCCCATACCACGACAGCAACCTTGTCCTAAGAGCACCCACTTAAACTGCACCCAGATTCCTCATCAACAGAAAATGTGAAATAATAAACGTTTCTTGTTTTAAGCCAATCGATTTGGGGGTATTTTGTTATGCAGGAACTAGGGCACTCAGGTTTTTTTCAGTCTATACATTCACGACCCAGATTTACAGCACCATTCTAACAAAATTACGGATCATTATTAGGCGTTATTAGATGGTCAATTTGGCAGCAAAACAAAACCTGCATGTTGTCTCTCATCCCAAATACATAACGATTATTCATGTGATTTAAATGGCCCACGGGTCACGCTTTTCAATAGAAGCAGCTTTAAGCCGCAACTGGCTTCCACCCTTTCAGGCGTTCTCCCGCAAAGAGTCTGCAAGGCTGGTTCCTTTTCAACATTCAGGTTTCAACTAAAAATATCATCTCCTCAGAGGCCTTTCCCAACTAGCCATTCTGATGGAGCCACTGCCTACCCCACTGTCAATCACATCTCCCTCTTACTGTCTCCATTAACTTCTCCCCACCTAATATGTTGCTGGCTATTCAGTAGTTTGTGTATTGTCTCTGCCCGCATTACAACACTCTCCAAGACACTTGTCCACCACTCCTGTTAGTCCTTTTGTCTGGAACGCGATAAGTACTCAGTAAGTAATGTTTGTGGACTAAAAAGGAATGGAAAGCAAAAACTCAGGTCCAGGAAAATGATCTGGAGAAGTAGAGAGAGAGCTCGGTAAGTCCCATCAGGCGAAACCAACCAGCCCCGTCTCCAAAGCCTGAGAACTAAAGAGACCAGAATTACAGAAAAATTACACGAATGGAAACACAGGTTGGTTCTGGAACGCAAAACCCTGCGGGGGCCCCGGCGGGTGGATGGAGGGGTTGAGCTGACCAGACCTCGTGGGGACAGTGTGGACCAGAGAGGGGGGCAGGAGGCACGACCCTGAGAGTACGTTACCCGAGTCGCCCCCCGGCACCGAGGGGGGCAGCGTGAGGGTGAACACGGCGGCCACAGCGGCGAACACGGCGACGCCACCGCGGAGGCCCCCAGAGCGCCGCGGCCCCGGCCGGGCCCCCGCCCTCGCCATGGAGACCCATGGGCCAGAGGGGACCGAGGAAGGAGGACGCGGCAGGCCCCAGGACTCGGCACAGCCGGGTGTCCCCAGCGCGACGAGCGAGCGCTGCGCGCGGCGGCTTCCGGGTCGGACCGGGCGGACGGGACCGCACCTTCTGCGCCGGCGCGGGGGGAGAAAATGCGGGGTCTCGCTGGAGCCAGGCCCAGGCAGCCTTCTGGCGCCGTACCGCGCGCCAGGGTTTACAGAATTATAATGTGCTTTTCACTAGCGCATCACAAGCGACAGCCTTCTTTTAAGAAAGGAAGCCTGGGCCCAGGGCCTCCGTCTCTATGGCCTCCCCAACTTCCTAGCGACTTGGTCGGGTCTGACAGAGACAGGAGCCTGGTTGCCAAGCGGGCGTGAGGAAGGGCCGCGACTGCCCCCTGCGGTGTGGGGTGGAACTACACGAGGGGCCCCAGACCGCCAGCCCGAGGGGACGTGTGCGCACAGTAAGTGCTGAGTAAGCCAATACATACATTAATCCCATGTTTACTACGAGTAATTATAAGCCCGTGTGCTAACTGTTAAATCGCTGAGTTATTTTCAGAGAGATTAAAATAAGCTAGTTGGTCTATTTTTTTTCTTATAGCATGAGGAAAACTTGGGAGATGAGTTGAGAAACTTGAGTTTCTGTAGTAATACAAATAATTTACACCGTGATAAAGCTGTCTCCTACTTTAATGAAGAGAAGTATTTAGATGAAGATTTGACCGCACAATGGAAAATGAACTGAAGACACGGCACTTTCCAACTAGCTACGATGCAAAAAAGAATGGGGACTCTTGGATCACCACATAGCATGGCTCTTGGCGAGATCTTTAAGCTTACGTTTTACATTATTATAGCAATTATTCTGGAGTGGGAGGAGAGGAGGGCAACCTCCCTGGAATGCATCTCAAAATACACTTTAGATCAGGGACAGTCTAAAACGTGTTACAAGCAATCTGACAGGAACATAGAGTCTTAAATGTAGAGTGACTAATACACTTGCATAGATAGGCAGCCATCTCAGGTACTACATAGTGCTTTCTCTGCTATATTGTGAGCCCTGGAGAACAGGTAGGCAGCTTCTAAATGGACCCCCAGTAACCCCTGACTCCTGGTATTCACTCCCTTGTGTAATCCTCTCCCCTTGTGTTTGGGCAGGATCTAGTGACTCACTTCTGTCTGTAATAACATAAGGAAAAAGTGATGGATGTCACTTTGGAGATTAGGTTATAAAAGACCGACTTTTCATCGTGCTTGCCCTCCCCTTGGCGGGCGCTACCTCTCTTGCCCTCCCACTTGTTCACTCTGATGAAGCCACCTACCATGTTGTGAGGTGCTTTATGGAGAGGTCCACATGGCAAGGAACTGAGCGTCACCTCCAGCCAAACAGCCAGCGAGGCATTGAGGCCCTCCGTCCAACAACCTGCAAGGAACTGAATCCCATTAATACCTCACGAGGGAGCTAGGGAGCCGAGCCTTTCCCACATGAGCCAAAAGATAATGACTAACTCCCTCCAAGACCTTGACTGCAGCCTTGACTACAGACCCTAATGCAGAGGACCCAGCTAAGTCTCACCCAGATTACTGTCCTGCAAAAAATGAAATAATAAATGTTGTTGTTTTAGTGCACTAAATTTGGGGTAATTTGTTGCTCAGCAATAGATGACTAAGACAGTCTGCCTTCAATTTCTTTTCTGAAAGAGCATGCCAGTGATTAATACTGACTGAGCCAAGCATATGCTTCTTTCCTTTTTTATCCATTTCATCTTTTGCTCATGAGCTTTATAAAAAGATAAGTTTTTATCATGGCAATTACTTTCAAAAGAGCATAATTATGGGGCTTTCCCGGGGGTGCAGTGGTTAAGAATCCACTTGCCAATGCAGGGGGCAGGGGTTCGAGCCCTGGTCCAGGAAGATCCCACATGCCGTGGAGCAACTAAGCCCATGAGCCACAACTACTGAGCTTGTGCTCTAGAGCCCTCGAGCCACAACTACTGAGCTCACGTGCTGCAACTACTGCAGCTTGTGCGCCTAGAGCCTGTGCTCCACAACAAGAGGAGCCACCGCAATGAGAAGCCCACGCACCACAACGAAGAGCAGCCCCCGCTGGCCACAACTAGAGAAACCCTGCACGCAGCAACGAAGACCCAACACAGCCAAAAATAAATAAATAAAATAAATAAATTTATTTTAAAAAATTTAAAAAAAAGAAGGGCTCCAAGTGATCCCTTAAAAAAAAAAGCACATAATTATTTGCCCATGTTTGAGAGGTAGAGCTCAGTGCTGGAAGTTTGAATTTGGGAGTTGTCACGTAAGGATGAGATGAATTAATAAGTTCACAGAGGCATAATGTAGGGAGAACAAGGTTGAGGTCAAATGTTAGACCACATCTTCATTTAGGGAATGGCAGGAGAAGAGGAGAGAACAGTGGAAGAGAGGGATGCACCACAGGGACCTAAGGATGAAATGATATCAGTGATGTATGTGTGGTCAGGTTGTCACAGAGAGGAGAAGAACGGTGAGGAGAGCCACATCTAGGTTTACGGGGCTTAAGTTTATATAATTTGGAGAATCGTGTAATACAAAACTGCAGATACAAAATTAGGTATGGGCATTGGAAGGAGGTTGTGCTAGTGACAGGCTGTGAAATTTTTTTTAATTGAAGTATAGTTGACTTACAATGTTGTATTAGTTTCAGATTCTTTTCCATTATAGGTTATTACGATATAGTTCCCTGTGCTATAAGTAGGTTCTTGTTATTTATCTATTTTATGTACAGTAGTGTATATCTGTTAATCCCCAACTCCTAACTTATCCCTTCCCTCCCCTTCCCCTTTCATAACCATAAGATTTGGGCCATGAAATTTAAGCTTTGTTAGCTTCATGGCTAATCTCCTTTGAGGATGGAGTTTCAGTAGAGTAGTACATATGAAAACAAGGTAATAGTGGGTAAGAAGTGAGGAAATGGAAGAAGGGAAAATAGAATACATTTGCAAGAAGTTTGGCAGTGAGGGGAAAGAGAGAAGTAGTGTGGGAAGTCACAGGGATTGAAGTGTCAAATGGGTTTTTGGTAATCCAAGGGAGTATTTGGAGAGAAATAGGAGATAAAGATGTACTGGAGGATGGAGGGGATGGAACCAAGGAGGGAAGAAGAGAAGAGATGAAAACAGAAAATGTTAGAGTTGTAGTTGTAGAAGAAAGAGGGAAACACATGACAGTTGGACCATATCCTTGGGCAGACTAGCAAAATATGCAAAGAGAATTATTTACCTGTTATGTATGCTCTGCTTCACTCCACAGTGGGTTACTACACAGAGGCAGCTACTATAATACATACAGTGTGGCTTCCCTGGTGGCACAGTGGTTAAGAGTCCGCCTGCCAATGCAGGGGACACAGGTTCGAGCCCTGGTCCGGGAAGATCCCACATGCTGCAGAGCAACTAAGCCCACACGCCACAACTACTGAGCCCGTGTGCCACAACTCCTGAGTCTGCATGCATCTAGAGCCCTGGCTCCGCAACAAGGGAAGCCACCGCAATGGGAAGCCCATGCACTGCAACGAAGTGTAGCCCCCCCTCATCGCAACTAGAGAAAGCCAGCACACAGCAATGAAGACCCAACACAGCCAAAGATAAATAAATAAATAAATAAATAAAGATAAATAAAGATAAATAAATAAATAAAAATTTAAAAAAAATACATACTGTACAACAGAAAAATATGTGGATCATTTAGGATCCAACCAGAGAAACAGAACTAGTGGGAGATACATATTAGGAGATTTATTGCAAGGAATTGTCTCATGTGATAGTGGGGCTGGCTAGGCCAGTGTGGAATCCACAGGGAAAGCCAAGTCTAGCATCTACGGACAGTATAGGGCTCCACATTACAGCCGGGCAGAGGTGGGTGTCCCAGCTCCCCACCAGGCCTCCACTGATAGATACCTCCCTCAATGGGAAAGGGGTAAGAGTGCCCGTGACTGCTCCCCCGTAGCCCCCTCTGACACGACACCATGGTGAGGAGAAGGCAGAGCGGAGGAGTGCCCTCCTTTTTCTGGGCACAAGTCCTGACTCTCCTCTAGGGCCCCTCTAACACCACCGCAGCAGGGAGAAGACGGGCAGCTCATTACTGCTGGGTGGGTAGGAGTCTGTGCTCCCCATGTGGGCTCCACTGATGCCATGGATGAAAGGTCTGGCTCTCTGTTCAGCCTTCTTTGCCATCAGCCTGGTGGGTGTGCTGGGGCGACTGGAGAGGGTGGAGGTCAAGCCTCCCCACTCAGCTTTTGCTGGAGTGGGGGTGGATGGCCACAGTTTTCTCTTTAGTTTCTGGCTACAGTAGAGAGTTATTTTCTAACTGTGTCTATCTTGCCTTTTCCTCATCCTCTGACCAGGGAGAGCAGGCTTTTATTTTTTGCCTGTGCTGTTGGTGTCTCTGGGTTGCTCGCTTCTCTGGCACGCGGTCTGGGCTGCACGAAACAAAAAGAAGTCCAGGGATCTCACCACCGTGTTGTTCTTCAGGTTTCAAGGCTCCTGTCTGGTCTACCTTATTCTCTCCACCTTTCCGTCTTGTTACATTTGTCTTATATATAATATCCAGGGTGTTTAGTTGTACTTAGCAAGAGGAATAGGGGAAACTATGGCCACTCCATCTCTCTGGAAGCAGAAGTCCCTTCCCTTTGTTTTATTCTTTCTGAGCATTCAGAGCAGCTTCACAGATATTAATGCACTGAAATTTACCTGAAAATTTTGTCATTATCCCCCAAAACCCCACTTGAAATAAAGTCAAATGCATCATAATCTTACAAATACCTGTGAAATTTTAGGTTAGAAACAATAGAAATTAGATACCTGGAATACTACCCAATAAGCCATCTACAATAGGACAATACAAGAAGATGCAAACATCCCTGTTAAATGCCTTAGAAAAATAATTTTAAACATTCAAATATACTAGTAACCAAAGGAATTTAAAATAAAAGAAAGAAAAGCCATTTTCACCTTTCTAATTATCAAAGATTTTTTTAAGTTGAAGTGTAGCTGATACACAATATTGTGTTAGTTTCAGGTATACAGCAAAGTGATTCAGTTATATATATGTGTGTGTGTATATATATATATGTATATATGTGTGTATATATATATACACATACATGTATATATATTCTTTTTCAGATTCTTTTTCATTATAGGTTATTACAAGACACTGAATATAGTTCCCTGTGCTATACAGTAGGTCCTTGTTGTTTACCTATTTTGTATATAGTAGTATGTATCTGGTAATCCTAAACGCCTAATTTACCCCCCTTCCCCTTTGGTAACCATAAGATTGTTTTCTGTGTCTGTGAGTCTGTTTCTGTTTTGTAAGTAAGTTCATTTGTATCATTTTTTTAGATTCCACATATAAGTGGTATCATATGATATTTGTCTTTGTCTGACTTACTTCACTTAGTTTGATAATCTCTAGGTCCATCTGTATTGCTGCAAATGGCATTATTTATTATGGCTGAGTAATAGCCCATTGTATATATGTATTATATATATATAATACATATATATACATATATATATATATATATATATAATATATATATATATATACACACACACACACATCTTCTTCATTCATTGTCAGTGGACACTTAGGTTGCTTCCACATATTGACTATTGTAAATAGTGCTTCCATGAACATTAGGGTGCATATATCTTTTCAAATTAGAGTTTTCATCTTTTCCAGATATATGCCCAGGAGTGGGATTGCTGGATCATAAGGAAACCCTATTTTTAGTTTTTAAGGAACCTCCGTACTGTTCTCCACAGTGGCTGCACCAATTTACATTCCTACCAACAATGTAGGAGGGTTCCCTTTTCTCCCCACCCTCTCCAGCATTTACTATTTGTAGATATTTTGATGATGGCCATTCCAAAGATATTTAATATCTCTAGAGTACTGGTGATAAAGGAATTTGGTATAACATTTTATAGGGCAATATACCTATGTGTATCAACAATCTGTAAGATACTCATATAATTTGACCTAGAATTGTGAGTAAATATATGAAAATGTGTTCAACCTTATTAGTGATCAGAGAAATGCAAATTAAAACCACAATGGAATACTACACGCTTACCAGATTAGCCAAAATGAAAGTCTAACTGTATATAAAGTCGACAAGCATGTAGAACAAAGGAAATGTTAGCAGGAGAGCAAAATGGTACAACCACTTTGGAAAACAAACATTTTTTTCTAGTAAAGCCGAAGATATGCGGAGCCTACAACTCAGCAGTTCTACTCTATGTTTGTACCTAGAGAAGCCAGGAGGCAGATAAAAAATGTTTATGGCAATATTGTTCCTAAGAGCCCCCAAATAGGAATGACCTCAGACACTCATCAACAACACTGGAATAGAGAAATAAACCCAGCATATTTATACAATGAAATACTGTAAAGCAAACAATGAACAAACTACAGCTAGCTACCATGGAATAATATATGGATGACTCCCACAAAAAATAGTGAGCAAAAGGAACAAGTGATAAAACAATACACACAGAATGATTCTAGTTATTTAAAGTTGAAAGATAAATAGTTTAGAGATATATCCATAGAGTTTTAAACTATAAAGAAAATAAAATATCATCATCTCAGATGTTGGGACTGTGGTAGTTACCTCTAGAGATGAGTGGGTGCTTTGATGGGAAGGGGTACATTTGGGCTTTATGAGCTATTCTGTTCTTCAGTGTTTCTATTCTTGACTTGGGTGGTGACTACATGGGTATTTCCTTTATAATTATTCTTTTTTTTTTGGTTTAAAATAAATTGCAGTCTTTAATAAATCAAAATCATAATACCAGCCTAACTAGTAATCCAAAAAATGGTATTCTAATGATGACAGACATGGAAAGTTCCACTGTCCTATAATTATTCTTTAAACTATTTATAAATATATACTTTTCTATCTATATGATATATCTCATGATTAAAAAAAGTAGACAGGAGGGAAGGAAGATTGCAGAGCTGTTACCTAATGGATAGTTTTGTAATGAATGCTAGCAAGAATATTACCCTGAGTTAGCATGCAATAACTCATGAATATTTCTGCATTTGTTTAGTTCCCTGTAATATAAGTGGTTATATGGAGGTGTTTTATACTCAAGGAAAATAACTTTCATCATGAAAGTAAATTCTCTTTCAAAATCCCTTCTGGTGATATAATATAATAGAGTACTAAACTCTCTCCTGAAACCAATTTACTTTTTAAACATAAATTTTGTGAATTGTGCTTCAGTTTGGCAAAAATAAATATGTGGTTTCATAGTCTGGTATCTGTGAGTATTCCTCAAAGTTTTAATGAACCAATTTTTTTCCAACAAAACTCTAAGATATCACACAAAAAAGGAATATTGTTTAAAGGCACAAAAGTAAACAATTAAAAAAGCGAAACCTACAACTATCAAAGTTAGAAGTGGAGGTGAGGATTGTAGCAATGAGTCAAATCCTCATTGTGTCTGGGGACTAATAGATAATGTCTTAAAGTGATAAATCAACAGATCGTTCTAGAGGCCTATCATTTAGGGAGGTAATCATGGGAAGAACCAAAATCAGAAAAGGTTAAAAGTGGTTGCCTCTGAGATGGGAGATGGGGAGGGGAGAAGTAGGATGGGAGATATGGCTTTCGTTACAGTTGTTCTGCACTACTATATATTTTGTCATCTGCACTGTATTATTTTGATTTAAAAAATAGGAAAATATTTGTAAAGGAACAAATGAGAATGAAAAAAAAGCCAAAACCATACATTTTTTTGAGTTAGAGATTATAATATATGTGAAGAGCCTGAAACATAGTAGGAGATATATAAATATTTGCCCTAAAGCAATTGTTTCCTGTTTGAATTACATGTTATTTATTTATTTTTCTTGCAGTTTTATTGAGATATAATTGACGTACAGCACTGGATAAGTTTAAGGTGTACAGCATAATGATTTACATACATCATGAAGTGATTATCACGATAAGTCTACTGAACATGCATCATCTCATATAGATACAAAATTAAAGAAATAGGAAAGGGCTTCCCTGGTGGCACAGTGGTTGGGGGTCCGCCTGCCAGTGCAGGGGACACGGGTTCGGGCCCTGGTCCGGGAGGATCCCACATGCTGCAGAGCAACTAAGCAGCCCATGTACCACAACTACTGAGCATGCGCTCTAGAGCCCGTGAGCCACAACTGCTGAAGCTCGCGTGCCTGGAGCCCATGCTCCGCAACAGGAGAAGCCTGCGCACAGCAACGAAGAGTAGCCCCCACTCACCACAACTAGAGAAGACCCACGTGCAGTAACGGAGACCCAATGCAGCCAAAAATAAATAAATAAAATTAAAAAAAAAGAGAAATAGGAAAAACATTTCTTTCTCCTGATGAGAACTCTCAGGATTTTCTCTAAGAGCTTTCATATATAGAATACAACAGTGTTAATTGTATTTATCATGTTGTACGTTATATCACTAGTATTTATTTACCTTGTAACTGGAAGTTTGTAGTACCTTTTGACTGCCTTTATCCAGCTCCTCCTCTCCTGATCCCCCATATCTGGTAGCCACAAATCTGATCTCTTTTTCTATGTTTGTTTCTTTGTTTGTTTTTGAAGTATAATTGACCTACAAGATTATATTATTTCTTGTTATACGGCATAAGGCTTCGATATGTCTATACATGTTCAAACTGATCACCACCATAAGTCTAGTTGCAATATTTCACCATATGAAGATGTTACATAGTTATTGACTATATTCCCCACACTGTACATTTCATACCCTCGACTCATATATTTTGAAACTGGAAGTTTGTCCCTCTTAATTAGTTACATTTGAAAAATTCTCTGATTTAGCCATTCTATTTCAATTTGCAAATAGAGTTTTATCCATATTAGCCAAATTCATAAAGTATTTTGAAAATCTTGATTCTAATTATCTGTTTTCATGTTAAAAACTACCCCAAAACTTAGTGGCATATAACAACAACCATTCATTATATCTCACAATTTTGTGAGTCAGAAATGTGGACAAGGCTCAGCTAGAAGATTCTTCTGCATCGTTTGGCATTGACTGAGGTCACTTTGTGGTATGCAGCTGGCAGATGGTCTGTAAGGTCCAAGATGCCTCCATTACATGTCTGATGCTTTGGTGGGAATGGTGGGAATGCTGGGCTTGGCTGAAACTTTTGATCTGAGTGGTCACATGTTGCAGTCTCAGGGTACTGGAACTTATTACCTGTTCAAGTTTGTTTACCAGAGACTTATAAGAGGCAAGGGTGGAAGCTGCAAGGTTTCTCTGTGTGTGTTTGTTTTGTCGTTATTGTTGTTTTAATGACTTAGCCTCAGAAAGCCCAGAATTTTCCTTCTGCTGTATTCCATTGGTCAGACAAGTCACTAAAACCGGCCCAGATTCAAGGGGAAGGGAATTGGACTCCACCTATCAAAGGGAGTAGGAAAGAATTTACAGCCATCTTTAATACATCCTCCAGTAAGACCTCTTACAAAAATAAAGAAAATATATGGGACAAACATTATTTTTTTTCTGCCTGAGCAAAAGAAAACACTTTTGAGGCAGATGTCTGGAAAATTTAAACCATTAACCCAATACGTATTTAGGAAAAGAAATGTCTGGCCCCAACACAGAAGAGTCTTAAATATTATGGTACAACTGTTCCAAAATCTGGTGAGCTTCTACCTTAATTCAACTAGAGTTTTTGATGGTTTGAGCTATTTTCAAAACCTTTTTGTTCTAATTCAGTTCAAATAATGACTTTTTTACATTCAGTAAAGAAGATGATATTTAAAAGTATCTATCAGATTGAAAATGAACATTGAATCCTAGGACTGTGGTTTTACCCCAGTGACTATCATAGTACTTAGAACATAATATGTACTCAAAAGTATTTGATGGTTGACAGTAGAAAAGCTGTAGAGGGGATATCTAACTTTGCCAACTGTTTTCAGAAAAGATTATATCTAAACCACCCACCCTAAGGAAGGTCTCTCCTAAATCAGACCTGTGATAAATTAAATGACAAAGGAAATTTAAGAGGCATATAACTATACAGGGTAATTTAGAAAGTAATTATGGGACTTATATTAAGCATTTTCATAATAGTTCAGGGAGCAGCTGTGTTAAGTCTTGGCTCTACTAATAATTGTGATCTTGAACAAGTTTCTTAACTTCTCTGGCCCTCGGATGGCTCATCTGAAAAATGAGAATAACAGTAGTGCCATCCTCGTAAGTTTGGTCTGAAGTGTAGGTAAAGTAATGAAAAGGACAAAGCCTTGCTCATTGTGAGCCACAATAAATATTCACTATCATTATTATTATCTAAATTTAGAAGAAATACTCTAGGATATGATTTTAAAATAGGACAAGTAAAACTCATACTTTTCTACTTCATTTAAAACTTAATTCACTAGAAATGAAAATATATGAGAGAAACGAACCATCCATTTGCAGCCTAGGTGTGATCTGAGAAGCTCCTTTCTCCCTACAGATTTAGTCCAACTTGGGTAAAGCCCCCAACCCAAAGCCCTTTCCAATATGTCCGGGGTGGGAAATCTTGCTGTAATGTCCCACACTGTCTGTAGCTCTTTAATCATGCTGCATTAGCCCAAACTCAGCCCTTTCTCCAGTTTCCACAGAGACCCACTCATGCCAAACAAGCTTCAGTTCTAGTGAAATGGAAAGAAGTGTTCAAACAACAACCCCAGCTTCCTGCTCACTCTCTTCCTCATTCCCTTATGTCTCAAAATTGCCTTTGCAAACTCTGAGTTCTTCCCCCACTTATGCATAGCACGTGTGCTTGCTCAAACTAGCATACCACAGTCACCAAAGGCATTTAGTTAGTAAAAATATAGGACCTTTCATGTGACAGGAATTACAAGCTCTGAATCACAGGCATAGTTAATGATCTAGGACCTGACTCCCAGTCTAGTACACTTTCTTCTCTCTCAGGTTTCCTGCATTGATGCTTTCAACATCAGAAGAAAAATTACCAAAGGATAGATGTGTAATATCTTGATGAGTTTAACATAGTTGATAAGATGAACTAAATATTTTCACATATATGCATACAAGTAGTGATTCCACATATAATTGAAGTCTACCTTCCATAGACTATGCAGTGGTCTCTCTGGGTATAGGCAACGGAGTCCCTGGATGGTGCTCTTTGAGGATCAATAACCCAAGACCCCGGTGGTCAGTTGGGCTGTAATCCTGTTCTTTACCTTCTCCCTGACCTGAAATTCTATGGTTTGTCATTCAGCCACACTAAACACCAAAGTTGAGAACGTTGTCTCCAGAAGTGTCAGTTTGCTTGTGATGATCTAATCTTGGAAGTTGGAGAAGAAGAAAAGTAAAATCACTGATTTTCTGATAACTGATTCTTTTCTTCCCCTTTAGAAAATAGCCACACACTAATAACTGGGGTTTAGAAGAAGGCAAATAGTGTCTCAGAATGTTGACAGTCAAAGGACAACTTAGTGTTTCACAACCCATAACACAACCCAAGAGTGTTAAATTTGTCTTGCTGAGTAAGATAAGATGGATCATCTTTCTTCTGCCTGAGCCTTAGGAGTGAGGGAGAAGCCCCTTACTTCCCAGGTAATAGAGCCCCGTGGGAAACTGACTTTTCTCTGAAGGATGGGAGCTTGAGTAGAGTAAGGAGAGGGGACCCTTCTGGGGACCTGAGCCCTACACACCCCAAGGCTTCTGGGGCTGACATTACATCCTGTAAGAGGATGCCCCAGATCCAGCCCTCCTGCTCGTTTCCAGATGGAAAAGGTGAGGATGCTGACAGTTGAGTCTTCATTTTTGAAGGATGTTAACAGCAGGTCCCTGTGAAGCCAAAGATAAGCCGAGATGAAGAATGCCTGAACACACTAGACTCCTGTCACAGTGTCAGGAGAAGGAGTATGGCAGACTGGGCAATTAGTGCCATTCCTAGTGGGATTTCCCCCCCCAACAAACCCAATAAAAGGGCTTTGCTCCCCTGTGGGAACGCACCATGTGAGGTGCATCATTTAGTTCAATCATGAGTTTGGGCTCAGGACATTGGGAATAAGCTACCGGTAAATCAGTGGAGTTAATTGAGGGAGCATGCATCAAGTGTTATTATTAAAATTCAAATATGCAACCTGAGGGGCAAATGAGACTTTTCTCTCCTGTGCACATGAAAGAAGATGGGGTTAGTAAGTTCTAGAGTGTTCACCTTGGAAGGCAATGTCCTAGACATGAGGGTAGCACATAAAGCATGTATGTTCGTAGAAATAAAGGAAGGTTGCAAGAGCAGCAGGTGGGGAGCGTGGAGTGAACAGAGAGTATGCACGGAGTGCAGGAAGTGGTCATGAACTGTGAGGTGGGCCTCTCAGCAGAGTGGTAGTCTCACTAGAGCCCAGGAAGATGGTGGTACCTGGCCTACCAGGAGCTGTGCTCCTTTCAGGGCAGTGTTTAAGTCCATGGGCTGTGGAATTAGGCTACCTGAGTTCAAATCCCACCTCCATCACTTACGAGCTGAGCAAGTTTCTTAACTTCTCTTACCTTATTTTTCCCATGTACAAAATGGGGATATTGTCAGAATTAAATAAAATAATCTAGGTTAAGTTTTTAGCAGCCAGCCTGGCACAGAGTAAGCCAGAACAACAGTGTTTGTTGTTCTATTATTATTCACTTCAAAAATCTCAGCTGGGTATCTGTGTGCCAGGCTTTGTGCACTGTGTAAACAGTTATAAGTATGGCAGGCATTATTTCTCCATCCCACTTGGTTGTCAGGAAATTCACCCAGTCATTATTGGGGCTCCTTTCCATCCCATCCAGGTCACATGAGAGTCTTGGGGCTTATACAGCCACCACACTCTGGGCTTGATCTACATGCTGGCCTCTGGTGATGTGCTCATTGTTCAAGTCCACCTGGTGTCTTGAAGGCAGGTGTCATCTATGCCAATGCCAAGTTCGGGCCAGCAGAGATTTTCCCACCTGGATACCAAAGAGATGTCTGTGTATGTCCCCCACACTTGTTCCCCTCACTCCACTCCATCAGTCCTTAGTCTCAGGTGGTGCTAACAGGTGAAGCTGGATCTCCACCTGCTTGAAAACCTTTGAGAATCTGGTCTCTCTGGAAACCTCTCTCACCTGTCTAGTTTGGTTACTTCTGTTTCTTAAATCCTCAGCTCTTGTGCCCTTCCTCCCCCTCTATAGGACAAGCCAACATCCATGAGTCCAAATGTCACAAACAAAGGCCAGCCCTGGAGTCGTCTGGACAGATTTTCTTTAAATTAATACTATTGAACTCCTACTGTGTGCCAGGCACTTCAGCAAGTACGTTATGTGAGTTATGGAGTAGTGGCTGAGGCCGTGGAGTCTGAGCCTACCCGCCTGGGCTGGAGACCCGCGTCCACCGGTGACATGCGTCAATACTCGTACAATGCTTAGAACGCTGCCTGCTGCGCAGTAAGCACCTAAAACAAAGTTAGCTGTGTCACATGATCTCATTTTACATTCCAGCAACCCTGTGAGCTAGAAACCATTTTTATTCCTGTTTTACAGAGGAGGGAAGGGAGCAATGGAGAGGTTAATTAACTTGCCAGTTAGTGATGGAGCCATGTATTTCATCTCAGGGCCCACACGTTAACCACGATGGGCAACTGTCTCGTCTGTACCCCTTGCTTTGACACCATGTCCTTGAATGAGCATTTGAAGTGACCTTGTCTTGGGCTAGCCTTCGCCCCAGAGCCTGAGTATGTGGATATGTGGGTGGTACGGATGTGCTCAAGGGACTGGGTTCATCCTATCAGTGGCTTCAGCTGCGGGGGGTAGTGAGCTGTCGGGGCAGGAATCCAAGCAGTGGGAACAGGGACGGGGCTCTCAGTGGAGGAGGGACCTGAGGACATCGGAGGAGCAGAGATGTCTGTCTGTGGCCACAGGTGCAAAGGAGCACATCATGAAACCCCTCAGCAAGGAGTGGGAAAGTGATGGAAGAGACTGGGTGAATTTGAGAGAGATTTCTTTAATCAGGATGAGAAAACAGGTGTGTTAAAGAAAGACCAAGGGTGGCCAGCTTTCTAAGGTGGTATTTCTTAGACCTGGCTGATCATCAGAAACATTCGGCAATGCTTTTAAAAAATGTAAATGCCTGGGCCCACCCCTGGAGATTTTAATTAGTAGTTCCAGGTAGATCTTGGGTATCTTCACGTTTTCAAAGCTTCCCAGGTGAACCTGTTGACTAGCTTGGTCTGGGGCCCACCGATCTAAAGTTACAACCCATCATTTTATAGTTAAGGAAGCAGAGGCCAGGGAGGTTAAGAGTCTCACCTGAGCCACACAGCTGGTTGATGGCAGAAGTGGGCCTGGGGCTTTAGTCCAATGTTCTTTCCACAACATTCTACCTTCCTGTCACTATACTGAATGGGTCCAATGCTTTCGGGGGAAAAACACCCAAAGATAAGTGCATTTGTGTTTTGGTATGCCATTTTCATATAGTATTCATCATCATAAACTGGGAGTAACCATAATTATGCACAATATACATTCTATGTAAGTCTCTCTTCACGAGTTCAAGGTGTGTGGTTCTATCCTCAAGTGGAAATGTAAGCAGCTCAGAAGCTGGAACCATATTATTTTTTTCATTTTTATATCGCCAATTTCCCCCATGTTAAATAACTGCAATGACTTTTAAAAAGCCAACGTACGTTCAGTAGGAAAACATTTATTTTTGGGCAAATCTCAAAATTCTTTTCTCTTTTTAAGTCTGTCAAAACTTTGTTGCTTTTGAAATTACAGCTTGTTTGGTAAATAATAGAAACCCTAGAAGGAGTAATTATCTTCTTTTTTTAAGGCAGTTTTGACAAATGGGGTTGCAGAAACCATCCTGTAGATTGAAGAATCCTCTGAGTTAACAGCGCTGATTTTCACTTTTGGTAGTGTGCCACACAAGCCTGGTTCTCATATGACATCTCTTTTACAAAGAAGGAAACTGAGGCCTAGAAAGTTTGAGTAAACCTCGATCACACAACCGACAAGCTGAGAAATTTGGGGCCTGCACTCTTTCTATACCTAGCATCGCGCTGCTGGGTTTGTGTTAGTTTTTTTCTGCCCAAAGTCACAGGAGCACAAGGCTGAAGGAACTTGGAGAGTGAGAGAAGAGGCAGGACCAGCGTGGGAGCTTTGCTGTCACACAAACCATCCTTATGGGTGTTCTCAGAAGCCAACGAGGTGCCCAAACCATGGTATTTGAGGGGCTCCTGGTCCTGATAGAATCTCGGGGTCAGGTGTGGGACAGATGGTGCTCATTTGCTCCTGGAGGCCTAGAGTCCACAGAGGCTAGTTCCCCTGGGTTTCTGGAAGGGGAGTCAGAAGGACTGACTGTTCAGGAGCCGCAGTGGAAGAAAGACGGCTCCTGTGTCCACATGGATGGGGCTCTGCTTGGAAGCCAGAGAAGCTGCTCCTCACGTGACTTGGCTTAAAACTGTACTGACGTAGCGAGTGTGCTGCCTTTATTTAGATTCTGCTTTTATTTGGGGTGGCTTTGAAAGGGCCTAGGTGTAGGTTATGAAACAGCACCTAAGACATTGACCAGCTTAAACTGGGTTTGCCTCCTTCAATAGGTAGTTGATTGATCAAACCTTGCGTTATTTTACAGCACATGGGCCAGCCCGGAGCCCTTGCCTCCAGAATGACCCCAGAACCAAGAATCTGCAGTCTTCGGAACTCAAAGAATAGAAATGATGCCACCGGCGCCCTTTACGAAGTGAGAAGACCTTCAATAAGGACAATCTGGCTTCGAGCAGCCGGAGTAGCTTATATGGACTGATTCAAGGATAGCCAATCAGCTTCTGAGTTTAAAATTCCCCTAACTCCTTGAATTTCGCAGGGAACCCTGGATCTAGGAGATAGGTTTGAGAGTCTTGCCACCTGTCTGTCAGTCAGCCTTGCAATACAGTCTTTCTTTTCTCAAAAAGTGCCATGTTACTGGCTTCTGTGCATTTCGGGCAGCGAGCCCTTGCTCGGTAACAATTACTGCAGGGAGGAGGGGGGCCTGAAATCTTCCAAGCTACCTCTTTGTGGCTCCACTGTGCAAGAGAAACTTTGAACCAAAGAGCGTTCACCACCACCTCCCAGCTGAAAAGAGGGCTGGAATGCTGTCTGTTCTAAATCTGAGGTTCCTGGGAAGAGGGGCCACAAGTCGCACAGGGGTGGTTAGACACCTATGGGGGGGGTCTCTCCAGGGGCAAAGGAAGCCTGGCACGCTGGACCACCTCAGCACCCTGGGCTGTGGTCCCTTTAGGGCCAGTCTGCTTCAGGGTGGCCTCCAGAGTGGGACCTGGGCTGGGTCTCCATCTGTCTAGGCAGGACCCAGCCACATACTGCTGTGAAAGTGGTTCTGGGCTATCCTCTGGTTAGAAGGAGAATGTAAGTCCCAGAGGTGGTGGTCGCTGAATGCTGGGCAGCGTGCCTTAGACATCCAGGCAGACAAGGGGTCCCAGCTACAAGGATGGTGTTGCAGACTTTGCTGGAGCAACTATACTGAGGCCTAAAGAAGGAAGTTATACTGGGTCTCAAGCTGTTTAAAGGCCTAAGAGCAAAAGAGTGGGTCAGTGGAGGTATGAGGGGCCACTTTCTCTTGGGGAGGAGTAAAGATGAAAGGCAGGGGCTTCCCTGGTGGCGCAGTGGTTGAGCGTCCACCTGCCGATGCAGGGGACACGGGTTCGTGCCCCGGTCCGGGAAGATCCCACATGCCGCGGAGCGGCTGGGCCTGTGAGCCGTGGCCACTGAGCCTGCATGTCCGGCTCCGCAACGGGAGAGGCCACAGCAGTGAGAGGCCCGTGTACCGCAAAAAAAAAAAAAAAAAAAAAAAAGATGAAAGGCAGTACTCTGTTCCAGTGGCGGGACTGAAGGAGGAGGAGGTGATGCTAAAACGTGATAGCATCACACTGATGAGCGCGGTGCTGTCCTCCAGCATGACCGGCCCCCAGTGTGGAGACTGAGATTGTGCTCTCATCACCGTCAGGGTGTCCAAGACTGGGGGAGGGGTCTTCTGCCAGGAACTTGAGACAAGGGCAAGGGACACTCAAGGAATGAATTCTTTCCAAGTCATGTCACTATACATCCATGCACTGGGCCATGGTGATGGTTATTTTATAAATCAAGACTTGCTGCCTGAAAACATAGCTTGTAGATGGAGAGGGAAATATTTCTTACCATTGGAGCTAAACGAGGCAAATTCCAAATACAAAAAAATGAACTCACTCAAAACAGTATACATTAATATTGAAGGTAAAGTCTCCAGTTCCGCTTTAATCATATCCACGAACATAATCCAGCCTTACCAAGACACTTAAAGGGACACTGGTGAAATTAGATGCAAAAGATTTTTTCCTAGGCATTTCATCTGTCTACCTTGCCAACTTCCTAAAGAAAACATTCTGAATCTTATGGCACTAGAGCACACTCTAGTGGTGGTGAAGCAAAGCAAATACTTCCAAACTGCTAAATGTATCCACTGCGAGGGAGCACTAGATAAATATTCCTTGTTTGGGCAAAAGGTTAGGTAGGCTTGCCTCAAAACAGCTAAGGGAATTAGTAGAACATTTATGATGACTCCAAGCCTTATAATTCTCCTCTAAGAATAAGGCAAGTTCTGTTTTATCCAGTATTCAATGCCGAAGGCAAACAAACAAGAATTATTCAAAATTGTAAAACAATCTAAAATAACACCCTACCCAGTGAGGATTTAGGAAAGCTTTTGTTTTTTCTTTTCTTCTTAAATCCAAGCCACATTCAGACTTTCTCCTTGGAGATTCTGTTTAAAGAAAGGAGAGGAAGCAGATAATAGATATAATACCTAAAACAAACTCCCTTCAGCCATGACGATGTTATTACAAACTTGAGTGAGTACCATTATTGCAGATAAATAAAAACAATGGACCAGAACCAATTTTACATAAGGAAATATCATTCAATTTTTTGCAGGCCTTGGCTTAGACTTTTCTCTGGTCTATCAAGTGATGATTAATATAAATAAGAACATCTGTCTTTGCTTACAGATAGCACTCCTAGAAAAGCACCCGTATCCATTTAACCAAGTAGCAATGTTACCATCTTTTGTGTGTTACTCTTGACCAAAGGAAATAGATTCGCTAGGTTTGAAAGGTAAATTATACTCAAAATCAAACAAACACAAACTGGAAGAAAAAAAATCCAACAACACACATATAAAAAAATAAAAACTTTTTTTTTAAAGCCAGAAGCTTTGTGTTCTATTGTGTTTAGACTTAAAATATGGAACTATTTACAAGGAATTAAAGAGATTATGTTTATTTGATTTCAAGTTATCTCAGCAAGGAACACATTTTTCCTACCACTTTGGAAGAACAGCAGGTCAAATGACACATTTGTGAGTGCCTGCTTGAAATATTGCAGCCACGCTGCAGGGTCCACCTGACCTGAGCACCATAGATTGAGGGAACAAAGGCTCATGTTTTAAATGTTCCTTTAAGAGGCTTTCTGGGGAGCCAAGGGAAAGTGCGAAGCTGTCACAGGCCTTGCTTTTTATTTTTATCCTATGACACTAATCAGTTTATATTTCTAACCCATGACTTAGGATCATAATTAACTTTCCCGAATGCAAACATCATAGAGCATAATTCTGCAACTTTGCAAGAATAATACAGTTAGTTTCAGTCACCCACATCCTTAAACTCCAAAGAGTTTCCCAATATGTGCAGATTCATTCCTCGCTTTGAGGAGGTTTTGCTTGTGAATCTGTTCAATAACAAAGGTAGGTCTTTATTCTCAATGCTAAAACAAGGAGCAGAACAGGTTTATGAAAGAGGAGATCTGGGATCTGAGAAAGCCATTCACCTTATTACTTGACTAAATGAAAATCATAGCATCATGTAAGGTTCAGTGGGACTGCGGTTCCCTTATTAAATGGAACAATTAATAGTACAAGTGTCTGAAGATCACGCTTGGGAGGACTTCACTGAACATTTCCGAGAGTAATCATTCCAAACACAGAGCAGCACACAACCCCTGTTTAGGGTGTAACTCAATATAAGGACTTGTGAGTCACATGTTGAGTCCTTAGAACTACAAACCTTTGTCTGTGGCCTTAAGAAGAAATCCTCCCATCTCCATTTAAAGGGATAGATCACCAAGGTCTAAATAAAATGCCAGAACCTAAAACGAAAATGGTTTGACCTCAGTACTACACCTGATACTTCCAATGCTGATTTCCTCCAAGCTCCCCTTTCTTCACCTCCTTTGCCCCAGGCTTTCATAAGCCAGAGAGAGAAAAATGAATTTCACTTCCCAAATGCTAGAATTGCTGGTGCAGAACGTAACTAAATATCAGCAGCTGTGCCAGGGCACCTGGGGCCATAAAAGGAAACCTGACAAAAGACTTAGTTATGAACAAGATCCCAGTTCTCTGTTCATCGTGGTTTCATGTACTTTAAGAAGGGCGGGGAGAATTGAGAGAATTGCAGCTATGCTCTTTTTAAAAAAAGCATGTATGAGAGAAATTCTTAGGAAAAAGGGTAAAACAGACGTTCCTAAAGCAACAAAGTGGGATAGAAGTAATGCCAGTATTTCTCCTGACCACTCCTTCCAACTTTAATGTGTAAATATATCAGCCGGGGATTGTGTTAGATGTAGATTGTGAACCAGCAGATCTGGGGTAGGGTCTGAGACTCTGCATCTCTGACAGGCTCCCAGGGGATGTCAGTGCAGCTGGTCTGAGGACCACATTTTAAATAATTAGGGGCTAGAGCAATTTACTGGTCTTTCAAATAATCATCCCCCCCCCCAATATTATTTCAAAGTAGTTTCATTTAAGAATTGCTATTCAACTCAACAAGAGATCTCCCGAAGACAAGCACTGCGTATTCTAGCTCCTTGGTATACCCCTTAGCACATAGCCTAGCGCCATCATCAGAACAAGAAAGATGAAGTAACTAACAGTTTCAGAGGCAAACCTTTTCAGAGGTGATGGCAGCACAGCTGCAAGGAAGGACCCTTAGGTTCAAGGACAATGTGTGATATTGGCAGAAAAGGTGTCAGAGAGCCTCTCTTCGTGTCTTTATAGTCTCTCATGAAGAATGTTTGAGAAGAGCATCTCTGGTCTCTTTCTACTTCTCTTTTCAGTGTTTGAAATGATGGTACTGTCCTTCCAGGGGAGCAGCGGTTAGAGCAGGAAAGGATTAGCTTTGAGGGCAGGCAGATGGGACACACTCTCTGTGACCCTGATTTAGCCTTAAGGCTTAGTGTATTCACTTCTCAAAACGGGATGAGCATACCTACCTGCAAGTTGATTTTAAGGATTGGAAAGGATCCATGTAAAGTGCCCAGCGCAGTGCCTGGGGATAGTAGTTGCTCAATAAATATCAGGTGCAATTAACTCCATCAGGACTTGCTCTAATCCACGGGTTTTCAAACTTGGCATCTCGGCAGCTGCACATAAGAATCACCTGGAGGAGTTCAGAAAAACCCAATTCTGCCCTCCTTTCTCCTCCACCACACTACAGCCCAATTAAAAGATAATCCCTGGGCTTCCCTGGTGGCGCAGTGGTTGGGAGTCTGCGTGCGGATTCAGGGAACGTGCGGGTTCGTGCCCCAGTCCGGGAGGATCCCACGTGCCGCGGGGTGACTGGGCCACTGGGCCTGGGCGTCCGGAGCCTGTGCTCCGCAGCGGGAGAGGCCACAACAGTGAGAGGCCCAAGTACCGCAAAAAAAAAAAAAAAAAAAAAAAAAAAAAGATAATCCCTGAGGGGGTGAGTGTGGGTGGGGCTATTTTAAAGCCCCAGGTGGTTCAAATGTTCAGCCTAGATTGAGAACCACTGGTCTACCTGTAGCTAAGGAGCCTAGTAATGGGCACTAGCTAATTAGCCTGCCCCAGGGGTGGTGGGGAGGAAAGGGGGAGGGGGAGAGGCTTCCCACCCCCGTCTCATGCACACCCCCAAGGCTTGTCTTTCTTCTTTTCCAACTTGCCAGAACAGCAATCTGCCAGCCATCAGTGCTAATCAGTTTCTTCCTAGTCACATCTCTGCCCCGGGGACATCAGCACTGCACAGCTCCTTCTCTCCGGATATTTGAGCTAGGACTACTTTATTTCTGATCTGTGGTTATCTACCTTCTCCTAACCCAGTATGATTATTTAATTCTCCAACCCATGAAATCCAATGGGGTTTGATGAAAACAGTCAGCAGAAACCCCCCAATATTTAGCCTCTGGAGAGCTCACCCCACAAGCGTCTGTTTCCTGGGGATGGGGCAGTGGGCTCACGTGTGTTCTTGAACAAATCCAGTCTGTTACCTTCCTCGTTCTGTTGCACCATATCTGAGACCTCAAACTACCCCAGAGGATTGTGAATAGTAAATAAATAACGTACATGATGTACGTTAGCCTAGTGTTTGGAACAAGGCATGTTTTCAGTAAATGTTAGGGGGGGTTTTCCCATTGATAGGTGACACCAGCCGGGCTCAACCACCCTGCCAGGCACCACTCCGTTTGCCAGGCCTTGCTGTCCCTCCCCGACGCTGCTGTTTTTTCCCCATCAGACTGCTCCCTCACGATGCCCCTACCATTGTTTGGAGACCGCACAGGGGCTCGTAGCAAAGACGAGCAAGACGAGCAGAGTCCCAGCCTTTTGTGAGACATTTTGTTACGCAGGTTCCCAGGGCAGGACTGCTTGGGCCCCAAAGTCTCACTAAGCTTTTATTTGCTTCCTTTTCTCCCTCCGACACAGGCATAAAAGTCTCTGCCTTGTACTCAGAAGCATATTCTGCCCTTTATTCCTTAAATGTTGCTACCAGGTTGTGCTTAACGGCCTGACTCCCTCTGTGCCCCACCTGCACCGGGTCATTAGACATTGGTGGGCACACAGAGCTGAATCTCTGCAGAGAGCACAACTTGGGCCAGGCTGGGACACTGATGGGCTTTCCCTCCATGAGAGGAGGAGGGCCTTTGGGGGGCGGGTACTGATCAGCACATCGCCATCCCCACCCTCTTCCACTGCCAACTGATGAACAATTACTGTGCACCTGTTAGGTCA
The DNA here is from genome assembly GCF_025265405.1 of Mesoplodon densirostris. Taxonomy (NCBI): domain Eukaryota; kingdom Metazoa; phylum Chordata; class Mammalia; order Artiodactyla; family Ziphiidae; genus Mesoplodon; species Mesoplodon densirostris. Next base: position 46,089,838 of record NC_082664.1, read on the forward strand.
TTCGGTCGGTGATGGATGCGGGACCCAGTCCTATCCTTGTTATGTGCTTTTTGAGGAGGTACAGGATGTACAGGAAGGGGTAATTAACATTTAAGTTTATGTTTAGATAAGGGCTAATGAAGATGGACAGAGTATAATGGCTCTACAGGATCTTAGAAGAAACAAGTACTAGGAGTCAGCTTGACATGGGAGAGTCAAAAAGATGTTATAAATGAGATGAACCTAAGAAAATGTTTGAAGGAAGAGCAGTGGTGTACCAAAGGGCGGGGGGCCAGAGTCATAAGAGTGGTTACCCCTGGGTGCAGACAAAAGGAAGGTGTTCTCTGGAGAGAATCTAAAAACAATAAAACCAAGTAAAAGTCAGTCCACTTTTTATTATCATTGTGAGCCAGCAATTCTAGTTAATAAAAGATTATCCTGGTAGTATTCCTTTATTGCCCTAGTAATTCTTACAAAACACTATGAGCTGGGTGCTTTATATTTACTCTCAGAGAAATCAGTGTCTTTCTGTCTTAAGTATTTGACCTCCCCATTGCTTCTGTCAAATAAGTTAAGCTTTCTATTTTCAATCTCTCATCTCACCTTTCTGGAAAGTCCAGTATTTGGTAAAAGTCAGATCATTAGTCCAATTTAGAATGAAAAAGGGACATCAGTGAGAGGATTATGTACATAAACAACATTCAGGGAATAGGCAATGGGTCTAAAATCCTAGAATTTTGCCTTCAGCCTTTACTTTCGACTCCCCATGTAAACCTGTTGTCTCATCCAAAATCAGTCAGTCCATGGTGCTGTGGATAGCTGGAATGTAGGCCCCATGAGAGCCGGGGTCCTTTCCTTGTAGTGTTCACTTGTGTACCCAAAGCACCAAGATTAGTGCTTGGCCAGAGGAGATGCTCAATAAATATTTGCCGTGTTGGAGGGAAAAAGAAATAGTTCAAGTGACTCAAACAGAGGTTAAAGGCTTTATTCAGCTGATGCAAATCTGGTTCTGAAGACCCAGAAACTTTCCAAGAGGAAGCAGTATTGCTGTCTTATAAATTGAGAAGTGAGGAGTATGTGACCTTGTGGTCTGGCCTAAGCTGCAATTTTCTTGATCTCTAACTGTTGCAAAATTTGCCTTGCAGCAAATGGTTAGAGATTGGTCTGGGTGTTCATGATTCTGGCTGGAGGTCACTGGAGCAATCTCACCCCAGCAACCATCAGAATAGTTCTTTCCAGAGCTGTTTTTGTAAGCTTGGGGGTTGCCTGTTAATCAAGGTCATGGACAAGGGAGGTAGCCAAAAAAGGGATGACGTGGAGAAAAAGGGAAAAAGAAAAAGAAAGGAGGCAAGGTTTGAAGCAACGAAAATGAGGTCTGTTCTCATCCTTTTAGAACCAAATGAATGAATTGCCTCTTTACTCCCTCAGCCATGCATTTGCACTTGGAAATTTGCTAGAAATACTTATTTTATTTTTTTGGATCCACATATATAGCCAAAGCAGCTGCTGCAGAATATTCCCCTACCAGTTCTGATCTCACATAGGAGATTTGCTACTCCTTTAGTTTCCAAAGCCTCTGTTTTAGCAGTCACATTGAATTAAAATCAGATTCACTAGAGGCATTTTAACATTTCTTGAGCGATGAGATCAGGACTTGGGGTCCCCAGCCAACACTTCAAATGTACAGCTAAGAGAGAACAAATCAGCCAGATTCTACCAAGTTTTATATCCAGTCTAATTCTGTGCTTGTGTGTAACTCTGATCTGTTTTAGGAACACAGCCTGAACTTCTAATCTGAGCCGATGGTCCTGCTCATAAGAGATGCTGAGAAAGAAGGGGTAAATACATATGGCAAGACTACCACCACCACCCCTGGGAAAAGCACCTCAAAGGCATTGCTGGTGCTAGGTGAGCACTGCCACCTTTAATAGGAAAGATCCTTCTGGAGTTTTCAAAAGTATTCCACTTATAATTAGGACTGTGCTTGAATTTGGGATTGATGAGGGAAAAGAGATAAGGCAAATGCTATTTTACTTCTTAGGAAGACCTCAAACAACACCATCTTTTCTTTCTTTCAAAACACTTGTTGAACTGAATGAATCTTCATCACTTGTAGGTGTATTCAGTGGTGTTGGAATCGGCTTGCACTGGCTCACAAGAGCCAGTTATGAGCAGTTCTCCCCACGTCACGTTCAGTGAGATCAGGTTGGTAGCTTTCAATCAGCGATGGTGAGAGTGTTTATGGAAATAGCGGACGCTACAGATCAGGCTCCCCCAGCCCACCAGCACACCCCTGCTCCTATCCATCTTTCATGAACCAGCTTAATACTCATTTCCTCATAAAGCTTCAACTCCAACTCAGTGGTCTCCTGCCTGCCAAGCTTGAGGGCACATGTACGATCTATTCCACTTATTGACACTTAAGCAGTATATTGTGGCTTAGGATGTTTTCAGAGTTATGTTCTTAACATGCCACCATTTAACCTTTAATGATTCTTCATGTGGATTGTAAGCTCCATGAGAGCAGGAACAATGTGATGTGCATCTATATACCCCATGGGGTTTGTCAGCATGAAAATGAATGGCAGGTGCTCAAAATAAAATATGTTAAAGAAATGAGTTAGTCATAATTAGGCACTGGAAAAATGTAGGCAGTTGAATGGAAAATGAGGTACATTTTGAAATATGTAAAATCGTATTTTCAGAAGATGATTTAAATTAACCATGCAAATAGCTGTTGCAATGCCACTTCCAATTTGTTGATAATAGAGCTGGCTTTTGCTTTTTGGAGACTCGGACCTGCCTTTTGTTCTTGTTAAAACATTGTTTGGTTGTGAAAGCTGAACACTGACTCGCTGGTTGATCATGGTAGATGTCCTTCACTGCAATCAGACACATTCAAAGGCAGGGAAGTAAAATATGTCACAAGGTACCCTCTTTTTAATCCGCTGTCTCACTAATCAGTTTTAAATGGCCATCAAATCTTTGCTCTGCTACTAACTGAAAAAGTGATGTAAGTCATAATCTGTATTCCCTACCCAACTTCACATATAGTCATGATTTCTACTCAATGTTTTCGGGGTCAGGATATATCTTAATACCAAGAAATAAAGCCCCATACATAGTGTACCAGTAATGGATACACGTGCTTTTAAATATGTTTTAATACTAATGTCAGATGACTTAAGGTCTAATCCATTCTGTTGATTGGACCTAGTATCAGTGGAAGGATAAAGATTTCTATCCCTACATTAATACATTTTATGGGTTGCAAAGCCACTTTTTCTCCACTAAAACATAAGGTCGTGAACTAATAGAATCCTCACTTTCTGAGGGTTTCAGTTGGCTTTAAAAAAACAGTTTTAGAAAAGATTAATCTGCAGGATAGGCCTGGAGAAGAACTGGGTAAATAAGCCATCTGAGTTTTAGGAAATGTTGCTCTCAAAGTAATGTCTGCTCCTCAAAATATTTATGTTAAATGGAGTAGAAGTAAATGTTAAGAAGCACTCTGCTCAAAGCTCTTTATGTAAATGTGCTGTCACAGATTAAAATTAAGTGACTTGAGTGACAATCTCCCCCAAACAAAACAAGACTAAAAGGAAAGACTGGATTTTTCCATCAGCTTTTTCCTTCTACATGGCTAAAATTTCTATCTTACGGCCATTAATAATTGTAATACTAAATGATTTATTTTACTTATTTCATTGTTCTTTTTACTTTCCCCTCTATTACGTGCGTCTTCTCTATGCATCTGTTTTTACATCAGTAAACGACAATTTTATGGATAAAAAAAGTCGGACAACAATATAATTAGCACACTTTTTAAAAATTTAATTTAATTTTTTTATACAGCAGGTTCTTATTAGTTATCTATTTTATACATAGTAGTGTATATATGTCAATCCCAATCTCCCAATTCAACACCCCTCCACCTTCCCCCCTTGGTGTCCATACGTTTGTTCTCTACATCTGAAGCACTCTAACATGGTCTCCTTTCCTTTATGCTCAGTTACTACCCATCTCCTGCCTGACATTAAAGAAAATTTTCTTTCTTTTCTCCCTCTTTTTTTTCCTTCCTAATTTCCAGGGTTCTACTGCCTTCTACTAATCTCTTGTTTCTCCAGAATGGCCCATTTACTCTTTTCCTTGGGGACGAGGAGCTGGGCGACCTGACTCTCTTTTATCACCAGCCTTTTCTATCTGCCGCTCAGGCTCCTGGCAGCTGATTCAGGACTCACAGTCTTGGACGAAGAGAGTCCATCTCCCAAGAAAACCTGGAATCAGCAGTCTCTGTGCTTGGTCTATTTGCTCTGAATTGTACCAGGATGAATAGATTACAAACTTTTTGCATCCGAAATAAGAAAAGGCTACTGTAGGGCCATTACCATAGCTGAAACAAGTTTCAGGTGTCTGAGAAATTATATTTGCCCTGCAGGAACTTAATAAGCACCGGGTTTTAGTTTTCAAAGAAAAGGAGACCCTTTACAATTTTCCCCCCAAAGTAGTTTTCCCTGATGAAACAATGGAGATAAAGAGACATCCTGTGATTTGTCCCAGTAAGTTTACATTGTTATTTCTCTCTGAATTGTTATGTAGCACAAGTTTTCTCTTTTCTGCTCTTAAAGCACCTGTTAGCAGTGCTTTCCTCTCCATCCCCATTCCCAGGGCATTTTCTTTCCTCTGCTCCTGTTGCACCATCTGTATCTAGTCTTGCCACATTCAAAACCATCCTCCACGTAGCCACCTGAGAGGAGTCTTCCCCAAACAGAAACGTTTTTATGTTATTCCACTTTTTAAAACTCTCCAACATGTATATCAAGTGAGTGGTTACTTGAGAAAGTTAAAAGCATCTGGGGCAGCCAGGCTGTGATGTTCCCAACTGAACATAAACTGTGTTCACAGAACAGTGATCAGACACCTTCTCTCCATGACCATGTCTGAAACAGACAAGGATGCTCCGCAACCACAAAAATGAGTAAATATCCCCTCTTCCCAACTAACGTGGAAGACTCTACCACGACAATGCTAACCCCGCTTTAATCCTTCCATCTCCTAGATTAAATTAAATACGCAACTACTGAATAGCCCCTGTTCTGGATGGGACTCAATCCAGAACAGTCCTGCACTTGCTTACAGCCTCCTTAAAACCACTCAGCAGAAGCCCAAATGAGCCCCTCTCAACTTCCTATTACCTTCGCTGATCATCCTCTCCTGCTACAACAAGCTAAATAAATTTACCCTTTTTGCCCAGGTGTAGGTTCTTGATGGTTTTGGTCCATGGACTTTAACACATCTCTCCCCTCCACAGTGGATGCTCTGGTCACAGCAAGCCCACATGCAGTTTCCCAAACATTCATCCTTTAGCACAGGCAGCTCCCTGGGCTTCCAGGACATTTTTCCTCCCTTTCTCCACATAGAAAACTTTATCTTAATTTTCAAAATCCAACTCCCATGTCAAGTCATGTGTGAACACTTCCAAGAACCTACACACTTTCTTGGGTCAAGTTCCCATTGTTTTGTGTTAACGCTCAGCCAGAGCCTCTGACATAGAGGCTCAACCTCTGTGGACATTGAAATCAGAGAAGACCAGATTCAAGTTCTGGTTTTTGCAATGTATGACCTTGAGACACTTACTTTCTACTCAAATTAGGGCTGAACTAGCAAATGTTATTCCCCCAACGAATTCTATTTAATCGTTACCACCCTCTTTCTCACTTAAGAAACAACCCTGAAACCAACTGCACACCTATTAATAGTCCTGGGGCTGAGAACAATACATCTTTTTCTTATTTGGAGCTTAATAAGACAATGCCCAAGATGGCTAAATAAATCTTGTTCATTTTCTTTGCTTCTTGAGTTTGTAAACTGGGAATTATCGATTTGATTTATTCTAGAGCATGGTTGTGAAACATATATGAAGAATTGGCTCTTAAGAGACAGTGGTAGAGGGTCTGAGGATTACAGCCAGGTCTCAATCCTCAGATTCCGTCCTGACCACTTGACCAAGCCAGAGGGTCTCCATCTGAAAATTTGTGACAATACCATCTTCCTCTGAGGGTTAATGGATGGGCTGTATGAACTTTCTAAATCAGTGGTTAGTGGTTCTCGACCTGTGACGTACATTGGAAGGAGCTTTTGAAACATACCCATGCCTGGGTCTACCCTCTAAATTCTGGAGGGCTGCCTGGGCATGAATAATCTTTCTAAAGTTTTGTAGGTCTAATTCATAGTCAGGGCTGAGCATCACTGATCTAGATTTAGGCAGGAAAGTTCCTCTAAAAACATAAAGCATTTCTTAGGACTGGCGAATGGGTAATAAAACAAGCATGGAAATCTATATCGAATAAGTGATTAATAAATGATCAAATTTTATGAAGACCCCAGGCACACCTTCATAAGGGCAGTACTCCTCCAAACTAAAAGGAAAGAAATGATGGATAGATTCACAATGAAATTCAGGCAGTAGAAATTTAAGACATTAACAAATTTGGAAATGTACACTGTTGCATATTTCAGGGAATGCTGAAATGAGATGGAGCCAGAAGCTAATTATATGGAAATATTTCTATTTGCACATTTCTCCAGAAGGCAAAGTAGAGATTGCAACCAATGTATCTATACAAGTGACACGAATATTAAGTTTTCTGTCTTTCCCCTAGTACACTACCTTTCTCAGCATGTATTCTGTCCTAGTTCTTGTCAAGGTGAGAATAATATCAAACTCATTAATTGTCTACCTTTTAGATATGATAAGACTTTAGTGGATGGTGTTAATTAAGCTACAAAACAACTCCTCTTGCTGTGGTGTGCATTCCAAGTTAGAGCAATTAATTCACTCACTTAAACTGATCAAGATTTAATTACCATCACTCCGTGCAATTACTCCATAATTAAAGTAATTTGGTTCATTCCACTTGCTGACAGTCATTGAACAGCAATTCACAGGACCAAAAGAAGTGATAATTAACTTAAAGAATAGCTCAGGGCAGTTTTACTCAGACAAGTTCACTGTTAGTTATTCCTAAAATACCTAGAATGAGGTGAAGTATGGAGAGAAAATCCTGGAAGAATTTTAAAACAAGAATAATGATAAAAATAAACAAAACTTTAAGGTTTTTTTCTCCCTTAAATAAGGTCACAAGCAATTTAAATAACCATTGTTATAACCTAACCGTAAATTAGTGTCATGGGCAAAACACACAGACCTTGAAAAAAAATTAAGCACTTAAATATTGGTTAGGGCTAGTCACCGTGGGGGATTGGTGCCTACTTGGAGGTTAGTGGGTGTGGTACAAAATACACTGGTACAAAAAGAACACCCAGAATCTTTAGAGAAGTGCCAAAAGGTGTTTAAGAATGGCAAAACTCAAGTTTGAAAGCAGCTTTAGGACACACACAAAAAGATCATGAAGATGAACAGTTGTCTCTACTTACATAAAGAAACATTGTTTTATGTAGTTAATTGACTAGTTCTCCAACCAGGAAAAAATGGAGAGATTAGTTTAGGAATTCTGATGGAGCATTACTGGGAACTGCTAGAACAGATTATAGGGTATGTGATTTGCCCAACATCATGGGACTAGAGAATGGGAGAGCTAGGACTGGGACCCTGCTCCTTAGAAGGTATACTCAGAGGCAAATTACACTGAACTGAACAGAATGGAATTAAATTGAATTTCTGGGAAAGACCAGATGGAATGTAAAGTAACCTCCCTTGTAAAGGGCCAAATGAATTAAAATATTCAGGTAATGGTGGTTCTGCTGGGTTTTAGGGAGTAGTTTCTGAAAGCCCTCCTTCTAAGGGAAATAGTCATAAGAGGCAATAACCTGCCATTACACTTCAAGGAAAACATTAGCTTTTGAAGGGTGATCCTTTAGAGTCTAGCCATTGGGCATGACCCCTGGGCAGCTTCTCCTGGATCCTGTGCTTGGGTTTGGAGAGAGGGTGAGGGAGACCATGTCCTCTTGCCCTTTTCTCAACATTATTCCAATGCAAGTTTGAAATTTTCACCTTTAATGATATATCCCACGGAGCCTGTAAAAGATGCCAAGAGTGCAATTACCTTGGGTGGTCCACACTAGGGCAGTGGCTCCAGAAACGAGCCCTTTCAGGAGACCCTGCCCACATCTTCACCATTATACTGGTAAGGAAATTGGTTGTACTAAGCAACTCTCTTCAAACACTGAGAACTAGGAGGTAAGGGGACTTGTCTGAGATCCCAAGTCTAGCTGGTGCCAGAGCTGGGGCTACAATTCCTGTCTCCTGTCTGCCTAGACCATGCTCTTTTCACTGACAGTGATTAATACAAACTATGGCACAAATGCCTCTCTATTAACCAAAGCATTGTGTATTTCCCCACTCATGACAGTTCCATGTACCCTTAGAAAATTTAGCTTAATGCATTGCTCAACCTTGTCTCAGAAAAATTCCTTCTGAAATCCTTCTTTTCTGATCCCATTTGAAAATATTAGAAGGGCATGATATTAAAATATCATTCAAAGGATAAAATATATACCCTCAGAGTTTTACTCACAAATTAGTTGTCACCTGTGTATTATTAAGGGTATTTCCTGAATATAATGAAAAAGATTATAATAAGAATCCATGTAATGATAAAACTAAGTTTTAAATAGGATAATCTCAGAGTAAGTGATTAGGATCATAGAACTTGATAGCTAGATGTGATTGTTGGAATTAAACTAACAACATAATTTGTATATAAGGAAATGGTTGCCTAGAGTGGCAGTGTGACTTGCCAAAGGATAGGTGGCTAAATAGTGGCAGAGCTGGGACCAAATCAAGTCTACTCACTCTCACCCAGGAAGCAGTGGAGAAAGTCAGATATTTGAATTAAACATAAAACTTCAAGTTTTCTGAGGAAACATGCCCAGGCTTCTGTGTGCTAAGGGCACAGGCTCTTTAGCCAGACCACCTGGGCTAGACCCCAGACCCACCATTTCCTGACCTGTGTCCCTCAGTTTTGCCACATGTAAAAAGGGGGTATCGACAGCATCCCCTCATAGAATTAGTGTCGGATTAAATGAGTTATCTCCAGAGACTTCCCTGGTGGTCTAGTGGTTAAGACTCCCTGCTTCCACTGCAGGGGGCACAGGTTTGATCCCTGGTTGGGGAACAAACATGCTGCATGTGGTGCGATGTGACTAAAAAAAAAAAAAAGAAAAAAAGAGTTAACTCTAGGAAAAGGCTTAGAAGAGTGCCTGGCCATGGCAACCAGTAAATTCTGGCTACTATTCTCACTCCACCTTGGCAAAGAAAGGCTGTCTCAGCAGCGGTGTGTCTCCTCTGTGCTGGGACCTCCAGCTCACCCCAGCATTGCTATTTTCTAACAGAGATCCCTGAGCTTCTCAAAGTTCTGATACTCTGGGTTGGAACACAGTACACTAGGAGAATGTGCCAAACAGAAACCTCAGATCTCAGATCAGCTTACTCATTAAATCATTAACCCAGATCCACAGGTTCAGCCACAACTCCAGACAGGTTTTTCCATTGCTATTGAAAAACCACCCTCTGCTTCAGGCTTCTCACCACCAAACTTAATTGCACCTCTTAGCTAATGGATTCTCTTCATATAACTGATGGACTTTCTATCATGATTTGAGTTCCAAAAATATCTCCTGCTGGGTACAAAAGCAAAATTCTCATTGAAGTAGGTTGCTTTCATTTTTAAAAAGTGCGAGCGTGTGAGCGTCCCAGTGTGGTACTGTACACATGTGGTACAGGGTGCAAGACCACTGAAGTAGGAATTTGAGGACTTGGTTTCTGATCCTGATCCATCCCCAACTGGCTGTGTGACCTTGAGCAAGTCACTAATCTCTCTGGTCTTTAGCTGATTCTGCTCTAAAATGTGGGAAGTTGGATGAAAAGCTTTCTCTATTAGGGTTCTCCAGAGAGATAGAACCAATAAGATATTTATTTATTTGTTTATTTATCTATCTATCTATCTATCTATCTATTTATTTATTTATTTATTATAAGGAATTGGCTTGTGTGATTTAAGGAGGCTGGCGCGTCCCAAGGTCTGCAGGGTGAGTCAGCAGGTTGGAGACCTAGGAGAGTTGATGGTATGGTTCCCATCTGGAGGCCAGCAGACGTGAAACCCAGGAAGACTTGATGTTTCAGTTTGAGTTGGAAGGCAGAAAAAAGCTGATGTCTTAGTTCAAAGGCCTTCAGACAGGAAGAATACTCTCACTTGGGGAAGGTCAGTCTTTTGTTCTATTCAGACCTTCAGCTGATTGGATGAGGCTCACCCACATTATGGAGGGCAATTCCATTTACTCAAGCTACTGATTTAAATGTTAATCTTATTCCAAAATTCCCTCACAGAAACATCAAGTCATGTTTGACCAAATATCTGGGTACCTTATGGCCCAGTCAAGTTGACACATAAAATTAACCTTCCCACCTTCTGAAGCCTCTTCCAGTTTATACCTCTGTTACAAAACCATATTTATCACTAGTACATAGGCAAAAATCTCTCCTGTAAGCAGAATCAGTGCTCTCTGTCTCCCTAGCCACTTCCTAAGTGCAGAAGGCCTAATAATTACTGTAAGGCAGGTGCATACAAAGCATGATGGGGAGAGAAAAGTAGGAGTTCTGAGTAGGCTCTCTTTACCAAACAGGGAAGTGGCTCAAAAGTAGGAAGTATTTCCTTCAGTTTTTATAGTAGGCACTAAATAATACATACTTATTAAATTGAAAGATATAAAATGAATAGAAATTTGATAACTGGGGGAAGGAAACACTTCAAAACATTGAACATGATATGAAATTATCTGGTCAATAGGATAAGTTAGACTGGGAAAAAGAAAGTCTGGCCACTAATGGCTATTGTGAATTGAGATGTGCTGTTGTATATGATACACACTGGAAAAAAGACAATATGAAAAAGAGAAAGTAAAATATCTCAAAATTTTATACTGATTCTGTGTTGAAATAAAATAATATTGAATATATTGGTTAAACATAACACTAAAATTAACTTCATCTGTTTCTCTTTACTTGCTAAATGTGGTCACCAATAAATTAAAAACTATGTATGTGGCTTGTATTATATTTTTATTGGATAGCACTTCTATAGAATGTTAGCAAAAGGCTTTAATGAAATGGAAAATGGTGGAAAATTTAAATGAAGAGATATAGGTATCCAGGAGGGGAATAATAGGTCACTTGAGTACATATATGTACATTCTAGGAAAAAGTCTGTAGAAGTTATTAAAGGTACAAGCGTATAGAATATCTTTATGTTAAATACCCATTAATAATATATAGATTGAATATATCTCATGAATGCAATACATGGTTATTGAGTACCAGGCACTGCACTTGACATTGGAGTTAAAAAGCTTTATCCTTCTTCTTACATCTCACTGACCAGAATCACTACAAAGGATAATGAGATTACCATAGACCTGGTAGGAATAGTCTACCTTTCTTAAAATCAAGAAATCTCTGCCTATTATCTGAAGAAAATCTGAGATTTTTAAAGCAGGGAATAAAGGTGACAATTGCTGTATGCCACAATCAACGTATGCACTGGTGTCCTGGTTAAAAAATGAGCAGGTTCACAGCATTCAACATTATGACCCCTTAAATTAATAATTAAAAATACTATTACAAAAATCATCTGGGGTCATTCACATTTGATCATCATCTCTCCATAAACTTCAACCATGGGCATGAATTTTAGTTTTGCTGACATACAACTTTAACAATATGTGTTTCATTTAGATTTATGTTAGAAAAAAATTGGTTTCAAATTGAAGAAGATACACAGAAGCATATGGCTCTCTTTTCCTTCCTTCCTTCCCTCCCTCCCTCCTTCCCACCTTCCTTCCTTGTGGAGGAAATGTGTATATCTTAACACAGATTTTTTTTTTTTTTAATTGGAAGGGAAAAGGGCAGGAGGGGAGACTTGAAGCCTTTCTAGAGGATAGGCTTTCCCTGGATGGAGCATACCTGTGATTACATTTGTAGGGACATATAATAAACTACCACAAAATCTTATCTTCCTCTGTTGACTGACTCAGTTATACGGCCCCTTATAGCATGGACTGAAGTACAGATTTATATCAGTAAACTCTTGTCCATAGGTATACTAGTCCATTTTTTAAAGCTTCAAAGGAAGTATTTAGAAAATAGAAAAGAGAGAGGATTCCACCGAATTGATTCAATAAGCTTTCATACACAAGAATGAGGCACATCTAGTAATAGGTGGATGTGGACATAATTCATACTAACCTTCCACATTTAATACCATTAATTTGTCAAAACTAATAATATTAATTCATTCAAAAATGAGATTAAACCCAGGCACCCCTTGCAGCCGTAATCCGTGACGGATGGCTCTTCGACACGGGCAGCACGGCACCTCCAGCAAAGCGAGCGGCGCACGTGTGGCAGATTGCAATGGGAAACCATCAAGTATCTCCTGTCTTCAGCTAAAGCATCTTTAAAAAAAAAAAAAAGCCTCTGCACTCCTTGAATGTTGTATTTTAGCAGCCAAACCAACGATTTATATTTAATGCCAACAGGGCAGAGGCACACAATTATTTTTCTAAACAGCGTTTAATGGAAATCAGCAGGTATGAAGAGACCGACCAGACTCACAAAATGATGGTCGTTGCAGTTGACTGTATTTCTGACCATGCAAATCAGGTATGGGCGTCATTAAATGTAGCCGACCAAGGATGGTGCAGCGTGTTCCGTGGTGTCACTCTGAATTATGAAGGACACCCACTTGTCTCATTCCCTCGCTTGCTCCTTTGCAGTGTGTTAACACACCATACTACTTTTCTCCAGTCTATTCTCTACTATGATTCTTTCTATACATATTTACTGAGCACCTACTATGAGTGAGGGACTCCACTAGAACTGAACATGTGAAGATTAATAAGAAGGAACAATCTTTCCCACAGAGATCTTTGCCTATTGAGAGGTATTGGGGTGGGTGGAAAAGAGCACACACATGTACTAGAGTCAGGCGGCTCCAGCTTCTCCGTTCCAGATGCTGGAATTAGAATAACTAGCTATGTGACCTTGGATAAATTACTTAGCCTTTCTGAGCTTCTATTTCCTCCTCTGTGAAATGGAGGTAACTACTTATCTGCTTTATAACATTGTCATGAGGATGAACTGAAAAAAATAGATGTAAGACAATTAGTACAATACTTAGCAAATGCTTATTTTTTCAATGATAGCTAATATTGTTGTTTTAATTATTATCTAAAGTGCCCAGCAAAACACACGTGTGAGGTAGACACTCAATAAATATTCACTCCCTTGTTCCTTGTTATTTAAGATGATAATTTGCTCAGCACCAGCCTTAGGGAGGGATGAAGGGGGAGAGATTTGTTTTGGGCACATTCCCTCACCTTACGCATCTCTCCCTCCCTGGTGAGTCTCTATGCTCCTGTGTCTTCTGTTTAAAGCACCTATTTTCAGGAAGAAATCTGAAATTTCTCCAAGCTGAAAAATGTGGGTAAATAACTGTCAAGGGGAAAGAAACTCTAACAGAAGCCTAATCACCAGCTTATAGATAAGGGAGTCTTCTGCTTTTATTAGATGCCAGTCACTGGAGATAGCAAAATACCACTACCCTCTGATTCTAATCACTGGTGGGGTTGTCATAAATAGTGTATTCTTGTGATATGGAAAAACAAGCAAAAAAAAAAGACTTTTGTGGTCCCATATTCTATAGTGGGCATTTATTAAAGTATTTTTTCCAATCAGAGAGTTTTCTTTCTAAGACAGATTCTTGTGATAGTTGTTAGAATTAAAAGTAAGTATGTGGGGACTCACCTGGTGGTGCAGTGGTTAAGAATCTGCCTGCCAATGCAGGGGACACGGGTTCGTAGCCCTGGTCCGGGAAGATCCCACATGACATGGAGCAAGTAAGCCCATGTGCCACAATTACTGAGCCTGTGCTCTAGAGCCCTCAAGCCACAACTACTGAGCCCCCGTGCCACAACTACTGAAGCCCATGCACATAAAGCCCATGCTCTGCAACAAGAGAAGCCACCACAATGAGAAACCCGCGCACCGCAACAAAGAGTGGCCCCCGCTCGCCGCAACTAGAGAAAGCCCACGTGTAGCAACGAAGACCCAACGCGGCCAAAAATAAATAAAAAAATAAATTTTTAAAAAGCATGCAACATACAGTAATAGTACCATTTATATGTTCTGTGTAAGTACATAATGTGGATCTTCTCATTACATCCTTCAAAAGTTCTAAGAGGTAGGTGACTTATCATGTGCATTTTACAGATGAGAAAACTGAGGCCAGAGAAGTAAAACGTCTCTACTAATTGATAAAGCTAGGATTTCCAGTCTCTTCTGAATGAACACAGAAATGGTGTTCTTTACACTGTCCTAGGAGTGGTTCTCACAAAGCTGAGCCTCAATAGACTATATGAAGTGAAATCCAATTTTTACTTTATCATGTGTTTATAGATGAAATTTTTCCTTATAGCTACTTTTACTGATAAAGCAAATCACCCACATAAATCTGTTGGGAGCAGCTGATGACTCAAAGCTACCTGTTATGTCTAGCATCACTGATGGAGGGGATTATGCATGGTCCTAGAGGGAGAACTCAGGTGCTTCCTCGTGGACAATGTCCTATGTTGCAATGTGTGGTTTTTTTTTAATAGGTTAAATTCAATCTATCATTTCTTTTAGGTAGGAATTAGGGACAGAAGATGCAACAAGATAATACAGAACCAACACAGAACGACCTACAAATCTGAGCTAAAAGATGAGGCAATACCAAAAATGTTAACAAAGTAAGAAAATATATGACAAAAATACCAGTAAACTTTTTCAGACAATGTAAATCACAGACAATGAGCTATAAATGTAAAAGTTGGAAAACTAAGAGATGAGTCCAAATTCTTCCAGATATTTTGAAAAATTGACTATAAAACTCCTTAAAAGTATAGACTCATGCTATTGTTTTGCTCACCTTCTCTTAACCTCGTGGGTGCGAGGGAGAGTCTTGCCCTAAGGTTCCAGGGAGAACTGAATAAGTGACACTGGACACAACAGATGAGATTGACAGCAGTTTATTGGTCCCATGTACTCACAGCCTGGGGGAGGATACCACATAACATGCAGAGCCACATACAGGTCGTAAAGTGAAGCAGCAGGGACTGTAGGAGACAAGTTCTGTAGTAGTAAGAGGGTGGGATGGTGTCTGGTTCCCACAGGAGGATGTGATTTTCTTGTCTGAATAATGCCACAGGCTTGCAGAGAGGTGAAACTCATTAGGTGGAGGACCAGGTAGGGAGCAGCTGGTCTGGCTGCTAGGGGAACTAGCTGGCTAGGGAGCCTTTCCTCCCTAGTGGGGGAGGCGTATCTGGTAAGAGCAGGAGAGCTCAGAGTTAGGACTTGGCCCTGTGAGGCTCAAGGATGTCAAGGCAGCGCATGAAATTTTAGGCCTTACAATCTAGTATGTTAGCCACTGGCCACATGTGGCTATTAAACACCTGAAATGTGACTAGTCTGCACTGGGATATGCTGTAAGTGTAAAATACACACCAGAGTTTAAGGATTTAATACAAAAAAAAAAAAAAGGTAAAACTATCTCATTAACTTTTTTGATTACATGTTGCAATGATAATATCTTGGATATATTTTGGGGTAAAATATATTATTGAAATTAATTTTACCTGTGTCTTTTTACTTTTTTTAAAAAAGTGATTACTAGGGCTTCCCTGGTGGCGCAGTGGTTGAGAGTCCGCCTGCCGATGCAGGGGACACGGTTTCGTGCCCCGGTCCGGGAAGATCCCACATGCCGCGGAGCGGCTGGGCCCGTGAGCCATGGCCGCTGGGCCTGCGCGTCCGGAGCCTGTGCTCC
Source organism: Mesoplodon densirostris (assembly GCF_025265405.1). Taxonomy (NCBI): domain Eukaryota; kingdom Metazoa; phylum Chordata; class Mammalia; order Artiodactyla; family Ziphiidae; genus Mesoplodon; species Mesoplodon densirostris. Next base: position 46,105,692 of record NC_082664.1, read on the forward strand.
TCAACAGGAGAGGCCGCAACAGTGAGAGGCCCGCGTACCGCAAAAAAAAGAAAAAAAAAAGTGATTACTAAAAACCTTAAAATTACATATGTGACTGGCATTTGTGGTTCACATTATGTTTCTACTGGACAGTGCAGGCATACACCTGCCTCTAGGAAACTGAGAAACTCGAAATACCTTGGAAAAGTTGACTGGAATTATTGTAGTGTGGAAAACCCCTGCTTTACTGACAGAGAGACTCATTAGAGCTATGTGCTCCAGTTTTCATTCCTCAAACAGGCCCCTTAGCAAGTAGGTGCTCTTTTTTCTGGCCTGGACCAAATCTCACCCTTCATTGACTAGCATTCCAAGTTCAGCTTAGCTGAAGTTCAGAAAAAGAGGTGTTACTGTTAAGTTATTGGGCTGAGTTGTAGCAAAGTAACAGAAAGGATAGGGCAGTAATGCCCAGGGCCTTGCTGCTGTGATGTACGTGGCCAGGGATGCTCTAAATCACCACACATGATTTATTTTTAAGCCCCTTGTATTGATTGTGCTGGACCCCAAATATCAACAGCCTTCTCCTAAAACTAATTTATACAAGGTGAAAAAGCAACAACGGATCATTTTGTCCCCAAAATTGAAACCAGGGGGCCAAAAGCATATCACACTAAATAAAGCAGAGTTAACGGCAATTCCACATACTCAAGAAAGAAAGAAAAGAAGTGCTATCTTTGGAGGCAAAAATCTGTGGTCCAAATAAGGTTTCTCTGGTTTTTAATTGAAATGCCCTATTAGATGCTAATTTTGCAGTTTGCTGCTGTTCTTACTGCTCAGGAATGAAATACAGCCAAGAAATTCGGTTTCACTATAAACAAAGCAACAGCTTGCTCTCTAAGTGTTAGAAACAGCTAGTGTGCGTTAGCAATAAGCCAGAAAAATCTCCTAAAGTAAGACCAGAAGGATGCAGTTTTTGGATATTGACTATTTATAGACCATCCTACTTAGGTAAGGCTTCCACCCCAGTATGACCTCAGCACCTTGCCCAGAAGAGTCCCCATCTCAGGGAGAGCTGGGCTATGCTCCTTTAAGTTTCCTGAAAGAAAAAGAAATACTCATTTCAATCTTACCAATAAATAATAATAATAGCCTCGAATTATTACTGTGAGGCAGGTATTGGGCTAGGAATTATACATGTACCAACCAGGTTTTACAGCAAATCTTCAAAGTTGATAAAGATTAGATCTCCATTTTGTACATAAGGAAATGAAGCTCAGAGACATTGATTTATCACTCAGAAATGGCTTGGTTGCAAATAATAGAACACCTGACAACTGGTGGCTTAATGCAAGTTGGAGTTTACTTGGTCTATGCAAAAAGATGTTGCAGGGAGGCCACCTAGGGTTGCTGCATTGGCTCAAAGACCCAGCTCTTTGTGTCTTCCCACTCTGCCATTCAAAGTGTGTTGGCTTTTGTCCTTGGGTTCATCATTGCCATGTGGCTGCTAGATCTCTAGCAGGAAGAGGGGAGGAGGATTGAGAGGCGAAGGACCCTGCCAGCTGCGGCTGCCCTTCTTAATTAAAAAGTTTCCCCAGAATCATATCCGGCATCTCATTGGCCAGAACATGTTTCATGGCTACCTCTGTCTGCCGGGAAAGCCAGGAAACAGTATCAGCATTTTTATCTGAACAGTGAACGTAAAGCTGGATTCTTTTAGCAAAGAATAAGAAGAGACTGATTAGACAAGTAATTTTAGCATCTATCACTTTGGGGTTGGATTCCAGGGTTATCTGATTCCAAAACCCATGCTCATGTCTTAAGTGCTTTGCAGCCTCCTGAGGACCTTATTTACCACATTCCCACACTTGACTGGCGCAAGTAGGCACACAGGTTTTTTGACTTAAGGCACCATGTTGAAATCCCACCAGAGAAGGTTTAGTATCCCACCTTCCTTATAACCCTCCTTGGATGCTGGTGATTGCAGCACAATCGGCTGCAGTTCCGTTGTGCAATATTAAAATAGACTCTGTTTAGAGAAAATTTTTTTAAAAGACAGAATGCTAAGTGATTTTTGTTTTTAAGATTTGGAGACCACCTACATGAAAAGATTCTCCCAACAGCTAGATACAGAAAACAATTCCAAAACTAATTATTTTCCCTTTTGCTATCTAAGCTTTTACTAATGTGTTTTTAGCCCCAAAGAGCTGCCTCAAATCCTTTGCCTTTGGGTAGCAAGTTATTGGAACTAAGCTTCACGTTTTTGGTAAAATAACATTTTCTTCTTAGCAGACATGGGACGCTGTAGATAAAATGAGGACTATTTCAGTAATTGGAAAACAAGTGGGGGATATGTGTGAGGCTGTGCATACAAGCACGTAGACACAAAAGCTGTGGAGGAAAGATTTTTCAGGGACAGAAGTTGATGAGTTAGACTAGATTGCAGAACTCAGAAAGGAACGGGAGAAGCCATCATAAACATGACTTTCTTCTAGGCCAGCAACAGAATCCATTATAGAGAAACTCACGTATTTGTCAGACCTTCTGGGGCAGTCCCAATTTTAAACATTCTGTCCTGTGGCAGATCAGATATTTGATGGTGTGTCCTGATCAGCCAGTCATGTATGAAATATGGTCCCTTAGCTACGGGTGAGCATTGGGACATTTTCAATTAAAATGGTCCTGAACCTCTTTAAGCTGTCTGTGAGGGATTCAAAGTTTGGCCATTCCCTCTTCTTTGTTCTTTACTCTTTTCCTTTTGTTGTAATAAGTTGCCAAGGGTAAAACCCAAATTCTCACGCCAGGGCAATTCTGCAGTTCAGTCCACAGAGTTTGCTGTGGCCACAGTGCCAGTCAGTCTTTCTATTTTTAAACATTTATTTATTTATAAATTTATTTATTTACTTTTGTTTGCATTGGGTTTTTGTTGCTGCACATGGCAGGCTTTCTCTAGTTGTGGCGAGCGGGGGCTGCTCTTCGTTGCAGTGTGCGGGCTTCTCATTGTGGTGGCTTCTCTGGTGGTTTCTCTTGTTGCAGAGCGTGGACTCTAAGAGTGAGGGCTTCAGTAGCTGTGGTACGTGGGCTCAGTAGTTGTGGTGCACGGGCTTGGTTGCTCCGTGGCATGTGAGATCCTCCCCCATCCAAGGCTGGACCAGGGCTTGAACCCGTGTGCCCTACATTAGCAGGCAGATTCTTAACCACTGCGCCACCAGGGAAGTCCCAGGCAATCTTTTTAAATGGAGGCTTTTTTTGGAGTTCCTAATGATCAGCAAACAAACTCACAAAATCCATTTCCTCTGAAGTCATTGTACCTGGTTACAGACATGCTAATGAAATGGATGTAGTCATAGCTTCTCCCACAAATAAAATAAGCAAAAAATAAATAAAAGAATTATTTTACTTTTTATATGTTAACACTTGATGAAATGTTTGAATTTTATCACATAAATGTCATACGTTTAATGTAAATCTATGGGCTACGTGGCTATTAACTAGAAGTATTACAACCATTGTAAGACTAGTTATTATACTAATTTATGCTCACAGGTCAACTATATTCATTTGAGATTTGCTTCTGATTTCATGCACACTATTGTATTTTATATTGAAAAATGCCCACATGATCTTCATATAGGGCATGGGGAATGCCATTTTACTTATTTTATGATAAGACAATAAAATTTTATTCCAATTTTTTTTGTTTTACTTTGTTTTGTTTCATTTTTCCCTTCCCCTCTCTCCCAGAGACTCCCAAATCTCTGACATTCTGGAACTTTGGTATTTTAAAATGTACATTTTAAAACGTACTACAGTGATCGAGGCTTTCTTTCCAAGGGTCTGCTGAAAATTACAACGGACAAGCCTAAAAAGAGCAATTAATCAGTGCTTTGTCTCATCTTCGGGCTCATCAGTTCCAAATTTTCAGTCCAACTAATAGCGGTTTGGGATGTTTCTTTAAGGTGGCGTATAGCTAACGGTTTCTGGAGACTCTCTCTCTAGTCAGAACCACACCATCTCAGCACACCCTCATCCATAATCCGAGGGTGGGCTCAAATGGGGCTAGACTGTGAAATGCTTTCATTTCCTATTGACTGGTTGTATACTTCCCTTGTGTTAATCCCTTGTTAATGGACACTTTCTTTGAGCCAGCTGAGATCGGGGTTGTGTTGTCTTTGTGATTCCAGCAGATTTTATTACTTGGATATCTTTGTTTTCATTATTTTTGAGATTTTGGGATTTTGTCTGTTTCATTGATATTGATTCTCTCAGTTAGAGATGGCCCGGCCTCCTACTGTTTCTGTTTGTGTTTGATCTACAAACAGTGGGAGGGAATCCTTAGGCTGCAAATGCTTTAGTTCTGTGCTTCCGCTGGGAAAGACATGGGAAGAGCCATTAGCAGATTTCTCAACTGAAGACAGATGAATGTGGCTTTATACCTAGAAGGGGGACTTAGGTTTTGTCATTTAAATGACCTCAGGTCATTGTTCTGGGGCACTCATTTTAGAGGACAACGGGCAATTTTGAAGAGCTCTGACAATCACTTCCTGAGAAATCCAAAGAAAAATACATATGGTTCCTTTATTTACTTGCTCTGGCTCTTCCTAGCTGTGTGACTTTGGGCAAGTCATTGTACTTCTCTGGGCCTCAGTTTCCTTATCTTTAAAATGAAGGTACTAGACCAGATGATCTTTAAGTTCTTTCGCCCCTTGATTAATAGATGGAGAAGAAGTAACATTTCTTGAGCTGTTACTTAATGATCAGGTATTTAAATATCTTATTTCAATGATGTACAGTCATTTCACTTAGTAACAACCCAGTGTGTAAGTATCATGATTTTGCAGATGAAATAATGGAGTTAAAATGTAGGTACATGATCTGTCACCTATCTATGCTGAGACAGAGTTGGCTTCATGACTGCTTAGTATGGAAAAACGTACATTCTCTCCCCATTAAGATTATAAGGTGCTAGAGAGAGAGACCACACCTGCCGAACACTTACTTCAGGGCTTGGTTTCAAATATGTGGCTGTTAAATTAGGTTACTTAGTAGTTTATATGCAAGCTAATGGGTCACGACATTGAAAATGCACTAGCGGGGCTTCCCTGGTGGTGCAGTGGTTGGGAGTCCGACTGCCGATGCAGGGGACACAGGTTCGTGCCCTGGTCCGGGAAGATCCCACATGCCGCGGAGCAGCTGGGCCCGTGGGCCATGGCCACTGAGCCTGTGCATCCAGAGCCTGTGCTCTGCAACGGGAGAGGCCACGGCTGTGAGAGGCCTGCGTACCACACACACAAACACCAAAAAAAAAAAAAAAGAAAAAAAAGAAAATGCCCTAGCTGTGTGGTTGCAACCAGGTTGACTTCAGATGACAGTTGCAAGATCTCTGATTCCCCTCCACTGGGGAGTCTAGCTGTTTATCTCCTTGTCATCCAACTAATTGCCAGAAAGATGCCACCTTCTGCTCAGGATCCCTTTTCAGGTAACCTATCCTTTCACTTATGTGCCTGTTAAGAAAGATTAAGAATTGACTTAAAAAAGAAGTAAAATCTTTTTAAAAAAATGCTTATTAAGTACCAACGTTAGTAAGGATTTCTTAAAAAATTGAAACATGTTGGCTAATGTATTTTATAATTGCACAATTAAAAGTAATCTAAATTGGCTAGAGATATTACAATAGCTGTAATAAAAATGCTATCTCAGAAAGAAGTATGCTTTGAGCTTCCCCCTTCATTGTCAATAGCAGTCTGGATTGGACATCACTGTCTTTGCAGAGGCAGGACCTGGACCAGAGCCTTTTTTCCAAGGAGGTAGAGGGAAGGAATGATGGACAGGTACAGACTAAGACAAAAGAACTTAATAACTTGGATCCCTTTCAAAGTGATATTCTTTACATTTGTGTTCAAAATGTAGAAACGCCAAAGGCTTTAGGTGAGAAGGTTGGAGAACACCAACTGCTGGTATCAACAATTCAGCTCTGGCCCCAAATTTCTAATTCCCACCCAGTAAAGCAAAACCCATATGGTTAATGGAGCTCATTCTTCTTATAAGGCAGTTTGGAAACCATCAATTGCCCCTCATAACGTGCCCTTTGGGAGATTAATCATTTTATACATCAAGCTATTTATCTAAGAATTCCTTCCAACCTGTTGCAATTCTTCACCTCCTTCTGTTTCTAGAGATGTTTTAGATGGTTGTGAGTACGTTTTGCTGAGCTTCCCTTTATCCAGCTCACGGGCCCAGTGAGGGGTTTTTTGCCCTTGTGCTCCCAACTACCCTTCCATGGACTGACTTGTTAGGAGGCTTAAAGAATCTACCACTGGAATTTCTCAGATGATGGTGTCTCTACAGCAGTCATGCTCAACCCACAACAGAATCCCCTTCAGGAACTTAAAATAATCCCCAATGCCTAGGCTGCACCCCAGACCAGTAGCTCAGAATCTCTGGACTTGAGACCTGACAGGAGTACTTTTTAAACCTCCCCAGGTGATTCCAATGTGCAGCCAAGGTTGAAAACCAGGGCTTTGGAAGGACGGTGCTTATAAAGCTCTTACCTAGAATTTGCAATATATTCATTTGGATATATTTATCTGGAATTTGTGATATATAGTTGACTGTTGAACAACATGGGGGTTAGGGGTGTTGACCCTCCCCACAGGCTAAAATCCGCGTGTAACTTTAAAGGTGGTCCTCAGTATTCATGGTTCCGCGTACACAGATTCAACCACCTTTGTACTGTAAGAAGTATTTCTTTAAAAAAAATTTTTTGGCCGCGACGGGCGACCTGTGGGACCTTAGTTCCCCGACCAGGAATTGAACCTGGGCCCCCTGCAGTGGAAGCGTGGAGTCCCAACCACTGGACCCCCAGGGAATTCCTTGTAAGAAGTATTTATTGAAAAAGATCCACATATAAGTGGACCCCTGCAGTTCAAACCTGTGTTATTCAAGGGTCAACCATATTCATCTTGTTATCACCTGTTGAAAATTTTGTCTGATTCATCTGCTGGTCTGCAGAGGTCTGAAGGAATAGATTTTTCCCTTTTTGAAAAGAGGAGTGGGGAGGAGCCTGAGAAACCAGGGTGTCACTAACCACAGCAAACCTTGTGCTCGTAGTGACGCTGTCTCTGTGCTCACTGAAGCTACAAAGATAACTTTGTCTAACCCTGCCCTGGAGAAGCAATTAGGGGAAAGGTGCCTTGTGGAGAGCAAGGTCTGGGAAAGGAGATGTGAGCACGGGCAGAAGAGGGCTCTGAGTCAAGGATCCCACCTAGATGCTCCCTTGGAAAGAAGACTCGGAATGGCCCACACCGCATCCGCTCCTCCCCCACCCCAGGACCTCAAGCTTCCTTGTGTGTGTGTGTGTGTGTGTGTGTGTGTGTGTGTATTTAACATATATAATACATATAGAAATGCATATTTATGAGACAATCATGTAAATTTGAACCCCGAAAAATTTAGGAGTAATTGTTCATTTAAAAAAATTTTTATTTTATATCAGCATAGTTTATTAACAATGTTAGTTTCAGGTGTACAGAAAAGCGATTCAGTTATCCATATACATGTATCTATTCTTTTTCAAATTATTTTCCTATTTAGGTTATTACAGAATACTGAGCAGAGTCCCCTGTGCTATACAGTAGGTCCTTGTTGGTTATCTATGTTAAAGACAGCAGTGTGTACATTGTCAGTCCCAAACTCCCAATCTATCCCTCCCACCTACACTTACCCCCTGGTAACCCTGAATTCATTCTCTAAGTCTGTGAGTCTATTTATGTTTTGTAAATTCTGTTTTGTAAGTTCATTTGCATCATTTTTTTTAGATTCTGCCTATAAGTGATATCATGATATTTGTCTTTCTCTGTCTGACTTACTTAGTAGGATAATCTCCAGGTCCATCCATGTTGCTGCAAATGGCATTATTTCATTCTTTTTAATGATTGAGTAATATTCGGTTGTATATATGTATCACATCCTCTTTATCTATTCATCTGTCGATGGACACTTAGGTTGTCAAGCTTCCTTTTCATGGAAATAACTGCCCATTATCCTGTTCCGGGACTTTTCCATTCCTCTGCCCTACTTGGTATGGATCACATTCTACCCTTAGATAGCCACTTAGTCTATCATTTATTAAATACTGAGTATGTACTCTACTAGGCCCTACTGGGCAGTGGTTTCCTTACTACAGTATCAGAATTACCTGGGAGAATATGTTTTAAAAAATATATTTCTACCCTAGCCCTTTTCTTTATTAAAAATGAAGATTTCTGTCACTCACCCCAGTATATTGGATTCAGTAGAGCTGGATAGGGGGTGGAAATCTGCATTTTTTTTTTTTTTTTTTTTTTGTTTGGGCCTCTCACTGTTGTGGCCTCTCCCCTTGCGGAGCACAGGCTCCGGATGCACAGGCTCAGCGGCCATGGCTCACGGGCCTAGCCGCTCCGTGGCATGTGGGATCTTCCCGGACCGGGGCACGAACCTGTGTCCCCTGCATCGGCAGGCGGACTCTCAACCACTGCGCCACCAGGGAAGCCCGGAAATCTGCATTTTTAAACATCCTCCCGTGTGATTCTGTTGTAGGTGGTATGAGAAATCCGGTTTGAGATGCTGTCACAGAAGATATAGAGAGAAGAGTCACATGTAGTCCCTAACCTTGAGGAGAACGACAGCAAGAGGTGGGAGACAGAGCTCAGGACCAAGGCATAGGGCTCCTGGCCCAGGAGCAGTAGGTAGGGGTGGTCCATCCTGTGCTCAACTCACCACGCTTGAACTCTGTCCTCTTACCTAGGAAAGTGCCAAGTGGACGAGCCAGTCTTGCCAGAGGGTTGACCTAAGACCAGGGCAAGATCCATAGAACATGACTTACTATTCCCCAAACTAGTCACATTCTAGGCACCTTGGTGCTTGGTTTCTCCTGTCTTATCCTTTCTTGCTTGTCTGGAGAATCCCATCAATTCTTCAACATTCAATTAGTAAGTCATCCTCTGGGTAAAGCCTTTCCTCATCCTTCCAAAGCCCAGTTGGTACATCCTGTTGGCTCTCCAGGTGTTTTGTGCTTGCCTCTGTGTGTTTGTCTCTGCATCTCATTATGTCACACTGTGGCCTCCAGAATATGTGGTGCTTGTCAGTCTCAGTATTAGCAGCGCTTCACCAGGGACTGACACATGGCAGGTACTCAAGAAATCTTTATCGAGTGGAGTCCTGAGGGCAGGAACAGGCAACCACTGGACCCCTCCACACAATGGGAGTGAACATCCTGAGCAGTGGGAGTGAGATGAGAAGACACTCCCCCACCCCCAGTATAAGTGCTCATAATCCTACCCCCAGCTCCAGGAATGGTGATGAACCATGGGATGTGAGCATCCCACTATAAGGACCACTGCATCCAGCATGCTGATGGATGCAGCTCTGCCAGAGCTCACAGTTCCAAAGACAGCTACCCAACAAGCAAAGAATGCATGTGTAACAGATAGGAATAGCTAACACATAGCGCCTCCTGTGTGCCGGCCCGCCTCTAAGCACTTACACTGGTAATTCACACATGGGCCCTACTTAACAGGTGAGACCAAGGCACAGAGTGCTTAGTTAACTTGCTCAAGGGCATATAGCTTGAAGTGGCAGAACTGCGATTCAAACTCATGCGATCTGGCTCCAGAGTCAATGTTTTAACCACCGCGCTCTAATGGTTCTCTCTAAATACTAGTAAGTGTTCATTTTATGGAAGAAGAATTGGGGGGAGAAGGTCATCACTTGTGGGGGGACTCAGGGTTTTCATTTTATTGCACTTTCATATCACTGGAAATCATTTAATCCCATTTGCTAATCCATTTGTGGCAAACACTCTTCATCATCTTCAGGTATTTAATGCCACTCCCAAATCTATATTAATTCACTAAGTTGAGAGTTTCAGAATTCAACATTTTTGCTTACCTCTTCAGCTGGTACGTAGGAAAGCAAATTAACCATGTAGAATCCTTTCCAGTTCTTCATATGATTTTATAGAATAACTTATTTTAGTTATTTAAGCTTAAATAATTTTCAGTGGTAATTGCCTAATGCTCTCCACTGAGCTTGCTTTTTTACTCTTTTCATTGCTTCAAGGTATTCACTAAAAAGGATTTAAAATTATTGCTTAGAATGCTCTTTCCCTCAACCAAGAGTACAGGGCATTCTACACACAATACCCTGTTAACTCACCTTTTCCATTTAACTTTTCAGAAAAGTTACCCCATGCTTAATATTTGCAAGCAGTTGAATAAAGAAAGAAAGCTGAGATGTTGATGATTTTTAGGAATCAATGCAAGTGAGCTCAGATAGAACTGGCAGAGGCACAGCTCAGTGGAAAAAAACCCTTCAGAAAGGCAGAAAAGAGGTGGTCTCTCTGAAGCACCCTTGGCTGGCAGTGGGCTAGGGGCAGAGGCATCAGAGGACGGCTAGATGGGAGACCTGGTGCCAGAGTCTGCAGCAGACAGCTGTCTCCTGCTGCCCCAAGCAGGGGAACACTGCTTCCTCAGCAATCAAAGAATCAGAGGTTTAGAGTTTTTGCCTTCGTCAGGAATTGTACACCAATTCTGAGTCTTTTGTGATGAGTTAAGGAAGGAAAGGAGGGAGGAAGGAAGGGAAGGAGGAAAGAATTAAGGAAGGTGGGGGAATATCCCCGCCAAAAAACCAAATATATACACTCACAGATGGCGGAAAGAAATGGCAACCCTCCTAAATTCTACATATTATCCATAAAAGTTGTACTTAACTTTTTCAATAAATAGAAATTTGCATTACTAGGTCTTCTTTCCTTTTTTAGTGTTAACAGATAAGGCATAATTGATTCTTGGTCTAGAAATTTTGTGAGGATGGGATAGGAGGACCGGGATGGTTTGGGACTCCCTTGAGAAGCAAAATAAAACAAAAATTGTCAAAGTGTTCTGAATTTGCCTCCTTGAATTAGCTGAAACATTTCACATCTGGTGGGGAGGTGATGGTGGTGAGAGCAGCTTTAGTGCTCTATAAACAAAATTCTAGCAAAGAAACTCAGACTGCACCCCTCCAAGGATCCATCCACGTCAGTATGTATGTATTCTTATAGTATCAACAAGGGAATTTTGAAGGTAAGTACAAAAGTTACCTTCTCTAAAATTATCCTCACAGATTATGGATGCTCCTTTGAGGGCAAGGATGCTATTTACCTGCAATATTCGTTCTCTTTCTTCCTCTTCTTTAAAAAAAAATTTTTAAGACTTTTTTTTAGGTTTACAACAAAATTGAGAGGAAGGTACAGAGACGTTTCCTATGCTCCCTGCCACTACATATGCAAAGTGTACCTCATCATCAACATCACCCTTTCCTTGACTTCTTTTATGAGAGAAAGAAAGACACCTCTATCTCATTTAAGCCTCTGTTTGGTTTCTCGATTGGGTTTTTTTGGTCATGCTCTTATATGTAGCCAAAGCTAATCTGAAAAGATATATCTGCTTTTTATGCCTCTTTATGATACTGTTTTCTTTTAAGTTACACAAATATGTTCTTTTTAGGTGGGGAAAGCTGGGACAGATTTTCTTAGAGACCTGGAACTAAGAAACTTGTTGATTCCCTGAAGTATATCTAATAGCCCCCTTTTGAACAAAAACTGAAAAACAGCAAAAACAAAACACTACAAATTTGGCTAAAGAAATAAGGCATAAACATTTTTTTAAAAGGGTAAATAAAAGAAATTTTTGAAGGGGTGAATGATTTGACAGTTTTAAATTCCCCTTCCTCCCCTCAGGAGGTCTCTGGAAGAAGAACCCATTCTGATACCCTGACTCTTAATAACAAACATGGCAAGCCTCACACTGACCTTCTACTTCTCAGCAATAGCTGGTGAAAGCATTAATCTTATTATTTCATGACATTTTTTAATCAATGCAACCCAGCTGCCATTTCCTCTTGCACTAAGTGAATTGAAGCCCTCGGCTGGTGCACATCACACTCTTAGATGTGTGAAAAACTGATAGCCACAACATAAATCACCATTGCTTTCTTTCCTGGGACCATGCACATGATTCAATATCCACACTAGGGCTGTCAGGAACGTGTCAGCTCAGTGTTAGGAAAATAATCCAATGCCATCTCCCAGGCACAAGATGTTATTCTTCAAAAACATTTTAAAAAATTCTTTAAGCAGGTGGATGATTGAAGGAATAAGTTGGCTGCCTTCTAAGAATGAACTTTTCAAAAGAAGTCCAACACAATTGTTGTTGACATTTCTTTGGAAAGACGATGAGCAAATAAGATATTCTGCAGCAGAGAGTTCAGAGGAGTAGGGCAACGGCATCTGTGGAACCCAATTTACTGCTCCACAAGGCAAGGGGTATCTCATTATGATCATGAATAGATGGCTCTAGGATCGAAACAAGAAGGGTGTTTTGGATGACTCCTGTCATTTTATTTGAGTAAAAGTAGATTTGGGCTTAGATCTGGCAAAGAGCTAAAAGAAAATAACGAGCAGTGAGAATGTCTGGTTTTTAATTTGTGCTTATCTATCTTTTTGCAGAGTACTCGTGGTGAATATGTGGTACTTTTTTACTCTGTTTCCCTTTCACACTCCTGAAAAACATTATTGATTCTTTGCACTCCTGCTTACTGAGTTCAGATTTAACTTCAGTTACTTCTCAACTCACCAGCTAAGCAGCTCCTACCAATCCATTGACTATGCCATAAAAATGATTATTGGTGCCCTGCTCTGGATGCTTGAAAGTTTGGTGAAAGTTATTTTATACAATGTGGCTGGATGGGACCCATGGCGTATGAGTTGGCTGGAGTTTCCAGTCATCTAGTGTTTAAAACAAGCCCAGGGTGCCTCCCCCATGGTTCCTAGTTTGTGTCTTTCAAGTAAAGTACAAACATTACAGACACCTATAAAGCAACCTTAGTTCAGAATTCCTTTTTATTTTTGTAATGTTCCCCTTCAGTTTAACTTTACTTTGTCCACACCTACCTAGTACATCTGCGATATTTTTTTAGAGCTCAACTTTATCAAGTTTTACTAAGGCATTCAATCTGGTTTTCATAGAAACAACTCTCTTTCTTTGTGAGCTCATATTTCATCTTACATAATATTTAATTAAATTGTATAATTAAAATAACCTGGTGTAAACAGGTTTGGGGACAATCCTAACCAAATCTTAGGAGGCATTCAACAAACCCGTGGGAGCAGAATGCACAAGCATATGTAGTGGTGATGAGCATCAGCTTTTCCTGAGCCTTGGTCAGTAGATCCTACAGATGCAGCAGATGGCGTTGGCTAATCCTCTGAGTCAGTTAAGCAGAGGTCAGTTAGAGACCCCACTGTCAAACAGAAGCCCTAACTCTCACTATAGATGACACTAGGGCATGTTTTCCTTTTTGTGTGTGTGTTTTCTTTAAAAAAGGAAACAAGTTAGCTTTGAATATCCTCATTATTTATTTTGGGGGGGTTGGGAGCAAATAATTTTTAATGGGGTGGTTTTTTTTAAACAAAAACACTGGAGAATCATACAATGCTGCCAGCATTGGACACAATTAGGCCACAAGTCTGCGCACACCTTTGCAACTGGCCCTATGATGGCAGGACCTCTCCTCTTGCCTTTACTGTTTCCTATGACCTCCACATGATACCAAAATAAAGGAACATCTTTCTCCAGGATGACTTGCATTGTTGAACGACCACTGCTGCATGTACCTTCCTTCTGAGATCCAGTTTGCCTTTCTCGACTGTGGCCATCACCATGTCACCTGCGTCAGCAGCAGGAATCTGTTCAACCGTCCCTTGATCCACTTCACAGAGATAGTACACAGAATTTTGGCTCCTGTGCTGTCAGAATAGCTCATCATGGTTCCTACCAGAAGACCCCAGAAATGCAGAATTTTGCATGGGAGGAACCACCACATCCTTGCTTCTACATCTTGAACATGAAAAAAGGCCACATTGCTTCTTTTTTTTTATTGTGGTAAAATATATATAACATAAAATTTACCCTTTTAAGCCTTTTTGCGTGTATAATTCTGTGGCATTCAGTCAGTCTCATGTTGTGCAGTCATCACCACTATCTTCAGAACTTTTTTTTTTATCACTACTAACAAACTCTGTACCCATTAAACACTAAGGTTTCCCCATTCCACTCTCCCCTCAGCCACTGGCAAACACCATTTTACTTTCTGTCTCTATGCAGTTGACTATTCTAGGCACCTCATCTAGGTGAAATCTATAATATCTGTCCTTCTTTGTCTGACTTATTTCACTTAGTAGCATAATGTCTTCAAGCTTCACCCATGTTGTCTCATTGCTTTTGAAATGGTTTCCCACTCAGACCGCACCATCATAGCCTAGAGTCTTCTGTACACCCCCATTATGAGGTTGCCTTTCTTCCTCCAGCCTCCTGTGAAGTGGTGGTCTCCTGCCCCTACCACCCCAAAGTGTGAGTGCCTTTTAGGGAGACCACCCCACAGTCCGCCAGACTTGGTTGCTGGGCTCTATTCGTCCTTTCCAAGGTTCTAGGATTTTCAAATGCCTGCTAAATCTTCTGTAACAATCAATTCAAATACACAAGTTTGGCTATTCAAATTACTTTTTCCAAAAGTACTTTAAAATGCATTAAGTTATTAATTGCCTGCTGGCACTTTAATCAAATGGGAAAATTGACATAGCCAGAGGCATGTATTTTTGTGGAAAGAAAATTTATTTAAGAAGAAACAGCAGCTCTTACTGCTTAATTTAAACTGAGAAAACTGTGGAAAATCAACTACTATGGAAAATTAATAAAACATTTCCAGCTGCAAACAGTGACTAATTGTACAAGATGAAGACTGCCCAGAATTAATAACTTGCAGTCTTCTGTGTGAAGAACCCCCTACCACTTCAATTTACTGGGAGATTAAATTACTTTTAAGTTTGCCATATTAAAACAGAACAGGAATAAAACGTTAGTGAAGGTACGTCTATTATTTACTGTCTGTGATATGGATATAATTATTTCCAAACAACTACAATGTGACGTGACCAGTAATATTTAAGTGACTCTTTTAGCAAAAGAATCTACAGCAACATTTTTTACCCAAAGGGGAAAAAAAAATCCTTCTCTTACCTCGAAAGTAATAAAATGATGCCTAGTGGACTTCTACAGAGGGTATGTCCCTGCCCCAATGGACAGAAATGTGCTTGCTGTCCGAGTTTATACACTTCCCTCTCTGCATCAGTTAGTGCTCTGGGGAAGTATGTGAAGCAGAAAACCTTAGCAACTCCTTTCATGAGCTCTGATCTTAAATGGAAGTGATCCAGAGGAAACCAGTGTAGATGCTTCAAGGCTTCTCCTGGTGCCTGATGTGACCATGAGCACATGTCTAACAGCATAGGTTCCTTTATGGAAGAAGGAGGGAAGAGCAGAGTGATTTCCTGAGAAAAGGGGGTTCATTCATAAGGGACATACATTTGCACAGGCCCTGTCAACAACATGGGCACATCCTCCAAGCTTGATCATGACACTGTACTACCTTGTAGGCCTTGATTTCCTCCATGATAAAATGAGGATTAAATGACATAAACCAATGCTGTCCCTTTTCTTGCTCTGTTGCCAGGATTGGATTAATTTTCTTGCCCCAGAGGGTCACCAGGAGGTTCTGTCAGTTTTCCTAGTGCATCCAAACTCTGATCCTGCGAAACAAGACGCAGCAAGAAGATACCATTCAATGATCAGGAGAGATCTGTTCAAGTGAGAGGGATAAAGAAAAGAAATTCAGAAAACTAGAGCTCTATTTGGGGGTTTGTTTAGTTTTTTGGTTTGTTTTTCAAATTTTAGAGGTTAGCAAATAACTCAAGGAACCGAGGAACCGAATGAGCCAACTGGACATGTGTGTTGAGGAGACGTCTCAAAGATGGAGATTTCCTCGGCAGAGAGGCGCTGTCTTCCTTGGCTGCTTATCCTTTAATGTTCACACAGAGGGTACATTCAGCCTCGTGCTATTTGATATTGCTGGCAGGAAGGTCCGAGTATTGGCCTGGAGAGAATAAAGGCATGTTGTTTAGAAATGCAGAGGCCTAACCCGAAGCATAACTGGTTTGGGGTTTACCACAGAAATTATCTGGACATATCATTTGATTTCCAGGTTTTAAATGTTATTCTAAACAAGATCTGGCTGCACAGCCCTCCTCTGTATGACATACAGAGACTTTATCTGCCACCAAATGCCATTCAGGCTTAATGCTGCAGCAGTGAATTGTATAAATTGGGGCATTCTTTGAGACCCTAGAGCATTATGGCCTCTCAGAGGGGGAGGGATGAGGCCTGCTTCCTTCTCCCTGTTGCTCAGGCAAGATACTTTTAGGCTGTTTCTCTCTATTTGGGTCATTTTGGTTTTCCTTTTTAAGAAACACTTAAGACTAGTTGTAGCAGGCCCACCCTTATCTACAGGCTGGGTGTCCAGGTGCATTTATCACTGGATTTGAGGAGTCATGGGGAAGGTTCACGACCTGGCAAAGCTTCCTCTCCCTGCTGGCAAATACCCACAAGAGAGGCAACGAACTGATTTGCACTTTTGCCAGTAACTGCTATCAAGCAGGATGTGAAAGGGATCCTGAAGGGGAAGCAGCCCTAGGAAAGGCACTGGAAAGGGAGAAACGGGACCCAGGACCCAAAGTCAGACTGCCTGGGCCTGGGTGGTTTCTGCCCTTTAGAAGTGGCAGACTGACCTGCCCTCTTGCCTTCACACATCATTTCATGTATAGAGTTTGCCTCAACCTTGAGTGAAAACAGGACATTTAGAAAACATAAATTTGCCCTAAAGAGTTGTCTCAACTCAGTATCTCCAACTCCCTCATTTTCCTTGAATTCACTTCAGTCAGACTCTCATCCCAGCTGCTCCTTTGGAACTGCCTTTGTCCAGGTCATCATGACCTTTACGTTGCCAAACCCAGTGGACACTCCTGATCCTTAAGTTATTTGACTATGAGGAATATCTGATCTAGTTGCCCTTTCCTCCTTAACACTTTTGTACTTTGAAATTTGGACACACAGAGAAACATCAGAGGGGCATGCACACAGAAGACCTTGTGAGTACACAGCAAGAAGGCAGCCATACACAAGCCAAGGAGAGAGGCCTCAGAAGAAAGCAAATCTGCAACACCTTGATCTTGGACTTCCAGCCTCCAGAATTAGGAGAAAATATATTTCTGTTGTTTAAGTCATCCAGTCTGTGGTATTTTGTAATGGCAGCCCTAACAAACTAATACTCTTGTCAAGATGCTAACCATCAATAAATCAAGTGTTCATCAACTAGTTGTCTCTGAAAATTATACTCGGACAAAAAATAGAAGACAGAGACTTTGGCCTCAAGAAGCTTGCCATGTGTTGCACGTGCAGAGGTACTTGCATTTTAGGGATGATTCTGGTTATTCTGCATTTCCCTCTCTGGCCCCACTCTCCCTGCCATGATACTCTGCTCAGTGCTTGGGGATGCTGATCCAGGGGATTGTATCACCTGGGCTCTCTTGCCCTCTGGTTTCCAACTGGATTTGGCTAATGGAAATTAATACCAGGGGATTGGAGGTGGAAGAGAGAGGTAAGTTAGTTATTGCAACCCCTCTCCTTAAAGGGCCAGGTTGTGTTAATGCCTGGGTTTCTTCCCAGCCAGAGCTTTCTCTAGATTCTGTCATCTCCATTCCCTCTCCTTGTCCCTGTAGGCCTATAGGTGGTCATGGCTTCCCATCACCCCTAATCTCCAGGTGCTCTCTCCTCTGTTGGCTCCCTTAAACACTACCCACACCTCTATAAGGAATCCTAAGTTAATTAAGCTCTTTTTGATTAGACCTCTTTGAATATGCTGTTTGTTTTCCATCAGAACGCTGACTCATACGGAGAGGTGGAGTAGTATGGTGAGAAAAACCATCACTTTGGTGTCAGACAGCCCTGAGTTTGTTTTTTTTCAAATTGAAGTATAGTTGATGTACAATATTATATAAGTTACATGTGTACAATATAGTGATTCACAATATGTAATAGTAATACTCCATTTATAGTTATTATAAAATATTGGTTATATTCCCTGTGTTGTACAATATATCCTTGTAGATTATTTTATACATAACAATATGTAGCTCTTAATCCCCTATCCCTAAATTGCCCCTTCTCCCTCCTCTCTACCCACTCGTAACCACTAGTTTGTTCTCTATATCTGTGAGTCTGTTTCTTTTTTGTTATATTCACTAGTTTATTGTATTTTTTAGATTCCACATGTAAGTGATATCATATAGTATTTATCTTTCTTTGCCTGACATTTCACCTAGCATAAAACCCTCCAAATTCATCCATGTTGTTGCAAATGGCAAAATTTTATTCTTTTTTATGGCTGAGTAGTATTCCATTGTATATATATATATATATATACCACATCTTCTTTAACCATTCATCTGCTGATGGACACTTAGGTTGCTTCCATATCTTGGCAATTGTAAATAATGCTGCTATGAACTTTGGGCAGGTATTCTTTGGAAATAGTGTTTTTGTTTTTTTCTGATATATACGCAGGAGTGGAATTGCTGGGTGGTGTGATTAGACAGCCCTGAATTTGAATACCAGCCCGTCAGTAAACAATTGCACAATTGCATGATTCTGTTGCAAGTTTCTTTATCTCTTGGATCCTCAGTTTCCCCTGAGGATATATAAAGTGGGCACAATAACACTTTTCATATAGGGTTGCTAAGAAGATTAAATAAGATAATATACAGTGCTTGGCAAATAGCAAGTGCTCAACAATGGTATTACAGAAGTAGATGAAGTAGTTGGTTTTATTTTACAGACATTCTTAGAAATACTTAAGCCCAAAGAAATGCCTTCCTCATGAGAAAGTTGCAGGTGCCACAGCAATTTTAAAGAAGAGATCGAGGTCCTGACAGGTCCCCCATGCTGGGCAGAACTGATGGTCCCAAGACATGGGGGACACACACCTTTTACCAGTTATTCAATCCAACACTAAAGTAGGTATTATTTTGAAGGGATTTTGTAATTAAGGTTCCACATCAGTTGACCTTAAGATAGGTAGATTACCTAATCACGTGAGCCCTTTAGAAACAGAGACTTTTCTCTGGCTGGTCCCAGAAGGAGGAAGCAGAGAAACACACTCCAGCTGGCCTGGAGCAAAGAAAAACATCCAGATTGTGAACTGCCTACAGGGGCCACATGGCAAAGAACTGCAGATAGCCTCTGGGAGCTGAGAGAGGTCCCCAGCCAACTGCTAGCAGGAAAACAGAAAAACAAAGACCTCAGTCCTACAACCACAGGAAATGGACTCTGTCCACGAAATGACCTCGGGCCCCAGGTGAGAACTGTGGCCCCAGCTGACACTTTGATTTCATCCCAGTGGATCTTGCCCTACAGAAACTATGAGAAATAAATTTCTGCTGTTTTAAATCACCAAGTTTGTTGTCATTTGTTTCACAGTAAATAATAACAACCACACATCGAGCTTCTGCCCATGATGGGAAACAAAATTGTCTATGTAGCTATTGGCCAAAGGGATAAACAAGTGAGGAGAAACAACACAGAAAAATAGTTTCTGACTTCAAGTGACGTTTTTAGTAGGCTCATTAATTTCAAAAATTGTAATGGAAGACTTTGGAAAATTCCACAGTTCAAGATAGGAAAATGAAGGCTTACCCAAAGGTAAACACCTCAGTTCCTGTCTGCACGCTGTTTCTTTAGGCTACTAAGCTCTCTCTTTCTCAGGGGGCCATAGTGCAAACAACTAAAATCTTAAAGAAACAATCAAGCAAAATAAAGCATATAGGAAACTTTGTTTATGTAGTAGAGGTATGCCAGCAAAGAAAAATGGAATTTAAATAATTACCTTGGTAAAGCAGAGCAGACATTGGCTCTAGGAATCAAATCTACTGTTTAAGGAACTTTTTGCAGTCTGTATTTATAAGTGATTAATAGCTATAAAGGAAGAAGCTTACTTTGGTACATGTTAATCCACTTCATTACCTATGATATATATTTGATTTTTCTTTTTTTCCCATATTTGAAAATGTGTGCTTCAGGTAGATTTTCATGATTTGGATAGATTTTTTAAACTTTCCTTATGAGCATTTAAGGGAATCTAAATTCTTTTCTGAATCCTTATTGTTTCTCTGTTGTTCTCTGGAATAATGTGCAGAACTGAGCTTTGCAACACAGTGCTAAGGTCTTTGTTTTATTATGGGGCTAATTATTACCATAGGTCATTATAAGATAAGAAGCCACAAATACATTAGTAATGGCAAAGATCTAAGCAGCTAATAGAGCATACATACTTGGATGAGGATATATTCTTGCAAAGATATCTTTACATTTCAGTAATTAAGCATGTCATATTAATTGCATGGCCCTTTCATAAAACCTTGCAAAAAAAAACACATCAAGAACTTTTCCTCTTGATATCAGATTAGAACTGATTGCATAATTCCATTACCTGGATAATTAAATACAAATTTAGTAGCTTCAGAACGGTACAATGTTGTGGTTTCATTTTCTAATAGAATTACCCTGCCTTTGGTGTAGAATCCTTGCTAAGCAATGGAGATCTAATTACTTAGTGACATGACATTAACTCCTCAGGGACCTCTCCTCGGAGAAAAGGCTCAGATTAAAAATGATTCAGGGAGCTTCTTTCTCATTTCATTACTGGAATCTAAATCACAGGAATTAGAGATGTGAGAGATCTATTAGGTTTTCTTCTCTCTTATCCAGGGAGCAGGGGAAGAGTGTTCATCAGATATTGTTCTTCTGGGTTTGCTTAGGTCCAATTTAGATAAAAAAAAGAACAATTTCTGGATGTAACATATTGTTGGGATGAGTCCCTCCTCCAGCCCCTGAAAGACACATCATTTCTGTCACTTCACAGATTCTTTAATGATGATCTCAGGACACTTGTTTGCCAAGGTGCAGGGTGATAACATGACTGTGTTCCTGACAGAATAATTACCTCATGTTGAAAATGATTTTAGGCAGAACTAAACAGGAATATCCTCATGTGAAGGATACCTTTCAGTAACTCTGAAAATAACTCTGTGGAAGATTTGAAGGCCTTCATCATTTGGTTTGATAACAGACCTTGAAGCCACTTCTGTAGGTCAGAGTCCAATTATTTTCACAGTAGTTTAAACTTATACCAGCTCTGATTCCCTGAAAGTTTTTAAATCAGGGTGTGCAAAGAAACATCATCCATCACCTCTACCAGTGGGAACAACAGGATAGAGCATGTGTTTTCCATGTTTGCTGTCTGTGTCAGTTTGTGTTTTAGGTCCTGCATCTGTGGCCATCTGGAGGTCATCTCAGTAGTCCTGCTGACCTTGGTTGGGCTTGTCCACTGGGGTGACTTAGCTCTTGTCCTGTATTGGACTAGCCTTGGTTTGTCCCCTGCTGATGGCAGAAGTTTGAGGGTGAGCAAACCCAATGCACGAGCCCATATCCAGACTCTGCTTGCAGCCTATCTTTTCACATTGCACTGAACAAAGAAAGACACACAGTGAGCTCAGTGTCAGGTACAGGGTGCTACCATCAGGCTATCCTGCCCACGGAGGAGGGCAAAGGGACATGACACGGGTATGGATACAGGGAGGAATGAAAAATTGGGGCCATTATGGTTATTTACCACACAGTTCCATCAGCAACTGTGGGACTGCTCTTTTATATAATCTGGAAAAAATCTCTTTATTAAACTGTCTCTTAGATGATTTTCAACCCTGGAGTAGGTTTAGAAATAAGCCATTAAATGAGATGTTGTAGAAGAAAGTATGTAGTGTCTTGCTTATCTTGAGTCCTTTAGTCATTACTGAAATTGTTAATTAGAAAGATAATCTTAGATGCAATTGATATCTTTTCTATCTTTATTAATCAGAAACACTATTCCTTAGGTATAACTGTCTTAGTCTGCTCAGGCTGCTATAACAATATGCCATAGACTGGGTGGCTTAAACAACAGGAATTTATCTGTCATGGTTCTGGAGGCTGGGAAGTCCAAGATCAAGGTGGCAGACAATTGAGTTCCACAGTGAGGGCTCTTTTCTGGCTTTTAGATAGTTACCAGCTCACTGTGTCCTCACATGGGAGGGAGGGAGGGAAGGAAAGAGAGAGAGGAAGAGGGAAGGAGGGAGGCAGGGAGGGAAAGGGGGAGAGAGAGAGAGTTTGTTTCTGGTGTCTCTTCTTATAAGGACACTAATCCCATCATGAGGGACCCCACCCTCATGACCTCATCTAACCCTAATTACCTCCCAAAGGCCCTATTTCCAAATACCTTCACATTGGAGGTTAGGGCTTCAACATAGAATTTGGGGTCCGGGGAGACATAATTCAGTCCACAGCAATAGCTATTACCCAAATAGATTCTTCAATATGTGAGGGAGCTCCATGAGAGCAGTGTCTCTGTTGCTAAAAGTGAGATGTGGATTGTAATGGAAATGGGTGAGTGTTGAACTGGGAGGGTATTGTGAATAATGTAGGAAGGAGAGAGGTTGGGGTGTATCACTTTGAGAACTTATTCCTGTGACCTGGGCTTCAGACTTCACATTATCCACTGCATGATAAGCACCCATCCAGAAGTCAGTCACATTGTCTAAGATTTGGCAAGACAAACACTACACTTCCCTGATGACCCCAGTGAGACCATGCTAGTGGGAGTTATTTTACAATTGCATCAGAAAAATGAAACATAGTTTACACTACAATTGCAAAGATGATTAAGATAATATATTTTCACTTGGAATGATACAGTGAAAGAAGCAGCATTTTTATTTTATAAATTGTGGGTCTTTTTTTTATGTGCAGAAGATACTCTTCAGAAGATAACTTTAGTTTTAAAACAATAATGTTTGATATACTAAATTACAAATTAAAAAACCTAGCTCTTCCATAAGATTTTAGGTTTGACTTAAAATTTTTATTATTCTGTTTATTAGCCTAGCAAATTTAACAATGAATTTTTAAACTGGCCTTTGAATACACTTGTTTAATTTAATTAATAAATTTAAATATCTTAAAATAATTTCAATTACATTTACTAATTAATGTACTTGATTTCCTTTTAAAGTCCTTTGTTTGACAGACCAACCTTCTCAAGTACTCAACTTGTTCTTATAATTCCAATAATTGAAATTTGTATATGGTGATCCTTAAGCTCTCTTAGATAATCCAGTGCTATTTATAACCTTAGTTAGATTTCAACTTAAAATCACAAGTCTAAATCAATTACTGGCTCATACATCTTAATACTGGAATTACAAGGCTGATCAGTTACTCTAACAGGACAGATTCTCTTAAATATTACAAGTAGTATTATATACCAAATATGCAGATTTCTTTCCACTCAAACATATTGAAACTACAAGTTTGAGCCTCTTAACACTTCTACATTTCATTCTGAAAGATTTGAATTATCTCAAGCCATATTAAGGATTGAGGTCGCTTAATGACCAGTTTCCAAGTAGGACCAAGGCTGGATTCTTGTCAGCAATCCTGATAGAATATGCTGCTGCTTCTTCATAGTCATTATATTTAAACCCCCACTGCCAAATGGATGATCCAAGATAGACCTGTGCCCTGAGTTCGAGTTTTGTCTTACCTAATTCTTCTGTATTCCGAGTCTGAACACCTCCACCCAGGAAAATCACTAGATTACATTTGACATATTTTTGACTCTTTATTGTATGTAAATTTCTTTTCTCCCTAATTCTAAAGATCTTTGAACTTCCCAGAAGTGTGCATTCTTTCCATATACTTTTAATCTCTTATGACCATACAACTTTTTCAGATATAAAATAATACCCAATTCGATTGTGGAGATTTCTCACAGCTTTGAGTATTTTGGTCACAACTTTCAAGGTCATTTTAATGACACAGGTGTTTTTCAGAAAGTCAAAGTCTAAATGCTATCAGATTTCTTCATTACAAACCACTGATGGCATCTTCCAAACGGTACGTTTTTCACTGCACAGCAAGATCACAGTATGATTTGAAGTTTTTTGAAGTATTTAAATGTAAATGACAAGTAATGTTTCCATAGCTTACCTTAAACCTTGTGAGTTGACCAAGAAATGCTGATTCCTCATTAGCAAATTTTGAATACATTTAAATATGGAAATCTTTATATGTTTATGTCTTGTCTCCTGAAGTAGATTGTAAGCTCCTTAAGGGATAACACCCAGTCTTACATTTATTAGCTGGAGAATAGTAATTGGCTAGATAATGAAGACTAGTTATTTGATCAGGACCTGGACTCTTACCTCATAGCAAAGAAGGGATATTTTTGTTCTTTAAATCAGATGCTCAGTCCTGTGGCAAGAAAATAAATTCTGGGGACAAAGACACTGCTTAACTTGTAAAATTTATTTAGAATCCTTAAATCCAGGACCAAGTACGTATTCTCAGGGGACATTGCACTCTCTCTAAAAAGTCATTGACTTTTTGTAAAAGACAATCTTTTAAAAATGTAATATAATCATATTCTGGACCATCTGGATGACAAATATAATGGAGTCCTGCCATGTAATTTCAGCACCAAGTCTGTGATTGTAGTATTATTGGAGTCCAGTAGTACTTTCACAGCTTCAGACTAATGAGTGGAGAACACCACAAATTCAATTTGTAAATCACATATTAGGTTTTTACAACTGCATCAGAAAAATGAAGGAGAATATATATTGCAGTTAAAGATCATTATGATAACAATTACTCAAGGAAGTAATGCTTTGACCAATAAGTAATAAGGATCAAATGATGTCAACATATTTGGTTTGAAAAACACTTTCCAGGAATTCAGATAGTTGCATTGGCATGCCCAACTCAACAGAACAAGGGAGGGGCAGACAGCACTATAGTCATGTTGTAAGTGGTAGTTCAATTTCAGGAAAACATTATGTATCTGTCTCATTAATTTAATGTTAATTTCAATTTTATTGGGTTTGCAATTTGTTTGTAATTAGTGCACAGACTTTGGTTTTATAATTGAATAAGAACTGCAATAGGAGTTCATCACTAGTTTTATGTTCATACATGTTTAAGTAATATTATGATAAACATAATTGAAGTCAACATCTGGGCATCAATGGGAATTCATTTTTTTTCTTTTAGATTGATTTTACAGTACTCACACTGAGAAACTTTGGTGCAACATTTATATACTAGTATGATTTCCATTTTCATCCCAGAGAACTTAAGTATTTTAAGGGCAATTTGAGTATAATAATTGATTAAAAAAAGAGTACATATCCATGTGTATGTGAGTGTATACATGTATACATCTTATCAAAAACTACAAAATGCTTTGAAATCCCAGAAGAGAAATTATATTTACATATGTACTATTACAATAAAAATCATTATAACATTGCATCAGGAGATTTGAAAATAAAGCACAGCATGGCTAATCCTGACCCAGGACTGTAAGTCTATGCAGTGAGGTATGTTAATTCCTCTCATGGAGTTGAGTTATATTAACCCATTAGGACACCCTGTTGCTTGTTTGCATTTCTCTCTCTGGGATTTTCATGCCAAATGCAAGCACCAGAATGGAGAGTTCAGTCTGCTCTGCTGGAGGGATGTAAACAGCACTCCCTAGTTCACCTGTTCATTGTCACTGTGACACCGTCTGAGTGATGGGGCCTTGGGAGGTGCCTGAACCTGAGAATCATTTGATTGGGGAGATGTCTGGGGCCTGGTCTTTAAAAACAAACTCCCCAAAAGCGTTTTCAATCTGATTCTCTTTACCTGGGGTTCTTACTCTGGGTAGGACCCTGGGAACTGGGGAAAAAAGAAGAAGGGGAAAAAAACCTCCCCATACAGAGAAGAGCAAATTGAAAGTCACAGAGGGGTGTGCCTCAAGGCAGTGTGTAAATCCACTTCTTTTGTCATAACAAGGACAAATCCTACCTTTGAAGTTTTTCCTTCTTGTTACAAGGAGAATGTCTTTTGTCTAATCCATTTTAGCCCTTAATACCTGACCGGGATCAATCCCATTGGCTAGATTACACAGCATTCACACTGATTTTAAACTGGCCTGGGGTGGGGGTCGGCAGACAGGGGGTGCCAGGTACTGCCTCACTGGTGTGAGAATCTCAAAAACAATCAACATCTCTGTCCAGACCACCTTGATTTTGACAAACAAGCCGTCCTTTTACACTTAAATGCATAATCATAATGACCATTGTTAAACAGATTTTGGTGTGTTCTATAAACGGTATATTTTCAGTGGTCTTTAAAAACATTCTTATTCACTCATTCACAGTGGCATAGGAGACAGTGAGGTTCATCACATAGAACATAATGCCTTCAATTAGAACTCAAGGACCATCTTCTTCCCCAGTCCCCATATCAACTGTGGGTGCCATTTTGAGCAATAGGGGACACTGAGCTTCTCAGTCCCTAGCCTCAATGTCATATCTCTTTC
Source organism: Mesoplodon densirostris (assembly GCF_025265405.1). NCBI lineage: Eukaryota > Metazoa > Chordata > Mammalia > Artiodactyla > Ziphiidae > Mesoplodon > Mesoplodon densirostris. The sequence continues at coordinate 46,132,086 of NC_082664.1, forward strand.
ACAGGGATCTGATTATTGAGTAAGAAAAAGAAAATAAGAAAGAAAGCCTTTTAATAAAATGCAGTCCTATTTTTTTCAATCTCTAAGAAAGCTTTCAGTGCCTTTTCTTACAAGAATTCTCAAACCCAGTGACAAGCAAAGGTGAGGAGCCTTCAGAGTAGACCTCAAAAAGGGCCAATTGCTAATTAGGTATTTTTCTAGGCACGTGGCTATTAACTGGTTCTTAACCAATACACATTGTCTCTCATATCACTTCAGGTTGCCTGAGTGCTGAGAAACTATCCCAGAAAACCAAACAGCAGAGCGGGGAGGAAGGAAGATGGAGCAGGCAGGCTGCCATTACCAGTAGGACTTTCACTTACTCTCTTATCCAGAAGGAGGCCAAAACTTCACAACTACTTCTCACCAACCTGTTGTGTCTTTGAAAAACCTAATCACATCGGAATGACCAGAAAATAACACAGTCAGTGGGGACAGGGAATGCACATTTGATGCTTGCGTCAAAGGCAAGACAGATTGGCTCCTGGTTTCTTCATTTTGGCTGGTTATGTTTGCTCTGACAGTGACCCCGAGCTTCCCAAGGGCAGAAAACATGCTATTCATCTCTCCAGCCACAGGTCACTTCACAAAGCCTTGGGGCTTCATGAAGTCTCAAAAAGAGGTTTATGAGTAACCAAATGAATTGATTTTGAGAGTACACTGTGTGCCCCCCTCCAGAAGAAGGTGAAAATATCATTTGTCACCAATAACCATATCAAGTAACAAATGTGAAACATGCTAGTATTTTTTTTTTCTCTTTAATAGTCAGGAGAGGGAAGTACTGTTTGAGAACTGGAATTGTTTATTGGATGTCACGTTAATTCATTTATTCTTGTGATACTTTTTTCATCTCCATCCTTCACACTGGCAGCTGGAATACACTTTTGCTTGCACAAGGTAGGAAAAACTGACAGACAAAGTAGAGCATCTTGAGTTACATGGATTAGATTTTAAAGTTTCTAATTTATCAATTTAGCTTAATATAAAAATGATTGGGGTTACAGAAACTGACAAGCTGATCCCCAAATTCACATGGAAATGTAAAGTACCCAGAAGAGCCAACACAATCTTGAAAAGGAAGAACGAAGTTAGAAGACTCACACTTCCTGATTCCAAAACTTATCACTAAGCTGCAGTAATCAAGACCACATGGTGCTGGCATGTAGAGAGACATTTAGATGGTGATGGTCAGTTTCATGTGTCAGCTCTGCTGAGCTACAGTCTCCTGTTATTCGATCAAACTCTAATCTAGGTGTTGCTGTGGAGGTATTTTGTAAATGTGACTAAGTCTATAATCAGTTTACTTTAAGGAAGATTATCCCAGATAATCTGGGTGGGTCTGATTCAATCAGTTGAAAGGCCTCAAGAGCAGAGCTGAGGCTTCCCTGAGGAAGAAATTCTGCCTGTGGATAGCAGCTTCAGCCTGTGCCTGAGATGTTCAGCCTACCCTTCCTCACAGCTTGCCCTATGGATTTCAGATTGCCACAGTTGCAGTCAATCCTTTACAATAAATCCCTCTCTCTCTCTCTCTCTCTGTATGTATGTATGTGTAGGTGTGTATATATACAGATGTGTGTATATACATCTATGTATGTATGTGTGTGTGTGCAAATATGTAAATAAAGACATACCTTATTTTACTGGGCTTTGCTTTACTGCACTTCACAGATACTGCATTTTTTACAAACTGAAGCTTTGTGGCAACCCTAGGTTGAGCAAGACTACTGGCACCATTTTTCCAACGGCATTTGCTCATTTTGTGTCACTGTGTCACATTTTGGTAATTCTTGCAATATTTCAAACTTTTTCATTAATTTCATATTTGTTATGGTTGTTAGTGAACTGAACTTGGGTCCACTCACCTGCCCTACAGCAAAGCCAATCTACAGACACTGGATTGTGGTGAAGGAAAGTACAATGTTTATTTCAGGGCACCAAGCAAGGAGAATGGGCAGCTCATACTGAAAAGATCCAAACTCCCTGATGGCTTTCAGGGAAGGGTTTTCAAAGGCAGTGTTTGGGGTGAGGGTTGAAGCTCATGGAGTTTCTTCTGACTGGTTGGGGATGTTTCAGGAATCTTAATCATCAACCTTCTGGTTCAAGCCAGTCTGGGGTTTATGTTTTTGTGGTCGGCATGTACTCACCATCCTCCACCTGGGTGGTGGTCTTAGTTTCTGCAGAACAACTCAAAGATATGCATCAGATTATTATGTATATCACTTGAGGAGAACTAGGACTCTGTTTTATTACTGAACTATTTGCTTTTCCTTTGTTTCTGCATTCCCTCACTTCCCTAATGAGTAATGCCTTGAGTCTGCTCTTTGGAACTCAGGGAAGGCCTAGGAGACTAAAGCCTTTTTCTACAAACAAGAAATGGGGTACAGGGAGGAGCTTTTGTACCTGGGAGAGCCCTGCAGGGTCCTGCTCAGTTTCAAATCCCCCCTTTTCTTTGATACTCCCCAATTCTGAGGGGAACAGGAGTGGGACAAGAAAGGGGATAAAGTTTTGGATAGAGAGGTTAATCATAAACTTGGTGGGGAAACTCAGTTTTAGGGGGACTCCGTTTCATGGTGATTGGTGATTTGTGATCGGTGATCTTTGATGTTACTCTTGTAATTATTTTGGGAGCCACAAACCACAACCATATAAGACATCAAACTTAATTTATAAATGTTGCATGTATTCTGACTGCTCTACCAACTGGCTGCTCCCCATCTCTCCCCCGTCCTCAGGCCTCCCTATTCCCTAAGACACTACAGTATTGAAATTAGGCCAGTTAATAACCTTACAATGGCCTCCAGGTAGGTGTTCCGGTGAAATGAAGAGTCACATGTCTCTCACTTTAAGTCAAAAGCTAGAAATGATTAAACTTAGTGAGGAAGGCATGTTGAAAGTGAAGACAGGCTGAAAGCTAGGCCTCTTGCACCAAACAGCCAAGTTGTGAATGCAAAGGAAAAGGTCTTGAAGAAAATTAAAAATGCTACTCCAGGGGTCGGGGGAAGATATAAATTAGGAGTTTGGGGTTAACAGATACACACTGATATATATAAAACAGATAAACAACAAGGACCTACTGTATAGCACAGGGAACTATATTCAATATCTTGTAATAACCTATAATGGAAAAGAATCCAAAAAAGGGGCCTCCCTGGTGGCGCAAGTGGTTGAGAGTCCGCCTGCCGATGCAGGGGATGCGGGTTCGTGCCCCGGTCTGGGAGGATCCCATATGCCGCGGAGCGGCTGGGCCCGTGAGCCGTGGCCGCTGAGCCTGCGCGTCCGGAGCCTGCGTGTCCGGAGCCTGTGCTCCGCAACGGGGGAGGCCACGGCAGTGAGAGGCCCGCATACCGCAAAAAAAAAAAAAAAAAAAGAATCCAAAAAAGAATATATATATAAAACTGAATCACTTTACTGCACACCTGAGACTAATACGACATTGTAAATTAACTATACTTCAATTAAAAAATGGTTTTAAATAAAGTGCTAATCCAGTGAGCACACAATTGATAAGAAAGTGAAACAGGCTTATTACTGATATGGAGAAAGTTTGAGTGGTCTGCATAGAAGATCAAATCAGCCACAACATTCCCTTAAACCAAAGCCTAATCCAGAGCAAGACCCTAAATCTCTTCAGTTCTATGAAGGCTGAGAGAGGTGAGGAAGCTGTAGAAGAAAAGTTTGAAGCTAGCAGAGGTTGGTTCATGAAGTTTGAGGAAAGAAGCTGTCTCCATAACATAGAAGAGCAAGGTGAAGCAGCAAGTGCTCATGTAGAAGCTGCAGCAAGTTATCCAGAAGATCCAGCTAAGATCATTAATGAAGGTGGCTACATAAACAACAGATTTTCAGTGTAGATAAAACAGCCTTATGCTGGAAGAAGATGCCATCTAGAACTTTCATAGCTAGAGAGGAGAAGTCAATGCCTGGATTCAAAGCTTCAAAGGACAGGCTGACTCTCTTGTTAGGGGCTAATGCAGCTGGCAACTTTAAGTTGAGGCTCTTTAAGTTGAGCTCTCATTTACCATCCTGAAAATCCTAGGGTCCTTAAGAATTATACTATATCTACTCTGCTTGTGCTCTATAAATGGAACAACAAAGCCTAGATGACAGCATATCTGTTTATAACATGGTTTACTGACTATTTTAAGCCCACTGTTGAGATCTACCGCTCAGAAAAAAAGGGTTCCTTTCAAAATATTACTGCTCATTGACAATGCGCCTGGTCTTCCAAGAGCTCTGATGGAGATGTACAAAGAGATTCATGTTTTTTCATGCCTGCTAACACAACATCCATTCTGCAGCCCATGGATCAAAGAGTAATTTCTACTTTCAAGTCTTCTAATTTAAGAAATACATTTCATAAGACTATAACTGCCATATGTAGTGATTCCTCTGATGGGTCTGGGCAAAGTAAATGGAAAACCTTCTGGAAAGGATTTATCATTCTAAATGCCATTAAGAACATTTGTGATTCATGGAAGAGGTCAAAATATTAGTATTAACAGGAGTTTAGAAAAAGTTGATTCCAGCTCTCATGGATGACATTATTCAAAAGAATGAAATTGTACCCTTACCTCATAACCTTTGGAAAAATTATCTCAAAATAGATCAAAGACCTAAATGTAAGGGCTAAAACTATAAAATTCATAGAAAGAAAGAAGCATAGGTGTGCATTTTGTGATCTTGCATTAAGCAATGGATTCTTAGATATGACACCAAGAACACAAGCAACAACAACAAAAATAGATAAATTGGCCTTCATCAAAATTAAAAATTTTGGGGACTTCCCTCGTGGCACAGTGTTTAAGAATCCACCTGCCAATGCAGGGGACATGGGTTCGAACCCTGATCCGGGAAGATCCCACATGCCACAGAACAAATAAGCCCGTGTGCCACAACTACTGAGCATGCATGCCACAACTACTGAAGCCTGTGTGCCTAGAGCCCGTGCTCTGCAACGAGAAGCCACCACAATGAGAAGCCCACGCACCACAGTGAAGAGTAGCCCCCACTCGCCACAACTAGAGAAAGCCCACACACAGCAACAAAGACCCAGTGCAGCCATAAATAAATAGGTAAATAAATAAATAATTTAAAAGTTTGTATTTCAAAGGACATTATGAAGAAAGTGAAAAGATAACCCATAGAATGGGAGGGAAAATTTGCAAATCATATATCTAATAAAGGTCTAGTACCTGGAATATATAAAGAATGATTGCAAATCAACAACAAAGACAAATGGCCCAATTAAAAAATGGGCAAATGATTTGAATAGACATTTCTCCAAAAAAAAGAATTCAAGTGGATATGAAACACATGAAAAGGTACTCAATATTATTAGTCTTTAGGAAAATGCAAGTCAATGAAATACCACTTCATACTACTAGAATGGCTAAAATTAAAAAAACAGACAAAAATAAGTGTTGATAAGGATGTGGAGAAATTGGAACCCTTAGACATTGCTGGTGAAAATGTAACAGCCGCTTTGAAAACAGTTAGCAGTTCTTCAAAGTTTAAACATAAAGTTAGCACACAATCCAGCAATTCCACCCCCAAGCATATACCCAAGAGAAATGAAAACATATGCCCACATAAAAACTTGCACACAAATGTTCATAGTAGTGTTATTCATAATCACCCCAAAGTGGAAGCAACACAAATATTTATCAAATGATGAATGGATAAACAAAATGTGGCATATCTCTATAATAGAGTTTATTCAGCCATAAAAGGGAATGAAATACTGAAACATGCTACAACATGAATGAACCTTGAAATGATTATGCCAAGTGAAGAAGCCAGACACAAAGGTCACATATTATGGGATTCCATTGATATGAACTATCTAGGACAGTTAAATCCATAGGAATAGGAAGGAGATTAGTGCTTTCCAGTGACTGGGTGAGGGGTGGGAGAGAGTATGGAAGTGACAGCTAATGTAGATGGCGATTTCTTTTTGGAGTGAAGAGAATATTCTGGAGTTAGACTATGACGATGGTTGCACAACTCAGAACATACCAAAATCCACTGGATTGTATACTTTAAAGGGCAAGTTTTATGGTATGTGAATTATATCTCAATGAAAGAAAGAATGAGGGATAATTATAAATTCTTTTATACATATATAGAATACATATGACCTTATTATAAGTAAGTCTTCATGCTTACATAATATCGATATGTAAAACACACAGCAGTTCCTATGGAGATATTCTGTGACATTTCCTTGAAACTGGGGTTACAATTATCACCAGGTGTGTTTTTTTTCTAATATAGAGGTGCCTAGATACATAAATGACATGGAGCTAAGAAATTTCTCAGCTTCATTGTGTGATACAGAACTTTTTGGCTCTAGGGCAGTGAAATAATCTGCAAATGAGAGAACTTTGACCTGATAAAAGTATGTTATCGATGATCCAAGATTCTTTCACTAATAATAATAATATTTTGAGTATCTACCATGTGCTGAGCATTTTACATATGCTATGTCATTTAATACTTAAAATAACCCTCTGAGGCTATTATTCATATTCTATTATATCACATTCTACCAATAAGCAAACTGAAGATCAATGAGGTTAGCTAACAGGCTAACTCGTATTGCTTTCTAGTAAAATTCTATAATGGCTGAGCCAAGAATCAAACCTCCGAAGCTCAGACTCTTTTCCCAGTGAAACACTGCCTTCCCAGATATGGCCCATGTAGGAGGGCAATCTCACTCCACCATTTACATTTGGGGAGTAGGCGTAGGTAAAGGGATGGTACCAGAGTCCAGCAGACAAAGGTAGAAAAGTCATCCAGGATCAGCTTCTCTTTGGGACAGAGCAACTCTTCCTTGAAAGGTGTGCTCTTTTCTAACTGCAAATAATGAGCTCTTCTGTATATGCTTTATCCAGAAATGCCATTTCTTAAGGAATTACAGCATGCAGAAAAACATTTTGGAGCTCTCATTTATTCAGTTAGTATGTGCCAGGCTGTGTGCTCAGTCTTGGGAATATGAATATGACATATATGAATAAGATTCCACAAGAAGCCCAATCTGGGGGTGAACAAAGATATGGAAAGAGACAGCTGCAACTCAGTGTTATACATGCCAGGGTAGAGTTTGTTGTGGGAGCAGAGGCATGGACATGCCTAACACTGGTATATGAGGCCAGGAAAGGGCTCAATAAGATGATTTCAGTAGGATCGTAAGGATGAGAAGAAATTTGCTTGCAATCTACCTGTGTGTATAAGAAGAAAAGGTTAGTTCAGAAGAGGGAGGGATGGGAAGGAGAAGAAGGTATTCAAGGCAAAGAGTGATGAAGTCCGTTGTATTTCCATCCCACAACAGCTAAAAACCACTGGGTCTGACATGGCAAGGGATTGTGACAGACACTGTTAGTTGTCTACCCAATAACTCTTCTTGTTTCTTGCTACTGGAATCCCAATTTTGTTTGTGATAACTAATGGCCCGGCTCTTGGAGATGATTTATGGCTAGTTTAAACCAGGCATGACAATCCTCTTCTTCTTAGACAGACATTCATTTCTCCAGCCTCCATTAGAGCTTGGGGTGACCACATGACCCAGTTCTGGCCATAATATGTAGAGGGAAAGGCTTCTCCTTTCCTGATAGAAGAGGCAGAAATGGTTGGTGTTATATGAAGGAAAAAACAAAACCTAAAATGCCAACATGCTAAGAATGAGGGACAGAAAAGAGAGAAAAACTACCCATATAGGACTTCTTGGTATGCAATAAAATAATAAGCCATCGATATTGGGTTTGCTGTAAAGTAGCAATCAAAAGCATTTCCATACGATATAGAGTACTTCCAACTAAAAACAAAGAAGCAAAATTTCTCCCCACCCTTTCTTTAAAATCCACCCATAAACAACTTTCCTTAATATGATGCATGGAATTCATCTCTGATTAACCACCACCAACATAGGCTGAGCTCTGTGTGTGTCCTTCCTAATGTCCATTTCCAGCTCTATTTGCTCTGGGAAGTTACGAGAAGAATATGGCCTTGGCACATTCATGATAATGCTTTGGCAATTTCATGATAATGCAGCAGCCATGGGGGCCATCACATAGTATGAGGCCCTTGGAGCCACTACAGATAGTAAATGGTTATGGTAGCTATGGCCCGTGATCCTGGGGCCATGCACATGTCAGGTTGCCATTACCAGAAAGATTTAGCTTTTGCTCCTGGCAGAGGACCTTGTTTATCTTTGTCACTGGCACTATTGCTTCCATCACTGGGCCAAAAGCTTATTAGCCACTGGAAGTTGGCAGAGGTACACGAACCAGAGCAACCCCCTGTGACACGAAGAAGCAAGATTCTTGCAGACTTAACAGTACATCTCCCCATTGGTCAAATCTGTGACCTTAACTGGCTAGATTTACTTATCTGTGTCAAATTCATCTCCAGCCCCAAAGACAGAAATAAGTTAACATTAGACTTGGATGGATTCTGTCAGTATTTTTTTTTCTTTCATGCCCAAAGTGAGAAAAACCCACAAGAAAAGCAGTCCCAAATGACTTCTGCCCCTGAACTGAAGCCACCTCAATTTTATTCATCCAGAAAGCTCTGAGAAAAGACAGAAATTTCAAGATACAGATATCCTTTTCTGTGAATACCAGAGACTTGATTATGTATGATCTTCAGGAAATTGTAAGCTCATCAAGGGCAGAATCAAGGTCCTTATCTTAGTACCTCCCCATAATTCAGGGCCTTGTCCTATTACTTCAGTTTGTACTGACTCTTTTCCTCTTTTCTTTGCCTGTACTCTATATATCCAACTCGCTTTGAGTTATCTCACCTTCATATGTTTGCTTACTCTGTCTTCTGGTTTGGGATACCCTTTCTTTCATCACCCAGTTCTATCAACCTAAACCTGATTTCCTCACACTGGAAGCTTTAAGTGTTTGTCCTTTGAATTCTCAATAACATTTTGCTGATACCTCTCATAATTTAATTCTCCATTTCCATTTGTCTCCTTGAGTGTAGTAACTATTTTGCGGGTGCTCAGCAAAAGAGCATTTGCCAAATGGGTACATGAATGTATCTTTTGTGGTGGAAAATTGAGAACATGGGGGTGAAAGATAATGTTCTCTTTCCTTAGTGAAGGAGGCCACAGGGGGGCTCATTCTCATGCTTTTTGCATCCTTTTACTGAGTTACTGGCAATATATTATAATAGGTCTGAGGATTCAATAGATCCTGCCCTACTCAAAAGAACTGAAAGAAGCAAGCAAGTTGATCTTGATTATTGCCTCCCACCACCCACATGGTGAGTGCCCCGAACCACTCTCATTGTTACTGAGTGTCGAGAAAAGCTTAGGCCACTCTCCTCCTCCAGTGCATCCCTGGAAATGGATCTCTGACCGTCCCAGCCTCATCTGACCCACCCCTGCTCCCACAACCATCAGCACTCACATTTTGGGAAGCCTTTCTGCCATAGTAAGTCACATGAGCAGATTATTTTACATGAGGGAAAAAATTTTTTCCCACCTAGGGTCAAACTTTTCTTCTATAAGTCATTTCTCACCCCTAGAGACAGAGCAACAAGAATCTCATGGATTCCAGTACAGCCTTCCAGTGGTCGTGGTGACTGACCCAATGTGGTTTTGGAAACTATGCTTACAGCCAACCAACCATTACAGGAGTCCTTCCCTGAATAGTTTCCTCAGCGGGTAAATTCATTTCAAGTATTTCTACACTGCCACCTGGAGTTCATGGGAACGCTGTGTGCTTCTCCTGTTGTCGCCAAGCAGACGGAGCTGTGTGATGGCACATTCTCTGTGCCTGTAATGACAGGCTCTGCTGCAGGGTCAAGAAACAGAAACCTTGTCCTTATTGCTGGACATTAGTCACTCGGGCTATTCTGGCCACGAGGCAGACCTGTCAATGGAACAGTTGAGGTCTTATTGCTCTCTGACATTTCCTGCACATAACCAGCTTGCTTTCTTTAAAAGAAAAGCTTAGAAGTAAAAAAGCTCAGAATGAAATGGAATTGCAAAAATAGAAAAAAGAAAATCCCTTTCAGAATCTCTACTCCCATGAGACTGACCAGGACACACTTTTTACAAGCAAAAATCAGAACAGTGACCAAAGAATACATATTTGTGTGTGTGTGTGTGTGTGTGTGTGTGTGTGTGTGTGTAAAAGATGGAGAAAATACAATGTTGCTCAATTTCCCTCTGACTTCCCAAACAATTCCATATCACTGAAGTTAATACTTTCTCATTTTATATGATGAGGTTTTTTTTTTTTTAACCGGAATAATATGTTTAAACAGAAAGTACATTTTAAATTATTTCACTATTTGAAACCCTGGAGTAAACTTTTTCTCCTGGGCTTGTAACCAGGTGACTGGTTTGAAAATCTAAAAGATCTTTTTTTTCTCTCGCCACTCTTTTTTTTTTTTTGAGTTGGAGTGTTTTTCTTAAATAAATATCTGTTACATTAATGATTAAAATCAATTAAGTTCACCTTGGAAGGTGGTATAAAAGGACACACCAATTTGCTCATTTCACTTAGGTGATGTATTGCCCTCTAGTGGTATGAGATGCTAAATATTGATGTAAAGTGAAGGCAACGAATTTGAAATGACTCAATTCTTTATTGAACAGCTGCTCTGTGCCATGCACAGTTCTAGGCTCTGCGGTTAGAATTATGCTGCAGGCAGCAGCAAAGAAGATAAGTCAGGATTCTAACTTCAAGGACCATACACTTTAATGGAAGAGACAGAAAATTACAGTTTAAACAAGAAAAATCTTACATAGCGATACTCTGCAGAGAATTAAAATAGGGTGATGTGGTTGAAAGATACTGAGTGGATCATTTAGACTTGGGGTAACAAGAATAGTCTCCCTAAGAAGGTGATATATGCCTTTAGATCTGTATGCCAAGACAGTCAGCTACATGAAGATCAGGAGAGAGACAGAGCATTCCAGGCAGAGGAAACAGTTAGTGCAAGAATCTTAAGACAGAAGTGAGCTTGGGGTGTTCAAGGAACAGAACGATGATCAGAGTGGCTGGAGCATGGTAGATGGAGAGAATGGTTTAAGGTGAAGATGGAAAGACAGGTAATGGCCAGAACATGTAGGGCCTTGAAAAGCCAAAGAAAAAGTTGAAGGACAACAAGCAGGGGAATAACACAATTTGGTTCACAGTCTTTAAAAGCTCACTGTGGTTACGATGTGGAGAATCAACTGTAGGTGAGCACAGGAGGAAGCTGTGAGACCGGTTGGGAGGCTGGTATAATGATCCTGTGTCAGAAATGATGGTGGCTTGCTCCAGTATAGCAGGGGTAGAAATGGAGAGAGCTGACATATTTGGATATGTTTTAATGGTAGAATCAACAGGACTTGTTGTCCTGGCTTGGATGTAGGTGGTGAGGGAAAGCAAGGACATAAGAGTGAGATCTTGATTTTTTTAATTGATGAACTGAGTGGAAGGAAATGGTGTATACCAAGATGAGGAAGATGGCCTGAGGATTAGGTCTGGGAAGCAAATCAGGTCATGGCCTTCATGGCTTTGATACAAAATATAGTACAAAGGATTAAAGAATGTGTTGTCATGCAATGAGGCCAGACCAATACATGTAAATGTTAAGATTTCAAGAGGTACAGGAGAGCTACAGAGTTTTCCAAAGGAAATTAGGAAGAACAGCTGCCAGATTGCAGCGTGAGTCATCCTAAGCAGGTAGGGAAAGAGAATTTAGTGCCAGGGAGCTAAGAGCCAAGGGCTTTGAGACCTTCTATGACCAGCATTTGTGGCACTCCTGAAATATACCAGATACTATATGAAGAACTTCACATACCTTACCCCATCAATTCTTTGAACAATCTTGCAAAGTATTGGGTCGGCCAAAAATTTGTTCGGGTTTTCCGGTAAGATGTTACAGATTGATCAGCTGAACATCTCCGGTGTGAAATCGCTAAGGGCTTGAGATGTGGAAGAGGAAGAAACGTGTGAAGCATGGCCCTTATTCTTCTGAATCTGGTCCACTAACTTAAAATAGAGCAAAGCTTTTTATTACTTTTTTTTAAAAGGGGTCTAAAACTAGATATGCCTTGGCTATTGTTTACTGCTCTGGTGAAAATCATGGAGCCAATAGAGGGAGCTAAAGCAGCACAAATGGAGCTTCTGGATACAGAGACTCATTGCAAAGAAATTCCCAAATACTTGGAGAAGGGCTTAAAGTAACTTTATTTCAGGGAATTTGGGATGCAGTGGAAAAGAGGCAAAAGACCAATAAAAACAAAGCTAACAAGATTCTGTGAATAAGTGGTGATTACTCCAATACCTAAATATTTAATTAGAATAAGTATCATGAATGAAAGAAAAACTTCTTGGCTATCATGCTGGTGACTAGGGTACAAAAAATTGTGCCCTTTTCTCTATTTTACTTGGTGATGCTAAATGGGATTCTCTGGGTTTATCAAATCTCTGGATTTACAAAAGCTGAGAAGTGTGATAATTTTAAATAGTTCAAGCTTTCTGGAAACAATAAGAAATAGAACTTTTAACTAAAGAAACAGTGAATGTATGGGTATTAATAGACACTAATTTTTTCATTCACCCACTTTGGCCATGAAAACGTTAGGCAGGACCTATTCATTTACTCTGGAATGAGCTCCATAATTGTAGTAAAGAAAGCAACCTGAAGAAGAATGGGATGTTGAATATCAATGATTGAACCTGACATTGTCTTAATAATACCTTCTTCTCCACCCTAAGAGAGAGAGGTCAAGCAGGGACCATTTGCTTTTACATGGAGCAGAATTCAGTATACTTTTACTATACTGTCTTAGGGATACATTAATTCTTCTATTTATGGTAATAAGTAAGAAGAAATCTGACCATGATAACCACAGCCTTTTTTTTAATGATAACTTTTTATTTATTTGGAATAGTCTTACCATATTTTAAAAAATTAATTCTGGGGTCTTCCCTGGTGGCGCAGTGGTTGAGAGTCCGCCTGCCAATGCAGGGGACACGGGTTCATGCCCCAGTCTGGGAAGATCCCACATGCTGCAGAGCGGCTGGGCCCGTGAGCCATGGCCACTGAGCCTGCACATCCGGAGCCTGTGCTCCGCAATGGGAGAGGCCTCAACTGTAAGAGGCCTGCGTACCGCAAAAAAAAAAAAAAAAAATTAATTCTCACAAATTTTAAGAGAACATTCTTTTTTGTACAAGATGATAGAAAATATGACATTTTGTTGGCTGGTGAATATACCTAAGTATAAGGACTGGTAAAAATTGTAAGCATATCTTAAGCCTGCCCTTGACTAGAATAATAAGCTGAGCATATTTCTAATTCTACCCTAAGATGGAAACAAATGTGCTGATAGAATTATTTGGATATTGGACAAGCTATTCCATACCTGGGTGTATTTTGGAGCTCTGTTTGCCACATTTCACATGAAAAGACTGATTTTTAAGTGAGGAGAAATATAGCAGATGCCACTGCATCCTTATGAGCTTATTGACCCTATAATATTTATAGTGTCCATAAGAGAGACCTATTGAGATTGGAGACTGGCAGAAACAAGGAGGAGTGTTAGCTGTGGGACTTGAGAATTTGATCAGTACCTAATGCAGTTACCCATTGCTCCCTTTCTGAAAGACAATTGTCTGCTACTGATCACTGGTTAAGATGGCATCTCCTATGAAAGGAAACCAAAATAATTCTAATACCAGGAACACCCAAACTGTCTTGGGTAATATTTGAAAGATATTTGGATATTAGTGGGGAAGCACAAAAAAGCTTACTGATTAGATAGAAATGAATTGATAGTGGTCCACAGGATCCACAATGGCAGCAACAGCCCTGGAGCCCAAACTGTCCTCACCATAAGATTTACTTCTGGCAATAAGGATTTGTGAGTATACAGTATATGAATTCAGAAGAACATGACCGTGGCCAAGTTTAGTTTACTGAGCACAGCCCAACTAACTCAGAAGGGTCAAGGAAGGCTCTGACCATCCATTCAGCCTCAAGAAAGACTCGGGTAGAGACAAGTATATGTCCATTCAAAGGACTAAGTAGAAACTGTTTTGGTTGACTCTCCATACCTCCCAACACAAGAAACTTTCATACTACGGTGTATTTTTATATACACTCTTAGGCAATAGCAAAGAGCTTCTATAAACTCTTAGGCTAGAACTTGTTTTGTCTGGCAAGTATTAAAAAGATCTTAATTTAAGGACAATATATACCGGAAAACTATGGGCTTTTTCATCTCAAATATGGGTGACTATTTGTTATATATATATGGATGAGAATGGTGGTAATGATTGAAACACCAAGGGTTTTTGGTTTTGTTTTTGCCTGCATTGGGTCTTTGTTGCTGGCACAGGCTTCAGTAGTTGTGGCACGTGAGCTCAGCCTTTGTGGCTCATGGGCTCTAGAGTGCAGGCTCGGTAGTTGTGGCGCACGGGATAAGTTGCTCCACAGCGTGTGGGATCTTCCCAGACCAGGGCTCGAACCCATGTCCCTGAATTGGCAGGCGGATTCTTAACCACTGTGCTACCAGGGAAGTTCCAACACCAAGGGTTTTAAAGGTGGTAACTGAAGTCCACAAGATGAGTGAACACTGGGAAACCATGAGATATGAAATATTAGAATCAGTCATGACACATCCTTTTGACTCCGTCTAAAACTGCTTTGTCTCCCAGGATTGCTCAAGCAGCCAACAGCAAAAGGCAAATCAACTTTTGTTCGAAGGACAGAGCTCAAAGGGGTGTAGGCCATTACATGCTGGCCGTTTGACTATATTGAACCTTCACCTACAATACCATGTACTTTTAAGTTATATTGCCTGGTATTGACTTTTTTTCTAGTTTAAACTTTGTTCACCCTCAGCATAGTCTATAATCAATGGACTGGAAATATAGACTTCCATCAATTCTGACTCTGGATTGTTATATCAGCAGATAAGAGAACATAATCTATAGAATGAAGGGGACAGAAGTGGCCAAGAAATGCAATACAGAGTAATCTTTTCATTTTCACAACCCTCCCAAAGTAGTAGTATTCCTGGAGATCAGAATGGGCAATTGAAGCAATTGTTATACAAAGTGACACCACAGACATGATGGATCCACTGGCTTTCCAGGCAGGGAGAACAAGGAAACTAACATGCTGGGCTGCAAAAGCAGGTCATTGGCTGAACTCGTTTCTAAGGCATGCGATCAAAAATGAGGCAGTGGGGGGCTTCCCTGGTGGCGCAGTGGTTGAGAGTCCGCCTGCCGATGCAGGGGACATGGGTTCGTGCCCCGGCCCAGGAAGATCCCACATGCTGCGGAGCGGCTGGGCCCGTGGGCCATGGCCGCTGAGCCTGCACGTCCGGAGCCTGTGCTCCGCAACGGGAGAGGCCACAGCAGTGAGAGGCCCGCGTACCGCAAAAAAAAAAAAAAAAAGAGGCAGTGGGAAAAAATGGATTGATTCATACTTACCATTTTACATGCTTTTCTTGGGTAATGAATAGCAAAGTCTTATTAACCTGGAAGGGTTTTTGATACCCTCACGTTAAACCACCATGTGCTGTTGTATCTATTCTGGCTACTATTAATACTATGACTACTACTGATAATAATAATAGCAAACAGATAATACTTATTATATGCCCAGCACTATTCTAAGCACTTTACATATCTCTTTATGTTAAATATGAGATTGATTCTGGCAAGTCACTAATTTTTAAGGAAATCGGTTCCTTTCCTTAGAGGTGGTGGAGCAGATATCTTTAAAAAAACTTTTGAGAGGTAGAGAGGGAAGAAATAATTAAGAGAGGTATAAGTGGAGTCATAGTAAGGCATTAGTCAGGACGTTTGGGTTACACACTACCAAAATTTCAACTCAAAGAAGCTTTGGCCAGATAGAAGATGTACTGACTCCTGTAACTAGAAAGGGACAGGATACAGCTCAGAACAACTCAGATGAGGAAATAAATGCTATCTGTACTCTTTCCTCATATTTTGTCCCTGCTTCTCTGAGTGACAGTGCATTCTCCCCTTCCACAAATGAGTTTCCTCCTTGGGGCCAGAACCAAGGCATCTGACAGCTCCTGAGCTCACATCTTCCTAAGTTTGCCATTCAGGAAGAAAAGGGCCCAGCTTCAAGAATCCTAGAGAAGGACTCTCACTGGCCCAGCTGTCATGTGCCAGCATCCTGATCCAAACTCCATGACCAAGGGAAAGGAGAACTGTGATTGACAGCTCCCACTGGAACCACCTATAGGGCTGTGGGTAGGGGGATGGTGTGCGGGGAGAAAGCAGTTCCCCCAGAGGAGGATGGCCTTCTACGCAGGTACCACATTTGATGTGCATTGCAAAGAACTGAAAGAAAACATAAGACAGGTAAAATCTGTCCCAGCCTCCTCTACGTTCTTTGCTTCTCCCACCCTCAGCAGTCAGAGTCCCAGTGTTTCCCCTGCAGCCCACCCCCACCCAAAGGTCAGAAACACTTTGCTTATCTCTGGTAGCACCTTCTTTCTCACCTTCTTCAATCCCCCTCCTAAAGCTGCATCTTCTCCTAGAAATGTTACTCATGGGGTTTTCATGTTGTGAAATGACATGGAGCTACTCAGAGAAAGTAAGACCCAGCTGTTAATTAGGGACCTTCTGGATACAGTGCCCACAAGGAGACATTTTAATGGGCAATATAGGCAGAGCTTGCAGCATCCCATATTCAGTCAGCCACTCCTACCTGCGCATCTTCTACCAAGAACAAACTAACCACAGGCTCCAATATTTCCTTGCAGGTACGATGAGCTAGCAGTGAAAACTTTGAGGAGTTCTGAGGCATAACTTGCTGGACATCCTGGAAGACAGAGTGGGATCATTGGTTGTCTCCTAAACGTGGAAATTAATACTGTGTATTTGTGTGCGTGCCTCTGTGTGTGTGTGTGTGTGTGTGTGTGTGTGTGTGTGTGAAGACCTTGGGGCATCTATGAGAGCGTTCACCTGGCACAGGACAGATTTTCAGTCCTGCTTTCTCACTTGGGAACCTGTTACACTGTCAGCAGAAAGCGATGCCTTTCAGTAAAATGCAGGTGGAGCTCCTAGGACCTCAACCAAATTCTTCTGGAGACAAGACCGTCAAGTAAGAGCTCAGGCACTCTTCCCGAGCTCTCTGCATAGAGGAGTAAGGTACCCCCTTCCACCAGCAAGAGCAGGAGAAACGCAGGGTGCCCAGGGAGGTCAGAGCAGGCTCCTGGTAGAGAAGGGACCTGCGAGCTGCACAATTCATTGTATTTTGTGTGAATGGCGCCCCTGGAGCATGGAAAGGAATAACTATGGCATAGCCCTGGCAGGAGAAGTCAGAGAGTGGTGACAATGGACACTGCAATAACCAGAAAATTTTAACTGATCCCCAAGCAAGCACATGAGGTCCTGGATCTCTGGGAAGGAATAGAGGAATAGTCGGGATGTGGTGCATTTGGAGACCTAGTGATCTTACTGGAAGCAGAAAGATGGATGGGGTCAATGTCAATTACAATCGGTAGCCATGTGCTTATTTGCTGTCCCCCACAGGCTGGTGTGGTCAGGGGAACTGAAGGTTACATCTCTCTTCTGAGTCCTTAGGAATAGAAATCCTAAGATCAGTGAAGAGGACCAAACTTGGAGGTGACAGAGGAGAAAAAGAGAGCTAAAAATTTCAGTGTGTGAGGTTGACATTATTTACAGCTACAGCTAAGAACAGAGGAAGCATTTTATAACCACACGCAGCCTTCACAAGCAAAACAAATGGAAAAGCAGTAGACAGATCATAAATTTCCCAGTGCAGCCAGTGTTTTTATTATTATTTTAATTTTAATTAGCATCTTCTTTTATTCGGTTTTAGGACTGTCATGAGATGATATACCAAGGTCAAACTTAGTGCCAGTGGGCAGACAGCAGCCCTGTGTCAGCCAAATATTTTGGTGATTAATGTTCTTCTTGGCTCAGAGAAAACAACATCCTCTCTCCAAATTCAGAGGGTTTTTTTTGGCATAAAATTTTGGAAGCTTGGCCTAAAATTCTCCATGGTGACCATCTTCTCTATTCTCGCCTAGTCATAAGATTCATATTTATAAAACCGAGGAGAAATTGTAGAGGTCATCAACTCCAACCCTTATATACTTCCTCCCTCCCTTCCTTCCTTTCTTCCTTCCTTCTTTTTCTTTCTGAGAATTCATTAATACATTTAATTTTAGATTGCATTTTATCTGACTATAAAACATACATTAAGATTTTAAAAACCCTGGAAACAGAAAATTTAAAGTAAAAGCCTCAAAATCTTCTACCCAGGGATTAACACTGTAAACTTTTTTTGGTAATCGTTATAAGACTTTATTTCACTACCTCCTTTTGCTCTTTTTCTAAATCTCAGGCCTTTTCCTTGGGACAGTGGCCCCTAAACTTTTGATTAGACAGAGGCAGCTAACCGCTAGGGGGAGCCATGAAGAACCATCCTGGGATCTTGGGAACTTGAAGACCTGTCAGAATACACCACCCTCACCTCATTTTCAAATTAGCTAAAAGCCAGTGGCTCTGTTAGGTCTCCTCCAATGTAGGTGATAATTACTTCAAAATTCACTGTGCTCCCTTTCAAATGTGAAGACCAGGAAATATACAGAAAATGTCATGTGATAGGATGCCAGAAAAACGTCCAATTTTCTCTTTTGAAGTCATGGCTCTTCAAAGTGTAAAAACGAAGTGCCAAAAAGGAACATTTCTTAGGTTAGATAAAAATGGGTAACAATTTTATATCAATAAAGATACAGCAAATTCTGTCTTCTATAAAATGAATAAGTTGGTAGGTAAATACAGTTTAAGATGTGTCTACTGATATTAGTAATGTCCAGTTTAGTTAAAATATGTAAAAATGTCTTTCAGGAAAGGATTTTTATGACTGTCAGTGACCTTTAAGATGTCATATGTACTTTGGATGTCCAATAGAGATTAACTCTGTATGTGGAAGTGATGGTAGATTTCATATTTAAATGAAACAGTGATCAAAAATAAATAAACCTATGGGAATGGAGGTAAATGCTCTCAAAGTCCAAACCAATGCCATGTAAATATCCTATTATCTACTTTTAATTTTAGATTGTAGGCCATTTATTGAAAATGTATATGAGTTAGTAACAGAAAGTATTCTGAACCCATCATACACAGTCTTTCCCTAATCCGTTATCCATGTGCGAAGCTGACATCTGGGCTGCTGTTTTTATCAAGGGTGATGATAGCTTTGTGCTGACCCAGGTGACCCTTCCATCAGAAGTACAAGGTGAGACACTGGATGGTTCGCTGATGTAATGTGCTACCCCAGAGAGCCTCACTTGTCTTCTGCCTTCTTCTCAGGCTGGGTTAGCTCCTTGTTTCTCAAGGTGTTAACTGTGGACCAGCAGCATCAACATCAGCATCATCAGAAAAACTTGTAAGAAATGTAGAATCGCAAGTCTTGCTCCAGACCTACTGAATCACAATCTGCATGTGCCCGTGCCCACACACACACACACACACACACACACACACACACACACACACACACACACACTCTTCAGGTTTAAAATTAAAGAGCATACCAGACACTGGTCCAAATCATACGGTCATAGGATTTAATACTAAATGCAATACTGAAAATCCTCCAGTCTGAACCCCTCAAACGGCAGAGATTGTTAAGTGTTCCCCACTATATATTCTCCCCTTCTTTGTTTTAGTCGTAGAACTCCCCAAGATTGAACTGAGCACATGACCACCCCAAAATAGAGTGCATTTCCCATGCTCCTTTGCAGCTAGGAAAGACCATGAGACTAAGTCTGAATCAATAAGATGTCAGCAGAAGAGATGCATGCAACTTCTAGTCAGTTCTGTAGTAAAGTAGCTGCTTGTTCTCAAGCTTCTTTTATCCCACTGGACGGGAGGCAGCAACAACTGCAGTAGATACCTTGGGCGCAAGAGACGGAAGTCACATATTGAGAACATAGAGCTGACTAGCCGTCCTGGGTCAGTCATGGTTTTGTGTAGTCGACCTGCCCAGCTATTTCAGAGTGCCCGTTCAGCTTTGGATGTGGAAGAGAAACCAAACTTTGTCTTTTCTAACCCATTGAAGCCACCATGATTTTGAGTCTCTTTTTTTTATGGCCGCTTTAGCTTCTGTGACCTGATTAATAACTTCATAAATTAGGAACTGAGGCCCAGAAAAATTATTATTTACAGTGAAAATACCACCTATAAATGTAAAAATAAATCTGTGGAAATGATTTTTAAAATTTAAAAAAACCTATACTCAATTTTATAATGAAAACATTTTTTAAAGATTCCAGACCAAGAGTGGTAGAACACTTTGGCTTTCCTGACTAAACTATTTGGCTTTGTGGTTTCATCTTAATTACCCTTGAAGGAGAAATCCATGCTTGTTTATCACACAGTGGCTCCTTGGACGAATGAATAAATGAGTGAAAGGATAAAGCAAACTCTGTTTTTACTAAACCAACAGGTATTTTATATTCGCTTGGCCCTTGCCTATTTTAAAGAATGTAACCTTAAGGTACATCTTAGTTTGACTTCTTGGTCAATTTACCACAAGGAAATGCAGTGGCAGCCAATAAAGTTTTCCAATAGGCATACCTCTTATAGTTTTAAGAGTTTTTAATTATAGCTGATTTGTGGGAGGCAGCTGTAGAGCTCTGTGTTTGCAGTAGGTTAGGACTATAGCTCAGCACTACTTTTTCCTGTTTGTTTTACGGCTGTGCCTTAATAGTCACTAAACTAAAGTCATAAAGACAATTGAAGGTGTCAGGGCATGATATTATCTACACGAGCATGGCTTATTGGTGCCAGAGTTCAGTCATTTTTGAATTCAAGGTAGTCTTTGGCTAGTACCAACTTCTAAACAGGTTTTTCTAGAATCATATTTCGACTAACATAAATGAAATTGTCTCCTGCTATACAAAGATAAAGACTCACGCCCAGTGGCCCAGTCATATTTATTAAGTTAATTTAAATATTAATTGTTAATTAATTAATCAAACCATTAGGTTATAAAAATACAAAATTTGACTATATGAGCCAGTTACGGAAACAAGAAAATAACAAAGCACCAGTCACCCCAGATTGTCTTCAATCACAGGTAACCCATTGTAGGGTTGTCCCCTGAGGCAAAGTCTGAAAGAATTGCATGCATAGGGATGTGAACAATATGTAGTCTTGTTTTAACTTTCTGTTTGTTAAAAATTGTCCATCACTGACACAATGGACAAGGTATCATCTACCTTAGGGTGTGTTTATAATATATATATTTTTTTGCGGTACGCAGGCCTCTCACTGTTGTGGCCTCTCCCGTTGCGGAGCACAGGCTCCGGACGCACAGGCTCAGCAGCCGTGGCTCACGGGCCTAGCCTCTCCGCGGCATGTGGGATCTTCCCGGACCGGGGCATGAACCCGCGTCCCCTGCATCGGCAGGTGGACTCTCAACCACTACGCCACCAGGGAAGCCCAACGGTGTGTTTATAATATTGACAAGAAATCAATAAATTCAACATAAAGTTGTCTAAAACTGTTAAAAATGAAAAAAACTTAATGTAAGCAAAATTATTTGAAATGTTTTAAGTTCATGATAAAAATTCTATAAACAATTCACATCTCTAGTTTGTTTTAGTTTTTGTTGCATTAATAAATCATATTCCCAAATCCATCCAAGTCTCTTTCTGCTTACACTGGCCTTCTCAATCTTGGTTGCATATTACAATCACTTAGAGAGCTTAAAAAAATCCCGAAGCCCAGGCCAAAACCAAGAAATGATATCAGTCTCTCTTGGGGTGGGACCTCAGTATTTTCGCCATTTAGATGTAGGGAGAGGTTTGGCTGGGTCAACAGGTGTAATCTATTAACCAACTAGACAGATGTTCATTCAAGATAAAGGGACACCAGATGTTCACCGGGCATTCCATTCCAAGAGACATTATTTTCCATCTGAAACACATTTGCCTTCATCAGTTATTTCATGTCTCTTTCACCAAAGTCACCAAGAGGATTTAGTGCTTTCAAAATAGAGGGACCTTCTATTTTGAGGGCTCTTCTGAAAAGTTACACCTGAGAGAAATGAATAGTTCCTTGTCCTCTGCATAGAACTCCCATTTAGCCCATTGAACTACACAAAGGTTTTTAAATAACCAGGTGATGTCTTGGGCAGGTGCCTTGTAGTCAGCATTAGTCTTCCCAAATGACCAGCCTGATCCAGCCAGTTCTCCCGTTTCCCCTCTGGCTCAGAGGCTTCATTCCTAATCTGTCAGCACAGGAAATTGCTGGCAGGTATCTTCTTTCATGCACGAGGCAGGGAAAACAAAGAGGTCATACTGCTCAGTGCTTTGACTGTGTTCAGCTGAGACCGGAAAAATTTCCCCAGAACAAAGCCGTTCCATTTCTGATGAAGCAGGCCACCACACATAAAGGACCAAAGACAGCATCCAATTCTCAGAATGCTTCTGGGCAAAAATGAAAACGAGCAACGTTTTAAATAAAATTAGTAAAAAGCACATGTGACATAGCCACTAAATATAAAATCATTCAAATTTCTGTTCACAGACTTCATTTAGTTTTCTCAATCATTTGGCAACCTACATTTCAAAACATAGTTCTTCTGGACATCCCTGTTCTAAATCAGTTGTTTAAAACTGAACATTTAAAGTTGGATGTTTATAGAAAAAAAACTTATGGTTACCAAAGTGGAAGGGGGGTGGGGGAGGGATAAATTAGGAGTCTGGGATTAGCAGATGCAAACTACTATATATAAAATAGATAAACAACAAGGTCCTACTGCATAGCACAGGGAACTATATTCAGTATCCTGTAATAAACCATAATGGAAAAGAATATAAAAAAGAGTATATATATATATTGAAATATATAGTGAATCACTTCACTGTACACCAGAAACTAACACAACATTGTAAATCAACTATACTTCAATAAAAAATTTTTTTCTAAGTTGGATGTTTAGAATCATTAAATTAGCATGAACTGAAGTGTAGTGAAGAGTAAAGAAAGATAATTTGGCTAATCAAGGTCCCCTTGAATTCAATAGATCTTTGTTGACAACCTAATATGTACAAAGCAGGTACGTGGAATGAAATGGGTTCTCCTCCAGCTGCAGCATTTCCCAGTCGTGCTCAGAGGGCTAATCTCCAGCTGACGATGAGCCTCTTAGTTTCATGGTTTCGTTTTCTTGGCTTATCCAATAACTTCACTTATCTGAAACCAATATTGATATAGACATTATTCAGAGACTCCAAGGAATATCTGTTCTTTTAACGAGTCTGTATATCGCTCAAATGGTTATGTGTGGAATCCTTCCAGACTTTTCCTCAGGGGGCAATCCAATTTTTTTTTTCATCTCTCTGGCTTGCTTTATTTAAAGAAGTTAACTTTGCCATGATTCTTGGTTCTTATTTTTTTTTCTCCAGCTTCAAATATACAAAGACTCCCTGGCATTACAGCTATTTCAAAGAAGACAGATTTTAAATTTGTGAAATTTCCAAAGGAATATAATTTTCAAATATTTACTTTAAATATACAGCTAGTTTTCTATCATACACTTCTTACCCCAGTCTTCATGCAAAATATATCTGAGCAAAATAAAACCTTTCTTCATGTCTTTCATTTCAGAGAAGAGCTTTTAGTACAGTCCAGGGGAGTTTATTGCATATTGTGGGAGATCCTAAGTTTAAAATACAATTCCTTTGTAACTAGGCATTTATAATTTTATTGGAAATATATAAAATATAATGTAAAATATAGAGCACTATATATATATACATATATATGTGTATATATATGTGTGTGTGTGTGTGTGTATATATATATATATATATATATATATATATATATGTTTAAAGGGTTGAGATAGCAACAAAAAGTAGTTTTAACAGGCTTTCTAGAAGAGAGAGCCAGAGAGAGAATGGGGAAGAGGAAAATATAGAAAACTTATACTGAGTTTGGGATGGGTGTCCTCACACATGGAAGAACTCACTGCAGAAGTCTTATCTAACTCATCTGCTTTGCAAGGGAAGGTGCTTGATAATAATGATAAAGTTAATAATAACAGTAATAGCTAATATCTATTGAGTGTCTGTGCTCTACAGATTCTGATATACAACAATTATTCACTCACTGTTCACATAAATGTTCACATAAAAAATTTTTATTAAGCATTTACCATGGTGCTAGGGAAGGAAGAAGGAGGGTAAGAGAGAGCTATGCAAACAAACAAACAAACAAACAAACTATAATAGAGGAAGGCACTGGGTGTGGCCATCCATTTCCTCTTAACTGGCAACACATTCTTGCATTTTTAGGCAAAAATAGAACACAGTGGTGGGACTTTTCATTGATAACTGAGAACTTGAAATATGGTGGGATGGAGCCTTCATCCCTGTGGTATTAACTTTGCTCAAAAGATGGCAGCAAAGTTCAGCTAATTCTTCAGAAGCCACTTAAATGCTAGGGGAGGAGGGAATGGCAATTCACATCCTTTAAAGGTTAATGGGTTAAAAAAAAAAAGGTTAAGGGGTAAGTTGAAGAAAGACTGTCTTGGTGGTTTTACAAATGGACTTTATTTTCTGATCATTTATCACAATATTTATTAACTATTAAAAATATCACAAGTTTAATGTAAGCCAAGTCACAATATTCAAATTACATTTATTCATTCATTTGTTAATTTACAAATGTGAAGAGCCATTAGTTCCCCAAACGTTTGAGTATCTGCTGGGAGCTAGCACTGTGCTGAGGGCTGATGATACTTGACAGAAAAACAGACACAATCCCAGTTCTCATTGGACATAGGGCCCAGTGCAGGACAGACATTAAAAAGGTAAGCACTGAAATGAATTTATAGTTACCCATAGAATGTCAGCCAATTTAGAGCAGGGAGTTTTGTCTGTTTAGTTCCCCAATGGATCTCAAGAGCCTAGAACTGTGCTTGGCACAAAGCAGGTGCCCAGGAAAGGGTGGTTGACAGAATGAAGGAGTATGATTACAAGTCTGAACTCTGTGTATCCAGGGCGTCACTCTCTGTGCGCGTTGAACAAAGGAACAGAGCCTGGGGTTGAGGAAATGATGCTTGGGCAAGGCCTGGAGGATGAGCAGGAGGACACAAGGTGGTTGTGTGTATGTATGTGCACTGAGAGTGGGACAGAGAAGACCCTGGGTGAAGGCCCTGTGACCGTAGCTGGGGAGGAGGGGGCCAAGGCAGTCAGCTTGGCAGCAGCATAGCGAGGGAAGGGTGGTGCAGGGAAGCACCGTAGAAGCAAGATGAGTGAGGTGCAGAGCCTTTGGTGTAAAGAGGAGTAAGAGAGGAACAAGAGTGGATTTGCGGAGAAGTGCAGGCTATTTACTGCAAGTCCAAATGAGAGACGATGGTAACTTAGGTCCGGGAGATACAGGTGGAGTGGGAGGAAGTTGTCACTGTCACCAGATACTCAACCAGCAAAACCAACAGACTTGGTCATGCATAGGCTCCAGAGGGGAAGGGAGAGAGGAGTTCCCGGGACTTTGCAATGGGATGTGTGGTAGATAGGAAATCAATCCTGCAGGAAAACCAGTGTGGGGGAAGAGGGAAGATCCTGAGTTCTGTCTGGGGTGTGTTGAGAATTTGAGAAATCCTAGTAGACACAGTAAATCCCTAGTTGGATTTAAGGGTCGAAGCTCAGAAAGGACTGGGGTAAAAATGGTTTGGGAGTTAATGGCATGTAGGTGACATCTGAAGGAGAGGACAAGGTTGAACCCAGTTCGGTAGTGAGTATAGCAGAGGAAAGACGGGCCTAAGACTCACCTGCAGGAGCTCCCATGTTTAGCGGCCAGGTGGAGAATGATGGGCCTGCAAACAAGGCAGAAGGAGTGGCCCGGGAAGAAAGGAGGAAACCCAGAGAAGACGGTGTGAGCACAGGGGAGAGAGCTCTCCAGGAGCGGGAAGACCTTTCCCCGAGTCCTGAGAAAGGCAGGCCAGCGTCTCCAACCTCCACCACTGCTCTTCCCTTCAGTAGGTTCATTCATTCATTCATCCATGCAACAGGGGCCCCTACCAGGCCCAACATAAATGTCCTTGGCTCCAGGTAGAACCAGGCCCTGGGAAGCTAAAAAATTTAGAGCCATAGGTAAAGGCATAGGTAAAGGCAAACAGGAGTAAGTAATAATGGCGTGGACAGCAGCTCCTGTTAATTAGTGAAAGAAATTAATGGGGGAATTTATTTACAGTTTCAGAAGGAAAGCCCACTGGACTACGGGTCAGGAATCCTGAGTTCCAATTCGAGTTCCCCCACTGGCTGCCATACCAGCTTGGGGATCTCTCCCTAGGCTTGATTTCAGTGTTATCATCATTAAATTTCAGGGCAGAGGATTGTTGGGGAGTGAGCAGCTAGGTGGGGAAAGAGAGGAGAGAAAGGGAAAAATAATACTCACTCTGCGTACTTCATGGGGTTCTTAGAGAAGATCTTATGAAATCAAGTGTCTAAATGTGCTTTTGAAAGCATAGAGCATCAGATATGTTTCTATATGGCTGAAGGAATTTTTTTATTAGTCTTATAAAAATAGAAATATATAATTTCTAAATCTGGAGTGTTGCCAGCTATTTATTGCTAAAAAGCTGTGTGACTGCCTTTTATCCCTTTCTAGCCTGCTGTGAGCACCATATCCTTTTCCAACTAAAAATAAAACACAAAACAGAAAAAGAAAAAACATCTAAAATCGATCACTGATGCAAGGAAAAAGATAAAGAATTTTAACAAAATAGATTCAGGACCACCCAAGTTAATGGATTTCAGGCCAAACAGTGAAAACAAAAGGATTACCACTAAATCCTCAAATCTATTTTAAAAGCTGAGGAGAAGTGAGAGGCCTCATCCAACATTACCTAGAAAACCCTACCTATCTGTGAGGGCTATTTTGACCTTGCTTTCCGAGGGCCACCTGGTGCCTGGCCTTTTAATCTGCCCTCTTCTGAGTGATGGCTGTGGTGCCAGTCCTGACGAGGCAAAGCCCTTTCTTATTTATAGCAAATTATCTCTAGAGCAGCACCACATTAGCTGATATAATCACTGTCCTGGAATAAGAAGCAGGTTCCAGCACCTTCTGTCATACACCCTTGTGTTTGAACTGCTCTGAAAGGACTCAAGCTTTCCTTTTCTAAATATAATCTTGACTTGAGAGGTTAGATATGTCATTCATTTCCTTAAACCCTGCTTTAAAAATACCTCGAGTTTAGAGGCTGATGTACCACATTACAAATAAGCCTTTGGCTTCAGGGCTTTTAGATTGAGAGGTCCCTGCTCAGGCCCATACCTTGTTTTATTTGAGTAATTTGGCGTTCTTTTTCTTAAAGGGTCAGTTCCCCCAGACCTGCTTTGCCCCTGCTCTGAACCAGCAAGAAGATCCCTAGACTTGCGAACTACCCAGACGGTAATCGGGTTGGAGATAATGGCTTCAATCCACTTTCCACAGCCCATTTCACTCCAGATTTTTAAGGTATATTTATGTAACCGGGATTCTCCAGCTCTCCAGGATTCTGGGATCATTCTTTCTTTTAATTAAGAAACATGAATTGAGCCCGCCTTTCATATAAATGTAGGGAATCCAGCATGCTTTCCCCATTTCTGAGGTTTCTTGGGAGCTGGGCAGAGGGGGGTGACCTCCTGTGACTTCTCAGGCCGAATGCCTCCTCCTGGCCACCTCAGCTTTTGTGGCTACTGTCCCCTCCTCTCCACACTTCTCCTGCCTGAGCTTGGCCCCCTCCTCCTTCATTCCCCAGAGCATCTGCTTAAGGTGACAGATTTCCACTGAAAGGCTGAGGGGACTGAGTGCAATCCTAGAGCAGCAGGAAAAAATTCAAAATCAAGTACTGGGCCTGATTTTTGTTCAAGATTTTTCTCTCTGTGGAAGGATCTGCCTCTGCAGCCTTGGGGCCAGCTCTCTCATGGAAACTTCTCTCTTCTCCTCACTTTCTCCATATCCCTCAGGGACCACACACTTCCTCCCTCTAAAGAAGCTTCCAGAAAACTCTTTTACTTTATTACTGAGACCAATTTCTCTCTCTTCATTTTAATCATCTCCTCTCTGTTCAGGTCCAGAAAGAGCCATTCACTAATGAACCTCACCATGACCGTTTAAGGAGGAAGGAGTATTGATCATTTCCCTCCTGCCCAGTTTAAATATAAAAACTTCCTTTTTGTTCTATTTGAGGTTGAATTATTATTATTATTTATTTATTTATTTAT
This sequence comes from Mesoplodon densirostris, assembly GCF_025265405.1. NCBI lineage: Eukaryota > Metazoa > Chordata > Mammalia > Artiodactyla > Ziphiidae > Mesoplodon > Mesoplodon densirostris. The sequence continues at coordinate 46,160,368 of NC_082664.1, forward strand.
TTATTTATTTATTTATTTTGTGGTACGCGGGCCTCTCACTGTTGTGGGCTCTCCTGTTGCAGAGCACAGGCTCTGACACACAGGCTCAGCGGCCATGGCTCACGGGCCCAGCCGCTCCGTGGCATGTGGGATCTTCCCGGACCGGGGCACGAACTTATGTCCCCTGCATCGGCAGGTGGACTCTCAACCACTGCGCCACCAGGGAAGCCCGAGGTTGAATTATTAATAGGAATCCAGTATTTGAGATTATGCAGCATAGTTGATGCCTTTTTGGGTTTGTGTTTATAGCTCTTAGGTAGCAAACTGGTCCTTCCCATTCTGGATTGCTCAGTAATTCTGGACAGAATGGTCTTTTCACTTTGTTCTCCCCGCGTCTGCCCACTCAGTCCTCTCCTGCCCACTCGACCACTGTGATAGTGAATTCGGAATGTCTCAGTTCAATGCTGAGGCAAGTTGCTGGTAATTCAAAACCCATCTGGACTTTGGGCATGCTGTAAAACAAGCAACACTGACGTTTCATGGAAACTCATTTTTTGGTCTTTGAGAACACTGGCTTCTAACCAGCATTATCAATGACTATTGGTTACTTGCCTTCCTAGGCCTTGAGAAGTACATCAGTGTCAAAGTATAATTTTCATAAGGTTACAAACATAACTGTTGTACAAAAGTAAAGTAAGAACACACTAATGGTCTGCTTATCTCTTCATGAAAGACCAAAACTGGTTCTAAGGAATACAGGAGAAACATCATCCGTAGTCACTTAAAAAAACATACTTGAATAAATGACTAAATTACACACAAAAGTGGTTAATATCATACAGGGCAATAAAACTTAGACTTTTGGGTTGTAATCTTTTTTCAGGCACAAACAATTTCTCTGTGGACAAAATTCATTTGTATTGCCACTAGACAAGAATCATTTGCATTGCTTAAATTTACTACAGGTTAACATATACAAATCAGTAGTAAATAAAGTCAAACAAAGGTATATATCATACCCTAGAAAATTAGGTAATCCTTATGTGGCCCATTGGACATTGCTCCAGTGTGATGTAGAAAGGATATGCAGTAACCTTTTTCTCTATTTCCAAGTTCTGGATATGTTTTTTTCCCTAAATATAAGAAAACAATTGTATTTTCCTCAACTTCTCTAAGCTATACCAATCATTTAAAAGTTCTTTGCTTAACAATGGCTTCTATGATAGTTATTTTAGAAAACAATATAGTTAATATATTTCTGAGTTTTAAGCCTTCCCTATCCTCTCCCCCTGCAGTGTTCTCTTACTTATTTAGAATAATCTATGAATGGGTTAGTGTGTTTACCTTAACCTCTAGAACAAGATATTTATACACATGCAGAAAAATGAATAGTATCGACTATGGTTTCTGTAACATGACACCTAGTGTGACCAGACACTGGGCTAAAGGTACCACGATTATGCTTTCATCAAATATAAAGACATAGTAATTTATTTCCTCTCCATTGACTTTAACATACTAAAGTAAAGTTATAGAACCTTAAGAAGAGATGAAATGATAGATTCTTCTGGGTGATAGGCATGATTTTAAATATATTAAAGGGAGGAAAGTGTAAAATGTATTGATATTCTGACTGCTTCTCTTCCTATGGTCATCATCACCATAGAACAAATGTACAGTTTTGAGAGAGCCGATGACTGCTATAGCTGAGCATGTGAGCTGTGCTTACTTCAGTGACTGGCTGACTGTTTCCCAGCAGACGTCCGGAGGATACTGCCGTATGATAAGCAAGGGATGTTTCCAGCAGTTCCTGCTTATTAGTACGAGAGGAAGGAGACTATTCAGAGATAAGCAAACATAGGCAAGAGTTAGCTGTGCTTTGGAAATATGACGTTAACAAATAGCCTAAGTGTCCATCTGCAGCATCCCAGCCTCTGTGCCTGAGCTTCAAATTCCAGCTCTAATCCTACAGAATTCCCACCGCTCCCCTTTGGCTGAGCTATTGCGGAAATTCTTTTTGCAGCTGTTGGGGAGACTGGTCGCCATCAGAGGAGAGTAGCAATGACGGCATGAGCTACTGCACATCCAAAACATAATATCCTCAACCGTGAAGGAGAAATGGGATGAGAAAAGTTTGAAATCTACTGATAATCTCTACACTTAAATATTGATTAGACTGTGGTAAACACCATGTTGCAAGAGGACCATGGATTAGACCAAAAATCAGCAGTATTTATAAGGTTAAATTTCCTCTCCCTTTATTTCCCTTGTTGAAGAACAATATAGGACAAAAGGCCAAAGGATGACTGAGGGGGGAGGTGGCAATAAATATCTCTGAGTTTTACAAAATTGCATAATGTGTCTATTTGTATAATTTGGAATGCACTGGCGTCACACAGGAAACACTGCTTTTTTGGTATTTTTGTTATTGTGGTAAAATATACGTAAGATAAAATTTACCATTTAAACCATTTTTAAGAGTATAATTTGGTGGCATTAGGTACTTTCACTACAATATGCAGTCGTTACCACCATCCTTTTTCAGAATTTTTCATCATCCCGAGCAGAAACTCTGATCCAATGAACAATGACTCCTCGCCCCCTCTTCCCCCTGCCCCTGGCAACAATTTGCTTTCTGCCTCTAGGAATTTGACTACTCTAGGTGCCTCATATAAGTGGAATCACAATATTTGTCCTTTTGTGTCAGGCTTATTTCATTTGGCATAATGTTTTCAAAGTTCAACAGTGCTTTGCTTTTAAACAAAGTTACTTTCAATACTTTATTGATGAGTCTCTTATAGAGACAATAACTTAGTATGTAGTATCTTGTGATATGATTTAATATATCTCAAACTCAAAAGCCTCAGTTTTGCATTACAAAAGAGCTAGCAGTTGGGCTCTGATTACTTTTTTTTTTTTAAAGCCAGGTATTGGCTCTGTAAAATATGAACAGGGAGAAAAGAACAGTAAGAATCTTCACCAAGTGATCAATTTTGGTTGCAAGCATGACTTGCAATTCAGTAATAAAATGAAATCTTCCCCTTGTACCTAGATTGAAAAAAACCAACAACAATATGTTCTCTGCACTGCTCCTTCCTGTGAGTCAGGGAGAGATGGGACCATGACTGATGTCACTTGTTAGTTGATAATGAAATGCAGTTCGTGTCCAGCAGGCCCAGCAGAAATACTCCCAGGCACAAGAGAAATATACCCAGATGGTATTCTCCATTTTTCAAACTAAAAAAGCCAGTTGCCTCTCCATTTTGTGTCCAGGATGCTACCTTTTCTAGATAGAGGCTCAAGCATTGATTTTCATGCCCAATGAACCAGTGCACCTATTAACTAGCCAATCCAAGCTTCTTTCATGCCTTAAATACTGAATTGGGGAGTGGGAGGGTATGAACTGAGAGAACAATATAATGTGAAAATAAGATCAAATATAATCACGTAGAAACCCCCAACCTAGTTCATCCCACCTGTACTCCTATTGTAATCAGTAGCTTTCAGGTGTACCTCAAAACAGCCGTAACAAAAAAGTAGATTCTTCTTCAGGATAAGCTTCTCATGAGCAGTTCCAGTTGTATCCAAATTCATGCCATCAAATGAAAGCCTCAAATTATGTGAAGCTTAAAACACAAACACACGCAAATACACATGCAAGACAAAAATGAGATACAGTGAAGGGAATAAATTAGCACCAGCTGCAGGCCAATTAAGCAAAGTCTTCCACTAGGGAAAGCTTACTTATAATTTACCTAAACAAACCCCTTCCTTTTTGTTGCAATTTGCTGCTTATTAATTTTCCTTATTAAAATGACTGCAAAGAGGAACCAGGAGCATCGTTATCACATCAGGAAAAAAAACTCCAGTTCTTCCAATCAAAAGAATGCTTTGAAATGGTATTTTTAGTCAAAGGTTTGTGTTTGTAACATTTTAAAAATATTTAAAATTTTAAAAATCAAATTACATATGCACATATTTAAAAAAGTCAAAGCTTATGATGAAAAAAACAGTAATTTCCAGCTCCATCCCTTCTTACCTGCTCAGAGCCCACAACTTTCAAATCCTTTAGCCATTTCTTCTAGAATTTGTCTCTGTATTTCTAGATAGTATGCTTCCATTGTGATTTCTGGATTTATGAATTTTTACTTTATCTGTTGACTTCCTGCATGATGAAGATTCTGCTGTCTTTCATCATGAGTCCTACTGCTACCAACCTCTCATCTCTCCTCCAAACTCCCAATATTGAAGGGAAGAGGGAGAAAGGGTGAAGAAAGCCTGAGGTCTCGTTCTACTGCATATTGCAAAGTGCGCATATATGGGCAAAGAAGAAAATAAAATCACAACCAGCTCTTACAGTTCTAAGCATGTTACAGATATTCATTTACCCCTCACAACGATCCTACGAAGTAGGTACCAGGATTATCCTCATTTTACAGATGAGAAAACTAAGGCACAGAGAGTTTAAGTAAGTAGGAGATGCTGTAAGTCATCCATAGCCTCTACACTAGATCCGAGGTAATAGATGTGACTGCTCTTTCGAAGTCAGAAGCAAAACATGCTTGCAAAGGAGATAATGGTCTTGTGGATGATGACAATATTGGGGATGCCTGGCCAGTACTGGACACACACACGCAGCTGGGTATCAGCAAGAAGACGTACAAAAGCTGGCCCGGGTTTTGTGGGGGAATGATGTGTATGCAATTTAAAGATCCCTCTTTAAGAAAAAGAGTATGAAATTGCTACCAAATGAATATTTATTTAGAGTGAAAAAGAAATAAGAGCAAATTAGAAATCTAAAATAGTGACCAATAACACAAACATTACAACACCCGTATAGACAACATCATTTATTCATTAACAGTCTGACATACCTCTCTAATTTCCCTATTTTAGCTGCCTGCTCTTTGAGTGCCTTTTTATATATCAACAATCTTTTTTTTTTTGCGGTACGCGGGCCTCTCATTGTTGTGGCCTCTTCCGTTGTGGAGCACAGGCTCCGGACACACAGGCTCAGCGGCCATGGCTCACGGGCCCAGCCGCTCTGCAGCATGTGGGATCTTTCCGGACTGGGGCACGAACCCGTGTCCCCTGCATCGGCAGGCAGACTCTCAACCACTGCGCCACCAGGGAAGCCCCTCAACAATCTTTTAAGATATAATTTTCTAAAGAGAACCTAGAAAGCAAATTCATTCTTTGCTCTGCCATGATTGATAAAAACGTGTTTTTAATATTAATGGTTTAGCAATTTATTTCAGTTTTACAACTTGTTATTGGAAGTATATGAATTTTAAGATGTTGTCTTATTTGAGGACATCTCTAGTATATAGATCTTTCATAATGAGCTGACAATTTCAGGGCATCTCCAGTTTTATTGTGTTATGTCTGTCTTGCCTACTCTTTGAATTGATGATATCCATAAACCAGAGACTGGAAAGGGACCCAAAGTCTGGAGCCCTTCAGCTCACCACTTAAGGCCTTAAGCTCCCAACATCTAATGAATGCCCAGGCTGATATGTCCCTCACCTTACAGCTCTGATGTTACAGCTCAGTTCTAAGAGACAAAGTCTGTTGTTTCTTCAGGAAGCTGGCATCCTTCCCCCAAGCACCAATCAGGTTTCATCTCCCAAGTTGGAGACTGAAGTGTGTCGGCAATGTTGGCTGTGTGATTCAGGTCATGCTGGCTGTGCTGGCAGCAGCATCGAGGGGCAGGAGGCTCAGGCAGCCCCTGGAGTTCAAGCCATGACTCATTCCAGGAAGGAGGCCAGGGCTTGATGGTTAAAGACTGAGCCAAAAATGCTAGTGAGAAGACTTACCGGACTGTGCATGAGCTGAAAGGCAACTATGCATTTCATCATTCAAATCAAACCCTTGAGACATTCCACCAAAATAAAGAGATAAATCTTCATTTGAACAACTCTCATCATAAAGCCATGGAAAGAGCAGAGTGGGGTTTGCGGAGACCTGAGTTTTGCTGCGTGTTCTAGGCTGCAGTGAATAAGTCATTCACCCCAGCCTCCAATTCCTCACTGTAAATGGGAATGCTGGAACAGCTTACCAACTCATTCCCTTTCAGGACTCTGGACCAGACAGACAAGAGAGTGAATGGGAATCCCGACCCCTCACATCCCAAACCAAACCAAACAGGCAGTTTACAGCTGAGTGGAAAGCTGGTCCTTGCCACATTTCCTAGGTTGATCTTGGAGCAGCCAAGGTCATACACCAGCCTGGGATCTTAAAAGGAAATCCAAGAGAGGGCACCATTAACCATTTTATAAGATTAGAATAGTTTCCATCGTCATCCAGGAGTTTTAGAAATTGTACAGATTCACAAAAACCTTGGTGCTTGCAAACTTAAACAGAAAAGAGGGAGTGTGAAAAAATCTTCAAGCATCTTCTTTTAGCTAAAGGCTTGCAGAGTGTACTTCTAACGATGGAGATAAAGAGAAATAATATTTCCTGAATAGAACTTCCAAATGCTTTTCTTCTTACCCTTTCTCTCTTCCTCCTTCTCCTCCTAGTCTCATTAATGTATAATATAGGAAGGCTTGTCACTTTCCAAATTGTGTTCATGTAAGCATCTCAAGACAACTTGTGGACTTTTCTAGTTAAAATCATAGGAAATAACCTATTAAGCTACTGCTTCTTCAATCAATGGAAAAATACGTTTTAATGATGCACAGTGTCATTCCATGACAAATTAGAATATAATTTTAAGCAGTAAAGAAACTTCCCTTCCCAAAACTTAGTCACTGGTGTGCAAATCTGGTCAGAGGAGCAGACTAATTTTTAACAGTAACTTCACAAGCTTCCTGATGTCAGTTGCCTTTAAGAATGAGTGTGAAGCAGTTTTTTTCTGATCAATATTTTTTCTTATTTTAAAAATCATTATTGTTATCTCTGATAATAAAAGTAACACATGACTATAATAAAAATTACAAAGTGTATGCTATAAAACAGTAGAAGTCCCTATAACCCCAGAGACAAACACTGCTTGGTTTATACTTGTCCAGCTATCTTTTTAGTGCATGCTATTATAGATCTTTATAGTATATATAAATTGATATAAGAACATACATAATGCTTTTTCACTTTTTCTTTTTTAAAAAACTTGGCTCAATTATGGACATCTTTCTATGTCAAAACATGTAGAGCTGCTTCTCTTTACGCCACCATAGTATCCCATTGTACAGAAGTATCACGATTGTTTAATCTGCTATTGACATGCACTTGGGTTGTTTCCAATCTTCCTAAATAGGAACAGTAATGAATAAAATTCTTGTACAATAATCTTTGTGCACATCTGCAACTGTTTCTGCAAAAGGAATTCTAGAAGGGGGATTGCTGCATCAGGGACTATGCACATCTTACTTTGAACAGATACTGCCAAACTGTCTTCTAAAAGAATTGAGCTAAATTATACCCACCACCACTACTACATAAATGAACATGCCTTTTCCTCTCACACTTTTGCTAACACTTGTACTCCCAAACTTTCTTTTTTTTACAATCTAATATCCATAACTGTGTATTAAGTTTCTGCTTAAATACAACATTTTTCTCTTTAGAATCACCCTCATTTCTACCAAAGACAGCCAAATTAAGACTAATTTATTTGTAAAATAAATTTAGTCTCATTAAACTTGGCCTGATTATTTACATAAGTCCAGCAAGAATAGCAATTGATCATGTAGGCTCTTTTGAATCTGCTTTGCTGGAACTTTTCATAAGGAAACTCCAGATGCGAATATTTAAATGCCTCTCGGGGCCAGGAAGCCACGCCAAGAACTTGCCATCAGAGTTGCCTGTAAAAACCTATAGATTTGGGTGAATTCCTCTTTTCTTTTCTTTTTTTTACATCTTTATTGGAGTAGAATTCCTCTTTTCTTAAGGTTCCCCAAATATCCCGAGGTTCCTGCATCTGCCAGGAAATAGTCTCCCTTACTCACCTGGTAAGGCTGCTGGAAACCCTGGCTGCAAGGTACCAGGCTCTTTTTCCAAGGGGCTTTATGGCTCCATAAAGTCAATCTTAGTTCCTTAAAGCTGTCTGGTCATATCTGATTGTATACATATTCTCAAATATGACATTCCAGTCAAAGCCATGATAATGTTTATAACCAGTGTTGCCAATTGTGTCCTGTTACAAAGAGAACAGATTCTTAGTGAACTTATGCAAATAACTATATTGGCATGAAAGTAAGAATACTTACTAAGAGTTTCTAAATTCTGGATGGATTAGGTAGGGAGAAAAAAATAAATGTTTCAATTCTTCCTACAAAGGTATAGTTCACCAAATTGCTGTAAGTCATACATAGTATAAGGGGAAAGGTTTCCTTATATCTGGAAAACAAAGATTTGTAAAAGTCAGCAATATTTCAGGCAAAAGTTATAAAATGTATAATCATATTCATCGGTTCATTCAGTCCTGTGTAACTAATTCTTGTTGAACTTGATCTTCTGTTAACAGTTTTATGAAGCCATCAGGTTTTCCATTAGAGTTCTGTGATTTCTTACCCAGTTCCGTGATATAATCTGATTATCAGAAACCTGTATTTGTCAAAAAGTCCTTTCTATGAATCTTCTTGAAGCTGAAGCATTTTTGCAAAAGCATTAGATTAAAACAATAACCGTCTACGAATGACAAAAGAATTAAAATGGCATGGTTGAATATCTGATTACAATGCAATTGACAAGGAAATTTGGTTATTTCTGTAAAATACAACATTTTAAGATAATATCTAGAATATAACTGATAACATACTAGGACATACTCAAGTTTTAGGAATTTCATACAATTTTTAGAACATATATTAATAACAATTACCTATATAACCTAAGAAGGTTTATCATCTTTATTTGATAACACTTCCCATGTAATTTAGCATATAAAGCCCTATTAGTTTAATATCTCCTTTTATAAGGAGAGAAAAGAAATTTCTTGAGGTGTTCCAGGGGCTCTCTGGAAAACCTCAAAGTTATTTCCAGGTCAATAACACTTCATTTAGAATTTGATTTGGGGGAAGTTTATCGAAAATATCAAAAAGGTTTTAAAACACTTCATCAAAAAGACTATAGGTCACTGTGAAAGAAATAATTATCCACTTAACCAAAGTGACAATAAAAAATTTCAAAAGCAAATACAGAAAGTTACAACAGATTACTTAAAAGGTAAGGAAATTTTTACAATGTGTTTTCAAAAACAGATCAATAGTCCAAGAAAACTTTGTTCTCTCTGTAGAAAACCAGATTGTAGTTTTGCACAGCTTACCTTTGATGTTAAAATTCAATTACTTTCATTCCAATCTGAGCCAGTTTACCATGTATAACTCTTTTCTCAAGGTTCCCTTTCTAAAAACCTTCTGTAACTCCCTTTTTTACATTCAGATTGTCTTGTGCTCCCCCTCACCCCACCCCCGCCCCTTTTTAAAATCCTCACTTTAGGACAAAAGTACTTTCTTTCCTCTTAACAAAATGTATTTCCATTCCTTATACTTTTTCCCCTTGCATATGAAGATGTTGTCCTTATTAACTGTAGTAGTTTTAATTAAATGTGTTAATTAGAATTCTTAACCTTAGAAACATTAATTTCTAGTGAAAACTAAGAAGAAAGCAATTGTAAACTGTTTATCATACCTGTATTTTTTTGATTGCAAACTTATGAATACATATCATAATTTCTAAAAACATACATTTCCTCATAGCATAATTTTTTTTCAATGTGGTATAAGACGTGTTTCTAACAAACGTGTTTGCTAAACAAACAAAATCTTTAGTTTTTCTGCAATAAGAAGAGAAAAGTAGGTAAGCTTAGACTTGTTTAGCAATTAATGTTTCAGTATTTTATCTTATTTGGAAATGACCTATATGTTTAATGAATTTCCATCATGTAACTTAGCTTAGCAAAACTCTAAAGTTTTAAATTACTGAAATATTTGGAGAAACTATTTTTTAAGTAGACATGATAAAACATCATTATTCTTAAAGAGTTCACCTAAAAACTCTTATCCCTTTTACATTTATTTAATTTACTTATTCCCAAGAGTTATGTTTAGATTACCCATGAAAACTTCATGAAACATTAGACAAAGTCAACCATCATCCCAAGCTAATTTTCTTGCTGACAAATTTTGTAACACAGATAACATGATCTTATTTGACTTTCAGTAAACCTAGGTACAATATTATTACACTTAATGTTGGTAACTCTAAAGACCTGTCTGTATTAAACCAACAAATTTAAACTAGCTTTAATACCAAATATTTTCCCAGATCACATGAAGCTGAAATTCATTTGGGTTAGTCCCTATTATATTTCTGAGAATTTAATTATGCACTTAATTTCTTTAAGCAACTAAATAGAGCTCTTTTACAAATTAATTTTGGCAATACCATCCAAAGGTAGAAAATACCACACATATATAACACATGTATATAGACATGTACAAACACACAAACAGAAGCAAACAGAGACCCCATAGTCCCATTCTAAAATTTCAGCCATGAATCAGGTACAATAATACAAAACACACCAGTTATAAAAGAGGTTGGATTCAAATTGGGTTTCTGGCAGATTGAGCAAGTCAATGTCACCTGTTTAGATGACTAAACCCTTTTTACTAATATTTATGAAGACGCTTAAGATTTGCATTTGTCCGTGAACAGTCAAGTTCCAAATGTCCTTTCCCTGTTTTGTTCTTTCTTTTGATAAGATTTACCGACCAGAAATTTGTATTTTAAAGAGATGGTCTAGACCAGGTAGAACATTTACATCTCAAAAACACAGGGAGAGAAATGCAAGTTCCTCCTAGGAGGACTTTTGTTCCCTTAAGGCCAGAATTATTTTTTGCAATATTTATAAGCCTCTTAAGATAAATAGGGGAGGTTTGGGGAGTGGTAAAAAGGATTGGTGGGCTTTGAATTATTTCTGGAGCCACACCTCTGATCCTGTGAAGACTAGAGTTGTAAAACAAGGACAGCTGTTTTTAATTCCTCAAAGAATTGGGTGGCCACCTAAATGATATCGAAGGACTGACATACCCATCCACCTATGTTAGAATGTTTTTCTTTCCCTCTGGGTACATTTAGCTTAGGAAAGTAGGCCCAAAAAATTCCTATCAGGCTCTGAATATAAGCTGTAGTCACCGGTAGCCTCCCATTTACAAAAATCCATTTACAAAAACTTTTTTTTTTCTTTTTTTTTTTGCATTACACGGGCCTCTCACTGCTGTGGCCTCTCCCGTTGCGGAGCACAGGCTCCGGACACGCAGGCTCAGCGGCCATGGCTCACGGGCCCAGCCGCTCCACGGCATGTGGGATCTTCCTGGACTGGGGCACGAACCCGTGTCCCCTGCATCGGCAGGCAGACTCTCAACCACTGTGCCACCAGGGAAACCCTACAAAAACTTTTGAGGATCCTCCCTGGGTTTAAGAAATTCTTTAACTATGGCCCTCAGTTTGGTCTTTGACCTGAAGATGATTGCCTATAACCTCAGATGGTCCCATTTCTGAAGGTAATTGTTTAACAGTCTCTCCAGAGTAGAAAGGCAATTTAAAGAGAGAACGAGTACTCAAAGGAGGATAGAGGGGAGCAGTATTTATGTCAGTCTTATAGTTTTAGGTACCTTTTGTATATTTAATATTTCATTAGCCTTTGACAACAAATCATTCAATAAAGCTATTTTGGAATTCTGAAGGCTTTGGGGGCTTTGCATACCAATTAGGTACAATTGTTTGGGATAAAATCTCTCTAAAAATTTACCAATTTAGAATTTTTTCTAATTCAAAGGGTACATCGTCTGGCCATTGATGCGTAGGAGCTTAACAGTGACTCAAACCAATAAGATACAAGAGGCATGCCTACAAGAGAGTGCAAAGGATGCAGCCCTTACAAGATCCAGAAAGTCCACTCCCCAAAATAGTCTAAGAAAACAAAGACCTTTGTGGCATCATTAACAAAGCAACAAAGGTTGAGATGCCAAAGGCCCCTTATGAACTGGGACTCCTTCTGATAAATTTCCCTGAGAGCTGACAAAGAGACGCCTAGAATCCCAGTCTGTCTGACTGGCTGCCAAATGCACACCATTTTGGGTACCTTCAGGATGGCAGAGATCAGAGACCGTTTTCTCAATGGTCAGTAAGCCAAGCTATATACAGAACAAGAGGAAAGAAAAACCTAATCAGACCAATGGTTTTCCTCCTTTATGACAAACAGCACAAAAGGCAAAGACAAAAAAAGAGACCATATGTGGGAAGAAACAGATCCACAAACCAAGAGCACTCTGACAAACTTTAAACCAAGAGTCACCGAGTGCAAGAAATTAGCCCTACAAATATTTTCTCCTGTTAAATCGAATTTTTTAAAAAAGAGAAAATCTCTTACCACTTTCATTTCCAGTAGACCCTGCAGACAGACATATGTAGTAAGAATTCTCACCTCCTGCTGGCTTTTGTCAGGTATCCCAACATCTCTTAGCTGCAGCAGCATTGGGGCAAGTAGGGTCCAGCCAGTAAAGCTGCATCCCATCCTGTTACCAACTGTTCAGTGAGGAAAAACTTTTCTTCTACACTTCTAGGTTTTTCTGGCAAGCCTAAGAATTAAATTGACATATACAGATTAACAGGACAAAGTCAACCAGAAATTTAATAACATGTATACATGGGAGAGACCCAGAAAAACTGAGTAACTCCTTCCCAAATTTTAAAGCTTTACCAATCTGATAAACATGTCTTGTTTAAATTTCTCAGACTTGGATTTATTGCTATATAAGATAAAAATATTACGTATGGAATCACTAATAATCATTAAATAATAAACTTATAAATAAATAAAACAGTAATGAAAAAAATTTAGCATAGTACTTTAGTAAGCTTCCTCTGATTTCCTAAGCTTTCTCTAAGTTTCTTAGGCTTTCTCTAAGCTTAGGCACAAAAATTAAATCATTATGTGAAAGTACAGATGACTAAAGTGGCAGTTACATATTGGAAGCAGCATGAGCCTACTTCAGTTTCCCAAACTTAGGAGGTTCCAGAATCGAGGCTGTGTTCTGGGTCCTGCCACCTTCTGAGCACCCACTCATACCCAGGAGCCCACACATCTGGATACCATCTACAGCTGAAGGACCACACACAGAGAGGAAGGCTGGGCAAGGTGGCTAACAGCACATCTCCACAAGAGCGTGAAGGGAAAATGTCTCCATGATTCCTTCCTTCAAATTCAAACAGAACCCCAAGTTCAATATCTGTTCTTTCTACCAGTGGACATGGCTGGTCTTTAAAATGTGATTGGCTAGAAGTGTTGCCAAAATCTTGTCTCTCTGTGCACCGATGCCAAACAGAAATACGGAGACAGAGTTATGGAGGAGAAGGAAAGAGTGGCTTTATTTCTTTGCCAGGCAAAGAGAACACAGTAGGCTAGCTCCTCAAGAACCGTACCCCACTCCCTGGGGAATAGGGAGAGGTTATATAGTCAGGACTTGTTGTCAGAGTTACGTGATATAAGGATCAAAGTTTCCTCTTTCTTCTGCAAAGTTTCAAAAGGGTGGGGTTGCCGGCAAGATTAGGGTGTGTGCAGGGTCACAGGTGGGTGGGTCTCCTAACTCTGATGAGCTTCTCTGGTCCCTTTCATCTCGCCTCCGATGGTTTTGTGGCTGCTCCTCCCCTGATTAGCAACTGTTCCGAATCTGCCCTTTGGAACTCAGGGAAGGTCATGGAGGTTGGAGTCTTGCCTACAAGAAGTGGGGGACAAAAAGGCCTCTGTGCCCAGGAGCCCCACAGGGCCCTGCTTGGCATCAGAAGGGCAAATAAAAAAAGATTCTCTCCTCTACAGAACCAGTGCTGCTTATTCTTGGTTGGCAGCACTGTTGCCTTGGAAATGGGGGTTCCCTTTGAAAGGGGCCTATTTGTTTGTTCTCTAGTGTTTTTCCCTAGTTGAGAAAGAAGTGTATGAACAAGGTAAAATAAAATCAAACAGTATGAGAAGACCTGTTGAAAAGTAAGCTTCTCTGTCAGTCCAGCCCTCTAGTCTTGCTACACCTGCTAATGATTTCCGGTGTGTCCTTCTAGTAATTTTCCCTGCACACACACCTGTCAATTTTGGACATAAATGAAAGCATACCATGCCCACTGTTGTGAAACTTGCTTTTTTTTTTCCAGCTAATGTATTGTGTGGATTGTTCCAAATCTTCATGTAAGATGTACCTCATTCTTCATAATATCTGCACAGTGTCCTGTGGCAGCTCTGCTATGGTTTATTTCGCCAGTGCTCTGCTGAAGGGGACTGAGGTTGAACTCACCATTGGGTGTGATATGACACATAGCCCTCTCTGTACACTCATGCTAGTATATGCACAGGATCTACTCCTAAAATGGAATTGCCATGTCATAGGATTTTTCCATTTTTAACTTAGCTAGATATTCCCAAATTGCTTTCCAAAGAAGTTTTCCCATTTCACACTTCTCCCAATAACATGTAGAGGGGCTTTTCTTCATTCTCTCAAAAGAAGTTCTTTAAAGATTAGCAATCCCACACATAGTACACAAAATAAAACCATCCTAAGGAAATGGATTTCTTAATGAAAGATCCAAATTACACAAATTGGAAATTGTCAGGACCCCTTGAAGGGGTCAAATCGGGTCCATTGATATGTCTCCCTTTGTGATGACATTATTTGTCTCCATTTACTCTGAGATCCTTGGGAACCACACCAGTTCTGCAATTTTACACAGAAATTTTCACTGAAAAGTCTGCAAATTTATCATTGTCTCTGAAGGAGCTGACTGTCCCCAATACCTCTTAAGTGTATCCTGAAACAACTTATCTTGGTTATCTTGTTATCTTGTTAGCCTCTGCAGCAGCTGTGAAAATGAGATCCTGGGCCAAGGTCCCAGGATAAATCAAGGTGGATCCAAGGAAACTAGGTGACAGAACTTAAAAGAAATCCATTAAGTGATATTTATTTTTTTAGTTTTGGATTTCCTCAGAATCTGTGGGTGACTTTTAAAACTGCAGAGTCAGGGGAAAAGTGGGGCACTGAGATGCCAGACCTCCTTCCATTGGGAATGAATGTGTTGGCAGATGATCACATGCTTCAATCTGGCCCGCCGGAGGGGACAGGTGTCAGGACTCTTTTAACCTATGGTAAAAGGATAAGAAAGTGCTGTGAGGATAGTTAGGGAAGAACAGGTGGAAATGGGAAGAACAAATTTGGCAGTTTCAAGCCTGCTGCCAGCTGAGCAGGTACACGATTGCAGTGTGTTAATCTTCAGAGGTAAATTTACATTAAGATTCTTTAGCGTTCACAGAGGTCAGTTCAAGTAGTGAGTGGCTATTTGTATGAAAGAAACCCCACAGGTCTAAGAGGGACTGTGAATCTCATCCAGGACCTAATTCGTTTGGGAAAGTAATATATATAGTGGGAGGCTTGGTTTTGAATTCTAGAGAGTACCAGGAAGGGACCTGCTGGCCGCTCTGAGCTCTTCAGCCCAGGAAACTGCAGACATCACTTGTCTTTTGGAAGGCCTCCATCAGCTCACCTGGATGTCCCAGGGCTGAGCCCAACCAGAGAATCCTCAGAGTCCCACTGTGTCCCCAAGGCCACCATCACCGAGTAGAACCAACCCTTGGCAGAAGAGACTCAGCCTGAAACAGCATGACATCTTCAGTACCACTCAAGGTGTTCTTTGAACTTCCCCGGGGCTTCCAGGAGAGGGCCAGAGACAGGGAAAGGGAGGAGGGAGGGAGTTAACAGTTATTACACCTACATTCTGTGCCTGGAGCTGTGCTAGAAGCACACTTAGTATTCATCAGTTCCCTAGTGGCAGGTACTAGTACAGACATTCTAAAAGGGGAAACTCGAAGATCAGAGAGGTTCAATAGCTTGCCTGGAGTCACAGAGCCCTTCAGTGTCTATGTGGACATCTGTTGATTTGGCCTGCCCTGCATCCCTTCCTCCTTAAGGAAAAGCACCATCTCTCCTGGGTTCAAATGGGACCAACCTCCCAACCCTCCCACCCAGGGATGTACATATGACTCAGCCCTGGCCAATCAGCAACCTCACCGAGACCTTTGTTGAACCCCTTGGCAAAGACTCTCTCTCTTTCTTGTGCTAAGAATCAGGGGCGTGTAGAATTGCTGAGGAAGATTCTCCTTAGTGTGAGGCCAATGGAGAGATCATCAGAGCCAGAAGGGAGGAGACAGATTTCCAATGACGTCTTTTGAGTACTCGGATGTTACTGTGCCTGAAAGCAAAACATCCCCCTGGACTTTTCAGTTACTTGAGCCAATGAAACCCTTGCTTAGACTATTTTGATTAATGCAGTAAAAAGCTGGAATTTGAACCTAGTTTTGACTGACTCCAAAGCCACTACACAGAGCAGCTTCCCCCAAAGACAGCACTTGCTGAGTCAGCATTTTCTTAAGGCCCACACTCACCCCCAGGAGCATTCTTCAGGGTGGAGTACAAGTCCAACGCAGCTGTGAGCTTCAGGAAACTTCTGATACTGGTCCATTGTTAAAGTCACCACCCCCCGCAACAGACACACACTCACATGCACATATTCCTCTGGGGTGGGGTGGCTAGAAAATCTTCCCCTGGTATCTGTCACCAGTCATACTCTGTGGCCTTCGGTTTGTTACAACCAACCCAAGCTGTGATGGTGTGGGCCCCTTGGAGGTGCCAGCTGAGATCTTGCTGGGACCCCAGGTGCTCTGTGGGGAAGGGAACACCAGCAATTGTCACAGTGTTCTTGGGAAAACATTGCTGGGAGATTGTCTTCATCTGTTTGGGTTGCCATAACAAAATATCATGGACCACACAGCTTAAACAACAGAAATTTATTTTCTCCCAGTTCTGGAGGCTGGGAAGTCCAAGATCAAGGTGCTGGCAAGGTAGGTTTCATTCTGAGGCCTCTTTTCTTGGCTTGTATGTGATACCATCTCACTGTGTGCTCATATGGTCTCGTCTTGCGTGTTCGGGGCTTGGGGATGTGCATGCATGGCAGGGAGGGGAGTGTAGCTGGGGTGAGAGGAGTGGGGAGAGTGGTCTCTGATGGTGTATTTTCTTACAAGGACACTAATCCTATTGGATCAGGGCCCTACACTTATGACCTCATTTGACTTTAATTACTTATGTAAATTATTTCCAAATATAGTCATGTTGGGGTTAAGGCTTCAGCCTATGAGTTTGGGGGGAAGACAAAAACATTCAGTCTATAACAGAGATGTACTGGAGGCTTTCAGGCCAAGGAGATGTGGAGAAAATGCAGAACAGACTATTCAGGAGAACTTGCAGGCAGGCAGTTGGTGTCACTTCCCAGGGCCCAGACTTGGGCACTTGGCAATGCTCAGGATGGTACCTTCTGGACCCGAGCTTCTCTGCTGTCTCATTACAGAACAAAATGTTGGCTTTTCTTTTCTTGTTTTGGTGGCAATATATGTCGGGGCTTGCTGGTTTCAAGATAAATCCACGTTTTAAGGTGGTGGTATCCCACCTGGGAAAACTAAATTAGTTAACTGAAAATGAAAAATAGGAAAATTAAACCAGCAAGTTCTCCAAATATATTGGGCCAATTTAAAACCCAGGTTAACATTGATTTATTGTTTTAATAAGATTCCTGTGTAAGGAAAAATGACTGGTCTACAACATAAATAAGTACACGGGCATGTGTTCATTTGTCTGCAATATACAGGAGCAACAGGGCAAATGACTCCTCAAGCTTTATGCATTTTTTTCTTATTTTTAAAACCACTGGGACATAAAGCATTTTTAACCTAAGACTAATGTCCACAGAATAATGTATATGACAGTTAATATTCTGAGTTTGCTCTTCACTGGAACTGATGGGGGTCTGGGAAAGCACTGGCCCACAGCTCTCCAGCCAGGACAGTCCCATGGCCGAAAGAGAAGACGTCAAGTGGAGAGAGACAGCTGGACCTGCCCACACCCTCAATACCAGCACAAGCCAAGGTCATCCTGCTCTCACACAGTTGTCACTGTAGCGCTGAGGCTTCAGGAGGCAGTGGCACTCATTCCTCTTCAATGAGTCAAGTCCACGACATGGTCCATCTCAGGTTCAGAGAGCTTGACCAGCTCACCTTGGTCTCTCTGGCCGCCCATAATGCAATGCTACGGTCGAGGGTTCTGGGCCCTCTCACCGTACTCAGGAAGAGGCGGTCGCAGGAAGCTGTGTGCACGTCCATCTGACAACACGGCCAGAGGGCAAGTGCCCAAAAGTCACAGCCAAGGTCCAGACATTCCATGGCTAACCCACAGCCACGAAAATCACATGGTCATCTCTGACTCTACCACAAAGGCCAGAGACATAAGGGAACACTGCCAGTGGGCAGAGAATGTAATACCTTGACAAGGACCCCAGGGAAACAGTCTAACATGCTTCTAGGATGGCTCTTGGAGCTTGGAGAAATCGATGGCTCACACTATATGAAGGAAATGTCAGAAGTGCCATGGAAGATGGCAGAAGAAGGCAGGACCAAAGACTCAGAGAAGCAGGCATACTGGAGTGGATATTCTCTGTAAGACCAGAAAGTTCTTGGAATATGCTGCCTCCAGAGCTTGGGTACTCACACACTGGGCAAAAGGGAAGACCCCAACATTGCAGACACTGTCGGACACAGGGTCCAAGCTGATCTGGATGCCCTAGGGAATGGAGGTGTCGTCTAGGCCCCCTGTTCGAGGGTAGACACGGAGTCTGGGTGATAAATGAGGTCCTGGTCAGGTCCAATTCTCAGTGAGTCCACTGGGTGCACAGACACACTAGGTGGTCTCTTCCCCAGACCTGGAATGTGTAATTGGAACAGGAATCATCAGTAGTTGGCAGACACCCACATTAGCTTCTTAGCTGTGGGGTAAGAGCAGTCACTGGGAGGAAGGCCAAACAGAAACAGTCCCCTTTCCCCACTGGCCAAGATAGTACATAGAAAACAACTTCACAACCAAAGGGGAATGACAAAGATTAGTGCCATCCTTAAAGACCTAAAGGATACAGGGGATGGGGAGGGGTCCCCATCATATCCCCATTAATTAACCAGTCTGTCTCCTACAAAAGCCAGACAGATCTTGAAGAGTGAGAGTGAACTGCTGCAAACTTAACCAAACAGTAGCCCCAATTGCAGATGTTATGCCACATGTACCATTTTTGGTACAACAAATTAACATGGCCTTGGTACATGGTCTGTGGCTACTAATATGAACGAGTGGTGTTTTTTTTTTTTTTAATTTTGATCAGAAAGGAAGATCAGAAATAGTGGACAGTCACTTTGGACAGACAAGAAAATGCATTTATGGTCTTTTCCCAGAACTATGTGAACTCTTCCACTCTCTGCCATAAATAAGGTAGAAACGGGGGAATTCCCTGGTAGTCCAGTGGTTAGTACTTCACACTTTCACTGCTAAGGGCCCGGGTTCAATCCCTGGTCAGAGAACTAAGACCCCACAAGCCACGTGGTGTGACCAAAATAAAAAAAAAGGTAGAAGTGGTGCATTTGGAAAGGGGCACAAACAGGGCCAGAGGTCAGAGGTAAGCTGCATAAGGAAGTAGCCCAGGTCCCCATGTCATCCACTCATATGCTGGGACCTCTCCCTCAGCTCCATGAGCACCTGACAGTGGAGAGTAAAAGTCAAGTTTGCTTCATGGACTGATCAGCTCAGCATGAAGGCTTAAGCTGGAAACCCTCACAAGGGGCAGAGCTTTGTGTGATTCACCTGCTTATCTGCTTTGTGTAGAAAGAGAAGTGATCTGAGGTTAGCATATATATAGATTCAGACAGTGGTGAATGCTTGGCTGGTTGGTCAGGGGCCTGGAAGGAGAAAGATAAAGAAGATTGAGAACAAAGAGATCTGAGGAAGAGGGGCCAGCTGGGGGAGAGGATACCCAGTGAGGATGGGTGGTACCATCCTCCAGGAAGCAGGGTGGACCCTGAATCCACAACCATTAAATGACAATGCAGAAGTATCAAAGTCTGGCCTGCTTGTCCCATTTCAGGACAACTCTGCAGCACCATCCAGCCTCAAAACTCACAGTGGGATTAGCTGAGGCTTTTTAGATGACTACGTTGCCAAACTTCTTCCACTGACCAATCCTGCCCTCTGTACTCCTCTGCGGAGAGCACTTCCCAATAAATCACCTGCATTCACTTTCCACCTCAAATTCTGTTTCCTGGAGACCCCACCTGAGACAATTGCCAGATGCGTTTTTGTAACTGGCATTTTCATTTACAAAGCTCCACACCACTCTTAGTCTGACAGGCAGGCTAGCATAAGCTAAGCCAGTAGGGAGCCTGAAAAAAAAAAGAAAGGAGCTATTATTTAGCCTGTCACCTAATAATTCAGTGGCCAAATCTTGTGTGAGGCACGGGACCTTTCTAGCCCTGAAGTTTACAATCAGCATTTGCCCAAAGGTGCCCCAAGGGCCACTCGCAGTCTTGACAAGGGGATCACTGAGTCTTCTCTGCACCCACCTCCCCCTTTCTCCTGCCCCACTCTCCACCCCTGGCACGTCAAGGTTGTTTTAAGGGGTGATGAGACAGAAGAGAAAAGAGAATTGAAGAAACAGCAGCAACCTGAGGTTAACAAGAAGATCGCTAATCAGCTGTATCAGCCATGATGTACTTCCAGCCTCTGTGCAAATGTTCTTCTGCTCTCCTTCCACAAGCCCACACGGAATGGGACTCCCGGGGAAACCCTGGGGTGGACTTCCGCCCCACTGAAGTGTACAATCAGCCACCCTGGTGTTTAGGAAGATGTCAGGTCTGAAACCTAAACGCCTCTCTGGTGAACCAAAACCTCTTCTCTCCACCCTCATAACACCCAGCGTGGATCGCTTCACTCTCCGCCTGCTCTCCTGCCCTCCTTGTCTGCAGAAGCGCATGCTGTTCCCGGGAGGCTCAGCTGCCTGAGGTCTCAGAAGAGCTGGGATATTTCATGGCCTCGTGTTTGGGTCACTACTGGCCCCCTCTGCGTGCTGGTTTCCTTAGGCGTCTTCAGAGAGCCCTGAACGGCGATGCTCCATCCTCTCTGTTGGACCTTTCTTACTCCTGCACTTTGACTCATTTGCTCTGATTCAGTTCAAAGAGTTCACTTTGTGCCCTGCCTTCCTTGCTCCTGTCTCCTCAGATGCATCTCTCTTGAGCTGTCTGACTCTGTTTTTGAGCTAAGCAAATGCAGGGCCAAACCTGAGAATTAAATTGTGGCAGTCACTTGCTTTAACTTTTTCCATTTTTCATTCCTGGCTCACTTAATTGAATTGCAAAGTGAAATGTCCATGTCACGGGAACTCAGGGGCTTTAAGATTGGAGAAGGGATGCGAGATTCGAATTCTTGAAGCTTCCTACAGAAAAAATGTAATGATCCACTCGGACGAAGCCAACATTGTGAGAAAGACCCCTCCCATCCCACCCCCAGCTCTGCCCAGCTGAAAGGTCTGAGGATTTTCAACAGGCAGTTCCAGCCAGAACCAGTTACTAAGCTAATCTGTATAAACTCAGAAGTTTATTCAGGGTCCCACACCCATCATGCACAAAATTTAGAATTAGGTTCTTAAGCTTGGTAGTTGTTTCTCGAGGAGCTGCTGCAATGTTCGGAAGTAGCTCCCTTTGTGCGTGTTCCATGTAGCAAGGAGCTTTCGCCCTGCTTTGTGAACTTCTCTTTCCCCCGTAGCCAGGAGCTGCCACGAACCAGCCCCTTAGTTCAACTCCATGGCTGTCTGCTGAATGCTTCCTCTCTGCAGAGCTGTATATACTGTTTTTCACACACCCGCCTCCCTTCCACCCCAGCTTAAAGCTGCTCTGCTTCCATCCACAGGGACTCCATCGCTTCTTAGAAGGCACTGCTATTATCCACGTACTACTGGATATTCTGTCCATCCAGAGGCATTGTCCACTGGTTAGAATACTTGAATAGCAATACCATCCTTGGGGGAGGAGGGAAGCTTCCCGTGTCCCCAGCTCATTCATTTAGGTGGCTGATCCTCTTCCTGAGGCCAGCGTTATAGCTGTATCATTCCCCTGGTCCTGACCCCTAACCAATTCCAGCATATTTTTACCCTCCAACCATTGCAGGGCACCACTGGGGGCCTGGGATTACTTGCAGCTGACCACATTGACTTGCTAAGACATTACAATAGGGATAGAACTAGGAAAACACGTTCCCCTGCGATCTGACTCAGGTTTGTATCTTCCCATAATTAGGCACAGATTGGGTTGTTAGGACGTGAGGCCAATAATAGATACATCGTTTTCCCACTCCAAAACCTTTTGAAATCAGAGATCACTTTGCATGAAATGCACACCTGGCCCAAAAAAAGGTCACTGAAATGCACCTTGGGACACAGTAGCTTAACCTGAACAATTCAAGTAAGCGGTGTCTTTAATCCTTTCCCTCTCATGAAAGCTGTAAATTTGGAGAAGTTTCATGCCTTCATCTTCTGCCAGTAAAATTTTGGATCTTAACTGATGTACTAACCACTTCTGAAGGCTGAATCTCTAATGTATTTCAGAATTTGGGGGTGTAGAAAATAATTTTTATCTAAATATTTGCTTATTTCCAAAACTAGTGAGGCATAGGAGCTAAACTATCCCAGCAGTGACCCATGTGAGACCTCAGGGTCTGTTTCTGTCTGTGATCTACTTTTTGTGTGCCTTAGGTTTTGTGAAAATCCCTTTTTCCATATTACCCAGCTATAGAATGTAATTAAAGTTTGATACTCACCTCCTATTGAGAAGAGGAACTAAGAAAATAGCACTTATGAAAGTTGAATATTTCATATAGATTTGTTTAGTAACTAAATATTGCCAGAGGATCTATTCTAAATGGAATAGACTGTCTTTTATTCTAAATGAAATACAAAAGTTTTTATCTAGACTCTAACGTTATTTGATTGTGATTGTATTAGATTCTTATTGCTGCTGTAACAAATGACCTCAAGCTTAGTGGCTTAAAACAATATACATTTAAGGGGCTTCCCTGGTGGCGCAGTGGTTGAGAGTCCACCTGCCGATGCAGGGGACACGGGTTCATGCCCCGGTCTGGGAAGATCCCACATGCCGCAGAGCGGCTGGTCCCGTGAGCCATGACTGCTGAGCCTGCGCGTCCAGAGCCTGTGCTCCACAACGGGAGAGGCCACAACAGTGAGAGGCCTGTGTACCACAAAATAAACCCAATATACATTTATTATTATTTATGACACATTTATTTATCTTTCACTCTCATGGGGCTAAAGTCAAGGTATCAGTAAGGCTATGTTCCTTTTTGGAGACTCTAGAAGAGAATCTGTTTTCTTGCCTTTTCCAGGTTCTAGAAATTGCCTGCATTCCTTGGCTCATGACCCCCTTCCATCTTCAAAGCCAGCAATGGCCAGTCCAGTCTTTCCCACATCCTATCACTGACCCTGACTGTCCTGTCTCACTTTTTCACATACAAGCACTTTGTGATTCGATCAGGCCCACCCCGATAATCCAGGCTCATCTTCCCATCTCGAGATCCCTAATCACAAAGACACTTTTGCCAGGTAAGGCAACACATGTACAGGTTCTGGGTTGTAGGACGTGGACATTTTGGTGGTGATAGGGCATTATTCTGTTGCCACAAGGTATTGAAGCCTAAACCATTTTACATATTCTTTGTTAAATATTTTCATCCAATTTATGTCAGACATTAACTCCCGAGGGAAGTTTTAAAGATTGGCTAAGGTTATTCTAGACGACCCTCCACCACTCCATTGCTTACTCACGACTCATCTAATTTCTTGAGGAAAGAGAAATGTGTTTTTGGATCTGAGACACAGAGATGACTACATACATTGGTCACCTTCCCTTCTCTATTTTATTTAATTCTGTAGAGACCTGGCATATTGTCCTTGGAAACTGGCCACTCCCTAAAAATACTGCCAGTCTGGGCTTAGAGGAGAGAGAGTATGAGACGGATGCTTGAACTAGTGTGGCTTAACTGAAGATGTACTACACCATCATCAGCAAATAATAAGAAAAAGGAGATTATTTTAAAAAATCATTTGTGTTGAAGTTGTGTTTAAAACAAGGTTTAACCCTCCCTGCATTGCTTTAACATGGTGATTCTTTTTCATTTTGGTCAGCGTTGCAGTGTTTCCGTCTGTCTGCAGCACTGTGCTGGTACCAGCTGATGCAGTGTGGCCAACATCTGCCCCCGTGTGTTAGAAATGTCCTGTAGCTCCTGTGGAGAATCAGGACTTAATTCATTTACCCTGGCTCTTCCATGCCTTTCTCTGCCAACACAACTGCAGCTCAGCTCCTCCATCTAGAAACCTGGCAGCCGTCCCAGCTTGGTGCTACCTGCCAACACTCTTCTGAAGACCAGCTAGAGGAGGGAGGAACAGGGGGTCAGGGGGCTGAGGAGGGAGGGAAGAGAAGATGCACATCTAACTGTGTTGTCCACAGCTGCCTTAGATCTCCACGCTCCCAGAGGTGATGATATACTTGTATTCAGCAGCCATCACTGATCTTGCTTGTAAAAGTCCCATTTAGATGTGGGCACGCTTTCCTGAGGTTTGAGTTTCTGGAATTACCCTAATCTTCCTCTTGATTCTGCAGTTATGGAGAACAAGGAAGACCCCACGGGCTAGAACGGTGGCCTCCCAGGCAGGAGAGTGGTGAGTTGACGTTCTTACATCTCTTTACTAATATGCTAATCATTAACTTCTCTACCTTCCTCTCATCTCCATAATGAGCTACAACAATACCGTTCAACTTTTCTAGGATGAGAACCTCTTGTTAATGTCAAATTTTACAACCTTCCCACAGGTTAGTACCGTAGTTGTACTTTTAGTAACAGTTGCTCTTTAAAATATGTCACCGAAAGCATCTGAGTGCAGTAAGCTTTGGATAAATTTGTGTTTTATTAATCACAGCAGTATCTAATAACATTTAAAACCCAGCCAGGGCAGAGTCCGTGGCAGTAGCCAGTATAAAAAGCATGTGCTCTTTAATATTAATGGAAAGAATAAAGATGGTGCTTCTTGTGAATATGGATACATGGGATCTTGACAATAACTTGACTCCCTAGAGAGAGGGTGGCTCCCAGGAGGGAGCCCCACTGGAGCGAAATGGGACCCGACTTGCCCAGTTTGTGTGTATGGGGGCCGGGTCTGGGAGCTGCCCCGTCAGCTCTCTCCAAGGATGCACGTGCCCTGGGGGAGCGGGGCAAGGGGGATGGTGGGCACGGTGGCAGTTCAGAGCAGGCCCACCCCCAGGAAACCACATTGTTGAGATCCCCCCTTTCATGGTTCAGAATCCTTCAGACAAATCTACCCCGTAGGCTGGGACTCCAGTTACACCCTTTCGGTTTATATTACAAATCTTACAAGGAAAAGTGACCTCCGCAGCAACTGGAGCTAAGAAGAGAAACTATGCAAGTAGATGAGACAGCAACCAGGACAGCCGGCTCTAGTCCACAAAAGGGACCTCCCCGGGGAGAGTGACCGCCAGTTCTCTGTGATCCTGCAAATATGCTGGGAACCAAAGAAGAGGCGAATGAAGAGAGAACTGGTGAGAAACCAGAGCACAAAAATATTTAGAAACCAGTGGGACATGGTGAGACATCCTGGTGTATCAGAATGAACAACGAAGCCGAGATGTTAAGAAGGTCCTGGGACTTCCCTGGCGGGCCAGCGGTTGAGACTCTGCACGCTTCCACTGCAGGGCCACGGGTTCGATCCCTGGTTGGGGAATTAAGATCCCCCAGAAGGTTCTGAAGCAGCAAAGCAGCTCCCCCCCGTCACCTCCCACCCTAATGAGCAGGCATTAACCCTTTGGTTGCTGGATCAAGGGAAGGTCAGGCTTTCCAAGGTGGTTGGGACAGCTGTGCAGGGACTTGATTCACAGGCAGCTCAGTAACTGGTGAGAAAGCCTTTCCATACTTCATTCCTGAACAGTCTGTACCCCGCATATTGGCTGTTTAAGTCAGTAATAAACAACTCTCATAAGGGTTTTGAAGGCGTGGAGAGAAACGATTGATAGAACCCCATTTCTTTGTTCTCGCTCACTGTCCCTATAGTGAATTCAAACCTAGACTCATTCTTCTAGATACAAGCATCTTTTCCTGAGGCAGAGAGGGAAATCACTCTGTATTAGAGTGCCTGCTATGTGCTAGCCCCTGGGCTTGGAGTTTTCCACCCATCGTTTCACTTCCCCTCACAACCACTACCTAGGTGGGGATTTATTATTCCCATTTTCAGAGGAGGAGCTTGGCGCCCAAGGCCACACATCTAGTAAAACGTAGATCCAAATTCCACCCAAAACCGACCTGATGCCTCAGCTGATTGCCTTCCTTCCAAATCACACTACGGCTTTGAAGGTTTTCTTGTAAACTGTTTGGGGATACTGTTCTCCAGGTGGGCGTTAGGCCTCTGTATTTTATCAGATAGGTCCACTGTATTCTTTATTTCTTTATTTATTTATTTATGGCTGTGTTGGGTCTTCTTTTCTGTGCGAGGGGTTTCTCTAGTTGCGGCGAGCAGGGGCCACTCTTCATCACAGTGCACGGGCCTCTCACTGTCGCGGCCTCTCTCGTTGCGGAGCACAGCTCCAGACGCGCAGGCTCAGCAGTTGTGGCTCACGGGCCTAGTTGCTCTGCGGCATGTGGGATCCTCCCAGACCAGGGCTCGAACCCGTGTCCCCTGAATTGGCAGGCAGACTCTCAACCACTGAGCCACCAGGGAAGCCCCCACTGTATTCTTTTTAACCACCCCACCCCCCAGCCAATTCCTCTTATATAACCGTATTCGTTTTATTTCCATTGATCAACTTAACCAGTAATTCATTAATCAACCTAATCACACTGAAGTTATCACTTTTAATGGAGCAATGAACGAAGCCACATTTAACTGATTTGAATTATGTGCTTACTGCATGTAGCAAAGCCTTTTTTACTTAGGCCTCCTTATTATCAAAAGCAAGAAACAGTTCAGTTAAAAATACATAAATATGGGACTTTCCTGGTGGTCCAATGGTAAAGGATCCTCCTTCCAATGCAGGGGACGTGAGTTCAATCCCTGGTTGGGGAACAAAGATCCCACATGCCGTGGGGGGAACTAAGCCCACTTGCCACATCTAACAAGCCCGCGTGACACAGACTACAGAGCCTAGTCACTCTGGAGTCCTCGTGCCACAACGAGAGAGAGAAAACCCACATGCCACAACTAGAGAGAAGCCCATGCGCCACAACAAAGATCCCGCGTGCCGCAACTAAAATGCGACATAGCCAAAAATAAACAAACACATACATAGGTATGCATAGGCACATACATACGCACAGACATGCCCCAAAAGAGAACAGTTGCAGTAATTCTGAAATAATTCCTTGGGTTTTCAACTAAATTTTTTCCACAGAAATCAATTTCATGGACTTGTTAGTATGAGCCAGTGATAGAGAGCCTCATGATAGAGATTCCATCCTTCATGAAACCTTTCCAACCCCCGTTATTCCTCAGCCTTTTTATCTTCTACGGTTTGTTGTTAATGCAGTGTTATAAATACTCATCAAATATAAATCAGTAATGATAAATGCCTGTTTCCAATTAACATTATCTAACACCTGATACACACTAGATTGCTAAATGGTGAGGTGAGAGTAAAGCCTTTGAGCTTGATTGAAGGTTTATGGAATAAAATGCCTTTGGTGAGGATTGAGGGGTTATGGAGCAAAGGACCTTTGTTTCTGAGTCCAGCCCTCTTGCTCCTTCCCAAGGTGTGCTCATGCTCAGCCTCCTCATGTGATGTGTCCAAATTTCATCTTCCATAGTGAAAAGACAAAAGGCCATCATCTACTTTCTGGGGCTGTGTGTGAAACTACATAAATGAAAAATGAGCTTTGTAAGGATGAAATGCACATAAAAAGATGGAAGTTGTCATTTTTCCATTCTGTTGGGTCCAAACAAGGAGCAGAATAGTCTATGGCTAATATTTTAAGGTTTGACTCAATAGCTGATGTACTATATTTCTTTTCCCCGGGCAAAGATTTAAAACATTGTTGGCGCTAGATAGGACATATCTTATCTGAACTTCTTACGAAACACAATTCTTTAGTTATCCCTCAAATTCCTTAAACATATTGAGTTTCAAAAAATATTCCTACTTCTTGCCTCAATGCCTTCTTTTCTTAATATAATTTTATTTTTTAAATGTATTCTACAATATTTAAGATGTTAAAAAAAAAGAGGATGAGGAAAAATACAAGAAATACCCAGGTATCTACTGATCAGCTCAAGAAATGAAACACTGGGAACACAGTTACATCCATTTTATGCTCCATGGCTTCTCGATAGAGCCTGTTACTTCCTAAGAGGTTATCTCCTGAGTGACCAGGGACCTGGATGCTTGGCTCTGCCCACCTTTGCAAGGCCCTGGCCTTGTGGTAGGGTTTATTTTCTGCCCCCATGGATCCAGTATCTCAGGATCCAGTCCTATCAGCAGTGTCCCGACTCTTTTCCAGTCCATGTTAGCTAGGTACTGAAGCTCCTTCAGAGTATAGCCCTTTTCTTTTTCAGCAGACTCGGCACTTCCCCAGCCAAATTATGGTGTGACTCAACCCTCGTCATTTGTCTATTGGTCAAGAGGAGAGCTGTGAATGGAGTCTGGGGAGAAGGAGTGTGTTGTCTTGCAAAGCAGAGAGCTCTGCACCATCTTCAGGCAGGGGAGGTGCAACTGGCCTTTAACATGCAGGAATGGACCACATCTGTGGACCCAGAAAGTTCAGAGGAATCTGGGAATTCACAGTTTTTAGATACACCTATCCCATGTCTCAAGGCATTAGCACAGCAGACCTGTTGGGGCCTAGAACCCAACCTTCTCTGAAGCTCTGCTACTTTCATACCTAAGCCCTGGGCCTGTTCCTCAGCTTTTCTTCCCTCCAACTGCAGAGGCATCTCTATATGCTCTCACTGAGGCCCTCTGGCTTTCATACTTGAGTTCATAATTTTTCACTCTCAGTAGCAATTGTTGCAAGTCTGGTTCCCAAGGAAGCCAAGTCCGAGACAGAGATTTGCCCACGGAAACTAGGAAGTGGACGAGCTCTCAGGATCAACCTTTGTTGGGGGAAGAAAGGAAGCAGAATTGGGCAGAGGGAGAAGATGCACAGGGACGACGTCGCAACAAATACCTCAGCTGATCGGAGCTCTGGACCTGGCATGGCTCTGCAGCGTGATCCCAAATTGGGATGAGGTACCAGGCCTTTATGCCCTGCATCAAACAGTCACCCAGTACGGGCTGTCCCTGGGAAGGAAGCAAGGTGACCTTGAGCAAGGTCTTCAGCCCAGAGCAAGTCCCAGAAAAGGACTTAGCTGAGAGCAGGACTTACCCTCTGGCATGGAGGGTAGATGGGGGAACGAATGTTTGAGTCCTCCAGGGAGATCTGGGTGAGAATCATGACTCCACCCTACCAACCTACCTACTAACATAAAGTTTTAGAAATCTTAACTATACAACAAGCAATGACTTTCAGATCCTCAGGTAAAACTTCCTGGTGAAACATGCCTCTGTCAATCACAGAGCACTTAGGTTTTCCAGGGGTCCCAAGTTTCAAAACAAAGCAAGATCATTTTTTCTTTCTAACCTAGACAACAGAAAGGAGTGCATTTGACATTTGGAGTAGACAACCACGTTGACGGTTCTGCCACTGGTTCTAGAATTTCAATCCTCTTTTCTACCCTCTCTTCTTTGGTGCTTGGAGCTAAAAGCCACACCCACTCTCTAAGCAACTCAAAAGGTTAACAGCCTCATGGAATATATACATGTGTTCCCGGGGCCATGCTGAGCCATGCCTTGTGGTCCTGAGCTGCCCAGAGCATACACTATTTGCACTGTGCCTGCAGAGAGCACACTGACGCCCCCCTGTCCAAAGAAGAAGTGTAATACACATGGCCCATTCCTTAGCAAGGAAAAGCAGTTAAATTCTGTGCTCTGAAGACACATTGGCCATAAACTCTGCAAGCCATGGAGGTTATTTCAGTTAGTAAATGATTAAAGTCTCTAATCTCTGGAGCGGTGATAAAGAACACCAGAGAAGAGGGCTGGGTTTTTGATATTTGGGGAAGGTATAGAACGTCTCTCTTGAGACCATGCCAGAGGAAGCTCACCCCATCAAAGAACCACAGATAAGTAAGACATCGTTAATAAATCAATGACAGGAAAATGAAAACGGAACAGATGAATCAGCTAGTGGATCAGGTCGGAGATGAAAAACAGCACATCTGTTGCTACCGTCGGTGCATTAACAAATAAGTCTGCTGGATCAGACAGCCTTTCGGACTAATACTTGGAATAATGAAGCTTCAAGAGCGATTAAGGCATAAATCAATTTTTAAATGTATCGTGTACCTCCCCCAAACAACAGGAGGCATATTTTTTCCTTGCTTTGAATTCTTTTTGACAGGTATTGGGGAGGTGTAGGGATAAAAAACACTGCCTCATTTTAGCTCTGCTGTGATGTACAGTGCACAGCAAATTTAGTGTTTAGCCTCACACTTTGATTCTTACCAACTGAAGGCACTGAGCTGTGCTTAATCAATATGTTAAATCCAAGCCAATGCATTTCAGCTCCAGCAAGATCCTCCAACCCCCTTGTCCAGGACAGCTTGGTTCTCGCTCCTTTTCCTCTTCATGTAGATATTGATTTACATTTTATTTTGTTTTTATTGACGACTTCAGCAAAATTAACAGTTGAGGTGGTGAAGCATTTTTCTCCTTTGAAGCATACTTTTTCCTTCATATCCAATGAAAAGTGTTGCTTCTCCATAATGGTACAATGGTCAGGTTTTAGGACATTAAGGATACACATGAGCAATTACTTCGATGAATTTTACATCCATGTCCAAAGGGGGGAGAAGTGCTCTCCACATAATAATCTTTGATTTAGAGATGTTGGGATAAGGTGGGGCTGAAGGGAGATGGCTTAGGTTGGGAAACCGGGAAAGGTCCAGAAAGGACATAGGGCAACACAATCAAGAAAGGAAACTAGGGCTTCCCTGGTGGCTCAGTGGTTGAGAGTCTGCCTGCCAATGCAGGGGACACGGGTTCGCGCCCCGGTACGGGGAGATCCCACATGCCACGGAGCGGCTGGGCCCGTGAGCCATGGCCGCTGAGCCTGCACGTCCGGAGCCTGTGCTCCACAATGGGAGAGGCCACAGCAGTGAGAGGCCTGTGTACCGCAAAAAAAAAAAAAAAAAAAAAGGAAACTAAATTTATGTCCAAAACTTCCCTGAAAAGCAGAAAGCTGGCTAATAAATGAGTTTTTATTGAAGAAGACAAATGGGGAGGGCACAGGAAGAAAGAAGGACAAAGAAAGAAAAGGTAAGAAATAAGATGATTAGAAATAGTGGGGGAGAACCCCAGATGAGGGAGAGGAAAACCAGGCCATGTTTCTTTTCAGAGCATGACCTTCACTCGCATTACACCCCCAAATCAGCCAGAGGACAATAGGACCCCAAGGAAGTAAACTATCTTCCCTTTTTGCTCTTCCCCTGGAAACACAACAGTTCTTTCAGAAAACAAAGAAAAGCCAGGAGAGATACTGTTTTGTTCATCTGGACTGCCCTCAGGTCAGCAGATACGGTATTTTGAGTTCAGTTAGGACAGCCACCAGTACTCATGTTTCCTAAGAAGACTCCAAAATATTGTAGCAAGTGTAAACTTTTATACTGATTGAGTGGCAAGCAAACATGAGCATCAAAGTTCATACAAATATTTCCAGATGTAAGCACTAAGTTCAAGAGAGACTGTTTGAGTTTTTGAGCATAGGATCTGGCAGTATAAGCTTTTCATATTAGGTATTATCAACATATGATTAGAATACAAACCAGCTGAAAAATTCCACAGCCACCTGGTAACTTCAAATGAGGGTATCTGGAAAGTTTAGGGACCAATGATGTCCTGTAAACCAGTTTCTCAAACTTTTGTGTGCCTACAAATACCTGGGGATCTTGCAAAAATGCAGATTCTAGGGGGACATTTCTGGAAGAGTGGACCTCCAAAAATAGACTCTTCCATAAAAGCAATGAAAATACTGGTAAGAATGATCAAAATCAACTTTTTCAGAAATTTGGAAATTAACCAAAGGTATATGAAAATTTGAGGAGCATTTATTCAAGAAAAACAGCTGGATCTTGGTAAGAACAGTGAGTTGTGGCATTTTAGCTTGCCTTTTTCCCATTCTCCCAGTTCCACAGCAGCCTTGAAAATGAACAGCATTATAACCACAGTAGCTGTGAAAAACCAGCAGCCTAACAGATACTGGAGGGGGAAGAATGGATTTGGAGCTCCCCCAAAAGCTCCATCTTGAGAGAATTGTTACTATCCAACCTGTCTGGCAGCTCTCTGGAAAAGCCTCATTCCCAGGGCTTGTATTTATTTGACCTGAATCACCTTGCTCAGTGCAAGTAGCCCTATCGCCAAGGTATTTGTTGGAAATAATCAGCAGCAATTGTTTAAAATTCAGCTTCCTTAGTTAGCAATGCCAGTTGGGGAAAACAAGAAGCTGACCAAAACCCCCCCCAAAAACCAAAATGTAAACAGGGAAACTGGGGAATGAGATGTCCATAATGGGCTTGGAAAAGCTTCAACACATCCTAGAGACCTAGAAGCCTACATGTATGTGCAGAGGTGTGCACACACCCAAG
Source organism: Mesoplodon densirostris (assembly GCF_025265405.1). Classification (NCBI taxonomy): domain Eukaryota; kingdom Metazoa; phylum Chordata; class Mammalia; order Artiodactyla; family Ziphiidae; genus Mesoplodon; species Mesoplodon densirostris. The sequence continues at coordinate 46,193,002 of NC_082664.1, forward strand.
AAAGACATGAGAAGTTTCTAATATCAGCTCTGGCTGACCTTGAGGTTCTACATAAGCAGGAAGTGAAGGCTAAGGCAGAGTTTTAAACTGCCAGAGCACTAATTGTGTGCCCCAACACACACACCAGGAAAGCTGTGAGATTTATTGGTTCAAGACATTTAAGAAAATCTCTGTCTAATCAGCTGATCATTAAGCTAACTGGGGAGAGACATCATTGGCTGCACACAACAAAAAATACAGACGTTACAGAATTAGCCCAGAAAAAGCCACTAAACAAACAAACAGTAGTAGCAGCAGCAACAAAAAACAACAACAAACTCTGGAGTGGGTGGCAGGGGTGGTGGTGGCTGGGAACAGGAATCTGATTTCCAGAGTTGTCACATTATATTAATTAAGATGTCCAGTTTTTAAAATTAGTTTCTGCTTTATAACAAAGTGAATCAGTTATACATATACATCTGTTCCCATATCCCTTCCCTCTTGCATCTCAAGATGTCCAGTTTTTAAGAAAAAATTGCAAGGTGTGCAAAGGAGCAGGAAAAGATTGGCCATACAAAGAAAAATAATGGTCAATTGTAACTATCCTTGTCCCTAATAGGATGTTAGACTTATTGTATAAAAAGTTTAAAAGAGCTGTTATCAATATATTCAAAGAACTAAGAAAAACTATTTCTAAAGAATTAGAGGAAAGTAACATCTCAGCAGATAGAGAATATCAATAAAGAGGTAGAAATTAAAAACAGAATCAAACAGAAATTCTGAAGTTGCAAAGTATGAAAACTGAAGTGAAAAATTCACTAAAATAGCTCAAAAGACTTAAACTGTCAGAAGAAAGAATCTGTGAACTTGAAGATAGGTCAATTGAGATTATCCAGTTTGAGGAACAAAAGAAAAAAATTAGGAAAACTGAACAGAGTCTAAGAGACCTGTGGGTAGGCACCAAGCCTACCAACACATGCAGTGGTTGAGAGTCCGCCTGCCAATGCAAGGGATGCGGGTTTGTGCCCCTGTCTGGGAAGATCCCACATGCTGCGGAGTGGCTGGGCCCGTGAGCCATGGCCACTGGGCCTGCACGTCCGGAGCTTGTGTTCTGCAACGGGAGAGGCCACAACAGTGAGAGGCCCACGTACCGCAAAAAAAAAAAAAAAAGAAATAATGGCTTAAAACATCTCACATTTGGTGAAGAACATTATATATCCAAGAAACTCAATGAACTTCAAGAAAAGTAAGCACAGAGAGATTCACAAACAGATATATCAAACTGTCAAAAGTTAAAGACAGAGAATTTGAAAGCAACAAGAGAAAAATGACTCATCATATACAAGGGATCCTCTAGGGCCTGAGGGTTCTCATTTCAAGAAGATCAGAAATCCCTTATTTCCAATGGTGGGTCCTTTTGTAATCCTTGGCATACTTTTTCTTTTTTTATACATTTATTTATTTACTTATTTATTTATTGGCTGCATTGGGTCTTTGTTGCTGTGTGCGGGCTTTTCTCTAGTTGCAGCAAGCAGGGGCTACTCTTTGTTGCGGTGCACGTGCTTCTCATTGGGTGGCTTCTTTTGTTGCACAGCATGGGCTCTAGGCGCGCAGGCTTCAGTAGTTGTGGCTCGCAGGCTCTAGAGTGCAGGCTCAGTAGTTGCGGCGCATGGGCTTAGTTGCTCTGCTGCATGTGGGATCATCCCGGACCAGGGCTCGAACCCATGTCCCCTGCACTGGCAGGCGGATTCTTAACCACTGCACCACCAGGGAAGCCCCGGCATACTTGTAATAAAAGGAAATTTAGTAGGTATCAAATAAATGCGTGTTGATCTATTGAGTCATCCTCATCATAGAACTGATGAAAATTTAGTCCAAAAAGAAGTAAAATCGTGCTTAAAGCCTACAGTACAGGGTAGTTTAGGGGGGTATCACCAGAGTACCTCGGCTTTCCCATTTGTTAAATGATGATGTTATTTTTGAAGTGTTGGAGCATCTTTAGATAAATGCTAATACACAGGAAAATGGGTTCAGCATCTGAGTATCTGAAATTGTCAGGAGTTGAGAGAAAAGCCTTTCCTCCTGAGGTAGTCCTCTCCACAATACGGGGGAGGGTGTTCTTCAGCAAGCTCAGGGGAAGAGCGCAGAGAAGGGAAACTAAAGAAAGGGACCAGCTCATGACTCAACAGACATCATTTTCTCTACATACTTTCTCTCTCTTCTTACTTGAGTAAAGTTTAAGTTTCCTCCGAAGTATTAGGTAACACAGTCAGTAATTGGGATACACTTGTATATGTTACAACTCATGAATTCAAGAGGTGGCTGAGTTCAAACTAAAGTAAGTGTGATATATAAATTTCTTTAGTGATCTTTAACCCAGACCATAACGAGACTCCCTGGAATATAGAAAAACCAGAACATTTCAAGGAACTCATATTGTGGTGTAAAGTCCATTGACATTTCATATTCCAGCAGATCCAGGCCTAGGTGGGCTTTTCTTCTCTCTTCTTGAATTCTTTATTTTACCAATGAACTCTGTACTCATTAGAAGCTGTTAGCACATTACAACGGCATTTATGAAGCATCAAAGGGGTAGAGGTTTGTCCCATCTTCACTCTTTCATCCCTAAATCTAATGCTCAGGGATTTCTGTCATGCCGGTTCTCTTTCCAGAACACTCTGGTGTTTTGGAAACAACAGTCAGGGCCAACTTCACGGGAGTACAACTTGTGCTGTCACACAGGGCGCTGTGCTTAGAAGGACCCCACACTTGGGAGGGTTCTACACTTGTTTAATGTTCTTCTGACATTGTCTTGAAATTCCTAATAATGTTTGATCAAGGGGCCACAATTTCATTTTGTACTTGGCCCTGCAAATTACGTAGCTAGTACTGAACACTACATTTGGGATTTCAGACCTCAGCTTTGATCCTTATTAGCTTTGTGCTCTTGGAAGTGTTTCTTAGCCTCTCTCAATTTCATTTTCCTCAGTTGTTAAATATGGAAAGAATAATATCTGCCTCACAGAGTTGTTATAAGAATTAAGTGAGGGGCTTCCCTGGTGGCGCAGTGGTTGAGAGTCTGCCTGCCGGTGGAGGGGACATGAGTTCGAGCCCTGGTCTGGGAGGATCCCACATGCCGCGGAGCGACTGGGCCCGTGAGCCACAATTACTGAGCCTGCGCGTCTGGAGCCTGTGCTCAGCAACAAGAGAGGCCGCGATAGTGAGAGGCCCGTGCACCGTGATGAAGGGTGGCCCCCGCTTGCTGCAACTAGAGAAAGCCCTCGCACAGAAACGAAGATGCAACACAGCCATAAATAAATACATTAATTAATTCATTAAACAAAAAAAGAATTAAATGAGATAGAAAACATGCCAGTCCCTGGGACATGGTTCTAGTAACCTTTATTGATTGCTTACTCTGTGCCAGGTACTATGCCAAGCAGTTTACAAAAATTAGGTCACTATTCCTCATAACCATGGCAGATAATCAGCCAGCACACCCTGGTTTGCACTTACAAGTTTTTATAGCCAGTGTCTATCCCCATTGGCCCAGCATCCATTCTGGTTGGTTGGTGTCTGTGATCATAGTGGTTAGCATCACCACTGCTCTGAATGCTCTGTGTGGTCAGGAGTGTTTTGCAAATGAGGAAACTGAGGCACAGACATACAGAGGACACTGCCCAAGTCCACACAGCTTGTAAATAGACTATTAATGTCATAACCTCTAGTAAAGGGCAAAGACTCTAAAAGTGAGATCTTTTAACTTGAAGTTTAATGTTTTATCCTCAGGCCCCCAAGATCCTTCGTCACCAGGAGTTAATAATTGAGTGAGGGTGATAAATTACATATAAACCTGGTTACCTGGCTACTGTACAAGGTCATGTTCCCAACTTTACCTGCCAAACACATGCACCTAAGGTGCTTATAGTTGCCCTTTCAGGTCTCTAGGACTTCAAGTTTTCCCTCATCTGAAGGCTGTTCCCTAGTTCCCAGTCTTCATCACTCTCTACCTAATTCCTTATTTGCTTTCAAGGCTCAACTGAGGTGCCTCATCCCTCTAGAAGCCTCTCCTCTGAGCACTCTGAGTATATTGTGCATAGCTCTATCACAGCATTTCTCACGTAAATTCTAATTGCTGGCTTTCTGGTCTGCCTTCCTCTAGGCCTGAGAAATCTTCGATGGACAAAGATGATATATTGCTCATCTGGGTGTACCCAACGCTTAGGAAACTGCACCTGACACATAACTGCTATTCAATAAGTGAGTGATGCAAAAATGGTACTATTTCCCTAGGAACACCAAGTGCTTCTGTTTGTTCAAAGGAGAGAGAGGTGAACTCAACTGATGGATAGAAGCTTCATGGAGGAGGTGGTCTACATGTTAGGTCTTGAAGGATGGGGGAGACTGAAATAAGTAGAATTAGGGATAGAGGCAGGAAATCAGTCTAGACAGAAGGAAAAGTTTGAGCAAAAGTGGGAGTACAGAAAGGTTGAAGACAAAGCTTGTTTAGAGAGCAGCAGGTAGACCATTTGGCCTGGAACTAGGGATTTTCACTGAGAAATGAATCCCAAATTCAAATGTTTCTTGGAACCAGGCTTGTAGCACAAGAACTAAATAAATAAATCATGGCCCCATGCAGACAATAGGGAGGGGAAGGGACTGTGGCAAACTAGAAAACATGCCCTACTTAAAGGCAGGAGGCTGCTGTTCCACACCAAATGGTCATATGTAGATGTTTCAATTTTCCCAGATACCATGGAAATTCAGATTGTGTGAAATATCCTGAGGATTTTATTTTTAATTTTTATTTAAAAATAATTTTAGACTTACAGAAAAGCTGAAAAAATAGTAGAGAGAGTTCATGTATACCCTTCACCCAGCTTGCTCTAATATTAATGACTTACAGACTCATAATATAATGATTAAAAACTAAAAAATTAAGATTTCTATCAGAGTACTAATTAAACTATTGTGCTTATTCAAATTTTACTAGTTTTTCTCCTAATGCCCCCATTTTTTTTCTGTCCCAGGACCCAATGTTGCTTCTAGTGTTTGCATTTCTTTGGTCTCCTCTGATCTGGGACAGTTCCTAAGCTTTTCCTTGTCTTTCATTACCTTGACAGTTTGGATGATTACTGGTCAGTTATTTTATAGAGTTTCTGTCAATTTGTGTTTGATGTTTTTTCATGGTTAAGGTGAGATAACGCATTTTTGGCCAAAATACTACAGAAGCAATGCTGTGCCTTTTTTCAGTGCATCATATCAAGGGTACGTGATGTCAATATGTCTCATTACTGGTGAGGTCCACGTTGATCATTTGGTAAATGTGGTGTCTGCTGTGTTTTTCCACTGGAAAGTTACCATCTTTTCCTCTTTCAGTGATAAATATTTGGGAGAGATATTCTGAGGGCTACATAAATGCCCCATTTCTTCTCAAACCTTTGTCCACTGATTTTAACATCCATCGGTGGATCTTGCCTACAACAATGATTACTGTGATGTTTGCCTAATGGCGATTTTGTGTTTCCCTCATTCATTCTACTTTTATTAGTTAGATTTTTTTAAACATCTTTATTGGAGTATAATTGCTTTACAATGGTGTGTTAGTTTCTGCTTTATAACAAAGTGAATCAGTTATACATATACATATGTTTCCATATCTCTTCCCTCTTGCATCTCGCTCCCTCCCACCCTCCTTATACCACGCCTCTAGATAGTCAAAAACCACCTAGCTGATCTCCCTGTGCTATGCAGCTGCTTCCCAATAGCTATCTATTTAACGTTTGGTAGTGTATATATGTCCATGCTACTCTCTCACTTTGTCACAGCTTACCCATCCCCATCCCCATATCCTAAAGTCCATGCTCTAGTAGGTCTGTGTTTTTATTCCCGTCTTACCCCTAGGTTCTTCTTGACCTTTTTTTTTTCTTTGATTCCATATATATGTGTTAGCATACAGTATTTGTTTTTCTCTTTCTGACTTACTTCACTCTGTATGACAGACTCTAGGTCCATCCACCTCACTACAAATAACTCAATTTCGTTTCTTTTCATGGCTGAGTAATATTCCATTGTATATATGTGCCACATCTTTATCCACTCATCTGTCCATGGACACTTAGGTTGCTTCCATGTCCTGGCTATTGTAAAGAGGGCTGCAATGAACATTGTGGTACATGACTCTGTTTGAAATATGGTTTTCTCAGGGTATATGCCCAGTAGTGGGATTCCTGGGTCGTATGGTAGTTTTATTTGTGGTTTTTCAAGGAACCTTCATGCTGTTCTCCATAGTGGCTGTATCAATATACATTCCCACCAACAGTGCAAGAGGGTTCCCTTTTCTCCACACCCTCTCCGGCATTTATTGTTTCTAGATTTTTTGATGATGGCCATTCTGACCGGTGTGAGATGATATCTCATTGTAGTTTTGATTTGCATTTCTCTAATGATTAATGATGTTGAACATTCTTTCATGTGTCTGATGGCAATCTGTATATCTTCTTTGGAGAAATGTCTGTTTAGGTCTTCTGCCAATTTTTGGATTGGGTTGTTTGTTTTTTAGTTGTTGACCTGCATGAGCTGCTTGTAAATTTTGGAGATTAATCCTTTGTCAGTTGCTCCATTTGCAAATATTTTCCCCATCCTAAGGGTTGTCTTTTGGTCTTGTTTATGGTTTCCTTTGCTGTGCAAAAGCTTTGACATTTCATTAGGTCCCATTTGTTTATTTTTGTGTTTATTACCATTTCTCTGGGAGGTGGGTCCAAAAGGATCTTGCTGTGATTTATGTCATAGAGTGTTCTGCCTATGTTTTCCTCTAAGAGTTTGATAGTGTCTGGACTTACATTAAGGTCTTTAATCCATTCTGAGCTTATTTTTGTGTATGGTGTTAGGGAGTGTTCTAATTTCATTCTTTTACATGTACGTGTCCAGTTTTCCCAGCACCACTTATTGAAGAGGCTGTCTTTTCTCCACTGTATATTCTTGCCTCCTTTATCAAAGATAAGTTGACCATATGTGCGTGGCTTTATCTCTGGGCTTTCTATCCTGTTCCATTGATCCATATTTCTGTTTTTGTGCCAGTACCAAACTGTCTTGATTACTGTAGCTTTGTAGTATAGTCTGAATTCGGGGAGCTGATTCCACCAGTTCTATTTTTCATTCTCAAGATTGCTTTGTCTATTCGGGGTCTTTTGTGTTTCCATACAAATTGTGAAATTTTTTGTTCTAGTTCTGTGAAAAATGCCAGTGGTAGTTTGATAGGGATTGCATTGAATCTGTAGCTTGCTTTGGGTAGTAGAGTCATTTTCACAATGTTGATTCTTCCAATCCAAGAACATGGTATACCTCTCCATCTATTAGTTTCATCTTTAAGTTCTTTCATCAGTGTCTTATACTTTTCTGCATACAGGTCTTTTGTCTCCTTAGGTAGGTTTATTCCTAGATATTTTATTCTTTTTGTTGCAATGGAAATGGGAGTATTTTCTTAATTTCACTTTCAGATTTTTCATCATTAGTGTATAAGAATTCCGGAGATTTCTGTGCATTAATTTTGTATCCTGCTACTTTACCAAATTCATTGATTAACTCTAGTAGTTTTCTGGCAGCATCTTTAGGATCCTCTATGTATAGTATCATGTCATCTGCAAACAGTGACAGCTTTATTTCTTCTTTTCCGATTTGGATTCCTTTTATTTCTTTTTCTTCTCTGATTGCTGTGGCTAGAACTTCCAAAACTGTGTTGAATAAGAGTGGTGAGAGTGGGCAACCTTGTCTTATTCCTGATCTTAGTGGAAATGGTTTCAATTTTTCACCATTGAGGATGATGTTGGATGTGGGTTTGTCATATATGGCCTTTATTATGTTGAGGAAAGTTCCCTCTGTGCTTACTTTCTGCAGGGTTTTTTATCATAAATGGGTGTTGAATTTTGTCGAAAGCTTTCTCTGCATCTATTTTTTTTACAACTTTATTGGAGTATAATTGTTTCACAATGGTGAATTAGTTTCTGCTTTATAACAAAGTGTATCAGTTATACATATACATCTGTTCCCATATCCCTTCCCTCTTACGTCTCCCTCCCTCCCACCCTCCCTATCCCACTATCTGCATCTATTGAGATGATCATATGGTTTTTCTTCTTCAATTTGTTAATATGGTGTATCACATTGATTGATTTGTGTATATTGAATAATCCTTGCATTCCTGGAAAAACCCCACTTGTTCATGGTGTATCATCCTTTTAATGTGCTGTTGGATTCTGTTTGCTAGTATTTTGTTGAGGATTTTTGCATGTATGTTCATCAGTGATATTGACCTGTAGTTTTCTTTCTTTGTGACATCTTTGTCTGCTTTTGGTTTCAGGGTGATGGTGGCCTCATAGAATGAGTTTGGGAGTGTTCCTCTCTCTGCTATATTTTGGAAGAGTTTGAGAAATATAGGTGTTACCTGTTCTCTAATTGTTTGATAGAATTCGCCTGTGAAGCCATCTGGTCCTGGGCTTTTGTTTGTTGGAAGATTTTTAATCACAGTTTCAATTTCAGTGCTGTGATTGGTCTGTTCATATTTTTATTTCTTCCTGGTTCAGTCTCGGCAGGTTGTGTTTTTCTAAGAATTTGTCCATTTCTTCCAGGTTGTCCATTTTATTGGCATAGAGTTGCTTGTAGTAATCTCTCATGATCTGTATTTCTGCAGTGTCAGTTGTTACTTCTCCTTTTTCATTTCTAATTCTATTGATTTGAGTCTTCTCCCTTTTTTTTCTTGATGAGTCTGGCTAATGGTTTATCAATTTTGATTATCTTGTCAAAGAACCAGCTTTTAGTTTTATTGATCTTTGCTATCGTTTCCTTCATTTCTTTTGCATTTATTTCTGATCTGATCTTTATGATTTCTTTCCTTCTGCTAACTTTGGGGTTTTTTTGTTCTTCTTTCTCTTATTGCTTTAGGTGCAAGGTTAGGTTGTTTATTCGAGACATTTCCTGTTTCTTCAGGTAGGATTGTATTGCTATAAACTTCCCTCTTAGAACTGCTTTTGTTGCATCCCATAGGTTTTGGGTCATCGTGTCTCCATTGTCATTTGTTTCTAGGTATTTTTTGATTTCCTCTTTGATTTCTTCAGTGATCACTTCGTTATTAAGTAGTGTATTGTTTAGCTTCCATGTTTTTGTATTTTTTTACAGATCTTTTCCTGAAATTGATATCTAGTCTCATAGCATTGTGGTCGGAAAAGATACTTGATACAATCTCAATTTTCTTAAATTTACCAAGGCTCATTTGTGACCCAAGATATGATCTATACTGGAGAATGTTCCATGAGCACTTGAGAAAAATGTTTATTCTGTTGTTTTTGGATGGAATGTCCTATAAATATCAATTAAGTCCATCTTGTTTAATGTATCATTTAAAGCTTGTGTTTCCTTAATTTTCATTTTGGATGATCTGCCGTTGGTGAAAGTGGGGTGTTAAAGTCCCCTACTATGATTGTGTTACTGTCGATTTCCCCTTTTATGGCTGTTAGTATTTGCCTTATGTATTGAGGTGCTCCTATATTGGGTGCATAAAGATTTACAATTGTTATATCTTCTTCTTGGATCGATCCCTTGATCATTATTTAGTGTCCTTCTTTGTCACTTGTAATTGTCTTTATTTTAAAGTCTATTTTGTCTGATATGAGAATTGCTACTCCAGCTTTCTTTTGGTTTCCATTTGCATGGAATATCTTTTTCCACCCCCTCACTTTCAGTCTGTATGTTTCTCTAGGTCTGAAGTGGGTCTCTTGTAGACAGCATATATATGGGTCCTGTTTTTGTATCCATTCAGCCAGTCTGTGTCTTTTGGTGGGAGCATTTAATCCATTTACATTTAAGGTAACTATCGATATGTATATTCCTATTCCCATTTTCCTAATTGTTTTGGGTTCGTTATTGTAGGTCTTTTCCTTCTCTTGTGTTTCTTGCCTAGAGAAGTTCCTTTAGCATTTGTTGTAAAGCTGGTTTGGTGGTGCTGAACTCTCTCAGCTTTTTCTTGTCTGTAAAGGTTTTAATTTCTCCATCAAATCTGAATGAGATCCTTGCTGGGTAGAGTAATCTTGGTTGCAGGTTTTTCTCCTTCATCACTTTAAATATGTCCTGCCAGTCCCTTCTGGCTTGCAGAGTTTCTGCTGAAGGATCAGCTGTTAACCTTATGGGGATTCCCTTGTGTGCTATTTGTTGTTTTTCCCTTGCTGCTTTTAATATGTTTTCTTTGTATATAATTTTTGATAGTTTGATTAATATGTGTCTTGGCGTGTTTCTCCTTGGATTTATCCTGTATGGGACTCTCTGTGCTTCCTGGACTTGATTAACTATTTCCTTTCCCATATTAGGGAAGTTTTCAACTATAATCTCTTCAAATATTTTCTCAGTCCCTTTCTTTTTCTCTTCTTCTTGTGCAACCCCTATAATTCGAATGTTGGTGCAATTAACGTTGTCCCAGAGGTTTCTGAGACTGTCCTCAGTTCTTTTCTTTCTTTTTTCTTTATTCTGCTCTGCAGTAGTTATTTCCACTACTTTATCTTCCAGGTCTCTTATCCGTTCTTTTGCCTCAGTTATTCTATTGATCCCTTCTAGAGTATTTTTAATTTCATTTATTGTGTTGTTCATCATTGTTTGTTTCCTCTTTAGTTCTTCTAGGTCCTTGTTAAAGGTTTCTTGCATTTTCTCTATTCTGTTTCCAAGATTTTGTATCATTATTCTGAATTCTTTTTCAGGTAGAATGCCTATTTCCTCTTCATTTGTTAGGTCTGGTGGGTTTTTACCTTGCTCCTTCATCTGCTGTGTGTTTTTCTATCTTTTCATTTTGCTTATCTTACTGTGTTTGGGGTCTCCTTTTTGCAGGCTGCAGGTTCGTAGTTCCCATTGTTTTTGGTGTCTGTCCCCAGTGGCTAAGGTTGGTTCAGTGGGTTTTGTAGGTTTCCTGGTGGAGGGGGACTAGTGCCTGTTTTCTGGTGAATGAGGCTGGAACTTGTCTTTCTGGTGGTCAGGTCCATGTCTGGTGATGTGTTTTGGGGTGTCTGTAGCCTTATTGTGATTTTAGGCAGCCTCTCTGCTAATGCATGGGGCAGTGTTCCTGTCTTGCTAGTTGTTTGGCATAGGGTGTCCAGAACTGTAGCTTGCTGGTCGTTGAGTGAAGCTGGGTCTTGGTGTTGAGATGGAGATATCTGGGAGATTTTCACCGTTTGATATTACTTGGAGCTGGGAGGTCTCTTGTGGACCAGTGTGCTGAAGTTGGCTCTCCCACCTCAGTGGCACAGCCCTGGTGCCGGGCTTGAGCACCAAGAGACTGTCCTCCACATGGCTCAGAATAAAAGGGAGAAAAAATAGAAAGAAAGAAAGAAAGAGGATAAAATAAAATAAAGTAAGATAATATAAAGTTATTAAAATAAAAAATAATTATTAGGAAAAAAAAGTTTTTAAGTAGAAAAAAAAAACAAAAAAACCGGATGGTCAGAACCCTAGGACAAATGGTGAAAGCAAAGCTATATAGACAACATCTCGCACAGAAGCATACACATACACACTCACAAAAAGAGGAAAAGGGGAAAACATAATAAATCTTGCTCCCAAAGTCCACCTCCTTAATTTGGGATGATTCGTTCTCTATTCAGGTATTCCATAGATGCAGAGGTCATCAAGTTGATTGTGGAGATTTAATCTGCTGCTCCTGAGGCTTCTGGGGGAGATTTCCCTTTCTCTTCTTTGTTCGCACAGCTCTTGGGGTTCTGCTTTGCATTTGGCTCCGCCTCTGCGTGTAGGTCGCTGGAGGGCGTCTGTTCTTCGCTCAGACAGGACGGGGTTAAGGGAGCCGCTGATTCGGAAGCTCTGGCACTCAGGCCGGGGGGGAGGGAGGGATACGGAGGCGGGGCGAGCCTGCGGCGGCAGAGGCCGGCGTGACGTTGCAGCAGCCTGAGGTGCGCCATGCGTTGTCCCGGGTGAGTTGTCCCTGAATCACGGGACCCTGGCAGGGGCGGGCTCCACAGGCTCCCGGGAGGGGCGGTGTGGATAGTGACCTCTGCTCGCACACAGGCTTCTTGGTGGTGGCGGCAGCAGCAGCCTTAGCGTCTCATGCCCGTCTCTGCGGTCCGCGCTTTTAGCCGCGGCTCGCGCCCGTCTCTGGAACTCCTTTAAGCGGCGCTCTTAATCCCGTCTCCTCGCGCACCAGGGAACAAAGAGGTAAGAAAAAGTCTCTTGCCTCTTCGGCAGCTCCAGACATTTTCCTGGACTCCCTCCCGGCTAGCTGTGGCGCATTAGCCCCTTCAGGCTGTGTTTACGCCGCCAACCCCAGTCCTCTCCCTGCGCTCCGACCGAAGCCCGAGCCTCAGCTCCCAGCCCCGCCCGCCCCGGTGGGTGAGCAGACAAGCCTCTCGGGCTGGTGAGTGCTGGTCGGCACCGATCCTCTGTGCGGGAATCTCTCCACTTTGCCCTCCACACCCTGTTGCTGCGCTCTCCTCCGCGGCTCTGAAGCTCCCCCACTCCGCCACCCGCAGTCTCCGCCCGCGAAGGGGCTTCCTAGTGTGTGGAAAGCTTTCCTCCTTCACAGCTCCCTCCCACTGGTGCAGGTCGTGTCCCTATTCTTTTGTCTGTTTTTTCTTTTTTCTTTTGCCCTACCCAGGTATGTGGGGAGTTTCTTGACTTTTGGGAGGTCTGAGGTCTTCTGCCAGCGTTCAGTGGGTGTTTTATTGTAGCTGTTCCATGTGTAGATGTATTTCTGATGTATATGTGGGGAGGAAGGTGATCTCCGCATCTTACTCTTCCGCCATCTTCTCCAGTATCTCCTATAATTTTTCTGTCAGTAAAAGCTGTCCCTCTTTCCCCATTTACTTATTTATTTAATTATTACATTTATATTAGCATGGACTAATGGATATGATTTTATTTCATGGTATAATAGTATAATCCAGTACTATCATTATTATTTTGTTGCTCAAATTGCCCAGATTTGGACACTGGGATCTCCTTCCCATTGACTCCTATATCTTTTTGACTTGCCCCTATCCTTTTTTGAACACTTCCTTATTTTCTGACACTATAGAATATTCCAGGCTCATCTGTATTTTCCTTCCCCCAGCCCTGGAATCAACCACTTCTTCAAAGAGCCCTGGTTTTTTTTCACTGGAGAATAAATATCTTGGCTTTAAAATGTAGAATATGAATTCAAACATCTAAAAAACATTGTGGATGCATATTTTATCCATCGTCTTTGTGTGAAAGACTATGTGTGTGTCAGAAGATCTCAAAGCAGGAGAGAAAGGTTGGGGTCAGGGTAAAGAAAGTCTTGAATATCCAATGAAGAGTTTGGAGTTCATGCATCCAGGCCATGAAGTGCTCTGGACCGGTTTTGAGTAGAAATGTGATATGCTTAAAGACATATTTTGGGGAGATAAGCAGGAAGACTTACAAAGAGAAGTTTCTAGAAGCAAGCAGTTGATTCAATGGAATATTTAGAAGTAAAGTGATAAAAGTCTAAATTAGGGGCTGATGTCTGATGTTCCCTCATGCTGGGGATACTTTCTCCTGTTTTCCTCCAACCCAAATCCACTTTACCTGTCAAGGACTCCTTCTCCAGAAAGTCTTTCCTGACTCCCTCCCAGAATTTACCCTTCTTCCCTGTGTATCCGTGGCCCAGGTTGGCTGGTACCTCCTTTGTACACGTATTCAATTCTGTCCTGTCTGCTGGGGCTTTGAATGCTTGTCTCGCTCACTTGGTTACTAACTTCTTGTAGACGGGGAAGGCCTTAGTCATCTTTATCCCTTCCCAGGGCCCAGCATAGTTCCTCTTATCCAGGAGATATGCTCAACTCAGAACTGAACTGGTTATAGGGACCATTTATAATTCATTTTGGGATTCTGGAACAATAAAAGCAAAATGCAAGGATATGTACATTTCTCTGAAGTCATACAATTTTTCAGTTGAAATTGAACTGCCTGCCAAGTTACTCCAGCCTAATGTGTGAGGCAGCACAAGTGATTGAGAGCACAACAGTAACAGCATCAAAGACACACACACACACACCACACACACACACCACACACACACACACCACACACACACACCACACACTGCACACACACCACACACACACCACACACACCGCACACACACCACACACACACACCACACACCGCACACACACCACACACACACACACCACACACACACCACACACACCGCACACACACCACACACACACCACACACACCGCACACACACCACACACCGCACACACACCACACACACACACACCGCACACACACCACACACACCGCACACACACCGCACACACACACCACACACCGCACACACACCACACACACCGCACACACACCACACACACACACCACACACACACCACACACACACCCACACACCGCACACACCGCACACACACACACCACACACACTGCACACACACCACACACACACCACACACACCACACACACACACCGCACACACACCACACACACACCGCACACACCACACACACACACCACACACACACACACCACACACCGCACACACCACACACCACACACACCGCACACACACACACCACACACACCACTCACACACCACACACACACACACCGCACACACACCACACACACACACACACCACACACACACACACCACACACCGCACACACATCACACACACACCACACACCACACACACACACCACACACCGCACACACACCACACACACATACACCACACACACACACACCACACACCGCACACACACACACACCACACACACCACACACACACAGAATTTCTGAGCCCACAGACTAAGTCTGTTCTTAAGAGGAATACTAGTCAGATCTGCACTTAATATTGAGAGAGTTCAATAGTAAAAGGATTTTCCTTATGGCAGAGACAAGAGCTGTCTTGAAAGGTCCATTTGGAAGGTACCTCTTAGGACTACACTAAGCTTTATGAAAGCATGGTAGGGATAACCTTCCCTTTTTGAAGGAGAACATTTCTAAAGGCCTTGATAGGAGTGAACTCTGTGATAATCATGTTTCCTCTTTAGAGTTGTGTTGTTACAGAGATAGCTTTCCCCTCAAAGCATGATTAAAAGCTATGCTTCAAGTGCAGAAAACATTTAAAAATCAAGTTTCACCCTAAAAAATTTAAGAAAGAGAACTGACAATAGTCAATAAGGCAATTACTCTGCAGAAAACAGGGTTCTGTGATATTTGTCAAGGAGAGAGCATGAAGGTTTATGGCCTCTGCCAGCTTCCTGCTGGATTTGCCAGCCTCACTTCTGGCGGCAGCTACCTGTGTGACAGTTGACAGCTTGAGTCAAGAAGGAAGAAAGGCAAAGAAAAAAGGAGGGAGAAGTGAGGGAGAAGGAAGGCCCCAAAGACAGCAGCTATTGACTGTTTCCTTTTCTACCAGGCAGCACCCACCGGCCAGCATAGCATCAGGAGGAGAGGCAGGATTATAAAGATGAGCAGGTCAGAGGAATGCAGAGCAAGGAAAATGCCAGAGAATAAGAGGACAGACATGATGCCTGTGAAGCAAGTAGACCTCAGCACCGTGGGGACTGGGAGAGCAGAGGAAATGATTCGTGTGTGCAAATGAAGCATCCCTCCCTAGAGATTGAAGTGGGGTAGCATTTTTGTCAAGCTAACCACGGTCCCCTTATCCTGCTCCTGATGGCAACGACTTCCCCTCTCCACTGCCTCCTGTGTCAGCTGCATTCATTTACGTCGGGAGCTCCATTATTTTGGATCAGGAGTGCCATTCATTGGCCCTGGAGAAGGGAAAGAATGGGGGAAAAACAAGGAAGTTGACTCTCTACTTTTGAATTCCTAAAAACATATTCTAAACTTATATCAGAGACCGTAGCCTTGAGGTACTGGCCTCAGTTACCCAGAGCCAAGGTCCTGGGTAATTTTTAAGAATATGGTACTCAGGGCCTCCCTGGTGGCGCAAGTGGTTGAGAGTCCGCCTGCCGATGCAGGGGATACGAGTTCGTGCCCCGGTCTGGGAGGATCCCATATGCCGCGGAGCGGCTGGGCCCGTGAGCCATGGCCGCTGAGCCTGCGCGTCCGGAGCCTGTGCTCCACAACGGGGGAGGCCACAACAGTGAGAGGCCCGCATACCACAAAAAAAAAAAAAAAAAAAAAAGAATATGGTACTCAAAGAAAATCAAAGTGGCATGGTGCAGGAACAATACAGAAGGAAAGTAGAAACAAAAGAGGATTTTTCACAGCCCTCTGACTCTCCTGCACACATACAGGAGGAAGTTCGCCTTGCTCTTAGGAGTGTCAAAGGAGTGGTGGACACGGGGGTGGGGGCAATGGATCCAAAGGGGCTTTCAGCTGGGATGAGGGCTACAGAGTACATGAGCATGATAATCTGATGCCAGAGAGCAACCGAGGACACTGAGCTATAACCAGAGGCCATCTGGTGTGATGTCCAAAGACCAGATGGTACATGCTACATCTCAGCGATCAGTGAACACCAAGCCACTCCTTCCCACGGCTTAGTGGCCCCAGCCTTCCCCCAACTTAGAATGTCTGTGGAGAACAGGGACCTTGATACACTAAGTCTGTAAAGTTATAGAAACATAAAATGAGTTATGTTTTAGCACACTTGATAACTTGGATTTGAAAAATCTTACCTGCTACATATTTATGAAGCTAAATTAATGCTAACATATTAAACATAACACTTATGAGGTTAATTTTATGTCTAAATTTACACTTCTAGAGCATAAATGGCAGTAGAGTTCTCTTGAAGGGTAGGAAAACCTTCTCTTTTTACTCCTTGTGTGTGTGAGGATGTGTGTGTGTGTGTGTGTGTGTGTGTGTGTGTGTGTATTCTAACTAGGAAGGGCTCCCCACCCCTCACTCCAGGTTATCTTGTTTCATGTAGTTTGTTCCGATGTGCTGGGTCATGACTAATTAGATAAGAACATTTTCTTTAGCCTCATGTATTTAGAAGTCCACATGATCTAAGGTCAAACCTCAAATGAAAGGTACATAGAAGTGATGCAGTTATACTGATTTCAGAGCAGATGGCTGTTTTCTGGAGGGAAATGGTGCATAAAACAGACAAACAATGAAAGACTTGAGAGAGAAATTCTCCATGGCAATCGGGGCTATAAAATCAACACAAAGCGACTAGTTCACAGAATTGGTGCACTGTTGAAAAGCATTAGGGAAAAACAAGGAATACCGGCGCCCTCATGGGGCATCCTGCCTGGACTTGGAGGAGGAAGGACATGGGACGGGGTGCAGGAATGCATCTTTCTATAAGTAGTACATGCAAATCTCAGATCACAAACCCACTTGTGGACAAAGTAAGTTCATTTTTCTGTACAGGAAGTTAATACTTATAATAACCCCCCTTTCTTCCAGGCAGTAGAAACTTAACTTCAGTCCTTTCAGAGTTCCTGCCCTTTCTTTGTGATGGCCTCTAAATTTGAGGCTTATATCCCGCCCATGACTGAAGGTTAGTGGTGGGAGAGCATCTCACCTGAGGTGGCATCACTCTGCACTAATACAGCTGCTTAGATGGGATGTGGACACTTGCTGGTCACTGCTGAGTCATCCCTTGTACGGGTCATATCACAGCAACTTTGGGCCTGCCTCTGGGTCAGTAACTCTCAGGACCCTCTCGGGCACACAGGATAATCCTGATGCTTCCATGCCATTCTGGGACCACACCCAGTAGGGCCATCCACAGCCATCTGTCATTTCCATGGCACTCTTGAGTACAAAAGAATCATTCCACCTCCCCAGCACTGCCCCTGGCCCCTTCCACTCACAGCTCTACCCTGGGGCTTTTTCAAACTCATCTGTCAGGACACAGTAGACAGCCATATTTCCTTCAGTTCTTACCTCCTTCCAAGAGTCTCCGTGTACTACTGTTCCCAAATGTATCTGAAGTTTCTGCTGTGGGACATTCTCTCTGCTTCATCCCAGGAAAGGATCAGAGTGCAGACCTTTTTCATCAAGGACTCATCACCATCTAGTTAGTCTACTCTCTTCTCGTAACTTCCTGTGTTTTCTTGGTTGGTGGAAGGGGGTGGGGGGGCATTTTAGCCTAGAGGATGGGGAGCAGTGTGGATTGGGAAAGCTTCTTTGTTATTACTCAGCACTTCTTCTCCCACATCTATTGTACATGCTTCAGTTCTTTCTGTTCTCTTGAAGCCAAGACGTCAAAAACTAAAAAGATAACAATTGACTCCTTTTGTGGCATTTGCTTTCTGCAGTCATTCCTTGCCTGAGGTAGTGATGCTGACTAATTCATAGGAAGAAGGATTACAAGGTTAAAGGAGAGGTGAAAATCTGTATGTAGCATCACTTGGTATCCAGTGGGGACTGGTTCCAGGACGCCCACAGATACCAAAATCTGTGGATGCTCAAGTCCCTTATATAAAATGGCCCTTATATAGTATTTGCAAATAACCTATGCACATCCTCCTGTATACTTTGTCATCTCCAGGATGCTTATAATACCTAACATGATGTAAATGCTAAGTAAATAGTTGCCAGCATGTGGAAAATTCAAATGTTGCTTTTTGGAACTTACTGGAATTTTTTTCAAATATTTTTGGTGCTCAGTTGGTTGAATTTGCATATATGGAACTCTTGGATAGGGAGGGCTGTCTGTAGTTCTCTATTCCAGCCACACATGTAACTACTTTGCCCAGACCTAAGATTAGTCACAACCCATAAGGCACGCTGGGAAGAAATCAGAATATGATGTAAGGACTTAGCAGCTGGATTAACTGTGGGCTCAGCTTAGGTGATCTCACCTTAGATACTTTGGTTCATTCTCTGGTCTTCTTCTTGCAGGGGCTCTAGTTAGTGTATTTTAAAGACTGTGACTTCATCAATCAGAGGTCATACGAAAATGAGTTCAGTCTTTCTCTTGTCTCCTCCCACTTTGCTTCTTCTCCTTTCCCTCTTTTTCTTCCCACCTCTCCACTTTTCTCAGTCCACTCTGCTCGGACTATCCTCCTTCCCCAGTGGCAAGTCCAAAGGACACGACTCCAGAATCCTTTCAGGAGACTATTGTTTGCCTCATTACTAAAATGACTGTGTGTCTTATTTCCTTGAATCTGTGGCCCCAGCATCCTATCCAGATAGCGTCTCCCTTCACCTTCAATGGTGTTCAGATGTGAATGATGAATGATATGGCTGCTTTAGTCACTAGAGACCGGCTCATTCTCAAAAACATTTGACCTCAGTGGAGAACCGTTTAAATGCAAGGAGGATTTTAACGAATACAAATATACAATTTAGGGAGTGTCAGGGCGTGGTGAAAGAGTCACCATAAAGCTAATAATACACAGAATGAGATGGTCCAGAAGCCTGGGTTAAGTCCCACCAGAGTCCATAGGGTTAAGTCAGAGCTGGGAACCCTTGGTTATAATGCTGAGGTGGGAGGGTCAGCTGTGAGCAGGCTTGACCTTGGAGTCCTGCTCGGGTGCACATGGATCTAGCTGGGAGTTTTGGGGGGGTGAGTTGGGGGTGGAGTAGGAGAAGAACAGAATGTTGGAGTGTCTTCCAGTCTGGATACTTGACAAATGGCAGGTCATGCGGGGATGAAGCTGGAGCAGAAACAAAGAGCTCAAGAGAGATGCTGGCCAAGGAGCTGTGTCTTCCCAGTAGAGGGTGAGGGGAGATTTAAATCACACTTTGCCCTGATCTTAAAGGGCCCCCTCTTCTGTGTTGGGTAAACTTTGAGAAGTTGTCTTCCACGAAAACAAGAATCCGTTATGTAGCTTAAATAATTCCTGGATTAAGAATCACTTTCTAACCATTGTATGTTATTATCTTCATGAAAGAGGGAGAATAACAACAAAAACATGTGCTCATTTCGGCAACACATATACTAAAGTTAGAAAATTTTAAAATAATTTCAAATTAAAAAATAGAGATATGGGGCTTCCCTGGTGGTGCAGTGGTTGGGAGTCCGCCTGCCGATGCAGGGGACACGGGTTTGTGCTCTGGTCCGGGGGGATCCCACATGCCGCGGAGCAGCTGGGCCCGTGAGCCATGGCCTCTGGGCCTGCGCGTCCGGAGCCTGTGCTCCGCAACGGGAGAGGCCACAACAGTGAGAGGTCCGCGTACCGCCAAAAAAAAAAAAAAAAAAATAGAGATATGTTTAAAAAGCTGGGTCTTTCATTCAACACCTGTGAACAATGATTACAATCAGTAGCCCTTAATTGAAAACCATAGATTTGAACCGAAATTATAGCAAAATCTGGAATCCTTACTTATATAGCAGATGTATCTTTCCAGTCATGTTTAGCTTAAACTAATTGGGAGATGGCAATCTGGCAGGGCTCTGAGTGCTGGAGACTTTGAGCTTGGAATAAAAACTTTAGAAAATCCACAAAGTGAATAATCAAGAATTTGCTAAGTTCATTATCCTTCGGGTTAAGGGCTCTGCATAGAATATACAAAAGAAATTAATAGTACTAAAGCCACTAAAGAAATTTTCATAGTTTTATTAAAAGAAGAGACTTGATCAGTATATGGGAAGCTTGTTTTGTCTTGTGACATCATTTCTTCTCTTGGCCCAGTGACACATCTTTTGAAGAACAGAATAAGGAGTACTTGGTACATGCAGCCCACAAGCAACAGTCACTGTGGAACTGATCAGGGAGCCTCTGTTGGGGGATCCAATTTGGATTAGCCAAGACCCAAACCGAGTCATAGTCAGATGGCCAGTTAGAGACTGTATGTCACTAAATAATCAATGCTTCTAGAATCTGGTCAAAACACTCTTCTTTTTATAAAGTAGATTTTTTTTTCATTTGTTTGTTTTGTTTTTTAAACACAGATGATCCTAGCTAGAAATGTAAAAAAAAAAAAAAAAAAAGAAAGAAAAAGAAATTATGAGATTGCAGTTTTTAAACATTGAGCGTAAGAATCAGAGCCCTTGTAAACATGTGCAGTCCTGGGTCCTACTTGCAGAGATTCTCATTCAGTTGGTCTGCCATAGGCCCTGGGAATCTGGGTCTGATGTAGGTGCTATACTGACTGTGGATTGGATGCCAAATGCAAACTCCTATGGTTTGGGGCTGGAGGGGAGAGAAGAGGCTGTTGAAACCTCAGGCCTTATGAGCTGATACTGCCAAAGTCAGGCAACCAGATTTTGGTCAGGGCTGAGGCAACACTGTCAGTCTAAAAAAACAAAAAGACCCACAGATATAGAGAACCAAAGAGTCGTTACCAGTGGGGAGAGGGAAAAGGGGAGGGACGAGATAGGCGTAGGGGATTAAGAGGTACAAACTACTATGTATAAAATAAGCTACAAAGATATATTGTGCAGCACAGGGAAGATAGCCAATATTTTATAATAACTATGAATGGAGTATAACCTTTAAAAATTGGGAATCACTATGTTGTATACCTGAAACTTATATAAAATGGTAACTCAACCATACTTCAGTTTGAAAAAAAAAAAGCTAACTATATAAAAAAGAAAAAGAATTAACTGTTTTTGTAGCTAAATGGGCAGCGGCACTGATATTGTCCACCCAGAGCTTTATCAGGGAAGGAAAAGAAAAGCTCATGACTGTGAGTGTGTGGGCCGCATTTCCAGACATCAC
This sequence comes from Mesoplodon densirostris, assembly GCF_025265405.1. Classification (NCBI taxonomy): domain Eukaryota; kingdom Metazoa; phylum Chordata; class Mammalia; order Artiodactyla; family Ziphiidae; genus Mesoplodon; species Mesoplodon densirostris. The sequence continues at coordinate 46,214,597 of NC_082664.1, forward strand.
CGCAGAACTGAGAAATCATCACCCTCCCCGACAAACATCAGCACACTCAGCTGAATCTGAGCCCTTCATTAAAGTTAGTCTTGCCTCCTCCTATATCCTTCCCATGTAAGCCCAATTCATTACCTATTTCCTTTAAACCAGAGCCTTGGGCTTCCCTGGTGGCGCAGTGGCTAAGAATCCGCCTGCCAGTGCAGGGGACACAGCTTCGAGCCCTGGCCTTGGAAGATCCCACATGCCACGGAACAACTAAGTCCGTGCGCCACAACTACTAAGCCTGCGCTCTAGAGCCGGCGCTCCGCAACAAGGGAGGCCACGGCAATGAGAAGCCAGTGCACCGCGGCAGAGAGTAGCCCCCGCTCGCCTCAACTAGAGAAAAGCTCGGGTGCAGCAACAGAGACCCAGTGCAGCCAAAAATAAAAAATAAATATAAAAAAAGCAGAGCCTTTTACAATTCATTGCTGAGTGCAAGATCTCTTTGGGCTAGCAAAGAAAGTACTATTTTTGGATCTTGTTTATTTTATTATTTTGCATATAAAGAGTAGGCAGCCAGAAGCACAAATGATCTATTTTTTTTCTCTATTCTCTTCCTTCCAGCAGAATTCACATTAAAGCTAGAGCAATATTGTTTTGAAAATCAAGTACCGGGCACAGCGCACAGGCAACTTAAAGTGGCATAAATACCTCCACCAATACATACACAGGCCACATGGCACATACACATCACACCACACATTCTCAAACTGCCCTATATTGCTTTTAAAAATACTCTTTTTTTTTTTTTTCTTTTTGCACATACATTCTCATGTTCTCTTGCTCCCAACTTTGGTATGGAGTCCACTTTTTGATTCGGTCAGGATCTTAAGGATCCTACCTACCACAGATGATCAGATCTAATCCTACGAGATGCTGCTAATGCAGGAACTCGGGTAATAAAAGGTCTCAACACAAACAAAAGAGTCAGCTGTGGATCAGTGAGCCACACTCTGCTGACGGTTTTTGTGGGCTTAAGGGAAGGAGGTTCAGGCTGAGGACCTTGGGATGTACAAATTGGCCGAACAAACATAAATCTGTCTACCAAAGTGCCTCTGAATTACAAATGAGTAAAATGGAGTTGTCTTGGGATCTGAGTTATTTGGCTTTAAACTTGCCTAGCAGTACCATTAACTATTGACCCGTTAATTTATGATGGTTTAGAACAAGACTGATGGAAGCTACTAGACCCTTGACCAGAAAGTCAATAAGTCTTTTATAAAACAACCTTACCGGGCTTCCCTGGTGGCGCAGTGGTTGAGAGTCCGCCTGCCGATGCAGGGGACACGGGTTCGTGCCCTGGTCCGGGAAGATCCCACATGCCACGGAGCAGCTGGGCCCGTGAGCCATGGCCGTTGAGCCTGCGCGTCCGGAGCCTGTGCTCCGCAACGGGAGAGGCCACAACAGTGAGAGGCCCGTGTACCGCAAAAAAACAAAACAAAACACAACCTTACCCATGTATTATACATGTCCTCGATTGGCAAGACTTCATCAGGGGTATTTCTCAGTCGAGCTTGGATTCACCGACTATTCATAATATTGAAAACCTCCTATGAAACCCAGGCCATTTAAATTTCTAATTATCTGACCATTAGACATTACCTTAATACTGATGACTCAGTACTCTGTAAATCTCTAATGTGCTAATAAAAAGAGAGTGTGAATCATTTTCATATGTTCCCTTTTCTGGGAGATGAATCAGACGCTCTTGCTCCAATGTTTGTGTTCAAAGTTTATTTCAGAACCGGAGTAATTGAAAACATTTCTCTATATGGAAAATCTAATGAAAATCTTCTTAAGCTAGAGCAGACACATGCATAAGCCTAATGGGGCAAGTGATGGGGAACCAGAGCGGCTTGAAACTGGGAAAGTCAGGAGCAAGCAGGGAGAAATGCTATCTGAGCTCCTGTACGGTGTGTCCTTAGTGTGTGTCTGTCCTTGCTCAACCTTTCCTTCACTTTCACGTGTCTTATTTTCCTTTCACCCACCAGACTTCCTGTCTCCATGTTGAGAGACAGTCCTCCCCAAGGTCTAGTTTTCTACAAACAAACAGTCCTGAAAGATCGACTTCTATCTTACCATATTTTGGATAGGAGCCCATCTCAGTGAGCTCAAGACACTTTGTAAGTTGGAGGCATATTTGTATGAAAACGAGTGGCAGAGCTCCTTCCCAGAATGACTTTAACTGTTCCCTCGATGCCTCACCTTGCCCAGTCTGCCTGCAAATGACCCTCTTCTGCAGACCATGGATCTCTGAAAAATCTTTCCAGATAAATTAGGAAAAAGCATGCAAATTATTAATAAACTTCTGAATAATAAACATGTAATCTCATCAGTAATTAAAGAACAGCAAATTCCAACAAAATTAAGTTGCTATTTTTGTGTGTGAATTAATTTGCGAAAGGTTTTTTAGTAATTATAATGCTGGCATTCCCATTAAAATACTTTTAGGTGACAATAACAAAACAACCAAATCAAACTTCTTAAATAACATGTATATGATTTCAAGTGAAAATAAGTCCCAAGGAAGGGGGTTCCTGGGTTGATTAATTCAGGACTTCCATAACATCATCAAGCTCCCATCCTTCACTGGTTTTGTCCCTAAGCTGGCATGCAGACATGACACTGTCCAGTGAAGGAAAGGAGACTGTTTTTCCCTTCTCTCTCTCTCTCTCTCTTTTTTTGGATAATGGATTATATTTAAGAAGAACTGAAGAAGATGAATCATTTTGAGGCAACTCTCTGTGTATCTAAGGACACTATGCTTTTTATAAATTATTGAAGTATAGTTGATTTACAGTGTCATATTAGTTTCAGGTGTACAGCAAAGTGATTCATTTATATATATACATATAGGTATATATACATATGTATATTCTTTTTCATATTCTTTTCCATTATAGGTTATAACAAGATACTGAATGTAGTTCCCTGTGCTATACAGTAGGTCCTTGTATCTATTTTATATATAGTAGTGTGTATCTATTAATCCCAAACTTCTAATTTATCCCTCCCCCTCCTTTTCCCTTTGGTAACCATAAGTTTGTCTTCTATGTCTGTGAGTCTATTTCTGTTTTATAAATAAGTTTATTTGTATCATTTTTTTAGATTCCACATATAAGTGATATCATATGATGTTTGTCTTTCTCTGTCTGACTTACTTCACTTAGCATGATAATATCTAGATCCGTCTATGTTGCTGCAAATAAAAATGAAAAATATATACCTAGTAAACCTCACATCTCATCTCCTTAGCCAGGACTGGGTGATATGCTCACCTATAGCCCAATCACTGGCAAGAGAAATGAGATGACCAAGGTTGGTTTAGACTAATCCAGGTTTATTCCCAGAGGAAGTATGGTCACCTAGACCAACCAAATCTCTATCAACAGGGAAAAAGGGAAAATAATGTTCCTTGGGCAGACAACCCATGGTGTCTGCTCTGGCTGCCAAGGGTCCAGTGAGACAGGCCACACACGTGGCTCGTAGGAGTTGTGGAAAGAAATTTGGCATTATATACCAAGACTCTTAAAAGTGTCCTTAAGCTTTGGCATAGTAGTTCCACTTCTAGAAACAAAGCCCATGGAAGGTGTGCCTAAATAAATATAAAGCTTTATGCTCAAAGATGTTCACTGTAGCACCCTTTATAACAGGAAAGAGGAAGAACAACAACAACAAAACCAAACTTCAGGATCCAAAAATAAAAAAATTATGTAATTATAGTACATCCATATGATGTGCTGCTCTGTAGCACTTAAAAATGATGTTTACAAAAAGTTTTGAAAAACATGGGAAGATGCTCATATTATAGTGTTAAATGGGAAAAACAGATATCAGATTGTATATGTAACTCTATGTTAGATATTAATAGCAACTATCTCCTCAACATGTACTATGAGCTAGTAACCTACACACGATCTCTAATCCTAACAACAACCTTGAAATGTAAGGGTTCTTATGCCCATTTGGCAACCCAGGCAACCAAGGCTCAGAGATGTTCAGCAGATTTTCCCAAATCACTCAGCTAGTAAAAGGCAGGACAGGGATTTGAGTCTAGGTCTTTCTGGTTGTTTGAATCATGGCTTCACAGTTTAGGAGCAATTCTCTTTCTTCCCCCCTTTTTTCTGTTCTCTTTTCTCCACAGTGGATGGATAAGGTATTCATGAGTTTAGCTGGATGAATGAGCCAAGCTTCAGAGGTATAAACACACCTATATTCAGTGAAATGGAATAGAGTAAGGACAATGGGAAACTGGGGGACTTGGGGGCAGACAGACAGATAGGAAAGTAAGAGTGAGAGGAAAGAGAGGTAACTGGAATGACTGTACAGAGAACCAGGAAGTGACTGTTTACCAAACCAATCAGCATTCTTTGATTTCTTTTTTAGCTGAAATTGTTCTCCAAGTGCCTCATTCAGTACACGGGCCTTCTATCATGGATGGTCCACACCAGTTCACCAAGAGCCCCTTTCAGGCCCCAGACGTGTCTCTAGATGTTGGATCCTTGTCTAATTCATATGCCAATCAGAAATTCCTCCTGCCGGGCCTCCCTGGTGGCGCAGTGGTTAAGAGTCCGCCTGCCGATGCAGGGGATACGGGTTCGTGCCCCGGTCTGGGAGGATCCCATATGCCGCGGAGCGGCTGGGCCCGTGAGCCATGGCCGCTGGGCCTGCGCATCCGGAGCCTGTGCTCCGCAACGGGAGAGGCCACAACGGTGAGAGGCCCGCATACTGCAAAAAGAAAAAAAAAAAAAAGAAATTCCTCCTGCCGTGGCTGGCCAGATCAGGAGGGGATGGTGTACATGTGATCCTAGGGATAAAGGTAGTGATTGATAAATCTGTGAAAGATGGGGTTGGGGAGTCAATACTTTGGAGATCACACCTTTTTTCCCTTAGAACCATCATATCCCAACCCCAAGCTGGGGGGTATACTTGCAGCTAATAAATGGAAATTATTTAATTAAGTAGGGAAAAAAAGGAAAGACAATCCTCTGGACGTCTCATCTGGTTCTGTTGTTTTTCACATCTGTGCTGTCTCTGCTAACCCATATCTACATTGGAACCCTTTTATGCCCATTGGCCAAAGAAAGACACAATCTGTTGCTGCAGAATACATATAGACAAGCTTTGTTTAAGCATCTATCTGATGACCAAGAGGACACTCAATCAGGCCTCAGCACTGTCTTTTCGCTGCCACTTCCATATTGGTGTTGAAAGCCCTGCTGTCATGGCTCGAGGGTTATAGAATGATTAGCACCCCCAGATCCCTTGGCTCCCTTGTTTGTTTGAAAAAATGCAGGAATAAAACAACCATGCAGGGGCTTCCCTGGTGGCACAGTGGTTAAGAACCTGCCTGCCAATGCAGGGGACACAGGTTTGATCCCTGGTCCAGGGAGATCCCACATGCCGTGGAGCAACTAAACCCATGCGTCACAACTACTGAGCCTACGCTCTAGAGCCCGTGAGCCACACTACTGAGCCCATGAGCCACAACTACTGAAGCCCTTGCACCTGGAGGCCGTGCTCCGCAACAAGAGAAGCCACCGCAACAAGAAGCCTGTGCACCGCAACGAAGAGTAGCCCCTGCTCACTGCAACTAGAGAAAGCCCACACACAGCAATGAAGACCCAATGCAGCCAAAAATAAATAAATAAAATAAATAAATTTATTAAAAAAAAACAACCATGCAAGAATAATAGGCATTACATCTGATTTCAGAAAGTCCATTAAAATAAAAAATCAGAAATGTCTTCAATAAGAATTGCTGGAGATAAGAATCATGCAAAGACTGGCTCTTTTGGAGGGAAGAATGCATGCTATTGTAGGTATTTTTTTATGCTGAGATTTTTAAAGGCAGATTTTTCTCTTTCATTTAATATTTTCAGGTTTATTATGTCTGATGTTTCATATCTAGCAATGTATATAAAAATCAAAAGAGAAGAAATTCTTGTGTGGCAAAATCATCCCCTTGTGAAACAGGAGGGTAGGGGGCAGGGCACAACCTTTGAAAGAATGACATAACCCAAGGACATGATTTAAACTGATTAGAACCGAAGGGGCCCAAGATGGCAGACAAGTCGACTTCCACTAGACCTTGAGCCTCAGTATATGTTCACTGTAACATGTCAGCAAGCTAAATGACACACCCACAGGCGCCATGACAGTTCCAAGGCCAACCATAAGGATCAAAAGTGGGCAGTGACCGAATTCCTGGAAATCCCCGCCCCTTCCTGAAATAGTTGAATACTCCTCCCACTCATTAGCCTATGAAATTACCCACCCCTATAAAAACTGACAACCCCATACCGTGGTGCCTTTCTCACCTGAGATGGCCCACACTCTGTCTGTGGAGTGTTTCTCCCAAGGCCGCTCTTGCCTTCTGGCGTAGTCCACACCCTGTCTGTGGAGTGTGTTTCTCTCTAAATAAATCCACTTCTTACCTATCACTTTGTCTCTCACTGAATTCTTTCTGCAATGAGACATTAAGACTTCATTAAGTCTTGAAACCAGGTGTGTGATCTCAGCTGGAAGACTGTGGGTTTGGGCCAGGTTCAAGCTCCAGCCACATGGGTTCAAGTACCAGTCTGGGTTTTGGCTGGGTTTAAGTCCTGGCATCTGGTTTCAAGTCCCAATCTGAGGTGCACAGTTTCACTTTGACATCTTTACCTGATACAGTCATGTGCAGATTTCCCCAGTCAGTCCTGAGCAGGCAGTACACCATCCTGATAACCTGAGTCCTTTCCTTGAGAGCACTTTATCTCCAAAGCCCTTCACAATCATCAATCCAGACATCATGAGAAGCAGCACAACAGCTCTGGGGCTCCCTCTTACAAGTCCAAAGGAAAATTTTTTGCCAGACAAGTTCTTCTGACATTTTTGATGTTGGATCAGAAATAATAGGGAAAGCCCAGAGAGGAAGAACTGATGTTAGCTATGTCACTTGCATCTCTGGGCCTCGGTTTCCTCATCTGTAAAATGGGGAGGATAGATAGGGTGAGCGTTTCTAAATTATGTTCTGTGAGGTGAATGGAATTACCAAGTATGCAATTTGAGAGCCAGGGCCACTCCTCAAAGGGTAGAGGCCAGAGGAAATCCCCCCAATATTTCTACCCCTGTGGGATCTGTTAAAAATGAGCACCGAGGCCTGTCTTGACAACACACAGGGTTAAGAGACACATACAGAGAAAGGAAGAAAGGCTGGGAGCCAGGGAGGGAAGGCTTTATGACCTTGAAAGCAGTCCTTCCCATCTTCCTCAGTCTGCCCAAAAGAAGCCTGGCATTGTTATTCCAATTTCCATCTCTCCACTCTTGCCCCTGACGAGCATTTATCTTTGCCAGACAAGTTCTTCTGGCATTTTGATGTTGGGTCAGAAATAATAGGGAAAGCCCAGAGAGGTAGAACTGATGTTAGCCATGTCACTTGCAACTCTGGGCCTTGGTTTCCTCATCTGTAAAATGGGGAGGATAGATAGGATCAGCGTTTCTAAATTATGTTCTGTAGGAACTTAATAAAAATTATCTAGGAAAAAAAGTATTATAAATCAAACATATTTTGGAAACAATGGGTTAAACATATTTAGACCAGCTTATTATCTCAGCGGCTTCTGAGAGCCTTTGAAATTTAGCCAATATGACTTGGGAGTTTCACATTAATGTTCCCCAAGGTTGTTTGATTGTTGTTATAAGCTGAATTTTGTCTTTCTTCAAATTCATGTGTTGAAATCCTAACCCCTAGTACCACAGAATGTGACTGTATTTTTTTTTAATTTATTTATTTTTGGTTGCATTGGGTCTTCGTTGCTGCGTGCTGGCTTTCTCTAGTTGCGGCGAGCAGGGGCTGCTCTTCGTTGTGGTGCACAGGCTTCTCATTGTGGTGGCTTCTCTTGCCGCGGAGCATGGGCTCTAGGCACACGGGCTTCAGTAGTTGTGGCGCACAGGCTTAGTTGCTCCGCAGCATGTGGGATCTTCCCACACCAGGGCTCGAACCCGTGTCCCCTGCACTGGCAGGCGGATTCCTAACCACTGTGCCACCAGGGAAGCCCCGGAAAATGTGACTGTATTTTGAGATAAGTTCTTTAAAGAGTTTAAATTAAAATGAGGTCATTAGGGTGGGTCCTAATCCGATTTGTCTAGTACCTTTAAAAGAAGAGGCAATTAGTATTTGTCCTCCTCTGTATGATTTCATTTACGTGTGAAATCTAAAAAACAAAACAAATGAGCAAGCATAAAACAGAAACAGTTGTAGATACAGAGAACAAACAGGTCGTCAGAGGGTGGGGGGCCTGCGGGGAAGGAAAGAAATAGGTGAGGGAGATCAAGAGGTACAAACTTTCATTTGCAAAATAAATGAGTCATGGGTATGAAATGTACAGTGTGGGGAATATAGTCAATATATATGTAATATCTTTATATGGTGACAGATTATAACTAGACGTATTGTGGTGATCATTTTGAAATATATAGAAAAATTGAATCACTATGTTGTGTAACAGGAACTAACATAGTGTTGTAGGTCAATTATACTTCAGAAACAAACAAACAAACTCAGAAAAGGAGATCAGATTTGTGGTTACCAGAAATGGGGGTGGAGGGAAGGGGAATTGGATGAAGGTGGGCAAAAGGTACAAACTTCCAGTTACAAGATAAGTAAGAACTAGGGATGTAATGTACAACGTGATGAATATAATTAGCACTGCTGTGTGTTATACATGAAAGTTGTTAAGAGAGTAAACCCTAAGAGTTCTTATCACAAGGAAAACATTATTTTCTTTTTCTTTAATTGTGTGTCTATAAGAGATGATATAAGTTCATTAAATTTATTGTGATTATCATTTCATGATGTATATAAGTCAGATCATTATGTACATATTAAACTTGTACAGTGCTGTGTGTCAATTATATCTCAATAAAACTGGAAGAAAATAAAAGAAAAGAAGAAGAAAAAGAAGAGGCAATTAAGACACAGACATATACATAGAGGGAAGAAAATGTGAAGACGTGGGGTGAAGATGGGCATCTGCAAGTCAAGGAGAGAGGCCCCCTTGACACAAGAAACCAACCCTGCTGACACCTTAGTCTTGAACTTCTAGTCTCTAGCTCTTTAAGAAAATAAATGTTTATTGTTTAAGGCACCCAGTCTGTGGTACTTTGTTATAGCAGCCCTAGAAAACTAATAATCCTTTCTCCATAATACCTCTCTTCTAAACAGGGTTTCTTAGTTTATACTTTGGGTAAATCCTGAACTAGATGTCCTTTAAGGTGTTGTTTTTTTCCCCTAGCTCTAAAGTGCCATGATTTAATGAAAAATCATGTCAATCGATGTAAGACATCATATAATTGATCCGTTAAGAAAATATATTTCCTGAGAGGTCAGAAAAGTTAGGGATTGGTGTTTACTGAGTTGGTAGTTGGGCTTCATGAAGATGGCAGAGAGGAGGGCTTGGAAGGAAAGGTAGGCAGGGAGGGCTACAGGGGACCCTGGCAGGAGTCAGTCATTCTCCCAGAGATGTTGAATTCACTTGCCTTTGGAGTGGCCAGAATGCTCATATGCAATTTTTTTTTTTTAAATCCTAGTTGTAAGCACCAGGGATCTATATGTCTTCTTGGGACAGTGGCTGTCAGGTCAAGGAGGACTGTATCTTATAGTCTCTGGAGTTTTGCCACCAAGACCTTCATCCACAGGTGAGCAATGAATAAGCATCATTTCAGATGCTGCAAAAGCAGCACAGAAGGTTGAAAGTTCTTAAAAAGAAAAAAAGAGAGAGAGAGAGACTTGAATTCTCATACCTTCTCTCTGTGGGCAGCTGTGGACCCTTTCTTCATTCTTTGAAAATTTGCTACAGGAATAAGGGAGACTTGGGAACATTGGAATTTCTAGGTCCAGAATCAAACCTTCACAGGATGACTGACGTAAATGGATTGTAGTGACATTTATTTCCTGTGGGACATCACAGCTCCCTTCATATTGGCAGATCTAAAGACCTGGAATTATACAAGAAAGCAACACCAAATCAGGGTGGACGATGACATGTGCTGCTTGATGCCCTTCCTACTGGTATTTCTTTCCCTTTTTAGGGGTCGGTTAGAGGCCACCCATAAGAAAAGATAAGCCAGGTCCTAGACGGCTGTCACAGAGTGGTTTTCACTTACTGAGATAACTTTTTATCAAAAGTAATTTTTTTTAAAGCATGTATTACATAGTTTCTCAGTTGGAAAATCTGGCCAGATAATCAGACAGAATTACTCCCTTCATTTGCTGTGTGGAAAGGTCTCATTTCCAGCATGCTGAGGACCTCACAGAGCCTAACAGTACATCAGATACTCTACCACCCTCCTATGTTGGCTTTCAAACACATGCCCTTAAAGGAGGACAGCAATTCCATAACAACATTAAAACAGCAACTGGGAGCAAAGCCCTGTGGCCAAGACTCACCCAACCAGATTGCACTGCTATTTTTATCCTCCGAGCTGAGCGTATTGACAGAATACAGAATTACTTTTGTGATTAAACGTGGCCAAAAACCTTGCAAGTGTTAATCTCTAGAAATCTGTTACAAATGGGATGGCAAGCACCAGCAAACTGCTTTTTTTAAGTCTAAAAATAATTCTTGGTGCTCTTGTGTGTAAGTAATGCAGCAGGAAGAAAAGAAATTTTAATTCAATTGGGTTGAGCGGTTCAGTTTTTAGCAGTCAATTCCTAAATATAATGGGTATGGTTCTCTGAAAGCCCCCAAGTGGAGAGAGGGTCAGATGCCCAGGGGATAAACAGAGGCCTCAGCGTTTCTTTGCATTTACACATCTTAGTCGCTCTGGCCCAGAGAGCATGGCTCTGTAATCTCAAGTACCCCAATTCCACTGTTTTTGAGAATTATGTGATTGTGATGGGAGTAGGATCAGACGTGGGCAAAAAGGTGATGGAGGATTCACTGACCGTGTACGACTATTTGAACTAGTGGTGAATGTATTGGCTATATGAAGCCAGTATTGGCTCCAATTCCTTTAGATATGTCCCTTTGGAAATCAGGTCCTTTTGGTTCTGTCACAGAAGGTTATGGAGTTTTCAATTAGGGTTTATGTGGAGCGGCTGCTGCCAAACCAACTAAGGCAGAGTCATCTCCAGACCCACGTGGAGCAGCACAATCCTTCAACCACCCAAACCCAGGCCCTTCAAACACCTTTCAGAACACTCGCTCCAGGTCAGCCCCACTTTCATTCTTCATTCCCCATCCCCTTCAAGAAGCCCAGCTACACGTGGACTCAGTCTCTTTCTTGCTTGGGTCAAGACTCTAGACAGTCTCAGGCCCATTGATGTTCTTCTTCCTCCCTCTTTCAGGTGCCAGGTCCATATCCCTGGGTCTCTGTTCTATTTCCCCATCATACTCCAGTTCTGTGCCTGCAGTAGCTTCCCAGGTTGGGGCCAGAAAATCTGCTTAAATTTTGCCAGTCTTTTCTCCCTAAAGCTTGGCCCAATCTTCTCATTCCATCTTCCAGGAATCCTGGAATTCCAACAGGAATCCTGATCAATCTGGATAGACTGTCTTGGGATCTAAGGATGAGGACCTCCATAGCTAGAACCTTCTGATGCCTATCAGATTACACCCGTAGGAAAGCAATATCTTTCCAGGATAGCACGGCAGTAAAAGTCGTGGGCTTTACAGCTATCCTGCCTTTCCTGTATTAAATGTATTTTAGGGCTTCTAACTGGTTGACAAGAGCAAGTTTTTCTTTATAGAGTTCCAGCTAATAAATGCATAAAGAATAGTGGAATTAGAAAATTACCCTTTGGAACAGCCAGTGAAAAAATGGGTCTATTCTAGGCAATGATCAATGACTGCTCAAAGCATTAGGTAAATATTGATGATGGGGAGTTTTATAATGGATGGATCAAGTTGACGGTACCTGATTTGACTGATCAATCTTAAAGGCATTAATGGAAAGGCAGCCAGACACTATAAGCCTTCCAGTGCTATTCAATGGGAAGTTCATAGCCCCACCTATGAGGTATCCTTTAAGAAAATTGAACCTGAATCTAATCAAGCCTTTTTATGTAAATACCAGTTTACAAAATTATGGGGAATAGAGGAATATGTTAAATGATATCATGTGGACTAATCAGCCAAATCTAGATTGTGGGATTCCACCACAGGGTGAATGACCCAGTTTCTTAAAAAAAACAAAAAAATAAAGGAAACAAACAAAACAAAACCAAGTGTTAATTGTTATAGATTTAAAATGACTTAAGACCATATCAACCAAAAGGAACATATGGGTGAAAGTGCTTTGTAAATGGCCAAGTTGTTAAACATTAGGTATTATTATTATGACTTTTGCCTTACCTCTCAGTTCCAGATCCTTAAGTCTGGGAAATCCATCATTAAAATGAACTTCAAAAACTATATACTTTATTTTCCAAAGCTTGTGTCTGGAGTATTTGACGAATCTCCGACAGACGAAGAAAACACAATTTCCTAACAGGCAAAGGGAAGCCGTGATACGCAGGTGATGTAATACCTAGCCTGACTCATTAAGCAATGGCAAAACTGAATGTCTAATCAGATTGTAAGATCTAAACCTTCCCATATTTTTAAAAACCTTCTGGCCACAGAAAGATTTGGCTTGAGCCCATATACATACCCATATGTACTCACTTTAAACAGTATAACAATGTTATATCCTTATATATGTACACACATATGTTGACAAAATTTACTAACATATGTTCATATATACCCATACCTTGTAGCAGTGAATAGATAACAAACCTTTTTGTTTTTCTCTTTCCCAACTAAAATCTCACATAGTAAAACACTGGCTATGGGACACTCATGGGAAATAAATTCATCTGGATACATGAGGAGGCCCAAACAAACCAAGAATTTATCTCTTCAGTTGCCAGTTTTAGTTTTGGTCTTTCTAAACAGTAACCTTTCTAAAATATGCTTCACTCTTCCCTGCATCTTGAAAAGAGAATTCCAAATACCTCCTTGGTACCTTAGGGCTGTCATTAGGAACATGATTATACTAGGAAATAATATATGCACTTGGAGTTTATTCGAGGAATTTGAGGTGCTGGCTGTTTTCCAGTATGTGATATGACCTCATCCCACTGGGCTCTTTGAATTATTATTTCTACATTTATATCATTTATTTTTATTCTTATATTTCAACATGTATCTGTAGTAGCTACCTTCTAATCCCTTCTAATTGCTGCTTCCAATCTGTTTTATAACCAGATAATCAAGTACATTGATTTGTGGGCAAAATATGAGTGAAGAGGCTCTGCTGAGCACCTAAGAGATTCTTTTGTAGGTAAAGTGCATGCCCTTGAGCACCTGGACTTTGTGAACATTATTTTACTGCTAAGAGGCCTTTTTTTTGGTTGCCTATCAATTTCTTAGCTCTGTTTCACTTGAGTGAAGGAGTCTGCCAAAAAAATGATTGCTCAGAAACGCAAGATAAAAATGTATCCTTGGATTGTACTCGAGTTGGAGGTTTCCATTAACTCCTTTTAGGAAAAATATGACTTATTCCCATGGAAAAGTTAGTATTGCTTTTCATAAATTCACAATGAACCTCTATAACAGCACTATGCTGAGACCCCAAACTCAGATTGCAAATTACCCTTTTAAAGCAAGGACAGATTTATCTTCCTGAGATCTTAATAAATTGTACACACCAAGACCCCTGACAGATGGAAGTTTACAGTGACTATAGTTAGAACTGTTTCACATACAAATACCTGGCAGTCATATGAACATTTAATACTCTTGAATGATTTTCTGATTAAAGAGAATTTTCTGGGCCCAGTTGGACTGATGCTCAGATGTAGTTAGGGTAGGCCTGTGAAATTTATTTTCATGAAGTACCAGGTTGAAGTGTATTATTCTAGCCCTCTCACCCTGTATGAATCTCACTCTCTCACTCTCTCACTCTCTCCCTCCTCCAATGTATGAATCAACCCAGGTCCCCAATATGCTACCACATAATGTCCCCAATCCTGAACACTTTCAATTAGATCTTGGGTGCCCTCCGTTCATCCAGACTAGATAAATAGTTTAAGTGCTTGGAAATAACAACCAGAACTCTTCAGGTCCTCTCCATAATATGCACAAGTGATTTCTGCGACATCAGACTTCAGTGCTCAACCCAATTACAACGGGCTTACCTTGCTCCTTGCAATCTGAAGTGGAGTGTCTGTGATTTTAGCGTGTGCATAGAGCAATGGATGTATGGCTTAAGAGCACAAGCTAGGTAATCCCTAGGCTTTTCTGAGCTCTGCAGCTCAAATGCACACAGAATCATGAGAGCATTACTGCAGAAACAAAGCATTTCCATCTAAAATAAGATGCCCATTAGCACATCTTTATAGTACTGTTTCCTCTCCACAAGACTGGAGATACCACAGGAGGAAGCTCAGCTGATTTTCATGAGACCAATATCCCTTTTTTAAAAAAACAAATATTTTTAATTGAAGTATAGTTGATTTACAATGTTTTGGGTGTGCAGCAAAGTGATTCAGATATATCTATATAGAGATATATATGTATTCTTTTTCAGATTCTTTTCCATTATAGGTTATTACAAGATATTGAATATAGTTCCCTGTGCTATATAGTAGGTCCTTGTTTATATATTTTTTGTATAGAAGTGTGTATCTGTTAATTCCAAATTCCCAATTTATCCCCCTCTCCACAAAACCCCTTTTAGTTATGGTGAATAATCTAGCTGCTATTAGTATTTGAGTCAAACAGATGTATAATAGCCACCATTCACAAGTTCTTTTTCTTAAAAGAACAAATATCTTTATAGCAACAAACTGTTTCTGACCTGCAAAAACAGGAATTCTCAAACATATCTTCTGCATCATTTGCTTGCCTCTAGGATATTCTGCTTTTACCTACATTTTTAAACATATTTATTGGAGTATAATTGCTTTACAATGGTGTGTTAGTTTCTGCTTTATAACAAAGTAAATCAGTTATACATATACATATGTTCCCATATCTCTTCCCTCTTGCGTCTCCCTCCCTCCCACCCTCCCTATCCCACCCCTCTAGGTGGTCACAAAGCACAGAGCTGATCTCCCTGTGCTATGTGGCTGCTTCCCACTAGATATCTATTTTACGTTTGGTAGTGTATATATATCCATGCCACTCTCTCACTTTGTCACAGCTTACCCTTCCCCTTCCCTATATCCTCAAGTCCATTCTCTAGTAGGTCTGTGCCTTTATTCCTGTCCTACCCCTAGGTTCTTCATGACATTTTTTTACTTAGATTCTGTACATATGTGTTACAATACAGTATTTGTCTTTCTCTTTCTGACTTACTTCACTCTGTATGACAGACTCTAGGTCCATCCACCTCACTACGAATAACTCAATTTCATTTCTTTTTATGGCTGAGTAATATGCCATTGTATATATGTGCCACATCTTCTTTATCCATTCATCCGATGATGGACACTTAGGTTGTTTCCATCTCCGGGCTATTGTAAAAATAGCTGCCATGAACATTTTGGTACATGACTGTTTTTGAATTATGGTTTTCTCAGGGTATATGCCCAGTAGTGGCATTGCTGAGTCATATGGTAGTTCTATTTGTAGTCTTTTAAGGAACCTGCATACTGTTCTCCATAGCAGCTATACCAATTCACATTCCCACCAGCAGTGCAAGAGTGTTCCCTTTTCTCCACGCCCTCTCAAGCATTTACTGTTTCTAGATTTTTTGATGATGGCCATTCTGACCAGTGTGAGATGATATCTCAAGGTAGTTTTGATATGCATTTCTCTAATGATTAATGATGTTGAGCATTCTTTCATGTGTTTGTTGGCAGTCTGTATATCTTCTTTGGAAAAATGTCTATTTAGGTCTTCTGCCCATTTTTGGATTGGGTTGTTTGTTTTTTTGTTATTGAGCTGCATGAGCTGCTTGTAAATTTTGGAGATTAATCCTTTGTCAGTTGCTTCATTTGCAAATATTTTCTCCCATTCTGAGGGTTGTCTTTTGGTCTTGTTTATGGTTTACTTTGCAGTGCAAAAGCTTTGAAGTTTCATTAGGTCCCATTTGTTTATTTATTTATTTTTATTTCCATTTCTCTGGGAGGTGGGTCAAAAAGGATCTTCCTGTGATTTATGTCACAGAGTGTTCTGCCTATGTTTTTCTCTAAGAGTTTGATCATTTCTGGCCTTACATTTAGGTCTTTAATCTATATTGAGCTTATTTTTGTGTATGGTGTTAGGGAGTGATCTAATCGCATACTTTTACATGTACCTGTTCAGTTTTCCCAGCACCACTTATTGAAGAAGCTGTCCTTTCTCCACTGTACATTCCTGCCTCCTTTATCAAAGATAAGGTGACCATATGTGTGTAGGTTTATCTCTGGGCTTTCTATCCTGTTCCATTGATGTATATTTCTGTTTTTGTGCCAGTACCATACTGTCTTGATTACTGTAGCTTTGTAGTATAGTGTGAAGCCAGGGAGCCTGATTCCTACAGCTCCGTTTTTCGTTCTCAAGATTGCTTTGGCTATTTGGGGTATTTTGTGTTTCCATACAAATTGTGAAATTTTTTCTTCTAGTTCTGTGAAAAATGCCAGTGGTAGTTTGATAGGGATTGCATTGAATCTGTAGATTGCTTTGGGTAGTAGAGTCATTTTCACAATGTTGATTTTTCCAATCCAAAAACATGGTATATCTCTCCATCTATTTCTATCATCTTTAATTTCTTTCATCAGTGTCTGATATTTTTCTGCATACAGGTCTTTTGTCTCCTTAGGTAGGTTTATTCCTAGATATTTTATTCTTTTTGTTGCAGTGATAAATGGGAGTGTTTTCTTGATTTCACTTTCAGAATTTTCATCATTAGTGTATAGGAATGCCAGAGATTTCTGTGCATTAATTTTGTATCCTGCTACTTTACCAAATTCATTGATTAGCTCTAGTAGTTTTCTGGTAGCATCTTTAGGATCCTCTATGTATAGTATCATGTCATCTGCAAACAGTGAAAGCTTTACTTCTTCTTTTCTGATTTGGATTCCTTTTATTTCCTTTACTTCTCTGATTGCTGTGGCTAAAACTTCCAAAACTATGCTGAATAAGACTGGTGACAGTGGGCAACCTTGTCTTGTTCCTGATCTTAGTGGAAATGCTTTCAGTTTTTCACCATTGAGGATAATGTTGGCTGTGGGTTTGTCATATATGGCCTTTATTATGTTGAGGAAAGTTCCCTCTATGCCTACTTTCTGCAGGGTTTTTATCATAAATTGGTGTTGAATTTTGTCGAAAGCTTTCTCTGCATCTATTGAGATGATCATATGGTTTTTCTCCTTCAATTTGTTAATATGGTGTGCCATGTTGATTGATTTGCATATATTGAAGAATCCTTGCATTCCTGAAATAAACCCCACTTGGTCATGTTGTATGATCCTTTTAATGTGCTGTTGGATTCTGTTTGCTAGTATTTTGTTGAGCATTTTTGCATCTATGTTCATCAGTGATATTGGCCTGTAGTTTTCTTTCTTTGTGACATCCTTGTCTGGTTTTGGTATCAGGGTGATGGTAGCCTCGTAGAATGAGTTTGGGAGTGTTCCTCCCTCTGCTATATTTTGGAAGAGTTTGAGAAGGATAGGTGTTAGCTCTTCTCTAAATGCTTGATAGAATTCGCCTGTGAAGCCATCTGGTCCTGGGCTTTTGTTTGTTGGAAGACTTTTAATCACAGTTTCAATTTCAGTGCTTGTGATTGGTCTGTTCATATTTTCTACTTCTTCCTGATTCAGTCTCGGCAGGTTGTGCATTTCTAAGAATTTGTCCATTTCTTCCAGGTTGTCCATTTTATTGGCATAGTGTTGCTTGTAGTAATCTCTCACGATCTTTTGTATTTCTACAGTGTCAGTTGTTACTTCTCCTTTTTCATTACTAATTCTATTGATTTGAGTCCTCTCCCTCTTTTTGTTGATGAGTCTGGCTAATGGTTTATCAATTTTGTTTATCTTCTCAAAGAACCAGCTTTTAGTTTTATTGATCTTTGCTATCATTTCCTTCCTTTCTTTTTCATTTATTTCTGATCTGATCTTTATGATTTCTTTCCTTCTGCTAACTTTGGGGTCTTTTTGTTCTGCTTTCTCTAATTGCTTTAGGTGCAAGTTTAGGTTGTTTATTCGAGATGTGTCCTGTTTCTTAAGGTAGGATTGTATTGCTATAAACTTCCCTCTTAGAACTGCTTTTGCTGCATCCGTAGGTTTTGGGTCATCGTGTCTCCATTGTCATTTGTTTCTAGGTATTTTTTGATTTCCTCTTGATTTCTTCAGTGATCACTTCGTTATTAAGTAGTGAATTGTTTAGATTCCATGTGTTTGTATTTTTTACACATCTTTTCCTGTAATTGATATCTAGTCTCATAGCATTGTGGTCGGAAAAGATACTTGATACAATTTCAATTTTCTTACATTTACCAAGGCTTTATTTGTGACCCAAGATATGATCTATCCTGGAGAATGTTCCATGAGCACTTGAGAAAAATGTGTATTCTGTTGTTTTTGGATGGAATGTCCTATAAATATCCATTAAGTCCATCTTGTTTAATGTATCATTTAAAGCTTGTGTTTCCTTATTTATTTTCATTTTGGATGATCTGTCCATTGGTGAAAGTGGGATATTAAAGTCCCCAACTATGAATGTGTTACTGTCAATTTACCATTTTATGGCTTTTAGTATTTTGCCTTATGTATTGAGATGCTCCTATGTTGGGTGCATAAATATTTACAATTGTTACATCTTCTTCTTGGATCATTCCCTTGATCATTATGTAGCGTCCTTTTTTGTCTCTTCTAATAGTCTTTATTTTAAAGTCTGTTTTGTCTGATATGAGAATTGCTACTTCAGCTTTCTTTTGGTTTCCATTTGCATGGAATATCTTTTTCCATCCCCTTACTTTCAGTCTGTCTGTGTCTCTAGGTCTGAAGTGGTTCTCTTGTAGACAGCATATATATGGGTCTTGTTTTTGTATCCATTCAGCCAGTCTGTGTCTTTTGGTGGGAGCATTTAATGCATTTACATTTACGGTAATTATTGATAAGTATGTTCTTATTCTCATTTAGCATTTGTTGTAAAGCTGGTTTGGTGGTGCTGGACTCTCAGCTTTTGCTTATCTGTAAAGATTTTAATTTCTCCATCAAATCTGGATGAGATCCTTGCTGCGCAGAGTAATCTTGGTTGTAGGTTTTTCTCCTTCATCACTTTAAATATGTCCTGCCAGTCCCTTCTGGCTTGCAGAATTTCTGCTGAAAGATCAGCTGTTAACCTTATGGGGATTCCCTTGTGTGCTATTTGTTGTTTTTCCCTTGCTGCTTTTAATATGTTTTCTTTGTATTCAATTTTTTTTTTTTTTTTTGCTGTATGCGGGCCTCTCACTGTTGTGGCCTCTCCCGTTGTGGAGCACAGGCTCCGGACACGCAGGCTCAGCGGCCATGGCTCACTGGCCCAGCCGCTCCGCGGCATATGGGATCTTCCCAGACCGGGGCACGAACCCGCGTCCCCTGCATCGGCAGGCGGACTCTCAACCACTGCGCCACCAGGGAAGCCCTGTATTCAATTTTTGATAGTTTGATTAATATGTGTCTCGGCGTGTTTCTCCTTGGATTTATCCTGTATGGGACTCTCTGTGCTTCCTGGACTTGATTAACTATTTCCTTTCCCATATTAGGGAAGTTTTCAACTATAATCTCTTCAAATATTTTCTCAGTCCCTTTCTTTTTCTCTTCTTCTTGTGCAACCCCTATAATTCGAATGTTGGCGCAATTAACATTGTCCCAGAGGTCTCTGAGACTGTCCTCAGTTCTTTTCATTCTTTTTTCTTTATTCTGCTCTGCCGTAGTTATTTCTACTACTTTATCTTCCAGGTCTCTTATCCGTTCTTCTGCCTCAGTTATTCTGCTATTGATCCCTTCTAGAGTATTTTTAATTTCATTTATTGTGTTGTTCATCATTGCTTGTTTCCTCTTTAGTTCTTCTAGGTCCTTGTTAAAGGTTTCTTGCATTTTCTCTATTCTGTTTCCAAGATTTTGTATCATTATTCTGAATTCTTTTTCAGGTAGAATGCCTATTTCCTCTTCATTTGTTAGGTCTGGTGGGTTTTTACCTTGCTCCTTCATCTGCTGTGTGTTTTTCTATCTTTTCATTTTGCTTATCTTACTGTGTTTGGGGTCACCTTTTTGCAGGCTGCAGGTTTGTAGTTCCCGTTGTTTTTGGTGTCTGTCCCCAGTGTCTAAGGTTGGTTCAGTGGGTGATGTAGGTTTCCTGGTGGAGGGGACTAGTGCCTGTGTTCTGGTGGATGAGGCTGGATCTTGTCTTTCTGGTGGGCAGGTCCATGTCTGGTGATGTGTTTTGGGGTGTCTGTAGCCTTATTCTGATTTTAGGCAGCCTCTCTGATAATGCATGGGGCAGTGTTCCTGTCTTGCTAGTTGTTTGGCATAGGGTGTCCAGCACTGTAGCTTGCTGGTCGTTGAGTGAAGCTGGATCTTGGTGTTGAGATGGAGATATCTGGGAGATTTTCGCCGTTTGATATTACTTGGAGCTGGGAGGTCTCTTGTGGACCAGTGTGCTGAAGTTGGCTCTCCCACCTCAGTGGCACAGCCCTGCCGCTGGGCTGGAGCACCAAGAAACTGTCCTCTACATGGCTCAGAATAAAAGGGAGAAAAAGTAGAAAGAAAGAAAGAAGGAAGGAAAAAGAAAGAAAGAAAGAGGATTAAAGAAGTAAAATAAGGTAAGGTAAAATAAAATAAAGTTATTAAAATAAAAAATAATTATTAAGAAAAAAAATTTTTAAGTAAAAAAAAACCAAAACGGACGGATAGAACCCTAGGACAAATGTTGAAAGCAAAGCTATACAGACAAAATTTCACACAGAAGCATACACATACACACTCACAAGAAGAGGAAAAGGGGATAAAATAATAAATCTTGCTCTCAAAGTCCACCTCAATTTGGGATGATTCGTTGTCTATTCAGGTATTCCACAGATGCAGGGTACATCAAGTTGATTGTGGAGATTTAATCCGCTGCTCCTGAGGCTGCTGGGAGAGATTTCCCTTTCTCTTCTTTGCTCGCACAGCTCCCGGGGCTCAGCTTTGGATTTGGCCCCGCCTCTGCGTTTTGGTCGCCAGAGGGCGTCTGTTCTTCCCTCAGACAGGACGGGGTTAAAGGAGCCGCTGATTCGGGGGCTCTGGCTCACTCAGGCCGGGGGGAGGGAGGGGTACAGATGCGGGGCGAGCCTGCGGCGGTAGAGGCCTGCAGGACGTTGCACCAGCCTGAGGCGCGTCGTGCGTTCTCCCGGGTAAGTTGTCCTTGGATCACGGGCCCCTGGCAGTGGCGGGCTGCACAGGCTCCCCGGAAGGGAGGTGTGGATAGTGACCTGTGGTCGCACACAGGCTTCTTGGTGGCGGCAGCAGCAGCCTTAGCGTCTCATGCCCGTCTCTGGGGTCTGCGCTGATAGCCGCGGTTCGCACCTGTCTCTGGAGCTCCTTTAAGCGGCGCTCTTAATCCCCTCTCCTCACGCACCAGGAAACAAAGAGGGAAGAAAACGTCTCTTGCCTCTTCGGCAGCTCCAGACTTTTTCCCGGACTCCCTCCCGGCCGTGGCGCACTAACGCCCTGCAGGCTGTGTTCACACCGCCAACCCCAGTCCTCTCCCTGGTTCCGACCGAAGCCCGAGCCTCAGCTCCCAGCCCCGCCCGTCCCGGCGGGTGAGCAGACAAGCCTCTCAGGCTGGTGAGTGCTGGTCGGCACCGACCCTCTGTGCGGGAATCTCTCCGCTTTGCCCTCCACACCCCTGTTGCTGCGCTCTCCTCCGCGGCTCTGAAGCTTCCCCCCCTCCGCCACCCGCAGTCTCCGCCTGCAAAGGGGCTTCTAGTGTGTGGAAACCTTTCCTCCTTCACGGCTCCCTCCCACTGGTGCAGGTCCCGTCCCTATTCTTTTGTCTCTGTTTATTCGTTTTTCTTTTGCCCTACCCCGGTATGTGGGGAGTTTCTTGCCTTTTGGGAGGTCTGAGGTCTTCTGCCAGCATTCAGTAGGTGTTCTGTAGGAGTTGTTCCACGTGTAGATGTATTTCTGATGTATCTGTGGGGAGGAAGGTGATCTCCGCGTCTTACTCTTCTGCCATCTTCCCCCTCCTTGCCTGCCATTTTCAAGTTGTGAGATTTGGGATGAGTCACATAGCTTCTGTGAGCCTCATTTTCTCCATCTGTAAAATGGAAACTAGTAATAGCATCTATTTCATAAATTTTTAAAATGAGGATTAAATGGAATGATGTTTCTATATGCATATAAAGTAGTTGGCATATATTCATTGAATGTCAGCTCTTAATATCAAAATGTTATTTTTGTTGTTATTACAAGTGACATACTGATTAATCAGATTGACTAAATCACCCAGGAGAGAGAAGTGAATGCATACGCTACTGTTAGAAACAGGGAATTAAGTCCAAAAACTGACCCCTTCAAGGAGGAAAGCACCTCAATGCAGATGGTTTGGAAAGAGCACTTTGTCATTTGGATCACACCCAACTTTCCTTTCCATAATCACAGCGACTTTACATGGGTCATAACAAGGAGAGCCCAAATCAAAACTGAAAAAAACCAGCTCCAGCAAAAGCCAGGGGAGACAACTTATTGTGTTGAATGCCCTCTCAGGGCTTAACCACCCTGGGGGCAGAGCAGACAGCGCAGCGGCTTCCCAAGAAGCTATTTTTGTTTTGTGTTTTGAGCATCTGACTCAAGCTGAGTAAAAGGGTTCATTTTCTCACTTGGAAAGTTTTCAAATCACCGAAAGGATTAGGTCAAGAGGGAGGTATATCCAGCCCGGCCAAATCTTTTTCAGTGGTCAGAAAAAAAGCCAGCAAAAAATTAATCACAAATCTGCTTCAGACAATATATGGACCCATTCAGAGGAAGTTGTCATTTGTTTATCAGTAGCAAGCAGCAGCTTCCTGCAACCAACAACAGCTGTCACCCTGCAAAAGGACATCTTTCCATTTTCATGAAGAGTAATGAAAATTTTAAGGCAAAGCGAATGACAAAATATTTGACTGTATTTATCTGCCTTTTTGGCTATTTTTACCCCTGTGCCATGCACACGCCTTCCAGACCTCCCTGACAACATCTTACTTTTTATCCAAGTCTTGCTTTGCAGCCTAGGCACAAGTCTTGTCATTTACACCTTACAGATGGAGAAGCTGAGACCCTGAACCTTAAGAAATGTGAACAGAGTAGGGCCAGGCAGAGCTGCATCACGGGTGGCTTACAACCACTCCAAGTCCCACGAGGGAGACAATGGCCATTGGGTAAATGGGAAAGCATACTAATTCAATGGTTGCCAACTTGGGGCAGGACAAAGTGGTAAATGTGGTGACCTAGAAAAATATAGGGCCTAATTGATGCTTTCTTCCCCAATGAAGACCTTGATATATAACACTCACAGCGTCATCTGTTTGCCATGTATGGATTTTGTTTTCTCAGCTAAAAATAAAGTATGAGAGCCCGTGTTTATTGGTGCAGTTTATTCCCCATAATTCCTTTTTACATATTCATAATCTTGGTAATATTTTCTACGTATTTCTGCCAGATTAGGGAGTTTTTTTCCCCATCTGGAATTACCATAATTATTTTGCTAAGGTACCTGAGCCCATTCATTAATTCATTGATCTTATACTGAGTTCCTGCTACAGGGCACAGGACTGGGAACCTGGGGACACTGATGAACGAGTCTTAGTTCCTGCCATCAAGGGGTTCAGAGTCTATGAGGGGGAAACTGACATGGAAACAAGTAGGTAGATTTGTAAAGAAATACCCTGGGAGCTGTGGACCAGGAAAGGCTTTCCACTCTCTTGGGCACCCTTGGTTGCCCCCCTTTGCCCTCTCCTCTCTGCCCTGCCCACTCTGCACAGGTCCCCTTTGGTACTGATATTTCCTTTTAGATCTCCCCACTGCACTTCAGATGAGACCTCCAACATCCGTTAAAGATATTATTCCAGGCCACAGAAAACAGGTTTGTGCATATAATACAGATTCTTCCAGATGTATTGCTTATAAGCAGTCCTTTCATAGAGCAAATCAAGGCTAATTCTTTAAAGCGAAGCAACATTAAAGTCATTTTTTTTCCTGGAGCATTCCAAAGATTATGATCTACAAAGAATACTGAAATAAGAAAGGATCCCTGGGTTTGGTATGTTGCTAATTTTTTATTGTCTGATTTATAGAGTTGATAGACAAGCCATGTCCTCCTCATCTCTGGATTGAGGATGTGCTGACAGCTCCATCCATCAAGCAAGCTGTCAGAGCACAATGCTTCATAGAGGTTGTTAAACAGAGGTCCAGCTGGCTAACACTTCCAGGATATGAGAAAGAAGAAAGTTAATCTTAGTGCCCATAGAAAAGTATTTCACTTATCCAGCAGAGAAATGGACATAGCAGTAATAAAGTCTTTAGCCACAGGTATTAGAATCTAAAGACAAATTTCAAACATATGTCTGTATTTCTTCTTCCTTTGTGATCCTGGAATCAATCCCTGTTTGAAACACTTTGATAAATAATCAGCCAGCAATGGCAATCTCACTGAAATGTGGATCCATCTTCATTAGCAAATTTAAGGACCATTTGTGTCTATAAATTCAGGGCAGAGCAGATAGAGGAGATGTAATTCTAAGTCCACAGTTATACTGGTCCACTGAGGAGCTGGACTGCAGCTGGATGCTTTTAACAATTAGGGTTACAAGGGAAAGACAGTGGCCATTGACACAATCACATTAATAGTTTGATTGGTGATCATTTTACGGTGGCTCGAAGAATTTTAAGCACACGCGAAACATCAGAGGGACATATTTTAGCTGCTAGGTTTTCTGTCTTTCAACACTTTTGCATAGTTTTAGACATTTCTGACTTTTGGACCATGGAAGTTCCTCAAGGATAAAGAGAAGCTCCATAAGGGCCTGAGAGAGACTCAGAAAACAACCTCTTTGAAGTCTAGTTCAAGGGGACAGCCTCCCTGAGCAGCCTCCTTTGTTTGGTCTCTGAACGGTCTTAGAGATCCTGGCCCAAAGAATAACTTCTAGAACGGAGCCAACGCGAGAATAATACTAAAGGGTCCCCAGCCAGCAGGTGGCACTGCAATCGTTGGCAATCTGAGCTTTGTGGATGTTCTCTAATGATGACCTTTGTTGATTGTTCTAACCCAAATATTGTAATTCCCTTTGTCTTCTCTGCCCCCCCTTGACTTTGCTGAGTCACTTTATGCTGTGTCATGGAACTCTGTGCTGCAGTGGGAGACTCAAAAGAAGCTCTAAACCCTTTGTAGCTGGCTGCCAGGTTAACTCATCTGGGGGCAGGCTGTCATGCCCAAGGACCACGGTGGAAGTGGTGGGGGCAAGATCTGTTGTCTGTTCATGGGGCTAGTCCAAAGTTGAGGGTGATGTAGCTAAGGGTGGACTCAGCTTCTCAAAGCATTTGAGGAATCTGAAGTACATCCCCTGACCTCTCGTGGACAAGAAAGGCCCTAGGTGTCCATATTGCATCTCCAAGTGCATCCTCCTCCCCAGAAAAGACTCCAAGGGTCCATACTATATCTCCCAAGTGCACCGCCCCCCACTCTCCCAGGAAAGGCTCCATGTGTTCACATTGTATCTCCAAGGGCATCTCCTCCCCTACCTCCCCAAAGCTCCAGGTGTCCTTGTTGCTTCAAAGTGGCAATAGTGACACAAGAACCCATCTGTGATCAACCTGCTCGAGCTCAGAAAGAGAAGGTAACTCTCCATCTCACACCTGTGTCTGGGCTAGCCTTGCATAGAGAAGGAAGAAGCTCCCAAAAGGATGAACCATACTCTCCCCAAAGGCAAACATCCTCTTCTAAAGAGAACTCTACTGAAGTTTATGTCAGGGTGAGGCAGGGGTTGAAGAAGGGATATATTTTTATAATTCCCTCCTGCTAAAGAGGAAGGATCCCAGAGAGAACACCTTAGGTGCTGAAGGAAGATGGGGGCATTGGATTGATTCAAGTGGGAGGATGCTAATGGGTGTGGGTTTAAATTATTCTATACAGTAATAGGAAGGAAGAGAATAAGAAAAAGCTAGTGGAGGGGCGGGGCAGACACAGGAGAGAAGGAGATGACTAAGGTGGAGATTTGGATTA
This sequence comes from Mesoplodon densirostris, assembly GCF_025265405.1. Lineage (NCBI taxonomy): Eukaryota > Metazoa > Chordata > Mammalia > Artiodactyla > Ziphiidae > Mesoplodon > Mesoplodon densirostris. Next base: position 46,240,795 of record NC_082664.1, read on the forward strand.
AGCTTTGCTCTGCAGTGTGTGGTGTAATCTCTTCTCCATCTTCCCATGAAATACCTGTAAAATCAACACTGCCAAATAATGCCTTTGCGTTCTACGGAAGGGGGAGGAATGGAATATACAGATGTGCTCAGTCCTTGAGAAAGTGCCTGGGAGTGATCCAGGACCACCTAACAGGCTCAGCCTGAAATGGACAGAATAATACAATTAGCAAAGGGTGAGGGATAGCACTCCACTTGGGTCCCTTGTCGCGATGGCCAATGGCCAAGGTAATTTTCAGGTGACAGGGACACTCTCCAGATGAGAGAGAGACACCGCAAAGATCCTGGAGAAATGTCATCTCTCAACCACCTCTGCTACTCTGCCAGTGATCTGAGAACAGAAGGCCCTCTCAGGCTTGAAGCAACATTTCATGGGAAATGTTTGTCTTAATAAGATGTTTTAAGGCCACTGGATGTTTGGTTTGATGGTGCCATGTGGCTCTAATTGTGGCTCAGGTTAGATATTTGCTTAGTGGTTCTCTAAGTGTGGACCCTGGACCATAAACATCAGAATCACTAGGGAGTTTGATAGAAATCCCAATTCTCAGGCCTCACCCAGATCTACTGAATCAGACATTTGGGAGGTAGGGCCTAGTGATTTGGTTAAATGGGTCTTCTGGGTGATCCCAGTACCCCTGATATTTGAGAATAAATATCAATTTATTGATATTTGGGAATATTTTAAAATATTATAAATTATAATTAAAATATTATAATCATTGATGATCAATGATCAATGATTATAATCATTGATGATTAAAATATTATAATCATTGCAAATCTTTTGCAACGATTCTCAATGTTTAGTGGCACCTGAACCCCCAGTAGAGCCTGTCAAATACAGAACCACAGAATTCCTGGCACAGACACCAAGGATTTAACTGTGTAGGTCTGGGGTGAGCCTGACTCCCTGTGTTTAACAAGTTGTGCAGATGGCTTGGGTGCCCATACACGTTTGCGAACCACTAGCACAACGGGCTAAGAAGAAATTGAGTCCTATAGTCTGAAATTATGAGCCAATGTTGCTGGCAAATTAAACAGCTTATTGAAACAATTGAGGCCCCCAGGTTAGGTGAAGGAGCTTAATTAATGTGCCTTATCAATACAGGATGTCCTGCAGCCTGTGGAGAGGAACATTTGGAGATCATACGTGGGGAAGAGTTCTTCATCCACAAGCCCAAAGCTCCGCCCAAGAGAACTCAAGTAGCTATGGAATGAGTGGGGCCCCCAGGAGTGACCCAGGGACTCATTCATGTTTCTCAGGGCAAGAGCTGTAGTCCAAGTGTCCCGTGGGACAAGACACTGTGTTTCTCCAGGCAGGATCCAGAGTTCAGTTACTCTAAGAGCAGTCCTCAGAATCACCTTGGAGCTTTTACCAGTGCAGATTCAGATTTGTGGACCCCACCCAGACCTGCCGAATTGATTTGTGGAATTGGGGACCAAGAATCTAAATTCTTTTTTTTTTTTTTTTTTTTTTTAAATCGCGGGCCTCTCACTGTTGTGGCCTCTCCCATTGCCGAGCACAGGCTCCAGACGCGCAGGCTCAGCCGCCATGGCTCACGGGCCCAGCCGCTCCACGGCATGTGGGATCCTCCCAGACTGGGGCACGAACCCGCGTCCCTTGCATCGGCAGGCGGACTCTCAACCACTGCACCACCAGGGAAGCCCCAAGAATCTAAATTCTTAATGAGTACTTTGGGTGTCTCTCATGCACATTCAAGTTTGAGAACAACTGATCTAGAAAAATGGGTGTAAAAAGGGTGGTTAGCATCATTACATTTTAGTAAAAGTTCTAGGATCCAAAGTTGTGTAGCCTGGCGGGAGTAGCAAAGTGGATTCTTGTTTCACATTCCCACCTTGGGAAGCACAAAGGGTCATTGCTCTGGGTGAGGTCACTTATGAATTGTTGGTTTCCATGTGCACTTAAAGTCTGAGAAATGTCTATACAGTATTCTAAGTATATTCAACTTAATATAGCTCTGTGGTGAGAGTGCTTGTCTGGTATTTAAAATATTCCCAAGAGTGCTGGGAATGGAAGAAAATGCCTAGCCAGCAATACACCATAAAATTTCGAGGGGAAATTACTCTGATACAGCTATAAATATAAGATTTCCCATAATATTAATTTCCTCATTTCTTGTTCTTTTTGTTAATCCCATTTTTCCTTGTGGTGTCCAGTTGAAAAATTCCTTAAGTAATTAAAAAGAAGTGAATGAGTGCATGTTTTGGAGATGACAAAGAAGGGGTGCATTTGGGGAAGCTGTAAAGTCTGCCTTCCATTCTGCAGTGGGTAAGGAGTCAGGAAGGCGAACCCATCCCAGAGGCCCCCAGGAGTGGCTAATGGGAGAAACTGATGAAGTATCCTCCTGCTATTCCCATAGGGTCCTTCCTAAAAATTGTGCTGGCCGATCCACAATTTAAATTTCTGTCATGAGTTACACTATTCTAACAGTGGCTGTTGGAATACACATGCCTGTCTGTATCCAAGGTTTTAGAAGTGGCAATACACCTTGCATATTTCTTCCCCTAAATATTTGCATGTCTTCTTCTACAGTATAGACTTGTAATGTCTTTTTAAAAACCTACTCCCCCAAGTGCAACTTCATTAGAAGTCAGCTGGCCTTCTGACCAGCATTTCAGACTCTGATTATTACACCAAAATCCATTAAACACGTAAAATCTCCTATTGGAACCTCCAATTTAACCTCAGGTCTCATAAAAGAGAATGAAGTGATTATAAGAAAGTGATCTAATACTGTGCAAAGTGTGGGAATAATAATATGGGGGATTTATGCAGCACCTTTTGTCTAAGGAACTAAAAGAATATTCTAACCTCTGTCTAGTGGAGTAGGTTTTGATTTCTTTTTTGTTGATTAGTTGACCTTGCATATGTCCAAGTTTCCCTACCTGTAAAATGGGGATAAGGATAATTGCCTAACCTAACACCCAGAGATAATGGACATAAATGTTTTATGAAGTGTCAAGGGACATCGTTGTTGCCCCAGTAGAAATCAAGGTATGGCTGTTTCTTCCTCTTTAGGCATCTAGATCTTGTGCATGTTCAGGGGAACCATTCAAGCCTAATAGTGTATTGGTCAGTGTCCGTGCCCAGTAGGACAGTGGTTCTCACACTTAACTGTGCCTAAGAACCACTTGGAGATCCTGTTAAAATGCAGATTCTTGGGGCCTGCCTCCAGAGATTTTAATTTGATGATTTTAGATTGGACTGAAGAAATGAATTCATCCAGCAATTATGTGTGCTGGACACAGTTACAGACACAAGGGAAATGCAAGTGAACAAACAGACAAAAATCCACTCATGGTTTATCTGCATTTGTGGTGGGCCTCCAGGTGATGCTGAGACTGACAGCCACTCTCCCAAAGGCCACACCTTAAGGACCAGAGCAGCAGCACATGTCAACTAGCGACAAATGTCGTCTCTGCCATACTGATGGCCGTACTGATGGAAACGTAAAACATTTCCAAACTCTGATTATTCTTCTTCTCCACTGGGACCTACTCCTTGGTCATAATCTCTAGAATCTTTTTATTCAAGAACAATGGGTCCTTTCAGACCTTCTAAGCAAGATTGCTTGCTCTAAGTTTGTTGCTTTTTCATTCCAGTATCACACATCATTTGCACTGATTTCTCAAAGGATCTCCCTAGTATCAAAGTCTTTAAAGAGAATCAAGAAACATATGACTGTTCCGGGGACTTTGGCAACAGGAATGATCACAAATATGTCTGGATTTGACCTCCAAGTGTCGGAAGACAATTGATTTGTCTAGTTCCAACCTAACCTAAGGGTTTACCTTGAATGGAAATTAGTCTTGGACTGGACTTACTCCAAGTCATTTCATTTTCATTTTCCTTTCTATGTTATAGCATTTTGAATGGGGAAAATTAGCTTTTATTAATGATCCACACTTCCTCTGGAATGAAGGCTCTGGTCTGGAATGCAGTTGATTAGTTTCTCTAAGTCCTTTGATGCATCAATGCTAAAGATATGTTGGCATCTTAGCTGACCCAGACCAACAGAGCAAATGAAACACAGAGGCACAATGGCATTGCACTTTAAAAAAATACTCGTTTTATGTGCAAATCTACCTTTAAAAATACATATTAAGAAGCAGAGCTGAAGTATAAAAAATTCATTTCACTCTAGCAAACCTCAAGTGCCCAAAGCTGACAACAAATGATTCAGTGAGTAAACTAAAGGTAGAACAAAGCAACAAAGGCAAATAAGACTTTAAGTTAGTGAAGAAAATGAAGAACTAAAAGATAACTAATAGATTTCAGGTTTATTGAAAAATGTATCTAGGGAGATTTCTTAAGTAATACTTTATTTAGTCCATATTTTATTTGTTAGTTATGTCCTGCTTTCTTCCTCAAAGGATTTGGGCTGCCCTATTTTTCCCTTTACCTGGTGTGAGAGAACACCGTAAAGGAAAAGATCTTCCTTTCGTCTTCATCTTCTCCCTCCCCTCAAGTTCTCCAGCCACTTAGGAATTTCAAACAGGGTAAGGAAAGCACATTACTTATAATAAGTTTTCCAACATCAACTATAATCTCTGTCATTTTAATAGCTTTTTTTTTTTAATCAATCTTAGAGGCCTTCGCAGCTCTCAAAAGCTGTGAGTCTATAGGTATGTTTGTAACTGATGGCACGGGTAAACATCTTGCTTTATTTCCATTTTTTAAAAGGAACTGCAAAATTTTAGAAAAGAGGTCTGCAATTTTTGGAACCGACTTTTCTTTTCCGAGTCCTTGAGGGCCTCTTCCTCCTGCATACATATTTTAAACGCATGCACGCACATCTAGTATGTAACTGTTTCATTCATTATTATAAACATTTTCCCACATTGTTACACACTTTAACCTTTAAAAGTTACCACTTTTTTTTTTTTTTACCATACGCGGGCCTCTCACTGTTGTGGGCTCTCCCGTTGCAGAGCACACGCTCCGGACGCGCAGGCTCAGCAGCCATGGCTCACGGGCGTGGGATCTTCCCAGACCAGGGCATGAACCCGTGTCCCCTGCATTGGCAGGCGGACTCCCAACCACTGCGCCACCAGGGAAGCCCCAAAGTTACCATTTTTAATGGCTATGTAATAGTCCAGAGAGTTGATGTGTCATTAGAACACAGGAAAAGGAAGGGAGATATTTGAGCAGATAGCCATGACACAGTCTGCAAAATGAACTACACCGCTGTTATTTATAGCACGCTGGAGCATTAATATTCCAGGGAGAAAAGTCTTGTACCAAAGAGCTTATTACTGGGAGGGCTTATTTATCAGGCATGCAGAAGATGAGAGCTATCTTGGTCTCAATTTTGTTTTGAAACCCCTCTTTATTCATTTCCTGTATTAATAACCTTCGAGGGACAACGAGTTCTGCAAAAAGCAGAGAGAACAGTGGAAATGAAACAACTCACCCCGCCTTCTGTACAGTGGCTGGGAGGTGAGCGTTGGGTGCCCTCTGACACCCTAACACACACACATGCACCCCACTTCAGTGGAGTCACGGTGCAGAGGGAATACAATACAGTATACGAGGCAGTAGAGTGTAGTGGCAGACAAGCAAGTCCTCTGGAGCCAGACTTTGCCCTTGCATTCATGGATCTTAACCATTTTCGTTGGTAAAAATGAGGACATAATAATAGCACTTACTCCCTCGGGTTGTTGTGGAGATTATATAAAGAACAGGACTGGGCGTATGGTAAACATCATATAAGTGTTCATTATTATCATTACTTTTCCACTTACTTTTGAAGGAGAGCACAGCAGAGATCAAAGTGCCAGGTCACTAACTGGGCAGCCACCCTATCAATAATAGTAAAAGGCAAACTATCCAGTGCAATCCTGGCCCCTTTTTCTTGTATCCACTTGTTTTACACGAATTTTAACCCAGCGGTAATACCTGAAACTCGCGTGTGTATTTTAAGCCAAGAACTAAAGAAAAATTCCTGGAAGTTTAAGCCTTAGTTTCAACTTCACACACACATAGCCTGTCTGAATGAAGATGGCATTTAGTTAGTCCAAGACTCTCCCATCACCACTACTAGCTGCCATTTATTCATTGCCTACTACATGCCAGGACTCTATCAGGCACTTCATATAACTATACCTAGTGTTCCCAACAATCTTATGGAATAAGTGTTGTTGTTATTATTATATGTTCCATTTTACAGATGTTGGAACTTGTGGCCAGAGAGATAAAGTGATTTGCTTAAAGCCAGTGGACTCAGAATTTGGAATTTAAATTCAGTTCTGTATAATTCCCAAGTCTATTCTTTTCCCACTGCACCCACTCCTGTGCATTGTGATGTATGCACAAAGATGACGAGTCCTGGGGCCTGGTGTTACTGATTAAGTAAACTGGTTAATGCGCACAGCTGCTTTGCTGACTGTTCAGTGCTTCCTACACATCCCAGGCTCAATGCCAACCCTACAAATTGCCCTCCACCTCCCCACACCCACACCTGCATTTCAGACTCAGCATCTATGCTCCTGACCCTGGCCTGCAATAGATCCTCCACCCTGCTAATGAAAAGAGTTATGCATAGTTGACATAGAGACAATCAGGTCAAGCCTTCCGGCTCTGTCCTACCTATCACCTCTCCTTCTCTTCTCATGTCTGGTGACCTTCTGTTTCACCTTTATCTCCACAGCCCACCCTTCACCTTCTTCTTCTTGCTGAAGAGCAGGCTTTGTGGTGGCAAAAGAACACCGTGGAGACCCCTCCTCTCATTTCCCCTTAATCCCCAGCTGGCACTGGGCACACGAATCTCTGATTACACTCCTGGTAGTGAGGGTACACACACCAGCCTTGGGATGGAAGCTGGGAGAAGGTGAAATGAGAGATTTGCAGATGATTCATACTGAGCTGCTTTCTGGAACCTTAGGAGTAAGAGGTTCTCTCTCACTCAAGGCCCAGACTAAGATCACAGGGTCAGCGTGAACTGCCATTAGGGGCTGAATTGTGTCCCCTCAAAATTCATGTGTTGAAGTCCTAACTCCCAGTCCCTAAGAATGTGACCTTATTTGGAAACAGGGTTGTCACAGATGTAATTAGTTAAGAGGAGGTCAGACAGGAGTGGCCTAATTCGATGACTGTTGTCCTTATGAAAAGGGGAACTTGGACACAGACATATGCTCACAGAGCAAACGTCATGCGAAGATGACAGCAGAGATCAGGGTGAGGCTTCTACAAGTCGGGGACCAAAGATTGCCAGCAAACCACCAGAAGCTAAGAGATAGGCCTGGCACCGAGTCCTCTCACAGCCCTGAGAAGGAACCAACTCTGCCAACAGCTTGATTTGGACTTCTAGCCTCCAGGACTGTGTGTAAGTCCCCCAGTTTGTGGTACTTGTTATGACAGCCCTAGGAAACTACTAAGCTGAGAGATACACAAAGGAATCCTCTGAAAGCTACTGCAAAACCTGTTCATGGATCAGGCGGTTGCACATGGAATCAAGGCTGTGGGCCTGCTTCCTGGATGGGCTACTGGTGCAGTTCACAGACAGTCCCAATCCTTCCCTGAAGTTCTTTGGAGACATTTCTAGGCTACGACTAACTCAGCCTTGCCAAATGCCACAGGCCATTTTTGGTACCGGCCTGCGGAGATGGAATAAGTTAGTTTTTAATTAAGCCCTGTGTTACCTCCACCATAGGACACTTTATGACTTTCATGGGCCTCTGGCACTTTGGTTTTTGTGGGCTCCTTCCTCCATCACAAAAGAAAAAAAAAACACGTTAAAAATATTTGACATATGAGTGTGTTTCATGTTTCGTAATTGCAATCGTTGCTTTTGTTGTGGTCATCCATTTACAATGCTTGGTGTCAGTCTGTTTATCTCTTGTCAACATAAAATACAGTGTGTGTGTGTGTGAAGAAAAATAGTTGACAACTTCAATGGGGTAAAGACAAGTATAATCTATGCTGGATCCACCATTCTTTATTCCTTACAATTATATTAATTTTTCTTCATAGTTTAGAAGAAATTAAAATTAAAACATTTCTGGGGGCCCCTAAAAGCATTAGGGGCCCCTGACACTTTGTCCCTCTTTGGTTAAGTCAGCCCTGCCTACAGATAAAATGAGTGAGCCCTTGGGGAATCAAGAAACCTCCCTCCACTGGGTGATCTTGCCACCAAGAAATGAGCCTTGGAGAGATCTGTGGACAAGTGCGTTGGGTCTAAGCAATCTCTCTAGCCTTTGAAAGTTATGCAGTTGCTGCCCGGGTTGCATTTCTTGTGTGAAAAAGTCCATAGTTTGCCTTACACTTTTCCTTTTCCTCAGGATGAACCAAAGAATAAATATTCCCAGGTATAGACAGAGAGCCATGCTACATATTAGCTGCCACCACCTGCAAGTGTGGGACCATAAATCGACACCCCTTCCCATCGAGGCAGCCTTTGTACGCTGTCAGAACCATACATAAAACACGCTCCTCTGCACTGTTTTATCGGCCTTCCTGATTTACTGTATATACAGTCTCCAAGTTAAATACCAACAGAAGCACCTGAAAATATATTCTCTTGCAGCCCCTGTCTGAAAACCACATTGCCCAAATAATGTCTGCTCGTTCATCATTTACTTCCTAATACCTGAGTGTCATTCTGGGAGCTAGATCCCTACAGCAGTGCCCCATGAAAAACATGAGCACAGAGAAGGGGAAACAGAATCTCCAGAGTGAAGTCCCAGGTGTTTTAAAAGTGAGTGTGTTTCAAAAATGAGACTAAGCAATTGGAACAGTAGGTATCTGGCTCCCCTTTAGTGGGGCTTTTACTGGCTTCCTTTAATGTTATATTTGAATCTATCTTCCTTTAATGCATACCTCCTAGCAATAGGAGCAGTGATAACAAATTGAATAAATAAACCCACACTAAATGATTCTCCCTGGAAACGATTAGGAAATGTCTCTGTTTATGCAGAATTCCAATTACTCTCTGCAGAGGATCCAGGAGCATTGGTTTCTAGTCAGTGACAAGCCACTGGAACACAAGTATCAGAAGGCAGAAAGCAATCCCCAGATACAGGTTATCAGTATGGGAATGGGAGGGCCAGAGAGGAAGTGCATCTGGATTTGAATATCAGCTTTGCAACAGCTACAGGATGATACCTTGGAGTGCCCGATTCCTCATCACAAAATGAAGATAATGCCAATGGTGGACAATGTTGACTGGGAATTCAATCTCCATCCCCTCCCCCTGATTTTGTTTAGGTAACTACCTATTCAGGGCTAGCATGGATGTGTGACCTGTGCAGTCACGTGGGGCCTCATGCTCCAAGGGCTCCATGCTTGGTTACATGCTGTGTAATGACCATCTTGAAATTCTTAATATTTGTATCTTTGAACTTGTGGTTTGTAAGTAAAGTCTGATGGGACAGTGGAAAGTGGAGTGTGCACATGAGCAGAGGAGATACAACATCATATGCCATCTTGTTCACAACTTCTGTGATCAAGAATAATTCTATTCTCCTCACTGGTGAGTGGTTCACTCAAATCAGATCAATAAGAAGATTTCTAGGGGCTTCTGGAAAAGTTCTGTCTCCTACTTCCAGAACTGACTCTCTCTATTCCATCCTTCTGCAAGAATAAGGATGAAGCCGATGTACAGAGCAGGACAGAATCAAGAGAATCACAGAAAACCAGAGCTAGAGCTTCTCTAAGCAACCTAAGTGTTGGCCCTCCCTGTGGACTTTCAGGAATGTGAACCAACCATTTTATTGTTGCTAAATCCAGTTTCAGATGGATTTCCTGTAACTTGATACTGAAAGCATACCAATAATTATCTGTTGACTGAGTGGACAGATGTGTACAGCAATGAAAAACCAGAAGTCACCCCTGGCACTGGACCAGCCAATGAATACCTCATGGGTCTTAAAGGAGGGGGAGAGCTGATGGGTGAAGAGCAAGGAAGAGGCAGTCCTGGAAGGAAGGGGCACCATGGCGTGTTCAAGGGCATGAGGCAGACAAACATAAGGGGGCTGAGAGGGACCCAGTCTGAAGATGCGATGGTTCATGCAGGAAGGGTAGGTACCATGGAGAAACTGCCCTGGCTTTTTGAGGGTCCAGGGTTTTCTTGAGGTTCTGCAGACCCTGTGCTAGGGCATAGCTCAGAAGTGCCTGCGTGATGAAGAGATCTGTGGTCACGCAGTCATGGTATGATCTTTGGAGCTAGTTTCTTATCACCTCGTTCAAGCAAAGGCACTTTACCAAAATATCAATAGCTGAGTTTTGGTGTCCAACAACATGGGTTTGAAACCTCACTAATAGTATATCCTAGGCAAGTTATTCTATCATTCATTCTGTGTGAAATGAAGGCAGAATGAAGGTACTAGTTATATCTGTTTCTCCCTTTCTTATGAGGATTATGAGGTCATCCAATGTTTGGCATTGGCAAGCATTCTTTGGATGATCATTATTGTTATTAATAGTCTTTTAATTGCCCTACATGGTTCCTTGCAGGGGAGATTACTTTGGGGTCCCACTGCCCCACAGTCTCCTATCCCCTCCCCTCATCTTTAAATGTTTGGAGCCCTCCATCAGAGATCACAAACCCCTCTTTCACCTTCCTGGTACCTTCTGCAGTGGCCCCCAAGCTGCAGGATGAATGCCTTCTGGGCACCGAACTGAGTGTGCCTGTTTCTGCCTCCCTGCCATTTAGGCTGGAGGAGGATGCTGAAGAGGTTCTTTGGATTGAATTCAACAACAGCCAGGCAACCTCTCGGGCTATACCCAATCATCATGGCAATGCCCTGAGTGACTTGAGTCCTGACCCACTTAGAATTTATAGAGGAAAAGCTAAAACTCACACAAGAAATACTTATGTGGCTGATTTCACTTGATTTATAAGAATTTCTCAAGTGAAAAAAACATATTTTCACCATATTGTACAGTGCTGTCTGCTTCCCAAGGCCATATCTGGCCACATTTTATGGGTTTTTTTCACAGACCCCTGCATCACTTGGCCACAGGAATCAGATATGACCCTGTTAGGTACTGCATATTTTCTTAGTTTATCCATTTTCAGATATTTATTCAATACCTATTACATGCCAGGTACAATTCAGTGAACTGTCTTATATAGTTATCTTCATTCTATATATTATGTATAACTGATGATGTTACACATATCACATATCTACTTTTGCATTTCCAAATACTTAGAATAAAACTTCAGAGAAAATATGCAATTTAAACCACAAACTACCCTTAAAAACTTTCCTTCAAAACTTCAACCAAGAATAGTATAGTTAGAAATTCAACTGGTTTCTGGCCTCTGGATTAGTATAATCCTTCTGAGGTTGACGTCGGAATGTAGTTCCACTCAGCACATCATTACCACTAATATTTTCAGCTTGCTTTTAAAAAGTAAACAAATTAGGAGAAACCAGAAAAATTTTAAGCCACCATGCCCCAAACTTTCCATGAATCTTTATTATCATGATGTGATAAAAACAAATAAAAATTCTTGGACATAGTTCAGTACCAGAAGATGATTCTGCATCTGCAGAACATCTGACATATACAACGTTTTAAAATTTCTTTTTTAATGAAGATGCAGAATAAGGCATGCTCTGTGTCTGGGCACAAAAATCCTGTATGTTATCAATTATTTGAAACACACAGTACACGTGGCCAACAAACACATAGAACCGGCCAATGTTGTTGGTAAGATTATGGGGATGGGGAGAGATTGCTTGCAGCTGTTATGTTAATTAAGGGACAGAATGACTCATCTGCCACACCATCTCTCAGTCGGGCTACCAGGCCTTTTTCTGCTTGGCTCTGAGATGATACAGACTTAGGAAGCTGATGCCTAGTCTCTGGCTCCAGTTGGTTCCCACGGGGAGCAGATCTTGAAGAGGACATTCTGGCAGGCTGAGTTGCAGCTTCTCATCTGGCTAATTCTCCATCACACGTAGGCTTGGGTTGGGGGTGACATGGGATTGCCTTCCCCCATGTGGATGTGGCTAAGGTTGGGGTCAAGGACCAGGCTGGGCTGGGGCCTATAGAAGCAATCCATTAACAAGAGTGGGAGGCTGAACAGAGGCAGAGCTGGGGTGGCATTTTGAGCCTCCCTTTGCAGTTGTTTTGCTTTGTTCTTCTGCATAATTTGCAGGTAGCTTTAGCTCCATACAGGACACAACATAGCCACCAATACTGTCAGCTTAGCTTGCAAGATCCGAGAATAGTGCAGTTTGGGGTAAGTGTCTCTTTGTAAGTTTCCAAGGGCCAAAATCGGACATGATGAATAAACACTTTCTGGTAACTGCTGAGACATAGATCATAACACAGATTGAACATATGTTATAAAAAATGATGTTTCTCATGCATCCAGTCTTTATCTATGAGGAAATGACACCTCTGTCACTTTTCTATGGGCTCGTGTTCCCTAACGGCGGTGACAGTCATTCTATCCACTGACACAAGTCAAAGATGAAGATGAACACAAGAATAGAAAACATTTAAAATGCATGATGTTCATGTCCACAATTTAACCATTAATGTGCATCAAAAGTCTTTGAAAAAATAAATATCCCACTGTGTTTAAGTCAGTGAAAATCACATTATCCTTCTTTTCGTTTTTTCCTATTCCACTTTCTGGATGTGTTAAAAAGCAATCAGATGCCAGGAAGGTAGTTAAACTTCAAGAGGGAAGATTCATCAAGTACCTGTTGGCTGTGGGCCTAGTTCTCTATCCAGAGTGTCCCACTGTTCACAAATCTTTCCTCTTTCCCAACACTGGAGGCCAGTAGAGTTATTTTTCCTTCTAACCCTGGTGATGGGATGAATTAACAATCACCTTCTTGCATCCTTCCACTGCCCCCTCCACCATGACTACTCCAAGGGGATACAACAGTTTACTCTCAAGTGGTACATTAGAGTAAGCTCCACCCACCCAGGAACGGAAAGGAAGACAACCATGAACAGCTAAGTAGTTTATCTAAAGAGGCAGCAGAGCTAAGGGGCAAAAGAGGGTAACGTGGTGGGGCCTGTTCTATCAGAAGGGAAAGACCACGGTCATAGCCATGGCAGAAACATTCTTTGAGATGAAATTAGGCTGCTCCGTTTAAGAAGAAAGTTGCGTACCTGTTTACCTTAGCTGCAGCTCCCTTAGGTGGAGAGCCTGGTCTGGGATTGGAGCGCCCCAATTCATCAATGTCTGGGGCCCATCACTATCTTCCTCCAGACCTTGCAACACCCAAGAAGAGGAAACACTGACAAAGACCACTGAGACGCCAAGGCATTACTCAAGTTGCAAGTCAGAGGAAGGGGCTGAGAATCCACTCTTCTTTCAGAGGAGGGGGTGGAGATTTCTGGGGCAAGATGATAGGCTGCATAGCGGGTGTCGGGGTAGAGGACTCTACCCCAGAAAAACACAAGTCATGGGGGTCTTTGTTTAGGTGGTTCTTCCCATTTGTGGCACAAGAGGACACTGAGTGAGTTGCCGTCATTGGTTGTGTCTGCTTCCACCAAGGCATTGCTACCCTCCAGTTATTACCATCCCAAACCATTTCTGGGACAGATGCCAGCATCCTGGAGGTCACTAGGAAAAAAACTTCAGGAGCTAAAGACATGATGATGCAACTTCTTGTTTCTGCAGGTTAGTGAAGATTCCTCTAACAGTGACTTGTATGACCGAAGTTATATTCACCTTAACCACCAAATAAGATGGCAACCCAAAATGTTATGAAATTCTTTTGCTTCCTAAATTTCTTTGAAAAAAACTCTTTTAAAAACTGTCCAAACTTAAAGGTGAGAGGGCACATGGAACGTTTGAATCAAGAGCTCAGAGCAGAGAAATTCAAGGGTGAGACGCAACAGTATGGTGAGAGCACACAAGCCCAACATGGTAAGGAGGCCAAGATGCTCAAGCCTTTTATGCTAGAATCGTCATAAACATGCAAACAATGATGATGAGAATTCACTGAGTGCTTACAAAGTGCCAGGCACTCTCTTAAGTGCTTTTTGTGTAATAACTTGTTTAATAAGCAAATGTTTGGCAATCAAGTGCAAACAGAAAAGAGAAAAATCCCTAATGTTTCCCTCAAAAGCCGTATTAAAATTCAAATGCTCTTCTTCCTTGATACAGTTCATTATTCACTAATCATTGATAACATCCTTAGACAACAAGCAAGCAGACACCAATGTGGCAAGGCCAACTCTGCTAGATTTTCCTAATGATTAGTTTCCCATCAGAGGTCCCCGGCGTTGCAGCCTGTCATGGAAGTGGGCACCAGTCTTTTCATGGTAAGGATTTAGGTTGAAATAAGACCCAGTTGTTTGAGCAACATAAATTGAAGGAGCATTATCTAAATAAGTAAATTATCTTTTAATCAAAACTAATTAACTGTCTTTTTCTGTTTATAATTCATTAGTTTTAAAAATGTGTTACTATACAAAACATACAAGTCATTAATTAAAATCCCTACAATCAAATTAGGTTCTGTGGGTCTGGAAACTTTAACAGATAACGTATAGGGGTCGGCATGGCAACTCAGCAAGTTGTAATTCTGTACCTTCCTGGGCAAAGACGTAGAAAGAAGACAATATTGGGGAGATACCAGCACCAGAAATCAAGTTAATCTGCGACTCAAGCCCTCTGTAATTTTGTTTGCTAGCCATTCACCATGTGGAGGAAAAACAGATAGTAAGAAGGCATAAAAGATCTCATTTCAGGGCTTCCCTGGTGGCGCAGTGGTTGAGAGTCCGCCTGCCGATACAGGGGACACGGGTTCGTGCCCCGGTCTGGGAGGATCCCACATGCCGCGGAGCGGCTGGGCCCGTGAGCCTTGGCCGCTGAGCCTGCGCGTCTGGAGCCTGTGCTCTGCAGCGGGAGAGGCCACAGCAGTGAGAGGCCCGCGTACCGCAAAAAAAAAAAAAAAAAAAAAGATCTTATTTCAAAGCTCCCTAAAACTGTCAATTCCACTCCCTCAAATTGCCATTTCCTCAGCAGAGCAGGAAATGGGAAGAGAATGCAGGGAGATGGTGGTGTCATAAAACAATGAGCTTGAAGGAGAAAGTGGAATCTTTGCTTCCAAATGGCAGGTGCTTCCCCCAGGGGACGGATTCTGTGTAATCCTTGGATTAGAGCCCACCCTCAAATCAGTGTTACGGGCCAATTACCAACCTGGAACAACGCGGAAGCCATGGCACCAAACTCAAAACCTGCAGGCACACTCTCCCTTTCCAGTACATGCAAGACTGGAATTTATCAGGCACTGAGTTCTCACCACCTTCCAGGGTAGCTGATTATATCTTGGAGATCCTATGGGTGACCATTGACTCTCATCCCCCACCCATTTTGTGAAGCAGGGCACAATCGATGAAAACTTTTCAGCCTTTTTGTGTAATTCTTCACTTCCTCTTTCGCCTTATGCAAACTTCACTGAATCGGGGTTCTCTGAGACAGTCTCCCACCCCCCTACCACATCAGTCCCAATTTCTCCGTTTAACATACTTATATGAAAACTGATGGATTATAAGATCTAGTTACTGGGCAGATAACTTGCCAAATGCGGACAGGAAAGGTAAACAATAACCATAATAACCTCGAGGACATTGCTAATGGCAGGGATGTAAATTACTTCGCTTTTTAAATTCCAAAAGGTTAGCAACAATGGAATCATTTGCATGGCTGTGGTCAATAGTGCTGGTCCCGTGTTATGTTATTTGCAGTGAAGGCAACTTCTCCCCTGCCTGGGGACACAGGGGGAGGGGCTCATCCAAAGTCAGTGATTTTAGAATTGGGACAAGCGTGGGGGTCAGAGAAGGGTTCTCTTCTTAGATGATGCTAAGTGTGATGAATGTGTCTAGAAGGCAGTCACAGATAACATATTAGCAAATAAAGTAAATGATTTCTTAGTTACCAAGACAATTCCAATTTTTTGGGGGGGGCGGTTTACACTGAAGACAATTTCATTTATTAGGAGTTGATTCACAAGAGGAATTTATTCAACTTCCTAACTTTATAATGGGACATTATTTATGAAACAATTCATGGGGGCTAGGGAGGGACTCCCTGCTAAGTTAGCTGGCCACACTTGAACCCAGGGGTTTGGGACAGTCTACTTTTCAACACAAACCAGCAGCCACGTGCTAAGAAACCACAGTGGTAATGAAAGCTGTGCTGTTGCATAAATGGCCTTTGTCAGCTGCTACAATGTGGCATGAAAAGGACACCCGGGCAACTTTGCTTGTAATGGATCCCTTTCTATCCTGGTTCCCACAGAACTACCTCTAGCCCCTTCTTGACCACATTCACCAGAGGAAAACACTTGACTGAAATTAGCTTGATAATGTGTGATGGTTATACAACTTTGTGAATGTGCTTAATGCCACTAATTTTTACACTTAAAAATGGCTAAAATGGTAAACTTCATGTTATAGATATTTTACAACAATAAAAATGAGATTATCAAGTTTTCTTTTTTTAAAAAGTGATATGTATATATGCTGTATAAGATGTATACATATATATGTGTGTGTGTGTGATAGAGAGAATGAGTTACACAGTGTGGTGGTGGAATTTCCGAAGCAGACATGAATGTGATAAGTTGGGTAGCACTTGCGGTGTTAGACCTTAGCAGCTGAAACCCCCTCTACTCTGGAGGGATCTCAACACGGAAGCTGAAAGCTAGCAGGTGTTCTCCTCACCTGCTCTCTGGTAGTCGGGGAATAGACCAACTGGAAAGTATCCAGTAGAATGTTCACAACCAGGACTTTGAATCTTGAGGGAGGGACCCAAAGATGCAGGTTCCGCCAGATCTACCATGGAGTTGAGTGGAGGGGTGGTGAGTGACAGGGTGGCACTGCCAGGGCTGCATCCTAAGCCAAATGAGGACAGCTCGGTTGTGTCTTGCCTCCTTTAGTTCCTGCCCCTTTTCCTGGTTTCTCCAGCCCTCTAGTTAATTCTGCAATAAAATCCTTCTAGTAAATTCTTTTTCTGCTTAAGTTACCCTGTGTTAGTCTCTGTAGTTTGCAATTTTAGTGATAGACAAAAAGAAAAGATTCCATTTCTCTCATATTGTAAAGTAATACTTGAAGTCAAATAGGAATTCAATTTTTTTAATCAAGTGAGTGAGAATCTTTTTAAAATTTATTTCAGCTTTATTGAGGTATAATTGACATAAAATTGTAAGATAGTTGAAGTGCACATCTATCATGAATATGATATACATGTTCATTTTGAAAGGATTTTCCCCCATCAAGTTAATTAACACATCCATATCTCAAATATTTATCTTTGTATTTTTCTATTTTTTGGTGAGAAGGTTCTAATCTCTTAAAAAAATTCAGTGATACAATAGTGTTATCAACTGTAGTCACCGTGTTTCACATTAGATCCTCAGACCTTATTCATCTTGCAGCTGAAAGTTTGTACCCTTTTACCTCTCCCTAGTCCCCCTGCCCCCAGACCCTGACAACCACTCTTCTACTCTGCTTTTATGAGTTTGACTTTTTATTTTTTAGATTCCACATATAAGCAATACCATGTAGTATTTACCTTTCTCTGTATGTCTTATTTCACTTAGCACAATGCTGTTAAAGTCCATCGATGTCACAAATGGCAGGATTTCTTTCTTTCTCATGGCTGAATAATATTCCATTATATACATATATATACACATATATACACACACACGTATATATATATGTATATATGTGTATATATGTATATGTGTGTATAGACATAGATATACCTATACATAAATATGATATATATACATATATATATAAACAAAGATATAGACATATCACATCTTCTTTATCCATTCATCTGTTGATGGACACTTAGGTTGTTTCCATGTCTTGGCTATTGTAAATAATGCTGCAATGAACATGCGAGTGCAGGTATTGCTTCTAGATCCTGACTTTGATTATTTTGGATATATACCCAGAAATGAATTGCTGGATCATATAGTAGTTCTACTTCAATTTTTTTTTTAGGAATTTTCATACTGTTTTCCATAGTGGCTGCATCAATTTACATTCCCACCAGTAGTGCACAAGGGTATGTTTTCTTCACATTCTCATCAACGCTTGGTGAGCCAAGTATCTTTTTCATAATAGCCATTCTAACAGACATGAGGTGATATCTCATTGATAATAGTCATTCTAACAGACATGAGGTGATATCTCATTGTGGTTTTGATTTGCATTTCTCTAATGATTAATGATGTTGAGCATTTTTTAGGTGTCTGTTGGCCATCTGTATGTCTTCTTTGGAAAACAGTCTATTCAGGTCCTCTGCCCATTTTCAAATCAGATTGGTTTTTGCCTTTATGAGTTGTATGCATTCTCTATATATTTTGAATATTAACCCCTTATCAGATATATGATTTGCAAATAAATTCTCCCATTCTGTAGGTTGCCTTTTCATTTTGTGGATGGTTTCAAGTGAGAATCGTAACTAAATCTATAGTCACAAGTCTTCTTCTGTTGTCACAAAACCATTCCAGCCTGCCCATTTTCAGTCAAGCAGGGGCTCAAATGATTAAGAAATAGTTTTCTTTGCTGTCACAAGACACAAATTCCCTGGAAAATCAGAAGGACTGATTTCATGTGCTCTGGTCAATGACAATTTTATGGGCTTTGCAGAAATTAAATGACAGTAAAAAGAATTATATGAATGCCTTCATAGACATGTTGGGGTTGTTTGATATTCTTGTAATATTTTAGGTCCTTTGCGTAATCAGATTAAGCCACATGAACACGTAACTCCAGAGCTAAAGGCCACTGTCATTTCAGGAAAGAGACCAGCATTAGCACACAAATTAATTCCTGGGTAAACCAGAGACAAAGAAGTTAAGGCTTTGATCCAAGACGTATGATTTTCTTTTTTTTTTTTTCTTCGGTATGCGGGCCTCTCACTGTTGTGGCCTTCTCCCGTTGCGGAGCACAGGCTCCGGATGCGCAGGCTCAGCGGCCATGTCTCACGGGCCCAGCCACTCTGCGGCATGTGGGATCTTCCCAGACCGGGGCAGGAACCCGTGTCCCCTGCATCGGCAGGCGGACTCTCAACCACTGCGCCACCAGGGAAGCCCTAAGATGTATGATTTTCAAATCATCTCCCAGTTAAAGAGATAGCTCCTGAAGCGAATCACTGGAAACTGGGGTAGATGTTGTGCCCCCTTCATGACCACCAAGTGTCCCACAGAAGAAAACATGCTCTTGAAGTTGCTGACCTGCCACGTGAGAAAAAGTGCCTTGTGGAGAGTGTGGGGAGAATTGACACTCACTGTGAAAGAGGTTGCCATTTTCTCCCCTTCGTGCCCTTGGGTGAATGACTTCAGCACTTTTGAGCAGGGGGCTGCCTTTCCCGCACTGTAAAAACGGCTGTTATGTTTATCGATCACGCAGAGGTGCCACGAGGCTCAATTTATTAGTTAATGTTTGTGTTACACTCTGCAGCTCTTAGATGGAAGGTGTTATAGAAATGCAAAGCAGCAACATATTATCTAAACATCTGCCTCCT
The DNA here is from genome assembly GCF_025265405.1 of Mesoplodon densirostris. NCBI lineage: Eukaryota > Metazoa > Chordata > Mammalia > Artiodactyla > Ziphiidae > Mesoplodon > Mesoplodon densirostris. Next base: position 46,260,323 of record NC_082664.1, read on the forward strand.
CAAATAGTTCTCTAGAAAGTCTTCATTGCTTCAGCACAAATGATTCCTCCAAAAATGGATAATTCTGTCCAGGTCTTTCTTGGTCTATAAATCATTTCTCCCTCCTTTCAATACACAATATCTCTGTGCAGAGTACACTCCGGTGGCTGTGCTTTCCATCTTGTCTTTGCAATGGTCACTGCAGATGCTGCTCCCTTGTGTGTGTGCACAGCAATTTCTTCCAGGTCCACCCTTTCCTTCCACATCTGCCCTCTTATCCTTTATTCAAAAAAGTCATTATAATTTGGCTTCTTCTTTGATGTTTAATTTTACACATGGGCATATTACCTCTAACCCAGGGGCTTGGTGTTTTAAAATTTGGCAGTAAAATCAAGGAAAATTACTTAAAAGTTTCTTGAAAATAAAAGAAAATGCAAAAAAAAGAAAAATTTTGTCCAAGTTGAACATGTTTTGATGAGATTAAATTAACTGCTGGATTGCTAAAGATTATATTGGAGATAATTTCTGCTAAAGTTAATTCTGTCCATAATTTCGTTAAAACTCTGGCAAGTCCCCCACAGCAAATGGATATTTATTTCTATAGCAATTCCGTAGTTCCAATATGTATATACTTAGATGTAGTAGCTTCTTTTCAAATGCAACTAGAGAAAGAAAATGAAGAATAAATGATATTAACATACGGTGTTCAAAGGTTTTCCTCTTCCCACATTTTTACTACCACTTCAATTTTGAGAGTATTTTTTTCTTTCACATATTATTCTTCAGCCCTATTGTTTGTGGTTATGGGAGTGTCCTAAAATGTACCTTGGATTTGTTTAATCAGGTATAAAAAGATGACAGACACAAAGACAACTGACTTTGAAAGAAGGGTTTATTACTTACAGTTCCCAAGAGGAAGGGGCGTGCTGTGCCATGCAGGTCCACATGGGGAAGCACCCAAGTCATTCAGAAAGCAGGAGTGATGGAGAAGCATGGCCCAGGGCCTCTACTGTGGTTTCTGCAGGAAGGAATGGGCGAGGCACGGTAGGCAAATTTGAGCAAGCTTAGGATTGGACAGTTTGAATAATTTGGGCAGGCTCTGGGCTATGAGGGTGGTCTCTAGTTGTCCAGTCCCTGTCCCGGGGGTGATTTAGGGCAGGGAAAATATTGGCTTGGTGTGTGAGCATTTGATAAAGGAGGTGGCTGGGACATGGACTTTGGATTTGTTGGTTTGTACATGAAAGTTGTGCTCACAAACAAGGTGTTTGTTATCTCTAAGAATTAGCTAACTCTGGGAGGGCAGTCTCTCCCCAGGTTCACAAGGCCCCCAATATGTCAAAATACCATAGAATACAGAAAATAAAAAACGTGGTAATACAGGAAGATCTTCTCTGAAATCTTCTGAGAAAAATCTTTAAAATAAGAGTTTGGCCACACAGATCTCTCACTCTTTATTTAGTGATAAAATATATGCTTTAAAAGGAAGAAAAGTTGTGAAAATAATCACGAAAATAGCTATCACTGATGAACGCTTACGATGACTAGTGATTAGTGAAGTACTACATATGCGTTTGAAGTATTCAACAATAAGAATGTTAAAATGAGGAAGAAAAGGTTAAGTTTCCTTCTTGTCCTTATTTATTTGCTGTGTTACAGTAAAGCATCTCAAGACAAGGGTTGTGAGACGCTGCTCTAGGGGGCTTTGAAAGAGGTAAATCAGCATTTTCTTCCTTCTTAACGGAGATGAGTCAGCCTTTCAACACTCATTTGTGGTGTTGTAAAGCTGCTCACTTAAGCACCTCACCTGCCATGCTGGGTGTTAATTGGCCATTTGAATTAATTCTAGCATTGTTTGGAAGCTCGGCTCTGACACATGGCTCTAACTGAAAAATCTCTCCATCTATAATATCCTCAGTTTGTGGATAAGGGGTCTTAGACTGGCATCATACAGGCAGTTATCACCTGTCATATGGACCACCACTCCCCAAACCATACCCATGACTGGTATTGTTTTGTCTGAGCAAGGATGCAACCTTGGAATCTCTCAACACAGCATTCTAGGAATTCATAACCTATTTTCCTAGGTTGCATGAGATATAAAACCTGTTTAATGTATTGCCATCACTATATAAAAAGAATGAAGATCTTATGTCTATCCATGGCTACAATTTTTAGAGTTGTTGATTAAAAGATAATCAATAAATTATTTATTGATTAAAAATTAAAGATGTAATTTGATCTTTATATGTTTATAATGGATCTTGGTCTTATGAAATGTGCAAGGTAGGCTCCTGTTAACCCAGCCCATTTCCCAGGTAGCTTCAGATGGGCATCTATTACTCTCGACTGCATATCAGTCCCTGGGGCTGCTTCTCTCTGATAGCAGGACAACTCTTTCACACAGGGGATCGATTCCTTGGGTGTGGTAAGGTTTGGTTGGAGCTGTTGCTGCCAGTCTTGCCTTCTTTGTCCCCCAACCTCAACCTCCCTACGCCTCACCCCTAGCTTTACAGGGGAAGCCACTTGATTCTGGCCGGATAACACCATCCCTGCCTCCATAGTGACTGGTTATAGGCTGAACCAATCACAGTCCTTCCTGGGACTAATGCTGGAGCATCAGGGGAGACTGTTTCTGCTGGAGATGATAGGCCAGGAGGGTGTAAGTAAGGGGCTAGTGGTGGCCAACTTCCTATCATGTGGAAGACATCATGTGAGCTCAGCCTAGAGGTGGAAAGAGACAGAGACCTTGGATCCAGCCATCTCTGACGCCATATATACTGCTTAAACTTCCTAGGTACAAGAGCCAATAAATTAATTTTTTGTCCCCTTAGGCTGGTTTAAGTTGAACTTGCAACCAACAGAGCTCACAAATACAAAAATATTTTTAAAATATCAAGGAGATATTTTCCTTGATAGTGTTATTTTCTAGTGTTCCAACTGTTGAACAAGTGCTTAATATTGAAGTTGTACATGATTTATATAATAAGATAACTTTTACTGAGCTTACTATGTGCTAGGTGTACACTTTCTGTGTAGTGAATCATTTAATTCTCATAAAATCATTTAAGGTGGGTATTGCTAGCATTATTACACAAATGCAGAAACTGGGACACTGAATAGTTAAGAAACTTGTCGAAGGTCACAGAGCCTAGAAGTGGTAGAGTTGGGATTTGAACCATGCAGACTGGCTCGAGTCTGTGCTTTTAGCCACTACACTGAACTTAGAGCCTGGTTCTGTCCTCTGGGAAAGTTTTTCATAGTTATTTCTAATAACAAAAGAGAACAAGGCACAGTATCCCTTCTCCTTTCAATGCCTCATACGCCTCCCTGGTCCCTGGGTGTTTTTCTAACCTTCAAAGGTGAGCAAGAAAGCCTAGTTACCCTTTGTATGAGAATCTGAGAATCATTGCCCTTTAGACTTAAGAATATTTCAGAAGAAATGTTACTCTTGAGCTTCAGTCTAAATCAGCCCAATACTCCTCCCTGAAAATGCCCATTTTATCATAAGTATATAAGTCTATTGAAAGATGGTATTAAACCAATGATAAATTTAACTCAAACTACACAGGTGAACCTCAGTATATAGTATAGGATAAATATATCTAAGAAAGTCAAGTATTATGAGATGAGAAAAGGTATACCTACCGTTCAGGGATTGGAATCAAGAGCAGGAAAGTCTGCTGCGCTTATGTGGGTAAAGTCACAGGATTACATTTTCGTTGATAACTAGGGAGAATTCTCCTTGAAGCTCAAGTTCTTGATGCCCTCTGTACCAGTCCCTGGTAGAATTGTCAAATCCCTCTTTCAGCTCTTAGTTACTTGATTACCTGCTGAAGTCCTGCAATTGCCACAGCTGTTGCTATTTTAGCTCCTTGAAGTTATGAGCACCAGTGCATCTCCCTTGCATCTGCTTTAGCTGTTGCTTTTGAAATGAGCAGTAGCATGGGAGGTTTTGGGGGGTGCAGCCCAAACAGCTCTGTGGGGCTGAGGGCAGCTAAGAAAAGGAGCAAATCTTTACTTGGGGATTGGAATAGTAGCAACATTAAATGTGTATATATTTTTCTGAGGACTGCCAAGTATTTTAAAAAAGAGAATCCTGACTCATCATGCAGAAGCACAAGGACACACACTAAAAATAGTGGCGTGACTCTGCAGTGAGGTGACAGTGGGTTTTGCTTTTCAAATAGAGGGTAATATATGGAGAGAGGACAATTTTCTTTTCGCTAAAGGACGCTGTCAGCTCAGGAGGATCTTCCTTTCAGATGATTGCTAGGTGAACAGAGGAGGTGGAGGGCAGGGAGGGAGCAGGATGTGGATCTGGAGGGATGTGGTACCATTTCTGTAAGCATTTCTCCTCACTTTTCTTAATGGAAATCAACATACACTCTGGTTTCCTCAAGGTCTAGATCAAACTGATCTTTAGCCAAAGAGCAATCCCATCAGACGTCTTTACAAGTCCTCAATTGTATCTGGGCTTTGATTTGGAGAAAGCTATTTTCCACATCTGCCTGGCTTTGCCTAACCTCGTGTTGCCACGACCTCAGAGGAAGGCCAAATGCCGAGAAGGTTCACTAAGGACAATAAGATACCTTCTGCAGAGTCAGATGTTTGGGAGCTTGACATGCCCCACAGCTGGGCTCACTGGCTCTTAATGCACAAGTGGCCAGAGTTACCAGCTGGAGCACCTCAGAATGAAACTGCATCTCTCCTGGCCTGAGCTGCAAAGACTGGGCCTCTCTGTTTCTACTCAGAGTGGCTCCTTCAGAAGACAGAGGGAGAGGATGCATCTCTCCACCAAAATGAATTCTGGTCAACTCCAAGTGAAACTACACACCCCATTAAAATAAAGTTGATTTTAACAAATCATTGCTGAATGGCACATTTAAAGCAGAATCATTAAATGTTATGTTTTAACATTTTTGTAAGAAATTATCTGAAGGTAAAAGGAGGGAAAGAAAGATTAATTTGGGTCTGTGTTGGTCAAATCTTGAGGAGCACTAACTTTCTGAGCAGAAAGGAACTTTTTAGAGTTCTGAAATGGAAACTGGATACACAAAAGCTACGTGGTTGAACATAGCTCCTGCCCTGGCGTTTCAAATCCAGGTGTGGGACTTCGGCCCCTGTGTAAGATGTTGTGCAGCAGACTAATGCTCTCACTGAGAATGACTAGAAATGCCACACAAGTTATAATCAATTTTAAAATTCTGTTAAAATGCCTAAGAGGGCTGCTGGTACCCATGCATCACAACTAGACACAGGTCTACATTTTGAAGAGGGTAGAATCACTGATAGGAGAGCTGTTGATCGGCAGCTTCTGTTAATCTGGGACATTTGCAGATTCTGGATGTAGAGTACGAGCCTGAGAATCTGGTCTTTGGACAGAGAACTGCTAGTGGAGGTGAGAAACCAGCCGAGCTCCTGACAGTCTTGTAGGGTTGGAAAGACAATGCTACCGGCCGGTAGGAGGTTACCAGCTGTGAGCATGAACATGCTATGGGCATCCATTACTATGTTTCATAGAAGGAATGGATAACAGTGGTCAATCCTGTAAGAAGATCAGATAAGAGCTTCTCCAGAAAGGGTTGTTCAGGATGAGGAACAGCTTTCATTAGCAAAGCGGGAGTATTCCAGAGAATTTAAATAAGTGATACTTTAACAACTAGACAAGTTAAACTAGTGAAGCTCTGCGTTATCATTAGTCAAATCCATTTCACCTGACTTCACTAATCAAGGTTTTAAGACTTGCATGTCCTCCAGGCTGCTTGTAGGCTAAACAATAAGATATTCGCTTGGGTTGTCTTCCAGGCACTTGGCCATCAGCTGTGTCTAGTTGGAGCTCAGCCGGTTAAGACTGGATGGGACTACCAAACACCCCACTGGGCATGCGCAAGTGTCCTCTCTGTGACCCTTTTGATTCCAGAGGGCCGAAAACTCCACCCCCAGATGATGGTAAGCACTTCCACGTTTGAACAGACAGAGGCCTGTAGTTAGTGACGGCTGCGCAGAACCACGATTACCCCCACCTTTTTCCAATCACCTTTTTACAGTCACCTTTCCCAACGCCCCTTCCGCTTACGTCAGACCACCCTGCTGCTGGATCGCATAAATACCCCTGGCCCGTCACCTTCAGGAAGGCGGGTCAGAAACTTGTTATTCTGTCTTCTTGCTTGGCTGCCTTGCAAATTAAAACCCTTTTGGCATTTTTTTTTTTTTGCTTTTTTTGCAGTACGCGGACCTCTCACTGCTGTGGCCTCTCCCGCTGCGGAGCACAGGCTCCGGACATGCAGGCTCAGCGGCCATGGCTCACGGGCCCAGCCGCTCCGCGGCATGTGGGATCTTCCCGGACCGGGGCACGAGCCCGTGTCCCCTGCATCGGCAGGCGGACTCTCAACCACTGCACCACCAGGGAAGAACCTTTTGGCATTTTGACTTCGGGCATGGGGCAAAACGAACCTGCTCCAGGAACACTACCTTAAGGTATTGATTAAACTTTTATTGTAAAGAATGAAAATGTAATATATATATCACCAATACATGCACATATATAGTAATATATCTATAGTCATAATTCCTTTTTTTTTGCGGTATGCGGGCCTCTCACTGCTGTGGCCTCTCCCGTTGCGGAGCACAGGCTCCGGACGCGCAGGCCCAGCGGCCATGGCTCACGGGCCCAGCTGCTCCCCGGCATGTGGGATCCTCCTGGACCGGGGCACGAATCCGTGTCCCCTGCATCGGCAGGCGGACTCTCAACCACTGCGCCACCAGGGAAGCCCCATAATTCCTTTTTAATTAATATATTTAACATAAATAATATTTCTACCGTGCTCAAAACAGGCTTTTTGAAGTTTAAAGTTTCCCATTGCTCTCCTCATTCACTAGTTTAGGAGCAAAAGAAAGGGTTTGATAGGCAGAATCTGATCCTGTTTGGATCATCAGCAGCTCCAGATTAATGCATTGCAAATTGTCCTGTACTGTGTGGCAGGTTAGGCCACTTTTAGACTCTAGGTTCCTGAAGAATGGAGCTAATACTGTGCATCTGATGTACACAGGACGCCACCAACATTAGTTCTCATGAATATGCATTTTTTTTTCTTTTAAATTCAGGCCTGGAACAAGAATGCAGCTCAGGACTATCCAGTTGGTGTCTGCCTACACTTATATGTTTTGCAAGGTACCATACTATAAATGTTTTTGTATTCTATTAGGTGATTTTTGTCTGACATGAATATTTATAAGAATGGATACCATTGTTAGATGTTGTTAGTGATTTAACTTTGAAAAGATTTTCTATTTCTTTTTCATGCTTCTGGTTTGTATTGACGAGTATTAAGATTGAAGGTGAGCTGTGAATCTTTTTTTCCCCAACCAAACACAAAATAACTGATAAGGCCGATATAAGATTATAACTATATTCAATAATCCTAGATTTCAAATTTTTTCTTATTGGAATAATTTTATCAATTTAGGCTAACAAAATGTATACCACTAAAATATTGCTTTTTTGTGGAGGCTCTCTTCAGCAAGTGGTATTAGGAAAGCTGACAACTTCATGTAAATCAATGAAGTTAAAACACACCCTCACATATTACACACACAAAAACCCCTCAAAATGGCTTAAATAATTAAATATAAGACAGGACACCATAAAATTCCTAGAAGAGAACATAGGCAAAGCATAAATCTCTGACATAAATCATACCAATGTTTTCCTAGGTCAGTCTCCCAAGGCAATAGAAATAAAAGCAAAAATAAACAAATGGGGGCCTCCCTGGTGGCGCAAGTGGTTGAGAGTCCGCCTGCCGATGCAGGGGGTGCGGGTTCGTGCCCCGGTCTGGGAGGATCCCATGTGCTGCGGGGCGGCTGGGCCCGTGAGCCGTGGCCGCTGAGCCTGCGCGTCCGGGGCCTGCGCGTCCGGAGCCTGTGCTCCGCAACGGGGGAGGCCACGGCAGTGGGAGGCCCGCATACCGCAAAAAAAAAATAAAAAAAATAAAAAAAAATAAACAAATGGGACCTAATCAAACTTATAAGCTTTTGCACAGCAAAGGAAACCATAAGCAAAATGAAAAGACAACCTACAGACTGAGAGAAAATATTTGCAAATGATGTGACTGACAAGGGATTAATTTCCAAAATATACAAACAGCTCATACAATTCAGTAACAACAACAACAACAACCAAAAATCAGAAAATGGGCAGAAGACCTAAGTAGACATTTCTCCAAAGAAGACATACACATGGCCAACAGGCACATGAAAAATGCTCAACACCTCTAATTGTTAGAGAAATGTAAATCAATGAGGTACCACCTCATAGTGGTCAGAATGGCCTTCATTAAAAAGTCTACAGATTAATGCTGGAGAGGGTGTGGAGAGAAGGGAACCCTCCTACACGATCGGTAGGAATATACATTGTTGCAGCCAGTATGGAGAACAGTATGGAGGTTCCTTAAAAAACTAAAAGTTAGAGATACCATATGATCCAGCAATCCCACTCGTGGGCATATATCTGGAAAAAAACTCTAATTTGAAAAGATACGTGCACCCCAGTGTTTCTAGCAGCACTATTTACTATAGTCAAGACATGGAAGCAACCTAAATGCCCATCAACAGATGAATGGATAAAAAAGATATGGTATATATACACAATGGAATACCATTCAGCCTTAAAAAAGGATGAAATAATGCCATTTGCAGCAACATGGATGGACTTAAAAGTTATTATACTAAGTGAAGTAAGTTAGAAAAAGAAAGACAGCATATGATATCACTTATATGTGGAATCTAAAATATGACACAAATGAACTTATTTATAAAACAGAAACAGACTCACAGACATAGAAAACAAACTTATGGTTACCAAAGGGGAAAGGAGGTGGGGGAGGGATAAATGAGAAGTTTGGGATTAGCAGATACAAACTACCGTATATAAAACAAACTGTATATAGCACAGGGGACTATATTCAATATCCTCTAATAAACCATAATGGAAAAGAAAAAAAGACCCTGCTTCTATCTACATACATATTGGGAATCTGCATGAGATTTTGATTTTTTTGAAAAGTATTGTACACATAGACTAAATAAATAGTTTTCAAATTGTCTAAGTTAAAAAATATGATAAGGATACTTGATCTGTCTTCTTAAATGTAAGTGTAATATTGTGGACTATAGGTACAATGTTCTACAGATCTCTTGAGCTTATTCATCTTATTTAACTGAAATGTCATGCCTGTTAACTAATAACACCTCATCTCCCCCCCTCTCCCTATCCTCTAGAAACCACCATTCTAGTCTTTGATTTTATGAATTTGAACTATTTTAGATACTTCATATAAGTGGAATCATGCAGTGCTTGTCTTTCTGTGTTGGCCTTATTTCACTTAGGCTAATGTCCTCAAGGTCCATCCATGTTGTCACATATTGCAGAATTTCCTTCAGTTTTAAGGCTGAATAATATTTCATTGTATGTATATACCACGTTTTCTTTATCCAGTCATCTGTCAACAGAAATTTGGGTTGTTTCTGCACTTAGCTATTGGGAATAGTGCTGCAATGAACATGGGACTACTAATATCTCTTCAAGATCCTGATTTCAATTCTTTTGGATATATATCCAGAAGTGAGATTGCTGGATAATATAATAGTTCTATTTTTAACGTTTTTGAGCAACTTTCCTACTGCTTTCTATAGAGGCTGCACCATTTTGCATTCCCACCAACAGTGTGCAAGTGCCCCTATTTGTACACATCCATGCTAACACTTGTCTTTGTTTTTTTATAATAGCCATCCTAACAAGAGGTGATATCTCATTTGGTTTTGATTTGAATTTCCCTAATAAGTGATGAAGAGCATTTTTTCATATACATGCTGGTCATCTTCTTTGGAGACATAACTATTTAAGGCCTCATTCCATTTTTTTTTGGATTTTGAATTTTATTTATTTTTCTTATACAGCACATTCTTGCTAGTTATCCATTGTATACATATTAGTGTATACATGTCAATCCCAATCTCCCAATTCAACACACCACCACCACCACCACCACTTTCCCCCCTTGGTGTCCATATGTTTGTTCTCTACATCTGTGTGTCAATTTCTGCCCTGCAAACCAGTTCATCTGTACCATTTTTCTAGGTTCCACATATATTCATTAATATACAATATCTGTTCTTCTCTTTCTGACTTACTTCGCTCTGTATGACAGTCTCTAGATCCATCCACGTCTCTACAAATGACCCAATTTCTTTACTTTTTACAGCTGAGTAATATTCCATTGTATATATGTGCCACATCTTCTTTATCCATTCATCTGTCAGTGGACACTTAGGTTGCTTCCATGTCCTGGCTATTGTAACTAGAGCTGCAATGAATATTGGGGTACATGACTTTCTGAATTATGGTTTTCTCAGGGCACATGCCCAGTAGTGGGATTTCTGGGTCATATGGTAGTTCTATTTGTAGTTTTTTAAGGAACCTCCATACTGATCTCCATAGTGGCTGTATCAGTCTACATTCCCACACACAGTGCAAGAGGGTTCACTTTTCTCCATACCCTCTCCAGCATTTATTGTTCTCCATACCCTCTCCAGCATTTATTGAATATTTATTAATATTCCATTGTATATATGTACCACATCTTCTTTATCCATTCGTCTGTCGATGGACATTTAGGTTGCTTCCATGACATGGCTATTGTAAATAGTGCTGCAATGAACATTGCGGTGCATGTGTCTTTTTGAATTATGGCTTTCTCTGGATATATGCCCAGTAGTGGGATTGCTGGGTCATATGGTAATTCTATTTTTAGTTTTTTAAGGAACCTCCATACTGTTCTCCATGTGCCTGTATCAATTTACATTCTCACCAACAGTGCAAGAGGGTCCCTTTTTCTCCACACCCTCTCCAGCATTTGTTGTTTGTAGATTTTCTGATGATACCCATTCTAACTGGTGTGAGGTGATACCTCATTGTAGTTTTGATTTGCATTTCTCTAATAATTAGTGATGTTGAGCAGTGCTTTTCATGTGCTTCTTGGCCATCTGTATGTCTTCTTTGGAGAAATGTCTATTTAGGTCTTCTGCCCAATTTTGGATTGGCTTGTTTGTTTTTTTAATATTGAGCTGCATGAGCTGTTTATATATTTTGAAGATTAATCCTTTGTCCATTGATTCATTTGCAAATATTTTCTCCCATTCTGAGGGTTCTCTTTTCATCTTGTTTGTAGTTTCCTTTGCTTTGCAAAAGATTTTAAGTTTCATTAGGTCCCATTTGTTTATTTTTGTTTTTATTTCCATTATTCTAGGAGGTGGATCAAAAAAGATCTTGCTGTGATTTATGTCAAACAGTGTTTTTCCTGTGTTTTCCTCTAAGAGTTTTATAGTGTCCAGTCTTACATTTAGGTCTTTAATCCATTTTGAGCTTATTTTTGTGTATGGTGTTAGGGAGTTTTCTAATTTCATTCTTTTACATGTAGCTGTCCAGTTTTCCCAGCACCACTTATTGAAGAGACTGTCTTTTCTCCATTGTATATCCTTGCCTCCTTTGTCTTGGATTAGTTGACCATAGGTGCATGGGTTTATCTCTGGGCTTTCTATGCTGTTCCATTGATCTATATTTCTGTTTTTGTGCCAGTACCATACTGTCTTGAATACTGTAGCTTTGTAGTCTAGTCTGATGTCAGGGAGTCTCATTCCTCCAGCTCCGTTTTTTTCCCTCAAGACTGCTTTGGCTATTCAGGGTCTTTTGTGTATCCATACAAATTTTAAGATTTTTTTTTCTAGTTCTGTAAAAAATGCCATTGGTAATTTGATGGGGATTGCACTGAATCTGTAGATTGCTTTGGGTAGTATAGTCATTGTCACAATATTGATTCTTCCAATCCAAGAACATGGTATATCTCTCGATCTGTTTGTATCATCTTTAATTTCTTTCATCAGTGTCTTATAGTTTTCTGCATACAGGTCTTTTGTTCCCCTAGGTAGGTTTATTCCTATGTATTTTATTCTTTTTGTTGCAGTGGTAAATGGGAGTGTTTCTTTAATTTCTCATTCAGATTTTTCATCATTAGTGTATAGGAATGCAAGAGATTTCTGTGCATTAATTTTCTATCCTGCAACTTTACCAAATTCATTGATTAGCTCTAGTAGTTTTCTGGTGGCATCTTTAGGATTCTCTATGTATAGTATCATGTCATCTGCAAACAGTGACAGTTTTACTTCTTCTTTTCCAATTTGTATTCCTTTTATTTTTCTTCTCTAATTGCCATGGCTTGGACTTCCAAAACTATGTTGAATAATAGTGGTGAGAGTGGACATCCTTGTCTTGTTCCTGATCTTAGAGGAAATGCATTTGGTTTTTCATGATTGAGAATGATGTTTACTGTGGGTTTGTCATATATGGCCTTTATTATGTTGAGATAGGTTCCCTCTGTGCCCACTTTCTGGAGAGTTTTTATCATAAATAGGTGTTGAATTTTGTCAAAAGCTTTTTCTGCATCTATTGAGGTGATCATATGGTTTTTACTCTTCAGTTTGTTAATATGGTGTATCACATTGATTGATTTGCATATATTGAAGAATCGTTGCATCCCTGGGATAAATCCCACTTGATCATGGTCTGTGATCCTTTTAATGTGTTGTTGGTTTCTGTTTGCTAGTATTTTGTTGAGGATTTTTGCATCTATATGCATCAGTGATATTGGTCTGTAATTTTCTTTTTTTGTAGTATTTTTGTCTGGTTTTTGTATCAGGGTGATGGTGGGTGGCTTCATAGCATGAGTTTGGGGTGTTCCTTCCTCTGCAATTTTTTGGAAGCGTTTGAGAAGGATGGGTGTTAGCTCTCCTTAAATGTTTGGTACAATTCACCTGTGAAGCCATCTGGTCCTGGAATTTTGTTTGTTGGAAGATTGTTAATCACAGTTTCAATTTTATTACTTGTGATTGGTCTGTTCATATTTTCTATTTCTTCCTGGTTCAGTCTTGGAAGTTTATACCTTCCTAAGAATTTGTCCATTTCTTCCAGGCTGTTCATTTTATTGGGATAGAGCTGCTTGTAGTAGTCTCTTAGGATGCTTTGTATTTCTGCGGTGTCTGTTGTAACTTCTCCTTTTTCATTTCTAATTTTATTGATTTGAGTCCTCTCCCTCTTTTTGTTGATGAGTCTGGCTAATGGTTTATCAATTACGTTTATCTTCTCAAAGAACCAGCTTTTAGTTTTATTGATCTTTGCTACTGTTTTATTTGTTTCTATTTCATTTATTTCTGCTCTGATCTTTATGATTTCTTTCCTTCTACTAACTTTGGGTTTTGTTTGTTCTTCTTTCTCTAGCTCCTTTAGGTGTAAGGGTAGATTGTTTATTTGAGATTTTTCTTGTTTCTTGAGGTAGTCTTGTATAGCTATAAACTTCCCTCTTAGAACTGCTTTTGCTTCATCCCATAGGTTTTGGATCATCCTGTTTCCACTGTCATTTGTCTCTAGGTATATTTTGATTTCCTCTTTGATTTCTTCAGTGATCTCTTGGTTATTTAGTAACGTATTGTTTAGCCTCCATGTGTTTGTGTTTTTTACATTTTTTCCCCTGTAATTCATTTCTAATCTCATAGCGTTGTGGTCAGAAAAGATGCTTGATATGATTTCAATTTTCTTAAATTTACCGAGGCTTGATTTGTGACTCAAGATGTGATCTATCCTGGAGAACGTTGCATGTGCACTTGAGAAGATAGTGTAATCTGCTGTTTTTGGATGGAATGTCCTATAAATATCAGTTAAATCTATCTGGTCTATTGAGTCATTTAAAGCTTGTGTTTCCTTATTAATTTTCTCTTTGGTTGATCTGTCCATTGGTGTAAGTGAGGTGTTAAAGTCCCCCCTATTATTGTGTTACTGTCGATTTCCTCTTTTATAGCTGTTAGCAGTTGCCTTATATATTGAGGTGCTCCTATGTTGGATGCATATATATTTATAAGTGTTATATCTTCTTCTTTGATTGATCCCTTGATCATTATGTAGTGTCCTTCCTTGTCTCTTGTAACATTCTTTATTTTAAAGTCTATTTTATCTGAGTATTGCTACTCCAGCTTTTTTAAAATTTCCATTTTCATGGAATATCTTTTTCCATCCCCTCACTTTCAATCTGTATGTGTCCCTAAGTCTGAAGTGGGTCTCTTCTAGACAGCATATATATGGGTCTTGTTTTTGTGTCCATTCAGCGAGCCTGTCTCTTCTGGTTGGAGCATTTAATCCATTCATGTTTAAGGTAATTATTGATATATATGTTCCTATTATCATATTCTTAATTGTTATGGATTTGTTTTTGTAGGTACTTTTCTTCTCTTGTGTTTCCCACTTAGAGAAGTTCCTTTAGCATTTGCTGTAGAGCTGGTTTGGTGGTGCTGAATTTTCTTAGCTTTTGCTTGTCTGTAAAGTTTTGATTTCTCTGTTGAATGTGAATGAGATCCTTGCCAGGTAGTGTAATCTTGGTTGTAGGTGCTTCCCTTTCATCAGTTTAAATATGTCATGCCACTTCCTTCTGGCTTGTAGAGTTTCTGCTGAGAAATCAGCTATTAACCTTATGGGAGTTCCCTTGTATGTTATTTGTCATTTTTCCCTTGTTGCTTTCAGTAATTTTTTTTGTCTTTCATTTTTGTCGATTTGATTACTGTATGTCTCAGTATGTTTCTCCTTGGGTTTATCCTGCCTGGGACTCTCTGTGCTTCCTGGACTTGGGTGGCTATTTCCTTTCCCATGTTAGGGAAGTTTTCGACTATAATCTCTTCAAATATTTTCTCGGGTCCTTTCTCTCTCTTCTCTTTCTGGGACCCCTGTAATGCGAATGTTGTTGCGTTTAATGTTGTCCCAGAGGTCTCTTAGGCTGTCTTCATTTCTTTTCATTCTTTTTTCTTCATTCTGTTCTGCGGCAGTGAATTCCACCATTCTGTCTTCCAGGGCAATTATCCATTCCTCTGCCTCAGTTATTCTGCTATTGATTCCTTCCAGTGTATCTTCCATTTCAGTTATTGTATTGTTCATCTGTTTGTTCTTTTATTGTTCTAGGTGTGTGTTCTTAATTCTTCTAGGTCTTTGTTAAACATTTCTTGCATCTTCTTGATATTTGCCTCCATTCTTTTTCTGAGGTCCTGGATCATCTTCACTATCATTTTTCTGAATTCTTTTTCTGGAGGGTTGCCTATCTCCACTTCATTTAGTTGGTTTTATTCTGGGGTTTTATCTTGTTCCTTCATCTGGTATATAGCCCTCTGCCTTTTCATTTTGTCTGTCTTTCTTTGAATGTGGTTTTCGTTCCACAGGCTGCAGGATTGTAGTTCTTCTTGCTTCTGCTGTCTGCCCTCTGGTGGATGAGGCTTTCTGAGAGGCTTGTGCAAGCTTCCTGATGGGAGGGACTGGTGGTGGGTAGAGCTGGGTGTTGCTCTGGTGGGCAGAGCTCAGTAAAACTTTAATCTGCTTGTCTGCTGATGGGTGGGGCTGGGTTCCCTCCCTCTTGGTTGTTTGGCCTAAGGGAACCCAACACTGTAGCCTACCTGGGCTCTTTGGTGGGGCTAATGGTGGACTCTGGGAGGGCTCACGCCAAGGAGTACTTCCCAGAACTTCTGCTGCCATTTTCCTTGTCCTCACGGTGAGCCACAGCCACCCCCCCACCTCTGCAGGAGACCCTCCAACACTACCAGGTGGGTCTGGGTTTGTCTCCTATGGGGTCACTGCTCCTTCCCCTGGGTCCCGATGAGCACACTACTTTGTGTGTGCCCTCCAAGAGTGGAGTCTCTGTTTCCCCCAGCCCTGTTGAAGTCCTGCAATCAAATCCCACTAGCTTTCAAAGTCTGATTCTTTAGGAATTTTCCTCCTGTTGCCAGACCCACAGGTCGGGAAGCCTGATGTGGGGCTCAGAACCTTCACTCCAGTGGGTGGACTTCTGTGGTATAAGTGTTCTCCTGTTTGTGAGTCACCCACCCAGTGGTTATGGGATTTGATTTTATTGTGATTGCACCCCCCCACACACTGTCTCATTATGGCTTCTCCTTTGTCTTTGGTTGTGGGGGTTCTTTTCTTGTGAGTTCTAGTGTCTCTCTGTAGATGACTGTTCAGCAGATAGTTGTGATTCCGGTGCTCTCACAAGAGAGTGAGAGCATGGCCTTCTACTCTGCCATCTTGAACCATTCCCTCTCCATTTTTAAAATTGGGTTATTAGGTTTTTCGTTTATTGAGTTGTAGGAGTTATTTACCTACTTTGGAGATTAACACCTCATCAGATATACGGTTTAGAAGTATTTTCTCTCATTCTGTAGGTTGCCTTTTCCCTCTGTAGATTGTTTCTTTTGCTGTGCAGAAACGTTTTAGTTTGATGCAGTCCCACTTATTTATTTTTGTTTTTGTTCCATGTGCTTTTGGTGTCATATCAATGAAATCATTACCAATACCAAGGTCATAAAGATTTTCCTCTATGTTTTATTCTAGGACTTTTACATTTTCAGGTTTTTTGTTTACGTCTTTAACCTACTTAGAGTTGATTTTATGTATGGTGTAAGATACAGGTCCAACTTCATTCTGTTATATGTGGCTCTCCAGTTTTCCCACCACCACGTAGTTGAAGAGACTATCATTTCCCTATTGTGTATTTTTTGTACCCTTGCTGAAAATTGGTTGACCATGTATGCATGGATTTATTTGTGGGCTCCCTATTCTGTTCCATTTGGTTTATATGTCTTTTTATGCCAGTACCACACTTTTTAAAATTGCAGTGTTGTTGATTGTACCAGACTGTGTTGATTACTGTATCTTTGTAAGATGTCTTGAAATTAACGTGTGATACCTCCTCGTTTTGTTCTTTCTTAGAATTGATTTGAGTATTTGTGGTCTTCTTTTGTGGTTTCATATGAATTGTACAATTGCTTTTTCTATTTCTGTAAAAAAAGAAAAAAAAGTCTTTGGAATTTTGATAGGGATTGCCTAGAATCTGTAGATTGCTTTGGGTAGTATGAACATTTTAACAGTATTAAGTCTTCCAGTTCATGAAATTGGGATGTTTTTCCATTTGTTTATTTCTAAATTTCTGTCATCAATATTTTAGTTTTTAGTATATAAATATTTTACCTCCTTAATTTATCCCTAAGTATTTTCTTTTTTGGTACTATTGAAAATGGGGTTGTGTTCCTACTTTCCTTTTCAGATAGTTCAGTGTTAGTAAATAGAAATGCAACAGATTTTTCTATGTTGACTTTTGTATCCTGCAACTTTACTGAATTCATTCATTATAATTATTTTTAATGGAATCTTGGAGTTTTCTACATACAAGACTATATTGTGTGTAAACAGGGATAATTTTACTTCTTCCTTTACCATTTGGATGCTTTTTATATCTTGTCTAATTACTCTGGCTAGAACTTCCAGTACCATGTTAAGTAGAAGTGGTGAGAGTGGACATCCTTGCCTTGTTCTGATTTTTAGAGAAAAAAACTTGTAGTTATTCACAATTGAGTATGTCAGCTATGTGCTTTTCATTTATGGCCTTTATAATACTGAGGTATTTACCTTCTATTCTTAGTTTATTGAACGTTTTTATCATGAATGATTGTTGAATTTGATGAAATGGGGTTTTTTTGCATCTATTTAGACAATCATGCAATTTTGAAAAAAATTTTAAATTGAAGCATAGTTAATTTACAATGTTGTGTTTCAAGTGTCCAGCAAAGCAATTAAGTGTTAGTTTCATGTGTACAGCAAAGTGATTCAGTTATATATATGACATATATATATATTCTTTTTCTGATTCTTTTCCATTATAAGTTTTTACAAGATACCAAATAGAGTTCTCTGTGCTAGATAGTAGGTCCTTGTGGTTTACCTATTTTATTACAGTAGAATGTGTATGTTAATCTTAAACTCAATTTATCTACCCCCCATCCCCTTTGGTGACAATAAGTTTGTTTTCTATGTTTGTGAGTCCCTTTCTGTTTTGTAAAGAAGTTCATTTATATTGTTTTTTAAGATTCCACATATAAGTGATATCATATATCTGTCTTTCTCTCTCTGACTTACTTCACTTAATATGATAATCTCTAGGTCTATCCATGTTGGTGCAAATGGCATTATTTCATTCTTTTTTATGGCTGAGTAATATTAGATTGTATATATGTACCACATCTTTATCCATTCATCTGTCGATGGACGTTTGTGTTGCTTCTGTGTCTTAGCTATAGTAAATAGTGCTGCTATGAACACTGGGGTGCATGTATTTTTTTGAACTATAGTTTTGTATGGATATATGCTCAGGAGTGGGATTGCTGGATCATAAGGCAACTCTATTTTTAGCTTTTAAGGAACCTCCATACTGTTCTCCATAGTGGCTGCATCAATTTATGTTCATACCAACAGTGTAGGAGGGTACCTTTTTCTCCACACCCTCTTCAACATTTATTGTTTGTACACTTTTGAATGATGGCCATTCTGACCATTGTGAGGTAATACCTCATTGTAGTTTTTTGTTTGTTTGTTTATTTGTTTTTTTTGCGGTACGTGGGCCTCTCACCGCTGTGGCCTCTCCCGCCGCGGAGCACAGGCTCCGGACGCGCAGGCTCAGCGGCCATGGCTCACGGGCACAGCCGCTCTGTGGCATGTGGGATCTTCCCGGACCGGGGCACGAACCCATGTCCCCTGCATCGGCAGGCGGACTCCCAACCACTGCACAACCAGGGAAGCCCTCTCATTGTAGTTTTGATTTGCATTTCTCTAATAATTAACAGTGTTGAGCATCCTAACATGTGCTTTTTGGCTATATGTATGTCTTCTTTAGAGAAATGTCTATTTAGGTCTTCTGCCCTAAAAAAAGCATTATTTGATTGGGTTGTTTGTTTTTTGCTATTAAGCTGTATGAGCTGTTCGTATATTTTGGAAATTGATCCTCTGTTGGTAGCATTGTTTGCAAATATTTTCTCTCACTCTGTGAGTTGTGTTTTCATTTTGTTTATGGTGCACTTTGCTGTGCAAAAGCTTTTGAGCTTAATTAGGTCCCATTTGTTTATTTTTGTTTTTATTTCCATTACTCTAGAAGACATACCCCAAAAAATATTAGGGCAATTTATGTCAAAGAGAGTTCTGCCTATGTTTTCCTCTAGGAGTTTTACAGTATCTGGCCTTATATTTAGGTCTTTAATCCATTTTGAGTTTGTGTGTGTGTGTGTGTGTGTGTGTGTGTGTGTGTATGGTGTTAGCAAACGGTCTAATTTCATTCTTTTACATATAGCTGTCCAGTTTTCACAGCACAACTTATTGAAGAGACTGTCTTTTCTCCATTGTATATATATATATTTTTAATTTTTCTTGTTTTATTAAATTCTTTTTTTTCATCTTTATTGGAGTATAATTGCTTTACAGTGGTGTGTTAGTTTCTGCTTCATTACAAAGTGAATCAGTTATACATATACATATGTTCCCATATCTCCTAACTCTTGCTTCTCCCTCTCTCCCACCCTCCCTATCCCATCCATCCAGGGGGTCACAAAGCACTGAGCTAATCTCTCTGTGCTATGAGGCTGTTTCCCACTAGCTATCTGTTTTAAGTTTGGTAGTGTATATATGTCCATGCCATTCTCTCACTTTGTCAGAGCTTACCCTTCCCCCTCACCATATCCTCAAGTCCATTCTCTAGTAGGTCTGTGTCTTTATTCCCATCTTACCCCTGGGTTCTTCATGACATTTTTTTTCTTAGATTCCATATATATATGTTAGCAAACGGTATTTGTCTTTCTCTTTCTGACTTACTTCACTCTGTATGACAGACTCTAGGTCCATCCACCTCACTACAAATAACTCAATTTTGTTTCTTTCTATGGCTGAGTAATATTCCATTGTATATATGTGCCACATCTTCTTTATACATTCATCTGATGATGGACACTTAGGTTGTTTCCATCTCCTGGCTATTGTAAATAGAGCTGCAATGAACATTTTGGTACATGACCCTTTCTGAATTATGGTTTTCTCAGGGTATATGCCCAGTAGTGGGATTGCTGAGTCATATGGTAGTTCTATTTGTAGTTTTTCAAGGAACCTCCATGCTGTTCTCCATAATAGCTGTACCAATTCACATTCCCACCATCAGTGCAAGAGTGTTCCCTTTTCTCCACACCCTATCCAGCATTTACTGTTTCTAGATTTTTTGATGATGGCCATTGTGACCTGTGTGAGATAATATCTGGTTGTAGTTTTGATTTGCATTTCTCTAATGATTAATGATGTTGAGCATTCTTTCATGTGTTTGTTGGAAATCTGTATATCTTCTATGGAGAAATGTCTACTTAGGTCTTCTGCCCATTTATGGATTGGGTTGTTTGTTTTTTGTTATGGAGCTGCATGAGCTGCTTGTGAAGTTTGGAGATTAATCCTTTGTCAGTTGCTTCATTTGCAAATATTTTCTCGCATTCTGAGGATTGTCTTTTGGTCTTGTTTATGGTTTACTTCGCTGTGCAAAAGCTTTGAAGTTTCATTAGGTCCCATTTGTTTATTTTTGTGTTTATTACCATTTCTCTGGGAGGTGGGTCAGAAAGGATCTTGCTGTGATTTATGTCATAGAGTGTTCTGCCTGTGTTTTCCTCAAGAGTTTGATAGTTTCTGGCCTTACATTTAAGTCTTTAATCCATTTTGAGGTTATTTTTGTGTATAGTGTTAGGGAGTGATGTAATCTCATACTTTTCCATGTACCTGTCCAGTTTTTCCAGCACCAATTATTGAAGAGGCTGTTTTGTCTCCACTGTACATTCCTGCCTCCTTTATCAAAGATAAGGTGACCATATGTGCATGGGTTTATCTCTGGGCTTTCTATCCTGTTTCATTGATGTATAGTTTTGTTCTTGTGCCAGTACCGTACTGTCTTGATTACTGTAGCTTTGTAGTATAGTGTGAAGTCAGGGAGCCTGATTCCTACAGTTCCGTTTTTCATTCACAAGATTGCTTTGTCTATTCGGGGTCTTTTGTGTTTCCATACAAATTGTGAAATTTTTTGTTCTTGTTCTGTGAAAAATGCCAGTGGTAGTTTGATAGGGATTGCATTGAATCTGTAGATTGCTTTGGGTAGTAGAGTCATTTTCACAATGTTGATTCTTCCGATCCAAGAACATGGTATATCTCTTCATCTATTTGTATCATCTTTAATTTCTTTCATCAGTGTCTGATTATTTTCTGCATACAGATTTTTGTCTCCTTAGGTAGGTTTATTCCTAGATATTTTTTTCTTTTTGTTGCAATGGTAAATGGGAGTGTTTTCTTGATTTCACTTTCAGATTTTTCATCATTAGTGTATAGGAATGCCAGAGATTTCTGTGCATTAATTTTGTATCCTGCTACTTTACCAGATTCATTGATTAGCTCTAGTAGTTTTCTGGTAGCATGCTTAGGATTCTCTATGTATAGTATCATGTCATCTGCAAACAGTTACAGCTTTACTTATTCTTTTCTGATTTGGATTCCTTTTATTTCCTTTTCTTCTCTGATTGCTCTGGCTAAAACTTCCAAAACTGTGTTGAATAAGAGTGGTGAGAGTGGGCAACCTTGTCTTGTTCCTGATCTTAGTGGAAATGGTTTCAGTTTTTCACCATTGAGGACGATGTTGGCTGTGGGTTTGCCATATATGGCCTTTATTATGTTGGGGAAATTTCCCTCTGTGCCTACTTTCTGCAGGGTTTTTATCGTAAATGGGTGTTGAATTTTGTCGAAAGCTTTCTCTGCATCTATTCAGATGATCATACGGTTTTTCTCCTTCAATTTGTGAATATGGTGTATCACGTTGATTGATTTGCGTGTATTGAAGAATCCTTGCATTCCTGGAATAAACCCCATTTGATCATGTTGTATGATCCTTTTAATGTGCTGTTGGATTCTGTTCGGTAGTATTTTGTTGAGCATTTTTGCATCTATGTTCATCAGTTATATTGTGCTGTAGTTTTCTTTTCTTGTGACATCCTTGTCTGGTTTTGGTATCAGGGTGATGGTGGCCTCGTAGAATGAGTTTGGGAGTGTTCCTCAGTCTGCTATATTTTGGAAGAGTTTGAGAAGGATAGGTGTTACCTCTTCTCTAAATGTTTGATAGAATTCGCCTGTGAATCCATCTGGTCCTGGGCTTTTGTTTTTTGGAAGATTTTTTTTTTTTACATCTTTATTGCCGTATAATGGATTTACAGTGATGTGCTAGTTTCTGCTTTGTAACAAAGTGAATCAGTTATACTTATACATATGTTCCCATATCTCTTCCCTCTTGCATCTCCCTCCCTCCCACACTCCCTGTCCCACTCCTGTAGGTGGTCACAAAGCACCGAGCTGATCTCCCTGTGCTATGCAGCTGCTTCCCACTAGCTATCTGTTTTACGTTTGGTAGTGTATATATGTCCATGCCACTCTCTTGCTGTGTCACAGCTTACCCTTCCCCCTTCCCATATCCTGAAGTCCATTCTCTAGTAAGTCTGTGTCTTTATTCCTGTCTTACACCTAGGTTCTTCATGACATTTTTTGGTCTTAAATTCCATATATATCTGTTAGCATAGAGTATTTGTCTTTCTCTCTCTGACTTACTTCACTCTGTATGACAATCTCTAGGTCCATTCACCTCACTACAAATAACTCAATTTCGTTTCTTTTTATGGCTGAGTAATATTCCATTGTATATATGTGCCACATCTTCTTTATCCATTCATCCGACTATGGACACTTAGGTTGTTTCCATCTCTGGGCTATTATAAAAATAACTGCCATGAACATTTTGGTACATGACTCTTTTTGAATTATGGTTTTCTCAGGGTATATGCCCAGTAGTGGAATTGCTGGGTCATGTGTTAGTTCTATTTGTAGATTTTTAAGGAACCTCCATACTGTTCTCCATAGTGGCTGTAGCAATTCACATTCCCACCATCAGTGCAAGAGTGTTCCCTTTTCTCCCCACCCTCTCCAGCATTTATTGTTTCTAGATTTTTTGTTGATGGCCATTCAGACTGGTGTGAGATTGTGTTTCATTATACTTTTGATTTGCTTTTCTGTAATGATTAATGATGTTGAGCATTCTTTCACGTGTTTGTGGGCAGTCTGTATATTTTGTTCAGAGAAATGTCTATTTAGATCTTCTACCCATTTTTGGATTGGGTTGTTTGTTTTTTTGTTATGGAGCTGCATGAGCTGCTTGTAAATTTTGGAGATAAATCCTATGTCAGTTTCTTCATTTGCAAATATTTTCTCCTCTTCTGAGGATTGTCTTTTGGTCTTGTTTATGGTTTACTTTGCTGTGCAAAAGCTTTGAAGTTTCATTAGTTCCCATTTGTTTATTTTTGTGTTTATTTCCATTTCTCTGGGAGGTGGGTCCAAAAGGATCCTGCTGTGATTTATGTCATAGAGTGTTCTGCCTGTGTTTTCCTCTAAGAGTTTGATAGTTTTTGGCCTTACATTTAGGTCTTTAATCCATTTTGAACTTATTTTTGTGTATGGTGTTAAGGAGTGATCTAATCTCATACTTTTACATGTACCTTTCCTGTTTTCCCAGCACCCCTTATTGAAGAGGCTGTCCTTACTTCACTGTACATTCCTGCCTCCTTTATCAAAGATAAGGTGACCATATGTGCGTGGGTTTATCTCTGGGCTTTGTATCCTGTTCCATTGATGTATATTTCTGTTTCTGTGCCTGTACCATACTGTCTTGATTACTGTAGCCTTGTAGTATTGTGTGAAGTCAGGGAGCTTGATTCCTCCAGCCCCGTTTTTTGTTCTCAAGATCCCTTTGGCTCTTCTGGGTCTTTTGTGTTTCCATACAAATTGTGAAATTTTTTGTTCGTGTTCTGTGAAAACTAACAGTGGTAGTTTGATAGGGATTGCATTGAATCTGTAGTTTGCGTTGGGTAGTAGAGTCATTTTCACAATGTTGATTCTTCTGATCCAAGAACATGGTATGTCTCTTCATCTATTTGTATCATCTTTAATTTCTTTCATCAGTGTCTGATTATTTTCTGCATACAGGTCTTTTGTCTCCTTAGGTGGGTTTATTCCTAGATATTTTATTCTTTTTGTTGCAATGGTAAATGGGAATGTTTTCTTGATTTCACTTTCAGATTTTTCATCATTAGTGTATAGGAATGCCAGAGATTTCTGTGCATTAATTTTGTATCCTGCTACTTTACCAAATTCACTGATTAGCTCTATTAGTTTTCTGGTAGCATCTTTAGGATTCTCTATATATAGTATCATGTCATCTGCAAACAGTGACAGCTTTACTTATTCTTTTCTGATTTGGATTCCTTTTATTTCCTTTTCTTCTCTGATTGCTCTGGCTAAAACTTCCAAAACTGTGTTGAATAAGAGTGGTGAGAGTGGGCAACCTTGTCTTGTTCCTGATCTTAGTGGAAATGCATTCAGTTTTTCACCATTGAGGACGATGTTGGCTGTGGGTTTGTCATATATGGCCTTTATTATGTTGAGGAAAGTTCCCTCTGTGTCTACTTTCTGCAGGTTTTTATCATAAATGGGTGTTGAATTTTGTCAAAAGCTTTCTCTGCATCTATTGAGATAATCATATGGTTTTTCTCCTTCAATTTGTTAATATGGTGTATCACGTTGATTGACTTGCATATATTGAAGAGTCCTTGTATTCCTGGAATAAACCCTATTTGATCATGTTGTATGATTCTTTTTTTTTTTTTTTTTTTTTTTGCGATATGCGGGCCTCTCACTGTTGTGGCCTCTGCCGTTGCAGAGCACAGACTACGGACACGCAGGCTCAGCGTCCATGGCTCACAGGCCCAGCCGCTCCGCGGCATGTGGGATCTTCCCATACTGGGGCATGAACCCGTGTCCCCTGCATCGGCAGGTGGACTCTTAACCACTGCACCACCAGGGAAGCCCTGTATGATTTTTTTAATGTGCTGTTGGATTCTGTTTGCTAGTATGTCGTTGAGCATTTTTGCATCTATGTTCATCAGTGATATTGGACTGTAGTTTTCTTTCTTTGTGACATCCTTGTCTGGTTTTGATATCAGGGTGATGGTGGCCTCATAGAATGAGTTTGGGAGTGTTCCTCCGTTTGCTGTATTTTGGAAGAGTTTAAGAAGGATAGGTGTTAGCTCTTCTCTAAATGTTTGATAGAATTCGCCTGTGAAGCCCTCTGGTCCTGGGCTTTTGTTTGTTGGAAGATTTTTTTTTTTTTTTTTTTTGCGGTACGAGGGTCTCTCACTGTTGTGGCCTCTCCCGTCGCGGAGCACAGGCTCCGGACACGCAGGCTCAGCGGCCATGGCTCAGCGGCCATGGCTCATGGGCCCAGCCGCTCCGCGGCATGTGGGATCTTCCTGGACCGGGGCACGAACCCGTGTCCCCTGCATCGGCAGGTGGACTCTCAACCACTGCGCCACCAGGGAAGCCCTGTTGGAAGATTTTTAATCACAGTTTCAATTTCAGTTCTTGTGATTTGTCTGTTTATATTTTCTATTTCTTCCCAATTCAGTCTTGGCAGTTTGTTCTGTTCTAAGAATTTGTCCATTTCTTCCAGGTTGTCCATTTTATTAGTATAATGTTGCTTGTAGTAATCTCTCATGATCTTTTCTACTTCTGCAGTGTCAGTTGTTACTTCTCCTTTTTCATTTCTTATTCTATTGATTTGAGTCTTCTCCCTTTTTTCTTGATGAGTCTGGCTAATGGTGTATCTATTTTGTTTATCTTCTTAAGAACCAGCTTTTAGTTTTATTGCTCCTTGCTATCATTTGCATTTCATTTCTTTTGCATTTATTTCTTATCTGATCTTTATGATATCTTTCCTTCTGCTAACTTTGGCATTTTTTTTTTTTCTTCTTTCTCTAATTGCTTTAGGTGCAAGGTTAGGTTGTTTATTGGAGATATGTCCTGTTTCTTAAGGTAGGATTGTATTGCTATAAACTTCCCTCTTAGAACTGCGTTTGATGCATCCCATAAGTTTTGGGTCGTCGTGTCTCCATTGTCTTTTGTTTCTAGGTATTTTTTGATTTCCTCTTTGATTTCTTCAGTGTTCTCTTGGTTATTTAGTCGTGTGTTGTTTAGCCTCCATGTGTTTGTATTTTTTACAGATATTTTCCTGTAATTGATATCTAGTCTCATAGCATTGTGGTCGGAAAAGATACCTGATACAATTTCAATTTTCTTAAATTTACCAAAGCTCATTTGTGACCCAAGATATGATCTATCCTGGAGAATGTTCCATGAGAACCTGAGAAAAATGTTTATTCTGTTGTTTTTGGATGGAATGTCCTATAAGTATCAATTAAGTCCATCTTGTTTAATGTATCATTTAAAGCTTGTGTTTCCTTATTTTCATTTTGGATGATCTGTCCATTGGTGAAAATGGGGTGTTAATTTCCCCTACTATGATTGTGTTACTGTTGATTTTCCCTTTTATGGCTGTTAGTATTTTCCTTATGTATTGAGGTGCTCCTATGTTGGGTGCATAAAGATTTACAATTGTTATATCTTCTTCTTGGATCGATCCCTTGATCATTATGTAGTGTCCTTCTTTGTCTCTTCTAATAGTCTTTATTTTAATGTCTATTTTATCTGATATGAGAATTGCTACTCCAGCTTTCTTTTGGTTTCCATTTACATGGAATATCTTTTTCCATCCCCTCATTTTCAGTCTGTATGTGTCTCTAGGTCTGAAGTGGGTCTCTTGTAGACAGCCTGTGTATGGGTCTTGTTTTTGTATCCATTCAGCCAGTCTGTGTCTTTTCGTGGGAGCATTAGTCCATTTCCATTTAAGGTAATTATCGATATGTATGTTCCTATTCCCATTTTCTTAAGTGTTTTGGGTTTGTTATTGTAGGTCTTTTCCTTCTCTAGTATTTCTTGCCTAGAGAAGTTCCTTTAGCATTTGTTGTAAAGCTGGTTTGGTGTTGCTGAACTCTCTAAGCTTTTGCTTGTCTGTAAAGCTTTTTATTTCTCCATCAAATCTGAATGAGATCCTTGCTGGGTAGAGTAATCTTGGTTGTAGGTTTTTCTCCTTCATCACTTTAAATATGTCCTGCCAGTCCCTTCTGGCTTGCAGAATTTCTGCTGAAAGATCAGCTGTTAACCTTATGGGGATTCCCTTATATGTTATTTGTTGTTTTTCCCTTGCTGCTTTTAATATGTTTTCTTTGCATTTAATTTTTGAGTGTTTGATTAATATGTGTCTTGGCATGTTTCTCCTCGGATTTATCGTGTATGGGACTCTCTGCTTCCTGGACTTGATTTATTATTTCCTTTCCCATATTAGGGAAGTTTTCAACTATAATCTCTTCAAATATTTTCTCCCGGGGAAGTTGTCCTTGGGTCCCGGGACCCTGGCAGTGGCAGGCTGCACAGGCTTCCCGGAAGGGAAGTGTGGATAGTTACCTGTGCTCACACACAGGCTTCTTGGTGGTGGCAGCAGCAGCCTTAGCATCTCATGCCCGTCTCTGGGGTCCGCACTGTTAGCTGCGGTTCATGCATGTCTCTGTCCTTTGTATATTCTTGCCTCCTTTGTCGTATATTAATTGACCATAAATGCGTGGTTTATATCTGGCCTCTCTGTTATGTGCCACTGATCTATGTGTCTGTTTTTGTGCTAGTACCACACTCTTTTACTTACTGTATTTTTGTAATGTAGTCTGAAGTAAAGGAGCATTAATCCTCCAGCTCCATTCTTCTTTCTGAAGATTGTTTTAGCTGTTCAGGGTCTTTTGTGTTTTCATACAAATATAAAAATTTTTGTTCTAGTTCTGTGAAAAATGCCATTGGCAATTTGATAGGGATTGCATTGAATCTGTAGATTGCCTTGGGTAGTGTGGTCATTTTTATAATATTAATTCTTCCAATCCAACAACATGTCATATCATTCCATATATTTGTGTCATCTTCAATTTCTTTCATCAGTATCTTGTAGTTTTTGGAGTACAGGTTTTTGCCTCCTGAGGTAAGTTTATTCCTAGGTATTTTATTCTTTTTGATGTGATGGTAAATGGGATTGTTTCTTTAATTTCTCTTTCTCTTCTTTCATTGTTAGTGTATAGGAATGCAGCAGATTTCTGTGTGTTAATTTTGTATCCTACAACATTACCAAATTCATTGATGAGTTCTAGTAGTTTTCTGGTAGCATCTTTAGGATTTTCTATGTATAGCATCATGTTATCTGCAAACTGACAGTTTTTCTTCTTTTCCAATTTGGATTTCTTTCCTTTTTCTTCTCTGATTGGCATGGCTAGGATTGCCAAAACTATGCTGAATGAAAGTGGCAGGAGTGGACATCCCTGTCTTGTTCATGATCTTAGAGGAAATGCTTTCAGCTTTTTGCTGTTGAGTGTGATGTTAGCTGTGTTTTTGTCATATATCACCTTTATTATATTGAGGTAGATTCCTTCTATGCCCACTTTCTGAAGAGTGTTTATCCAAAATGGATGCTGAATTTTATCAAAAGCTTTTTATGCATCTTTTGAGATGATCATAAGGCTTTTATCCTTCAATTTGTTGATGTGGTACGTCACACTGATTGATTTGAAGATATTGAAAAATCCTTGCATTCCTGGATAAATCCCACTTGATCATAGTGTATGATCCTTTTAATGTATTTTTGGAGTAGGTTTGCTAATGTGTTGTTGAGGATTTTTGCTTCTATGTTTATGAGTGATATTGGCCTGTAATTTTCTTTTTTTGTGTGTGTGTGTGATATCTTTGTCTGGTTCTGTATCAGGGTGATGGTGGCATCAGAGAATGAGTTCAGAGGTGTTCCTTCCTCTGCAATTTTTTGGAGTAGTTTCAGAAGGATATGTGTTAACTCTTCCCTAATTGTTTGATAGAATTCACCTATGAAGCTGTCTAGTTCTGGACTTCTGCTTGTTGTAAGTTTTTAAATTATTAATTCAATTTAAGCACTGGTAATTTTTGTGTTCATATTTTCTATTTCTTCCTGGTTTAGTCTTGGGAGATTGTACTATTCTAAGAATTTGTCCATTTCTTCTAGGTTGTCCATTTTTTTGGCGTATAGTTGCTTGTAGTAGTCTGTTATGATCCTTTGTGTTTCTGTGGTGTTGGCTGTAACTTCTCCATTTTCATTTCTAATTTTATTGATTTGTGCCCTCTCCCTTTTTTTCTTGATGAGTTTGGCTAAAGGTTTATCAATTCTGTTTATCTTCTCAAAGAACCAGCTTTTAGTTTCATTGATCTTTGTTATTCTTTTCTTCATCTCTATTTCATTTATTTTTGCTCTGATCTTTATGATTTCTTTCTTTCTACTAACTTTGGGTTTTGTTTGTTCTTCTTTCTCTAGTTGCTTTAGGTATAAGGTCAGGTTGTTTATTTGAGATTTTTCTTGTTTAGTGAGGTAAGGTTGTATTGCTATAAACTTCCCTCTTAGAACTGCTTTTCTTACATCCCATAAGTTTTGGATCATCACACTTTCATTTTCATTCATCTCTAGGTATTTTTAAATTTTTTCTTTGCTTTCTTCAGTGATCCATTGGCTGTTTAGTAGCATCTTGTTTAGCCTCCACATGTTTGTTTTTTACAGTTCTTTTCTTGTGGTTAATTTCTAATCTCATAGAAAAGATGGTCAGAAAAGATGCTTGATATGATTTCAATTTTGTTAAATTTACCAAGCCTCACTTTATGGCCCAGCATGTGATCAATCCTGGAGAGTGTTCCGTGTGTACTTCAACGTGTATTCTGCTGCTTTTGGATGGAATGCTCTATAAATGTCTATTTAGTTCATCTGGTCTGATATGTCATTTAAGGCCAGTGTTTCCTTATTGATTTTCTGTCTGGATGATCTATCCATTGGTAAAAGTGGGGTGTTAAAGTCCCCCACTATTATTGTGTTTACTGTGGTTTTCTCATGGATATTAGTTTTTGACATATATATTAAGGTGTTTCTATGGTGGGTGTATATATATTTACAATTGTTATATCTTCATCTTGGATTGACCTCTTGATCATTATGTAGTGTCCTTCTTTGTCTCTGTAACCATATTTATTTTAAAGTCTATTTTGTCTGATATGAGTATTGCTACTTCAGCTTTCTTTTGATTTCTGTTTACATGGAATACCTTTTTCCACCCTGTTACTTTCAGTCTGTATATGTCCCTAGATCTGAAGTGGGTCTCCTATAGCCAGTATATACATGGGTCTTATTTTTTGATTCCATTTAGGCAGTGTATGTATTTTGGTTGAAGCATTTAATCCGTTTACATTTAAGGTAATTATTGATATATATGTTCTTATTTCCATTTTGTTAATTGTTTTGTATTTGTTTTTATAGGTCTTTTTTCTCCCCTTCCTCTTTTGTTCTCTTCTCTTGTCATTTGATAACTTATTTTAGTGTTGTGTTTGGATTCCTTTTTCTTTTGTGTGTGCATATCTATTTTAGGTTTTTGATTTGTGGTTACTATGAGGTTTTGATATGGTAGTCTATATATAAACAAGACTATTTTAAGTTGCTGGTCTTTTAATTTCAAATGCATTTCCAATATCCTTCATTTGTACTCTCTTCTTCTCATGATTGCTAGTTTTGATATCATATTTGTGTGCGGATGATTTCCTACCTTTACCAGTGAGCTTTTCCATTCATAATTTTCTTGTTTCTAGTTGTGGCCTTTTATTTTTTTCTGCCTAGAGAAGTTCCTTTAGCATTTGTTGCAAAACTGGTCTGGTGATGCTGAATTCCCTTAGCTTCTGCTTGTCTGTAAAGCTTCTGATTTCTCCATTTAATCTTAATGAGAGCTTTGCTGGGTAGAGTATTCTTGGTTGTAGGTTCTTCCCTTTCATTAGTTTAAATATATCATGCTACTCCTTTCTGGCCTGTAGAGTTTCTGCTGAAAAATCAGATGATAACCTTATGTCAAATCCCTTGTATGTTATTTGTTGCTTTTCCCTTGTTGCTTTCAATATTTTTTCTTTGTCTTTAACTTTTGTCAGTTTGATTACTATGTGTCTTGGCGTGTTCCTCCTTGGCTTTATCCTGCCTGGGACTCTCTGCACTTCCTGGACTTGGGTGTCTGTTTCCTTTCCCATGTTAGGGAAGTTTTCAGCTAGTATCTCTTCAAATATTTTCTCAGGTCCTTTCTCTCTCTTCTCCATCTGGGACCCTTATAATGTGAATGTTGGTGTGTTTAATTTCATCCCAGAGGCCTCTTAGACTGTCCCCATTTCTTTTCATTCTATTCCATGGCAGTGATTTCCATCCTGCTGTCTTCCAGTTCAATTATCTGTTCTTATGCCTCATTTATTCTGCTATTGATTCCGTCTAGTATATTTTTCAGTTCTGTTATTGTATTGCTCACCTCTTTTTGTTTGTTCTTTAGTTCTTTGTTGAACATTCTTGTATCTTCTCGGTGTGTGCCTCCATTCTTTTTCTGAGATCTTGGATCATCTTTACTATCATTACTCTGAATTCTATTTTGGGTAGATTGCCTATCTCCACTTCATTTAGTTGTTCTTCTTGGGTTTCTTCTTGTTCCTTTGTCTGGGCCGTATTCCTCTGGCATCTCATTCTGTGTAATTTTTTTGTGATTGCAGTTTCCATCCTGTAGGCTGCAGGGTTGTAATTCTTCTTGCTTCTGCTGTCTGCCTCCTGGTGGATGAGGCTGGCCTAAGAGGCTTGTGCAGGCTTCCTGGTGGTAGGGACTGGTTCCTGCCCACTTGTGTATGGAGCTGGGTCTTGTCCCTCTGGTCAGCAGGACCGTATCAAGAGGTGGGTTTAGTGGGAAGCTGTGGGCTCAGGAAGACTTTAGGCATCCTGTCTGCTGATGGGTTGGGCTGTGTTCCTGCCCTGTTGGTTATCTGGCCTGAGGCATCCCAGCACTGGAGCTTACAAGGCTATTGGGTGGGGCCAGATCTTGGTGAGAAAATGGCGGCCTCCAGGAGGGCTCATGCCAATGCTGCTCCTCCAGTGTCTTTGTCCCCGCAGTGAGCCACAGCCACCCTGCACCTACCTCCACAGGAGACTCTCCAATACCAACAGTAAAGTCTGGCCCTGTCTCTTGTGAGGTCACTGCTCTTTACCCTGGGTGCTGGTGTGCACAAGACGTTGTATGCACCCTCCAAGAGTGCAATTTCTGTTTCCCTCAGTCCTGTGGAATTCCTGAGAACAAAGCCTGCAGCTCTTCAAAACCAGATGCTCTGGGGGCTCCTCCTCCCATTGGCAGACCTCCAGGCTGGGGACCCTGATGTGGGGCTCAAAACTTTCACTCTTGTGGGAGAACTTCTGTGATATAATTATTTCCAGTTTGTGGGTTGTGCACCTGGCAGGTATGGGATTTGTTTTTATCACTATTGCACCCCTTCTGTCTCACTGTGGCTTCTTCTTTTTCTTTGGATGTAAGTTATCTTTTTGGGTAGATTCCAGTGGTTTTTCTTTTCAGCAGTTAGTTGTGATTTTGTTGTTTTTGTGAGGAGAGGTGAGCTCACGTCCTTCTACTCCATGATCTTGTCTCCACCCTCTTTGTTTTGAATTTGTTTTTGTAGGTCTCTTTTTCTCCTTTCTTCTTTTGTTCTGTCTCTCTTGTGATTTGATGACTATCTTTAGTGTTATGTTTGGATTCTTCTTCTTTTTAGTGTGTATATCTCGTATAGATTTTCATTTTGCAGTTACCGTGAGGTTTTTGTTTAGGAGTCTGTATTTATACATGCTTGTTTCCAGTTGCTTTTCTCTTAATTTCAAGTATATTTTATAGACTCTGCATTTGTACTCTCCTCCCCTCATGATTACTGTTTTTGATATTACATTTTACATCTAATTGTTTTATGTATCCCTTAACTGCTGATTGTGGATACAAATGGTTTTACTACTTTTGTCTTTTAACCTCCCTATTAGCTGTGCATGGCTGATTTCCCACCTTTATTGTATGTTTGCCTTTACCAGTGAGCTTTTCCATTTTGTAATTTTCTTGTTTCCAGTTGTGGCCTTTCCTTTTCCACCTAGAGAAGTTCTTTTAGCATTTGTTGTAAAGCTGGTTTGGTGGTGCTGAAATCTTTTAGCTTTTGCTTGTCTGTAAAACTTTTGATTTCTCCATCAAATGTGAATGAGAGCCTTGCTGGGTAGAGTATTCTTGGTTGTAGGTTTTTCTCTTTCATCATTTTAAGTATATCATGCTATTCCCTTCTGGCCTGCAGAGTTTCTGCTGAAAAATCAGCTGATGGCCTTAGGGAAATTCCCTAAGGAATATTATTTGTTGCTTTTCCCTTGTTGCTTTTAATATTCTCTTTATCTATTTTTTTCTTTTTTTTTTTGCGGTACGCGGGCCTCTCACTGTTGTGGCCTCTCCCATTGTGGAGCACAGGCTCCGGACGTGCAGGCTCAGCAGCCATGGCCCACGGGCCCAGACGCTCCGTGGCATGTGGGATCTTCCCGGACCGGGGCACAAACCCGTGTCCCCTGCATCGGCAGGTGGACTCTCAACAACTGCGCCACCAGGGAAGGCCTCCCTTTATCTTTTAAAAAATTTTTATTGGGGTATAGTTGACTTACAATGTTAGTTTCAGGTGTACAGCAAAGTGAATCAGGTGTATGTGTTTGTGTGTGCGCGTGTGTGTGTATATATATATGTATGTTTATATATAATCTCCATTCTTTTTCAGATTCTTTTCTCATATAGATTATTACAGAATATTGAGTAGAGTTCCCTGTTCTGTACAATAGGGCCTTATTAGTTATCTGTTTTATATATAATACTGTGTATATGTTAATCTTAAACTCCTAATTTATCACTTCCCCACATGTTTCTCCTATGGTAACCATAAATTTAATTTTGAGATCTGTGAGTCTGTTTCTGTTTTGTAAATAAGTTCATCTGTATCATTTTTTATTAGGTTCCACATATAAGTGATATCTTATGATATTTGTCTTTCTCTGACTTATTTCACTTAGTATGATAATCTCCATGTCCACACATGTTGCTGCAAATGGACTTATTTTGTTCTCTTTTATGGCTGAGTAGTACTCCATTGTATATATATATATATATCACATCTTCTTTATCCATTCCTCTGTCGATGGACATTTAGGTTGCTTCCATGTTTTGGCTATTGTAAATAGTGCTATAATAAACATTGGGACTCATGTATCTTTTTCTAATTTGTTTTCATCTTTTCTGGATATATGCCTAGGAGTGGGATTGTTGGATCATGTGGTAACTCTATTTTTAGTTTCTTAAGGAACCTCCATACTGTTCTCCATAGTAGTTGCACCAAATTATTATTCCCACCAACAATGTAGGAGGGTTCCCTTTGCCCCACACCCTTTATCTTTAACTTTTGACATTTTGATTACAATGTGTTGTGGTGTATTCTTCTGTGGCTTAATTCTGCATTGAACTCTCTGTGCTTCCTGGACTTGGGTGACTATTTCCTTCCCCAGGTTAGGGAATTTTTCAGCTATTATCTCTTCAAATATTTTCTCAGGCCCTTTCTCTCTCTCTTCTTCTGGGACTCCTATAATGCAAATATTGGCATACTTGACGTTGGCCCAGTAGTCTCTTAAACTCTCATTTATTTTCATTCCTTTTTTTTTTTCTGTTTGGCAGCAGTGATGTCCACTATTCTGTCTTCCAGTTAATGATCCTTTCTTCTGCCTCACTTAGTCTACTCTTGATTCCTTCTAGTGTATTTTTCATTTCAGTTATTGTATTCTTTAATTGTTTGGTTCTTTATATTTTTTAATTCTTTGTTTAAAAAGTTCTCATTTCGGGCCTCCCTGGTGGCGCAGTGGTTGAGAGTCCGCCTGCCGATGCAGGGGATACGGGTTCGTGCCCCGATCTGGGAGGATCCCATATGCCGCGGAGCGGCTGGGCCCGTGAGCCATGGCCGCTGGGCCTGCGCATCCGGAGCCTGTGCTCCGCAACGGGAGAGGCCACAACAGTGAGAGGCCCGCATACCGCAAAAAGAAAAAAAAAAAAAAAACTCATTTCTAGCTCTGTGCGTCCATTTTCCTCCCGTGTTCTTTGATCATCTTTACGGTCATTACTCTGAAGTCTTTCTCAGGTAGATTTCCTGTCTCTACGTCACTTAGTTCTTCTGGGGTTTCGTCTTGTTCCTTCGTATGATACATAGTCCTCTGTCGCCTCATTTTGTCTAAATTGCTATTTGTATTTTTATGTATGTGGTAGACTGGTTAACGTTTCTTGACCTTGTAGAAGTGGCCCTCTGCAGGAGATGTCCTATGTGTCCCAGCAGTGCACTCCCCTCTTGTCACCCAAGGACCAGGGGCCAGCTGGTCCCTGGGTGGTGTCTGGCCTGCATTTGCAGACTTGATCTGAGGCTGAGGCGCTGTAGTTTTCTTGCTTCTGGTGCCTGCCCCCTGGTGGGTGAGGCTTGTCTAGAGGTTTGTGCAGGCTTCCTGATGGGAAGGGCCGGTGCCTGCTCCCCTGGTGGGTAGAGCTGAATCTCGGTTCTCTGGTGTGCAGGGCCATGTCTAGGGGCATGTCTAGTGGTGGCTGTGAGCTCAGGAAATCTTTAGGCAGCCTGTCTGCTGATGGGTGGGTCTCTGTCCCTGCTCAGTTTGTTGTTTGGCCTGAGGCATCCCAGCACTGCAGTCTAGAGGCTGTTGGGTGGGACCAGGTCTTGGTGCCAGAATGTCAGCCTCCAGGACAGAACATGTAGATGAATGCTCAATGATGTATCCGCCACCAATGTCTATGTCCCCAGAGTGGGCGACACCTGCTCTTCACCTCCCTAGGAGATGCTCCAAGACCAGCAGGTAGGTCTGGCCCAGCTGCCTATCAAATTACTGCTTTTGTCCTTGGTCAGTGTGCATGAGATTTTGTGTGCTCCCTTTAAGAGTGAAGCCTCTATTTCCCCTAATCCTGTGACTTCCTGCAATCAAGCCCCGCTGGCCTTCAAAGCCAAATGCTCTGCCGGGCTGGGCCCCTGGGGTAGGGCACCTGATGTGGGGCTCAGAACTCTCACTCCTGTGGGAAAACCTCTGTAATGAAACTATTTTCCAGTTTGTGGTTTACCCACCCTGGGGGGTATGGGATTTGATGATATCACAAGTCTGCCTCTCCTACCAGTCTGGTTATGGTTCTGTCCTTATGTGTTTAGTTGTAGAGGATCTTTTCTGGTAGGTTTCAGTCTTTTTCAGTGATGGTTGTTGTGCAGATTGTTATTTTGGTGTGCTCATGAGAGGAGGTGAGCTTAGGGTCCTCCACTCTGCCATCTTGGCCACTCCCAATCATGCAATTTTTATCCTTTATTCTTATGACGTGATATATCATATTAATTGAACTTCATATATTGAATCATCCTTACAACTCAGGGATAAATCCCACTTGGTTATGGTGTAAGATCCTTTTAATGTGCTGTTGGATTAACTTTGCTAGTATTTTTTTGAGGATTTTTGCTTCTATATTCACCAGAGATACAGGCCTTTAGTTTTCATTTCTTATAAAGTCTTCATCTAGCTTTATTATTAGGGTAATGCTGACCTCATAAGATGAATTTGGAAGGGTTCCCCCCTTTCCAATTTTTGGGAGGAGTTTGAGATGATTGGCACTAATTCTTCTTCACATGTTTGGTAGAACTTACCAGGGAAGCCGTCTGATCCTGGGCTTTCTTTGGGAGATTTTCTATTACTGAGTCAGTCTCCGTAGTAGTTATGGGTCTGTTTAGGCTTTCTATTTCTTCATGATTTAGTTTTGCTAGGTCCTATATTATTAGGAATTTATTCATTTCTTCTAGGTTATCCAGTTTGCTGGTGGATAATTGTTCATAGTAGTCTCTTGTGATCGTTTTTATTTCTGTGTCATCAGTTATAATGTCTCTTCTTTCATTTCTGATTTTATTTGGATTTTATTTCTTTCTTAGTCTAGCTTAAGAGTTTGTAAATTTTTTCATCTTTTCAAAAAACCAACTCGTTTGTTTCCTATTTTTAAAACTTTTCTATTTTATTTCTGCTCTTTAATTCCTTCCTTCTAATTTTGAGCTCAATTTGTTCTCTAACTCTTTGAGGTGTAAAATTACATTGTTTGAGATCTCTCTTTTTCTTAATGTATGCACTTAACATTATGAATTTCTTAGTGTATGAATTTTGATATGTTGTAATTTCATTGTTATTTGCCCTGAGGTATTGTCTAATTTCCTTTTTAATTTCCCCTTTGACCTAGTGGTTGCTCAAGAGTGTGCTGTTGAAGTTCCACTTTTTTTTTGGTGAAATTTCTAGTTCCCCTTATGTTGTTATTTCCTAGTTTTATTCCATTATGGCAGGAAAAGATACTTAGCATAATATCAGTCTCTTAAATTTCTTGAGACTTGTTTTGTGACATGACATATGATCAATTTTTAATCTAATTTCATCATCTCCCATGGGAAAAATAGGCAGAGAGATGAAGACACTTGCCTGAGCTCACACAATTAATTAGAGGTCACACAATTACCAGAAAGTAACACCTAACTCAATGCTCTTCCTACTGACCACATTGGCTTTGTTTTTTAATTTCAGTCATGTTGATTCAGACTCAATTCATCATTGAAACCTTCATTTTCTAAAGCAGATTTCATCCTAAAGATTTAGAAATGTAAGCAGACTATCATAAAAAAAATCTAACTACGATCAATTGGTTCAGATAAATAAGGAGTTCTCATTCAATGGAAATGTTGATGGGCTGCAGGGACTTGAAATTTGGGTAGTTTATTGGATTTAATAGTATAGGTTGTAGTGTTTTAAATGAATTTTTACTCTTACTCTACAAGAAACTAACAGGAGAACCAATCAAAGATCCTAATGCAACACAGGGTGGTAATCCAGCTTGCTGTCCATCAAATCCATGAGGTTCAATGTTCCAAATGAATAAACTAATTCTAATAAACATAATGAGACTTTGAGACTATCAAAAACAAATGCATTTAATATTAAGAAACATCTACCAACT
Source organism: Mesoplodon densirostris (assembly GCF_025265405.1). NCBI lineage: Eukaryota > Metazoa > Chordata > Mammalia > Artiodactyla > Ziphiidae > Mesoplodon > Mesoplodon densirostris. The sequence continues at coordinate 46,298,174 of NC_082664.1, forward strand.
GAAAGAGTGGTGCGTAATTGTCAATAGTCATATTCTCAAATATATAGTCACAAGTATATTTGCTATTCTTTTCATAAAATAATATCATTACATGGTCACCAGCATAAAACCTATTAAAATGTTTTAAGTCAGAGCTGTGCATAAGCAAAAACAGTGTATTTATTTAAAGATTAGGGTTTAGAACTACATGAATAACAATGGCCAATATTGGGCTTATGCTCGTTTGTTTCATTTAAAATAAGTAATCTTGAGAATGTGGGGCAATAGGTCCATAATGGCTAAAGCCTAACAATTAAAGCTCTTCTCAAGAATTTAAAATACACTATATGAGAAAAAAGGGGCTCTGTTGTCAAATAAATATGGGAGGTACTAGATTATTTCTCAAGGTTATGAGGTTATAAGGCCTTCTTTTGCAGAACATTTTCTGAGACTTAAATTCTAAAGATGACACATTGGGAAGTATCTTATATTACCAAACTCAGGTTTGGCTGCTCACTACTGGAAAGCCAGTACTTGAGAAACAAGTGTTGGTTGGAAAGGAAAGCTTGCTTTATTCAGGAGGTTGGCAACCTGGGGAGAAGGTGGACTTGTGTCCAAAAACCAGCTCCAAAGATTCTGTTTGACCTTGAAAGTCTTAAAAGGAGAAAAGGGAAGTTAATTGCCATTAACCATTTGGGGAGGGGATCAATCTTTGTTATCTTCCACTGTGTGCAGACTTTCTTCTGATTGGTTGGTGGTGAGGTAACTGGGTGGTGTTCAAGGAATCTTGTGCTCAGCCTGAAGTTATCATCCTCCACCTGGGTGGGGGGCCTTAGTTCCTACAGAAGAACTCAAAGATGTTGTTGTGTGTAGCTTTTGAGGAGGAACCAGGACGTTGCCCCATCGCTGCACTATTGTTCCTTTTTTAAAAAAAAATTTTTATTTACAACTTCCCTGGCAGTCCAGTTAAGACTCTGTGCTTCCAATGCAGGGGGTGTGGGTTTGATCCCTGGTTGGGGAACTAAGATCCCACATGCCTGCCATGGGGCATGGCCAAAATTTTTATTTTATTTTATTTTATTGAAGTATAGTTGATTTACAACGTTGTGTTAATTTCTGCTGTACAGCAAAGTGATTCAGTTATACATATATATATATTATATAAATTCTGTTTCATATTCTTTTCCATTTGGTTTATCACAGGATATTGAATATAGTTTCCTGTGCCATACAGTAGGACCTTGTTGTTTATCCACTCTACCTGCAATAGTTTGCATCTGCTAATCGCAAACTCCCAATCCATCTCTTCCCCACCACCCTCCCACTTGGCAACCACAAGTCTGTTCTCTGTGAATCTGTTTTTGTTTCATAGATAAGTTCATTTGTGTCATTTTAGATTCCACATATAAGTGATATCATATGGTATTTGTCTTTCTCTTTCTGACTTACTTCACTTACTATGATAATCTCTAGTTGCATCCATGTATTATTGTTTCTTGATTGTCACTCCTTTGATTCTGCATTCTCTCACTTCCCTGATTAGTAACTGTTTGAATCTGCCTTTTGGAACTCAGGGAAGGTCAAGGAGGCTGAATGAAGCCTATTTCCTACAAAAAAGAAAGAGAGGACATGGAAAGTATTTGTACCTGGGAGGGCCCCACAGGGTCCTGCTCAGTTTCACTTGCAAGGGAACATTATAAACCACTACTGTTTATTGAGCAATTATGTACCATAGTTCCTATGTTACCTTCACATCTCTAAGGAATTGAAGCATTATTACCACTCTGTTTTCTGGGTTTTTTCTTTCTTTTTTTTTTTTTTTTTCAGTACGCGGGCCTCTCACTGTTGTGGCCCCTCCCGTTGTGGAGCACAGGCTCCGGACCCGCAGGCTCAGCGGCCATGGCTCACGGGCCCAGCTGCTCTGCGGCATGTGGGATCTTCCCGGACTGGGGCACGAACCCGCGTCCCCTGCACTGGCAGGCAGACTCTCAGCCACTGCGCCACCAGGGAAGCCCACCACTCTGTTTTAAAGATAAGGAAATACTTGCCCATTCATTTAACCTAATGGATCTAAATAGCATAACATTTCCAGAATGTATGCAGAAATCAAACCCTGGGATTAAAAAATGTTCCCTTCCAAGTTTTCTCAGAAATATATAAATAGATAATAGGAACCCCAAATCTGTGAACTGGGCTGTGATAATACCCAGATTACTGATCCATAGCAAGTTTCCATCATGTTAAATAACAATTTTGAGAACTCAGCAAGTTCCCAGAATTATGTATAAATCTCATCTTTAACCCTGAACTCCCTCAAACTAATTTGAGAATTTTTGGAGATTTTTTCCCTGTAAGGTGGAAATGGTTAAAGGTATGTACTAAAGAAATCAATACTAAAGGATAGGGAATGGAAGTGTAGAAAAGATGCAGTGGAGTTGAGTCAGGTCTAGTCACATAAGAGAAGATGGGAGCTAGAATCACAGGGCAGGAAGAACACTTGACTGGCTAGGCCATCCATTCCCATCTCCATGTGGGGCCATATACCTCAAGTTCCAAGGGAACTATGTTGGGAGAACCAAAACCAATGAGCACAATGTGGAATTAGTTACTTGTACCACAGAGGCATACAATCAATACAATCATTTAGTTGAAGGATTTCTCAAAGCATGGAACATGGATCACCTGCAGAGTCATCTAGGTTGTCCATCAAGTGTAAATTCCTGGAGAGACCTAGAACTAGAACATCAGCCTCTGTTGATGTGACTAAGGAATCTGCATTATAAGCAAACACCTCAGGGCACTCTGATGTTAGCTCAAGTTTGAACCTGGAATTAGGCAAAAATGTCCATTATACCTCTTTAATAAGAATAGCCTTGATATTCAGCTAGAGCCTGTTTAGAAGATACAAGAAGGAAGCAATGCTTAAGAATAGTCCCTTTGGGCATTCCAACACATGTCCCACAATTGGCAATGGGCATTCAAGGGGCCACAACAGGTTGAACATAATTTTCTTAGGCTTACAGCTTTGGCAGCCATAACCACTGTGGTCTCATTTTGCCACCCTTGGGCACATTTTGTGTCTCTGGGAGAGAGAACTTGCTTCTGCAGCTGTTTACTGAGAAACCCACTACAGATATACAAGTCGTCATTTTTCCCTCTGTTCCCAAAGCCACATTTCCTAATTTACATTAAAAAGTCATTGTAATTAAATAACTAAAAGTAAGACCTGAATGAAATTGAAGTCATGGTTAAAAATTCATTTAAGTTTAGAAAAGATAAACCTCCAAATGTTAAGTGTTTCTCTCTGGGTGGTGGGATTATGAATTTCATACTTACCAGGTTTTAATTTTTTTACAATGGACTTCTACTGGCTTTTATTTTGGTTATAAAAGTTTTTGTTTTCAAAAATACTTTTTAAAGAAAGTAGATTTTGAGGTCTTATAATAGCGTTCTATTCTTTCAGAAAGTATGTTCTATTTTTTCATCCTCATAGCAAAAATAGACAATCCTTAAGAATATGATGCTGTCTTGTAATCTTTTTAGTACGCTTATGTGTATGTTCTCTTTATCTAATGACAAGGGGAAGTGTGATTGAAAGAAATGACCTATGTTGTAAGACTCTGGAAAAATCTCAAGGTAGGCAAAAATTTGAGGATCCTGATTTTTATCCCAGTGACTAAGAAAATGTATAGTACTGTAGTTTTCAATTCATTTTAGTGAGGTATAGTTGACTTACAGTGCTGTGTTAATTACTGCTGTACAGCAAAGTGATTCAGATATATATATATATATATATATACACACACATATACATATACATAAACACACATTCTTTTTCATATTCTTTTCCATTATGGTTTATCACAGGATATTGAATATAGTTCCCTGTGCTATACAGTAGGACCTTCTTGTTTATCCATTCTATATATAATAGTTTGCATCTGCTAATCTCAAACTCCCAATCCATCCCTTCCCCATCCCTTCCCCCATGACAATCACAAGTCTGTTCTCTATGTCTGTGAGTCTGTTTTGTTTCGTAGATAAGTTCATTTGTGTCATATTTTAGATTGTACATATGAGTGATATCATATATTTGTCTTTCTCTTTCTAACTTACTTCACTTAGTATGATAATCTCTAGGTCCATCCATGTTGCTGCAAATGGCGTTCTTGTTTTTAAATATGGCTGAGCTGTGTTCCATTGTATATATGTACTATATCTTCTTTATCCATTCATCTGTCAATGGACATTTAGGTTGTTTCCATGTCTTGGCTATTGTGAATAGTGCTGCTAGGAACATAGGGGTGCATGTATCTTTTTGAATTAGAGTTTGGTCTGGGTATACGCCCAATAGTGGGATTGCTGGGTCATATGGCAACTCTATTTTTAGTTTTCTTGAGGAACCTCTATACTGTTCTCCATAGTGGCTGCACCAATCTACGTTCTCACCAACAGTGTAGGAGGGTTCCCTTTTCTCTACACCCTCTCCAGCATTTATTTATAGATTTAAAAATTATGGCCATTTTGACCCGTGTGAGGTGGTATTTCATCATAGTTTTCATTTGTAGTTCTCTGATAATTAGTGATGTTGAACATCTTTTCATGTGCCTGTTGGCTATCTGTATATCTTCTTTGGAGAAATGTCTATTTAGGTCTTCTGCGCATTTTTCAGTTAGGTTGTTTTTGTTGTTGAATTGTATGAGCTGTTTGTATATTTTGGAAATTAATCGCATCAGTCGCATCATTTGTAAATATTTTCTCCTAGTCTGTAGGTTGTCTTTATGTTTTGTTTACAGTTTCCTTTGCTGTATGGTACTGTAGTTCAATTCTAGGAATCACATTTTTCATAATCTAACATCTCTGAATTTAGTATGTATCTTTTAAAAATTAGTTTTGACATATAATTCACATACCATAAAAGTCACCCCTTCAAAGTATAAAACTCAGTTGCTTTTAGCACATTCAGAGTTGTGCAACCATCACTACTGTTACCACAGGTTCGTGTGCCCAATGCACAGTGAGCCCAAACAAACCGAAGCGTTGCAGTTTGGAGCAGAGAAAGGTTTATTGCAGGGCCAAGCAAGGAGAACGGTGGCTCATGCTCAGAAAAACCTGAATTCCCTGATGCTTTTATAGGCAAAATTTGGGATGAGGGCTGCAGGGTGTGTGACTTTCTTCTGATTGGTTGGTGGTGAGGTAACAGGGTGGTGCTCCAGGAACCTTGCCTCAGCCAGAAGTTACCATCCTCCATCTGGCTGGGGCCTTAGTTCCTGCAGAAGTCAAAGATATATTGTTATTTATATTTCTTGAGGAGGAACCAGGATCCTGCCCTGTTGCCACACTTTTGTTTCTTGACTGCTTCTCCTTTGTTTCTGCATTCTCTCCCTTTCCTGATTTGCAGCTGTTTGAATCTGCCCTTTGCAACTCAGGGCAGGCTGAATGAAGCCTATTTGCTACAAACTAGAAGCTCAGTTTCACAACCCTCTTTGGTATATAGCTGGGAGTGAAAATGCTGGCTCATGTGGTAACTGTATATTTTACATTTTGAGTTGTAAACTGCTGCTCCAAAGTGGTTGCACCATTTTACAGTTCTACCAACAGTGTATGAGGGTTCCAGTTTTTCAACACATTCTCAACACTTGTTACTGTCTTTTTGGTTTTAGCTATCACAGTGGGTATAAAGTGGTATTCTGTGGTTTTTAACTTGCATTTCTCTGATGCCTAATGATGTTGGGAATCTTTATGTGCTTATTGGTCATGTGTATCTTCTTTGGAAAAGTATTCAAATCTTTTAATCATTTTTTAACTGGGTTATCTGTCCTTTTCTTGATGAGTTATGAGTTCTCCATGTATTCTGGATACAATTGCCTTATTAGTTATATGATCTCCAAATATCTTCTCCCATTGTATGGGTTGTCTTTTTACTTTTTTTTTTTCTTTTTACTTTTGAGAGTGTCTTTTGATGCACAAAATATTTTAATTTTGAAGTCCAGTTTATCTTCTTTCTTATGTTTGTGTTTTTTGGTGTTTAAGAAATCACTGACTAATCCAAGGTCACAAAGGTTTACTCTGTTCTATAGTTTTTGCTCTCTGTCCATTTTAAGTTAATTTTTGTATATTGTGTCAGGTAGGGGTCTAACTTCATTCTTTTGCATGTGGATAGCTAGTTATCCCAGCTCCATTTGTTAAATACTCCTTTCCCCATTGAATAATTCGGGCACCCTTGTAAAATAGAATGCATCCCACAATTGTAACTGGCTATGTTTTTCTATAATAATGCATCTTACAAATCATGGCATCTTAGATTTGTTAAAGTGTTAGAATACTTAATCCTGAAATAAAAGCCTATATAAATGTATATTTTGAGGGGGGGATGAAAAATCTATTTCCCTCAACAATACTAAGACTCCTTAAATATCAATGTGATGAGAAAAAAACTGTCAAATACCTTTTCTTATGAAAGACATACTAGTTTAAGGCTTGGAGGCTTACACATAATGCTTATGTTGTTAAAAGTGAATGAAGATTGTCACAAAGGTAGCAATATGACTACAATGGCCATGCAGAAAATCCATTAATTCTACAAGCCAGGTTAAATTCTCCTAGAAGTGAGATTTATTTGTCAGTGATGTAATGTCACAAATATAAACACCAATGGAATTTTTCAGATAAAAAAATTGAGATTTTTCAGAATCTAGGTTTAAATAGGTATTGTGCAGAATATAAAACAATGATCAGCTCAACTGTCTGCAATCAAATTGTAAGTTTGAAAAATGCAAAAGTCAAGTCTACTTTTATATCCATTTCCTATCTAATGTCCTGATGAAGACAACGACACACAAACATACTGAGATCTGTTTAATAGTTTCTGAAGATTTTTCCTGTAAAATGGCTTGTATTTCCACAGATATAACAGTGAAGAAATAAACTTTTCAATTTGACATGAAATATAAAAGAACAGTTTTACAAATATATCCATAAAATTTAACTGCTCATAACACTATACATGGTAAATACGACCAACCTCTTAGCTTCTAGACTATTTAAAACAGAGAAACAATATGTCATCTCAGCTAAAAAGAAACAACTTCCCTTTCATCGAGTTTATTTTTGTTTAGAAATATTTAAGTAGAACTGGAAAAATACTTGCTTTTCCCTATCTTCCTCTAGGGATTCTGCATGAGGGTGAAAACTTGAGAGGATATTAGTTTTACTAAGAAGAAATACTGAACCCTCTTCTGTTTTACTGATTCAGTAATGCTTACATTCTTTTAAAAAGATCCTGGAGTTGTCTCATTGGTCTTTGACTGGGTCATAAAGAAATGATAACAGAGCTGTGCTCTCCTTCTAGCATTAAAGGAGGAACTTCATACCCTCAGCCTATGAAGGTTAAACTCTGGGGATGTAAGAGCTACAGACAAAAGAACAGCACTAGATCCAGCTTAAAATCAAGGTTCTGTGGTTTGTCTGTTAGAAATTCCACTGTTACAAGGCAGGATTGCATGAAGATAAGTTTTTTAGCCAGCATTGACAATGTTGTGATCATATATCCTTTCATGCAGATCCAAAGAACAGAATGGCTTTAAAAAGAAAAGTTGATCAAAATCATAGAACTGCAGGTAACAGTTCTATAATCTATGTGACACTTAAATTAAGAAAGAGAAAACATGCTCCTTTTTAAACTCTCAAAAAGTGCCCAAATAACAATACTGAGCTCCCAAATGACAGGGGTTTGATTTTTTTTTTTTAATGTAAGCAAAAATAAAGCATTGAAGCTTTATGAAGAAAAGAGTTCTCCTCAACTTTACTAATATAGTAGATGTAATAACTTAAAATAATTTCCCTACTGCTACTGGAAATAAATTCTACTACAATCATGTGTATGCCAGCTCCTGGCATATTTCTGCATCCAGATTCATTCGTCTCCTTAAAGGAGCCCATCATTTTTCCAATGGCTTTCTCCTTTCTTTAAACCCTAACCCTGAAATTCTATAACCAGTTATGTCACGTGGCTTCCCTGAGGCACAAAGGTACCAAACTCTATAATTAACTATCGAGGAATGATAAATATGCTCTCTATTTATATTAAAAGATTAATTCTTTTGGGCTACAGTTAGGGAAAAAACCCCAGAAAGCTTAATACTTACTCTGCAGTGTGAACTGTAGCCCTTCTTGCAAAAAGCGAAACCAAATAAGGGAAATGTTGTGTTGCAGCATGCATGACCTGGCAGCACCGATTAGTAATAATAAAAAAAATTCCAGACTAGAAAAATATTCAGAGTTGTATCCCATTCACTCTAAATCTTTTTTTTTTTTTTTTTTGTAATAAACTGGCGTAAACAACTGGAAAAAAAACCTATGGGAATACATCATTGGAGCTCTTCTGGAAACCTAGTCACAAAAGGCATTTCAGTCAGGCTGAGATCAGGATAACTGGTCTGCAATTTCCTATGTGTATACCTGGGGAGTGGAATTTGCCCTTGAATGTGATGTCAAGCAAGACATAAAAACAGACATAACCTCTGAGAAGTTACCTTTTCTGAACTGTATTACTGTACTCTGAGCTAGAGTTCTTTATTCTCACCTTATTTTTTCCAGAGGGGAAAAAAGTCTCATTAACCAAAGTTAGCAGATCTTACTGGCAGTGGCCAAGATGAGCCTGGCTTCCTTCTGCAAACGGGCCACCTTGCTGTGGTTCTCTAGGCAGGGGAGAGGGGACCTCACTTGGAAGTCAAAGGAAAAGATGTGGTGCTAAGAGAGTCGCGGGGGTCACTGTTGCCCCTTCAAGAGCTTGGAATTTGTACCCAAATTTACTAAAAAGTCAAACTTCTCAGGTTGGAAGATAACTATTTTGGGGTATATATTGCATGTGGAACTACCAGACCTTGAACTACTATAGTCCTTGAAATAGAAAGTTATATCAGATGGTAACTTTCTGGAAAAAAAAAAAAAAAAAAGCTTCTGATAGGTAAAATCCAGTCTTTCTAGATGCAAGACTATTTATTTACCTTACAAGATTCTTTTTAGAGTTATCAAGACTCCTCAAACCACTTTCAAACCACATCGCAAGAAAAGGGACCGTGTGCTTCCTGTATCATTTTGTGGAGCCTAAAGCGGCACAGACTGAAAAGACATATTCCATCAGTAAAAACTAATCATGGGAGACTCTGGCTACATCAAAAGGCATTGGATATATTCTGGGCAATTTCATTGTTTTCTTTCATTCTCTGCAGGTCAAGCAAGCTATACAGAATTGAGTAAGCTATCAATGAGAGCACTGTGGTTGGATTTTCACAGCACTTAAAAATCACCAAAACAAAAACACCTCATAAACAATAATCTCCACTGAAAAGTAAAGCTATTTGAAAACTGAGAGGATGAAATTTTTATATATTAAGTCAACTTAAGCAGCAGCAATCAAGACTAATAGATCTTATCACGTTAAGGAAAAGGGCTTTCAAAATGGGTTAGGACACTTGAAAATAGGCAAAATATTTGCTAGTAGGCAAACCATGGGAAAACCAATTCAAACAGGAATGCAGTAGATTAGAACCATATAAATCATATATCTTTACAAAGGTTAAAAAAGTGCAGCATGAATCTGCAATGGTCAATTTAAGAGGATGTTAATTTAAACATACTTGCTCCATCCATGTGGCAGGAATCTATTTCATCCCAGCCAGCTCTGGTAGTCGCATGTCCTAAAGGATCTTTACATCACGGGAACAGTGATACACTGGTACTGAGCACAGAGAATGAACATCCAAGAATTATTATTCAAAATGAAATGAAACTAACAGAGAGGGCTGGTGGAGCTCATATGAAATTCTGATTTAATTATTCATCAGTAAACACTCATTTGCTCTCTTGAAATCAGTAATTTCAAATGCTCTCTGCAGATGTACCACTTGGTGTTGTGTATATCTAATGATCACATTTAAATTTAGTTTGATTTGCAAACATTTTCAAAACTTATAGGGCTCTGTAAGCTGCAAGGGAAGGTGACAGATGGCAGAAAGGGGGTGAACAAAACTGACTGTATTGTTGTAATATGTTGCTTTTTAAGTTCACGGAATTTTGGCTTTCTTAAGAAAAACTTAGGAAATTCCAACGAGTAGTTTTAAAAAGTAAAATCTTATTTTTAATCACTTAAATTATTCAGTAAGCAAGTAAACTTGATATTATATTACCTGGGCCATGTTTTTCTGCTGCAATAATCACTCTCAGTTAATGAATGTTTAAGAGCAGCTACATTTTAATCAACCAAATAGTTCTGGCCATGCAAGATGAGAATCAGGGATAGACCATGTCAGACCAAAAATAACAAAAGGCAGACTAAAAAGTTATGGGAAACTCTTTGTTTGAAATGCCAAGGTATTTGATGAATGTGTGTATAAAGTAATTAAATTCCACTGAAATTAAAAAAAAAAGAAAACATGACAACATATGAATATTTCCTCCCCTCAAAAGAAAAATCAGAGAAAAGCCCCAGATTTCAAAACAATTACCTGTGCCTAAGGTCTCCTGTCCCCCAACATCATCTTATAGAGCTGCCCCTTTGGTATCTGGTCAGATTCTAACCTGTATCAAGTATTTCCAGATACGACATGTCTAACACCTATACCACACAGCACCGAAGTTTGCAGTTAAGAGCCAACAACTTTTGAGTAAATTTCTTCTACAGTTTTAAAATGGGATTTAAAGTCCTGTCCAAATTTAACAAAGAAAACTTATTTTAAAAACCCCAAGGTTAAAATAAAAGCATGGCATTTTAAATCCAATTGTTAGAAAGATATTATGGTTTAATTAAGCAGACTTCAATGAGGATGCAGCTGTTTTGAGCATGCAACACACCACTGTTATCATCGATGCCTGGCATGTTTCATCACCACGCCCTTCTTTTTTCCCAGCCTCAGGACCCCCCGCTTAATGAATGGTATTATAAAAAGGTAAAATCTAGAGTTAGTGGCAAAATCTTCACAGTAACTTGTTAATAAAGTCGTCGTCAATGGCTGTAAAGGGCATCAGTCAACTGGACCTTGGAAAATCAATTTGATGCAGTTCTGTTCCCCAAGCAGCTGCGTGGCACAGAAAGGGCAGGCGGCATGAAATGCGTGAGTCCCATGAGGCAGCGGGATCTGAGACCAATATTTTGCAGACTTCTCTGAGCACACGTGTCCACAAGGGGTGAAAGCATGAGTGGGTGGTCCTGCGTCTACATAAAAGCCCGCCTCGCAGCCGAGCCAGAGCGGCACATAGGGGCCCACAGTCCTGCACATGGGACACTCCCTCTCGTTGGCCTCCGTGTCGCTCCGATGGCCCCAGTTGTGGTAGCCGTGTACGTGGCCACAGCTGAGGTACGCCCAGGGCTGCTTCTCCTCCACCACCTCTTTCCTGTTGATGCTGGGGAAGGCCAAGGTGTTGAGCCCCACGGGACACTGTGGCCGGGCAGCGTTGATTTCCTGCCGCAGGGCTTCAATGTGCTTCTGCGTTGGGGTGTGAAAGAGGCCATCTGCTGTCCTCCAGAGCAGGGTGGCCCCGCACAGGTCGATGAGGGAGCCGTCCTGCAGGACGTTGGTCTCGCTTTCGACCTACAAGTTTGACAGACATGCCTTTTAAAAGCAAAATTTGACAAACCATGCTAACGTTTTTGTCCTCTTAAAGATCATCTCCGTAGTCAACACAGGGGGGCAGTTTATCCCATGGCCTCCCTGCAAAACAGAACTAGGGGGGTAACTCACCCTCCCTGAGCTTCCCTTTCCTCATCTTAACACTGGATGTAAATCATGTATGTGAAATACACAAAGCCCTAAGCGCGGATACATTTACTTTACATGTTCAATTAATGTAGTGGTTATTTTAACAAACGTCACAAATCTCCTTAGATTTTTAGTTTTCCTCCTCAAGTCAACAACACAACTCCTCCTTGGTCTCATCAGGGACAGGAGATGTCCAGCCAGTCCATCTGGTGAAGACTCATGCTCATGTCAACCAGAGCCAATCCAGAAGACCCCTGGGGGGCCCTGCAGTAAATACTATAGTGGTGCCAACGACTCCTGGTGACCTTCTGGCTTCACACAATCTATCATCTATCCTGCATTCCTAAGGTCTGGAGCAGAAGCGCTCACTGTGAGCTTTGGAACATCATTTAATCCCAGTGTACCCTTCCCCCTCCCCGTGTCCTCAAGTCCGCTCTCTACATCTGCGTCTTTATTTCTGTCCTGCCCCTAGAGACTGGCTGTGCTACGTACCAAGTGCTCACAAGACTGATTAACAGCTGACAAGCAGCACGGTGAGACATGATCTGCAGGAGCCTGACCCCCGTCTCCGTGGGCCACCTGTGCTCTATGGATGCACTCAGGGGCACTGCCCTCTGGCACGTGCCATGAGTGACCTCTGCCTAGAATTCTCTATCCCAGCTCACCCCAGCCCTAGCCCAACCCTGGGCCTGGCGAACTCCCACTCATCACTCAGGGCTCACTTGGATGGCACTTTGCCTGGAAGTTGTCCTTCAATGACAACAGCGGTCCTTCCCCAAAACAGTATCCAATACTGGTAGTCAGAAAAAGCTAAAATCCCAACAAAATGATGAATCTCAATACTTTACAGGAAAAACACGGTGACTGCTTTTTGAATAGCCTTTAAGTCGCTGAAGCTCTCTCCTCGCCCCACTCCCACCCTGAATACCTCCTAGTCTCCTCCCTTCTCGCTGGGTGTCAGGAGCCTCCCCCTTCTCTTTCCGACCAGAGGTAATTCTCAGGGGAGGTCTCATCTCTGCATAAACTTTTTAAGAAGAAGAACACTGCTGTGGTAATAAGCTGGAGTTTAGGCTACATTTTTCTTTGTTTTCTTTGATTTTTATTCATTGCTTTTTCTTTATAAATATATTAAAATATACACAGATGTTCTTTCTATCTTATTCATGACTTCTAGATTGATTATATCATGGTCGGAGAATATAGTTCATATGATTTCAATCTTCTGAAATTTATTTTTGAATTTTTATTTTCTATTGGAGTATAGTTGATTAACAATGTTGTGTTAGTTTCAGGTGTATGGCAGAGTGATTCAGTTGTACATATATATGTATATATTCTTTTTCAAATTCTTTTCCCATTTAGGTTATTACAGAATATTGAGCAGAGTTCCCTATGCTATTCAGTAGGTCCTTGTTGGTTATCTATTTTAAATATAATAGTGTGTATATGTCAATCCCAGACTCCCAATTTTTCCCTCTCTCTCACCTTTCCCCTTTGGTGACCATAAGTTTGTTTTCTACGTCTATGAGTCTGTTTCTGTTTTGGAAATACGTTCATTTGTATTATTATTTTTTTAGGTTCTTCACATAAGTGATATCATATGATATTTGTCTTTCTCTGACTTACTTCACTCAGTGTGATAATCTCCAGGTCCATCCATGTTGCTGAATATGGCATTATTTCATTCTTTTTAATGGCTGAGTACTATTCCATTGTATATATGTACCACATCTTCTTTATCCATTCATCTGTCGAAGGACATGAGCTGTTTGTAACTTTTGGAGATTAATCCCTTGTGGGTCGCACTGTTTGCAAATATTTTTTTCCCGTTCTGTGGGTTGTCTTCATTTTGTTTATGGTTTCCTTTGCTGTGCAAAAGCTTTTGAGTTTAATTAGGTCCTGTTTGTTTATTTTTGTCTTTATTTTCATTACTCTAGGAGATGGGTCAAAAAAGATATTGCTGCAATTTATGTCAAAGAGTGTTCTACCTATGTTTTCCTCTAAGAGTTTTATACTATCAGGTCTTACGTTTAGGTCTTTAATCCATTTTGAGTTTATTTTTGTGTATGGTGTTTAAGAATGTTCTAATTTCATTATTTTACATGCAGCTGTCCAGTTTTCCCAACACCATTTATTGAGGAGACTGTCTTTCCTCCATTGTATAGTTTTGTCTTGTCATAGATTGACCATAGGTGCGTGGGATTATTTCTGGGCTTTCTATCCTCTTCCACTGATCTATATTTGTTTTTGTGCCAGGACTGCACAGTTCTGAGGACTGTAGCTTTTTAGTATAGTCTGAAGTCAGGGAGCCTGGATCCTTGAGCTCTGTTTTTCTTTCTCAAGTTTGCTTTGGTTTTTGGGGTCTTTTGTGTCTCCATACAATTAAAAATTTTTTGTTCTAATTCCGTGAAAAATGCCATTGGTAATTTGCTAGGGATTGCACTGAATCTGTAGGTTGCCTTGGGTAGTATAGTCATTTTCACAATATTGATTCTTCCAATCCAAGAACATGGTATATTTTTCCATCTGTTTGTGTCATCTTTGTTTTCTTTCATCAGTCATAGTTTTCTGAGTAAAGGTCTTTTGCTTCCTAGGTAAGTTTATTCCTAGGTATTTTATTTTTTGTTGTGATGGTACATGGGATTGTTTCTGTAATTTCTCTTTCTGATCTTTCATCGTTAGTCTATAGAAATGCAACAGATTTCTGTGTTCTAATTTTGTATCCAGCAACTTCACCAAATTCATTGATGACTTCTAGTAGTTTTCTGGTAGCATCTTTAGGATTTTCCATGTACAGCATCATGTCATTTGCAAACAGTGACAGTTTTACTTCTTTTCCAATTTGGATTCCTTCTATTTTTTTTTTCTTCTCTGATTGCCATGGCTATGAGTGCCAAAACTATGTTGAATAAAAGTGGCAAGAGTAGACATCGTGGACATCCCTGTCTTGTTCATGATCTTAGAGGAAATGCTTTCAGCTTTCACCACTGAGTATGTTAGCTGTAGGTTTGTCACATATCACCTTTATTTTGTTGAGGTATGTTCCTTCTGTGCCCACTCTCTACAGAGTTTTTATCTGAAATGGATGTTGAATTTTATCAAAAGTTTTTTCCACATATATTGATATCATCATGTGGTTTTTATTCTCCAATTTGTTGATGTGGTGTATCACACTGATTGATTTGCAGATATTGAAAAATCCTTGCACCCCTGGAATAAATCCCACTTGATCATTGTTGTATGATCCTTTTAGTATATTGTTGGAGTGGGTCTGCTAGTATTTTGTTGAGGATTTTTGCATCTAAGTTGATGAGTGATATTGGTCTACAATTTTCTTTCTTTGTGTGTGATATCTTTGTCTGGTTCTGTATCAGGATGATGGTGGCCTCAGAGAATGACTTTGGGAGTGTTCCTTCCTCTGCAATATTTGGAATAGTTTCAGAAGGATAGGTGTTAACTCTTCCCTAAATTGTTTGGTAGAATTCACCTGTGAAGCCATCTGGTCCTGGAATTTTGCTTGTTGTAAGCTTCTAAATGACTGATTGAATTTCAGCACTGGTAATTTGGTCCGTTCATATTTTCTATTTCTTCCTGGTTCAGTCTTGGGAGAGTATACCTTTCTAAGAATTTGTCCATTTCTTCTAGGTTGTCCATTTGGTTGGCGTATATATAGTCTCTTATGATCCTTGTGTTTCTGTGGTGTTGGCTGTTACTTCTCCATTTTCATTTCTAATTTTATTGATTTGGGCCCTCTCCCTTTTTTTCTGTTGAGTTTGGCTAAAAAAGTTTATCAGTTTTGTTTATCTTCTCCAAGAACCAGCTTTTAGTTTCACTGCTCTTTTCTATTGTTTACATCATCTCTATTTCATTTATTTCTGCTCTGATCTTTATCTCTTTCATTCTACTAACTTTGGGTTTTGTTTGTTTTTCTTTCTCTACTTGCTTTAGGTGTGAGGTTCAGTTATTTGAGACTTTTCTTGTTTCCTGAGGCAAGAGTGTATCGCTATGAACTTCCCTCTTAGAACTACTTTTGCTGCATCCCATAGGTTTTGGGTCATGGTGCTTTCATTTTCATTTGTCTCCAGGTATTTTTTGATTTCCTCTTTGATTTCTTCAGTGATCCATTGTCTGTTTAGTAGCATATTGTTTAACCTCCACGTGTTTGTGTGGTTTTTTCTTTTAGATGATTTTTTTTTTTGGCGGTACGCGGGCCTCTCACTGCTGTGGCCTCTCCCGTTGTGGAGCACAGGCTCTGGACGCGCAGGCTCAGCGGCCATGGCTCATGGGCCCAGCCGCTCCGTGGCACGTGGGTTCTTCCCGGACCGGGGCACGAACCCGTGTCCCCTGCATCAGCAGGGGGACTCGCAACCACTGCGCCACCAGGGAAGCCCCTCTTAGATGATTTCTAATCTCATAGTGTCATGGTCAGAAAAGATGCTTGATATGATTTCAATTTTCTTAAATTTACCAAGGCTCACTTTGTGGTTCAGCATGTGTCAATCCTGGAGAATGTTCCATGTGCACTTGAAAAGAATGTGTATTCTGCTGCTTTTGGATGGAATGCTCTATAAATATCAATTTAGTCCATCTGGTCTAATGTGTCATTTAAGGCCTGTGTTTCCTTATTGATTTTCTGTCTGGATGATCTGTCCATTGGTGAAAGTGGGGTGTTAAAGTCCCCCACTATTATTGTGTTACTGTCAATTTCTCCTTTTATGGCTATTAGTGTTTGCCTTATATATTGATGTGCTCCTATGTTGGGTGCATGTATATTTACAGTTGTTATATCTTCTTCTTGGATTGATCCCTTGATCATTATGTAGTGTCCTTCTTTGCCTCTTGTAACAGTCTTTAAAGTCTATTTTGTCTGATATGAATGTTGCCACTATAGCTTTCTTTTGATTTCCATTTGCATGGAATACCTTTTTCCATCCCCTCACTTTCAGTCTGTATGTGTCCCTAGATTGGAAGTGGGTCTCTTGTAGACAGCATATATAGGGGTCTTGTTTTTTGTATCCATTCAGCCAGTCTATGTCTTTTGGTTGAAGCATTTAATCTGTTTATGTTTAAGAAGCATTTAATCTGTTTATGTTTAAGGTAATTATTGATAGGTATGTTCCTACTGCCATTTTGTTAATTGCTTTGGATTTGTTTTTGTAGGTCTTTTTTCTCCTCTTCCTCTTTTGTACTCTTCTCTTGTGATTTGATGACTAACTTTAGTGCTGTGTTTGGATTCCTTTTTCTTTTTCGTGTATCTATTGTAGATTTTTGGTTTGTGGTTACCATGATGGCAGTCTATAAACAAGAGTGTTCTTAATTTCAAATACAGCTTATATATAAATAAGATTCTTTTAATTTCCAATGCATTTCCAGTGTCCTGCATTTGTACACTCCTCTTCTCATGATTGCTGGGTTTGATATCATATTTGTGTGCGGATGATTTCCTACCTTTACCAGTGAGCTTTTCCATTCATAATTTTCTTGTTTCTAGTTGTGGCCTTTTATTTTTTTCTGCCTAGAGAAGTTCCTTTAGCATTTGTTGCAAAGCTGGTCTGGTGATGCTGAATTCTCTTAGCTTCTGCTTGTCTGTAAAGCTTCTGATTTCTCCATTTAATCTTAATGAGAGCTTTGCTGGGTAGAGTATTCTTGGTTGTAGGTTCTTCCCTTTCATCAGCTTAAATATATCATGCTACTCCCTTCTGGCCTGTAGAGTTTCTGCTGAAAAATCAGATGATAACTTTATGTCAAATCCCTTGTATGTTATTTGTTGCTTTTCCCTTGTTGCTTTCAATATTTTTTCTTTGTCTTTAACTTTTGTCAGTTTGATTACTATGTGTCTTGGCGTGTTCCTCCTTGGCTTTATCCTGCCTGGGACTCTCTGCACTTCCTGGACTTGGGTGTCTGTTTCCTTTCCCATGTTAGGGAAGTTTTCAGCTAGTATCTCTTCAAATATTTTCTCAGGTCCTTTCTCTCTCTGCTCCATCTGGGACCCTTATAATGTGAATGTTGGTGTGTTTAATTTCATCCCAGAGGCCTCTTAGACTGTCCTCATTTCTTTTCATTCTATTCCATGGCAGTGATTTCCATCCTGCTGTCTCCCAGTTCAATTATCTGTTCTTATGCCTCATTTATTCTGCTATTGATTCTGTCTAGTATATTTTTCAGTTCTGTTATTGTATTGCTCACCTCTTTTTGTTTATTCTTTAGTTCTTCTAGGTCTTTGTTGAACATTCTTGTATTTTCTCGGTGTGTGCCTCCATTCTTTTTCTGAGATCTTGGATCATCTTTACTGTCATTACTCTGAATTCTATTTTGGGTAGATTGTCTATCTCCACTTCATTTAGTTGTTCTTCTTGGGTTTCTTCTTGTTCCTTTGTCTGGGACATATTCCTCTGGCATCTCATTCTGTGTAATTTTTTTGTGATTGCAGTTTCCATTCTGCAGGCTGCAGGGTTGTAATTCTTCTTGCTTCTGCTGTCTGCCTCCTGGTGGATGAGGCTGGCCTAAGAGGCTTGTGCAGGCTTCCTGGTGGTAGGGACTGGTTCCTGCCCACTGATGGATGGAGCTGGTTCTTGTATGTCTGGTGGGCAGGGCTGTGTCAGGGGGTGTGTTTAGCACGCAGCTGTGTGCTCAGGAAGACTTTCAGCAGCCTGTTTGCTGATGGCTGGGGCTGTGTTCCTGCTCTATTGGTTGTTTGGCCTGAGGCATCCCAGCACTGGAGCTTACAAGGCTGTTGGGTGGGGCCAGGTCTTGGTGAGAAAGTGGTGGCCTCCAGAAGGGCTCACGCTAATGAGTACTCCTCACAACTACCACTGCCATTGTCCGTCACTGCAGTGAGCCACAGCTGACCCTGCCTACACAGGAAATCCTCCAATACCAACAGGTAGGTCTGATCAGGCTCTTATTAGGTCACTGCTTTTTCCCCTGGCTCCTCGTGTGCACGAGACCTCGTGTGTGCCCTCCAAGAGTGAAGTTTGTTTCCCCCAGTCCTTTGGAAGTCCTGAAATCAAACCCCTTCAAAACCAGATGCTCTGGGGGCTCCTCCTTCCGTTTCCAGACCCCCAGGCTGGGGCTCAGAACTTTCACACCCATGGGAGAACCTCTGCAATGTATTTATTTTCTAGTTTGTGGGTCATCCATATGGTGGGTACGGGATTTGATTTTATCATTATTGCTCCCCTCCTACCATCCCACTGTGGCTTCTTTGTCTTTGGATGTAGGGTATCTTTTTTGGTAGGTTCCAGTTATTTTTTTGTTGATGGTTGTTCAACAGTTAGTTAGTTGTGATTTTTGTGTTTTCATAAGAAGAGGTGAGCTCACATTCTTCTACTCTGCCGTCTTATCTCTGCCCCCCTGGGCCACGTTGTTAAACAATCTTCCTATAAATTTTCGGTCTATGGTCTTCTATATTCCACATACTCTTGACTCCCATGTCTAGGATAGGTGTCCCTCTGAGGGACTCCTGTGCCTTTCAGTACTTTATGACTGTGCTTATCACACAATATCCTAATGATTTGAGATCTTGCCTGTAACCTTTTCCAGACTCCACAATTCAAGGGCAGAGCCCTAGACATCCTGGTCACTGCCAGATTTCCAGTTCCTAGCTCCTGCTTAATCATGGCAACCAATTATGGACTGTTCCTGGGTACAGCACTGCTCCAATCTTACTCGTTCTCACAGTAATCCTAAAGGATATATACTAGCATTATTCCGGTTACCTGGATGTGAGGCCCGGTACAGAGAAGTCAAGTCACTGACTCAATACTGCAGATCTACTAAGTGGTAGACCAGGACTTGGACCTATGGCCTGACCTCAGAACCACTAATACACAGTGGCTGCTCAAACAGTAGCCTGTTTTCCCTCTTAGCTATTATTTTTATGTGCTCTTTCTGTGAACAAAACACATGAACCTGAGTTGACAAGAAACTCATCCTGTGATGTGCCGTTCTGGACCCAGTGTATGCTTTCTATCTGCCCAGGGAGGCAATGCTCTGGTGATGGTGAGAGCCAGGTGTGACTCCCCACATGATGGTACCAAGTAGAAGCTGGGAGTTCAGGCTTTAAAGCAGGAGGACCTGTGTTTCAATCCCATCTGCTGCTACCTTCTAACTCTGTGACTGGGCATTAATTTAACCTCTTTATGCTACGCCTTCCTCATCCATAAGATGGGGATAATTCCACTTCTCTGACAAGGCTGATGTGCAGATTAAATGAACTAATGTCTCTGAGATGTTAATGCCGTGTCTGTGCTCAGCAAACATACACCGACTTCCTACTATTGCTGTTATAATGATGCCCTACTTAGGGAAACCTAGCCCAGTTTTGTGATGATCAGAAACACAAAGTTATTTGGAAAAACAGCCTTCACCTTCTCTTCCCTATTTACAATCTCTTGGAAAGTGTTTAAACAAAGTTTATTGAATTTGTTTGGCTTTCTTAGAAAATGCTTTTCATATTTACTCAGCCATGATGCTCAAGATTGGGCCTTATCGTAAAAGGCAGAAGCTATACCTGCAGCTGAATAATGGTGTAAACTAGGAATAAAAATAACAATTCCCGAAAAACAAACATCCAGTAGAGAATAGCAAACCAGGTTAGTAAAATAGTCCCCCACCTTCTTTTTCCATCTTAGGGATATTCGGTTATCATCCTGCTCTCTGAAAAAATGCTAGATCACATCTTGTATTTCCTATATTTTTTCTCTGGTGGTTTGGAAGAAAATATTTGTTCTCAATTGTTCTGGCTTCTACCTAACAATTAATAGAATTTCCACTCCAGTACTTCTAATTTAAGAACCTTTTGGGGGACCCGGAGGAAGATGGCGGAAGAGTAAGACGCGGAGATCACCTTCCTCCCCACAGATACATCAGAAATTCATCTACACGTGGAACAACTCCTACAGAACACCTACTGAACGCTGACAGAAGACCTCAGACCCCCCCAAAAGGCAAGAAACTCCCCACATACCTGGGTAGGGCAAAAGAAAAAAAGAATAAACAGAGACAATAGGATAGGGACGGGACCTGCACCAGTGGGAGGGAGCCGTGAAGGAGGGAAGGTTTCTACACACTACAAGCCCCTTCGCGGGCGGAGACTGCAGGTGGCGGAGGGGGAAAGCTTCGGGGTAGCGGAGGAGAGCACAGCAACAGGGGTGTGGAGGGCAAAGCGGAGAGATTCCGGCACAGAGGATCGGTGCCCTCAGGCACACACCAGCCCGAGAGGCTTGTCTGCTCGGCAGCCGTGGCGGGCGGGACTGGGAGCTGAGGCTCGGGTATCGGCTTTCAGTCGGAGCGCAGGGAGAGGACTGGGGCTGGCGGCAGGAAGAGAGCCTGAAGGGGCTAGTGCACCACGGCTAGCCCGGAGGGAGTCCGGGGAAAGGGTCTGGAGCTGCCGAAGAGGCAAGAGACTATTTTCCCTTTTGTTTCCTGGTGCGCGAGGAGAGGGCATTAAGAGGGCTGCTTGGGGAAGCACCGGAGACAGGCGCGAGCCGCGGGTAAGGCGCGGACCTCGGAGACGGGCGTGGGCTGCCACCGCCGCCGCGGGGGCCTGTGTGCGAGCGCGGGTCACTGTCCGCCCCACCTTCCGGGGGGCCTGTGCACCCCGCCACTGCCGGGGTCCCGAGACCCGGGGACGGCTTTCCCGGGAAAGCGCACGGAGCGCCACGGGCTGCTGCAACGTCACGCCGGCCTCTGCCGCCGCAGGCCCACCCCCACACTGCGCGCCCCTCCCTCCCCTCTGCCTGAGTGAGCTAGAGCCCCCGAATCAGCAGCTCCTTTAAACCCGTCCTGTCTGAGCGAAGAACGGACGCCCTCCGGCGACCTACGCGCAGAGGCGGGGCCAGGTCCAAGGCTGAGACCCGGGAGCTGTGAGAGCAGAGACAGGGAAATCTCTCTGTGCAGCCTCGGAGGCAGCGGATTAAAGCTCCACGGTCCATTTGATGTGCCCTGCGTCTGTGGAGTGCATGAATGGACAGCGAATCATCCCAAATTGAGGAAGTGGACTTTGAGGACAAGATTTAAGACTTACCCCCTTCTCCTCTTTTTACAACGAATTATTCCAAATTAAGGAGGTGGACTTAGAGAGCAAGATTTCAGACTTCTCGCCCTTTTCCTCTTTTTACAACGAATTATCCCAAATTGAGGAGGTGGACTTGGAGAGCAAGATTTCAGACTTCTCGCCCTTTTCCTCTTTTTACAATGAATTATCCCAAATTGAGGAGGTGGACTTGGAGAGCAAGATTTTTGATTTTTCCCCCTACTCTCTTTTTGTGAATGTGTATGTGTAATCTTCTGTGTAAGATTCTCTCTGTATAGCTTTGCTTCCACCATATGTCCCAGGGTTCTATCGGTCCGTTTTTTTTTTTTCCAATAATTACTTTCTAATTTTAATAACGCTACTATATTTCATACTTTATTCTATTTTACTTTACCTGCTTTCTTTTTTTCCTACCTTCCCTTCCTCCCTCCCTCCGCTTCTCCTTTCCTTCTTTCTTTTTCTTTCCTCCCTCCCTCCCACCCTTCTTCTTTCCACTTTCTTTTGCTTTCCTTCCTCCCTCCCTTCTTCCATTCACTCTTCCTTTTGCTTTCCTTCCTCCCTCCCTCCTTTCTTTCCTTCTTTCTTTCCATCCTCCCTCACTCCCTCCCTCCTTTCTTCCTTCCTTCCTTCCTTTCTTCCCTTCTTCCTTTCTTTCCCTCTCTCTTTCTTTCTTCTACTAATTCTTTCTTTCTGCTTTTTCTCCCTGTTATTCTGAGCCGGGTGGATGAAAGGCTCTTGCTGCTGCAGCCAGGAGCCAGTGCTGTGCCTCTGAAGTGGGAGAGCCAACTTCAGGACACGGGTCCACAAGAGACCTCCCAGCTCCACATAATATCAAGCAGCGAAAATCTCCCAGAGATCTCCATCCCAACACCAGCACCCAGCTTCAGTCAACGACCAGCAAGCTACAGTGCTGGTCACCCTATGCCAAGCAACTAGCAAGGCAGGAACACAACCCCACCCATTAGCAGAGAGGCTACCTAAAAACATAATAAGGCCATAGGCACCCAAAACACACCACCAGACGTGGACCTGTCCACCAGAAAGACAAGATCCAGCCTCAACCACCAGAACACAGGCATTAGTCCCCCCCACCAGGAAGCCTACACAACCTACTGAAACAACCTTAGCCACTGGGGTCAGACACCAAAAACAATGGGAACTACGAATCTGCAGCTTGCAAAAAGGAGACCCCAAACACAGTAACATAAGCAAAATGAGAAGACAGAAAAACACACAGCAGGTGAAGGAGCAAGATAAAAACCTACCAGACCTAACAAATGAAGAGGTAATAGGCAGTCTACCTGAAAAAGAATTCAGAATAATGATAGTAAAGCTGATCCAAGATTATATTTCCAAGATCCATAATCTTGGAAATAGAATAGACAAAATGCAAGAAACAGTTAACAAGGACCTAGAAGAACTAAAGATGAATCAAGCATCGATTAAAAACACAATAAATGAAATGAAAAATACTCTAGATGGGATCAATAGCAGAATAACTGAGGCAGAAGAACGGATAAGTGAGGTGGAAGATAAAACAGTGGAAATAACTGATGCAGAGCAAAATAAAGAAAAAAGAATGAAAAGAACAGAGGACAGTCTCAGAGACCTCTGGGACAACATTAAACGCACCAACATGCGAATTATAGGGGTTCCAGAAGAAGAAGAGAAAAAGAAAGGGACTGAGAAAATATTTGAAGAGATTATAGTTGAAAACTTCCCCAATATTGGAAAGGAAATAGTTAATCAAGTCCAGGAGGCACAGAGAGTCCCATACAGAATAAATCCAAGGAGAAATACACCAAGACACATATTAATCAAACTGTCAAAAATTAAACACAAAGAAATCATATTAAAAGCAGCAAGGGAAAAACAACAAATAACACACAAGGGAATCCCCATCAGGTTAACAGCTGATCCCTCAGCAGAAACTCTACAAGCCAGAAGGGAGTGGCAGGACATAATTAAAGTGATGAAGGAGAGAAACCTGCAACCAAGATTACTCTACCCAGCAAGGATCTCATTCAGATTTGATGGAGAAATTAAAACGTTTACAGACAAGCAAAAGCTGAGAGAGTTCAGCACCACCAAACCAGCTTTACAACAAATGCTAAAGGAACTTCTCTAGGCAAGAAACACAACAGAAGGAACATACCTACAATAACAAACCCAAAGCAATTAAGGAAATGGGAATAGGAACATACATATCAATAATTACCTTAAATGTAAATGGACTAAATGCTCCCACCAAAAGACACAGACTGGCTGAATGGATACAGAAACAAGACCCATATATATGCTGTCTACAAGAGACCCACTTCAGACCTAGAGACACATACAGATTGAAAGTAAGGGGATGGAAAAAGATATTCCATGCAAATGGAAATCAAAAGAAAGCTGGAGTAGCAATTCTTATATCAGACAAAATAGACTTTAAAATAAAGACTATTAGAAGAGACAAAGAAGGACACTACATAATGATCAAGGGATCGATCCAAGAAGAAGATATAACAATTGTAAATATTTATGCACCCAACATAGGAGCACCTCAATACATAAGGCAAATACTAACAGCCATAAAAGGGGAAATCGACAGTAACACAATCATAGTAGGGGACTTTAACACCCCACTTTCACCAATGGACAGATCATCCAAAATGAAAATAAATAAGGAAACACAAGCTTTAAATGATACATTAAACAAGATGGACTTAGTTGATATTTATAGGACATTCCATCCAAAAACAACAGAATACACATTTTTCTCAAGTGCTCATGGATAGATCATATCTTGGATCACAAATCAAGCCTTGGTAAATTTAAGAAAATTGAAATTGTATCAAGTATCTTTTCCGACCACAATGCTATGAGACTAGACATCAATTACAGGAAAAGATCTGTAAAAAATACAAACACATGGAGGCTAAACAATACACTACTCAATAACGAAGTGATCACTGAAGAAATCAAAGAGGAAATTTAAAAATACCTAGAAACAAATGACAATGGAGACACGACGACCCAAAACCTATGGGACGCAGCAAAAGCAGTTCTAAGGGGGAAGTTTATAGCAATACAATCCCACCTTAAGAAACAGGAAATATTTCGAGTAAACAACCTGACCCTGCACCTAAAGCAATTAGAGGAAGAAGAACAAAAAACCCCCAAAGCTAGCAGAAGGAAAGAAATCATAAAGATCAGATCAGAAATAAATGAAAAAGAAATGAAGGAAAGAATAGCAAAGATCAACCAAACTAAAAGCTGGTTCTTTGAGAAGATAAACAAAATTGACAAACCATTAGCCAGACTCATCAAGAAAAGAAGGGAGAAGACTCAAATCAATAGAATTAGAAATGAAAAAGGAGAAGTAACAACTGACACTGCAGAAATACAAAAGATCATGAGAGATTACTATAAGCAACTCTATGCCAATAAAATGGACAACCTGGAAGAAATGGACAAATTCTTAGAAATGCACAACCTGCCAAGACTGACTCAGGAAGAAATAGAAAATATGAATAGACCAATCACAAGCACTGAAATTGAAACTGTGATTAAAAATCTTCCATCAAACAAAAGCCCAGGACCAGATGGCTTCACAGGCGAATTCTATCAAACATTTAGAGAAGAGCTAACACCCATCCTTCTCAAACTCTTCCAAACAATATCAGAGGAAGGAACACTCCCAAACTCATTCTACGAGGCCACCATCACCTTGATACCAAAACCAGGCAAGGATGTCACAAAGAAAGAAAACTACAGGCCAATATCACTGATGAACATAGATGCAAAAATCCTCAACACAATACTAGCACACAGAATCCAAGAGCACATTAAAAGGATCATACACCATGATCAACTGGGGTTTATTCCAGGAGTGCAAGGATTCTTCAATATACGCAAATCAATCAATGTGATACACCATATTAACAAGTTGAAGGAGAAAAACCATATGATCATCTCAATAGATGCAGAGAAAGCTTTCGACAAAATTCCACACCCATTTATGATAAAAACCCTGCAGAAAGTAGGCATAGAGGGAACTTTCCTCAACATAATAAAGGCCATATATGACAAACCCACAGCCAACATTGTCCTCAATGGTGAAAAACTGAAACCATTTCCACTAAGATCAGGAACAAGACAAGGCTGCCCACTCTCACCACTTTTATTCAACCTAGTTTTGGAAGTTTTAGCCACAGCAATCAGAGAAGAAAAGGAAATAAAAGGAATCCAAATCAGAAAAGAAGAAGTAAAGCTGTTACTGTTTGCAGATGACATGATACTATACATAGAGAATCCTAAAGATGCTACCGAAAAACTACTAGAGCTAATCAATGAATTTGGTAAAGTAGCAGGTTACAAAATTAATGTACAGAAATCTCTGGCATTCCTGTACACTAATGATGAAAAATCTGAAAATGAAATCAAGAAAACACTCCCATTTATCATTGCAACAAAAAGAATAAAATATCTAGGAATAAACCTACCTAAGGAGACAAAAGACCTGTATGCAGAAAATTATAAGACACTGATGAAAGAAATTAAAGATGATACAAATAGATGGAGAGATATACCATGCTCCTGGATTGGAAGAATCAATATTGTGAAAATGACTCTACTACACAAAGCAATCTACAGATTCAATGCAATCCCTATCAAACTACCACTGGCATTTTTCACAGAACTAGAACAAAAAATTTCAAAATTTGTTTGGAAAAACAAAAGACCCCGAATAGCCAAAGCAATCTTGAGAACGAAAAACGGAGCTGGAGGAATCAGGCTCCCTGACTTCAGACTATACTACAAAGCTACAGTAATTAAGACAGTGTGGTACTGGCATAAAAACAGAAAGATAGATCAGTGGATCAGGATAGAAAGCCCAGAGATAAACCCACGCACATATGGCCAACTTATCTTTGATAAAGAATGTACAGTGGAGAAAGGACAGCCTCTTCAATAAGTGGTGCTGGGAAAACTGGACAGGGACATGTAAAAGTTTGAGATTAGATCATTCCCTAACACCATACACAAAAATAAGCTCAAAATGGATTAAAGACTTAAATGTAAGGCCAGAAACTATCAAACTCTTAGAGGAAAACATAGGTAGAACACTCTATGACATAAATCACAGCAAGATCCTTTTGGACCCACCTCCTAGAGAATTGGAAATAAAAACAAAGATAAACACATGGGACCTAATGAAACTTCAAAGCTTTTGCACAGCAAAGGAAACCATAAACAAGACCAAAAGACAACCCTCAGAATGGGAGAAAATATTTGCAAATGAAGCAACTGACAAAGGATTAATCTCCAAAATTTATAAACAGCTCATGCAGCTCAATAGCAAAAAATCAAAGAACCCAATCCAAAAATGGGCAGAAGACTTAAATAGGCATTTCTCCAAAGAAGATATACAGACTGCCAACAAACACATGAAAGAATGCTCAACATCATTAATCATTAGAGAAATGCAAATCAAAACTACAATGAGATATCATCTCACACCAGTCAGAATGGCCATCATCAAGAAATCTAGAAACAATAAATGCTGGAGAGGGTGTGGAGAAAAGGGAACACTCTTGCACTGCTGGTGGGAATGTGAATTGGTACAGCCACTATGGAGAACAGTATGGAGGTTCCTTAAAAAACTAAAAATAGAACTACCATATGACCCAGCAATCCCACTACTAGGCATATACCCTGAGAAAACCATAATTCAAAAAGAGACATGTACCAAAATGTTCATTGCAGCTCTATTCACAATAGCCCAGAGCTGGAAACAACCTAAGTGTCCATCATCAGATGAATGGGTAAAGAAGATGTGGCACATATATACAATGGAATATTACTCAGCCATAAAAAGAAATGAAATTGAGTTATTTGTAATGAGGTGGATGGACCTAGAGTCTGTCATACAGAGTGAAGTAAGTCAGAAAGAGAAAGACAAATACCGTATGCTAACACATATACACGGAATTTAAAAAAAAAATGTCATGAAGAACCTAGGGGTAAAACGGGAATAAAGACACAGACCTACTTGAGAATGGACTTGAGGATATGGGGAGGGGGAAGGGTAAGCTGTGACAAAGCGAAAGAGAGGCATGGACATATATACACTACCAAACGTAAGGTAGATAGATAGTGGGAAGCAGCCGCAGAGCACAGGGAGATCAGCTCGGTGCTCTGTGACCGCCTGGGGGGGTGGGATGGGGAGGGTGGGAGGAAGGGAGATGCATGAGGGAAGGGATGTGGGAACAGATGTATATGTATGACTGATTCACTTTGTTATAAAGCAGAAACTAATAAAATAAAAAAAAAATAAAATAAAATTTAAAAAAAAAGAACCTTTTAGTGCTGTGCCCCATGCCTACGGCAAGATCAGAAACCCAAAGCCTCCTATTTTTCTTTTTTTAAAATCTTTATTGGAGTATAATTGCTTTACAATGTTGTGTTAGTTTCTGCTGTATAACAAAGTGAATCAGCTATACCTATACTTATATCCCCGTATCTCCTCCCTTTTGCGTCTCCCTCCCACCCTCCCTATCCCACCCCTCTAGGTGGTCACAAAGCACTGAGCTGATCTCCCTGTTTAATGCACCTGCTTCCCACTAGCTAGCTGTTTTACATTTGGTAGTGTATATATGTCAATGCTACTCTGTCACTTCATCCCAGCTTACCCCTTTACCCTCCCCATGCCCTCAAGTCCATTCTCTCCTGTGTCTTTATTCCTGTCCAGTCCCTAGGTTCGTCAGAACCATTTTTTAATTTTTTTTTATTTTTATTTATTTATTTATTTTTTTTTTTTGCGGTATGCGGGCCTCTCACTGTTGTGGCCTCCCCCGTTGCGGAGCACAGGCTCCGGACGCGCAGGCTCCGGACGCGCAGGCTCAGCGGCCATGGCTCACGGGCCCAGCCGCTCCGCGGCATATGGGATCCTCCCAGACCGGGGCACGAACCCGTATCCCTTGCATCGGCAGGCGGACTCTCAACCACTTGCGCCACCAGGGAGGCCCAGAACCATTTTTTTAGATTCCATATATCTGTGTTAGCATACAGTATTTGTTTTTCTCTTTCTGACTTACTTCACTCTGTATGACAGACTCTAGGTCCATCCACCTCGCTACAAATAACTCAATTTCATTTCTTTTTATGGCTGAGTAATATTCCATTGTATATATGTGCCACATCTTCTTTATCCATTCATCTGTTGATGTACACTTAGGTTGCAAAGCCTCCTATTTAAGTTATTAAAATTATTCTCCATTGAAGAAAGTGTTAAAAACCCAACAGCTTTAGGGCATTTGGGATAAGTAGTAATATTTATAGAAAAAATACAAACATGCCAAGTCAATGTACTATACAAACTATTTCAAGTAAGAAGCTGTAACTGTGACTTTGGCGAATCATATAGGGAATTATATATTAATTTCTTACTATTAACTCAAGAAAAAAAAAAGCTAACTTAATTATCTTTTAGTCCCAGAAAGTCTAGTAAATAATTCTGTAATTCACAATTTTTACTAATTAGTCTTAGACTGCTCAGTAGTTTTCCAAATTAGTAAAGTTTTACACTAAAAATAAGTTTATTCTTAAAGTGAATTTAAGCAGAAACCTGTGGTGAAGTATATTAATAAGATTGTGCTCTTAAGGTAGTTAGGAGCAAAAGATAATTTTCTTCCACTATTGGAAAAGCTTAATCATGAAAGGGAAGAAGGCTATTTCCCTCTTACTTTTGGAGGCTCAGAAAATTCTTGTTCTCCTGGGTCAACGGTACACAGCCCTAAGACCTGTACAAAGATTTTGAACTTTAGGGGAGGAAAATGATAGCTTTTGAGTTGGGTGTTTGTAGTTTCATGCATTATTTGCGTGAAGTCCACTCACCAGCTTTCCCCTTTGCTGCGCAGACCTGGTCTCTCGCAAGGTGTACACGTCTCCACAGACAGAGATCTCGCGCCAGACGCCAGGCTGGGACTCCTCAGTGAAGCCCCCTCTCGGATGCATCACCAGGACACCATTGGTCGTGAGCCCATCCATGTGGCCATCGGGGTTTTTCCACTTTGCTGCCTTTTCCTGGAGAGCATACCACAGAAAAGATTATGTTCAACACAAAAAGATTCTAGAATCTCTTTAAACTGTTGGGTAAGGGCAGAGGGGAGGAAAGTGAAGAATTTTCATTTTCTACTTAAAGCTAATAATCAGAAGGATAAAAAAGGCAGTTAGTCCGACAAAATGAAAGAAGTGCAAAAATAGATGAATGATTTATTGCTGGAGACATATTTACCTTGGGCACTTAAACAAAACCTGATGCCTGGACCTCTCCCTCACAGATTCTTGTTCAAACCACCCCCCGCCCCCAGGTGATTCCAGGAATCCAGTATGTATTCTTCAGTTCTATTTGTGCAGTGCTTTCATCCTGTTACCTAAAAATGCTTTGTATGAACTCATTATCAGGGAAGTACTAGAAGAAAGAGAAAAAATTTTTTATTAAACAAACAAAATTTCAAAATATAGTAAGCCAACAAGTTGTGGCCACTACGTTCTGTTTTCATACGAATCAGTGTTATATCATCAAGGGTGGAAGGCACAAGCAGCTGGATGTAACGGCAGGACAGATGCTCTTGGACGCCTGGCCACAGTGATTTCTTTCTCTTTCCTGGGGACAGAGCCAGATATTGCTCACATGACTTGGGTAAATCTGATTAGGATAAATAAGACAGTTATGACTGGTTTAG
Source organism: Mesoplodon densirostris (assembly GCF_025265405.1). Lineage (NCBI taxonomy): Eukaryota > Metazoa > Chordata > Mammalia > Artiodactyla > Ziphiidae > Mesoplodon > Mesoplodon densirostris. The sequence continues at coordinate 46,328,683 of NC_082664.1, forward strand.
GGGTAGGCATGTGACTGAGTTCTGGCCAGTGAGGCCTGACTGAGTCCTCCTGGGAAGCTTCCTGGAAAGGTTTCTTGGCTCTTTAAAAGAGACAAGGAAGAAACAGTGCCTTTGCTGCCCTTTTTCAGTGGGAAGCTGTCATGCTGCGGGGGCTGGTGGAAGTGCTGGAGCCGTCCCGCCGCCGCCAGGACCTCGCCTGAGGAAGCTGATGTGCCCAGAGGCAGAGGGCGAGACGGAATGAACCTGGCTCCCTGGATGTCACAGAACACTGCATCAACCAAGCCTGCAGCTGGCCTTCCTGGGCGCTTCTTGCAACATGATACATTTTTATTACCATTTAGGCTATTTTAAAGTGAGGGTTTTTCCCCCCCTGTAAAAATATCCTGATTCAAAAAGGGGACTATATTAAAACTGGATAGTCACTAAAACTGGGGGGTTTTATTTACATGGACATTCTATGAAGGGAGATATTTTTAGTCTGTTTTGTGCTTTGTGATATAACACCCAATATGGAACAAAGCAAACACTACATAACAATTTTTTGAATGAATAAAGGAATAATATTTTCTTTTGCACCCCAATTATCTAGATCTGACCATTTTCCTTCTGAAATAAATACATGATGTATGTTAATACACATACTTTTAAAAAGTAATTACTGTACATATTATAGTTAATATAGCAAATATAACAAATAACAAGTAATGACAATTATTTTCAGATTTTTAATAATAGCTTTTCAAACTGGCTGTATGAAAGCTAAAATCTCACCAGAAGCATTGTGCAAGGCAAATTTTTTGGCCACAATTAAATGTTATATATGATAATAATGGGTGTTTTTCTAGAAACAATGTACTGATTAATAGTACTTACGCCAAGAAATATGTTTTTGGAAGAGTCGAATCCGGCTGCGAATATCCGTGCTGTGTAAGGTTCATTCCTGTCACAGACTATCCTGCAGGCAAACCTGGATATGGTGCTTTGTGTAATTTGCGCTTCGTCATTGTTCTGACTGCCAGAAATTGTGTCTGTAACGACGAAGTCAATAGGGCTTTCTGTTGATCTGCCCACCTAAATAAATCAAATTATACTCATGATCTACTTGAAAAATATGATGTCACCATATTCATCACATGAAATGAGTGTTCAGGATCCTTTAACATTCATTATCTCTACTATGAAGGTCAGATTTTTTTTTTTTTTTTTTTTCGTTATGCGGGCCTCTCACTGCTGTGGCCTCTCCCGTTGCGGAGCACAGGCTCTGGACATGCAGGTTCAGCAGCCATGGCTCGTGGGCCCAGCAGCTCTGCGGCATGTGGGATCTTCCCGGACTGGGGCACAAACCCATGTCCCCTGCATCGGCAGGCGGACTCCCAACCACGGTGCCACCAGGGAAGCCCTGAAGGTCAGAATTTAATGAAAAAATCTTTAGTCTGCTCCTTTTCTTGTTTAAGGGAGATGTTATGGTAACCAACCATAAGATTTTAAATGTTAAGAAAAACAATTTTCTATTCTAGAGGAAAATAGATCTCACTCCAAACAGGTTTCTGATCAGGTAGAAACATTACTTATTACTTTCATAGAAAATCATTCTTTTTTTTTTTTTTCTTGTACTTCCAGGTGGGAAAAACCCCAAGATTTTAAAGGAAGCCAGCCAACAAAAGCCCTATTTCCCCCACTCTTGCCCAGCCCCAGGGACTGGTTTTACACACTAAGTGAATCCACCAGTGATTCATGGCACAGCGGGAGAACAAGCCCTACCTCAGACATGAGACCCCAACGCCTATTTCTGTCACTCAGCGTAAATGAGTGTGATGTAAAGGGCTATACAGGTCAGCTCAAAGTTTGAGATGCAGTCATATGAAAGATTTAAAAAGCTGATCCTAACATTTCAATTTTGGATTTTTAAAAAACTCTCCTGGGAAAGTCTAAAAAGTGGCCAAGTCTAAAAAGTGGCCAATAATATTTTATTGGCTTACTTTCCTTGGTAAGTTTAAATGCTGCCAGAAAGAATATATTTCATTAGCATGGTCTTAGAGTTCTAACAAAGCTTTTCATATTCACTAAATCCAAATAAGACAGGTACTGCTGTGTCCTGTGAACTGGGAAGTATTTGTTTACAGGTAAGGAAATCCTCACGACAAAACATGAAACCGTCTATGTAATGATGTTCTATGAATCTCTAACTAGGAAACAGTGATAAATGTTATATATGCCAAAGATACGTCTTAAACTAAAATAATTTATATGTAAACAAATCATTTCTTGTTAAATATGATATTAATGTTCTCTCCTAACAAGTGACTTTGATTCTGAAATTGTCAATGGAAGGAACACACAGAACCCCCAGTGTGTTCGTATAAGGCCTCCAAAGTCAATTTCCCAGGTATCTTTATCCTGATCTCAAAATTCTATCTAAAACATAAGCAGTGTAGTACTCTTTTTGTCCAAATGAATAAAGGTGAAATAAATATAACAAAATGTATATATCTTGCATCATTTAGGTCTGCTTGCTTTGGAACAATATTAACTTTCTTTTGTAAATCTCACATATACATTTTCATGCATAGACTATCTCTGTTAAACCAACAGACATCTATTTCTCTTGTGTTTTACAACCCTTAATTTCTTGTCCTATTGAGATGTGCCTGGAATAAACTAAACCACGGGGTTCACTCAAACTTATCACCTTGAATAGATGCCTATTGCCTCAATATACAGGTTTAGAAAACATGTAACTTGTTAAAAAATGCAACATAAAACTTGAATTAGATTATAAAATCATATACGATTCATCTTTCTAAAGTTGCAGAATCTTCCCTCTGCTAGATTAATTCAAAAGCTGGATGTGTAACTCAGAAGCTCTACTGATTCAGACTGCTGAATGTTTTTAAACCTTTTTTTAAAGCTACTCTCTTTTTCAAGTATATAATACAGTATTATTAACTGCAATTGCCATGCTGTATATTACATCCCAGAACTAACTCATCTTACAGCCAGAAGTTTGTACTGTTCGACCAATATCTCCCCAATTCCATGCGCCCCCTACCCACTCCAGCCCCTGGTAACTACCATTCTACTGTTTTTATGATTTTGATTTTTTTTTTTTTAGATTCTACATGTGAGTGATATTACACATCTGTCTTTTTCTGTTTGATTTATTTCACTTTAGGTTTTTTTTTTTAATTAGAAAAGTAAGATACTCTGCAAAATATTTCACAAATATAGGAAAGTATACAGGAGACTACTCCAAACTCAGGAACAAATCTGTCCTGAACCTCGACTCCAATGAAGCTTAGGAGTAAAATGTGAGAAGTTCTAAAATTGCCTGGTCACCACACAAAACCCAGAGCTCTCACAAAGACACAGGCTATGATCTAATTTCTGTCACCTCCGTGGAAGACGGCAAAGACTTTTCAAACTCTGTTAAAAGCTCAAAGCTAAAACCATGCTCCAGCAGAATCACACAACCATTCCTTGTCTATAAAGATTACTCTCTTCAAGAAAGGCCATTCTGATTTCATCCCAATGTATTAAATTAATGTCTTGATGAATCAACTGAAATTGCCTGTAAAACATGACATTTTATTCCAACTGGAACATACTGCTAAGATCAATTATTTCAAGACATGATACTTACCTGACTGGTCATTTAATATTTATCAGTTCACTTCCACTTAAATCTAACCTGTAGAGTGTTAGCATATTTCTATACTTTAGGACAAAAACCTTATGTTGCTTTTGCCAGGAAAAAAAAAACCTAAGCCACTTTCCTAATGAAAACTCACCCAATGTGGAAGACTTGCAGCCTGTCCTTTCTTTTGACTATTGGATCAACTCTGCGTTATTTTAAGGGTAGTCATGTGGACCAGCCATGATGTATCTGAATTTCATCTGATATTCACATAGTAGCCATGGGGAGAATTTTACTCCCTGCTGCTGACTGATATGCACATATACAGCATCATTTGGCACTTTCAGCTACGTGTATATATATGAGAAAAGTTTGGGTTTACCTGGTTGTCAATCAAAGTCAGCACAGGTAAAATGGTGTGAAAGCACCCAAAAGGTCCTCCTTCACCTTTCCTGGACCAATCCTACCCTCGTCCCTGCATCTGTAACCTTATTTTCTCACTTCCCTCCTATGACAAGGATGAGTTATTGCTGCTCCTATCCATGACCAATCTCTCCACGGGTGCTTGGCATCCCACTCTTCTCCCCTTTCCAAGGACTTTACTCCTGAAATGATCAATTTCCCTCTATTACTGGATCACACTGTCAGCTAGCAAACATTTTTTTGTTAGTTTTTAAAATTTCAACTTGTCACTTAATAGCTTTAAAAAATATAACAAAAATGAGTATTAGAAAAATGATCATCTGCATGGATGTTTCAGGAATGCCAAACTGCTATTACAAGTTTCCAAACGCATTCCTTCTCAATTTCCTTACTTGTCTCATCCTGCACCATTAACAGACATTTCACTGCTCGGCTGAGCAGTTTGAATAGCACCATTCTAGACTTGTCTCTCATTTTTGAAAATGTTTTCCTTTGCTTGAGAGCACCTCTCGAACTATAGCCCCATTTCTCTGATTCATATAATGGCAATACTTCTGGAAAAACCTGCCACCAGTTACTACCCTCTGTTTCCTTACTCATCCCCGTGACCCATTCTGAAGCCACTCCAACTCTCAGCACGGCTCTACTGAAACCCCGCTTGCTGAGGTTTCCAGGGCTTACATGTCCTGGTATATCTGTACCTGGTATTAAGTTAATGAAACCTTTCCAGGCTAGTTGGCCAACAGCCCCTTTCCCTTCCCCTTCTGTTCTCTCCCCCAGGTAACCTCACCAAATCCCATTTTAGCCCCAAAGCCCTGATCTCTCCCTAAGCTTCAGACCAACGCACCCAATCTCCATGTGGATGTCTAATAAGCATCTCACATGTAACATGTTTCAAATGTTACACTGGATCCTCTTCAACCCCTAGGTTCCCTATGTCAGTGACTGGCATCCAATTTGCTCAAGCTAAAACATCAATACCCAAGAATCACCCTGGATTTTTTCTCCACACCCACATTTAACCTCGTGTAAATTCTATCAACTCTTCCTCCAAAATGCATCTTCAGCCCTTGTGCATTTCCTCACCTTAGTTCTAGCTGCCCTCAGCTCTAACTGGATTGCACTGCCTTAGACTCCAAACTGGTCTCTCTGTTTTCACACTTGCTTCCTACATTTTTCTCCAGACAGTAGCTGGAGATATCGTAACAAAACATAAATTGGATTTTCTCTCTCCCTTGCTTAAATTCCTCCAACAAACCCCTAGAATAAAACCCAAAGTCTTTGCTTGGCCTAAAGGCCCCTTACTCTCCCGGCCTCTGCCTACCTCTCCGAGTTCATCTCACGTCACTTCCCTCTTCCTTGGCACCGCGGCAGTGCTGGCTTATCTGTGGTCTCTTTGCCTCCTCTAGAATATATGCTCCATGAGAGGGGAGCTGTCTACCTCCAGTGACTAGATGACCATCTGACACAGTAGGTGCTCAAGAAATGAAACTGATGAATGGAGGATTATGATAGTGAGCTTGAACCCTGTGAGCCTGTGAGACACACAAACACACAAGTACAATGTTTTAGGAAATAATTATTAAAATATTCTTCAACATTTTTCTCAACTAAATAGATGCTAATGAAATGTTACCATCTAGAACTACTATAAACTAACTAAAAAAACCAAAAAACAAAAAACCCAAACCAAAAAAACCAAAACATAAGGCATTGCAGCACTTAGGTCTGAAGCATATGAAACTGAGAAACCAGAGGGGGAAATGACCACTAACTCTGGTTTCAGGACCTGGTCAGTTTCCTTAACCCCCGCAAGATCAGAATCGTCTTTGCCTTTGATTCCTTTTCTAAACTATATTCTTCTTTATATTTTACTTTCTCAATATCTATGCTCTTTTCTCTTTCCTTTATTTACTCCTCTTCTAGAAAATAATTACTAAGATCTTATTCTGGCTATATTAACTCAGATTTTGTTAGTCTTAACCCATCTCCTAAATTTAGATCTAGGTTTGACTTTCTCAGGCAGTAGTACTTCCGAGTTCTGAGCCTGTTATCTGATTCCACTGTGGGAAATGCAGCACAAGGCCCTTTTCTTGGTTCATTCTGATGTTCTGCTTTTAAATGCTCAATTAACCTACAAATCGGGGCTTCCCTGGTTGCACAGTGGTTGAGAGTCTGCCTGCCGATGCAGGGGACGCGGGTTTGTGCCCCGGTCTGGGAGGATCCCACATGCCACGGAGCGGCTGCGCCCGTGAGCCATGGCCGCTGAGCCTGCGGGTCCGGAGCTTGTGCTCTGCAACGGGAGAGGCCATAACAGTGAGAGGCCCGCATACAGCAAAAAAAACAAAAACAAAAACAGAAAACCTACAAATCGTTTTAATGGGTAATGGCTAAAATGAACAGCCCTTAACACCAAGGTCCATACTTGAGAAATATGAATGCTGCAGTGCTTTTGCTCAGTGATTTTTGTCAGTGGTAGGTTTTAGACATGTAAACTTGTTAAAAGGAGGAAAAAATTAAAAGAAGCTTGATTTTTCAGGGCCTTCTAAGAGTTGCTTAATTCTACGCTGCTTAGAGTGATCTGACATTAATCCTCCAACATGTCCAGTTAGTCTGCAAAAGGAATCAGATTATTTTAGCACACATAACAGATGGGTTGTGTTTTCTTCATACGTCTATAAGTTCCTGTTGAACCATCATGCCTTATTTAAGGAGACTGAGCAGGTGCTATGTAGAGAATGGAGAGCTCAGGACCTAAACCTTTAGTTCTGCCACTAATGCCATCTTTGCCCTTAGGTGAAGTTACACTTTTCTTTCAAAGACACAGATTTCTCAGTTGTAAAATTAAGAGGTTAGTATAGTAAAAACTGGTATTTCTCAGTGTGGTCCATGAGACTCTGAGGGTCCTTGAAGCCTTTTTAAGGGGCCAGGTCCATGAAGCCATGGTTTCATAATATGAACCATAATATTATGGTTTCATAATAAATATGAAGATGCTGACATTTGCGCTGATGATGATAAAACAATGATGTGCTTTAGCGGGAATCAAAGCAGTGGCACCAAACTATACTGGTCACCGTGTTCCTCACTGCCATGCATTTGCAGTTAAAAAAAATGCTGATTTCATAGGGGGTAAGGGTGGGGGAGGGATATGTATGCTTTGATGAAGCAGTAAAAAATTACTAATTTTATTAAATCATGAGTCTTTTAATATTCTGTGTGATGAAATGGGAGGGATGTGTAAAGCATTTAGAAGTTCAAATCAGTGTGGAGCTTCCTCAAAAAAAAATAAAAATAAAACTACCATGTGACCCAGCAAACCTACTTCAGGGTATTTATCCAAAAGAACTGAAGTCAAGATCTCGAAGCAGTATCTGCTGCCCATGTTCACTGCAGCATTATTCACAATAGCCAAGGTATGGAAGCAACCGAGGTGTCTATTAACGGGTGATTGGAGAAAGAGAAAGCGGCATATACATACAATGGAATACTATTCAGCCTTAAAAAGAAGGAAATCCTGTCACATGCGATAATATGGATGAATTTAGAGGACATTATGCTAGGTGAAATAAGCCAGTCACAGAAGGACAAATCCAACTACATGAAGTATCTAAAATAGTCAAACTCACAGAAACAGAGTGTAGAATGGTGGTTGCCAGGGGCTGCAGGGAGAGGGAAATGGGAGATGTTGTTCAATAGGTATAAAGTTTCAGTTACACAAGATATTCGGTTAAGTTCTAGAGATGTGTTGTACAACAGTTAAAATAGTTAAATACTGTATCATGCACTTAAAAAATTGTCAGGAGGATAGATCTCATGTTAAGTGTTCTTACCACAATAAGTGGGAAAAAAAAAAAGAACAGGAAGCTGAAAAAATCCAGCTAAATCTTTAATTCATTCTGCATTAGGTGAGAAGGAAGAGAGTGAACAATTTGAGTAGAATGTGACCGTACAGTAGTGAAGAACACACCATTTCTGTCACAACATGTCACTGAAGAATAGTAATGAAACAAACATGTGCAACTACAGTAACTTGTTGATTTTAAGTGGTAAAAAAATGTCCTACCAACAACTGTAAAATTTTCTGGACTTATGTTTTTAGTACTGAGAATCTTCTACGTATGTAACACATTGGTAAAAAATCTTATATATTCAAGATGTGTAACTCTGGAAAGTATTAAAGAAAGAAATTATTACAGAGTTCCATAAAAATATCAACAATGAAGCATATCCAGATGTTTATTTAGGGAGAGCTTTTTCTTTGGGAGAATGAGAAGGAAAAAACATTTAGATTGTTATAAAATGGAATGGCATGAAAAGTAAAACCACTGTTAATAATGTGTCTACGGCTTCCCTGGTGACGCAGTGGTTGAGAGTCCGCCTGCCGATGCAGAGGACACGGGTTCGTGCCCCTGTCTGGGAAGATCCCACATGCCGTGGAGCGGCTAGGCCCGTGAGCCATGGCCACTGAGCCTGCATGTCCGGAGCCTGTGCTCCGCAGCGGGAGAGGCCACAACAGTGAGAGGCCCGCATAGCGCAAAAAAAATAATAATAATAATAATGTGTCTAAATACCACACGTTACTTTTGATGTACTGGCACTTAAGTAACTATGCCTGTATCTCTGCAACTCACCTTACCCATCTATGTATCCATCTATGTATCTGTATAGGATTGTTCAGCTTTTTAAAATAGCTAACACATTCACAAGGTTCAAAGATAAAAAAGCATGGAACACCTCCCTGGATACCACCCTGCCCAGTTCTCTTCCCCACAAAAACCACTGCTCTATTAGTAATGTCTTGTTTATCCTTTTGGAGACTTTTCAAGCATATAAGCATATTTAAATCATTTAACTGTACTAATTTGCTATCTAATAATTAATATGCTATTTAATATGTTTAATAACATTAATTTATTAACATTAAGTAGCCTTAATTGAATATAATACTATCAAAGCCTCAATATATTTAATCATATTAATTTTAATTCATTAAATATGTTTGGAGCTCTTTTTGTGACTGTATGAGGCTGTGTGAGCTTTTCCTAGTTCTGCTGTACAGCCTTGGAGGCCTCCACTCTATGGCTGTGCCTGAGTTTACTTAACTGGTCCTCTACTAAAGGACATTTAGGTTGTTTGCAAGCTTATACTATTAAACCACGCTGCAAGCAATAAGTTGGTAAAAATGTCATTTTGAATGTATGCAGGGGTATCTCTGGGGTAAATCTCTAGAAAGAGGAGAGCTTTAGAAAGAAAAGCTGAGTCAGAGTGCAAGCACTGTGTATTTTTCATAGGTATTTCCAAGTCACTGCCCCATAGAGGTCAGACTAATTTATAGGATGTAGGAGAGCATCTGCTTCCCCACACCTCTGACAAAACCTTTTGGATTTCTGCCAATCTGGTAAGTGAAAAATGGTACCTCTGTGTGATCTGAATTCACATTTCTGTTTTTATAAGCGAGGCTGAGCAGGTTTTCTTATTTTTCAGAAGTATTTATCCCCCACCCCTGCTTTTTCTGCACCCACCACATGGCTGGAGGGATCTTATTTCACCGACCAGGGATTGAACGTGGGCCCCAGCAGTGAAAGCGCCAAGTCCTAACCACTGGATTGCCAGGGAGTTCCCTATTTCCCCTTTTTGATGTATCTATGATACTTTTTTGACATTTGTTTCAACATCTTTTATTTAATAATTTAACTCTCCATATAGAAATGCAAAGCCTCCTTGGTTGAATCTGTGTTTGCTTTTTCCCTTTATTAGCCTTAATTTTAATTTCCTGTTGTTTTAAAGTACCAAATCTTGAACAGACTCACAGACATAGAAAACAAACTTGCGGTTACCAAAGGGGAAAGCAGGGAGAGGGATAAAATAGGAGTTTGGGATTAACATATACACACTACTATATATAAAACAGATAACCAACAAAGACCTACTGTATAGCACAGGGAACTATACTCAATACCTTGTAATAACTTACAATGGAAAAGAATCTGAAAAAAATATATTTCTGTGTGTATATACATGTATAACTGAATCACTTTGCTGTATACCTGAACCTAACACAACATTGTAAATCAACTATACTTCAATTAAAAAAAAAGTACCAAATCTTGGATATATTATTAATTCCCTTCTTTTTAAACTAATTGATAATTTTTTCCTTTATTATTTCCTTCCTTCTGCTTTCTTTTGATGTGTTTCTGGACTTTCAGTTATATACCACTAAAACTATTCTTGAGCCTGTCCTTTCTTTTTTTAAAATTTTTATTGGAGTATAGTTTATTTCTATAGGACATTCCATCTGAAAGCAGCAGAATACACTTTCTTCTCAAGTGCACATGGACATTCTCCAGGATAGATCACATCTTGGGTCGCAAATCAAGCCTCAGTAAATTTAAGAAAATTGAAATCATATCAGGCATCTTTTCTAATCACAACACTATGAGATTAGAAATCAATTACAGGAAAAAAAACTGTAAAAAACACTAACACATGGAGGCTAAACAACATGTTACTAAACAGTCAATAGATAAATGAAGAAATCAAAGAGGAAATCAAAAAAATACCTAAAGACAAATGACAATGAAAACACAACAATCTAAAACCTATGGGATGCAGCAAAAGCAGTTCTAAGAAGGAAGTTTACAGAAATACTATCTTACCTCAGGAAACAAGAAAAATCTCAAACAACCTGACCTTACACCTAAAGCAACTAGAGAAAGAAGAACAAACAAAACCTAAAGTTAGTAGAAGGAAAGGAATCATAAAGATAAGAGCAGAAATAAATGAAATAGAAACAAAGAAAACAATAGCAAAGATCAATGAAACTAAAAGGTGGTTCTTTGAGAAGATAAACAAAATTGATAAGCCTTGGGCCTCCCTGGTGGCGCAGTGGTTGAGAGTCCGCCTGCCGATGCAGGGGATACGGGTTCGTGCCCCGGTCTGGGAGGATCCCATATGCCGCGGAGCGGCTGGGCCCGTGAGCCGTGGCCGCTGGGCCTGCGCATCCGGAGCCTGTGCTCTGCAACGGGGGAGGCCACAACAGTGAGAGGCCCGCATACCACACAAAAAAAATAAATAAATAAAATTGATAAGCCTTTAGCCAGACTCATCAAGAAAAAAAGGGAGAGGGCTCAAATCAGTAAAATTAGAAATGAAAAAGAAGTTAGAATGGACACCACAGAAATGCAGAGGATCATAAAAGACTACTACAAGCAACTCTATGCCAATAAAATGGACAACCTGGAAGAAATGGACAAATTCCTAGAAAGGTACAACCTTCCAAGACTGATCCAGGAAGAAACAGAAAATATGAACAGACTAATCACAAGTACTGAAATTGAAACTGATTAAAAAAACTCCCAACAAAAGTCCAGGACCAGATGGCTTCATAGGGGAAATCTGTCAAACGTTTAGAGAAGAGTTAACACCTATCCTTCTCAAACTGTTCTCTACTTTTTACTGTCATTTTTTAAAAGGAACTTTTTCTGATCAATGTTTAGTTCCTTGAGTTTCTTCCTTCCTTCCAAATAATAAAAGCACTTAAAAGTTTTTACATTTTCTTCCGAGTACAACATCAGTCACATCTCATGAGTTATGCTATTAAATGTTTCCACAGTTATTTTTTAAAAGGCCTATAATTGTAGTTTTGATGTCCTCTTTGGTTCAAGTGTTATTTGGGAAGTATTTTGAACATGTTAACTTTAAAAAGTAGCTGGCTCTAAAAATGTTTGTTCTTGTTTTTAGAGTCTCTTTTTTATTGCACTGAGATCTGAGAATGTAGTCTTTATAATTTCTTTCTGCATTTTTAGAATTAAGTATTTTCTTAGTCTTTTGAAAACCAAATAGGAACAATTTAAATATTATCCTCACCTTTTCCCCCTTGGACATCACCAAACACTACTGTGCTAGAAGTTGTGACTACATATCAAAATAGAGAATCGAAGGAAAAATGTGCTGAAAATTTCCATGGAAAAAAGAAAGATGTTACCTGAAACATATCCGTATCTTTATCATGTGTGTACTCGACGACCACAGTCTGATTCCTTGACAGAGTGTACGATATGCTATGTTGACCTTTGCAGCTGATAGCCTAATAATGAAATAAAAAATGTAAAAATTTGTTAGAATTTCATTTCAACAACTTACCACAATTCTGTTTGTAGTTAAGAGACATCACTCTACCAGCAAAACCCCAACACAAGCCAGCATTTTCCTAATGGTCAGAGCCTGTCCCTGCTGTGCCCTGAATTACGGAGGAGCCAGCAGTCATTATACTGGGTTTACCAAATATTCATCCTTAATATGAACAATATTTTACTTACGCCAAATCAAAGTTAATTCACTAGTTTCCAAGACCTGATTTAATCATAGCCCTAGAAAAACATATACTTTCTCCATGTTACCTTAACTCAGTGACAGAATTTTCAGACTAATATGATTTAAAATTTCTTAATTTATTTCACACTAAAACAGATAAGTCAGGAACATTTTGTAATAGTATTTTTCCTACATGATGGAGATTATGAGAGTAAAAGAATCATTGAAAAAGAGTAAAATTCTATAAAAACTTCCATATAATAATGTACTATTTTAGCCAATGATAATCATACTTATACTCTGTTCTACATCCTATTTAAAACTTGTATAAGCACTTGCTTAACCCAGATATTTATTGAGTTAATAAATAAGGTAGCTAAGTTAGTTTTATCGCCTCTATTTTTAGACTAGACTAAAGCTAATAGTCTTTTTCAAAGAATCCAGAAACCAATAATACGATGATGTTCTTATTTCCTCCATAATGATATATTTCAACCCATTTTACGTTGTGGTCACATACTTTAAAGTTTCCAAATTAACTAAGAAGTTTATTTAAATTATATTCCAAATTATTTCAATTACCCTGTCCATTCAACTTTAACCTATCTTCATTTCCATTCTTTTACATTAAGTATAATAAATAAAACTTTAATAAGCCTATCTATTAAACATTTATTGAACAATCACACTGTATGAAGCCCAAGAAAGACTAAGACAGCATTTGGAAGTAGCTGGACACACATAGAGCACCTAAATGAAAATGTACTCTGAACATTTATATTTGACTAATATAATTGCTTAGAGTAATAAATAGTACAACATTCCAAATCAAGTTTGAAGTTAGCCTGGTTAATCGCATGGTTCTTCAATCATCTGCCCTCAGGAACTTCATGGTTGAAATGATGTTTTATTGTACATGCTTCATTAAGATAATGCAAGTATTAGAAATAATAATTATTTATACATTTAATATGATTAGGAAGCTTAAAAAAATACTGCTTAGACCACTCAACTCCAGTAACAAATATAATCTTAAATTTTCATTGGTCTGAGTCACATAAATTCAGTGGTACTGATATAAGTGACATTTTTTGAAAGTCAAATTAATAAAGAATTATTTCCAGTTTAAGCTAAGTGGATGCTTGTTTATCTTTATAGTTAAGTGAAAAAACCCACTTAAAAATAATTTTATCAAACTCAAACTTACAAAACCGATAACCAGGGGGGTGATTATTTGTACAATAACTTATTTTACAGTTCCTTAAAAAGTATCTGTTGCACTTAAGAATTTTCCGTTTACAAGCGCACCAACTCAAACACGACTTTCTTGGCACACACACTACACAAAATAAGAATGTCTGTAGTTTGCCAATTATCTGCAAAAGAAGGAGTTTACACGTGTCAGAACAGAACACCTTTTAAAAAGTTAGACATTTTTGTATGATGGTACCCTCTTAAGTACAGTGTTTCTCAAACTTCCACCAAGGTTGCCTTAACTGGAAGAGAGTTATGTGAGCCCCTGGAGATGTCTGGGAGAGCAATGTAGAAGTGAAGCTTCTCACTCTTGAAACATCTTACCTTGAAATTAGTCTAAATTTTGTATTCTACTCCTTAACATGCCTGTAGTTTTAACATTTAAACATTTTCAATATTTAAACAAGTTTGATGGGAAATCATCGCCCCAGGAAGATCTGCTATGCTCACCCCACGACCTAGTGCAGCTTCCATGCCACTCTGGGAAGCCCCGGAAATATGCATTTTACAGGCCCTAAGTTGCCCAATTCTTCTAGAGTGTTTTATTCTAAAACTACTCTTGTGACCCAGACTATCATAAGCATGAATAAGACTATTTATACAGAGAGCAAGCCCAGTGCCATACCTGGGAACCGCCCAGAGCCAAGGGAGCACAAAGATCTTGGCCAGCCCCTGCCCGGCCACCCTCAACAGAGAAGAAAGCGTGGGGACCCCGAGGCCTTGAACTCCGGATCCAGGTGACCTTGAATGTTGAGCCCATTTAAAGACAAATTACAATTTCAAACTTCCGCCAGTTTCTGAAATGTGGATCAGCAGAGTTAGGAAAGGTGAACCCTTTGAAGGATAAGAAAACACATTTTCTGAGACTTTTTGAATAGGAACATCTTAACTATGCGCTACATTTTAGAAACCTCTGGATTTGGGGAAGATGGAGAAGTGGGAACAGAGATCCTACAGGGAGAAACAAGTCCCAGAAGGTAGAGGGGGCTCTGAGCAGCAGGTGATGAACTCCCCTGTGGCAGGACGGCTAAGGAACTTCAGAATCGGTGTGACCCACCAAAGTCACTTCCAGTCCGGCAGTGGTCTCCCTCTGTGAGTGCTAAGCTGGGAGGGGAGGCCCTCCTGCAAAGAGGCCAACAGTCTGCACCCACAGTGGGGAGAAGCATGGAGATGAGCTGGCCCCAGAAGACTGGGATTTAAGCCAGGACTGGGGTTTGGAGCAAAAGGGGGCAGTCGAAATCCAGGCCACCTCCGGGCTCCTCAGAAATAAATGGAGAGGCGCCCACTTCCCTTTGATGCTATGAATTAGGGCTCACGTGATCTTGTTTGTGCATTAAAGTCTACAGTGGGGCTAGATTTGGGGGATTTGGAGGAAGGTAAGAGGAGAGTTTAAGCTTGACCTCAATTTTTGCTTTCCATCTGGCAAGTATATGAGGCATTAAGCTTCTTTTGGGTTAGAAGTATCAATTTTTCAGCAATAATTTTAATGTTTAAAATATGGCTCTCAGAAATATAGCTTCTAGTAAATTACAGATTCACTGACTTGAGTCGATCATTTCAGGTTATTTTGGAAATATACATCTCCCCAAGGCACCAAGTTGCTTTGAAATCTATTTCTGAAATATCAGAAAGGATAGTAGGTAAGGCCTTCTCTTGGCACTCACTAGAGTTCAGTACCAACACAACTACTGTAACATAGTGTGATTTCACTACAACTAGTTCAAATATGGGGACCGAGCGCTTTAAAATGGTAAGGAGAGCTAGCCCAACCAACTTGCCTAGCAGACAATACTGATTGGCCATATTTGCTTTCCTACTGTGATGAGAAGCCAGGGTTGCTGACTCCCTCTTACGTCGCTACCAGTGCTCAAAGGCAGGTCTGGTCTTCGGTGGTCTCCACCCCTGGCAGTGAGGGCGTGGCGGGCATTCAAGGAAAGTCAGATGAGTGAATGGATTGTGACGGATTCAAGATGAGACTTGGAGCTTCTTTCCTCGGGTCTTCTCAACCTCTCCCTTACCTTTCACCAGCAACGGTACCAACACTGACACCCTCAGCTCAGATTTATTACGTGTGAATTTTATGGGGTTAAAAATATCACGATTGGACAATTACAAAATTAGACACAGTTACAGATCCAGAGAAGGAAAGATTCCAACTTCATCCGATTTAGGAAGTTCAGCACTGCCCCACCGGTGCCCAAACCAAAGCCCTTTCTGAGCCAGGACACTGTCTTCCCAGTTGAAGATGCTTTCTTAGGGTTACTCTACTTGTGCCACAGGCACGGCTCAGCTGAGCCATTCTCTGTCATTCAGGGGAACAGCTAGAACTGGTTGTCCTTGTTCAACTTCAACTAACTGACAGAGTCCTCCAAGCCTCCAGACTTTAAAACAAACATGGTTCACAAGGTCTGCAGAATTTTCTTCCTCTTATAAACCCCTACGTACATACGTAAGGCACTTAAAAAGATATATAATACGTAATGATACCAGAAAGGCAATCCTGCAAGATGCATAATGAGATAGGTACACGTATTCTTGGAAGTCAAAGAGCTTTCAATCAATTTTTAAAAATATAAGTAAAATACTCTAACCTTTTATTAAGAAGCTGTGGGGTTAGTGTTCAATCACAAAGTAAAAAAGGGAGAAAGCCCGATGAGAAACTAACTGGCTTCTAGAAAATACTAACTTACTACAGTTATGAGTTAGCTCATTTAATTCAAGCTCCATAAGGCTGCTAAGCGAGCCTTTATCAACTGTGTAGGGAGAGAAAATGGAATTCATCACCCAGGCAGACATCGTTGGTTGCCTACCTAATGCCCTTCACCCTGCTAGCTGGGCTGGCTGCCCATGACAAAGCCTGAAAATGAAAAGAGCAGCTCTCCCAGCCTCCTCTGAAGCGAGCATGTGGAAAGGTGACCCAATCCTGACCAGTGGGACTTAGGAGAAATCTGGTGTGGAGCTCCTGGAATGGGAGACATCAAGAAAGATCCGGGCTTCCCCGGTGGCGAAGTGGTTGAGAGTCCGCCTGCCAATGCAGGGGACACGGGTTTGTGCCCCGGTCCGGGAAGATCCCACATGCCGCGGAGCGGCTGGGCCCGTGAGCCATGGCCGCTGAGCCTGCGCGTCCGGAGCCTGTGCTCCGCAATGGGAGAGGCCACAACAGTGAGAGGCCCGCATACTGCAAAAAAAAAAAAAAAAAAAGAAAGATCCTTTCCTTTCTCTGTTAATAGAAGAAATGAATGATGATTAAGGGATATCTGGAGCTGAGGTGGCCATCAGGCAACAGGAAAGGAAGGTCAAAAGACTCTCAGAGAAGCAAACTGGGCCCCAACATCTTTGAGTTGAACCAAATCAGAAACTATCTGCCCCTGACTACTTCTGTGAGAAAAATGAGGGGTTTTAGGGTGCTTTTGGTTGGGTATTTTGCTACTTGCAGTGTAAAGCATCATTACATTGTTCAGTCCAAACTTTTTCTCCTCCTGGGTTTCCTCTTTCAGTCAATAGTGTAACCATATTCCAATCACTCATACTTAAAGCCTCCGTGTCCTCTCTCAGCCCTCTCTTGCCACTGTTGTCCAGATACAGTTAATTATTACTGTCATACTTAAAATCTAATCGTGAGTCAAAGCCAAGCTCACTGATTTTACTGCATTAAGGCACAAATCAAATACAAAGTAGAATAAACAATGTGCAACATTTCACTTTTGCTCCTCAAATACAAAGTAGTTGTTGGGCAACCAGTAATTACAAAACTGAGTTATTCCCCAAAGGAGTTTTACAACCAGCTCCTTTATAGCCCATAACTTTCTACTTTGGAGATTATTAGGTGTAATCTAATTCATCTTCCCTTGACCCTGGGCTGCCCTTAGTAACTTGCTTGACCAACAGAATGCAGCAGAAGTGACAGACGGGACTTGGGGGCTTGCAGCTTCCCCTTGCTGCCCTCAAACACTTGCTCTTGGAGTTCTGAGTCACCATATAAGACACCTAACTACTTGGAAGCCACCACACTACAAGAAGCCCAAGCTACGAGGAGGGCCTTGGAGACTGAAATGCCATGTGGGGAGAGGGATGCCACAGAGAAGCAAGACCCAGACATGTGAGTGAAGGAGCCACCTTGGAAATGGACCCTCCAGTGCCAGTTGCCCCAGCATGTGCCACATGGATCAGAGACACTGCCGTGGGAGCTCTTCCCAAATTCCTGACCCACAAAATTATCAACAAAATCAAATGGTTTTTTGCTAAGCCACGAAGTGTTGTAGTAGTTAGCTACACAACTAAAGACAACTGGACCAATCAGTTTTCAATGCCTATTGGTGCCAGAGCATCTTTTCTGTCTTATGTGACTTATCATGTAAGTCATCACAGTGATTTGTGTGTTCACCTTACCTATGCCCCAGGGCATGGTACAGGTATAGGTAGCATGGTGCCTTTACAGAGAGCAGGGGTTGTGTTTCTGACGGCACTTTCATGAGGTCCTGAGTGCATATTAAGAGGCTGTCTGGGGCTTCCCTGGTGGCGCAGTGGTTGAGAGTCCGCCTGCCGATGCAGGGGACACGGGTTTGTGCCCCGGTCCGGGAAGATCCCACATGCCGCAGAGCGGCTAGGCCCATGAGCCATGGTCGCTGAGCCTGCGTGTCCAGAGCCTGTGCTCCGCAATGGGAGAGGCCACAACAGTGAGAGGCCCGTGTACCGCAAAAAAAAAAAAAAAAAAAAAAAAAAAGAGGCTGTCTGTGGTTAGAACAAATATATATTTTTACTATGATAATCTTCAGTTGTCGGATGACTAAGAAGAAAATTTTGTATTAGTATTTAAAATTAATATTTATAGATCAACATATAAAAGGCATCTGTAAAGCATTCAAAGCTTTTCAGAGAAGACAAAGCATGTCACATGGACAATTTTTAGTCCTTACGCATCTGGAGCAGGAATAGAAGAGACACTAGGAAGACAGGAGAAGAAAACAACCAGATGTGTTGGAAGCTATGAGGTAAAACTTTGACAAACCACACACAGCATGTACATTAATGGGGCATGCCTTACTAAACAAGAGCCAGCCTCATTTAAGGGGATGTAATATGTGTGTGTGTGTGAATCTGAGTTGAAATGAAATGAAATTCCTTTTCTCCAAATCCACACCATATTTTCTATTACTATATCTTAGGACCAAAGTACTCAAGAGTTTGACAATCGCCCTTGTCTAGATGCCCAGGATGCTGACTGTTACAGAACCACAGTTACTGTTCCTGTGCCACACAGCATTGGACTAAATCTAATGAATGTGTTTTTGAAAACAGCAGCACCCTCTGTAGTTTCTCTCCTTGGGAGTAGATGGAATTAATGTTCTTTTTGCCTCTCAAAAGAGAGTGCCAGACACCTGGTGTGGCTTACATGTTCAAGGAAACTTTTCCAGATAAATCTCAAGTTTTCACAGAGCTGCTCTGAAGAGTTTTGCATCATGTGTCTGAATATGGTGGCATCCTCTGAGGCTGCTCACCACACCCCATCTTTCAGGTTCCAAGGAAACATCTCAGGAAGAAGTCAGAGATGCTCTCACAGCCCATCAGATAGGGACAATCCGAGGAAAAGTCCTGTACAGTCTACTCATGGAGCCAGAGACCCCTTTGTCTTTTGGGTTCCACCAAGAAACATAATATGAGCTTGTGTTCTCAATAGCCTTCTAAACGATGTCCATAACTTGGCACTCTTTAATAAGGCACAGTAGATTAAGTACAGGCTCCCCAGCCAATTATTCTGCATGTTTTAGGCAAGTTTATTTTCAGCCACTTTAACTGTTCATTCTAATTTGTAAGTTAATATTTCAGCCCATCATACAACTTAAATAAATAACTATGCAAAACTATTACCACAGAAAGGACCTGATAAAATGGAAAACGACTACATTGATCTCTGGCAGCCATTCTGGTTATAAATACAAGCCTTCTATGACAGGGTGGATTGCTATAGGGACAACATTGTTAATTAGTATGGAAAAACTTCATAACGGAATCTGTTTTGGGATAGGACTGAAAAGGGCCAAGGAACGGAAGCTTCTTCGTTCAAAAACACCTTCTGGTATTTGTTTAGAGCAGAAATGTGCGCACTTATGAGCAGATAAATGGGTTTGCTGCGAATTCTGTAGCATATTGGAAATACCTGATGAATAATTTTACTACCCAGAGCCCCGTGTCCACTGTGATGCTGGGGCAGTGTGGGTGGGGCTGGGAACTAGAGGGTATCAGCACATACGGGCGCTTGGCAGCTGCCCTGTGAGGTCTCTGGCGTTGCTTCGCCTTGCTGCAATATCCACTGACGATCCAGCACATGTCTGGACACGGGGCAAAAGGGAATATTCATGACTGATGGTTTATCAATACGACTACCCAGTTTATCCTGCTGAGCTTCAAGTTTACAGGTACTTTAGCAAAGGAGAATAAGACCATGTGTGGACATCGCAGAGATCAATGGCCAGTGGATTCTGATGTTGAGAAAAACCACACACTGGACCCCGGGTTTGGATCCTAGTTCAGTCACTCACCCACTGTAACCATTTCACCGGAGTCTTTGGTTATCACCTTTATAATTTATCAACAGAAGGACTCAATGTCAGTAGCACTGATTTCACTGTATGCAAAGCAGAGGGAACAATGCATAACACGGCATCGTCTCTCCTCAAATATAAACCTGCAATTAAAGCACTGCTTCCTGACCCAAGGGGTTACCATCACTTCCTTGTGGTCTGTAACACAGGCTTTAGAGATTACTATTCTGTTTAGCTTTAAATATATGTTAGATATTGAGTGTATTAATTAAAGATAATCCTGGTATGAAAAACATGTTTTTCCAGAACTAATGACTTTTATGTCAGGCTGACAAATATAATTAGGCAATAAATCCTCAACCAGTCTGGTTCAAATTGCTACAAGGAAGATGAGATCTCTGCCATCCTTGTCATTTTATGTATAAAATACATATGAGTGCTATTTCTAAAGAGAGGAGGTGGCTAAAGGAATTCATAATTTATTTTGCATAAACCTACTCTTTAAAATACTCTCTCTTTTCAAGGAACCATATTTCAAATGGGTGCCTGAACCATTAGAAAAATGGTTAGAAAAATGTCAACTTGGATTTCATCAAAATCAATGGTGTTTCATACAATAAATCAAAGTGATAAGCCTATTTGTTAGAAGCAATGGCTTTGAACTTAGCAGTGGGCCACTCCCATGCCTGTCTGGGATCGGCTCACTGAGCTATTTGACAAACGCTGGCAGAGAACCTAGTGCATGCACAGTGCTGGGGCAGCCGCGGTCAATCAATATAGCAAACACAGATGCCAGAGAGGGTGAGAATGTTTGAGGAGAACGTGTTCCTAACTTGGGAGTCACTCCTAATTACACTGAAGCTGGATTTGGTCGGTGGTACTAGTCACAAGAGATGACCTATATAGTTTGGAGAATAAGACACACCGAAGGCTTGTGGCTGGAGAGTTGGGCAGGAACACGTCCACGGGCCTTGCAGAAATCTGGTCCCAGGAATTCTTACCACTTTACACTGATGGAATGAAAAGCTCCTTGATGGCAGGAACTCCTGTCTTTTTAAACCTGCCTTCGATTCAGGCAGTATATTGCATGGCTAACAGTACAGATCAGGCTGGATTCCCACTCTACTGCTGACCAGCTGCGGGACTCTGGGCAAGTTACTTCGATGCTCTGTGCCTCAGTTTTGTCATCTTACAAGTGCTGGTCCTGGGTCCAGGAAGGTCAGTGCTGTCTGAGGACAAAGATGCTTTAGCTACTTCTATATCCACCCAGTTTATCACAAAGTGCTGAACAAGTGACAGGTTCAGATCCAAGTCTGTATAGATTATGTCACTGTACTTTTTAAACCTATTATTAAGCTAACCTAATGTGCAATCTCCTCTTTCCATGATTTTGTCTCCTGTCTTTTGGAAAATAGGGACGATGTGCAGTTTTCCCACAGAGCAATGCTGTAACCTAGGACACACATCTAGACACATGAACAGGTTACGTTACCAATCACGTGTGTGCACTGGTCGCTATCAATGACAGTCTATTTCAAATGGTGACTCTGAAAGTGCGCCCTTTTCAAAGACATCTCCCCAGTGACTGCATGGCAGCTCCCCCAAAGCAGGAGAGGACAAGGAAGGGGTACAGCCCTGTTAGTGCAAGGTAGCGCTCTGGCAGTCCATCCATCTCAGTGCCCACACAGATGTCCAATGTCCGAAGTGGTGACTACCTTGGGGTCTAACCCTGTGGCAAGGACCACCGTGGTCACCTGGGGAAGGATGCGGGGTCACGCTCGTCTAGTAGGAGATAAAGAAACTGACCTCCAACAAATTCATTCATCAAAACAGCAATGCATTTGCTTCGGAACATTCTATGGTTCTAGATGTCAGCAAGAAGGGGCATAGGAAGAAAGGAAGAAGATGCAATGTATTTGTGAAATGCTAAGTATTACAGTGAAAATTAAAACAATGATGAGATTACCTCTTTGTTGTACACAAACAAGACTAGGGAAGAGAGAGAGAGAGAAACCTAACCGTGGTCTCCTGTAACAGAAGTTGGTAAACTTTAAGAGGAGATGTTTAGTCAGTCAATGGACAATGCTTTAAGGGATGGGTGTGAATCTGTCTGCTGCAACATCTAACATTTACTTATCTGAATATTTAAGTATCTGCATACATATGATCTACTTGCCACAAGAGACAAAGCCAACTGAAAGAATGAACCCTAATAAATATGAATTATAAATGAAAATGAAGTATCTTACAAAATGACTAAGTTGAAAAAGTAAAATCGGTTCAGTAATTCCATTTATATACTTTTATAAATAATATACTTTCTATAAATCATGCATTTACTGGGTAAAAAAAAGTATATTTTGTTTCTAAAGAGCACTGGAGAGAAAATACATAGGTATCTACCGTAAACTATACGTTACAGCGAGCCAACAGTAAATGCAAGCCTTAATTTGTTGCCACGAGCAGGCAAACTTCCAGATACTATAAACTGAATATGACATAAATCGATTTTATACCAAGATATCCAAAGACCCGCCATATAATTATTTTAATATGTGGGCCAGTTTATCAGCTGTCAAAATGATCCCTTGAGTGGTGAAGAATAAAAAGACTAAAATTTACCCTGGTTCAAAATAAAACGAAATACAAAACCCTATTGATTACCTATAGTGAAAAAAGCAAAAGCTCTCATTTAAAAGACAGTAAAAAGAAAAAAAAAAACGGGAAGGGGGGAGGCTCAATATTCCCCCTCATTTTACTTGGATTTTAATTTTTTAATTTTTATTTATTTTTTATTTTTTGCTGTACGCGGGCCTCTCACTGTTGTGGCCTCTCCCGTTGCGGAGCACAGGCTCCGGACGCGCAGGCTCAGCGGCCATGGCTCACGAGCCCAGCCACTCCGCGGCATGTGGGATCTTCCCAGACCAGGGCACGAACCCGCGTCCCCTACATTGGCAGGCGGACTCTCAACCACTGCGCCACCAGGGAAGCCCAGGATTTTTATTTTTAAGGCTTGGCCTTGATTTAAAATTTGCCCGTCTGCTGCAGGATCTCATTTTCGTTATGGAGTAAAACCAGTTGGATAAGGCCACGTCGTAGTTATGTAGAGACATGGAGTTATTTACTCTCAAAAGACAACATTTATCTTGGCAGTTGGCATTTTCAAGATGTTAGGCTGGCTAGACTCATACAGGTTCCAATCCTAATATACAAAACTTTGAGTAAGACAATGGCTGAAGTACAAGGAAACATATATGTACCTAACATGTGTGCCTGCCCCTGCTCCCCCAAGCATTTATACACGCTTTTGGAAGAAGTTTGGATATACATTTGAATGTTCCTCCTCAAGCCTCATTCAACTGAACTTCTTAAAAGGGCCCTTGTTATCTGTGTCCTTGGGTCGTATTTTGAAACTGTTTCTTAACCTGTAAAGTAAAACACTTGCCTTAAAGAGCTGTTGAAAAAACTCAGATGATATTTGTAAAGGACCCAGAGTCCAGTGCCCAACACATAATAATTACTATTACAGCCAGCTATTTTTATGACTAAAACATTCATAATCTCTATCAGATAATTTAATACTTAATTTTACAGAGGCCTCCAGATTCTTGATTGATTTGGAAGGCAGAGAATATTGTTAATTGGGTAATATGTGCACAGAGTAGCAAACATTACCAGTGAATAGTATGCTCCTTCCAATGCAGCCCTCGGTCACAGAGAGCGCCTCTAGTACTAGTTCCATGTATATCTTTTCAGGGAATATCGGTGTCTGTGCTAACAGAGCACAGGTGGCAGAAATGAGAGCACACTGTCCAGAGTTCTGTCCCCTGCTTCTCTCAATTAACAATACAACTTGTACAACGGTCTGCATCACCTGGCTATTTGTGCCTCCTCATTCTTTTTAATGTGTAGATATAGCCTGATTTTTCAATCTTTTAAACTTATTTAACAAAAAAATTAAGAAATAAATTTTCTATTTTACAAGCAATGTTGCAACAAATATCCATGTATTCAATTTGCCTACAGGGGAATATATCTATAGGATAAATTCCTAGAGATACAATTGCTGGATCAAATGATATGTGCACTTTTAATATTGATAGTTATTGTCAAACTACTTTTCGTAGAAGTGATACCAATTTAGATTCTCACCAGATGTATATGAGAGGGTGTTTCCCCTACCCTCACCAGCATAGAGAGTTATTAAGTGTTATGGTCTGTATTGTATGATATGTGAAAATGATATCACTGTGCTTTAAGCATTTCTGTTATCATTACTGAAGCTGAATGTGTTTTAAAATGCTTAAAAGTCATCTCTTTTCTTTACTGTGAACAGTTTATATCTTTGTCCATTACTCTTTTGGTCTTTTTCATACTGATTTGTAGGTACTCCTTATATATTACCCCCATTGTCTGTGATATGAGTTGCAAATTCCCACCACTCATTTGGCTTTTGACCTTATTTAATGTGTTTTTGCCATACAGATTATTTTTAGAAGTTTATATAGTGAAACATCAGTACTTTTTCTCATTTCCAGATTTTACCTCATAATTAGAAAGGTTTTCCTCAATCCCAAGTAAAGTGAACAATTTTCCATTCTTTAGTACATTTATGATTTTACTTTTTGTTTAAAGATATTACTTGCACACTTATCTGAACAGTCGTGAGTGTGTATAAAGACAAGTTTCTATTTTCAGCATATAAAAGTCGTATTATAAGCATACAACACAAGACTTTTTTTCCTTGTTATCTCCTATACATTTTGCTTAGAGAAAGTGATGCTGTTATTTGATACATAATGATCACAACCCTTAGGTCTTCATTGGGTTGTATCCCTTTTCATTATGAAGAAACTTTTTTTGACTTAATACCTTTTTTTAAAACCATGAATTCAATCTTCCTTAATGTTAAGACTATAACTTTGACTCTTTTTGTTTGTTTGCATTTCTTTGGTATGCTCCATAATGTTACCCCCAATCTAGATCATTTTGTTTTAGATGTGTTTTATATACAGCCTATAATTGTATTTTTCTACGTGATCCAATTCTTTTAATATGTAAGTTTGGAACATTCACATTTATTGATAGGTACAAGATATATCTATACTCTCTGCCTGTATTGCTATTATCGCCTTTTATTATAGAAACAACTTTACTAAGGTCTAAGTGAGACACAATAAACTGCATCTATTTAAAATGTACAATCTGATAAGTTTCAACATGTTTATGTACCTATAAAACCATCATCATAATAAAATTAGGCACATATCTATAACCCACAGACGTTTCCTCACCATATGCCCCTTTGTAATTCATACTTCCCTTCCAGCTGCTTCTTCATGTCCAGGCAGCCAATGATTTGTTTTCTATCACTATAGATATTAGATTGCACTTTCTGTCGTTTTACAGGAATGAAATCTTACACTATGTACTATTTTATAATTCTGGCTTTTTTAATTTAGCATCATTATATTTAGATAGATCCATTTAGTTGCACATATCAATAGTTCATTACTTTCATGCTGGGCAGTATTCCCTTGTAGGAATAAACTAAAATTTGTTTATCAATTCATCTGTTGATGGATATCAGGTTACTCGTTTTTGGCTACTGCAAATAAAGCTGTTATGAATATTTATGTCCAAGTATTCGTATAAACATATGCTTTCATTTCTCTTGATCAAATACCTAGAAGTGGAAGAGCTGGACATATGGTAGGTGTACGTTAAACTTTTTAAGAAACTGCCAGATTGTTTTCCAAATTGGTTGTACCATTTGGTAGTCCCATCAGCAATGAACGTGAGTTCCAATTGCTCCACATCCTGCCAACCCTTCATATTGTCATCTTTTCATTTCAGCCATCCTTATGAGTATGTAGTGGTATCTCATTGTGGTTTTAATTTGTATTTCTCTAATGAGTAATGACATTGAGAATCTCTTCATGTGCTAATTTGCCATCTATATATCTTCTTTGGTGAAATGTCTGTTCAAATCTTTGCCTATTAAAAAAATTAGGTTATCGGGCCTCCCTGGTGGCGCAGTGGTTGAGAGTCCGCCTGCCGATGCAGGGGATACGGGTTCGTGCCCCGGTCTGGGAGGATCCCGTGTGCTGCGGAGCGGCTGGGCCCGTGAGCCATGGCCGCTGGGCCTGCGCATCCGGAGCCTGTGCTCCGCAGCGGGAGAGGCCACAACAGTGAGAGGCCCGCATACCGCAAAAAAAAAAAAAAAAAAAAAAAAATTAGGTTATTTTCTTATTATTGAGTTCTGAGAACTCTTTATATATTCTGAATACAAATCCTTTATCATATATATGACTTGCAAATTTTTCTCACAGTCTGGCATAGCTTTTCATTCTCTGAACAATTTCTTTCAAAGAGCAGTTCTTATTTTTTATGTTTGTCAATTCGTTCTTTTACAGATCAAGTTTGCTTTCGTATCTAAGAAATCTTTGTCTAATCCAAAATCACAAAGATTTTTTTCCCTATGTTTCCTTTTAGAAGTTTTATATTTAGGTCTATGATCCATCCTAAGCTAATTTTTGTACACAGTAAAAGGAATGGATCAAAGTTCATATTTCTGCATATGGATACCCAAATGGTTCAGCACCACCAGTTTAAAAGGCTAAACTTTTCAACTAAGTTGCCTTTGCACCTTTGTTGAAAATCAGTTGTCCATGTACGTGCAGGCCTATTTTTGGACCCTATTCTATTGATCTATTTATATATCTTTACATCAGTATCACATTGTCTTAATTATTGTAGTTTAAAAAAAGTCGAAGTCAGTTAGTGTGAGTATTCCAATTCTGTTCTTCTTTTTCAAAACAGTTTTGGCTTTTTTAGGTTTTTGCATTTTCAAGTAAACATTAATTTCTTTTTAAAAAAGCCTGCTGGAATTTTGATAGGGAGTGTGTTGAACTTACAAATCAATTTGGGAAGAATTGACACCAATACTGAGTTTCCTGATCTACGAACATGGACTATCTCTTCATATATTTGGAGATGTGGTACAACTCTCAGCAATGTTTTGTAGTGTTTAGTGTGCAAGTCTTGCACATCTTTTGTTAGCTTCATCCTTAAGTACACTTGATTCTTGTTATTCACCATAGTTATGTTCTATAAAGTTGCTGCAAACAGTGAATTCATGAATACCTCAGAGAAATACAGGGTAAGGTTCCTGTGAGTCGTGGGTCACAACATTTTTGTCAGCTGATCAATACATAACCTTGTTTTATATGTGTTTCTGTTTAAAGACACCTTGTTTAATACACATTTCTTACAAATAATTAATTGTCAAACAGGCTGAGTGTCGTTTTGTTCAACCTCAGGTGGCAACTCAAATTTTTCACCATATGCTGCTCATCCCCACAAATGGCTGTGAATGTGCCGTAAGTATTGGTTTTGGGGATACCAATAAATTTAAGTGAGTAGGTGAATGTGCAAATATGGCATCTGAAAATAATGAAGATCTTATTTCACATTTTTGATGCTACTGTAAGTGGTAGTTTTTTTGTTTTTGTTTTTTGCGGTACACAGGCCTCTCACTATTGTGGCATCTCCCATTGCGGAGCACAGGCTCCGGACGCGCAGGCTCAGCGGCCATGGCTCACAGGCCCAGCTGCTCCGCGGCATGTGGGATCCTCCCGGACCGGGGCACGAACCTGTGTCCCCTGAATTGGCAGGCAGACTCCCAACCACTGCGCCACCAGGGAAGCCCTAAGTGGTAGTTTTTTAAAATTAATTTCTGAGCTTCTGTAGTATCCTTTTAAAAAATCTTTCACATTATGGTTGCGCTTTCTTTGCCTTATGGTCTGTACTTTGTATGATTACTTAGAAGGCTTATATTTCTATTTTTGTGGTTACTTTTACGTATACAACTATATAAATATGGTTATACTCATTAACTCTCTAATAAGGGCAATGATAAATGAGAATATTTTCATTTCCTCTCTACCATCCTCCTACACACACTTTTAATTGATTTTACAATGTTTACTGCTGTTTGCTTTTTAAAAAAACCATTAAAGATACTTATATCTTTCTGTTTTAAATGACAGTTTTTATCTCCCAGCTATAAAATCTGAGGATATTAGCATGCATACAGCACTTTTCACCTTTTCTCCTCTTCCTCTCTGACCTTTTATTTCATTATTTGTTATTTCTACATTGCAGAATTTAAAACATTTATATTCTATTTTGTGACAATCACTTTTACTTTGATTTTAGTCCTACAGAGAGTGCTTAATTCAACATCTAGATGCCAGTCTCTTTGCCAACAATTCTCCATTCACCTCCTATTTGACTGAAATTTGTCTTCTGGTAATTTCTTCAGTAAAGGATCATAAAAATTCTACATCCTGAGTGCTTGAATGTTTATCAATATTTGTCTGTTAGCTGTATGTGTAAAAGAAATTTGGAGTAAGTAAAGAAATCTTGGGTCACTAGGTTATGAAGTCCTTGGGCAAAAAAATCTAAGCATCTAGCATAGTGCAATAATCTTTTGAACAACCACCAGATGAAATGAGTCACTAACAAAAATGGATGAAAGGTCTTGCACACAAAAATATTTTCCTCTGTGCATATTCTATCTTAAGACTTTTACAATCTGGCTATATTTGGTGAGAATATCATCCAAAGAAATCAGGGATATTATATAACACAAGAATCAAGTGGGGTCAACGACAGCACTGGGACATAATGTGACAATGGAAAGAATGTTAGGTCAGGAGCAAGACACTTATTAGCTTGAGGCTCAGCCCCAAGACCAACTAACCACGTTCTTCTGTGTGTTACTAAAACCTTACAAATCTGGTAAAAGAGGAAAGCAGTGGCACAGATTTCAAATGCCACTTTTCACTGTAAGAATACATTCTACGTAGGGAGAAGAATTATCATTATCACCCCCTACCCAACCTCAGCTATTATTAAAATTGTTTACATTCCTTGAGAAATTAAGGGCTGAGGGACAAGAATGGGGGTAAGAGATATCTCAGAAAAAAGTCTGACATGAAAAATCTGTAGATAATCCATTTACACATAATCAAAAAATCAATGAGAGAGTAAAATGGCTTGATACTGAGTGCACTGGGAATTCAGATCTGACTTGGCTATTACGTCAATAAGATTATTATTATTGATGAAAAGACCTATCCATGAAGTAGATAACACAATGTGTATTCCTTAGGTGATGCTGAGGAACAAAACTCTGAGAACTGCAGCTAAAAAGGACCAGGGTCAATGCTCTGTTATTATACTTGCTGTCTAGCTAAAGGAAGATAAATGAAGGGACAGCTCTGCCTTAGGACTCTGCCTGAAGACTGCTGCTTAAAATAAACCAGCCCTGCCTCTAATGGTTTTGGGGAAGAGACAATATAAAAACATTCCACAAACAAATGTGTTGCTATCTAGTGGATGAAGCCTATGCTGAATGGGAAACCCTATAGATGCCACCTATCAAAGCAACTTTTCAAGAATGAACCTGTGTGACCAGAGCAAGTGCGTCTCAGTTATGGTACTAGGAAAGTCAGCACCCTTCAGCCATATATTTATATACTAAGTTTAATTAGGTTAGCAATCTAAACGTATATTTTTAGAGTGGATACCACTCTAAAAATAAGAAACTCAAAACAGATTTATAAAATAAGATAAACATATACACCTTAATAACCAAATTAGTAATGATTTCTGCATATATTGTGCTTTTTCAAGGTAGAGCATTCTCATGTATATTATTTTACTTGATCATCTGGCACACATAACCACTACAATGTGGATATAATTATCCCCGTTTTGTAAAATAAGGAAACTGACTTGGAGAGGGTAAGTCATTTCCTTAGTGAATGGGTAAGTCTACACTGCACTGAAAACTCTCTTCATTATACTTCATTGCTTTTTTACAAAACAATTTCCAACTCTGGGAGAGGGCATTTATATAAACTTTCATAATCATATATAATTTTTTCTACAAAGAAAAAGCAATCTGGGATTTTGATTGAAACTGCTGAATCTGTAGACCAATTTTTGGGAAAACAGACATCTCAATAATATCACACCTTCCAATCCATGGATATGGCAGGAGACATGGAGAAATATATCGACCAATTTTTGAATAATGAACCAAACCTAAATTCCTGGGATAAACAATGCAAAAATCTTACAATTCCTCCCTCCTGCCCTTGATGTTACTGTCATATATTTGACTTCTATATATATTATAAACCTTGTAATTATTATTAATTTTGCTTTAACCAATTAATTATCTTTTAAAGAGATTTTTTAAATGTCTTTTATATTTACCCTTATTCTTACCATGTCCAGAGTACTCTGTGTAAATACAAATTTCCCTCTGATATCTTTTTTCTTCTGCCAAAAAAACTAACATTTCTTGTTGTGCCGTTTGCCATTGGTAACTATTTTCAGTTTTGTTTGTTTGAAATAGGTCTTGCCTTTCATTTCTTTCTTTTTTTTTTTTTTTTGCGGTACACGGGCCTCTCACTGTTGCGGCCTCTCCCGTTGTGGAGCACAGGCTCTGGATGCGCAGGCTCAGTGGCCATGGCTCACGGGCCCAGCCGCTCCGCGGCATGCAGGATCCTCTCAGACCAGAGCACGAACCCATGTCCCCTGCATCAGCAGGCGGACTCTCAACCACTGCACCACCAGGGAAGCCCTGCCTTTCATTTCTTAAAGATATTTTTGCTAGATATAGAATTCTAGGTTGAGAGTCTCCCTTTTTTTCTTTCTCCTTCCTCCCTTCCAGTACCTTAAAGATGTCAATCCATTGTCTTTCGGTTTTGCAGCATTTCTGGTAAGTTGTTTTTGGTTTGTTTTTTCATTCTTATTTTTGTTCAGGGGAACTGCTTCTTCTTTCTCCGGGTGCCTTCAACATTTTATTAACAGTTTTCAGCAATCTGATTGTGACAGGTCTTACCTGTAGTATTCCTTATGTTTCTTCTCTTTGGGGTTCATTGAGCATTTTAGATCTTGGATTTATCATTTTCATCCAATTTGGAAAAAATCTGGCTTAAATTTTTTTTTTATTGGCTTATAGTTGATTTACAATGTTGTGTTAGTTTCAGGTGTACAGCAAAGTGAATCAGTTATACATATACGTATATCTACTCTATTTTAGATTTTTTTCCCATATAGGCCATTACAGAGTATTGAGTAGAGTTCTCTCTGCTATACAGTAGGTCCTTATTAGTTATCTTTTATATAGAGTAGTGTGTATGGCCATTCTTTTCTTTCTTCTCCTACTCCTACTTTTCTAAAACACCAATTATACATGTTTGAGTCCACTTGATATTTTTCTACATTTTACTGTGGCTCTCTTCACTTTTTTTCAGCCATTTTCCTCTCTCTGCCTTATTCTGAATACTTTATATTGCTATGTTTTCCAGCTCACTGATCTTTTCTTCTTCAGTTTCTAAAATGCTGTTACCTCAACCAGTGTGTTTTTCACTTTCGACACTTCATTTTTCACTTTGGAAGTTTTAGTTGGGTCCTTCTTTTACTTCCATTCCTCCCCTCAACATGTTCATGTTTTCCTCCACACTCTTGATCACAGGGAATATAACTACTGCAGTTGTTTTACCCTTCTTGTCTATTAATTTCATATGTAATTTCTGGGTTTGTTTCTACTGGTTGATTCTCACAACCCTTGCCTCAGTATAGGTCATAATTGTGCTGCTTTTCTGCCTTTCTGGTAATTTTGGATTGGATGCTGGACACTGTTTTATATTTTGGGGTGCTGAATTTTGTTAAAGGTGTTGAACTTGTTCTGGCAGGCAGTTATGCTACTTTGGATCAGTTTTCTCTCTCAAGGCTTGCTTATAAGCTTTGTTAGGGCAAGTTCAGGGTAGACTTTGACCTAGGGATAATTTAGCCTCGTTATCTATTTCTCTTCTATAGACTCTACCCTATTTCCCTTGTATTAGGAAGTCTTTCTACTCTGCAAGTGGGAACATGGACTAAGTCCCAGCCCTTTGTGAGCTGCGGAAATGGTTCAATCCACTGCTTTCCAGTGGTTCTTTGCCCACAATGTGGAGTTTTACCCCACACATGAGCAAAGCAGTGCTTACCCAAGGGCTCAGGGGCATCGTCCTCTGCAGCTATCAGGAGCTCTTTCTCCCTATGAAGCTCCCATCTCTGCTACTGTCCTTCACAAATTCTAGCTGCCTTAACTGTAATCTCTTGCCCTTCAACACAGGGCTGTGTTGTTCCCCATCTGCTTGGCCTGGAAACTGCCTTCAGGCCATTTAGGATGGGGGTGGGGGTTGCCTCATTCATTTCCCTTCTCTTAGGGAATCACAGCCCTGAGATACCTGTGGTCCAATGCCTGCAAACAGTTATTTAATATATTTTGTCCAGTGTTTCATTGTGTACAGCAAGGGGAGAGAGAAAGTTTCTGTAGGAGATAATTCTTGATGGGTAGGCAGAGAACTCTGTTTTGCATACATTCAGAAAATCTAGGGGGTGGGGGTAGAGTCTAGTACACTTGAAGTGATGACAATTTTAAACTTAATTCAACTTCTTGAATTATAACACTCCTAGTAACATTAACTATTAGTAGTATTCCAATCCACTTCTTGCTAATCTTATTTTTTTTCCTGAACATTTAATAGCTGATATTTGTTTATTTTATTTGTATACTGTCTTCCTCCTAGCTCACATTACAAAGTAATTTCTAAAAGGGTAAGAACTTTATCTATGCTGTTCATTGATTTATCTCTAGTACCTAGATTACACAAATACTTTATAAGTACACATTGTCTTATAAAGTAGTTGTGTATTGTGTGTATTCCTGGCACACACAGTACACAACTACTTTACAAGACAATGTGTGCATCTATTCTTTAACTTGGTAGGTATCTCTGTTATAGAAGAAAACACATATTTGTTATAAAGCTAATTTTGGTTAAATCACATCCTATTTGCCCTTGATGTTCACCATATATTATTAAAATAGGGCTCTATGTATATCCAGGCAAATATTTAAAAAGAAATACTGAAATTCATATTTTGAAAGGAAAAGCAACACAATATACCTTAATGTTTGTCAAAGTAAACAATATGTAAGAATGCAGAGCATCCTATGGAAATATTCAAACATCTGGCACCTTCTAGCAGCATACACTAGTATGAATCTGAAGATGAAGGTTACATATACGCAAAACGTGCACTTTAAAAGGTATGGCCTAGATTAATCGGAGCATATGAGATGAAGGAGGGGAGACCTATCTGAAATCTGCCTGAGATAAAATCTTTTGTTATTTAAGAACTTATAGGCTAGGTTAACTAGTGATTTCATTTATTCTATATATTAGTTACTTCACAAGAAGTTCTGAAGTGTTGTGCTTTCTAACTACAGTTTGTGTTAAACAAGCAAAAAAAGGAGTCAGCCTCAACATAAAATCTTTGCTTAAAAGATACAGGGACAAATTGAAGTTTATATATTTTTTCAATCAGATCTCAGTAAATGTTTTCTGGATACCCCCTTTCTCCAGAATCACACCTGGCTTCTGACATTTCTGATTAATTTTCATTCTGTAGTGAACGATGTTTTTTGTCTTGCCTAACCCAAACGGACTCCGCCGTGACAACCCATACACATAACATGTGACATGTTAGATATGTTTTCACAGGAATAATGTTACCATCATGTTTTCTAAGACTTCTTTCAAAGCTTGTTGACTTGGCAAGTGATGGGACTGGGTTACAGTACTTTAGGTCCAATACATGTTCCAATGAAGATTTGGCCGTGTTAACGAACATAGTGTAGGAATATTTTCCCTTTGGGAAATCTTACTTTAAGACAGGGATATGTGACTATTAACTATGAAACTAATTCTAAAGGCCTAAACATCGTTTTTTTCAAGTCTGGCTACTTGACTTCACCTGTGCTATGGTGACGAGTTACTTGTCTATAAATTGTCAGCTCCTTACTGTCTAGCTGCATGATGTCTGGCACAGAGAGTGCTTGCCAAATGAGTAAATTCTTGAGCCAGAGTACCCTATCCTCTCAAGCATTCTAGATGCTTGAGACATTATTACCCTGTGTTAGTCTCAAATTAAGTTAATGAAAAATTCTGAAAGTTCTACCTCATCATCCATTTATGCCTCACTATGAACAAAACCAAGAGAATTACAGTATACAATGCGTGGAGCCTCAAGCCATCGTATCAATCTAGACAGGAAGACAAGATGAATATAAACCGAACAGCTGAAGTCTCAACATACGTGGCTACTCTTGATGTGGTAACCCCAGAGCTCTGACAGCTTGTCTTGATACTCTGCGCTAGCTTTAAACAACTAACATTTTTTTTTCTTTTTTTTTGTGGTACTAGGGCCTCTCACTGTTGTGGCCTCTCCCTTTGTGGAGCGCAGGCTCAGCGGCCATGGCTCATGGGCCTAGCTGCTCCGCGGCATGTGGGATCTTCCCGGACCGGGGCACGAACCCGTGTCTCCTGCATCGGTAGGCGGGCTCTCAACCACCGTGCCACCAGGGAAGCCCCTAGATATGAAATTTTAAATGTTAGTTGTTTAGGGGCTTCCCTGGTGGCACGGTGGTTGAGAGCCCGCCTACCGATGCAGGAGACACGGGTTCGTGCCCCGGTCCGGGAAGATCCCACATGCCGCGGAGCAGCTAGGCCCATGAGCCATGGCCGCTGAGCCTGCGCTCCACAAAGGGAGAGGCCACAACAGTGAGAGGCCCTAGTACCACAAAAAAATAAATAAATAAAATTTCACATCTAATAGTCCCCATCATTTACACTTAGAGGCCTCTTTCCAAGAACTGTAGGTGTCAAAAACTTGAGTCTTGGACTTGGTTTTGCCTACATTGCAGAGGCTGCAGGGTATGGTGGGACTGAAGTGGGGCGTGAAGTCCAACAGGTGGTTTAAATATGAGAGTCCACTGCACACCAGCTCTGAGAACACAGGCATGTCACACAACCTCCCTGCCTGGAAACTGGGGGGGGGGGGCAACAATAGTCATGTCAGAGAACTGTTGCAAGGGTGAAACAGAGTGCCCCGAGGAAACACTGCTACTTACCCTTAAGTCACTAACAGATTACAATACTCTCAACTGTAAAGCATCAATAACTACCCTACTTACCTTACAGGGATAAAGTGAAGCAAGAAAATAAACTTGATTTTTTAAGTTTAAAGCTCTATCTACACAAACGTTATGTCACTGTCTTCCTGGTGGGGGGGGTAATTCCATGTGTGACGGAAAGACGTACACTAAGGTTAAGAAGTACAAATGCTAACCTCTGTTTATGAAGAGGGTTTGTTGGTGACTTCACAGGGCCAGTGTGCCTACCTCCCCCTCCCCCCACCGTGGGGACTGAGGGCAGCTGAGTGTGGGTCACTAATGGTTCACGACTGAACCCTTTTCTGGGGAAGGTTCCTTTGACTACCCAGTTCAGAAATGCCGGGGAGAGGATGCTCTTCCCCCAGGAGCAGCCTGTGGCCTGTAACTATCAAAAAAAGTGGGATCTAGAGATTGTCATACTGAGTAAGTCAGACAGAGAAAGACAAATATCATATGATATTGCTTATATGTGGAATCTAAAATAAGGGTACACGTGAACTTATCTACAAAACAGAAATACAGTTACAGATGTATAAAATAAACTTATTGTTACCGGGGGTAAAGGGGTGGGGGAGGGATAAACTGGGAGATATTGGGACTGACATAGACACACTGCTCTATATAAAATAGATAACTAATAAGGACCTACTGTATAGCACAGGGAACTCTACTCAATACTCTGTAATGACCTATATGGGAAAAGAATCTAAAATAGAGTAGATATACGTATATGCATAACTGATTCACTTTGCTGTACACCTGAAACTCACACGACATTGTAAATCAACTATACCCCGATAAAAATTAAAAAATAAAATAAAATAAAATAAATAAAAAGAAAAAAAAGTGAGGCAACTACGTGGTCCCACGCTTCAGTGCTCCCCATGGGACCAACCTGAGGCTAGACTTCGGCTAACGTTTCCTCAGCTTCTTCTCTGGCTCTCTCCTGCTCCCCTCAATTCCTTACTGTTTTCTTCTGACGGCAGTTCCTCAATAAACCACTTACCCAGGCTTTGTGTTTAAAGAACCAAATCTAAGAAACCACTAATATCTTCCAGTATTGAGTTGCCTGGCAGTGTTTCAGCAGAGTTTCCAGGAAGGCCCAGGCTTTCCTTAGGGCCTACAGCACATCAGGACAGCACTCCCCAAGTCCAGCCAAAGCTGGTGGCTACTGGAAACAAGCCAGAAGCCAAAGTCTGGGCAGAGCACGTGGTATTACAGCTGGGATGGGATACACCCCTGCTTAGAGCATCCTCAGAAAGGAAGACAGGATGTTCCAAAACCTACAGGTGAAGGGGACTTCTGTCTCTTGGAGAACATGAGAGAGACCTACTCCAGCCCCTGTGTGAGACATCCCTCTAATCCAGACTGTTCACAGAAGTCAAATAAATCTCCCAGAAATGCTTTCCCCACCTTAGAAGCATCTGAACGACATCAAGGTTCGCATAACCACAGGGCCCAGAACAGCTGTTGACCACAGCAGGCAACAGTGCCTGAATGAGTCACTGCACACACTCTAATGGGTAGAGCAGTGGAGACACGCTCTCTGCCGCTGTTTCCAGTCTCCACCCTCTGAATTCCCACAGAACTGAGGCCACAGGCCACATGTGCTGCCCCAAGTGCTGCTGTGTGGTTTTGGTGTGTGTCTACGTATTGCCTCCTCAAGGGAACGTGAGTCCCTTATTTCCTTGTGAGACATCCTTGGAGCCCCGGCTATGTGTCTAGCACAGTTCTTGTCCCCAAGTTAATCACACCAGACCTTGTGCATAATAGATTGCTCCTGAAGGAATTGTTGAATTAAACTGTGTCTGGGAAGAGTTGGATAAGGATTCTAGGAGGAAGTGGTCCCTGACTGGGATGCTAAGGTAGCAGGATTTCGGCAGAATGAGGGAAAAGGTATGTTGGAGAGGGGATGGCACGCACGGTGACGGAGACAAGACTTGAAAATAAGAAAAGCCAACCACTGCGATAGACAAATGTATAATAGCCCAAGTAAATGACACCAAACACAAATGGGAACAATTAACTGCCCAGGGGTCTTGGCCTTACTTCTCTTTCTTCCCACACCCCTTGGGTGCCTGGAACAGAATAAAGCTTAATATTGCTTGAATTTTACTAGATGTTAATGCCTTAAGCTTAGAACTCTCTATGTGAATTTTTGGCAAGTAAGATACCCATATCAATCTTTCGAAACTAATAAACACTTTTGAGCACCAAATAATCCATCTCCCATGGCCAAGTCACAGAACTACCACAGGGATGAACTGATGAAAAAGTACTCAAACCTTCCTCTGAATGGTCCAATAAAGCATAACACCGAAGTCAAGGCAACAACTGGGAGAGAAAACTGAGCATTTCATTTTTGAATTGGCAATTAGCCACGCTTAGGAGGTATTCCCTCAGAGGAAAACCCTCTTACAAAGTGGTTTGGTGAACACAGACAACCAGCAGTGACTGGCCCTCCTGCGGGCACCTAACGAACAGTTGTGAGTTTCAAACAACTAAGCCTCAGAACAGTAGGTAGCAGCAACAGCCCTCTCAGGCCTCCACTCTGTTTCCGGCCTCTCTTCCTTTCAGTCAGCTTCCCACTGTGAGGGATGCACTTCTAAATTCCTGAGCCTGGCATTCAGGACTGTCTAGGATTTGGCCTCACATCACCCTTTCGGGCCAACTTCCCGGTAGGTGCCAACCACCTGCCTTCCCTCTACCTTCCAGACCCTCCAGACCCTCCTGCCTCTTCCACGCCTCCCCGCCTTGGCCCGCTGCTCAGCCTGGACGCCCCTATTCACAATCACTTCTGAATAAAGTGTTAAGCCCTGGTTAAAGACCATCTCTTGTGGGAAGGTTTCCACGTCTCTCCTGATGATCAGAATGAACCGCTCCTTCTCCAAGGCAGTGATTTTATTTCTTTGTGCTTCAATTCCTTCCACTAAAAAATAGGAATAATGATCTGTATTCTGTCACTTCAGAGTCTTTGAAAGATTCAAATGAGGTGCTGTATGTGGTTCTAATCTCTAAAATCTTAAAGAGCTGAAGAATGAATAAAAAATGTGCACAGAACTTCATGTTTTCATTGTTTACTATGTTCAACGCAGCTTCATTTTTAGTTGGCTTGTATGACGTTTGCTGCATACTAATAGTTAGCATAGAAGAGACTGAAAGTTATTTTTGTACTCTATTTCACATTCATGCAACCAATTTTAATGGTCTAAATCAACCCAATATTCTGAAAATACATCTTAACTGATTATATTAAATTTGATCTTGCTAAAAAGTTTCCAAATGGAGCATCAACACTTATGTCAGTTATGTGGCAGCTAGCCTAACTGAATCAAAACAGCATTCATACTTTCTGTGTGTGTGCAATAAAACTGTGGGCATTTTTAGACATTTTTCAGACATTTCCCAAACTACAGACATCTGTTGTTTATATTTCAAGTTTCCCCAAATAGACAGTAAAGTATCATCCTTCCAGACTGGGTAGCAAAGACTACTCCCTAAATGACTACTTTCTTAACAGGATTTTAAAGGCATCTGACAAGGTCTGTAATGACATTTTTGTACATTCAATGAAGAAATAAGTTAGAAAATATACCTGGGTGAATGATTATACCTGAAAGATCAGTTTCAACCTAACAGAAGACCTCTGGTGGCAACTACAGAATTCTGCCCTAAACTCTGCTGAATTCAATCTTTTTTAATCCAAGATTTTCAAGATGTCAAGGAGAGGCACTTGATCACAATTAACAGAAATGAAATAAAACCAGTCAGTGAATCCACTGGAAGACAGGATCAAAATCTATCCAATGACAAGACATTATAAAAACAGGCCAAATCTAACAATATAAAATATTCTGAAAGAGACAAATGTAAATTTCTTATGTGTAGGTTAAGACAATCAAGTCTCATGAATAAGGATATGTGTACCAACTGCTCCCGATACCATTATTTGTAATAACAAGAAGACAACATAAATATCCATCAACGAGGGAATAGCTAAATATATTAACTGAGTGTAGTATACTTTGCAGCTATAAAAAGAAAAAAAAACTACAGGAGGCTGAAATATAATGATATGGAAGAATGTCTGATAAATTTGGGGTGATAAAAGCAGGTTGAGGGTACTATACACAGACTCTCCCCATTCTTGTTTGTTTTGTTTTTAAAGAATTCCACATGTTTTTTCTTTTCTTTTCTTTTTTTAATTTGGAACATCTAGACCATAGCATTTAATTCATTATAGTTACTTATATATAACTGTGTTTTATTTATCTTCTTACTCCTTGCTTTCTATTTGTCTTAACCTGTGGTGTATTCCTGTTTTAAGTAGTTTTTGAAGCTTTATTTTGGATTAAGCAGTTTTAAAAATTATCCTATGATTTCATTTTATTCTGGATATTTTATTTTGTCTATTTTTCATCATAGTGATTCTCTCTCACCTGTCTCTAAACTATTGTTAAGCTCATCCATTGAGTTTTGTGGGCTTTAAAAAAAAAAAAAGGAAAAATTTTATTAGTCTAATGTGGGGAAGACCTTTCTCTTTCCCCTCAGTTTAACTGAGATATAATTGACATATAACATTGTGTGAGTTTACGGTATACAATGTGTTGAGCTGATACACGTATACAATATATTGTGAAATGCTTACCACAATAAGGTTAGTTAACATATCCATCACCTAACTACTATTTTTTTTTTTTAGCGAGATCTACTCTCAAGCAACTTTCAAGTATAATACAGTATTTTTAACTACAGTCACATGCTCTATATTAGATCCTCAGAACTGATTCATCTTATAACTGGAAATTTGTACCCTTTGACCAACAACTTCTGATTTCCCCCACCTCCAAGAAACCACCATTGTACTGCTTTTATAAGTTTGGCTTTTTTTTTTTTTTTTTTTGGCTGCACCACTCGGCTTGCGGGATCGTAGTTCCCCGACCACCTGACCAGGGACTGAATATGGCCCCAGCAGTGAAAGCACTAAGTCCTAACCTCTGGACCACCAGGAAATTCCTAGTTTTTTTTTTTTTTTTTTTTAAGATTGCATACATAAGTGGTATCATGTAGCATTTGTCTTTCTCTGATTTATTTCACTGCATAACACCGTCAAGATCCATCCATGTTGTTTCATACTTCTCTTTTATGGCTGAATAAATATTCCCTTGCATATATATACCATATTTTCTTTACCCATTCTTCCATCGATGGACACCTAGGCTGTTTCCATGTCTTAGTTATTGTAAACTATGCTGCAGTGAACATGGGGGTGCAGATTTCTTTTCTGGAAAGTGATTTCATTACCTTTGGATAAATACCCAGAAGCTGGGATTGCTAAATCATATGGTAGTTCTATTTTTAATTTTTTGAGGATCTTCCATACTGTTCTCCATAGTGGCTGCACCAATTTACATTCCCACCAACAGTGCACAAGGGTTCTTTTCTCCACATCCTCACCCACACTTGTTATCTCTTGTCTTCTTGATGACAGCCATTTAAACAGGTTTGAGGTGATATCTCTTTGTGGTTTTGACCTGCTGATGATTAGTGATGTTGAGCATCTTTTCATGTACTTGTTAGCCATTTGTATGTCTTCTTTGGAAAAATGTCTATTCAGGTTCTCTGCCTATTTTTTAATTGGATTATTAGTCTTTTTGTTTTTGGGTTGTATGAATTCCTTATATATTTTGGAGATTAACCCCTTCTCTGACGTATGGTTGGCAAATATTCCCCTCCCCCATTCTGTAGGTTGCCTCTTCATTCTGCTGATTGTTTCTCTTGCTGTGCACAAGCTTTTTAATTTGAAGTAGTCCCACCTGTTTGCTCTTGTTGCTTGTGCTTTTGGTGTCATATTAAAAAAACTGTTGCCATGACAATGTTAATGAGCTTTTCCCTTATGTTTTCTTCTAGGAGTTTAATGGTTTCAGGTCTTATATTTAAGTCTTTAATCCATTTTGAGTTAATTTTTGTGAGTGGTTATGATTGAGTCCTGTTTCTTTTCTTTTTTGGGGGGGCATGTGTCTATCCAGTTTTCCCAACACCTTTTATTTCAAAGACTATCTTTTTCCCATTAAGTATTCTTGGCTCCCCTGTCAAACATTAGTTGACTGTATATATGTTTATTTTCATATACAAGAGTTTGCATGAGTTTGTGTCTTTGTATATTTAAGATCAACTAATACTTGAGCTCTAACTATGCTCCAGATGCTATTCTATATGTCCTTTACACATATATTCTGTTGTTCAATCCTTATAATGAAACAAGTACATAGTCATATCTCTATTTTATTTAGGTACAGAAGTTAAGTGGTGGAGCAAGAATGTAAAAAGGCAATCACATTTCACACTACCAGCAGAACTCCTGGGGTGGGAAAAGATTTCCTTCATACATTTGTGTATAGTTTAAAGGTTTTCAGAAAGCATGTAATACTTCTTTAATTTAAAAAAAAGGCATGTGGCTGAGGCACTAAGTATGAGAAAGGTTGTGTAATATGAGTCAATGGTGCAATGAAATAATAAAAGGGAATAGGAGACACAGCTCTGCTACTTCCTGGGTAAGTTACCTTGAGCAATTTACTTAACACCTGAGTCTTAAGTTTCTTATCAGTGTACTGTTGATAATCAAGCCTACTTGCAAAGTTATATGGGTTAAATAACACAGGACCATGCCAAGTCCACACTTCCGGCACACAGTTGGCCTGACTCAATAAACACTGCATAACATAGAAACCATTCTAACCAATGCAGGTAGACCACAACTGTCCTAAAGAGCACTCAAATGCAAGGATACAGAAGGGCTAAAGCAGAGAACGAAATGGGAAATGGACAGCAAGAAGGGTTTAAAGAACTGGAGCAACTTGCCCTAGAAGTGATGTCTTAGTGGAGGAGTAATAGCTGACTTTAAATAATTAATGGGCTATATATTTAAAAGAAAAATTTGACTTTTTCTGTTTGGCTCTGATGGACAGAACCAAAACCAATATATAAAGTAATAGGAGAGAGGAATCAGATTCAGGTACAAAAAGATAAACCTTGCAAGAGTTACAGCTATTGAAAATGGAACCCAGGTGTATAGCACTGGGCCTGCCACCCTTCCCAGGTCATAACAAGCTTCACATCCTCTGCTTCACATCCCACAGGGGAAAGTTCACAGAATGTGTCAGGTGTGCCGCAAAGGAGATTTGTGCCTATTGAGGAAGGATGGACTAGATACAGTCTTAAAATCTCCTGCTACTTTAAGATTGACAGGATCTATGACATTCAAAGGAGCTATTCAGTTAAAAAAGTTCAGTAAGTACTAATATAACAAGCGAAATTGCCTGGCTCTTCTCATTTTTATAGATGAAGAAATAGTTCCCAAAGAAAGAAAATTTACCTGTACAGGTCAACTAATACAGATCGAACACCAGACCAGAATAACTCTCCAGCCTCCAAGGCAATACATTTCAAATTTTGCCAACTATGAGTTCACTCAGTTGGGCATAGGGTACACATGCAGATGATGAATTATGATCAAAAAATTTTATTTGCTCGTTATAACTTTTGATTATCAGTAAAGCATAATATTTCAAAATTAATAATAAGTATTCCATATAAGCACATGCTTATATCTGGGTTGAATGATGTATTTAGCTTGAGCAAGAGTCTGGATCCAATTCTAAGCTGATTAATATATTTTTGTTTAAATAAATTAGAAAAGTCATAACTCGTGCTACATGGACAGCTGGGAATGGCTGCAATGTCTTCTTCTAACAGGCAGGACAGACATTTGCATTAAGGATGAACCCAGGTATTATGGAGAAACTTCTCATTCAAAGTTTCTCTCGGCATCTGCTAGAACCTAAGTCATCCTTAAAAGCTGGAAGGTGGAACGTTTCAACCTGGGAGAAGTGGCGACTGGATTCTTCACTCATTTTTTGAGTGCACTTGCCACAGATTTTTATATATGCCCAAGATTTCCTTGCTTTTTTGATGAAAATCAACATATGCTCGCAAAGAGTCAAATTCCTAGCGATCAAGTTGTCAGCGCCATAATCCACATTTTAAAAATTTCAGTATCTTACTTCTGTCATTGATGAGGAAGAGGGAGATTAAATTAGAAAAGAAAACCTACTTATATGATATGCCACCTCATCCAAATGACGTTATAAAAATGGTTTTTACTCACAACACGATCATGAACAAATACTTTATTTCATATCTTATCTCATAAAAGATCTCCTCGACAGCTAGCAAAATTCAACATAGAAAAGCTGAGATATTGCTTAATATTTCTTCATAGAGCTCAGTGGGGAATATACATTCAATGAGAGAGCTTTCCTTACCCCTTGGTGGAAAAGTGGAGGGAGGACAAGCATCAAAAGAGTGACATTCTCCCGGCTGCTTACTCAGTTTGTGCTCTGCCATTAGGAATGTCAGGGAACCTTCTGGCTGACATCAGAGCTCACAAAATAAGCATCTAAAAAATGGATGTGAGGACACGGGGAGGGGGAAGGGTAAGCTGGGGCAAAGTGAGAGAGTGGCATGGACATATATACACTACCAAATGTAAAGCAGATAGCTAGTGGGAAGCAGCCGCATAGCACAGGGAGATCAGCTCAGGTGCTTTGTGACCACCTAGAGGGGTAGGATAGGGAGGGTGGGAGGGAGGGAGACGCAAGAGGGAGGGGATATGG
Source organism: Mesoplodon densirostris (assembly GCF_025265405.1). Classification (NCBI taxonomy): domain Eukaryota; kingdom Metazoa; phylum Chordata; class Mammalia; order Artiodactyla; family Ziphiidae; genus Mesoplodon; species Mesoplodon densirostris. The sequence goes on from NC_082664.1 coordinate 46,372,615, forward strand.
GAACATATGTATATGTATAGCTGATTCACTTTGTTATACAGCAGAAAGTAACACACCATTGTAAAGCAATTATACTCCAATAAACATGTTAAAAATAAATAAATAAAACGCAAAAAAAAATCTCTCCATCTGAAGCAAAGGTTTTCAATGAAAAGTCACTGGACCCTTCTCCCTGATATGTGTTATCAGACGTGTTATTATGACTCATACCCTGCACATTAGTGATTTCAACAAACTATAAAGTAAAATATTCACTCCCACACACATGAGTGCTCTCCCACACTGCATACCACTGATACTATGTGACAGGCAACAGCAGCATTTGATAAAGAGATTTTGCCAAAAGCTTGTTCCTCTTTCCCTTTGAGTATGTTTGCCATCAGCTTTGAGGCTGATGTTACAAACTTCTTAGCAAATCTGCCTTTGCTATGACGGATGGAATTCTGAACCATGCCTCTGAGGTTCTGTTCTATTCTGGGCCCTCAGCAACAACATTCATCAATTTCACCCTGGAAAACATTATTTTGTACTTGATCTGGGAAGACACAACTGGTTCACTAGAAAGGCCACTTGTACTTTGCCTGAAAATGATTCAGAAGTGTTGAGGGTTTCATGCCACTCATGACAAAGTTTCATAACAGAGGAAGCACGGGAGACTCAGGACAAATAAATCACCTGCCGAGGAAAATCCAATTCTCAGACAGTCACGATGGTACTTTCTGTTTACAATTTTTCTTTTTCTGTCACTTGAGTGAAACTATCAACCTGGCAGGTTCTCTGGTTTCTGGACATCAAGATTCACATATTAGAGGCGGAGTCAAGATGGCGGACTAGGAGGACGCAGAATTCGCGTCTCCTCACAACTAGGGCACCTACCAGGCACTGCTGGGGGACCACGAACACCGAAGGGGACGGGAAGAACCCCCAGCAACTGGGTATGACGTGGGGGGGAATGAGGGGGGAGGAGAAGTGGAGGCAGGGGTGGACTGGTGCCCCTGAGGGGCGGCTGGGGGAGGGGAAGGGATCCCATACCAGAAGGGAGAAACTGTGGGACCATCGGGAGGGCAGAGGATCAAAAGGGAGCGTGGCCAGGTTTCCCCTGCCCACTTGGGCCCCTGGGAGCCTGCTGAGATCCCGGGCCTGATCCCCTGCCCACTGAGGACCCTTCCAGCCACGCGGGTCCTGAGGGAGTGGGAGGGAAGGGGGAGCAAAAGTAAAGGCCGGAGCAAGGGGACCAGCACCCCTGAGGGGCGGCTGGGGGAGGGGAGGAGTTCCTACACCCAGCGGGACCCACCCACAGTTAGGGGTCCAGCAGGATGGGGGAGGCTCTGGGGGAGATGGCGGGGGAGGGGCGCGGAGGAACGGGGCCAGCCAGCGTTTTCCCTGTCCACTTAGGCACCGGGGAGGCTGCTGGGCTCCCAGGCCTAATCCTCTGCCCTCGGAGCCTCCCTCCTGCCCTGCAGAGCCCAAGCCCCGACCCTCCTCCCCCACCCAGGGCCCCACCTCTACACTCGGAGACCCCCTCGAATGATTGGGGCCTAAACCCCACCCACACACCCTCACTCAGGGTCCTACCTCCAAACTCCAGAACTCCACGCGCCAGAGGCCCTCCTTTCCACGTGCTGCCTCTCCCCTTCCCCGCAGGTCCCAAGCAGAGGCCACAGCCCCATGCATGAACATCACCCCCAGCACAGCTAGGTCCCGCCCCACCCTAAACCCCGCCCCTGCTAAAGTTCCACCTCTGCCTAAGCTCCACCCCCATAGCCAAGGCTTTTTTTTCCCCCCTTTTAGATTGGCATTCTGTTTTACCTTGTTGATTCATTGTTGTTGATTCTTTTATATTTTTATTTTTCCTAATAAATCTTTTATCTTTCTGATTTTATTTTATTCTTTATAGTTTGTTATTGTTCTCTCCTTTTGGCTTGTTCCCTACTGCTTTCCTTTTCCTTTCTTTTTTCTGTTGTGGTTTTATTTTACCTTGTTGCAGTTGTTTCAATAATAGTTTTATTTTTCTTAATATATTTTTTATCTTTCTAATTTTATTTTGTTTTTTATTCTTTGATATTGTACTGCTCTTTTATTTTATTTTTTTTTTACCACATCACCAAGCTTGTGAGATTGTGGTTCCCAGGCCAGAGGTCGGGCCTGAGTTCCTGTGGTGGGAGCTCCAAGTCCAAACGGCTGGACTAACAGAGAACCTTAGGCCCCAGGAGATATTAATTGGAGTGAGGCCTCCCAGAGGTCCTCATCTCAGAACCAAGACCCATCTCTATCCAACTGCCTGCAAACTCCAGTGATGGACATCTGAGGCCAAACAACCAGTAAGACAGGAATACAGCACCACCCATCAAAAAAAAAAAAAAAAAAGATGAAACGACAAAAAAATATGTTACAGACAAAGGGGCAAGGTAAAAACTTACAAGACCAAAAAAATGAAGAAGAAATAGGCAACCTACCTGAAAAGAATTCAGAGTAATGATAGTAAAGATGATCCAAAACCTTGGGAAACGGAATGGAGAAAATACAAGAAACATTTAACAAGGATCTAGAAGAATTAAACAGCAAACAGTGATGAACAACAAAATTACTGAAATTACAAATACTCTAGAAGGAATCAATAGCAGAATAATTGAGGCAGAAGAAGAGATAAGTGAGCTGGAAGATAAAATGGTGGAAATAACTACTGCAGAGCAGAATAAAGGAAAAAGACTGAAAAGAACTGAGGACAGTCTCAGAGACTTCTGGGACAACATTAAATGCACAAACGTTCGAATTATAGGGGTCCCAGAAGAACAAGAGAAAAAGAAAGGGTCTGAGAAAATATTTGAAGAGATTATAGTTGAAAACTTCCATAACATGGGAAAGGAAATAGTCAGTCAAGTCCAGGAAGCAAAGAGAGTACCATACAGGATAAACCCAAAGAGAAACATGCCGAGACAGATAGTAAACAAATTGACAAAAATTAAATACAAAGAAAAAATATTAAAAGCAGCAAGGGAAAAGCAACAAATAACATACAAGGGAATGCCCATAAGGTTAAGAGCTGAACTTATAGCAGAAACTCTGCAAGCCAGAAGGGAGCGGCAAGACATATTTAAAGTGATGAAAGGGAAAAACCTACAACCAGGATTACTCAAATCAGCAAGGATCTCATTCAGACTCAATGGAGAAATTAAAACCTTTACAGACAAGCAAAAGTTAAGAGAATTCAGCATCACCAAACCAGCTTTACAACAAATGCTAAAGGAATTTGTCTAGGCAGGAAACACAAGAGAAGGAAAAGACCTACAACAACAAACCCAAAACAATTAAGAAAATGATAATAGGAACATACATATTGATAATTACCTTAAATGTAAATGGAGTAAATGCTCGAACCAAAAGACACAGACTGGCTGAATGGATACAAAAACAGTAACCATACTGTAGACAGTATATATGCTGTCTACAAGAGGCCCACTTCAGACCTAAGACACAAACAGACTGAAAGTGAGGGGATGGAAAAAGGTATTCCATGCAAATGGAAATCTAAAGAAAGCCGGAGTAGCAATACTCATATCAGATAAAATAGACTTTAAAATAAAGACTATTAGAAGAGACAAAGAAGGACACTACATAATGATCAAGGGAACAATCCAAGAAGAAGATAAACAATTGTAAATACACATGCACCCAACGTAGAAGTACCTCAATACATAAAGCAAATGCTAACAGCCACAAAAACAGAAATCGACAGTAACACAATAATAGTAGGGGACTTTAACACTCCACTTTCACCAATTGACAGATCATCTAAAATGAAAATAAATAAGGAAACACAAGCTTTAAATGACACATTAAACAAGATAGACTTAATTGATATTTATAGGACATTCCATCCAAAAACAACAGAATACACTTTCTTCTCAAGTGCTCATGGAACATTCTCCAGGATACACCATAACTTGGGTGACAAGTCAAGCCTTGGTAAATTTAAGAAAACTGAAACCATATCAAGTATCTTTTCTGACCACAAGGCTATGAAAGAAGATATCAATTACAGGAAAAAAAAACTGTAAAAAATACAAACACATGAAGGCTAAACAATACACTACTAAATAACCAAAAGACCACTGAAGAAATCAAAGAGGAAATCAAAAAGTACCTAGAAACAAATGACAATGAAAACACAATGACCCAAAACCTATGGGATGCAGCAAAAGCAGTTCTAAGAGGGAAGTTTATAGCAATACACTCCTACCTCAAGAAACAAGAAAAATCGCAAATAAACAACCTAACCTTACACCTAAAGCAATTAGAGAAAGAAGAACAAAAAACCCCCAAAGCTAGCAGAAGGAAAGAAATCATAAAGATCAGAACAGAAATAAATGAAAAAGAAATGAAGAAAACAATAGCAAAGATCAATAAAACTAAAAGCTGCTTCTTTGAGAAGATAAACAAAATTGATAAACCATTAACCAGACTCATTAAGAAAAAAAGGGAGAAGACTCAAATCAGTAGGACTAAAATGAAAAAGAAGTAACAACTGACACTGCAGAAATACAAAGATTAATGAGAGATAACTACAAGCAAATATATGCCAATAAAGTGGACAACCTGGAAGAAATGGACAAATTCTTAGAAAAGCACAACCTTCTGATACTGAACCAGGAAGAAACAGGAAATATAAAGAGAGCAATCACAAGCACTGAATTTGAAACTATGATTAAAAATCTTCCAACAAACAAAAGCCCAGGACCAGATGGCTTCACAGGCGAATTCTATCAAACATTTAGAGAAGAGCTAACACCTATCCTTCTCAAACTCTTCCAACATATAGCAGAGGGAGGAACACTCCCAAACTCATTCTATGAGGGCACCATCACCCTGAAACCAAAACCAGACAAAGATATCACAAAAAAAGAAAACTATAGGCCAATATCTCTGATGAACATAGATGCAAAAATCCTCAACAAAATACTAGCAAACAGAATCCAACAGCACATTAAAAGGATCATACACTATGATCAAGTGGGACTTAGCCCAGGAATGCAAAGATTCTTCAATATACATAAATCAATGTGATACACCATATTAACAAACTGAAGGATAAAAACCACATGATAGGGGCTTCGCTGGTGGCACAGTGGTTGAGAGCCTGCCTGCCGATGCAGGGGACACGAGTTCATGCCTTGGTCTGGGAAGATCCCACATGCTGTGGAGCAGCTAGGCCTGTGAGCCACGGCTGCTGAGCCTGCATGTCTGGAGCCTGTGCCCCGCAACGGGAGAGGCCACAACACTGAGAGGCCCACGTACCGCAAAAAAAACCCAAAAAACCGAAAACAAACCATATGATAATCTCAATAGATGCAGAAAAAGCTTTCAACAAAATTCAACACCCATTTATGATCAAAACTCTTCAGAAAGTAGGCATAGAGGGAGCCTACCTCAACATAATAAAGGCCATATATGACAAACCCACAGCCAACATCATTCTCAATGGTGAAAAACTGAAACCATTTCCTCTAAGATCAGGAACAAGACAAGGTTGTCCACTCTCACCACTATTATTCAACATAGTTTTGGAAGTTTTAGCCAGAGCAATCAGAGAAGAAAATGAAATAAAAGGAATCCAAATTGGAAAAGAAAAAGTAAAGCTGTCACTGTTTGCAGATGACATGATAATATACATAGAGAATCCTAAAGATGCTACCAGAAAACTATCTGAGCTAATCAATGAATTTGGTAGAGTAGCAGGATACAAAATTAATGTACAGAAATCTCTTGCATTCTTATACACTAATGATGAAAAATCTGAAAGAGAAATTAAGAAAACACTCCCATTTACCACTGCAACAAAAAGAATAAAATACCTAGGAATAAACCTACCTAAGGAGACAAAAGACCTGTATGCAGAAAACAATAAGAAGCTGATGAAAGAAATTAAAGATGATACAAACAGATGGAGCTATATACCATGTTCTTGGATTGGAAGAATCAACATTGTGAAAATGACTATACTACCCAAAGCAGTCTACAGATTCAATGCAATCCGTATCGAACCACCAAGGACATTTTTCACAGAAGTAGATCAAAAAATTTCACAATTTATGGAAACACAAAAGACCCTGAATAGCCAAAGCAATCTTGAGAAAGAAAAATACAGCTGGAGGAATCAGGCTTCCGGACTTCAGACTATACTACAAAGTAATCAAGACAGTATGGTATTGGCACAAAAACAGAAATATAGATCAATGGAACAGGATAGAAAGCCCAGAGATAAACCCATGCACATATGGTCACCTTATCTTTGATAAAGGAGGCAAGAATATACAGTGGAGAAAAGACAGCCTCTTCAATAATTGGTGCTGGGAAATCTGGACAGCTACATGTAAAAGAATGATATTAGAACACTCCTTAACACCATACACAAAAATAAACTCAAAGTGGATTAAAGACCTAAATGTAAGTCCAGACACTATAAAACTCTTAGAGGAAAACATAGGCAGAACATTCTATGACATAAGTCACAGCAAAATCCTTTTTGAGCCACCTCCTATGGAAATGGAAATAAAAACAAACCAATGGGACCTAATGAAACTTAGAAGCTTTTGCACAGCAAAGTAAACTACAAACAAGACGAATAGACAACCCTCAGAATGGGAGAAAATATTTGCAAATGAAGCAACTGACAAAGGAGTAATCTCCAAAATATACAAGCAGCTCATACAGCTCAATAACAAAAAAACAAACAACCCAATCCAAAAATGGGCAGAAGACCTAAGTAGAGATTTCTCCAAAGAAGATATACAGATTGCCAACAAACACATGAAAGGATGCTCAACATAACTAATCATTAGAGAAATGCAAATCAAAACTACAATGAGGTATCATCTCACACCAGTCAGAATGGCCATCATCAAAAAATCTACAAACAATAAATGCTGGAGAGGATGTGGAGAAAAGGGAACCCTCTTACACTGTTGGTGGGAATGTAAATTGATACAGCCACTATGGAGAACAGTATGAAGGTTCCTTAAAAAACTACAAATAGAACTACCATATGACCCAGCAATCCCACTACTGGGCATATACCCTGAGAAAACCATAATTCAAAAAGACACATGCACCCCAGTGTTCATTGCAGCACTATTTACAATAGCCAGGACATGGACGCAACTTAAGTGTTCATCGACCGATGAATGGATAAAGAAGATGTGGCACATTTATACAATGGAATACTACTCAGCCATAAAAAGAAATGAAATTGTTATTTGTAGTGAGGTGGTTGACCCAGAGTCTGTCATACAGAGTGAAGTAAGTCAGAAAGAGATAAACAAATACCATATGCTAACACACATATATGGAATCTTAAAAAAAAAAAAAATGGTTCTGACGAACCTAGGGACAGGACAGGAATAACGAATGACGCAGAAGTAGAGAATGGACCTGAGGGCGTGGGGGCGGGGGGAAAGATAAGCTGGGACGAAGTGAGAGAGTAGCATTGGACATATATGCACTACCAAAGGTAAAACAGCTAGTGGGAAGCAGCCGCATAGCACAGGGAGATCAGCTCAGTGCTTTGTTACCAGCTAGAGGGGTGGGATAGGGAGGGTGGGAGGGAGACACACGAGGGAGGAGGATATGGGCATATACGTATACGTATAGCTGATTCACTTTCTTATACAGCAGAATCTAACACAACATTGTAAAGCAATTATACTCCAATAAAGATGTTAAAAAAAAAGATTCACATTCTATAATTACTCTGGGTTTCTGTTCGCTATTGATGTTTATGCTGTTATTCTGAACTGTGGTATTATATTCCTATTTTTGTCGGTCCTTTTACACGTCAGTGAACCACTTCTGAATTACTGATCCACTTTTGTGAAATGAATAAAGAAAACAACACACGTGTAATAGCAAAAAAATGAAAAAGTTAACGAAATAAAAAATTATAATGTACAACTGTATGCTATGTGCCATGCACTAGTTGAAAGATTTTATATATATTAACTGATTTACTCTTTACAACCACCTTATAAAGGAGGTAGTATTATTATCTGTATTTTACAGGCGGGGAAACAGAGGTGTGACTTCACTTGCCCAAGGTCACAAAGATCCAGGATTTGGGACCAGGCAGTCTGGCTCGAGAGCCTGTATTCTTCCCATACTGTGTTCCTTCTCAAATAGGAGAAAAACATACTAGGAGAAATCAGGGCTTATTAGGTAAAATAAATGCACTGATGCAGTCCTTGTAACCCAATGGTATTCCTTAGAAAGGGTATGTTAAACACGCTTGCCCCAAGAAGCCTGCATAGCTCCTTCAGGAACCTCACTGCGATAAAGCCATCCACCTCCCTCAGAGATGGAATCTGTTTATAGGAGTCATCAGCCAAGGGTTGAAAGATCGCTTTCCATCCTGTCTTAAGTCACAGCAGGGTAGAAGTTACACAGACTTCCTTGGCAAGTTCGTTTAGTGTGACATGACCTACCTATCAGGTTACTCTCTCTTGGTTTTCAGTTCCAAGTTAGTGTTAACTTCCTGTTTTGCAAGGTGAGCCTTTAACTTTCTCAGGCAGACTCCCCTCCCTCATCTTGCTAACCTAATTTTTTATTAAATAGATATTCACTGTTGTCATGGTTATGACTATCTACATAATGTTCACAGCTGAGTCTATAGCATACCATGAGTATCTTTCTTTTCTTAATAACTTTGTCTCTCCTGGAATTAATTACTTTGTTTATGTTCGCTTCGTTTTCTATTTTCCCATCATTAACTTGTCCCCAAACCTTCTGACGCGACTATTAAACTCCTCCCTACAGAATCCCATCAGGGAATCAATCTCTCAGCCGTTCCTCCTGACCCCACTCCCCTCACACAGAGGGGTTCCTTCCAGAGGCCTCCACGCATCAGGGTTGGCTGACCTGGAGGACACAGCTGTGTTCCCTTCTCACCATCCTGCCTATTTCCTTACCTTTCTTCTTGTGTTGGGGCGCTTGTTTCCTGGATCACGTGTCTTCCTCTTCATTTTCCTTCCTCATTTCTGTGGAGTACATCCCGCGCAGGTCAATTTTTTAGTCCTCGCATATCTAAAAATGACTTGGCTGTGCTCTCCCACTGGATGGTTTGGCTGGGTGCAGAACCACAGGCTGGAACTCATTTCCCCTCCTAAGTAGCACGTTGCTTTGTTGTTGAGAAGTTCATTGCTACTTGAGTCCTGATCTTTTCAATATAAGCTGGTTTCCTCCTCTCTGGAAATGTTTACCATCTTCCCTTTATGCCCGGTGTTCTGAAATTTCATAATGAAGTGCCTTGGTGTGAATAATTTTCAAATTTCTAGTGTAATTCCAACAGAAGGTAAACTCTACGATGGCACAGGTTTTCGTTTGCCTCTCCCACACTCCTGTACCTCCAGTGCATTTAACAGTGCCCGTCATAGAGCAGGTGCTCAATAAATCTAGCTAGAATGAAAGAACAAGGCTTGTCTGTACTTGCTGGGCCCATTTAATCTGGAGGCATGTGCATTTTCCTGAACTACTGCTTTATAATTTTTCTCCCCACTACTTTTTCTGGAACTCACATTAGTTAGGGGTTAGACTCATGAGTTGATCAATTCCCAAAGATTCTTTTCCCCTGCTCATTGTTCTCCCTTCTGGGAGATTTCTTTCACCTTTCTCTTCCTATCACTGAAAGCTGCTTTAACCTCTGGTTACCAAATATTTAGTTTCTAGTTCTTTCTTTCTTGCATGCCTAGCTCTGAGTAGTCAAGAGTCCCATCTGTTTCACTGAAGGGGACAGAATTCCAAAACTTGGCATCTGTAAGGTTTTCTTCTCTAGGTCTGGTTGGTTACTTCAGAGAAGAATCCTCAGATCTCCTGGCTGATGTTATTGGTCTCACTTCCAGTGTTTCAGGGGAACAAGAGAAGGAGATAGTGAAAGAGCTCACTATTCAGCACGTGGGCGTTCACTTGATCCCCGATCTTCAATAAGGTACCATTTTTCTGTCTCAGCAAACACTCCTGAAAGAGAACATGGGCCTGCCCTCGAGCCAGATTTATTCCTCTCCATAATGACTAGGGGCCGTGGTTACTACCCAAGCATACCCTGACAATGAACGGGCCGTGGTCACTATCACATCCTGACATACTTCTGTGACTTTGAGTGTCAGGGGGCAAGGGATGGACTTAGTCCCTCCTTTCCCAAGAGGCCTCTGGACTCTCTACAAGCAACCCTTCTCCAGCAACTTTCAACTCCAAATAATCAGTATTTCCTCCCACTCAGCCTCACCTGACACTCTGAGACACCTGGATGTACACATACCATAGCCCAAATCGCATGCCTGGAAATGGCTCACTCTGCCATGGGATGGAAGATGTCTTGCCTCCCCGCTCTGTCCTGCTGCAGAGATTTTTCCTCCTGGTACAGAATATGCATATGTTCTGCATTACTTTAAATTTTTTTTTAAAGTACAAATATATGGCTTTAAGAAAGAGAACTACAGGGAATTCCCTGGTGGTCCAGTGGTTAGGACTCCACGCTTCCACTTCAAGCGTCCCAGTTTCCACCCCTGGTCGGGGAACTAAGATCCTGCAAGCCATGTGCCTTGGCCAAAAAATAAAGAGGACCTAAAAAAAAAAAAAAAAAAAAAAAGAACTACAAAGCCATCAAATAAGTAGAATATGTTACAATCTTGAGGAGTATTTCATAGGGCAGCTGCACAGTACAACTGATGCTACTATACATGTTGAGACAGATCATCCACAGGAAGCCCTAAGAGGGCACAGTTCCCAACCACAAAGGTCAATAACGAAAATGTGCATGGCACGCCACAATACAGATTGGTTATTTGAAAAATATTTATTTAAATTAGTAGTGGCTTTGAAAAAATCCTCACTGGTTTCTGCTTTCTTGTTATTTTTAAGAAATATGTATTGAGTTAAAGATAGTTATAGATCAATGGAACAGGATAGAAAGCCCACAGATAAACCCATGCACCGACGGTCAACTAATCTATGACAAAGGAGGCAAGGATATACAATGGAGAAAAGACAGTCTCTTCAATAAGTGGTGCTGGGAAAACTGGACAGCTACATGTAAAAGAATGAAATTAGAACAATCCCTAACACCATACACAAAAATAAACTCAGAATGGATTAGAGACCTAAATGTAAGACAGGACACTATAAAACTCTTAGAGGAAAACATAGGAAGAACACTCCTTGACATAAATCACAGCAAGATCTTTTTTGATCCACCTCCTAGAGTAATGGAAATAAAAACAAAAATAAACAAATGGGACCTAATGAAACTTAAAAGTTTTTGCACAGCAAAGGAAACTACAAACAAGACGAAAAGACAACCCTCAGAATGGGAGAAAATATTTGCAAATGAATCAACGGACAAAGGATTAATCTTCAAAATATATAAACAGCTCATGCAGCTCAATATTGAAAAAACAAACAAACCAATCCAAAAATGGGCAGAAGACCTAAATAGACATTTCTCCAAAGAAGACATACAGATGGCCAAGAAGCACATGAAAAGCACTGCTCAACATCACTAATTATTAGAGAAATGCAAATCAAAACTACAATGAGGTATCACCTCACACCAGTTAGAATGGGCATCATCAGAAAATCTACAAACAACAAATGCTGGAGAAAAGGGAGCCCTCTTGCACTGTTGGTAGGAATGTAAATCGATACAGGCACATGGAGAACAGTATGGAGGTTCCTTAAAAAACTAAAAATAGAATTGCCATATGACCCAGCAATCCCACTACTGGGCATATACCCAGAGGAAACCATAATTCAAAAAGACACATGCACCGCAATGTTCATTGCAGCACTATTTACAATAGCCAGGACATGGAAGCAACCTAAATGCCCATCGACAGATGAATGCATAAAGAAGATGTGTTACATATATACAATGGAATATTACTCATCCATAAAAAGGAATGAAATTGGGTCATTTGTAGAGACGTGGATGGATCTAGAGACTGTCATACAGAGTGAAGTCAGAAAGAGAAAAACAAATGTCGTATATTAACGCATATATGTGGAACCTAGAAAAATGGTACAGATGAACAGGTTTGCAGGGCAGAAATAGTGACAGAGATGCAGAGAACAAACATATGGACACCAAGGGGGGAAAGTGGCAGTTGGTGGTGGTGGTGATGTGATGAATTGGGAGATTGGGATTGACATGTATACACTAATATGTATAAAATGTATAACTAATAAGAACCTGCTGTATAAAAAAAAACTGTGGGTAAGAGCAGAATACAGAGAATAATAATAAATAATCATTATTATTAATAACAGTAATAATAATGTGTCTTACTGTTGCCAGACTTTAGAACTTGGCATCTACCCATAAGTACACTGCCTCAGAGATGCAAGTCCATCCAAGGCCAGCCATTCCGCTTGAGCTTTGAACCCTTCCTTTCCTGAGTATCACAATCTCTTTACCCACTAATTCCCTCTTCCGTAGCTTTTCCCTTTTTCCTCTACTGCCTTCTTAGGTTGGCATTCAAACATGCTTAGGACTTGCCACTCTTAAAAACTTCCTCTTGACTCTCATCTCCCTCCACCTATCACTCTGCACTGTCTAAATCTTGAAAGCCAACCATAAAGAGTAGTCCTCTTGCACTCTCTCCACTTCATTAACCCCTCGCTCATCAGTTCTCTAAAATGGGCATCCACTCCCATAATTCCAGTGAAACTGTTCTTGCCAACATCACTAACAAGCTTGTCCACACTTTCAGCATCATCCTTGTCTCTAACCTCTCCCCTACCCCCCACATCCGGTCATTTACTGAGCTGGTCAATTTCCCCTCCTTCACACCTCTGGAATCCATGCACTTTTCTCCATTATTTCACCGCTGGGTTACTCGAACAGATCTCCCAAACTCAAGTCCTCCCTCCACATGGTACCCAGAATGATGTTCCTAAAACACAAATCTGATCATGTCACATCCCTGCTTAAACTACTTCTGTGGCATCTCACTGCCCTCGAAATTACTTTCCAAATCCTGAATATAACTTATAAGGCCTTCACAATCTGGCCCAAAGTTCTCACAGAATAAGAAACTGGTCGTTCAGAGGGTCAGGAGACTTGCTGCCATTGCCGATTCACCAGCCCTGGGAGCAGAGCCTGAATCCAGGTCCTCATCTCTGAACCCCACCTCTTTCTGCTACTGGTGGATTATCTCTTTTATTGTCTATTCTACATGATCCATCCTCCTTGTCATTTCTATTAAGAAATGGGACCAAGAGTTGATGATAGATGGAGTTGGGAAACTTGCTGAAGGTCACACCCAGTTGCTCAGGGGCCCAGCATGACTCTACCCTGAGCTCTGTGCTTCAATTGCTTTTCTAGAGGGCTTCCCAAATCACAGGTGCTGAGCAGGGTAGTTTCTCTCCACAGGTACACAGAGTTGGGCGGAGGGTGGCATCTACAGAGCACTGAACTCAGAATTAGACGACCTGGGCTCTAGTCTACTAACTGTGTAGAATTATTCAAGTCTTTCACTTGGCTGAGTCTTCATTGCTTCATTTGTTAAATGGAGCTGCAATACTGCCGCGAGCGCGTGTGTTGTGTGTGTGTACATACGTACACAGGATAAACATAATGCTTATTCTGCCTCTCAGAGCTCTTGTGGAAATCAAATGAGAAGAGAAACAGGAAAGGACTCTACAAATATGTTATTAGTACTGACAAAGGAAGGTTTAAAAGTAAAAGTCTAGAGCACGCTTAACCGAAGAGGGCATTACAGCATTCCCGTTTACTCTTTATGAAGTCAGTTCTTATCTGTCAGGTAAGACTACCAAACTCAAAGGAGTTAGAGGTTAAGTCAGGCTTCCTCCTGTAAAGTCGATCAAGAAATATAAAAAAGCAGATATTCTACGATATTCCCTTCTTGAAGATTATTTCCCTATTCTCAATTCCAAGGAAAGAACACATAAATATTCTTTATCTTTCTAGATTATCTAAAACTGATTAAGGCAACTGGTTTGCAACTTTGAACCCATATAGACCAAGGTGAGCCATAACTATCATTTGTGGTTTAATAACTGATGTTTCCATTATTTTAGCCCTGTTATTAAGATGAATTATACTTTAAGATAATATCTTCAGGTCACTAACAAATATTAGCATAAAAAGTCCCCTTTGAAAAATAGGTGATAAGATTTATAGTTAATTCATGCTTCCAATCAAAAATCAATGAAAAAGCATTTTCCACCATTAACAAAAAATCTTGCTTAATTTACTGCTTGAGCTGCTTTAATCACCTCAAGGAAGTTTTCAGCTACCTTCCTAACTAATTACTTTTCTACCCTCATCTCTAGGCAAGAATTTTTTCTTCCTAGTTCACTAAGCAAATCCTTTCACGTGAACCTTAAAATAACTTTAACCCGCAAATCCTCCTGGTTAACATCTTTGTCAAACATATTCACAGGCACTGAAACTGCCACTCACTGGGTTTTTTTTGTTTTGTTTTGTTTTTGTGGTATGCAGGCCTCTCACTGCTGTGGCCTCTCCCCTTGCAGAGCACAGGCTCCGGATGCGCAGGCTCAGCGGCCATGGCTCACGGGCCCAGCCGCTCCGTGGCACATGGGATCCTCCCGGACCGGGGCACGAACCCGTGTCCCCTGCAATGGCAGGCGTACTCCCAACCACTGCGCCACCAGGGAAGCCCCACTCACTGGTTTTTAGACACATGCTTTGCGTCCCTGTACAATTAGTTTCATGAATCACCTTAATAATTGATTAATTAGACACCAAATTCATTGTCTGAAATTTAGAATATATCTTGCCAGAAATTTAACCACAGTAAATCTACACAAAACTGGTGAGCCCCGTAGTCACAAGTCGAGAAATCACAACAGGAAAAAGAGGGACCAAGGTTTTATTTTGAGAAGAGCGAAATAATTGTGGAGATGGATTAAGAACACTAGAATACCTTTAATGGCTACTGCCACTGCTGGAACAGTCTTCTAAAAATATTTATGACAAGAATCTAAAGTATAACTAATAGATTTTTTTGATATATTATGTACTAGAAGACTGAAATCAGCAGGAAATCTATTTAATGCCGTCACTATAAAACAGCAATTGACATCAAATGTTGGATAAAATTAAATTTTAAGAACTGTAATCTCTTCCCTTAAATTAAAGATAGTAAATGAAACACCTCTGTAAAATATCTTTTAAGAGTCACTATAATTGCAAGAGGCATATTATTAATTCAACAGATTTAGTTATTAATTATAAATGAATAACTTCTGCAGACAGACTTGACTGGCAACATATCAGGTCAAAGTGCTAGGTTTTTAAACCAACAATTGAGGAGTTTTTGAGATCCTAGATTATTTTACATTCAAGGAAATTACTCTTAAGATAAATAAAACCATATCAGTGTTTAATGTGCCCATTCCAAAAGGAATCAGACATCAGCCCAACATTTACCTTTTAAAATATATATTATTCATAATTTCAGGATGAATAAGATCTGGTTTACAACAGTTTACATGAAAAAGGTCAGTGTGGGTGGGGTGGGAGGAACAGAGAGTGGGGAGAGAAGAACTGATTATTAGCTCAGTGAATTGGAATGAACCTGGTGACAGAGCTACTACAGAAAGCCACAGAGAGCACTGACAGAAGTATCTAGGGAGTCCACACACTATGACATGGTCGGGCCATATTGGGAATATTTGATGCAGTTCTGAATATGCAATGCCTGGGGGGCTGACAAACTAGATTCCAAGTACAGGGGAACCATCTATAATCCTGATGTTTGGGGATGGAGATCTCAAATCATGCCACATGGAAAAGGGAGATTTACCTTGTGTTGCTTCAAGGAGCAGAATATTAAACAATGGGAGAAATTAAAGAGAGCTAGAATTTAGTTCCGTGGAAGAAAAAAGAATCTGAAAATCAGAGTTGTCTGAATGGAATGGGATTCTGAACAAGTAGTGAGCACTGAATATTATAGTGGGGTCTGGATGCCTGTCTGACATGAATTCTATAAAACAGATGCCAGGTCCTGCAGTGGCAGGTGCACAGGTGAAATCGAGAAAGGTTCAAAGCGGTATTAAGAATTAACTGAGGACTTCTATCAGTTTCTAGAGTTTTGTCCAAGTTGGTACTCTGACTGATCCTCACACTGAAACCTAAAAATGTTGGGTAAAGCATTAAAAATAGATAGTTGGAGGGCTTCCTTGGTGGCGCAGTGGTTGAAAGTCCGCCTGCTGATGCAGGGGACACGGGTTCGTGCCCCGGTCCGAGAGGATCCCCACGTGCCGCGGAGCGGCTGGGCCTGCGCGTCTGGAGCCTGTGCTCCGCAACGGGAGAGGCCACAACAGTGAGAGGCCCGTGTACCGCAAAAAAAAAAAAAAAAAAAAAGGTAGTTGGGTATGACCTGGCTGGTTAGTAAGGAATATTAGAAGCCAAAGATTAACTGAAAGCAGGAAATTGAAAGAGGTAAGCAACAGACTAAAAGTGGTTTCAGTCTTGGGGGCATTTGCTGGTCTGGGTGGACTTTACTGTTGTTTTCACAGCCTCATAGTGGTGCTATAGGCAGGAAAAAAGAAAAAAAAATACCTCCCAAAGAGGAGCATCTATTAGGACATACCAGGGGACCACACCCTCAGTGTTTGGGAGACTGACACTTCAGGACTACAGACAACTGCCTGCCTCAAACCTTGGTGCTAAGTGAAACAGGGAGATTCCTGAACCTCCAAGAATTCAGAACCACAAGCCAGGCCTTATACAAGTTTGTGGCCAGAAATAACTTGAGATCCAAAAAAACCTCAAGTTGAGAGCTGAGTTTCCAGTGGTTCTGGGGGTTGGGAGTGACTCCATTCATCTGAGAGAAGCAAAGGCAATTTCTCTCTAGGGAAATCCACCCTCAATTCTGGTGGCAGAAAATTCCCACAGATAAAATCTAAGAAATATGAACTCACGGTAAAAACTAAAACAAAACAAAACAAACAAACAACTCCCCTACACACACAGAAGCAAGGCACCATGAGTAAGAGCCAGCAAAAACAACAGAGCGAGAATCAGAATTACAAAAGCTTTAGCTACTGCATTTATCAGAAAACAGAACAGAGACAGAAAATATGTATAAGCATGCATCACACACAGGATACTCAAAGCTGGCTAGGATTCTGCATATGCTGAAATCTCATTCATTCTTCAAAGCATCTTACTATCAGAGTTGCTGTAAAAGTTAATACATAAAGCATAATTAAAACCTGAGATAAAAGTCTCTTCCTGGTATTCATTAGACTACAGCTTATTTCTGTACAAAGAGCTATAGCCAGAACAAGGCTATGTAAATTCTTATCTGTACATGCCTTTGTACATGTGTTTTAAATCAACACCAAGTATGCTTATTTTGAAACATACTAGCATAGGTAAAAGTGGTCACATTTATAAACTCCAAAAATTTAATTCTATCAAACTCACAAAAGAGTTGACTAAAAAAAAAATTACAACAAACATGAAACGTGTTAGAGTGATACCTGAATTCTGCAACAGATATTGCCACTTGGAAACTGTAATCCTCATTCCAAACCCACTTGCCACTTTCATTGCTAAAAGCAATCGAGGAAGAAGTGGGAAATGGTCCTACTGGTACGGGTTCCAAGTCAGAGTCTTCAGCTAACTGAATGTGGGACCGAAACAAAATTAAACATTGGGAAATTTCACTACAAAACGGAGAGGCTAACCGAAGTTTAGAGTGGGCTGTACATCATCCAATGCTCTTTCCTTAGCTCCACACTTTAGCGCTAATGTGCATTTACAAAACACATGTCAGGCAAACTCATCCAAGGACAGCAGCATTCTCGTTCCACTGGTTTCAATGACCTCAAAAAAGATACCTGATGCTGCTAGAAGTTCAGGACCCTGGGGTTGCCTCATATGTTTCCTTCTCTGGAAAGGTTTGCCATGGTCCAAACAATACTAACCCTCAAAAGCTGATGGTGATGAATCAGAGGGATGACTAGAAGTAGGTTTATTAGACTGTTTGATGCAGTACACCTGAGAACAAATGTTAAACTAGAGCTTTAAATCTGTCAGAATGTTCAGTCGAGTTTAGAAGAAGGTTATGCAGCTACAGCTCCTAATGCAACCTCTTACAATATCCCCCCAAATATCTAGATAAATGCAGAAAAAGAGGTGTGAGGGGGTGGAATCCCACTAGCACCAAAACAGAAGCAAAAGCAAATTCCAAGGATTCCTGCAATCATAAAGCTAATGCAACTGAATTAAAACCACCACCACACACACACACACACACACACACACACACACACACACACACACACACACACACACACACACACACACACACACACACACACACACACACACACACACACACACACGACCTAAGCCAGCATCCAAAAACAGGATATGCCTTTGCATCTAAAGTATGCAGAAATGCCTCTCCCTTCAGTGTCTCCTCCTTGGTTGCAAAGCAGGCATGGGATGAGCCAACAAAAAAACTGGGCAGACAGCTCTCGTCCGCAGGGGAGATGCTCATGCATTAGAAATGCTGTAACGCAATGAAAACATTCATCTTCCACCCTTTCGTAAAACTGCAAGATTTAGATCTGCCATGAACAGGATGCTCCACGAACAGGTCCTGCTGCCTGCTCCCCAGGCAGTGAGGCTCAGGCTGCACGACTCTGGCAGGGCCAGGCCCTGTGCACGGGTGACCACAGCAGGGCTGGCAGTCGGAGTCTAGGGCATTAAGTCCACAGGCTAGCCAGTGGCTCTAGGCCTGGCTCTAAAGAGGCATCTAAGTGACACACAGACATACCACCTCTCAACGTAGAGAGGAGATGAAAGCTGCCAAGGTGAACCAGGGTTTCAGAAGATTAGATGGGCCACCCCTAGGCTGAAGGCACAAGAGTGGAGAACCTACAAAGCAGAGAGACAGAGGGAGAAATGAGACCACAGCAGATTCACAAAGACAATCAGCAAGAACGAGAGAGAGGCCCAACTGCCCCCGAACTCTCCCCAGAACTCTCAGTGGTGACTTTACAGCTCCTTGCCCCTGGTCAACCCCACCTGACCTAGCTCTAGGGCGTTTCTTCTGGCATCAAAAGAATCCCAACCACAACACAGCAACTATCCCTGGAATCTTGACCTGTCACGTTGGCCATCACAAAGGCCAAGATCATCAGCTGATATACTGCTGCTGTACAGAGGATTCTGTTCAAGGAAGGAGAAAGAAGGGTCAGAACCAACACTTGCAAGAACCCTCTAATACTTCATTCAGGGAACACAGGAAATGATCAACTGCTGGGGAACGAAAGCAAATATTCATGTTATCTTTCAGCTAAGACAGGATGGTTTATTTTGGGAAAAGGCCCCTTAGAACACAGGAGACGATTGTGTAACAAATCCTAAAGCAGTAAAGCCTTGTCAAAGTTACCACAGCACCACTGAGGAGAGCTGACCATGTACACTGACAGATCACAATAAGGTTTCTCTCTCCCTCTAAGAATAATATGCGTTTTTAAGGATTTCTGTGAAAGGACCCAAATATTTGAGAGATATATTCTGATACTATATTTATCACGTTAGTATTTTTTCTTAAGGTCTTGGTCTTACTAACTGCTTCTGGAGCATGTAACAACTCATTCACTACAACATCAGCTTTCTGTCAAGAGGTGATACGAAAGGAATATTAACTACCCAACACTGAGGTAGAGCCTACCCCTTTTTTCTGCTGTATTTTTCTAAGCTTTGCCTAACTTTCTTAGATGGGAAACAAACAAGTCACCCTCAGGAAAGGAAGTAAAGTGATGGGAAGGAAAACACACACATTCTAACCTCTGCTGGGAAAATCACCCTTCCTAGTCCCTGCTGTCCAATCCAGGCGATGAAAGACCCCTGCAAACACTCCACAACCAGGCCCCCCAGATGGACCCCTGCTCAGTTCACACGCTCTGCACACCCCAAAGCAGCCCCAATGCCCAGTGCCTTCCTCACTGCCCCTTCCAGCTTCCCTGGTGGGGGAAAGCACACTCCCAGGCCTGACCAGGTTTTACTTTCTAAATCTAAACTCAATGTACACTTAGCAAACTCATTTTTTAAAAATCCAGTTCTTCAAAATTTAAGTTTATAATTCTGCTTTTTCCTACATTTTATAAAGTTATTGAGTGTTTTTTTTTTTTTTTTTTTTTGCGGTACGCGGGCCTCTCACTGTTGTGGCCTCTCCCGTTGCAGAGCACAGGCTCCGGACGCACAGGCTCAGCGGCCATGGCTCACGGGCCCAGCCGCTCCGCGGCATGTGGGATCCTCCTGGACCGGGGCACGAACCCATGTGCCCTGCATTGGCAGGCGGACTCTCAACCACTGCGCCACCAGGGAAGCCCTATTGAGTGTTTTAGTTAATTAAAAAAGCAGGATTAACTGTGAACGAAGTAAAAATGAGTAAAGGGATATTATAGTTAGGCAGGCTTGGGAAAAAATGTGGATTTTTTTTAGACATACAGAATAGATGTCTACCTTTTCAGTTTCTTTAAATTAGTCTTTTCCCTTCCCTCGTTTGTGACTCTCCTCATCGATTCTGAGAGCGGCATTAAGAAGTGGCTACGTGACGCGAAGCAGGGAGAGCATGGACCACAGTGAGATCAGTCACTGTGACTGTGACAAGCATAAAACAATGTCCCTGTCACAAACTGGTAATATTTAGATACCAATTTTAAATAAAAATGTATTTTACACACAACTATTGTTTTCTTTATCATTTCTTGACGTGAAACAGTTTTACAGGAGGGAGTGCTTCAAATTCAGGTCAAATTATTAAAACGCTGCACTATAGCTATTAGGAGTGATCAATTACTTTGGACACCTAGAAGCAGTGTGAGGTAACACCCCTGTTTTTAGTTACATTCCTAGCCATGGCACAGATTCACTTCACAGTCTGGACCTGCAGTTCTTTGGGGCAACTTACTTAATTTGGTGTTCATACTGTCCAGATATACCAACCTGGCTTCTGAGTTCCTCTGACATGTCTTCATCATTTTTGAGCACTTCCTTACTTTTTCACACAACACAATGTTCAGGCTTGTACCTCCCCTCCCCAGGCCCCAGACTTGGCTTATTTCTCCAAAGGGCCCTGGCTCCTTTCAGAGAAGAATGGTATTTAGCAACTAAGATCTGCATCCTGGGTGTGCTCACTGCCATTGGAGTGTTGCTGCCCTCAGGCTGTCAGTGAACATAGCAGGGGACCACACCTAAGTAGAGAGATATAGCCATATGTGTTTCTGTATGTCTAAGTTTACAGAAATCCATGAATTCATGCTGATATCTCCAATTTCCACCTGACACCACAGCATTCATTCTAGTTTTCTCCCTTTGCGTAACTGTAATTCCCTTCTTGGAAGTGAGAAATCTGGTTCCCATTTTCCTTGATATACTCATGTATTTGGTCGATCTCCTTACATGTATGTAATCTCTCACTGCTGACACTGATCCCAGTGGAGTACCCTCCTCATTCTACTCGGGCTTGAATACTGAGAGTCAGGCGAATACTGCCACACCCCACACCGCCCAGGTCCCATCTCACCCCTCAGGATCTGACACCCAACACCAGGCTTCCCTCCTCATCCCAAACTAGGCCACAGCTGTGCTCCCTCTCCGTCCAAGTGGCTGCCCTCCTTAGGCTCTGACAGCTGTGCAGGGCCGTCCTCCTAAGACGACACCCTCCTCACCCCAGCTGGACCACCATGGTCCATACCCATCTCATCCTCGCACGGACAGCTACCTTGTCTGGTCCCAACTAGCGGCTTCTGAGCTGAACTGCTACAGAAGTGGAAGAGGAAGAACTTGGTAATAATCTCAACATAAAAGATGAACGGTATACGAAAAATGCCAGATTGGTACATCTCTGAAATCTCTGCAGGTAAAATTAACAAATAAAATATAGCTAATGACAGGTGGTACATTTTCATTTTATATAATAGTCCTGAAACTTCCACAGACATTTAAGTTTTTATACAGGGAACACATTTTAGAGCCCTGGGGGCCTTCTACTTAACAATGTGGTGCATTATTTCACAACAACTAATAGCAAAAAGTCATTTTGTAGTGTGAATAATCCCTCCTGATGTGTCTATTCTGCAAAGGTTGATTTTCACCAAACATGGTCGTTTCAAGTGCTGGTACTTAAAGATATGAAGTTCACTAAATACTAGTCAAGGCACCCTAGAATTTCACAACTTATGCCTAAGCAAGCAAAGCAGAACACCATTCCACTGTAACATAGAAGCCCCAGAGCATAATTTTTTTCCCCAGTAAAATGAATTAAAGGGCCCATTCAGGAAGTTTTTAATAGCTCACAAATAGCTGTCATCTTAACCCAACTATCAATGCATCTAAGTCTGGAAGGGAGAAATTAAACTAGGAATTCAAGTAACTTTGGTGCAAGCATATGCAATCAATGGAATTGTAGGGATATTTAATTATCTGTCTACTTATTTAGAAATTTGGTCTGAAATCCATCCAAGTGGGTTAGGAAAAAGGCACAATCAGGAAAGAACGGAGCGCCTCTTTGCCCCCGATGATCAAGGAATCTGGGAGGCTGGTGGATGGCAGGGACCCATCGCGCAGGTGGAGGGCAGCAATCCTGGGCTGCAGGCCAGACTGGCACGCAGTGAGTGAGCGAGGATGGGAAGGAAAGACGCAGCAGAAAACAAGCCGTCGGTCCTCGTGGGGCAGGAAGGTGCCGGGAGAGAGGCAGGGGAAGAAGAGACAGACGGTCAAATCGACCCCAGACCAGCAGAGGAACTGCGGGCGACTGGAATACCTTAGGAGTTAGTTCTGCTCCCCTGACCTTACGTTTTCAGCAGAGGCAGCTTTTTTAACCCGTGTGCTGACTGCTCCTGCAGCCCTGACTGGGGCAGTCGGCTCCTACACTGGCAAAGGGAGTGAAGGTTAGCGTGAAGAGCACAGACCCTGAAGCCAGACTGAGTTCAGATCCAGGCTGCAAGCCAAATTAGCTGAATGACCTTGGGCAAGGTTCATCACCTCCACATGACACATGGATGCTAAACACCGGAATGGGGGTGGGGGGAGATCGGCAGAGCAAGGAGTCCCCGCCTCACCCTGGGTAAGTGGGGGACCGTGGAACGGCAGCTGTGGCGAAGTGGTTTTGGGGGCTGCCTCAAGTCAGAAGGCTTCTCTAGCCGGGTTTCCCCCAGTGTCCCTCCTTGCTAGCTTCTGCTGCTCTAGGACAAGACGGATAGAATGGAGAAGCCCCAAAGCAGCCTGAGAAGGGAATACTGCTGGCCGGGCCCATGGCCCCGCCCCTCCTCCTTCACAGCAGCTCCCCTGCACGTTCGCAGGGGCACAGCCCAGGCCTCTGCGCGCGAGGGCGCGCGCACGCGCGTCACACACCAGCACAGGCCTCCACTGGAAAGCACGCCCAGTTCAGGCCAATGATGGGTCCTTCCCCCACCACTCAGGGAGTTTCAGGAAGGGCTCAGCACGTGCAGGCCTAAGGCAGGGGCTCCTTCTCATCTCCAGCTGCTCCTCTAGCCCTTGGAGCCTTGGGGTCACTGTCACTTCTGGTCGTTTTACCTCCTTCCACACTGTGCTTAGTTTGAAGCTCTCAGACCCCCGGATTTCTGGAGAAGCCAGCCCCTCTGCCTTGCTTCAAAACTGTTCTCCTAACAGCGGCCCGATGCCCAGCTCAGCCTGGATCTCCAGAGCCCAAGTTCATCCAGCTGCTCGGAATCCTTGGACGGGCTTCATCCTTTGCCTGTTTCCCAGGGTCAGGCTCTGTTCTCCTGGTCATCTTTACCAAACACTGATACGTGTATTTATTCACTTGCCGTGTACTAAGCATCCTGCATTATGGTAGGCTCTGGGGGCACATACACCGAAGACACACAGACACCTGCACTTCCCGAGGCCTCCAAATTAGGCAGAGCACCAAGGGAGAAACCAACTGGCAGATCGGCAGGGCGGCTGCTGCTGGGACCGGATTGTGTACAGAGCGCGAGGGGACCCAGAGAAGGCAGCGGAGGCAGACAGTGGAGCGCATGCGGGACCAGATCTTTACATTTTGATTCAACTATACCTTCTTTACGTATTGACATTTTCATGAGTCTCCCAAGTCCAATGAAGAAAAGATTACCTTCTTAAAATACAATACAACAAGCCCTGCACAAGTGTAGCAAAACCTCTATTACACATAAAAAATATCATGGAAATTGTGAGTTGCCTTTGAGGGTTAATAATGAAAACAAAATTCTGACAAACGAGAGTGGGTGGAGCTTGTCTGTGAGCTCAGTTTCTACGAGGAAAGACACAAAACACATTATATTCTGCTGTGGGGACTCCATCCTTACTGAACTTTGAACAGATGACCCTTTTCTCAAGAGCATCAATTTTACCAGCTAAGTTTCAGAGTGAACTATTAAGGAGGTTTTAAAAAGCCACTAGAGGGGGGCTTCCCTGGTGGCGCCGTGGTTGAGAGTCCGCCTGCCGATGCAGGGGACACGGGTTCGTGCCCGGTCCGGGAGTATCCCGCATGCCACGGAGCGGCTGGGCCCGTGAGCCATGGCCGCTGGGCCTGCGCGTCCGGAGCCTGTGCTCCGCAACGGGAGAGGCCACAACAGTGAGAGGCCCGCATACCGCAAAAAAAAAAAAAAAAAAAAAAAAAGCCACTAGAGGGCAAGATAGCAGTGGACTTTCCAAGTTAGGAAAAATCCCAACTTAACAAATACTGCAGAGCACACAGAACCATAGCCACCCCTTGGTGGGATATGAGATTTGGGACAGATTAAGCCAGAGCAGACAATATGCTTTTCCCTGAGTCTAAATCACATGTCTCCACATTTGAGAGCAATATTAAATCACTTATTTTACCAAAGCGAGTAGTATTCCTACAACTGAACATGGACATGGAGCCCTGTGCTTGAAACCAGTCCATTCAAATGAATACCTAAACCATCCAGGTATTGTTCTGGATACCTCTGAACCTGTCATGAGTTCTAAACCAGAACTTTTAAAGTGCAGACCTCAGTCCTCTTTCTTTTCTCCTTTTAAAAGCCATGTTCATCCACATTCCCACATAAGACCAATTTATATTGCCCCATTATTTTGCAGACTATGAAGTCATTTTTCTTCTCAGAAATACACTGTAAAGTACATTGATCTCATCATCCTCATTCATTTCCATTTGCCAAAGTGGGGGATGGGAGGAGGAAAACAGGTATTACATGATACAAACACAAATTAATCTTCTTCTAGAATTGTAGCAAACAGCATTAATTCTTGTGAAATTTGAGTGAACAATTTTTGAACATGAAGAAAGAATAAAAACCTTACTGTGATTTCTTGCACCCTCCTGCCACTTTAGAAAGTTACTACATGTGGTACTGAAATCTGCATCTGGCCCTCAGTGAAGCTGATAATGAGTGAGCAAATATTTTCTAGTATGAAAAGAAATAATCAAGATGTGCATCCTCTTATAAAAAGGCTCTTTTACAACGAGATTTTCCCTTCTCCACATCCAACCCATATCTGCTTCCATATTTTGCTTTCCTACTATCAGCACAGCATCCAACCCACAATTTTGGCCTTTCTCTGAACATCTGCAATCCACAGGGGAACAGAATAATATGGGGGGAGAGACCAGGCTGTTCTTCAAAGACCAACAGCCAGCTCTCACTACCTCTGGGCTGAGGAAAACTCAGTAGCAGGGAATCAGTTGGTTCTAGAGAACCCCACCTACGACCAAGGGGGAGAATGTCAAAGGGCCACCACACTTCATATCACCCCTCCAGTGTCTCTAATTCTGTGCCGCCCCAAAAGCCTTGGGAGCCTAGGAATAGGTCCCACCCCTTAAGCATAAGCCCCTCCCCTTAAGAATAAGCTCAGCTCCCTAAGACTAAGCTCTGTGTTTAAGCTCTGCAGTTAGAGAAATTAAGACCAGGGAAGGAAGTTAAGGCTACAGAAAGAAAAATTGTCCTGGTGGCAGAGGTTGGTAAGAGTGGCCTGACTCGGGATTTGCAGAGCCCTCCTGTGGGTTTTGGCCATAGGCTCCAGAGACGAATGAGGCCACAGCAACAAGGGTCACTTCAAGGACCAAACTGCCTCACATGCCTTGAGCAGAGGTGGGCTCAGCCATTCTTCCCTGCCCGCATTCTGAAATAAGTCCTCTGACTGTGAACGAGTAAACAATGTATCATTTTGCCCTGTACCTGTTCTCCTCTCCTACATTCACTCTCTGCCCTTTTCTCCGTCAACATCTTTGCTGCCTCCCCACCTCCCGGGCCCTGTAGAGTTAGGCCAAGCTGTGTAACACACAAGGGGCCGAAAGCCAGCCTGCAATCGGTTCCCTGCCTGCACACCCTGGTGAGGGACTGTGTCCACCAGAGAAAGGGAGGCCTTTTTCTATTTTGCACAGAAGCACCATCCATTCACCAAGCCTTGTGGCCCAGGGGCCATATCTGCCCAGAGAGGACATCATTTTCTCCTTTGTAGGGCTAAGGCTAGCTCCATTCCCTGCCCCTTTATGTCAGCATTATGAACTAAAAAGACCATTCTTCCCTCAAAACAAATTCTTTTCGAATTCTCTTTGATACAAGTATTTTTCATTTTAAGGCATAATATTAGGTTAGTATATCTCTTCCTGTGGACAGTTCCTCTTTGAGTCAAATAGAGCTGTTTTAATGGGAATAAATGAATAAATAAAGGGTTTTGAACAGTGCTTGGCACATGGTAAGCTCCAACTAAATATATGAGATGTTGTTACTCTTACCTTTTAAAGTGCCATTCAGTGCTGGCTTTACCTAGCATTTCCAAGACTTTTAATAGTGATGTGAGAGAGGTCTACCCTAGATGAATTGAGAGAACGAAGCCTTTGCTGCCTCCGAGCCATATCAGGCAAAATGATTGCTGGAATTGGAAAAACGTATCACAGCGACAAAATGTATTTAATTTTAAGCCACACATAGGAAAACCGATGAAAAGGACATCTTGATGTGAAAATTAAATGAGGTGATATAGATGAAAGCTCCTAGCATAATACAGCAGGAGCTCAGTTAACCATTTGACAAAGTTAAGTAAAGGAGGCAGAAAAATTCAAAAGCAGTGCGCATCTAAAAAAGGAGAGCAGCCGAGGGCCATTATGCCCAGAAGGAATATACCCTAACACAAATAATTGTTACCGCAGGCAATGACTTCTCCATCCGTGTTCTGTTTGTGGGAGGGATGAGGCAGGGAGCCAAACTTCTCGGAGTTGGCAGCCACGCACTATCAGGACGTGTATGCTGAGCTCGTTGCAATTCTACTTGCTGAGCACTGGTACCCTTCTTTTACAAAAAGGGAAATAAGAGGGCTTCCCTGGTGGCGCAGTGGTTGAGAGTCCGCCTGCCGATGCAGGGGACGCGGGTTCGTGCCCCGGTCCGGGAAGATCCCACATGCCGCGGAGCGGCTGGGCCCGTGAGCCATGGCCGCTGAGCCTGCGCGTCCGGAGCCTGTGCTCCGCAATGGGAGAGGCCACAACAGTGAGAGGCCCGCGTACCACAAAAAAAAAAAAAAAAAAGGGAAATAAGAACCACGTCTTGAGGAAGAACATACCCACCCAAGAGAAGGTTAAAATACAATGCGAACGCTTACACCACCAACTACTTATAAAACTCATCTATACAGAATCACTCGTCACTGATGTTTCAGTAACCGAAGGTGTCCTTGAGGAACATTTTCCTTTGCTCATCTACACAAAAGAAAAAGGAGGGAGAACTCTCAATGCCAGTATCTCTGGCACCCCTGGATTTGTATTTCAGTGTCACCAAAGGCTGTAAGAACTTGCTATCCTGGCAGCGAGAGAGACATTTTAGAGAAGGCACCAATCCCAGTTTAGGATCTGGCACACAGGAGGTTTCTGCAGTTTGTTTTATAAAATGAAGTGATTCTTCCTGAGCACTGTGGGTAGGGGGAGACTGGGATATTGAAGAAAAGTGTGCTTGTTCTGATGTTTGCTCATCCCAACCTGCTCCGGCACTCCTTAACCTGGTCACTTGAGCTGCTCCTTTCAGAATCTCAGGGGCTGAGCAATGCTTCCCGGGCCCAGATTCCTCTTGGGGAGGCTTTCCTCTCCTCCTCAGCTGCCTAAATGAAGCCTCCCTCGTGGTGTGTGTTCACTTTAGGGGTGGAGATTACTATTCTCAGGTGCAGTCTACGAAACGTTGCTCAGCTCCCGGAAAGCACAGCCAGCGGTGAGGGCGGTCTCTGTCTGGGTCTGCTCTGTTGTCCGTGTCACAGAACCGCAGGGGCCTGAGTGTCCGTCTATCTCATCAACTAGGTGACGTGTGCCTCACTGCCTTCACAGCACTCTTACAGGGGCAGGAGCATGTGTTTCTAAAAAGTGTGAATAAGTGTAATATCTGCATACGTTTAACGATGCAGTTGTATTTTCCAGAAATCCTTATAGGATTCTGGGTCTCAGTCACCAAGGTTGGCACTCTTTGGGGATGTTTCCACCCCAAGGTGAGCTCCTCCTCACCTTGGAGGTGGCTCTCTACCAACTATTCATGCAGAGAGCTGGATTTTCAAGTTAACACCCTCACCAAGCTATGACTGTCCCCTTCAATCACAGGGCAGGTTTCGCCCTCCCTCCCTACTTTACACTGAGATACTCTTAAAATTTTCAAACCCAAAGAGCAAACATACCAATTGTTTCATCTCATGGTTTTGGTGCAATTAACGAGCCATATTGGAATCACTTTATATGGTATTGTCCTTCGATACAAACTGTTATACAAATGCCAAAACACGGGGAGGGCACTGCTTGGTTTCTGGGTGTTTCTTCCATGGTGAAAATTTTGACTTTTTTTCAGAAGAAAACTATAGATACATGCTGTGTCTTATAACTACATTGCTTCAAAACTATCACTTTGTTTTTAGCTGTTTTTCCCCCAACTGCTAGCTTCCAGCCAGACTGTCATCTGTGTGTCCAACAGTAAAGCACTCCCCTGCCCGTGTGCTGGTGCACAAATGCAATTAATCTGATTTTCAAGCTGCAAGAGTGAAACCATCATTGCCGTGATGCGGCCCACTGCCATCGCCCTGGTGATGGTGACTGTGCTCCAAGACAGGGAGCCAGCGCTGGGGACATGTCTGTGGGGTGCCCCTTGTCCGGTGCCTTAAGAAGAGAGCAGATACAAAGAACACGCAACCACTAAATGTCTGCAGCCTGCAGACAAGAAACATGTTTGGTGAAATAGGAAAGTTCTCAGTGTCTGTGTTGGCTCACTGTTTACCTGGACTGCTTGTGATAGGATTCCCACAGCAGGCATTAATGGAGCAACAGAAAGTGTCGGCAGAACCCCAATGTGCATTGCAGCACTATTTACAATAGCCAGGTCATGGAAGCAACCTAAAAGCCCATCGACAGACGAATGGATAAAGAAGATGTGGTACATATATACAGTGGAATATTACTCAGCCATAAAAAGGCACAAAATTGGGTCATTTTTAGAGACATGGATGGATCTAGAGACCGTCATACAGAGTGAAGTAAGTCCGAAAGAGAAAAACAAATATCATATATTAATGCATATATGTGGAACCTAGAAAAATGGCACAGATGAACCAGTTTGCAGGGCAGAAAGTGAGACACAGATGTAGAGAACAAACGTATGGACACCAAGGGGGGAAAGCAGCGGGGGGTGGGGGTGGGGGTGTGATGAATTGGGAGATTGGGATTGACATGTATACACTGATGTGTATAAAATGGATGACTAATAAGAACCTGCAGTATAAAAATTAAATAAAATAAAATTCAAAAATTCAAAAAAAGAAAAAAAAAAGGAAAGAAAGTGTTAGCAGAACACTTCAGTGATCTGTTGTGTGGCAGTTTTTTCAACCTGAGCTTCTTTAAGGAGCCTGTATCCCTTAAAAGACACAGCAAGGGACACTTTCTGTAAGGACATCAGCAGCCTCCCATCTGTTGCAGAACAGGGCAGGGTACGAGCACGTAGAAATAAACAAATGAATCTAGCTGAATAAAATGAAGGGATATGGTGTCACTTTTTGGTTTACCAACCGAAGTATAATTTTCCCCATCTAACTTTCGGCTTTTAAACTGGCAACAGAAATGGAAACGGAATAATCAGTCAGTTAAGAATAATCTAGAAACAACAAATGAGCCCTGGGAGTAGGGCTAAGGAGCCCCTTGTGAGCATCTGGCAGCTCAGGGACCCCTGAGTGACTTCCCTGCTGATCCTGACTGTTCCAACCTACTCCAGATTGATGAAGAGGTGGCTGCAGAAGGTGAGACACGGCTGTAAGAGCTGAGCGCTAAGGGGCAAAACAAATCATCTTGTAGTTACTGGGAGAGGAAAAGAATGGTAAAAGAGTAGGGGCCCGAACATTAAAAACAACTAGAGTGTTGAACTGGAGTTGGAAGCAGTTTTTAACTTTAGGCAAAGTCAACATTAATGAAAAAAGTCTATGAAGAATTACGAGACAAGGATACCCCAAATGGCTCGTGTCTAAAGATACCTTCACTTCTTAGGAATCTGCTTACCATTAGTAAAGAAGGTAAAGGGAAGGAAGGAGTAATCCACCTGGTCATGCCCAAGAAAGTGTAAGGACCAGGCGTCTTATAAGGTCCAGGCAAAAGCAGCACAAGAATGTTGCCCACTGCTCTAATATGCACACAGCATCACAGGACCACCCTCCTCATATTTATCATCTTTGAGAACTAAACTCTCTTCACATTTAATTTTTTCCCCCATAACAACAACTTTATTTATTTATTTTTCTTTGTGTGAGTCATACTGCACACTAGAGACATGGCTTCAGACCAACAGCTTTCTGTAGCTTAGTCTGTAGTCTTGGCAAATCAAGTCCTCTCTGTCTCCCTCTCTCCCTGCTCTCCCATCCTCTTCTTCTTCCTCCCCTTCTTCCTCCCTTCCCCCTCTCCTTCTTCTTTTTTCTTCCTGCCCCCTCCTCTCTCTCTTTCTCCGCCCACCTCCCAACACACATGCACAGTCTTGGCTCTGATTTTTTTAACGTATTACTCGCAAAGACAAAGCAGAATAACATTTCCATCTCTGGGGAAAAATAAAGGAAAACTTCTGGGAGGTACAAGAGTAGGCAACAATAAATTAGCCTTAAACTTTGGCACAAAACATTAACTTCTGTACAACAGAAGGTTTCTACCTAGTCCTCAAGTATGTCCAAATGTGCAACAATTAAAGAAGTAGCAATGTGGGTTTCAATACCAATCGTTTTTGTTATCACAAGATCCACCTGGAAAACTTCTCTGCTCTACAACCATAAAGGTATAAATAAGAAGAAAATGAAATGCTTGGCTTATGTTTTAAACACTAGACTAATTTTGCATGATTGACCATCAGAATAGAAAAAAAAAAAACCACTGCAAAATCAGCTGGCTATTAAAACAGCAACAAAAAACCCAAGTGCAAAATCAGCTAGCTATTAAAACAAACAAACAAACACCCCAGATTACGTTCTGTGAAAGGAGATGTCCCAGAAAATAATGAGAGCGCACAGCTGCTGAACAGGCAGGGACAGTGCCAGGCTGTTCACGTATCGGACCACTGGCTATGGTGGCAGGCAAAACAGGCAGATCCCACCTTTGTCACTTATCAGCAGCTGTGTGACGCTGAGCAGGTGTCTTCACGACACTCACTTTTTTCAGCTACAAAATAGGGATGGGCTACTTTGAACACCAAGAACACCAAGAGATGGGGTGGCTGGCAGGAATGATATGGGATGCCGTGTGAGACCTGCTCAGCAAAGTGCTTGCCGGAAAAATGACCCTTAATAAGCAGGAGCTCTTTATTAGCTGGTTGAGCAAGGGCTTGAGAAGACAACACTGTTCCCTGAAAGACCTGCAAGACGGGGAAGTAAAAGGGCATGCCGAAGGGAGAGAGGCAAGCCTACCAAGGAGAAATGCCACCACATCGGACCAAACCAGCGACAACAGAAGAGAACAGAGATGGCTAACAGAATGTTCAAGTCTCGAAGGTTAGGCGATGATAAAATACATAAATTGCCTTTTTTCTGTTACATGCCTTTTGTTTTGTTTTGTTTTGTTTTTCCTGTAACGAAATATATGTCTAGCTTTCAGCGTGGACCTGAATAAAAGGGTATCAAGTGTTTTCTTTAACACAAACGTCAAAAATGGCACGTGTGAAAGGCTTCCCAAGGCACTGGGAGTGGGAGGGGCGGGGAAAGAACGATCTGGGCCTCGGCTGTCGCTCAAGAAGTGGCAGCAGCTGGTGGAGCCCTGGTCAGGCTGGACGCCCTCCCTCCAAAGCCAGGAGTCCTCCCGCTCCCATGACAACACAGCCCTCATCTTATCTGATCAGTTCACTGGCGCAAAAGGACTAGCTGGGTTGTAGGCTGATCTGCAACACTTACAAGCTGTGTGGTCTGGGCAAACCCATTACCTTCTCCAGACCTCAGTTTCCTCATCTGTGAAAAGGGGAGATATGCCTGCTAATATTTCTGCCTCACAGACTGTTGTTACCATCAAGTAAGGTGTGTATGAAACTATAAAGCAGCAAAAGCATGGAAGGAATTCTATTATTAGAAACAGCCACCTATTTGGAAACAATGTATTAACACGCTCTTACACCTACAGCAGATGCTTAAAAAATAAACTTCTAGGACCGAAATGAAACGCTGACAAAGGACTGAATAACTTAGGACATGTTTGGAAATGATTAAAACTTCAATTATTATATAGGTAAGAAAAATGATTCTTCAGGACATTGTAACACTGCATGCTAGTCAACCTGAGGAGAAGCAATAACTTCCAGCAGCTCATGGCAAAGAGCCAACTGTCTGCTGGGTAAGTCGATGCCTGAAGAAACTGAATTAGCTTTTCAGAGGAGCCAGAAAACTGAGCCCTGATGTCATGAATCCTGATAGCAGTGGAGCTCTGAACATGGCCCCTCCCTGTAGAGTTCTGTTCCTTTCTTCCCTGTGAATTAGATGAAAATGAATGCAGTAACAACTGGTTTACAACTGCCTAACAGTACTTGTTGAAAAACTAACATCAAATGTATGAAAACTCAGACACTGCAACTAGGACAGAGAATTATACATTTGACAAAAATGATGCAAATTATGTGAAATATTTGCATTTGGGAGCTACTATGTTTCTGTGGCATGAAACAACCTATATGCCTTGTTGGGTATGAACATGTGTATTTTACAAAATAACAGTCCTGCCTGAATATCCAACTATGCTAGCTCACCCTCTGCTGAACAAGTAGTTTAATATACTGTTATAATAAACTTGGGGGACTTCCCTAGTGGCGCAGTGGTTAAGAATCTGCCTGCCAATGCAGGGGACACGGGTTCGAGCCCTGGTCCGGGAAGATCCCACATGCCGCAGAGCATCTAAGCCCATGCACTACAACTACTGAGCCTGAGCTCTAGAGCCTGCAAGCCACAACTACTGAAGCCCACACACCTAGAGCCCGTGCGCCACAACTACTGAAGTCTGCGCGCCTAGAGCCCATGCTCCACAGCAAGAGAAGCCACCACAGCGAGAAGCCCGCGCACCGCAACGAAGAGCAGCCCCCACTCGCCGCAGCTAGAGAGAAAGCCTGTGCGCAGCAACGAAGACCCAATGCAGCCAAAAATAAATTAATTAATTAAAAAATAAAATAAAATAAAATAATAAACTTGGAAACGAATGGAGAGAAAATTGAGCACAGGGTAACTCAACAACTGGCTTAGAAAGCAGAAAACAAAGCAGAACAGAAAAGAACCTTAACAAATAACACCACAAGCAAACAAAAGCAGTTCAGTGACTCCAAAACCTTCAACAGCCCCCAGCCACCTCACCGCACCCACACACGTAATCCAAACCAAATAAAAGATCAATTATTTCACGGGGACATAAAACACAAATGCATCAGCAGCTGTATCCAAGGTTTTTGCTTGTTTGCTTAGTTTTAATTTTTCTATAATGTCGTTAAATAGAAAAGCAAAATTCAATGCTACCTTGGAAGCTTAGAGGTGACATCTTTGCAAAACATAAGCCAGATTAAGCAAGTTCCTGAGTAGTGTTGACATGTATTTCCCATATAAAAATAAAATTATAGGGCTTCCCTGGTGGCACAGTGGTTGAGAGTCCGCCTGCCGATGCAGGAGACACGGGTTCGTGCCCTGGTCCGGGAAGATCCAACATGCCATGGAGCGGCTGGGCCCGTGAGCCATGGCCTCTGAGCCTGCACGTCCAGAGCCTGTGCTCCACAACGGGAGAGGCCACAACAGTGAGAGGCCTGCGTACCGCAAAAATAAATAAATAAATAAATAAATAAAAATAAATAAAATTATAACATTAGGACAAATGTGACATATACTCAACAACGTGAAATGTGAGTACAAAATAAAACTGCATGATTTCTATAAACCACTGCAGTGCTGTTACTTTGCGGTCACACTATGCATGCTTTAAGCTACTGACTGAAGTTCAGTAACGTTGGGTACCTAAATTCCACACTGGTGACAGTGACCAGACCTGACAGGTGTAATTAAACAACTGTGAATTCAGAAACTGTATTTGCAAAACTGGGCTACATTTTAAGACTGATTATTAAGACCCAATTAATTTTGAAAATAAAGCATTCCTTAACTCCTGTGTTCTGTTACCAAAATGTAGACTTCATTTCAAATAGTAGTATAGGTTAACACCTAACGTGAACTTTCAACCACTGATTTATTTTCTTTCTGGTCAAATCATTTAGTCTTGGTTCATGAACTAATAATGCTTTTAAAAAGCTCTAAATAAGTCTTAAATCTAGAAAACAAGTATTGTTTCCTTCTGCCTATTTGAGGAAATCCAAAATTGTGTGAAAACAGCACCAAAGTAAACTCACTCACAGTGCAATCAGCAACATCTCCCTTCAGCTGGTTTTTCTGTGTGTTGCTTTGCTTCAGCAAAAGTATGGGAGTATCTATCCCCAAATGCCCTCTCCTGAAACCCTTGGTGCTCCATGAAAAGGGTTTAGCCTGCAAGCCACATTAAAGTCTATCACTACAGAATTATTTCCTATTGAGCAAATACACTTCTGAATATGAGAAAGAGAACGATTTTAATTGCTGAGTCTTAAAATAAATCAAAATAAATCAGACTGATAAAGATCTATTTTGACATCATCTGTATTACAAAGTGAGACGGTTCCATAGATGGTCACAAGCGTGAGATTCATGAATGAGGTGTGCCAGTAGCTTAAAGTTAAGCAAAAGGCAGATATTAATTACTGATAGATCCTCTTCTTAGGTTACTGATCAACTGTGTGTGACAATTACTCCAAAATTTTCAAAATACTGCTTTAAGTGAAACAAGTTAATAAGACCCCCAGCATCTTTTTTATTTTTAAAAAATCAGAAAAAAGATGTTCAGGTAAACTACCAACCCCATGCAGCCAACTCCATCCATGAGCTCCTCTATCAAAGCGGGGAGAGAACACAGCAGCTGCACTGTTTATCTCCTTGGCCATTTCTCCCCAGGCTGTGAAATCCCTGAGGGTAAGACCCGTCTTAGCCTATCCATCCCCAGCATTGGGCCCAGCGCCCTGATACTCCACACATGGGAGCAGATATCTGAAAGGACACCCTC
This sequence comes from Mesoplodon densirostris, assembly GCF_025265405.1. Classification (NCBI taxonomy): domain Eukaryota; kingdom Metazoa; phylum Chordata; class Mammalia; order Artiodactyla; family Ziphiidae; genus Mesoplodon; species Mesoplodon densirostris. Next base: position 46,408,251 of record NC_082664.1, read on the forward strand.
TGTGTGGCATTCAACACATTCTCAATGTCTCCCCTGATAGTCTACCCTTCCAACCAACCTCCTCTCCTGCTAATCAAGCACAGTACTTCAAATGTTCCACTTAAAAAAAAAACCAGGGGCTTCCCAGGTGGCGCAGTGGTTGAGAGTCCGCCTACCGATGCAGGAGACACGGGTTCGTGCCCCGGTCCGGGAAGACCCCACATGCCGCGGAGCAGCTGGGCCCCTGAGCCATGGCTGCTGAGCCTGCGCGTCCGGAGCCTGTGCTCCACAACGGGAGAGGCCACAACAGTGAGAGGCCCACGTACCGCAAAAAACCCCCAAAAAACAAAAAAACAAAAACAGTGAATATCCATCTCCTAAACTCCAGAGGTTGTCATGCCCACCAGCCCCCTCCAAGGCTACCCTTGATATAGCTGACTCCAAGTTCAGTTCCCTCTAGGACATGTGGGTCTGAATCCTCTTCCTACCAAGGGAACAAACCAAGAAGAAATTGTTTGACAAAATTCATCTCACTGGACACACTCAGGAGGAGGACTGGGAAGAGGCAGAGAGACTAAAAATGAGAATATTCTACAAAAGCAATGACCACAGGCATGTCATCATCTGTGGAGATTCCAAATACTCCTCAAATCCAATCAGTCTAAGTGGTAAGTGCCATTAACATCCAAAAAACGAATTCAGGGGAAAACCAGCATCATCTTCAAACTCCAACTCACCCTGGCACCTGGCAAAGTCACAGGATTCAGCTCACTGCCTCCTAGCCCCTCTCACCCCACACCCCCGACCCCCAAGTTCCGTGCCTCACAGTGGCAGACTCCCATCTCTGCTGGCTTCCCTGGCCCCGGAGCCCGGGTCAGAGAGCAAGACAAGACTTTCTGGCTCTGCATCCCAATTAATTTAAGACTATACATCCCTGTGGATCCCAATTTGGGATCTACAAGTTTTACTCATGGTGACATTAGGACAAGCCTTGTAAATGAATCCTTAAAAACTACCACTGCACAGGGCCCCTATTTGCTGTTCAGAAAATTGATATCTCCCTCAGGAGAAAACCACCAAAAAATTTTGCTGGCATCTTCCTACCTGTTATCAATAATGCTCACCCCGAGCCCCACTCTTGCTACATGGACCCCGTCCCCGCCAACGCTACTGGCTTATTAACCTCACCCACAAACTCATTTATTGCCCCCTCCATCCTAAAACCACCACCAGGGGGCTTCCCTGGTGGCGCAGTGGTTGAGAATCTGCCTGCTAATGCAGGGGATACAGGTTCGAGCCCTGGTCTGGGAAGATCCCACATGCCGTGGAGCAACTAGGCCCGTGAGCCACAACTACTGAGCCTGCGCGTCTGGAGCCTGTGCTCCGCAACAAGAGAGGCCACGACAGTGAGAGGCCCGTACACCGCGATGAAGAGTGGCCCCCGTTTGCCACAACTAGAGAAAGCCCTCACACAGAAATGAAGACCCAACACAGCCCAAAATAAAAATAAATAAATTAATTAAAAAGAAGGCTCAACATTTAAAACTAAATAAATAAATAAAACCACCACGAGCATCACCATCATTCTTCCCTTCATCATCAAACCGCCAAACTCTCAGGGATGACAGTTTACCCACTGCTTCAATCCTGGCTCTTTTTAAACTTATTCTCTGCAATCTGGCCTTTGCCTCTCATGCTCTGGGAACTGCGCTAAACTGCCTGGTGGGCCTGCCTCTGCCTTCCCCTGCTAAGCCTGACCTTGCCTCTATGCCCTTGAAGTGTGCGGCTCCCTGGACTTCCAACGGGCTAATTCCTTTCCGGATCTCTTTCTGCCTCTACAGTATAAAACTCTGGCCTGGGACCAAAAGGTGGGATGCAAAGCAGATACAAAACGATCTCATAGTGATACAAACTGTAACTTTATCCCCAGGTGTTGGAGGAGAAAAGATATCATTATCCAGGCGGGTTCTCTACTTCCAGAGGAGGTGATAAGGATGTCTCCCAAGGTCGAAGTTCTCATTCTTTATCACTTGATACTCCAAGCGTCTGCCTGGACAGTCACTTTCTAGGTTTAGAGTCCATAAGATCTGTGGAGGGCTGCAGGTCTAGGCAGAGGCCCTCGCCACTCCCTTCCGAGCTGGGGCTCCCAAAGGGGCCCACGCAGCATGTGCAGACAAGACCCTGACCCCTGTCTTCTACCCCCAGCACCTCTGGTGCCTCTGGCCACCAGCCTCAGCTTGATTTCTGAGCCATGGCTCATGCTTCCTCTCTCCTGCACGGTACACGCCCAGACTGACCACTGGAATGTGTGTGTCCCCGTCCTGTTCCAGCCTCCACGACACTTGCAAGAAAAGAGGTGCTGATGGAAGACAGAGTGACGGTGAGACTTACTGCTTTCCGTAACAGCCTCAGACATTTACTGCACGAGCCTGGCCATGGAGCTCCCACCTGCGTGACTGTGACAGAACCCCTCCAAGGCAGAATCCTCTTCCTCCAAAAGCAGATCCATAAGGCAGCAGGGAGGAGCTTCAGATGTCCTCAGAAAGCCCGTCACCTGTACCCCCACTTCCTACCTCATATATCGTGTCTTCCAACTCCCCTGCAGGAGCTCAGCTAAACCCACGTGGGTCTGGGTCCCAGGACAGAGCCTCACCCCGGGGAGCCGGGGCCGGTCTGCCAGGGGCAAGCAGTGTCCAGGGCAGGGTTTCTTAAGGAGCAGAGACTCAGTGTCCGTGACCTACTGAAAGTTGGTCCTGGCAAGAGTTCAGGGGGAAATAGTGAGAATTTTTTCAGTGAAAAAATAAAGTGCAGCACAGTAATACCTATGAAAGGCAAAGCAATGTCGAATTTGAAAAATCTGTTCTGCTCAGGACCTGCTGAGATGTGAGAGAATGGACTGTTTCGTGGACTTCAGAGACAGGCCCCCCCGTTTGTTTTGAACACATACTTAATGTTCAAAAAAACTGCCTGTCCTCCAGCTGATTTTACTGCCTTGCTCTTTTTTGGTGACATCTACAGCTGGTTCTCTGTTAGGTTTTTTTGTTTCTGTTCTTTTTTTGCCCCGAACAGTGACCACCAGAGCTGTTCCTGGCACGTAACAGGCTCTTCTGAATACACTGTTGCTGACTAAATTAAGGTGTTAGTCAGCTATTTGACTTTGGGTTTTTGATTTCAATGCTCCACAGAATTACACTTGTTCTCCCACGGGAAAGCCAACATGTATGCATTTGCATGGATACTGAGTTTTGAAAACATGGATTTTTTTTCCTCTTAAAAAAAGGAAAAGAAGCAACTTAGCTAGATGTACGAAAAAGAAAAAAAAAACCCAAAAACCTAAAGTTCCTTTTTAATAGCATCCCCAGACCACCTCCAACTTGCAATTCTTGGAATCTGGCAACCTTACCAGCTGGAAATAACAAATACAAAAATAACACATTTAATACTTTTATAATGAAATTTCTCTAAAACTTTGATATAAGTCGAATGTCTATCTTATTTATATTCACCCATCCATCCACCCAAAAATGTGTATTTTTCACTAGATGCTGAGGACTATAGTTAGAGCAGATGATACAGAAATCAATAAAATGCATTCTCTACCCTCACAAGGCTGAAAAACAATACAAAACACGAGCTGCTATATAAGACGTGCACATGAAGTACTATTCCAGCATTTAACCCTGTGGATTTCAGGGGAAGGGAGGTGGCAACTTGAGGACAGGCTTCACAGGTGGTGACAGGCCACAACAATGATGTGACATCTGAACTCAGAGGCCCACCTACCAACCAAAACAACTCAATCACCTTATGACTCTGTGCTGACCTTCCCGGTGGCCAGAGCCAGCCGGCCAGCCACCCAGCAACTAGAGACTGGGCAGCACTTACAGTGACCAGTGGGATTTCCTTCAGGGCTGGGAGCTGCCTTCTCCATCAACGGGAAGGAGAAGAGAACTCAGCAGAGGTGACGGAGCAAATGCCCAAAGATCTGAGATTTTTATCCTCCCTTATGGTGGCTTCTCAGTTGGCTGTGTTGCAGGATAAAGAATCATAGACAGGCTTGGGCTTCCCTGGTGGTGCAGTGGTTGAGAATCTGCCTGCCAATGCAGGGGACACGGGTTCGAGCCCTGGTCTGCGAGGATCCCACATGCCGCGGAGCAATTGGGCCCATGAGCCACAACTACTGAGCCTGCGCGTCTGGAGCCTGTGCTCCGCAACAAGAGAGGCCGCAACAGTGAGAGGCCCGCGCACCACGATGAAGAGTGGCCCCCGCTCGCCGCAACTAGAGAAAGCCCTCGTACAAAAACGAAGACCCAACACAGCCAAAAATAAATAAATAAATTTATTTAAAAAAAAAACAAAAAAGAATCATAGCAGGCTTAAACAGCATCTTTCTAAACAGCTTAGAAATCTTGCACACACAATATGCTCAGAAAGCGTGAGCTGCACCAAACACTCTTGGTAGTTACTTAAGACCAAGGAAATGAGCAATATGTTATCACCAAAAGCAACAACAGTTTATTCAAATTATTTTTAATTATTTAGAAATAAACATTCATTTTTCATTCATGTAAAGGGAAAACCCTGTACATGTCTAGCCATAGGTTAGACAGAAATAGCTGACTCCTACCACCTCTACCTACTGACCATGGGGCTCCAGACTGAAGACTTTGACCCCAGGCGCTGTCTGCCTGGCACCCCAAATCCTGTCATTATTGTGGGCAACTTCAACACACCTGGCAGCCAGATGGAACCTTAGCCTTTCAATTCTCTGACCTCATTAATCGTAAAGATTTTCACTCCATTCACCACTCCCAAGGCCATTCTCTAGGTCTCATCACTTCTTTATGCCTGGAAATCTTAAATTTGAACTAATCTTATCACAAACTCCTGTTTTGTTTAAGAAACACACATACATAGTCTAAAAAACAAAAAAATCAAGTCATTCTGAAAGGCTTAAAATGAAACACAGAAACCTCAGCTCTGTTACCTCTTCAACAGTAACTTCCCATCCCAGTGAAAACTACTGTCAACTGTAGTGAATTTCACAATGATATGCCTTGATGTGGCTCTTTTCTTCCATCACTGTGTTGGACACTTAGTATGCATTTTCAATCTGGAGATTCATTTAATCAGTTCTGGGATATTTTAATCCCATTTTATTCTATTATTCCTTGGATAACTCCTTTCCTTCCAGTTTGCTTTCTAAGATTCATGCTTATTCAATGTTAGACTTCCTAGACTGAACCTTTTTTTTCCTTCTTAGTTTCCATCACTTTTATTTTTCTGTTTTACATCCTAGGAGATATTTTTATTTTCCAAACCTTTGATAGATTTATTTTTGTCCTGGCTGTTGTATTTTTCCTCAACATTTTATTTTTGAAAAAACTTCAAAACTACATCAGAAGTTTAAAAAAATAGTAGCATGTTTAAAACAAGGTTTTAAACAATAGTACGACGAATATCTCTCTGTACACCCTTTACCTAAATTTACCAATGATTAACACTATACCACATGTGCCCTCTCATTTTATGTATACTTTGTTTCTTCTGCTAAACCAGTTGAAATGTGACATTTCACCCCCATCTATTTTAGAATGCTTTTATATACGAACAGGGACAGTCATCTTACATAACCACAATACTATTATCACACTCTTGTGATACAGCACCAAAACTGGACAACTGGTCCCTTTTTAAAGATTTGTTGCAATGTGGCATCTGAAATCACATCAATGAGCCTTTCTTACTGTGTTACATTAAAATCCATTGGTTTATTCAATGGGGAAAATATAGTCTTTTCAACCAATGGTGTTGGGACAACTGGCTATCTACCTAAAAAGAATGAAGTTGGACCCTTACATTACACCATATACAAAAATTAGATCAAAATGCATTAAGGACCTAAATATAAGAGCGAAAGCTACAAAATTCTTAGAAGAAAACATAGGGGAAAAGCTTGATGACACTGGATTTGGCAATAAATTTTTGGACATGACACCAAAAGCACAGGAAACAAAAGTGAAAATAGATAAATTGGATTATATCAAAATTTAAAACTTCTGTGCATCAAAGGACACAATCAACAGAGTGAAAAGGTAACCTATGTAATGGGAGAAAATATTAGCAAATCATATATCTGATAAGGGGTTAAAATCCAGAATATGCTAAAAAAAAACTCCTATAACTCAACAACAAAAACCAAACAACCTGATGAAAAAATGGGCAAGAGACTTGAATAGACATTTCTCCAAAGAAGATATACAAATGGCCAATAAACACATGAAAAGATGCCCAACGTCATTAATCATTAGGGAAATGCGAGCCAAAACAACAGTGAGCTACCACCTCACACCCATTAGGATTTTTATTATCAAAAAAACAGAAAATATGTTTTGACAAGGAAGTAGATAAACTGGCACCTTTGTGCACTGTTGGCGGGAATGTAAAATGGTGCAGCCGTTATGGTTGGCAGTATGTATGTATATATATTGAGTCCTCAAAAAATTGAAAATAGAACTATGTGAAAAGAAATCCACTGATCTAAATAATACTTTGAATAGATCTTTTAGCTATGTATATACATATACATATATACAATATATATAACATGAGTTATGTATGTAACATCATGCTTTGGTCATTTGGGAAATATTAGTTCACTGAGCAATGTAGCTCTTCCAAATGTTGACACATTTCATTACATATATCAAAATTCATATTTATTAATATCATCCCTAAGCATCAGAAGTATTAGGAACTTTCAAGACTTGGTAGCAGACACAAGTTTTCTCATATCCTAATTTTTGCTTGGAAGCTTGAATTTTAACAGAGGCAACAAAAGCTCTCCACGGCTTTCCTTTAGAATATAGGTGCCAAATACCCAAATCTGAATAACCATGTATATATATGTCATTCTTTTACGTGAAAGTGCCGTTCCCTTAAAGTGGCTAGGCCAGCATTCAAATCCACACCGCACCAGTGCTTTTCCTAGAGACGACTATCATCCCACAGTAGGTGACAGGTTCTTTATCTGTACTTCCCATTTCCTCATGCATAATACGAAGACGATACCTGTGCATAATACGTGTATATTCATTATTTTAATAAAGTAATGTTCACTGCTTCAACAAGGGAAATTGCATTTTTTAAAAAAAACTGTAGGTGCTTTGTGGCCATGAATAAAATGACTAGTTTGGAGCCAGTGCCTTAATTCATGCTAAGGTGCCAGCAGTTCTACCCACCACTGCTTCTGCCCTGTAAGTGCAAATGTCAATATGGAGACAAAAGCAAATGCAACAGTTTGCTAACCACCTCCTCTCTCTCTACCCCTTCCAGTCAAATGGAAATACTTCTGATTCTTGGAGCAGGTTTTGCTGTGCTTACCTCAACTGTCATTTCCCCCCTCCCCCCAGTTTATTTTTCAGGTCTGGAGGCGTGTCCTCTAGAACAGGTCAGGTTGCCCTGCTCGGCACTCCCACAGCGCCTGTCCGCTATGGTCAGGGAGTTTAGGAAGGAGCTGCTGAGAACCCCCTCCCCACTGGTGCCTGCCTGCCTCCATCCTGGCAGGCACTCAACAGTGATTCTTTCTTTGCTCATCAGACTGACTCTTTCTTTAAATTAATTAATTAATTTATTTATTCTTTTTTTTTTTTTTTTTTTTTTTTTTTTTGGCTGCGTTGGGTCTGTGCTGCTGCACGTGGGCTTTCTCTCTAGTTGCAGTGAGCAGGGGCTACTCTTTGTTGCGGTGCGTGGGCTTCTCATTGCGGTGGCTTCTCTTTGTTGTGGAGCACAGGCTCTAGGTGCACAAGCTTCAGTAGTTGTGGCTCGCAGGCTCTAGAACACAGGCTCAGTAGTTGTGGTGCACGGGTTTAGGTGCTCCACGGCATGTGGGATCCTCCTGGGCCAGGGCTCGAACCTGTGTCCCCTGCATCGGCAGGCGGATTCTTAACCACTGCGCCACCAGGGAAGTCCCCAGGCTGGCTCTTAAACCTAAATCAAAGCTCTCTCTATAAAGCTGGCTGATACAACATGATAACACAGACAGCACTCTGAACGCAGGCACTAAGGCCAGGCTTGACATGCAAGAGGAGTCTGGCTTTATCGCCTCTAAGTCTGAAAAAGATGAGAGTTTTAGGTCTGCTGTGTGAGTCCCAGTCCTGTACTCCTGACAACCCCAATGTGCCTGTCATCTAGGTAAGGGTCCAGACTCCTTCCAAAGAGAGCATGACGGCCATCTCCCCAGGACAGCAAAGGCAACAGGGTCCACTCCTGGGCGGGCCACTGCCCTGTACTAGCAGACCCTGCCAATGTAGGCACCCTCCACTCTGGCCAGATAAGAAAGGCCTCAGCTCTCCTGACAGCTGCCCCCCACTTCAGCCATCAGCTGGTGCTGAGGGCCCACAGGAGCGATGCCACGCTAGCCCTTACCAAGCCTCTTTTGCTACCAGTCCTCCCCATCCCTTTCCTCCCACTGGGTCTAGGTGACAATAAAGCTTCATCGTGCTTTATCCACACTGTGTGAGACTATGCTTCTACGGAAATACAGTCTGGTGAAAGAAAATGAACCTGCTAGAAAATCAGTCCCTGTTCCTAATGCAACTCAGCCATATCATGTTTTAGTGGGACTTCTGATTTTCTTGCAAGGACCTCCTACTAAACTATAAATTCCTGGAGGTTATCAAGCCTAATATCCCCAGAGCTTACCTGGAATATAGCAGATGCTCAAAAAATATCTGCAGAGGCAATTTCATGAGACAGTGTGTGTAAAGTTCTTAGCACCGTGACTGTGACACAGTCAGGAGCCAACCGTGGACGCTGTTCTGATTGTGATATGGTGACAATGACAACAACATTAGGGTTTACACATATTATTCAGTAATTTTTTGCTCTCCTGGCCTCGCTGGCAATGTGCAAAGAATATTATTTATTAGGATCTCGTCATCTTAGCATGTGTCTAAGTGCCATGAGGAACGAGGCACTTCTGGAATCTTAAAACCCCATGTTCCCTCTGCTCTGGGGTGGTAATTCTCGTTATTAATTTCCGCCGTCATCCCAGGATTTCGCTGCAGACTCACAATCCAATAGCCATGTAATCACTGAAAACCAAGGGCCCTTATTTGATAACTGGTCAAGCACATCTTGATTAGGCACAGGCAACCTGATTTTGGGCATGGCCTGCCATTCTCACAGAGCACGCAGCAAACACCTCTGAGGATAGCGCCGACAACTTCAATAACAGGAGCAGCAGTGATCTTGGAATTTCAGAAAACACTTGACAGAGTTCCACGTCAAAGGTTAACAGCCAGTCTCTGAGAGCCATACGAGAGTCTGTTTTGTAAATAAGTTCATTTGCATCTTTTTTTTTAAGATTCCACATATAAGTGATATCACATGATATCTGTCTTTGTCTGACCTACTTCACTTAGTATGATAATCTCTAGGTCCATCCATGTTGCTGCAAATGGCATTATTTCATTCTTTTTTATGGCTGAGTAATGTTCCACTGTATGTATATACCACATCCTCTTTATTCATTCCGAAATGATGGACATTTAGGTTACTTCCTAATGTCCAACATCGTTAATTATGAGAGAAATGCAAATCAAAACTACAATGAGGTAACACCTCACTCCAGTCAGAATGGCCATCGTCAGAAAGTCTACAAATAACAAATGCTGGAGAGGGTGTGGAGAAAAGGGAACCCTCTTGCACTGTTGGTGGGAATGTAAATTGGTGCAGCCACTATGGAGAACAGTATGGAGGTTCTTTAAAAACGAAAAACAGAGCTACTGCATGATCCAGCTATCCCAGTCCTGGGCATATATCCGGAGAAAACTGTAATTTGAAAAGATACATGCACTGCAACGTCCATAGCAGCACTATTTACAATAGCCAAGACATGGAAGCAACCTGGAATAGCCTTGTATTTCAACTGCATTTAATTAACTGCTCCCTTTCCTCTCCCAACTCCTTCCTAACCCTGAGATTCAGCACCAGGGGTTTCCCAGGGCACCAATGTCCCCCAGCGGCCACCAGAGGTCCCTGCTGTACTCGATAGCGGCATCTACCTTATCTTTGGCTCTGCATGAACAGTATTTGAAGGTACAAAATTTTATTTACTTTCCAAACCACTGAATGGCTTTACTTTTTAAATATTCATTTTACTTTTCCACTGAGTCATTACCTTTATCTCTGCTTCCAAGCTTTCCTCCTCCCTCCTGCTTTAATGGACGAGGATGTTACGCTTGCTCAGGCCCCTCCTGCCTCCTCTAGGAGCTTGTCCAATCAATTACCCACCTTTCCGGGGCTTCCCTGGTGGTGCAGTGGTTAAGAATTCACCTGCCAATGCAGGGGAGACGGGTTTGAGCCCTGGTCCAGGAAGATACCACGCATTGCGGAGCAGCTAAGCCTGTGCGCCACAACTACCGAGCCTGCGCTCTAGACCCCGTGAGCCACAACTACTGAGGCCACGTGCTGCATCTACTGAAGCCCGCGTGCCTAGAGCCCGTGCTCCACCACAAGAGAAGCCGCCGCAATGAGAAGCCCGTGCATCGTAACGAAGAGTAGCCCCCGCTCACCACAACTAGAGAAAGGCCGCACGCAGCAACGAAGGCCCAACACAGTCAAAAATAAATAAAATCAATTAAAAAAAATTACCTACCTTTCCCCATATTTTCAATCTCCCCTTCCCCACAGGCTCATGACTCTTAGTACTTAAGCATGTTCAAGACTCTTCCATATTAAAAAATATGAATAAACCCTTCCTTGACTCCATTCCCCCACCAATACCACACTCTCGTCTCCTGTTCAGTCAAATTGCACGAGTTTGCTATGCTCGCTCCTCACCACCTGAGGGTCCATCTGATCTAGTCTACACCACACCACCCCCAGCTCTCCAACATCCATCAGGTCCCCCGCGACCCTCACACACGTGCACCTCATGGGGCTTTATCAGTCCGCTCTGCTTGACCTCTTCGCAGCCTCAGAGCCTGCTGCCCACTCCCTCCCTGGTCTTGGAGCCCCCTCCAAGTTCTCTTCCCACCCTCTGGATCCTTCTTCATAGGCTCCTCCCTTTCCAATAGGCCCTCCGGATACAACCAGTCTTCTTTTCAGTCTCAAAGTTCTCCCCAGGGGCATGTGTTCTCTCTAAAACCATCTTTCTCTCAACTCCCTCATCATGCCCCAATCTCACCTCTGAGCGCCAGACCCATTCATTTTAGAGCTTTCGGAAAACCAGTACTTGTCAGTCTCACAAATGCCTCAAATTTAGCATATCCAAAACAGAAATCATCTCTTCCTACCCTCCTGGCCCTTCTCCAGGATTTGCACCATCCCTCCATGTCCGCAAGTCTTCTTCTGCTCAGAAGTCATCTCAGCCTTTTTGCTGTCTTCACCTGCCACATCCAACCAATCGAAGGATTGATTAATCTACTACATGTATATCACTCTAATCTGTCCACTTCTCTCTATTCCCATTGTCACTGACTCAGTCTAAAACATCACATCCTCTTACCTGGGCTGCTACAACAGCTCCCAGGTGACCTCCAGGTATTCACTAACCTTCGAAATCTTTGATCATTTCTGCAATGCCAATAAGATCACTAGTGTGACTGTTCTAAAATGGGACTTTGATCCCACTGGTTCCCTTTGAAAGCCCTCTAATGCCTGCCCGATACTGGGGTTGACAAGTCCTTTGGGGAGCTCGGCCTTGCTTGCAGCTCAGGTCTCTGTACCCGTCCCCTCCCAAAGGCAGGAAGCCCTATCATCCTCTCCAGCCACAAGGCCTTTGCACTGGCTTTTTCTTCTTCATTCTACACTTTCTCTCCATCCTTCTATCCAGCTCTCCATTTAACAGAGTTAACTCCTCATCTTTCTTCAGAAGACTCAGTTGAAAAGTCACTTTCTGTAGAAGCTGATTCTCTCTACCTTGAAGGGTAGGGTGGGCGCTCCTGTTGTATATATATGAGATGGGGGTTAAAGGGGGCATGATCCCTTTCAGAAACAACACCCATAATTACTCCTAGGATCTTGCACCAGCCTTCAAGTTCAGCAAGAATGAGGACTAGACCTTTCACAAGCAGCTGGCACAGTACAGGCTCCCTTAGCAGGCGCCCAGTAAGTTTTTGTTAAATAAATTATAAAGAAAGTGTCCTCATAAACGTCATGTTTTAACTGGTTTCACTGAATTCTGAATCATTTCTTTGTCCTTCATTGTCCAACTCTGACAAATAAACATTAGTGTTTCACAACAAATCAAATAATTCCCAGAAGTTTACAGACATGGAGGATATCGACATATATACATCGCACACACACACGATACATCAAATATACATACATATATCATATAAGTATATAGATACGTATTGTACATACACACATCAAAACATTAAAGATCAGCTATCTGAAACCCTCTCAGCATGCCCATTTTCCCTCAATTAGAAAAAAAAAAAAGCTCTCATCGTTCCCTTGATCCTCAGCCTAATTCCAGAACCCCCTTTAGCCCCCAGCTCATTATCCAGAAAAGTCAGATTCTCTAGTCACTGGAATGACCCACAACTCAAAAGAAAGCAAAATCAGAACTACTGAAATGCACATCAAAAATTGATACCAAAGGTTTCAATTTAACGACAGGACTCCCTCAGTTACAAACGGATGTACGAAATGAAGTTCAATCAACAATTTTAGCTTAATGAAAATTTTCACAACAAAAGTTGGACTAAGTCCGATAATCATCAAGTCATCGTTAATCAACAAATGTCACTCATTATTTTACAGTTAAAAGTTGCAAAACTCTGAAATCAACACATGTCATTCATTTATTCCTTCATCAGCATTCTGCTGAGCATCTTCTGTGCACCAGGCCCTACTATTAGGATTACTTCCACATTATAGGAGGAGCAAAACACACACCACTCCCATCCTCAGGTTCTGTTATGTCCAGAAATCAGGTCTTCCACTAAATACTATATTCCAAATCTAAGAACACTGTTTACTGAAAGGCATATCACAATTCAATGTGCCACTAAGATACAAATTTTCAAAATGCTGCTACAACACAATACTAAGATGTGAAGTTCTGTAAAATCATATTCTAATTTCAGTTACTATAATGTGAAAAAATATTTCTTAGAATCAATAAAATCTCATCTTCTAATCTCAAACTCTAACTCTTCTACATTTTAAACAGCAAGTTGTGTTTTGATTTCCTTTGTAAATGTGTTTTGCCACAAAGTTGGAGAAAGTTTTAATCTCAGAATTGTCCTTAAGGGGAAGAACCATATGACTCAACATAACAAATATGCTAGGCTGATTCTGCACTCCAACTTCATTCTTACATATTCTAAACTACAGAAAACTTTGGATATTCTTCATTTGGATTCAAAATTGCTAACATTTTTGCTACATCTGCTCATGTGCACCCATTCTCTCAGATAGATAGATAGATAGATAGATAGTGTAGTATCTATATATAGAGAGAGCTATAGATATAGTGTGTATGTTTTGAGCTATAGATACAGTGTGTATGTTTTGTGTGGACAGAAAAAGAGGTACATATACACAAATGCACTTTTTCTTTGGCTGGACTACTTCAGAGTAAGTCGCAGACATTATGATACTTCACTCCTAGATATTTTAGCAGTTTCCCACATATTCATCATACCATTACCACACCCAAGCAATTAACCTTCATACAGTGATTATCTACTCCATCCCATATTCAAACTTCCCCAAGTATTTAAAAACTGCACTTGAATAGCATTTTTTTTTAAAACAAATCCAGGATCCAAGGAATGATCATGCACTGCATTCGGTTTCATGCCTCTTTAATCTCCTTTAATAAAGAACCACTACCCTGCCATTCATTTTTTAAAAGTTTTTGGTCTTCCACAATAGACATTTTTGAAGAGTCCAAGTATTTTGTAAAATGCCCCCTGATCTGGACTTGTCTGGCTGTGTCTCAATGGTCAGATTTAGGTTAAAGATGTTGTCAAGAGCACGTCCCAGATGGTACGTTGTGTATTCCTCATTGCGTCACATCTGGAGACACATCCCCCAGAAGACAGGGCCCTGTCCTGACTCCATCTACTGCAGTGCAGCTCCAAACCACAGGAGTCCACGCCTTCCCCATGCCCAGGTCCCAGCCTCACGTGAGAACAGACAGTCAGGTACCATCAGACATTTAGGGAAGCCTCCAGAGACAGCAAGCAGGCTGCTGGCAGAGAGTGAGCAGACCTGGAGAGTAACAAATTCTGAGTGAAGTGAATGAGTGGAGGTTCCAGGAGGCCTGCTTCCACTAAGAAAAACAGGGCTGACAGGTAACTGATGAGTCAGACGATCTAGGAGATTTGCACTTCTACAGGAGCGAAGCAGTAGGAAGCCATTCTACAAAAACCAAAAACTAAGCAAAAAAAAAAAAAAGTAATTATTAACTACAGGGTTATTTTTAGATTTCAGGTAAACGTTCCTAAAATAATTTTTTTTGCTAAAGGGATGATCTTCTATTTACTTTCCCCTTCCATTTTTACAATCATCCTCCTTGTTATTCGGTGACAATAAAAGAGTATTTCTTTATGAAAATACCTCACATGGTCCCAGTTGGGTAATTTTAAGTTGGTTAAGAGTGTGGGTTTGGAGACCTGGCACTGTTCCCTACCAGCTGTGTGACCCTGGCAAGCTACCCCGTGTGTGTCTCTGTACCTCAGTTTCTTCATCTATGAAACAGGGGTAATAGAACGTCCCTCACTGGATTGTGAGAATGAGATGAGTTAACACGTCAAATGCGTAGAACAATATACCTGGTACCTAATGAACGTTCAATGTTTTTGCAGTCATAGTGAATATTATTCGTATTGTAAGGCTAAGAAGCCTGTTTGAACTTTAAAACGACTCAGCAGTAAAAGTTCAGCTTTTACAGAAAAAGAATATGTACTGACTGACCGTGGGCTCATGAGATTATTGTCAGTAATTAGCCAGCTGAATTCTTGGTAAACATTCCTAACTGCATCTTAGTAAACCACAGTGCAGCTGAGCCACCCACTGAAAGAGCAGAGACGTGCAGCAGCTCAGAAGCATCACTTCACTTCACAGTACCCTGCAATTTACATGGATGAGAGCCTATGAGAACGGAATGGTTTCAGGTGGAGGCTGACAATACAATTCAACCAAATTATACATGGAGAAGTATATTTTTCTTAAAAAAAAAATAACACCTGGGCTTCCCTGGTGGCGCAGTGGTTGAGAATCTGCCTGCTAATGTAGGGGACACGGGTTCGAGCCCTGGTCTGGGAGGATCCCACATGGCGCGGAGTTGTGGCCCGTGAGCCACAACTACTGAGCCTGCGCGTCTGGAGCCTGTGCTCCGCAACAAGAGAGGCCGCGATAGTGAGAGGCCCACGCACCACGATGAATAGTGGCCCCTGCTTGCCACAACTAGAGAAAGCCCTCGCACAGAAACGAAGATGCAACACAGCCAAAAATAAATAAATTAATTAATAAACTCCTACCTGCAACATCTTCTTAAAAAAAAAAAACATCTATACGGTAGGCCCTTAGTAATTGTTAGTTAAATGCATGTAAAATTTACTGTGCACAGTGGCCCTGTTATACTTTTTAAAATCCCTAACCCATTCCTGGATAACTGTCACCACTGGATACATTATTGTCCAAAACCCCAGGATGAAAGGCTATCTTATATTAAGTAGAAGGCACCTTGCAAGCCTACTTAAAGAGAAATGAAAACAATCTGTCATGGGTTCCAGCTTATCTTTCTCTATATTTTCTACATTTCTCCTAAGTAACATCTTCATGAAAAAACAGCCAGCAAATCCAGAATCATCCTTTGATGGAATAATGAAATGTGAGGAACTGCGGGAAACAGGACTTCTTTACAGTTTCACTTTACGGCTTCCTCACTGAGGCTCAGAGAGTGAATCACGTATTTGGAGTCCCAAGCAGGGAGCAAGTTCCACAGCTCTACATTCCCAGGCCACTGCTCTGCCTTGGCTGTACATTTAAAGACCGAAGCTTAATGTTCTTTTATTTGGTGTTTATGCCTAGATTAGATGTATTTTAATACTAAAGATGACCACATGTGCCTTTCTGACGTAAAAAAGAAGTCCTGTGAAATCCAAACATACTTGTGGGATCCTTTGACGACTTCATTTAGTGACGATCACTAATGGCCTCTAGACCAGGCAAAATCTGTGAGCCAAAGGATCAGAATGTTTGAAATGCAAATGCAAGAGAATTAGTAAAAATGCCAATAGTTCTTCTGCTAAATCCTGCTTTGATATTAAAAACTAGTCTAACACGAACTTGAATACAGAAACCTGAGTCAGGAACTCAAGTTACTCTTTTTCTTTTTAAGAAACATCTTTGCTTGGACTGGAGGCTGCTCACTTACAATCATCAACATTCCAAAAATCTAATATCCAAGGTTTTAACACACAGGATTGTATTTTTGGTTGAATGGTAGTTATATTGATTGTTTCCCCATCTTTTAATAAGATTTCTTTCCTTCTTAGGCATGATTGTACCCCAATTCAGAAACAACACAGAGTACCGTCGTTATGAAAGCAGGCTTGGGCATCAGACAGACCAGGTATGAGTCTGCACCCCACTTCTCACCAGCTGTGTGGTCGTGGGGAGGTTATTTAATCGCTCTGTGCCTCAGATTCCTCATCCTAAAAATGGAGATGATCAAGCCCTACCTCATAAGACCGTTGAGAGGGAAATAAGGAGATATATGAAAAGCCCTCAGCACCATATCTGGCACACAGTCAGCAGCCTATCCTTGAGCTCTCACTATGATTATGGCAGGGTGGTATGGGAAAAGCACCGGAAAGTAGCTAGAAGTACATTCTGTTTTCCTCAAGTAACAAAAACAACAACAACAAATGTTTGGAAAATGAATTACAAACTAGATTGCAAAGAGTATAAACATTTATTTTAAGGCCTTGAATTCTGGTTTTAAATCACTGTTCCCTGTTTTGTACAAATCCTTCGATTAATCACTTAAACTGCTGACTGCCAAGACACCTAGACTTGATACAGACCTGCTGTCTACAAGGTGAATACACCAAGTGTTGCCACACGTGTAGGGTGGATTCTACAGGGAAGGTAAACTGCAGGTACACTCCATCAAATCAGGTCAGGCAAGATCTATGGAGCACCACCTGTGTACATGGCATGACCATACACAGAACCTGCAGTGGAGCAGAATGCAATCCTGGATCCCAGGAAACTGAGTGCAAATTATACATCAATACAGTTCGAAGAAATAGCTGAGAGACTGGTTTATCATGTATGTTCACATACTTTGGTTTACCAAAACAACTTTTTTCTGTCTATGTAACCAGTAGGGTTTGGGGTTAATCAGAATAAATATGTCAAAAATGTTGTAAACCATTGAATCTAATTGTTTATAACAGGGTTTTCACTCAAACCTGCAAGTTATAAACCTTGGTTCATTGCTAACCAAACCCCGAGAAATCAACAGGAAGAACCATGAAGCACTGGATAGATTTAATTAGAGTATTATTTTAAATATAATCTTCCATTTTTTAATTGAATTTTATTTATTTTTTTATACAGCAGGTTCTTATTATTCATTTTATACATATTGGTGTATATATGTCAATCCCAATCTCCCAATTCATCACATCACCACCACCACCCCTGCCACTTTCCCCCCTTGGTGTCCATATGTTTGTTCTCTGCATCTCTGTCACTATTTCTGCCCTGCAAACCGGTTCATCTGTACCATTTTTCTAGGTTCCACGTATATGTGTTAATATACGATATTTGTTTTTCTCTTTCTGACTTACTTCACTCTGTATGACAGTCTCTAGATCCATCCACATCTCTAGAAATGACCCAATTTCATTCCTTTTTATGGCCGAGTAATATGCCATTGTATATACGTACCACTTCTTCTTTATCCATTCGTCTGTCGATGGGCATTTAGGTTGCTTCCATGTCCTGGCTATTATAAATAGTACTGCAATGAACATTGGGGTGCATGTGTCTTTTTGAATTATGGCTTTCTCTGTGTACATGCCCAGTAGTGGGATTGCTGGGGCATATGGTAGTTCTATTTTTAGTTTTCTAAGGCACCTCCATACTGTTCTCCATAGTGGCTGTATCAATTTACATTCCCACCAACAGTGCAAGAGGGTTCCCTTTTCTCCACACTCCCTCCAGCATTTGTTGTTTGTAGATTTTCTGATGATGTCCATGCTAACTGGTGTGAGGTGATACTTCATTGTAGTTCTGATTTGCATTTCTCTAATAATTAGTGATGTTGAGCAGCTTTTCATGTGCTTCTTGGCCATCTGTATGTCTTCTTTGGAGAAATGTCTATTTAGGTCTTCTGCCCATCTTTGGATTGGGTTGTTTGTTTTTTTAATATTGAGCTGCATGAGCTGTTTATATAATATCGCTGGTAATAAAGAACGGTTTTAAATTAAGTTTGGGAATCTGCCATCTTGGATGATCAGTTGGCCACTGTCATTCTCCAAGTTCTTAGTTCTTTAACTGGCTTCCACCTCAGCAGCAACATGAGAAGAAATGACCCAGACTAAACACAGTATAAACACACAAATGGAACAGAATTAAATGGCTTCTATTAGAGCCCATGCAGGACTGAGACATTCAGTTTCCGAACATGAATATGTGGGGACATTTAGGACAGTCACTAAAGATGATTCAGAAACATCATGTGATCATTCTCACGTGACAGGCCTTGAGCAGCAAGATAGAAACTTCTGGCTCACACATGACAGTAATAAAATTGTTTTTGTTTTCAGAATTACTCTGTAAGAAAAGATATGAGCTAAAACTAATGAAATTTAAGAAAATAAGAGTAGAAAATATAAGTGAAGTAAGAATCTGACTGAAAATATGAGTAAAAGATACTTAAGCAAAAAAAAAGAGGAAAAAAGAAACAAAAATATATGACATTAGGAAGAGAAAACAATATAATTACAGATATGAGTGATTAAAAGAAATATAAGTGTATATTATTGATAACTTTGTCAATAATTCCAGAGCAAAGGGATGATATTCAAAAGAAAATATAAAATTGTTAAAATTGATCAAAGAATAAGTAGAAAACAGGAGCCAAAAACTATATGCACGGGACTTCCCTGGTGGTGCAGTGATTGAGAGTCCGCCTGCCGACGCAGGGGACACGGGTTGTGCCCCAGTCTGGGAAGATCCCACATGCCGCGGAGTGGCTGGGCCCGTGAGCCATGGCCGCTGAGCTTGCGCGTCCGGAGCCTGTGCTCCGCAACGGGAGAGGCCATAACAGTGAGAGGCCTGCGTACCGAAAAAAAAAAAAAAGAAAAAAACAGAAAACTATATGCATGGATATATAAAAATCAATAGCACTCCATTTTTCAAACAAACAATTTTAAAAATAGATATATTTATGATAGCAATTACAACCAAAAGTTACATAGGACCAAATTTTTAAAAAGAGAAAACCTCTATGGAAATAAACTTTATTGAAAATCATAGAAAGTAACCTAAACAAAGAGAAATCATGTTAATAGACAGGAATATTCAATATTGTACAATTTTTATCCCAAATTGATCTATAAATTACATGCAATTCCCATCAAAACTCTAACATGCCTTTTGACAGGACCTGGCAATTTGATCCTAGAATTCATTTGGAAGAGAAAAAAGCCAAGAACAGTCGAGGCACTCCTGAAGAACAAGGTGGGTGGGACCTATCTTACCAAACATTAAGATTTACCATAAGGTCCAGTAATTAAAATAGTGTGGTGTTAGTACATACCTTGTTTTATTTCGCTTTGCAGATACTGCATTTTTTTTTTTTTAATTGAAAGTTTGTGGCAGCCCTGCATTGAGCAAGTCAACTGGTGCCATTTTTCCAACAGCGTTTGCTCACTTTGTGTCTCTGTGTTAGATTTTGATAATTCCTGCAATATTTCAAATATTTCAAATTATTATATCTGTTATGGTGATCTATGATCAGTGATCATTTTTTTTTTTTTTTTTTTTTTTTTTTGCGGTACGTGGGCCTCTCACTGTTGTGGCCTCTCCTGTTGCGGATCACAGGCTCTGGATGCGCAGGCTCAGCGGCCATGGCTCACGGGCCCAGCTGCTCCACGGCATGTAGGATCTTCCCGGACCAGGGCACGAACCCACGTCCCCTGCATCGGCAGGCGGACTCTCAACCACTGCGCCACCAGAGAAGCCCCGATCAGTGATCTTTGATGTTACTATTGAGAAGACTACAACTCAATGAAGGCTTAGTGATGGTTAGCATTTCTTTTTAGCAATAAAGCATTTTTAAATTAAAGTATTTATTTTAGACATAATGCTACTGCATGCTTAACAGACTACAGGATAATGTAAGCATAAATTTTACATGCAGTAGGAAACCAATACATTCGTATGACTTGCTTTATTTCAATACTTGCTTTATTGTGGAGGTCTGGAACCGAATCCACAATATCTCCGAGGTACGCTAGTACAGGGATAAACAGACCAATGGAAGAGAACAGAGAGCTATATACGTGGGTCCACATGTTTATGTAGGAATTTAGTATACGACTGAGAAAGTTAATGGGGGAAAGGGCAGAGAAAATTGGTTGTCGACATGGAAAAACAAAATTGGATCTTTACTTAGCTTACAACTTACATAAAATCAATTCCAGATGGTTTAAAGTCCTAATTATGAAAAACAAAACTTTAAAACATATTAAAAAACAGTATCAGAAACAATGTCTATGGCATCAGCACAGGGAAAGATTTATTTAAGTAAGAGGCACAAAAGCGAAAGTCACAAAAAGTGGGGGGAAGAGAAACAGATTTATCTGACTACATTAAAACCTAAAGCCTTATGACTGCTGACTTCCAGCATGATGGAGTGAGACGGTCAACAAAATCCCCTCCCCAAAATGCAAGTCTGATAACATCAAGTATTTGTAAGTATGTGGAAAAATAGAAACTTGTATCTTGGTGGTAGGAGTGTAAAACAGCTACAAACAACTGGCAGACAATTTAGTAATAGCTAATGGCGGAGGATGAACTTACCTCTTACCAAGAAACTCCATTCCAGGTGGTGGGTCTGAATAAATACTACACATGGGCCTGAAGGAAGCTACTCTGCCCCACAGTAAAGGAGTGTGTGCCCACAGAGCAAGAGGCAGAGAGATCCAGGGAACAGAACAGAACAGAGAGGCAAAGAGGGCTCCAGTATTACATGGAAAGTTCATATACGGCAATAGTGGTGAGTAAAGTCAGTGAAAAAAGGAAGGACTGTTCAATAAAGGATTGGGACACAACTGCTTCTCCTGAAAGCAGTGCAGTTATTATTATTTACCTCACACCATACATATAAAACTTCTCATCAAATCCCTTCACCACAGTTCTTAGATGTCTCTAATTATCCATTTAGTGCCCTCTTCATCAAACTGAAATTCCATTCATCACTTTAATCTCTCCTGTAAAAACCTCTCTCTCTGTCCTGCTTGTCGGACTCTAACCCAATTTTCTTCTTTTTCCATAGCCACAGCCCAGCAGCAAAATATTTACACTGGAAAAACACAGATAGTGTCACTTTAAATCAGTCTCAACTCTCAAGCGGGCTCTCAACGCTACCCGGCAATTCTGTTTATTGCATTAACTTTCTTCCCACTCTACCTTACCTCTTTCTTCCAGCTTCCTTCCTACTACCCCATTCCCTTTTATAAGGGAAAACTGATCACAAGGGAGCTCCTTTATCCTCACCCCCCTCCCCGCTCCCATCCTCACCCCCATCCCCCCCACCCCCCTGCCGCGTATGCAGCACACCTGTCTGCAGCTGAGCCCTTTCCTTCCCTCCCTTCCTATCTCATGACTCCTATCCGTATGTGCTCAGAGATGCATCTTTCCTTTTCCCAGGGACCTGTTCCTTCAGTTACACACCCTCTCTCTCCTCCTCTTCAATGTTCCACTTTACTGAATCAACTTCATCAGCATATGAACATGCCCTCCTATCATCCATCGATAAAAAGGAAAAAAGAGATACCTCTCTTGACCCCCTGAACCCTCAATTACTGGTCTCTTGGTGTGGTTGTTCCCTGTCACCGCACATCTTCGCCAAAGAGCGGCCACAGGTACGCTCTTCCTACCGCAACGCCCGTTCACTCTGCAGGCCGCTCCCTCCTCCACTGCGCTTTAGCCCGCCTAACCACTGATCTGCAAGTTGTCGAATCTAACAGTTGCCCCTCCTTAATCTTCATTTTGTCCTGCTCAGCAGCATCTGACGTTGTCAGAGCCTCCCTTTTGCTCAAGGGACACTCCTCTCTTGTCTTCCAGGACGCCAAGCTCTCTGCGTTCTCCTCCTAGTTTTCTGGTCACTCCTTGTCAGTCTTTCCCTCAAGGCTGGGTCCTCCAGTGCTCAGTCCTAAATCTTCTGCCCCTCTCTACACTGCTGAGTTCCAGAGTCACATCCCCAATTTGTACCCTCAACCCTTCCACTCATACCTCATTGGCGCCTCAAACTCAACAGGTCCCAAACCAAACTCTTGAATTTCTTCCTGCACTGGCTTCTCTCTACTGCCTTCACTTCAGTGAATGGCATTGTCATCTGTTCAATTACGATTTATTCTTCTTAGTGAGTCCTGTTGTTTCTTCCTCAAAAATATGTTCACTTCTCTGTATTTCCACTGCTACTACCTCTGTTGTATTAGTCAGAATTATCCAGAGAAACAGAACCAATGTGTGTGTGTGTGTGTATACAGAGAGTTTTTGTTTGTCTGTTTGTTTAAAGGAACTGGCTCATGTGATTACAGAGGCTGCCAAGTCAAAAATCTGTGGGGTGGGCTGATGCTATGGTTCAAGTCTGAAGGCTGTCTGCTGCAGAATTCCTTCTTGCTTGGGGAGGTCAGTCTTTTGCTCTGTTAAGACCTTCAATCTATTTAGATGAGGCCCACCAGCATTATATAAAGGGCAATCTGTTCTTCAGAGTCCACTGATTACATTTTAATCTCATCCAAAAACACCCTCAGGGCTTCCCTGGTGGCGCAAGTGGTTGAGAGTCCGCCTGCCGGTGCAGGGGACACGGGTTCGTGCCCCAGTCTGGGAGGATCCCACATGCCGCGGAGCGGCTGCGCCCGTGAGCCATGGCCGCTGAGCCTGTGCGCCGCAACGGGAGAGGCCACAACAGTGAGAAGCCCGCGTACCGCAAAAAAAAAAAAAAAAAAAAAAAAAACACCCTCAAAGAAACATCCAGAATAATGTTTGACCATATATCCGGGCCCCGCAGCCAAGTTAACATGTAAAATCAACCACCATTCTAGTCTAAGCCACCTCATCTCTGGTTTAACCTATTATAGTAGTCTCATAACTTCTCTGCTTCCATCCTTACCCTCCATACCAAAGCCAAAAACCTCCTTTGTAGATCTCTCCCTAAACCCCTGAACAGCTTCCTACTGCACCTAGATTAACACCAAGGCCCCT
Organism: Mesoplodon densirostris; assembly: GCF_025265405.1. Classification (NCBI taxonomy): domain Eukaryota; kingdom Metazoa; phylum Chordata; class Mammalia; order Artiodactyla; family Ziphiidae; genus Mesoplodon; species Mesoplodon densirostris. The sequence goes on from NC_082664.1 coordinate 46,431,708, forward strand.
TACCAAGACCTGAAGGGTCCATTACTTCTGGACCTTCCTCTCATCTCCATCTCCAGGGGTTGTGCCCCTGGACCGCACAGTATTCTCCATCAGTTTCCTTGACGGCACCGAGCAGGATGAAAGTTGCGTATTTATTTGTTTGGTTACTTATTTACTGCCTGCCTCTGCCGTTCTAAACTCCACGAGTGCAGGGACCATGTTTGTTTAACTCATCACTGCAGAGCCCAGGGCCTGGCACAGAGGAGATGCTCAATCAATATTAATTTTAAAATAGCAAAAAATTCAAACAGAAGAAAACTCTAAATATAAAAAACAAAATATAAAAAAATCTAAATATAAAAAGCAGTATTTGGGAAAAAAGAAGATATATAAACCTTGAGACAGAGAACTTCTTAAACAAAACAGGAAACTTATAAATCGTAACTGGAAAAAAAAAATCCACATATGATTACGCTAAGGTTGAAAACCTAAAATATGTGATAGATGCCATGAACAAAGTTAAAAGACAAATAACATATATGCAATATATATAACCAAGAGGCCTTATAAATTTAAAAAAAGTCAAACAATACAATTCAAAAATAGGCAAGGAATTTAAACATTAGATACTTAATAAACACCAGGAAATCAGCAGAAATTCCAGTCTTAACCCATCAGATTGGCAAAAATTAACTGACAGTGAACAAATAAAAATACAAAATAGGGCTTCCCTGGTGGCGTGGTGGTTGGGAATCCGCCTACCGGTGTAGGGGGACACAGGTTCGAGCCCTGGTCCGGGAGAATCCCACATGCCGCGGAGCAGCTGAGCCCGTGTGCCGCAACTGGTGAACCTGCGTGCCACGGCTGCTGAGGCCTGCACGCCTGGAGCCTATGCTCCGCGGCAGGAGAGGCCACAGCAGTGAGAAGCCCATGCAAAGGAGAGTAGCCCCCCCCAAAAAAAAAAACTTTTTCAAGATTTAAGATAATGATTTAAAACTGGTTCTCTTGGCCACTTTTCAAGTGGGCAGTTGTGTACAATCTCAATGTTGTGGGCTAGACAGCTTCGGCAAGAGAAAGGAATGTGGAAAAGCAGGGGGCTGAAGATCGTTTCCTTACAGCCACATCTGCAATGAATCCACGGAGTTTGTTTGAACTAGGGGATTACACATTTCCCAGAGCAAAGATCACCAACCCAGAGACAGAGACATAATTACAGTCTCATCACCAGATAGCAAAAATTCAAGGACTAAAATTTTTCGGTGGCTTGAATTCCTCAGTAAACACAGACTCAGAAGGACCTTCTTCAGAAATGAATGCCAAACACAGCAGTTTCAGAATTCACAATGTGCATCCCCCTGCTCCCAAAAAAAATGCTTTCGAAGGAAAAAGAGTTATTTTAAGGAGGGAAATTACTCCTAAGGAATCTCTTGCTTCGCTCTAGCTTTTAGATTCACTTGGTATCAATTCTGTTCATATAATACAACCTCCAACAAATTATGTTTAAAAATCACAGCTACTATATTAAGCATTTCTGTATTCTATTTTATGCATCTCTTAAGATGAGTAAATGCCCAATTCTATCAGAATCTCCCCATACCCCCACCCTGGTATTCATAAATTAACATTTTGGAATCAAATGAAAAATACATCCTGCCAACTGGGAATACACTCTCAGAAATGGTGCTCTGCTGTCAAAGCACCATTCACATTCTGCCCGACAACTACACGTGCAAACTGCAGTTTGTGACGGTCCTCTGTCTCTAAGAATGGTGTCCAAAACTGCCAGCTGGACAGATTAAGCTTTTTGACAACTGATTCACATTTTTTCCCCAGCTTTATTGAGATATGACTGACATATGACATTGTGTAAGTTTAAGGTGTGCAACCTGTTGATTTGATACACATATATTACAAAATGATTATGATGACAGCTATAGCTAACACCTCCATCATGTCAAATCATTATCATTTCTTGTTTGTGGTGGGAATATTTAAGATTTACTCTCTTAGCAAAACTTTCAAGTATATAATACAGGATTATTTCCTATAATCACCATGGTGTACACTAGATCCCCAGTGCTTAAAACTGAAAATGTGTACCTTTGGCCAACATCTCCCCATTTCCTCCACGTTCCAGCCCTTGGTGACCATCATTCTATCATGGACATACCTCAGAGATATTGCAGGTTCAGATCCAGATCTCTACAATAAAGCGAGTTTCACAACAGAGTCACACAAAATTTTTGGCTTCCCAGTGCATATAAAAGTTACGCTTACACTATAGTGTAGTCTATTCAGTGTGTAATAGCATTGTATCTAAAAAAAAAACCAACAACATACATTCCTTAGTTAAAAAATACTTTATTGCTAAAAAATGCTAACCATCATCTGAGTCTTCAGGGCATCATGGTAGTAACATCAAAGAACACTGATCACAGATCACCATAACAAATATAATAATAACAAAAATTTTTTTAATGTTCCAAGAATTATGGAAATGTGACACAGAGACATGAAGTGAGCAAGTGCTGTTGGGATAATGATGCCAATAGACTTGCTGGATGCTAGGCTGTCACAAACTTCCAATTTGTAAAAAAAATAAAACACAGAATCTGCAAAGCACAATAAGGAAAAGCACAATAAAACAAGGTATGCCTATACCTTTTTCTATGAGTTCAGCTTTTTTAGATTCCACATATAAGTGATATACATTATTTGTCTCTCTGTATGACTTATTTCAATTAGTATAATGCCCTCAAGGTCCATCCATGTTGATGCCAATGGCAGGATAGCCTTCTTCTTCATAGCTGAATACTATTCATACACACACACACATACACACACACACACACCCATCTTCTTTATTGAGTCATCCACTGACAAACACTTCCGTTGTTTCCACATCTTGGCTGTTGTGAATAATGCAATAGCAATGAACATGAGAGTGCAGATATCTCTTGGAGATCCTGTTTTCATTTCCTTTGGATGTATACCCAGAAATGGGATTGCTGGGTCATGTGGTAGTTCTAGTTTGAGTTTTCTGAGAAACCTCTATACTATTTTCTATAGTGGTTGCAGCAGTTTACATTTCCACCAACAGTGCATAAGAATTCCCTTTTCTCCACACCCTTGCCAACACTGATCTCTTGTGTTTGTGATGGTACCCATTCTAACAGGTATGAGGTGCAACCTTACGTGGTTTTGATTTGCATTTCCCAAATGATTAGTGATGTTGAGCATTTTTCCATGTACCTGTTGGCCATCTGGATGTCTTCTTTGGAAAGATGTCCATGCAGTTCTTCTGCCCATTTTTAAATCAAATTGTTTTTTGCTATTGAGTTGTATTCCTTATGCATTCTGGATATTAATCCCCTAGAATATATATGATTTGTAAATATTTTATCCCATTCCATAGGTTGCCTCTTCATTTTGTTGATGGGTTTCCTTGGCTGTGCAGAAGCTTTTTAGTTTGATATAGTCCCACTTACTTCTGCTTTTGATGCCTTTGCTTTTGGTGTCAAATCCAAGAAATCATCAAGACCGATGTCAAGAAGCTCAACCCCTATGTATTCTTGGGGGTTGTATGGAATTGTATACAAACCATACATAGGAGCTGTATGGTTTCTGGTCTTACATTAAAATCTTTAATCCACTTTGAGTTGATTTTTGTTATGGTGTAAGACAGGGGACCAGTTTCATTCTTTTGCATGTAGCTGTTCAGTTTTCCTAACACCATTTACTGAAGAGACTATCCTTTCCCTATTGTATATTTTTGGCTCCTCTGTTGTAAAGTAACCATATATATGTGGGTTTATTTCTGGGCTCTCTAGTCTGTTCTATCAGTCTATGTGTCTGTTTATATGCCAATACTATACTGTTTTAATTACTATAGCTTTGTAATATAGTTTGAAATCAGGAAACATGATACCTCCAGCTTTTTCTTTTTCAAGACTGCCTGGTTTATTGGGATCTCTACCATTTCATACGAATTTTAGGATTTTTTTTTCTGTGAAAAATGCCATTGGAATTTTGATAGGGATTATACTGAATCTGCAGTTTGCTTTGGGCCTGATTCACATTTAAACAACCAAAAGATTTCTGTGGTACCACTCCAAAACCTAAGAAATGGTTTAATAATAAAAACTAAAACAGGGCCTCCCTGGTGGCGCAAGTGGTTGAGAGTCCGCCTGCCGATGCAGGGGATACGGGTTCGTGCCCCGGTCTGGGAGGATCCCATATGCCGCGGAGCGGCTGGGCCCGTGAGCCATGGCCGCTGAGCCTGCGCGTCCGGAGCCTGCGCGTCTGGAGCCTGTGCTCCGCAACGGGGGAGGCCACAACAGTGAGAGGCCCGCATATCGCAAAAAAATAAAAAAAAAAAAAAAAAAAAAAAAACTAAAACAGCAAAGAAGGGGAAGTTTCTTCCGCTGGGTGGTCTGCAGGATTTTAATACAGAAAGTGGTGGCATTTAGAGGTGCCAATTTTCTTAAGTGAAAATATCTCCACTGCCTCTAAAGCCTTTAGCTAAATTGCTGAAAGGTCTTTCACAGAGTAATTCTGTTTTATGGCCATTAAAATGCCCAACTAGCTTCAGAACTGCCTTAGCAAACAGATGCTGTTGAAAATGGCTTCAGCCTCAAACCAGCTGCGAGGTGAGAATGGATGATGCCACGGGAGCACCACCTAAAAAAGAGCAAGGGCACCTCAGGAGGGGGCTGCGTGTGGGAGGGTGAAGCACAGCTCTGTCCCGGGATGGGCAGTGTTTGTCTCTCCACATCCTACTAGAAAACCAGGTGATGGTCAAATGGTAAGAAGCAAACATAAAGACACAACATTACAAAGTAAACAGTGTGAATGCTGAGCCACAACAGATTTTTAGAAATATGGAGCTTTTTATTGGGGGTCGGGTGGGGCTTTTACAGGGCTGGTTACAGGGAATACCAAACAGGAATTACGTTCATTTCTAGACTATTTACCTCTGGTTTGCATTTATTCTTCTGTGTGCATAAAAGCCTGAGAATGCTTTTGTGGAAAGCTGTAGAAACATGTATCAAGGAAAAACGATAAATTAACGAGCACCCAGTTTACAGCTTCAGATTTAATTCTCATCAGCAGGACGTGAATGCTCCTTCATTCATTAAAGTCATCACCATACACAGTGAGTGTAGGGACATCTGAGTTTTACACGGCTGGCCCTTGAACTCTAATAAACAGGACCAACACTCGGTTCTAATTTTTACATACGTAAAGGACAAGATCTTAAACGTAATGACCCCTTACGACTCCCCACTGACTGAATTATGAAAGACAGAAAAGGAGGTCGGATAGGTACAGTGGGGGCCATTCTGTGAAAGACTTTCCATGTCATTCTCTGGACATGGGGCCTTATCTTGTGTGTGACAGAGAAAGATTCATGGTTTCAACTGGGTGAAGTGACGTCACTGAGCAGACCCAGAGGTATGAAGGAGAGAGAGCTTCACGTGACCTTAAAAGCGTTTTAGCATGCCAGTGGTGCCTAATAAGTATGAAGGGACTGTGGTCTGGGGAGAAGGGAAAACTATTAGGGCTTCATCCATCCGTCCATTCAAGAACCACTGCAAATGTCAACACCAGGGATCAGCAATGGAGATGGGGAGGAGGGGAGCTCGGGGTCGGTGCAGACATCGGTTCTGCAGGATCTGGGGGCTCACTGGTGGGGGGTGGTGCCAGGGTTATTCGGGGAAAGAAAAGGTTAAACACGATACCAAGGTTCTCACTTAGACTATGAGGTAGGTGGTGATGGGACTATAACCAGAGACAGGAAGTTCCGAAGAGTCGGAGGGAGAGAAACGCGTTTAGGAGCAGGTGCTAGGACAGGAACAGAGGGACAGCCACAGGAAGGGAGGCAGAGACACACTGGGGGCTCATGGTCTGTGCTCCACATCGTGCAATAAGGAACAGCTTACACTCAGCTGTGTTTTCCTAAGTGCTTTTACCACACAAGAGTCCACAGAGTTCAGAAACAATGACTACTTTAATAAAAAAGAACAAAATGGTAAAAGACTTCTCAAAAACCCAATTAAGAATGTAACAACAAAGGACCTAACAGGATTAAGAGCCTTAGGCTCAAGCTAGTCAAGCAATCCCCGAAAGGTCCTGTAACTCCAGGCCTCAGTTTTCACGCTGGGAAAAGTGACCAGAAGGAACCCAAATCTTCCTAACGTAATACTACAGAAAAATGGTATCATAACCAGGGGCAAATTATACACTCCTTTATTCTGACAAAAAAGGAAGCTGACTTACCTTTTAAAAAGCTCATGTTTCCTTAAAATATTTTTGGAAACTGAAAATTCCTATTCTTTATCAAAAGTGTGTTTTAAGAGTCAGAAACCCAATAAAATGTTAAAAGAATACCTGTCATGAACATACTTGGGGTTAACGCATATGGATTTTTTTTAACCTATAAAGTGCGTGCAATTCAACTGCATGAATCAGCAGAGGAGGCACTGCTGAGTTAAATGGTTTCAAGGCTCTCTTGGTGTGTACGGCCACATATTTGTCCCCAACTCCTCCTCCTCTTCCTTTTCCATTCTCACATTTTAGAGACTTGTTTTCCCTTCGGAAAAATCTCTGCTGCTTCTTCTCCATCTCCCCCCAATTCAAGCTCCTGCCTCACCGCACAACATCCCCATTGCTGCTTATTTTATTCTATGAAATTAACAACCACAGCCGTAATCAAGGCTCTGGCAAAATGAATCTGTCCTTGTCAGATTAGATAACGGATGAAATTCAAGAAAGAGGGGGCTTCAACTGACCGGGGTAACAAAGGAAACAGTGTTCCTTCCACCCCAAACTCCCATCTGGAATCCCTTCTTAATCCAGGCCAGAGACAGATTACCCTCATATGGAAAGTCAACTTGTAAAGCATCCCCCTCTGTCTCCACAAAGCCTAATTTCGAGCAAGGGTTTCTGCCAAGGGGCCCACAGTCACTGAAGAAGAATCTGATTTCAGTTCACCGTGCCACACTGCCTGCAGGAGCACACGGCAATGCAGCTTTTAAAAATGAAGATTAATTTGCTGAAAAACTTAGTCAATCATGACTTCTCCTTAGGTCTCCATTCTGTGACACGGTGAAAATAAGCAGCAATGGAAGGAAGGAAAGAGGTGATAATGATACCCAATATTCTTATAAGCAGAAATAATCATCATGGCTAACATTTATCGAGCATTTAAAATGTGCCAGATGCCACTCTAAAAGCTAAGAAATTTACATGTATTGGCTCACTTATTCCAACCTATGAGCTGAGTAATATTAGTATTTTCTGTCACTTGAGAGATGAGTAAACTGAGGTTCAGAGTGGTTATCACTTGGCCAAAGAAGAGCTGGGGTTTCAACCTGGGGAATGTGACCCCAGAGGCGTACACTCTGAACTAAACTCCATACTGACCTAATCAGAGGCTAATCAGTGGTCCTCAAATAGGGTCATTCTGCACCCACAGGGGACATTCAGCAAGGTCTGGCGATAGTCTGGGTCGTCACAACTGGGGGCGACTACTGGCATCGAGTAGCGAGCGGCCAGGGATGCTGCTAAACATCCTACAACATACAGCACTGCCTCAAACTGATCCAGCCAGACTCAATAATGCCGAGGCTCAGAAACCCTGATCTAAATACTCCCAGACTTCTTAATAATCTTTCCCTCCTTTACCGCTGTTCCATATGACTCGGTGTAGGGAATAATGAAGTACGAGAAACATACAACACTAGAAACACTGCATCAGTGTACGAAAAGACTAAGTGGAAGAAAAGTCAGTAAACTGGCGTGCTAAAAGCTTTATTCAATTAAAACAAAAACAAAAACAGCTCCCCATTAAGAAAAATAAGTGTTATATTCCAAAAAAACAAAACAGAAGATAGCAACCGGAGTCAAAACTTCTTTGAAAAATTGATTTTGTATCACAGCGCAAGTAGAAAAGTTCTCAAATTACAGTATGGGTCGCCAAATTCTGATGACTATAATAGAGTAATGACTCCACTAGAGGAATTCACGTTGTCCCTGTCTAATCTCACAGGCACAGAAGGGGGACAAGGCAGAGAGGGGCCCTTCACGGGTACCAGCGACACCCCTCAGGTAGGGGTCCTCTACCGGCCGGCCGCAGACAACCTATCTAGACGTTGGCAGCTGAGGACTTCTGCTGCCTTCCTCACTGCATGCACACCCAGTCAGCACTTCTACTGCAGAGGTTGGCCTTGTTGCTGGAGCCCGCTCCCCTCACCCCCCACCGTGTGACTCACTGTTGCCAACCAGCCATACTTCATTTTCCCACTTAAGGATTCTAGTTGGGTGTCAGCTACAGATTAGTTTTTACAAATAAGAAAACACTTCAACCAGTTCAACTATCTAGAATGCTAAAAATATGCGTTTTCTGAGAAAAGCTTTCATCTGTCTCTAGGCAAAAGTTACCAAACTCCTCGGCACTTTCATGAAACCACATAAATTAACTGAGAAGCGATGGTTTCTAAAAATCCGGGATGACTCCTGTCCATTTCATCACCCACTGCACATTCTCCGTGGGAGCCCTGCCTATAAAGGTAGGGCGTGATCTCGGGGAGCTTACGGTCTGCAGGGAACAGAGACTCGCTGGGGCAGGTCTAACGCAAGGTGGGGCGAGTGACTCCAGAACACAGATTTCACACGGAGGAGCATCTGGGGGCAGGCACTCAACTGTCATAATTAAGTTTTAAAGATGCTTTTTTTTTTTTTTGGTGTGCAATTAAGTGAAGAATTAAATATTAAAGATGGGTTTACTTTTTTTTTTTTTTGCGGTACGCGGGCCTCTCACCGTTGTGGCCTCTCCCACTGCGGAGCACAGGCCCCGGAAGCGCAGGCTCAGCAGCCATGGCTCATGGGCCCAGCTGCTCCGCGGCATGCGGGATCCTCCCGCACCGGGGCACAAACCCGTGTCCCCTGCATCAGCAGGCGGACTCTCAACCACTGCGCCACCAGGGAAGCCAGGGTTTACATTTTTAAATACTGAAATCCATCTACACAGTGAGAATGAGCGTCTATGGCACTTGAGGAGGGAATCATTCTAAAAGTCTTTTCAAGTTGCTGATTACGTTAAGTTGGTGGCTCAGCTCATGCTGAGCAAAAACGGCCATACTGGAGGGGTACTGGTGGGGTACACAGCGGCTTTCAAAGAACCAAATGATTCCATCACATCTTTACAACTTCCATGCTCAGTAACTAAAAGAAGAGCTACTAACTCCCGAGAGCCTACCTGGCCAGGAGGTGTGTGTACTGGCCATTCTCTGGAACCCTCACAGCAACTCTGAAAGCAACTGTTACACCCAGGGTGGGCTCTGTGGCTTGCCCTGGCCACATGGCTAGCAAAGAGAAGAGACAAGACTCCCTTAGGTTCATTTTACATTGAAGTCTGTGTTCTTCCTGCCGTCTGCATCAGGCCGCCTGTCTATTGCACATATGTGAAAAGTGAGGAAAACTTGGTATGCAGGCCCCTAGCTATAACACAGGTAGTCAGTTTTTCAGGAGAAGAAAACAACACACCATAAAATTCAAAGTTTTGTATAAAATTAGAGTTCTTCCCCCAGATATTCAATTCTGTAAAATCATTACTGTTTTAGTAAGCTAACCAGTTTTCTAAGTGAGAATACATTTCTCACTTGTGCAACAAGTAGCTAGGTTTTAAACTGCTGCAGGCTATGTATGTGGAAGGCTGGTGGCTATGACTGACTTCCATTTATTTTGATCAGAAATAAAAATGTGCTTACTATTATATATAGATCCAGTTTACATAAAGTACAACAGGACAACGAGTCTATGGCGTTAGGTCACGATGGTGGTTACCTGGTTCCTGCTTGGGGTCGGGGATGGGGGGAGTGACTGGGACGGAGAGCCTGGAGGTCCTCTGGGGTGCTGGCAATGCGGTTCCTTGATCTCGGTACTACTTAAACGGGTGTGTTCGCCTTACGAAAATCCATCAAACTCTACACTTATGGTTTGTATACTTTAAAGAACATCTTAAAAATAGAAAAATGCTAGGTGAGATGTGTTGACCAGAATTCCCATTTTTCTGCATTTTACGGGAACCAAATTTCATAACATTAGTTATACCTAGCTCATAAAACATGTGTATCAATGGTATTTAGAAGTTTAAAAAATAATATTCTTGGAGTTATGATACTCGGTTGCAGAGTAAAATAATAAAAATGACTTTTTTAAATGCTGGATGGGGTGGTGGGGGGAAGTCACTGATATTCATGTTAACAATTTCAACCAGGCACTATGGAAGTACAAAGTGTTATGACTTACCTTCTCATGTGAAACAGAGGTTTAATTCTACACTGAAAAAAAATACAGAACTACTCCCTTGTTCGAAAAGCAAGGAGTGAAACTAATGTTAGCAGTTTGCAGAACCCATGAGGCACCAAAACGACTTAGGCCAGAAGCATTTTCACGTAAGAATGCCTTACCAAAATGTTCTAATCGGTAAGTACATTTTCCAATGAGGCAATACCCTGATTTTCTAAGTTAATGGGTTCAATAATTCAGAAACTATTCATTACTAAACCTTCGTTGCTGTGACCTAAAGAAAATGATAAATTTAACTCCTAACGTTTACAGAGGAAACCTATCTTCAAACCATAAAACTGCAGTTTTAATTTTTAACCTGTCAGTATATTTTATTTTTATTTATTTATTTATTTATTTTTTGCGGTACACAGCCCTCTCACTGTTGTGGCCTCTCCCGTTGCAGAGCACAGGCTCCGGACGCGCAGGCTCAGCGGCCATGGCTCACGGGCCCAGCCGCTCCGCAGCATGTGGGATCTTCCCGGACTGGGGCACGAACCCGTGTCCCCTGCATCAGCAGTCGGACTCTTAACCACTGCGCCACCAGGGAAGCCCCATGTCAGTATATTTTAAATAAAAGTTTTTAATATAACCAAACTGCCAATAATTAAGTATGGACGCTAGGTTTCATTGTATCCTGAGCCCATTTATAACTTCTTATAACAGATAATTAATACTTTCCAGAGAAACCAATCACTAATAACATTAGCTTCCATTAATCAATCACTACCATATACTAGGCACATGATATATTCCAAGTGTTTCCCTTCATGAGTCACTACCTGGAGGCAGACCGCACTAATATTTGCAAATATTTAATGCCTCTCCCCACAAAATGATTATGTATCCCCAACCTTTGATCTCAGCCAGGATACTTGCTTTAGCCAGTGAAATGCAAGTATGTCACTTCCAGACAGAAGCTCTAAGAGCTATGTTCTCTCTCTTACCTCCCTCCATGATCTCTGGAATGTAAGTCAAGATGTGAACCTTCCAACGGGGTCCCTGAATGTCCAGAATGAACAGAGCGCCCATGCTAATCCATGAGGGACATGTAGTGTGAGTAATCAATATGCTGTGTTGTTATAAACCCACTGAGGTTTGGGAGTTGTTTGCTACTGCAGGATAACCTGGCCTGTACTGACTGAGACAAATCTCTGTTTCATGAAAGTGGAAAGTGAGCCACAGAGAAGTATTTTGCCCAAGAGTCGACAGCTAGTAAATGGAGGAAACGAAGAATTCAGGAAGTCAAAACACCAAAGCCCACACTTGTCATTCAATTCTCATTTTCAACTTTTACAAAACTTAACTATTTCTTCTTAAAACTCTCAATAACCAATACCTGATTCCTGAGATCAGAAGGAAGAAAGATCAGAGATGGACACAAGTTTTTGTACAAAGCTGCCTATCATGATGTTATTTATAATAGAGAAAATTTGGAAACAACAGGAAAAGGATTATTTTAATTTACCAAACGTGCCTGAAATACCAACTGACCTGTGCAGGTGCCTGCACCTGTGGGTCTGCAAAATCCCAACACATTAGTCACTGACCCATTAGAACAACCAGCTGTCCAGCACACGCCCAGGGCAGGTCACACCATCTGGTTACTTACCCCACAAACTGTGCTGGGCAGCAGGAACACAGACAGGAAAGACCGCCCCTGCCTTCAAGGAGCTTGCGACAGCAAGCCAACAACTTTAACACAGCGTCAGAGCACTTGTGGAGACTTACACACATTTTTTGAACTTTAGGAGTTCACAGAGGGACTTCTCACTAAGGCTGGGCGTGAGGGGGGTCAGGGAGAGTTTCTAGGGGGAAATGACATCCGAGCTGTGTTTTAAAGGAGAGGGTGGGGTACAGGTTAGTATACGAGGCTGGAGCACGTTCTCAGAAATGAGAACGTGGAAGATGTGGAGGGGAGGGAAAACATGGCCACCTGGGAATTTAACTTGAACATCAGGCTGAAACGCGGAGAAGAGAGGGACGGTCCTGCACGGCTCACCTGAAGGCAGGATAAGGATATATGGCAAAGCAGGGGTGACAAAAAAAAAAAAAAAAAAAAAAAAAAATTATTCATGTCTTGAGTGACAATATTTAACAATCAGAATTATAATAAAAACTATTAAGCATATAAATCAAAAAATTTTTAACATTCCCATTTATTCTCTAAATATGAACTACACATAGTATAAAACTGTAAGTTAGAGCACCAACCATTCATCAATTCATGCTAATAATTTCTAACTCATCTGTTAATTGTTAGAAAATACTGGTGTGATCCTTTATTTGATGTATATCTGTCACAGCTAAGTAATGTCTGAGCTATGATTCAATATAACAAACCAAACTCTTCCAGTAACATCCCCTATTTAACTGAAAGACAGCAGATGAGTCTTGATATATAGATTTTCCCCATAACATAAGATTGTTCTTGGTAAATCTTATATTACACCTCATGCTGAACTAATGTCAATTAAATTAATTTTTTTCTAGCCTTAATAATATTCACTATTTCTATCACCATCATGAAAATCACTTATTGAACTGTCATATTCAATTATCTAGCTTACTTTTACAAACTTTTGTTCACCTTCAATCTATGGTGCTTTGAAAACAATCAACTGGCCAAATTCTAAGAACCAATAAATTAAAAAGAAGTTATTAGAAGTTAATTATTCTCTTCAGATTTGTCATCAAATAAGGGTATTTTCATGTAACTTATTGGATAATTTAATAATTTTTCTCTTGGAATATTTTACTTTATTTCAAATTTGTTTGTTTCTCTAATATTCTCTGTTTTTCTACCACAGCTTCCTGTAGTTTGTTTTATATGTTCTATTATCTATTACTCGTCAAAGAAATCTATCCATTTTAATAATCAGAAATTTTCTTTCTTATAAAACCAAAGAAATAAGAATGGTTAGAATAGTATGTAATGATGCTAAATCTCTAAAAAATGTAATTATTCAAATGCTATCTCACAATTTCTATTAAAGTCAATATGCAAGTCTTTATAGGTTTTCCAAACTGAGTTTGCATCGATAATACCCAGGCTGTCCATCCAAAGGCTAATACAGTTGACCCTTGGACATCATGGGGATTAAGGGAACAGACCTTCCATGCAGTCAAAAATCTGAGTATCTTATTGTCAGCCCTCCATATACATGACTTCTCTGCATCCAGGGATTCAATCAACTTTGGATTGTGCAGTACTGACTATTGAAAAAACAAAATCCACGTGGTAAGTGGACCCACGCAGTTTAAACCTGTGTTGTCCAAGGATCAACCGTATTTCGTTATTTCAATTCCAAGTTCTTAGGTATATCAAATAAATACCAATTATTAAATAAGCTCACAAATATAAAAATATCAAGAAAAATTGTTAAGTGGTTTATTTAGTTTCTATCTTTTTATGCCATAATCCAGAGATAACTAAAGTAACAAATAAAACCTCAAATAAAAATATCCGGAAGTTTTTCTAGAATTTCAGACATTTTTTCTCCTTAGCACTATACTTGCACCACCTGTACAAAATTCATAAAGTTTTCATGTAAATATTTATCATTGAGACCATTTTTCTTGAGTATTACAATAAAGTTTACTATATTTCAGATGTTGTTCCTTTTAGCTCCATGAAATCAACAAAAACCATCACCTATCTTCAAAGTCCTGAATACTGCATTTTAAGTAAATTATTAAACCACTTCTATGTGAAATGGTTGGAGCTTTGTCAATGACTAAAATTTTACTGCCCTGATTTATAAGTTTTCCAAAAAGTTGTTCTCTCATCTCAATAGATATGTTTTACAACAATCAGAACCATAACTCTAACTGCCATGATACATTTGTATAAAAACTATTTTTTGAAGTCTTAATAAATACTTCAAGTCAGAAAGTTACTTTAAACTATACAGTATATTGTGTTGGTATTTCATAAATACTTTTTCCTTTGCTTTAGCAATACTCTTTGATAAAATGTTTTGGGAAGTTATTTTCTTAATTTTTTTTTTGAAAACTGATTTATGTTTATTTTTTCCAGCTTTAATGAGATATGTTTGACGTATAACACAGTGTAAGTTTAAAGTATACAACATGTTGATCTGATATTTTATATATTGTAAAATTATAACCACCATACCCTTAGACCTGACACTTCCATCATGTCACAAAATTACCACTTCTTTTTTGTGGTGAGAACATTTGAGATCTACTCTCTTAGCAATTTTCAAGTATATAAAACAGCATAATTAACTATAATCACCATGCTGTACATTAGATCCCCAGAACTTATTCAAATTGTAACTAGGGGTTTGTACACTGACTAACATCTCCCCATTTCCCCCATCCCTTGGTAACCACCATTCTAGTCTCTGTTTCTATGAGTTCAGCTCTTTAGATTCCATATGTAAGTGATATACAGTATCTGTCTTTCTCTATCTGACTTATTTCACTTAGCATAATACCCTTAAGATCCCACCATGTTGTCACAAATGTCAAGATGTCCTTCTTTCTCATGGCTGAACAATATTCCACTGTATATACATATATGCCACATCTTTAACAATTCAACTGTTGATGAACACTTAGGTTGTTCCCATATCTTGGCTAATGTGAATAATGCTGCAATGAACATGGGAGTGCAGACATTTCTTCAAGATTTTGTTTTTATTTCCTTTCCATACGCAGGAGAGGAGTTAGATTGCTGGATCATACGGTAATTGTAGTTTTAGTTATTTGAAAAATCTCCATACTGTTTTCCACAGTGGCTACACCACTTTGCAATCCCACCAACAGGTACAAGGGCTCCCTTCTCTCTAAACCCTCAAATACGTGTTATTTCTTGTCTTTATGATAATATCCATTCTAACAGGCACGAGGTGGTATCACTCTGGTTTTGATATGCATTTCATTGATGATTAGTGGTGCTGAGCACCTTTTCATGTACCTATTGGCCATTTGGATATCTTCTTTGGAAAAATGTCTTTTAAGATCTTTTGCCCATTTTTTAATCATATTGTTTGGGTTTGTTTGTTTTGCTATTGAGTTATATGAGTTCTTTATATATTTTGGACATTAACCCCTTATCAGACACATGATTTACAAATATTTTCTCCCACTCAGTAGGTTGCCTCTTCATTTTGTTGATAGTTTCCTTTGCTGTGCAAAGTCTTAAAGTTTGGTATAAACCCACTTGTTTATTTTTGCTTTTATTGCCTTTGTTTTTGGTGTCAAATCCAAGAAATCATCACCAAGACTAATGTCAAAAAGCTGTCTTCTTCTAGGAGTTTTATGGTTTCAGGTCTTATATTCAAATCTTTAATCCATTGAGTTGATTTTTGTGTATGTGGCCTGGTTTCATTCTTTTGCATGTGAATGTCCAATTTTTCCAACACCATTTACTGAAGAGACCATCTTTTCCCCATGGAGTATTCTTGGCTCCTTCGTCATAAATTGACCATATATGTGTGGGTTTATTTCTGGGTTCTCTATTGTTACATTGATCTATGTATCTGTTTTTATGCCAATACCAAACTGTTTTGATTACTACATAATTACTTTGTAATATAGTCTGAAATCAGGGAATGTGATACCTCCAGTTTTGTTGTTCTTTCTTCCGGTTGCTTTGGCTATTTGGGGTCTTGTGTAATTCCATATAAATTTTAGGATAGTTTGCTCTGTATTTGTGAAAAATGCTACAGAAATTTTCATAGAGATTGCATTGAATCTGTAGATTGCTTTGGGTAGTATGAATATTTTAACAGTATTGATTCTTCCAATCCATGAGCACAGAATATCTTTCTATTTATTTGTGTCTTTTTCAATTTCTTTCATCAATGACTTTTGTTCTTAGCGTATAGATTTTTCACCTCCTTGGTTAAATTTATTCTGAGGTATTTTATTCTTTTTGATGCAACTGTAAATGAGATTTTTTCTTCATTACTCTGATAATTCATTACTGAATTTTGTACATTGACTTTTGTACCCTACAACTTTACTGAATTCATTTATTAGTTCTAAAAGTTTTCTGGTGGAATCTCTAGGATTTTCTATATGCAATTTCAAGTCATCTGCAAATAGAGACAATTTTACTTCTTCCTTTCCAGTTTGGATGCCCTTTGTTTCTTTTCTTTTCTTTCTTTCCTCCCTCCCTCTTCCTTCGTTTGTTCATTCCTTCCTTCCTTCCTCCCTCCCTTCCTTTCTTTCTTTTTGTTTTTTTCCCCCTAATTGCTCTGGCTAGGACTTCACTTCCAGTACTATGTTGAATAAAATTAGCCAGAGTGGGCATCCTTCTCTTGCTCCTGATCTTACAGAACAAGCTATGGGCTTATCATATATGGCCTTTATTATGTTGAGGTACATTCCCTCTGTACTCAGTTTGTTGGGTTTTTTTAAAAATCATAAATGGGTGTTGCATTTTTTGTCAAATGCTTTTTTTGCACTTATTGAGATGAACAGATGGTTTTTATCCTTCATATTGTTAATGTGGTGTATCACACTGATTGATCTGCAGGTGTTGAACTATCCTTGTATCCTTGGAATAAATCTCTCTTGATCATGGTGTATGATCCTTTTAATATACTGTTAAATTTGGTTTGTTAACATTTTGTTGATTTTTTATATTGGAGTATAGTTGGTCAACAATGTTGTGTTAGTTTCAGGTGTACAGCAAAGTGATTCAGTTATACATATACATGCATCTATTCTTTTTCAAATTCTTTTCCCATTTAGGTTGTTACATGATATTGAGCAGTGTTCCCTGTGCTATACAGTACGTCCCTGTTGGTTATCCCTTTTAAATATAGCAATGTGTACATGTCAATGCCAAACTCCCTAACTATCCCTCCCGCTACCCTTCCAATCCAATATAAGATAAAAAGTTTTTTTAAAAAAAGACTTGATAGGGCCTCCCTGGTGGCGCAGTGGTTGAGAGTCTGCCTGCCGATGCAGGGGATACGGGTTCGTGCCCCAGTCTGGGAGGATCCCATATGCCGCGGAGCGGCTGGGCCCGTGAGCCATGGCCGCTGGGCCTGCGCGTCCGGAGCCTGTGCTCCGCAATGGGAGAGGCCACAACAGTGAGAGGCCCGCATACCGCAAAAAAAAAAAAAAAAAGACTTGATATATGATAAAGATCACACACAAAAAAAGCACCTTTTGATGTATCCAGAACCAACTGAGATAGCTTTTCCAATAGAACTGCAACAGATGCTGTAATGGGTTTCAACTCAGGGATGTTAGCAGCTTCTAATCCTTAGGTATCACCCCTTCTTCCTCTTTACTCCTCCAGGACCTCTACTTCTCCTTCTGCACCTCTGGCAAATGTACAGTCAGTTCTCTATATGAAATTCCCTTTATTAAAAAAAAATTTTGGTTGAGGATTTTTGCTTCTCTGTTAATCAGGAATATTGGCATGTATTTTCCTTTTCTTGTAGCATCCTTGTCTGGTTTTGGTATTTGGGTAATGCTGGCCTTATAAAATGAGTTTGAAAGTGTCCCCTCCTCTTCAATTTTTGGAAGAATTTGAGAAGGATTGGTATTAATTCATCTTTAAACATTTGGTGGAATTCACCATAAGTCCTCTGGTCCTGGACTTTTGTTTGTTGGGAGGTTTTTGATTACTGATCCAATCTCCTTACTAGTAATTGGTCTGTTCAGATTTTCTATTTCTCCATGATTCAGGCTTGGTAGCTTTTATGTTTTTAGGAATTTATTTCTTCTAGGTTGACCAATTTGCTGGTGTATGGTTGTTCATACCGGTCTCTTGTGATCCTTTTACTTCTGTGGTATCAGGTGTAACATCTCTTTCATTTCTAATTCTGAGTTCCCTCTCTTTTTTTCTTGTTGAGTCTAGCTAAAGATTTGGCTATTTTGTTTACATTTCAAAAAAACAGCTCTTAGTTTCATTAATCTTTTCTATTGTCTTTTTTGTCTCATTCACTTATTTCTGCTCTGATCTTTATTATTTCCTTTTTCTACTAACTTTGGGCTTAGTTTGCTCTTTTGCTAGTCTCTTGAGGTATAAAGATAGGTTGTTCATTTGCTTTACAGCAGTAATGAACACAACACTGTAATTCAACTATACTTCAGTAAAAAATAAATGAAAAAAAAGATAGGTTGTTCATGTTTATATTTTTTGTCAAAATAATGAAACTGTGTTTCAACCTAGAAATACAAATTATCTGTTTTAGGTTTGTAATCATGTATAGTATCAAGAGATATTCTGGACTTCAACTTTCTACTAATATTCCTTTTTTATCTTCTCTGACAGATTCAGAATATTCATGTTTATGATATCTAAAAGAATAAAACTTTGCTGCCTCTTCATTTATAATAAAATAATCAAATTAATTCTTGTACTTATAAATATCAAAACACCAGGCACTACTAAGTCAAGAATTGTAGTGTCATAACAATGAAAGAAGCCAAAATAAAAACTATTTAAAAGCTGTAGCGGGAGAGGAGCTTCAAGACGGCGGAAGAGTAACACAAGGAGATCACCTTCCTCCCCACAAATACATCAGAAATACATCTACATGTGGAACAACTCTTACAGAACACCTACTGAATGCCAGCAGGAGACCTCAGACCTCCCAAAAGGCAAGAAACTCCCCACGTACCTAGGTAGGGCAACAGAAAAAAGAAAAAACAGAGACAAAAGAACAGGGATGGGACCTGCACCAGTGGGAGGGAGCTGTGAAGGGGGAAAGGTTTCCACACACTAGGAAGCCCTTCGCGGGCGGAGACTGCGGGTGGCGGAGTGGGTAAACTTCGGAGCCACGGAGGAGAGCGCAGCAACAGGGGTGCGGAGGGCAAAGTGGAGAGACTCCCGCACAGAGGATCGGTGCCGACCAGCACTCACCAGCCTGAGAGGCTTGTCTGCTCACCCGACGGGATGGGCAGGGACTGGGAGCTGAGGCTCGGGCTTCGGTCAGATCCCAGGGAGAGGACTGGGGGTGGCGGCGTGAACACAGCCTGAAGGGGGCTAGTGCACCACGACTAGCCGGGAGGGAGTCCGGGAAAATGTCTGGACCTGCCGAAGAGGCAAGAGACTTTTTCTTCCCTCTTTGTTTCCTGGTGCGCGAGGAGAGGGGATTAACAGCGCCGCTTAAAGGAGCTCCAGAGACGGGCGTGAGCCGCGGCTAACAGTGCGTACCCCAGAGATGGGCATGAGACACTAAGGCTGCTGCTGCCGCCACCAAGAAGCCTGTGTGCAAGCACATGTCACTATCCCCACCTCCCCTCCCGGGAGCCTATGCGGCCCGCCACTGCCAGGGTCCCATGATCCAGGGACAACTTGCCCGGGAGAACACACGGGCGCGCCTCAGGCTGGTGCAACATCACGCTGGCCTCTGACGCAGCAGGCTCGCCCCGCATCCGTGCCCCTCCCTCCCCCCAGGCAGAGTGAGCAGAGCCCCGGAATCAGCTGCTCCTTTAACACCGTCCTGTCTGAGCGAAGAACAGACGCCCTCAGGCAACCTACACACAGAGGCGGGTCCAAATCCAAAGCTGAACCCTAGGAGCTGTGCAAATAAAGAAGAGAAAGGGTCTCTCTCAGCAGCCTCAGGAGCAGCGGATTAAATCTCCACAATCAACTTGATGTACCCTGCATCTGTGGAATACCTGAATAGACAACGAATCATCCCAAATTGAGGAGGTGGACTTTGGGAGCAACGATATATATATATTTTCCCCTTTTTCTCTTTTTGTGAGTGTGTATGTGTATGCTTCTGTGTATAATTTTGTCCGTATAGCTTTGCTTTTATAATCTGTCCTAGCGTCCTGTCTGTCCTGTCTTTTTTATTACTTAAAAATTTTTTTGTCTTAATAATTATTTTTTATTTTAGTAACTTTATTTTATCTTCTTCTTTCTTTCTTTCTTTTTTTCCTCCCTTTTATTTTGAGCCATGTGGAGGACTGGCTCTTGGTGCTCCACCCAGGCGTCAGGGCTGTGCCACTGATCTGGGAGAGGCAAGTTCAGGACACTGCTCCACAAGAGACCTCCCAGCTCCATGAAAGAGAAAATGGGGAAAATCTCCCAGAGACCTCCATCTTAACACCAAGACCCAGCTCCACTGAACGACAAGCAAGCTACAGTGCTATGCCAAAGAACTAGCAAGACAGGAACAAAAGGCCATCCATTGGCACAGAGGCTGTCTAAAATCGGAATAGGGTCACAGACACCACAAAACACACCACCAGACATGGACCTGCCCAAAAGAAAGACAAGATCCAGCCTCATCCACCAGAACACAAGCACTAGTCCCCTCCACCAGGAAGCCTACACAACCCACTGAACCAACTTTAGCCACTGGGAACAGACACCAAAAACAACAGGAAGTACGAACCTGCAGCTGGCGAAAAGGAGACCCCAAACACAGTAAGTTAAGCAACATGAGAAGACAGAGAAACACACAGCAGATGAAGGAGGAAGGCAAAAACCCACCAGACCTAACAAATGAAGAGGAAATACGCGGTCTACCTGAAAAAGAATTCAGAAGAATGATAGTAAAGATGATCCCAAATCTTCGAAATAGAGTGGAGAAAATACAATAAACGTTTAAGAAGGAACTAGAAGAACTAAAGAGCAAACACACAATGACAAACAACACAATAAATAAAATTAGAAATTCTCTAGAAGGGATCCATAGCAGAATAACTGAGGCAGAAGAATGGATAAGTGACCTGGAAGAAAAAATAGTGGAAATAACTACTGCAGAGCAGAATGAAGAAAAAAGAATGAAAAGAACTGAGGACGGTCTCAGAGACCTCTGGGACAACATTAAACACACCAATATTTGAATTATATGGGTTCCAGAAGAAGAAGAGAAAAAGAAAGGGACTGAGAAAGTATTTAAAGAGATTATAGTTGAAAACATCCCTAATATGGGAAAGGAAATAGTTAATCAAGTCCAGGAAGCACAGAGAGTCCCATACAGGATAAATCCAAGGAGAAATATGCCAAGACATATACTAATCAAACTGTCAAAAATTAAATACAAAGAAAACATATTAAAAGCAGCAAAGGAAAAACAATAAATAACACATAAGGGAATCCCCATAAGGTTAACAGCTGATCTTTCAGCAGAAGCTCTGCAAGCCAGAAGGGACTGGCAGGACATACTTAAAGAGATGAAGGAGAAAAACCTACAACCAAGATTGCTACCCAGCAAGGATCTCATTCAGATTTGACGGAGAAATTAAGACCTTCGCAGACAAGCAAAAGCTAAGAAAATTCAGCACCACCAAACCAGCTTTACAACAAATGCTAAAGGAACTTCTCTAGGCAGGAAACACAAGAGAAGAAAAAGACCTACAATAATAAACCCAAAACAATTAAGAAAATGGTAATAGGAGCACACATATCGATAATTACCTTAAATGTAAATGGACTAAATGCTCCAGCCAAAAGACATAGACTGGCTGAATGGATAAAAAAACAAGACCCGTATATATGCTGTCTACAACAGACCCACTTCAGACCTAGGGACACATACAGATTGAAAGTGAGGGGATGGAAAATGATATTCCATGCAAATGGAAATCAGAAGAAAGCTAGAGTAACAATTCTCATACCAGACAAAATAGACTTTAAAACAAAGACTATTACAAGAGACAAAGAAGGCACTACATAATGATCAAGGGATCGATCCAAGAAGAAGATATAACAACTGTAGATATTTATGCACCCAATATAGGAGCACCTCAATACATAAGGCAAATACTAACAGCCATAAAAGGGGAAATCGACAGTAACACAATCATAGTAGGGGACTTTAACACTCCACTTTCACCAATGGACAGATCATACAAAATGAAAATAAATAAGGAAACACAAGCTTTAAATGATACATTAAACAAGGTGGACTTAATTGATATTTATAGGACATTCCATCCAAAAACAACAGAATACACATTATTCTCAAGTGCTCATGGAACATTCTCCAGGATAGATCATATCTTGGATCACAAATCAAGCCTTGGTAAATTTAAGAAAACTGAAGTCGTACCAAGTATCTTTTCCAACCACAACGCTATCAGACTAGATATCAATTACAGGAAAAAATCTGTAAGAAATACAAACAAATGGAGGCTAAACAACACACTACTAAATAACCAAGAGATCACTGAAGAAATCAAGAAATACCTAGAAACAAATGACAATGAAAACACAACGACCCAAAACCTATGGGATGCAGAAAAAGCAGTTCTAAGAGGGAAGTATATAGCAATACAATCCTACCTTAAGAAACAAGAAACATATCAAATAAACAACCTAAACTTACACCCTCAGCAATTAGAGAAAGAAGAAGAAAAAAACCCCCAAAGTTAGCAGAAGGAAAGAAATCATAAAGATCAGATCAGAAATAAATGAAAAATAAAAAAAGGAAACAATATCAATAAAACTAAAAGCTGGTTCTTTGAGAAGATAAACAAAATTGATAAACCATTAGCCAGACTTATCAAGAAAAAAAGGGAGAAGACTCAAATCAACAGAATTAGAAATGAAAAAGGAGAAGTATCAACTGACACTGCAGAAATACAAAGGATCATGAGATTACTACAAGCAACTCTATGACAATAAAATGGACAACCTGGAAGAAATGGACAAATTCCTAGAAATGCACAAACTTCCAAGACTGAACCAGGAAGAAATAGAAAATATGAACAGACGAATCACAAGCACTGAAATTGAAACTGTGATTAAAAATCTTCCAACAAACAAAAGCCAGGACCAGATGGCTTCACAGGCGAATTCTATCAGACATTGAGAGAAGAGCTAACACCTACCCTTCTCAAAGTCTTCCAAAATATAGCAGAGGGAGGAAGACTCCCAAACTCATTCTATGAGGCCACCATCACTCTGATACCAAAACCAGACAAAGATGTCACAAAGAAAGAAAACTACAGGCCAATATCACTGATGAACATAGATGCAAAAATCCTCAACAAAATACTAGCAAACAGAATCCAACAGCATATTAAAAGGATCATACACTATGATCAAGTGGGGTTCATCCGAGGAATGCAAGGATTCTTCAATATATGCAAATCAATCAACGTGATACACCATATTAAGAAACTGAAGGAGAAAAACCATATGATCATCTCAATAGATGCAGAGAATGCTTTCGACAAAATTCAACACCCATTTATGATAAAAACCCTCCAGAAAGTAGGCATAGAGGGAACTTTCCTCAACATAATAAAGGTCATATAGAGACAAACCCACAGCCAACATCATCCTCAATGGTGAAAAACTGAAACCATCCACTAAGATCAGGAACAAGACAAGGTGGCCCACTCTCACCACTATTACTCAACATAGTTTTGGAAGTTTTAGCCACAGCAGTCAGAGAAGAAAAAGAAATAAAAGGAATCCAAATTGGAAAAGAAGAAGTAAAGCTCTCACTGTTTGCAGATAACATGATACTATACATAGAGAATCCTAAAGGTGCTACCAGAAAACTACTAGAGCTAATCAATGAACTTGGTAAAGTAGCAGGGTACAAAATTAATGCAGAGAAATCTCTGGCATTCCTATACACTAATGATGAAAAATCTGAAAGTGAAATCAAGAAAACACTCCCATTTACCACTGCAACAAAAAGAATAAAATATCTAGGAATAAACCTACCTAAGGAGACAAAAGACCTGTATGCAGAAAATTATAAGACACTGATGAAAGAAATTAAAGATGATACAAATAGATGGAGAGATATACCATGTTCTTGGATTGGAAGAATCAACATTGTGAAAATGACTCTACTACCCAAAGCAATCTACAGATTCAATGCAATCCCTATCAAACTACCACTGGCATTTTGCACAGAACAAGAACAACAAATTTCACAATTTGTATGGAAACACAAAAGACCCCAAATAGCCAAAGCAATCTTGAGAAAGAAAAATGGAGTTGTAGGAAACAGGCTTCCAGACTTCAGACTATACTACAAAGCTACAGTAATCAAGACAGTATGGTACTGGCACAGAAAGAGAAATATAGATCAGTGGAACAGCATAGAAAGCCCAGAGATAAACCCACGTACATATGGTCACCTTATCTTTCATAAAGGAGGCAGGAATGTACAGTGGAGAAAGGACAGCCTCTTCAATAAGTGGTACTGGGAAAACTGGACAGCTACATGGTAAAGAATGAAATTAGAACATTCCCTAACACCATACACAAAAATAAGCTCAAAGTGAATTAAAGACCTAAATGTAAGGCCAGACACCATCAAACTCTTAAAGGAAAACATAGGCAGAACACTCTATGACATAAATCACAGCAAGATCCTTTTTGGCCCACCTCCTAGAGAAATGGAAATAAAAATAAACAATGGGAGCTAATGAAACTTAGAAGCTTTTGCACAACAAAGGAAACCATAAAGAAGATGAAAAGACCACCCTCCGAATGGGAGAAAATATTTGCAAATGAAGCAACTGACAAGGATTAATCTCCAAAATTTCCAAGCACCTCATGCAGCTTATTATTAAAAAAACAAAGAACCCAATCCAAAAATGGGCATAAGACCTAAATAGACATTTCTCCAAAGAAGATATACAGATTGCCAGCAAACACATGAAAGGATGCTCAACATCACTAATCATTAGAGAAACACAAATCAAAACTACAATGAGGTATCACCTCACACTGGTCAGAATGGCCATCATCAAAAAATCTACAAACAGTAAATGCTGGAGAGGTTGTAGAGAAAACGGAACCCTTTTTCAGTGTTGGTGGGAATGTAAATTGATACAGCCACTATGGAGAACAGTATGGAGGTTCCTTAAAAAAGTAAAAATAGAACTACCATACGACCCAGCAATCCCACTACTGGGCATATACCCTCAGAAAACCATTATTCAAAACGAGTCATGCACCAAAATGTTCATTGCAGCTCTATTTACAATAGCCAGGACATGGAAGCAACCAAAGTGTCCATCAACAGATGAATGGATAAAGAAGATGTGGCACATATATACAATGGAATATTACTCAGCCATAAAAAGGAACGAAACTGAGTTATTTGTAGTGAGGTGGATGGACCTAGAGACTGTCATACAGAGTGAAGTAAGTCAGAAAGAGAAAAACAAATACCGTATGTGAACACATATATATGGAATGTAAAGAACAAAATAAAAGTTCATGAAGAACCTAGGGGCAGGACAGGAATAAAGACGCAGACGTAGAGAATGGACTTGAGGATACAGGGAGGGGGAAGGGTAAGCTGCAACAAAGTGAGAGAGTGGCATGGACATATATACACTACCAAATGTAAAATAGATAGCTAGTGGGAAGCAGCCGCATAGCACAGGGAGATCAACTTGGTGCTTTGTGACCACCTAGAGGGGTGGGATAGGGAGGGTGGGAGGGAGGGAGATGCAAGAGGGAAGAGGTATGGGGACATATGTATATGTATAACTGATTCACTTTGTTATACAGCAGAAAGTAACACACCACTGTAAAGCAATTATACTCCAATAAAGATGTTAAAAAGAAAAAAATAGCTGTAACAATTTAAAAACCGAGGATAATAATAAACAGATGAATTTTTGCAAGACCAGAGGCTCCAGCTTCACAGTGAATGTGCAGTGGAGATATGCCACCACTGTATCTAAGAGCCAGGCTGGACAGACAGACAGTGAGTGCTACAAAAATAGACCCCACTAAAGTCTGCAAAATTAGCTTGAACTAATGAGTTCACACTGAAACTTGTATTATTAGTTTTTACCACTTCTCCCAGTTACTGTTACATTATTCACTGACTGATAAGGAAGAGTTTTAATATCTCGTCAGGCAGTAGAGCCATCCCAGTGCGAACAGCTTAAGAGC
This sequence comes from Mesoplodon densirostris, assembly GCF_025265405.1. Taxonomy (NCBI): domain Eukaryota; kingdom Metazoa; phylum Chordata; class Mammalia; order Artiodactyla; family Ziphiidae; genus Mesoplodon; species Mesoplodon densirostris. The sequence continues at coordinate 46,457,869 of NC_082664.1, forward strand.
AGTCCTGGTTGTAACAACCATATTAAATAGCCCCAATTTTTCTCTGAACTGTCACTCCTAGACCACTGATATTTTCCATTCTGAAATACTGCCAACTGGAACAAAGTGATATTCAATTACTTCTTAAAAGTAGAAATACCCAAAAAAGGAGATTTCAATAAAGCACAATCTAAGAAGGGAAAACCATGATGAAGAGTTTTCCACAGTAATGTTGCTAAATTTAAACCACGTTACCAGCAAAATACTTACTCATCAGGCACCATCACCATCCCCACCACAACCATCTACTGTTTACCAGTTAAATAAGAGCAAAATCGTGGCCCCACATCATTAAAAAGTAAATGAACAAGCATAAATCGACTTAAATTCTCAGTCATATTCTGCCACTCCCTCTGCTAAAACACCCTTCAATGTTTCTCCTTGGAAAAAATCCAAATTCTCCAAGCAGGACCCTAAGAGCTCTAGACCTCCCTGCTTGCCTGGCTAACTCCTCTTTACCCTTCAGCTGGCAGCTCACAGGCCACTTCCTCAGAGATCCTCCCCCTTCCACCCAGACTAAACTCTGTGCCTCCTCTTCTCATAGCGCCTTATTCTTTTTCCGCACCATGCTTTTCAAAATATTCAGATAAATGTGTATCCACGTGATTACTTATTGCTTGCCTACTCATGAGACGATTAGCTCCACGTGGACATGTTTTGGTCCCTATAGTATATCCAGTACCTAGCATGATGGCTGGCCACAGAAAAGGACTAGATAAATATACGTGGATGAATAAATTGCTAAATGCCCTATATCTATGTAATAGACCTGCTAAAAGTAAAACAGGGCTTCAGGTTTTTCTTTTAACACCTTATATAACGGGAGAAATATCTTTGAGTATTACTATTTCAAGAGCAAATATGCACACAGATGAAGATTACACAAGTCGTGATTACACAAATAGCAATTACACAACCGTGGCACATACTTGCCACCCTCATCTGACTTAGCTTGGACACGGGGACGCATGGAAGACTAAGAGGGCCCATTTCCCAGCTGCCACTGCCATCAGCAGAGGGGTCTCCCTGGTCTGCCCCCAGACTGTGGGGCAGAGGGAAGAAAAAGCACAGTCAGGGGCCAAGCACTCCAGTTCTAACGATGGTAACCATGCCACCCTTCCAGAGCTCCCTTGCACAACTCCAATCAAAGATGACCCTTTCATTACCAATACTGCAGAATCACAAATTTCACAGGAAAGCACTGCTGGTTCCGGTCAAACAGCCTCTGCCAAGGACTACCACACACCCTGGCCTTCTGATGGGAAATAGGGTGAGAGAAAGAAGATGAGAAAAACAATCCGGCAGGGCCTGGGAAGGGCCCAGAGCCAGGGACGCACAAAGAAGAGTGAGAAAGGGAATCTGGGGTGAAGTTAACACATAACTGGAAGAGCCAAGTGGGTTAACAACCGTGGCAAATAAGGACAGGCTAAAGGGCCGGATGCTCTGATGAAATCTGATAAGGAGAGTATATGTGTACACGAGTAGAATGAACTGGAGGTTATGGTAACTTACAAGTGACAATGGGCTATAAGGTCCACTGTATCTGTGGGAAATGTGGAACAGAAGTGACAATCCTTGAAATTGAAAGAGTTACAGCAGCATGCACCATGGATGCTCATGTTCGGCTGAAGACAGCCTGGGGAGTCACAGAGACTAAGGTGGGGATGGAGTCAGCGAAATATGCAGAAGGGTGATCTATAGGTCAGTGAGGGCAGGAGGCAGGGGAAGAGACAGCTTAGATGAATAATGTAGGGTTACAAAAGAAGAGCCTGAAATGGAAACAAAATGAAATCATTTCTAATGCCATGAACTGGAAAAGATGGAAAAAGAACATACTAGTGAAACACCAGGATTCAGTTAAGGTGAGGTAGTAGAAGGAGCATTTGAAGAAAAGGTTAAATACCTAAGAGACTTTGTCTAGGGGGCCAGCAGAGCAGGTGGCAGCAGGAGCGGTCGGGCAACACGGTCCAGGGATGGGAGTTTGAGGCGGAACAGGAGGAGGGAGGGATCTGTGACTAAGGTGCTAGGTTCAGGTAGGATGACATACTATGCACAAGGCCCCCAACATACAGGTACCAAGATAAATAAGAGAAAGGCGATATGGGGTAGGTGATCAGCTCACAATAAATATGTCTGGTCCACTCATCTCCCCTGGACATGGTTGACTGACCCTGTATGGGTCTATCAGATTCTCTTTCCTGAAAATTAAAAACCTTTCAAAGTGATTGAAGGTAGTTGGAGCCACTTTATAACACCCTGGAAAGAATATCTATGTTAACTCCTGTGGATACTATGGTTCTCTTCTCTCACAAAACCTGGTTACTCAAATTTTCCCCCAATTCTGAGAGCTGTGCCTACCCTAACCTTTAATAATGTCTCCATGTTTGCTTTGTTTGTTTTAGCCAGAATCATTTCTGTTGCTTATAACCAAAGTATATTTCCTGATTTAACATGGCTTCTGCCCATAGCTAACTCATTTTATAAATGAGGAAACAGAGGCCCTGAGAATGTATTTTTTTTTTACACGTTATAAGACCAAAACCTGGGACTTCCCTGGTGGCACAGTGGTTAAGAATCCACCTGCCAGTGCAGGGGACATGGGTTTGAGCCCTGGTCCGGAAAGATCCCACATGTCACAGAGCAACTAAGCCCGTGCACCACAGCTACTGAGCTTGTGCTCTAGAGCCCACGAGCCACAACTACTGAAGCCTGCACGCCTAGAGCCCGTGCTCTGCAACAAGAGAAGCCACCACAATGAGAAGCCCGCGCACCACAACGAAGAGCAGCCCCCGCTGGCTATAACTAGAGAAAGCCTGCGTGCAGCAGCAAAGACCCAACAGAGCCAAAAATAAACAAATAAATTTATTTTTTAAAAAAAGACCAAAACCCAATTGTCCCTACTATACTACTCTCAGTGATTTTTTTTTAAACAGATTTAGACAGACAGCTTCCAAAAGACTTATAATCCAAATAACATCAGATAAAATCTAGGTATAAAGGTAAAATAGAAAAAGCTAAAACTGGAGCAGATGGAGGTGGCTAATGAGTCTGGAAGAGCCACGATCTTCTAATAGTAGCTAGTGGAGGATATAGTTCATATTCTATTGTAACATGAAGCCTGTGTAACGGAAGATTTCTATAAATTTTTTTTTAAATATCTGAAGCCATTGTATTAATATAAAATTTGGATTAAAGAAAAAGTAAATGTAAAAAGGTATAGGGCCAGAGAAAGGAAAGATAAATATCAACATATAGACAAAATTATAAAGACCGTGTCTATAATATCAGAATATTTTTGGCATCATCACATGCTTAAAAACATTTGTCTTGGTATCCTTCCCCTCCAAATATTCTTGGGCTATAAAACAATTCTCATACTTCCTTGACCTTCCAAGATTCTGTGGCCATTTCACTTCCTCCTTTTCTCAGAATCTTTGAAAGGCTGATTTCCTTTGTTTACCCTATCAAGTGTTCTTTCCTTCCTAAAACTTTCACCTTATTTCCCTTTTTCTAGTCTAAAACTTGGCCACTATGTATTATTCTTTCCTGCTTCCCTGGTGTTTGATATTTTCTCATCTAACCATTCCCTCCCTAATACAAGACAATCTGAATTGGCACATTCTCACAAACTTTTTCCGTGGCACTGCTTCAGAAAGAACAACAGGAACTTTTTATAAAAAAGTTAACAGAGGTGATCTGTTGCTAAGACTGAGTATAAATACCACATATGCTTCCATGAAGCTGTTCATTTCTCTTTGAACCATGGGTTTTCAGTAAAAAATGGGAAGCAAGTCTCTTATTTATTCCACATGGTCCAAACCTATTATGATAAACAAACATGTAGAGCCAGCGCTCCATATGAAATACCTCAGGTAAATATAATTATTTTATAAAAAGAAAACTATATTACACATTAAGTAATGTATTTAATTAAAAGATAATCTAATAGACTATATCAGCCAGAATGGAAATTCAGGGTTCCCCTCCACTTATATATCAAAAAACAAATGAAATAATCATAAAAAAATGAACATTTTATATACTTCAGACTTACAAGAGGAATATGTATCAGACTTCTTATAGCACTTAGTTCTGTTTACTTCCAATCTTTCTAATAATTACACAAATTCAATTCCATGTACATGTAGATTATGTGAAAACACCCACTCCTTAAGTAACAGAAGGGAAACAGTAAATCTTAGTGAGGTTTATATCAAAATTTAACATAAAAACTCTCTTCAGGATAAAGAACATCATTTATCTTTCAACCATAACTATTCTAAATTGATAATATGCTGATTCCACTATATCCTAAATCAGTGGTTCATTATGGGGTGAGGACTGGGGGACAGACGGGAGGGGCAGGGAGGGGCGGGAGGGGAGGGGCAGGAGGGGTGGGGTGGGAGGGGACATGTGGCAAGCCCTGGAGCTACTTTTGGTTGTCTCCATGGTGGCGGCAGTTGGGGGTGGGCGGGCTGAGGTGCTACTGGCATCTAGTGGGCAGAGGCCAGGGATGCTGCGAAACATACAACGCACAGGACAGCCCCTCACAACGAAGACTATCCAGCTCAAATGGTTGAGAAACTGTCCCACAGGGAAATGAGACCGAACGGGAAGAGCAGCTGATCAGGAGTAACCGTGAGTCACCGCCGGTCCTCTCCGATCCAAGGAGCTCCTACCTTGGATGCCTGCGGCGTGGATATCACATGGACCGTGCTGGGTTTGACTCCGTTAGCCTTCGGCCGCTTGTACAGAGCAAATCTGCTTTTCCTCCGGCCTCTGTCTCCATTAGGTAAAGCACCATTGTACCTATAAACAGAGATGAGAGGGTTCATTTATTTGTAGATTTTAAAGGCATTAAGAATAAAAGTTCGATGGCCTAAGGGAAAAGACAGGAATGCTCACAGACTTGCCCACTAACCGCCCCACCAAAGGGACACAAAACAGACGGTTCACAGACTTCAGCTATAATGAAATTCAAATCACTTCCAGAAACTTAATTTGAGTGATGTACAGAGTAACTACAGGTTTCCTATTCTATAAAGTCAGACTCTTCAAATCTTTCCAGAAGAGACCGAGTATAAAATAAGCAAATGAAAACTCTGCAGAGGCCCTATTAGTGCTGGCTCAACTCAGCAAGCGCCGTCCCAATGGGCCCCGGAGAAACACTCAAGAAATATTTTTAAATGAACTAGTTAGAAACTAGCATTCTAATTAAACCTCATCTCTCACTCGCAAATCATGTTAATGTCTGTAGGATCTTTATTTGTAAGACCCAATTTAGTTACTTGCATTCTTAAAAGTTCGGAATTCTCTACCTTCATTCCCATTGCTATTTGAACCCTAGACTGTCAGGTTAGCAAAAACTAGCCTGCAAAATTAAACATAAAGTATGACTCTACAAGAAGGTTGACCATTAAAAAGCCCAAAGGTAAAAAAGATGAGTTTTAGTCCACAAACTAACAAATATCTCTAAAAGTCACCTGGAAAACACTACTGTCCTTAAGCAGATTTCCTGAATTAATACCTTAAGTCGGTACCAGTGTTTAAAAGAAATGCAGGATTGCAGGAGGGTTTCCGTTTTCACCTGTATTTTCTAACTCTGGATTAAGGGTCCCTGTATGTTCTGATCGCTTCTCATGCTGCCACACTGCCATGTCTATTCTCCAACTCCCTCTTGGCGGAAGTTCTTTTCAAGAAGGGAACCGAAAGAAGGAAGGGAATTGTTTCAAATTTGTGTGGATAAACATAACAGCTCCAAGGCTCCCTCGGAGCACCAAAGTCAGGGGCAGTGCCTGTGGTGTGGTGGCTCCACCCTCTCCTGGAAGTCCTGCCTTTGCCACTTGTCCGTCAATCCCAGAGATCATGGTGGCCAGTATGGCAAAGGGGACACAAGGCCCACTGAGAACAGTGAAAGTCAGAACAAGGGGTTTGTGGTGTTTGTTTTACAATTCAGTAGCTATAGTATGACAATGGATTTAAATTATCACCAGAAATTATTCCTGCTGTGTTTTTAATGTCTCCATTTCCATCACAAAGGAACGTCAGCAACAAGAAAATGTCTCTAGAATACCAAAATAATTTGTTTCAAGTCTTATTCCTCTCCTTTTTCTGAGGCAAGATCAGAATAATGTGCGTTGTTTTCTTAAACATATCTGTGATCACTACTACAAAGAACATATCCATGAGTAAACAACCATTATAAACTCACTTTGTCTTAATATATTTCCGTGTCACTTAAACCAAGATGAGCATCCTGTATTAAGAGAAACATACGTGAAACAATCAAAGGCAGGGCTCTAAACAATTTAGAGGGACATTTTCACCACTGTGGCCTAGAGGCAATTGGTACAAGATCTGGCAAGGTTCCTTGTGACCCTCACACTTGCCCAGCTCTCCGCTGCATCTTACTCTCAACTATATACTACTGGTCAAGGATATCGAACCTAGTAAGAGCACGGCAGATGCTTTTGAAGAGATCTGCTCACCATGACATCCCTTCTCAGGAATCCAGCCCTGAACGCCGAAGGGGAGCCCCGGCATCATGTCTGAATGAAACGGCCAGGCCAGCATCCTCCCACCACCCTGGAGCTGAATAGCTGGAGGCAGACATCCGGCCCGAGCTGGCCAATGACATTCTCATCCCGGAAAACGCAAAGCCGGACGAGAGACAACTGCCAGTCTGCGTGGGTGGCCAGAGCTGCAAGCTGGAAGCATGGGAGCTGTGGGGATGTCACAGTCTGTTCCGTGATGAAGCAGCAGAGAAGTGAGGAGTGAAGCAGATGAACAGAGACAAGCAACAAAAAGAGATGGAAAGGGCGTCCTTAAGGGCTTCTATTGGCCCAGATGTACTCTGACCCTTGTTGGTGAAATTCTTTTTAGTTTCAGCTAACTCAGGTTGGTTTCTGCTACTTGCAACCCCAAAGCCATATCTAATAGAAAGGTGAAAACACAAAAACCAGAAATGTCACCTTAACATATGCAAAAACATTTTCATTTCAACTGCCTGAGCAGAGATGCACAGATATTTCAGGGTAAGCAAATATGCCAGTCCACTTAATATGCCTGCTTACTTAATACATCTACATGACACCCAGTGAAAAATCGTGCTGGAAAGAATTAAGGTAAGAGTGGAGAAAACGGTGTCACGATGAGAAAAGTTTCGAATCAGGTTAAGCTACATGGTCATTCATTCAATATTTATAATGCCAAGTACTAGAGCTGCAATGACGAATATCAACCAACCCGTGTTCAGAGCTCTCCACTTAAAAGCTGAGAAAGACATAAAAACAAGCGTGATAAAACACTTGTGCAACAAGATGCACCAGTCATTCAAAGCACGTGGGAAGAGCCATATCGGAAGCCTTCACAGAGGAGATAGTGTGAACTTTCTTGAAATCTGAACAAGATGACTAAATGGGGAATGCAGGGCAATCGTATGTACAAAGGCAAGGAGTGGTTCAGAACTGTGGGAGCGTAGAGTTCAAGAGGAGAGATGCAGAGGGCTAAGAGGGTAAAAGGTGGGCAGGGCCCAGATTACAACCCCCTGATACTCCATGACAAGGGGCATGGCCTTTTACCCTAAGAAGAATGGGAGTTGGTAAGATGTAAGCAAAGGACTAACATAATTGCATATAAAGTAATCACGAGGGCAGCACCATGCAAGATGCACATCCGGATTAGAGTCAGGATGACTAGATGGGAGAACTATCCTAACCAGAGGAGGAACGTAGTGGGTGGCCCTCAGAAAGACAGGTCCATGTCCCAGAACCTGTGAAGGTGACCTTACTTGGAAAAAGAGTCTCTGCAGATGTAGTTAGGGATCTGGAGATGAGATCATCCTGGATTGCTGGGGGCCCTAAATCCAGTGACAAATGCCTTTAGGAGACACACACAGGGAAAGAGAGGAGACGACCAGGTGAAGATGGAGGCAGAGACTGGAGTTAGACGATCACAGGCCAAGGAAAGCCTGGAGCCACCACAAGTGGGAAGAGGCAAAGGAGAAACCTCCCCCAAGGCCTTCAGAGGCAGCACGGCCTTGCGGACACCTTGATTCCAAGACGTGAGGCCTCCAGAACCATGGGAGAACAAATTCTGCTGAGAGTTGTTTTCAATGCCAGATGAACATGAGAATTACCAGGGAAGTTTCATAAAAATATGCTTGCCTAGGGCTTCCCTGGTGGCGCAGTGGTTGAGAGTCCGCCTGCCGACGCAGGGGGCGCGGGTTTGTGCCCCGGTCTGGGATGATCCCGCGTGCCGCGGAGCGGCTGGGCCCGGGAGCCGTGGCCACTGGGCCTGTGCGTCCGGGGCCTGTGCTCCGCAATGGGAGAGACCGCAGCAGTGAGAGGCCCGCATATCGCAAAAAACAAAAAACAAACAAACAAACAAAATATATGCTTGCCTAAGTCTCAAGAGATGCTGATTCAGTAGCTCTGGGACAGAACTGTTCCACAGGTGATGCTTACTTGCAGCTACAGTTGAGGACCCTGGTTTTAAAGGCAAAAAATCAATAGTATTTGGTGACCTATGATGTGGCCGCACCAAGTGAGGGACAGAGAAAGGGAATATCACATAGGCTCCCAGCCAAGGCCAAGGCGACGGCATTATTAGAAATAGGAATTACAGGGACATCCAGGGGAAGACATGTATGAGGCAAGAGAAATTATAAACTTGGGTGCCTGCACCATACAGGTGTGGAAGTTAAAATCATGAGAGCAAATGAGATTACTCAAGAAAATGTACAGAATAAAGTAAAGAAGGCAAGGACAGACCCTGGGAAAGATGACCATTTAAAGAAATAAACCGTAATTCACAGAACTATTTGTCAAAAAAGTGACTTTCAACATATGTAAATTTTAAACAAAATAAATACCTTTTATATCTTCAAAAAAATAAAGAAATAAACCCTTCTTAGTCATAGGCAGAAGGACCAGGGCCAGTAGAAAGTTGCATTACCAAAGACAGGAGAAGAGAGAATTTTAACAGTGTTAAATCAGTTAAGAGGCCAGTCAGAAATGTGCAAGTATGATCTGGAAAAGAACAGGTCATTACTGACATCACCCACCTTCAGAGCAAACTAGCAATGCTCTCTCCTTCCCATCTTCTCATGGCCAAGAACCTCAAAAGAGGGCTCCACACCCACCGTCCGAATTCCCTACCTGTCGACTCTTCAGCCCACTATTATTTGCTTCCAAATCTAAAGGTACATTTGCTCATAAAGGCAAAAAAGTGTTATTCCATGAAAGAGGGTCAGAATGCTGTCTGGCCCGGCAAGCTTTTCAGCCAGCAAGTTTGTAGAAATAAGATTTCCAAGTGCTGCGGGCATACCTGTCTCAGCTGCTAAACAAGGGTATTTTGATTCAAACCCACAAGTTGCCTTTCAAGCTTCAAATTTTTAAAAAAATTCTGGAGACTAAAAACATCCACTTATTTAGTAAATGTGTGATGAAAATGTAGCTCTTCATATATGCAGGGCAAATAGGTGGTAAAGGTATTTGGAAGCTTCAGAGGACAATGAAAAACCCTTGTAAGAAACCTCACAAGGTAAGAAATGTTTTATCTTGGTTTAAAATTCAGAGTTCACACATTAATTCTTTTTAGTAGCATTTGCTGTGCATTTACTATGTGCCAAGAAACCTTGTAAGGGAGGCTCCTCGTGGGCAGATAAGAGGCCTGAATGACTGGAACACGCATAAGTTGCACGGCTGGGAAGGCACAGATAGGACTCAAATCTACATCTGGTTTTGTCTGACTCCATATTTCATACTCTTTCCAGTAGCCAACACTGACAATTTTTAAATTCAAGGCATTTCCTGGCAAACACCATAAAGATACATTCTTGAGAAGATGCCTGCCACCTAAAAAATGCATTTGTCAAAAAGAATTTTCTATAGGAAATAACAGCAAGAGAGGGCGTGCCAGGGGCTCCCAGCCACACTTCGGAGGCATCACATTTGATCTTAACCAGTCTGAACTCACAGAGCAGCACCTGTGTGGGCTACAGAAGTGAAGGCGTCATCAGCATCAAACGGCCACATTCCAGAGGCAGCCCAGCTTCCCATTACAGACTGAAGGCTCTGCCCTCCCTCGAAAGCAGTATCTCTGTCACCTGCACATATAAATCACAAGCAACTACTAGCTAAGACAGACTTTACACTGCAGATGAACAGGCCGGGGACACTAGAGACAAGAGATGTGAAGGGCATTGGAGTCTGATAAACCCCTGCACCGTGGCCCCCCGGTCTCGAGGAGTGCACGTCAATTCACCACGATAGTGAACGCACTAACGCACTGCTGCAACCGTGCATATGGAGATGCACGTAAACCAGTAAGTGCCTGACACTGGCTTTACATCATTACAGCCCGAACTCATTATTTAAGCTATCAGATGCATCTGGACTTGCACTGCCCGACTGAACTCCATACATAAAGCCCAGGGACACAACAATATCTATTTTCCTGTGCCTAACAAATGCTGCGTATTGTACGGTTTCATAAAATAAATAATAGACTTTCATTTCCAGCCAGAGAACTAACTATGGCGGCACCATTACAGTCTACTCCCTCTGGGATAACCTGCTGCAGCTTTTTAAACATCAATTCATTTAGAAAATCTTCCTGGGCTTGGCCTCCCAATGAAAATTCTCAATGCCCCATTTCTGGTTGGAAATGGTCTCTGCTCCAAGTAGCTACTTCAGAGCTACTGAATATGAAAATATATTTATATATAAAATATGTAGATGCATATATTCATTCAAGATAGCATCAAGCAAAGTACATGGGGTGAGCCAGGCCCACGGCTGTGTGCTGAGGGGCTAAGGATACGAGACATCCCGTCTCTTAACAGACTCAGTCAGGTGGAGAAGACAGATCAGGTGACAGATAGTTATAAAACAATACTGATAAGTGCTAATGAAAGTGAGTTAGAAAACACAATGGAAAAAAAAATCAGAACAGTAACTTTTGGATTACTTTAGGACACGGTGACAAGTCCTGGCATGCCCTACATGTGTGATTCAAGTCACGGAACCTTATTAATAGCCTTCTTCACCAACCCTGTGTGACACCACCAGTCGATCTCCCATTTATCTCACACCGTTTGGACTGGATGCTCTTTGAGGAGTTTCCCATTTCTTTGTGTACCTTCCCTTCACCTCTACGTGGTACCTTAAAACCAAGGAGGGGATCGATGAAACAGTCACCACATTAATATGGAAATAATAATAGTGGTGTAAGGGATCAAGAGAGGAATTCTAGCTCCAACTCTTTTCCTAGCTGGTGCTGTGAACTTACCTAAGATGGGACTGTTTCCTCAGCTACAAAGACAGCAACACAAAATAACAATTTCAAGTTTAAAAAGAGATTCCCAAACCTCTTTCAAACATTTCAATCTGATATGGACAGAGAAGGCATTTCATCCAACTCAAATACCAGGATCCTGTCTAAGAAGGGTGAAGGTTGTGGCTATTATTTTAACAACTGGCTTTGATCTGCTGCCACACTTCCAAAGACCCCTCAAATCTTTATGGCAGTTGAGGTATGGCAGTTATAGCTACAGGTTGAAGTTTTCCTTATCTTGAGGTTTTTTTAGCTTCCCCAGACCAAAATATTTCCCAAGGCAAAACATTAAAACATTCTTTCTATCAGGAACGCAGTACTGCTCCCACACACAGATTTTCAGCCATTCGTCCAGGATTTATACACCCACACACTCTCATCCAGCCCCACTATAGCAAAAGATACAGCATGAAGGCCAGAGGGAGACCCATCCTGGCTCTGCGTCCCATCCCATACTTGCACAAGTCCCTGAACATCTCAGAACCTCACTTTCCCTCCCCATAAAGTAGGAAGAAGGCCTAACATTCTACCACTTGGATTCTGGAGCAGCGTGGTGGTGGGAGATGAGAGCAAAGCTATCCGGAAAGGCCCTGACCCCAGCCTCAACAGCACCGTATCCGCAATGACCAGGGCAGGGACTCTGTTCTCTCCTGCATTCATTCAACTCCTATGACTCTAAAGGCCACACTTCCCTACTTGCTTCTTCCTCCAACCAGCCCATACGAAAGCAAAGAGCATGGAAAGCAAATCCAGTCCACCTAAAACACAGAGGAACTGTTTATGAAAAGAAAAATATTTCTTATCTAATACTTAGCCATCTAGTTCTTTGAGGTCATTCTCCTTCCTTTTTCATCTCAAATTGGTACTGTCACTAAAAAACACAAGATAAAGTTTTTTTTACTGTATTGAATCTCTGATTTTTGAGCATTGCTGGGAGGCCAACAGTAGAGCGTTTTTACTGAATACTGGAAGGTATGCAAAACGTCAGGAATAGAAAAGGCTATTTATGTTACTCTTAAAACACTGACGACTAACGTCTTTTATTCTGCCGTTGGCACCAACAGTCCAAAATATCTCTGATTAAATACATATTAATATAATATTAGTCATTTATGTCAAAGAATCTTTTTTACCCTATGGGTGAAAAATATTTTTCAAGTATTACCCTGCAGTAATTTTTGATTCCTAAAAGAGAAGATATCACACAAAGGGAAAAAGCCCAAGTATAGCAAGAAATGAATTTGATATAGTACAAGATTTGTACACAATTCACGAAGCAGGTAAAGACATCATTTTATCTTATTCCTGAATTAGTACCATCTTTTTCTTGGGCGGGGGGCGGTCTGAGTCATAGCTCTGCCATTAGTAGCTATGTGTTTTAACCTGTTTTTTAAATTGAAGTATAGTTACTTTACAATGTTGTGTTAGTTTCAGATGTACAGCAAAGTGATTCAGTTTCTTACACACACACACACACACACCTGTTCTTTTTCAGATTCTTTTCCATTACAGGTTATTATAAAATATTCAATATAGTTCCCAGTAGGTCCTTGTTGTTTATTTTTGTGTATCTGTTAATCCCAAACTCCTAATTTATCTCCCCCCCAATTCCATAACCATAACCATAAGTTTGTTTCCTATGTCTGTGAGTCTATTTGTTTTATAAATAAGTTCATTTGTATCATTTTTTTAGATTCCACATATAAGTAATATCATATGATACTTATCTGACTTACTTCACTTAAATATGATAATCTCTAGAATTAGTACCACTTTACACTCCACACTGCTTTACATAGTTCACCAATTAATAATTTTGAAAACCAAATTAAATCCCACACATTCCTTTTTTAATCACTCCAACATTTGCTTATTTTAGCTTCTCATCACCTAAATTAAGACAGGTATATAAATTGTATGTGGTAGACTGAACTACTGGTCACAGTTCTTCACTCCTCCCTGAAGACATGCCCTTTGACATGGCTTTATACCTCCAGTAAACTTCCTTGCCCTGGACTTTGGGTTGGACCATGTGACTTGCTTTAGCCAATGGGATTTTTTTAAAAGTCCTACAGGATGAGTATACTTTATTTATTTATTTTATTTATTTTTTTGGCTGTGTTATGTCTTCTTTGCTGCACATGGGCTTTCTCTAGTTGTGGCAACTGGGGGCTACTCTTCGTTGTGGCACACAGGCTTCTCATTGCAGTGGCTTCTCTTGTTGCGGAGCACAGTCTCTAGGCACACAGGCTTCAGTAGTTGTAGCTCGCGGGCTCTAGAGCACAGGCTCAGTAGTTGTGGCATGTGGGCTCAGTAGTTGTGGCTCACGGGCTCTAGAGCGCAGGCTCAGTAGTTGTGGCGCACGGGCTTAGTTGCTCCACAGCATGTGGGATCTTCCCGGACCAGGGATCGAACCCGTGTCTCCTGCATTGGCAGGCGGATTCTTAACCACTGCGCCACCAGGGAAAAAAAAAAACAAGCAGGGGCATGCACTGTGGTTGGCGGTTGGGATTATCCTGTCATGGCCATAGGAAGAGTATGTCCCAGTCAACCTGCCGAGGAGGACGAGTGACAACGAGCCACATACATGCGATGCAAGCAAAGCCACTCCATCACAGCCTAGTGCAGAGCCACCTCAACAACCCACAGTCATGAGAACAAATGATTGTAGTTTCAAGTCGCTGAGTTTGGTGATGATTGGTCACACGGCATTATACGGCAAAAAGTAAATGAATTTCGAAAGCAAATTAACTTAAGTAGCTTCTTCAGTAGTCAAAAACTTTAGTGGACTAAAAACACAAAAATACAAAATATATACCCATTGAAAGTTTTATATAAAGAATACTCTTTCAATATGAAGGAAAAAGTCTAAAATTAGAGATAATTCCAAATGTGTCGCTTTTTAAATTGGCTATAAAGAATGAGATTTTTTTAAAATGCATACTTTGGGCTTCCCTGGTGGCGCAGTGGTTGAGAGTCTGCCTGCCGATGCAGGGGACACGGGTTCGTGCCCCAGTCCGGGAAGATCCCACATGCAGCGGACTGGCTGGGCCCGTGAGCCATGGCTGCTGAGCCTGCATGTCCAGAGCCTGTGCTCCGCAACGGGAGAGGCCACAACAGTGAGAGGTCCGCGTACCACAAAAAAAAAAAAAAAAAAAATGCATACTTCTTCAAGAGGGAGACAAAATATCAAATTGGATGTCCTTTTCTTTTTCTTCAATAAATCATTATGTCAACTAAAATCGGTGGTCCCTCAAATAAGCTACATGATGTGTATGTAAAAAGGACTTACTCTCTAAAAGTCAAATTTTGACATAAAAGAATTAGGATAAAACTAATTATTTGGCAAAGCACTGATTTTTTTCAAACTGTTTACACACAACTTCTACTATAATAAGAGGCCTCTAAAAAGTGACCATCTCGGGCTTCCCTGGTGGCGCAGTGGTTGAGAGTCCGCCTGCCGATGCAGGGGATGCAGGTTCTTGCCCCGGTCTGGGAAGATCCCACATGCCGCGGAACGGCTGGGCCCGTGAGCCATGGCCGCTGAGCCTGCGCGTCCAGAGCCTGTGCTCTGCAACGGGAGAGGCCACAACAGTGAGAGGCCCGAGTACTGCAAAAACAAAAACAAACAAACAAAAAAAGTGAGCATCTCAAAGGATGCTCGAAAAGGAAGCATCTTAAACTAGCATTGGGCCCATCGTCTAATATGTACTAAGCTACAGGCATTTCAAATAAAGAACTTGATGGTACAAAGAAATTTGATTTCTTGCCTTAGTACTTATGTAAGTATTAAAGCTAGAAGTAGAAACTAGCAGTGGAATCTCTTCATAGTTTATAACTTACATACTTATAACTTATTATAACTATTCCTAACTACTAAAATAATTCCTTCCAATCTCTTTTCCTTTTTTTAAATTTCATGGCATGCCTCTCTTACTACTCCTAAAAGGAATCACACTAATGTATGTCTTACTTTTACTAATGTTTGTTTACTTTAAACTTTGAGTATGCACAGTGAATTTTTAGAAATTCCTAGAAATACAGACATGCCAGAGCAAGCAAATCTAACTTTTGAACATTACTGGGCAATGCCCTGACAATTCCTTACTAAAGAGATATGTAATTGATATCGTATGCAAATTAAGTTCTCAGGACAATTTGTTATAAAATATATTAGCTTTATTCAATTACCCATGGCAGAATGGGGGAGGGTGATTTTATATCAAACATATAAATACTCTTTAATGAGCTACAAAGCATAAAGCCATTTGTGGCTTTACATCATGTACATTGATGCTACATAGATTCACTCCCTTTCATATAACTTTTCTAAAGAAGACTGTTTTATTTCTAGAACATTTACACATAACTAATAGCTGAAACAAGATTAGAAAATATTAGAAATAAAAATGTGTACAAAAATCAAGTTTATTTCAAGAAATGGAAGCCTTCTCTAAAACCTCATTTTATAACAGCCCAGTAGTAGGTGAATCAGGTCAATTAGACAAAAGGGCTTCTGAGCCTCTCTGTAGGAAATGACTTTCCTACAACCAACCCCTCAGTGCTACAGAAGCTTATTATCTAGAAGTTAATTTTGGTCTGGAGCATTAACCCAACAGCTGCAAAAGAAAAAAAAATTCATATTCATCCTGAAAATATATTAACTTGTCAATTATCACAAATAATACCTGATTTTTAATGGATACTAGCAGGCAGTGAACAGCCATGTGTATCACCTGAATTCAGGGAGAATCTCATCAAGAATTCAAGAACTGGAACACACCAGAGGTTCCCCCAACCCGCGCAACTTTCCCAATTTACCAATTATTGAATTATGAGAAGATTCTTAGGAAATTTCTAGCCATATTCAGAAAAGCACAGTTCGAGAGTTACAAATGACCTTAGATATATACTGGTGCATTGCAAAGATCTGCACTGTCCAATATGGTAACCACTAGCTATATGAGGCTATTCAAATTTTAACTACAATTAAATAAAATTAAAAACTGTTCACACTAGCCACATTACAAGTATCTGACAGCCACATGTGGCCAGTGGCTACTATACGGAACAGCAGAGCTATAGAACATTTCCATCATCACAGAAAGTTCGACTGCACAGTGCTGGTATAGATTTCAAGCAAGTCAAATAAAGAGCATCTTCAAGATACCCAGCCAATACCTAGTTCAATTCTGTCTTCAGGATTTCTAAAATTTGACAGTTTGGGGACACTGTGTTTCTAAAAGAGTTCCTTGGAATAATGCCAGGGTCTAGAAGACATTGTCAAACTCCATCTCTCCACTTGAAGATGTTTGTCTATCAGGTAATTAAGAAAATGTCCTACTGCCTTTTGAGGGGGAAAAAAAAACATTCTGGTATCAAAAAATTTATTTTGCTTGAAGCTGAAACACTTTCTCTAGGGACACATTTTGCAATGTGCAATGTAAGTTCTGGCAAAGCGTGATTCACATATAAAAATTCACTTTATAAACAACTTCTAAATTCAGATTTAATTCATATATTGAAAAGGCATTTGATAGAAGTCTTCATCCATTTCAGATTAATGTTTCTAAGAGCTGAAAATAAAAGAATATTTCCTTCCCATAATTATTTAAAGGTAAAAGAGTAAAATAAAAGCATTTATATTAAAAATCAGGAGCAAAACAAGATGCTTACTATTACCATTTTTATTAAACACTTCTAAAATAATCCTAGTCTAACTAAAAAAACTGAATTAGAAATAAGGGGTATTAACTGTAGGAAAAGAAGATATTAAGGTAGTATTATTGCTGTAATAATTAAAACAATGTATTACTTGAGAACAAAAATCACAAACCAATGGAGAAGAAATGTTCCAGAAATAGACCCTTGACTACGTAAGAAAGTAATATAAGATGAAGAAAGGGCCACCAGTCAATGGGAAAGAAATTGGATTACTCAATTGTGTACAAAAACCAACTATCTAATTTGAAAGAAAAAAATTGCTTAGATCTGCATGTTACATCCTACCACAAAACAAATTCTAAAATACTAAAAAGATAAATATGAAAAATAGTCATAAAACCAAAGAAAACAAAGTTGATTATTTATCATATCCTTGAGTAATAATGTTCTAAACTCAGTTAAAAAAAAACTGCAAAGAAAAAGATTGGTACACTTAAATATGTAAAAATCTGAAACTTCTGCATGTCAAGAATTGTAAAATTACATGTCCAACAAAACTAGAAAAAACATTGGCAATAATATGACAAAAGGTTAACATCGTTAATAGGTAAATGTTTTTACAAGTAAAAGATAAAACAGACATCCCCAAAGATATGCAATAGAAAAATAAGCAAAGAACATGAATAGAAAATTCACAGAGAAAAAACAATGGCTAATGAACATATTTTTTTAATGCTCAATCTCATCAGTAATCAAAAAATACAAATTAGGGCTTCCCTGGTGGCGCAGTGGTTGGGAGTCCGCCTGCCGATGCAGGGGACACGGGTTTGTGCCCTGGTCCGGGAGGATCCCACATGCCGCGGAGCGGCTGGGCCCGTGAGCCATGGCCACTAAGCCTGCGTGTCCGGAGCCTGTGCTCCGCAACGGGAGAGGCCACAACAGTGAGAGGCCCGCGTACCGCAAAAAAAAAAAAAAAAATACAAATTAAAGCAAGATTTCATTATTTGCCAATAAAATTACAAAACTGTTGAAATGACACAGTTACTCTAATATACCACTGGTGAGAATGTGAATTGGTACAATCTCTCCGTAAAATAATTTACCAGTATGTATCAACACCCTTAATAAAAGTACTCATGTTCTTTGACCTAGTAATTCTAATTTGAGGGAATCTATCCCCACGACATAATTTTGAAATACAGTATAGAGTTTTATGCACAAAGATGTTAACTATGTCATTATTTATAATGGCAAAAGACTGGGAATAACCTAAATGTTCAGTAATAATGGATTAAGTAGATAATGTAATTCTACATGATGAAATTACATTTACTACAAATTCTTAATAGCAATGAAAAAGGATTTTGAAAACCAGAATACAAAATATGCAAATGGTATGTCTAATATGTTCAAAATATTTAATATTCATAGGGAAAGTGAAATAAAAAACCAAAATATTAATCGTGATTATTGTTAGAAAGTATCATTATGTGATTCAATTCTTATTTATATTTTTCGATATCTTCTAAACATCTATGTTGAGTATTTTTTAAATCAGAATTAAACATTTTAAAAAGCATATATTTCATTAAATAAAGGTGGACTCATTGTTTTAATTTCTAATACAGTATTAATCAATTTAGATCTGAAACAAGACCCAGAAATAAAATCAACCCTGAGGATGGGAAGAGGATTAAATTTATATTCAAAAGAAGGACACAGGGCTTCCCTGGTGGCGCAGTGGTTGAGAGTCCGCCTGCCGATGCAGGAGACACGGGTTCGTGCCCCGGTCCGGGAAGATCCCACATGCCGCGGAGCGGCTGGGCCCGTGAGCCATGGCCGCTGAGCCTGTGCGTCCGGAGCCTGTGCTCCGCGGCGGAAGAGGCCACAGCAGTCAGAGGCCCGCGTACAGCAAAAAAAATAAATAAATAAAAGAAGGCCACAATGTGTCTAAACTGTTAAATGGTCACACTGAAGACACCATTCATGCACAGATATCTCTGGCACACAAGTAGAACTTGGTTTTTCACAGCTGGGGAAGCTGTTACTTTACAAAAATCTCTTCGCACCTATCATTCTTGAACTTTTAAAACTTTTAAAAATTCCCAAGTTTTCTACTTCTACTAGAGATATTCATGACATATATATACTTATTTATTTTATGTATAATCTTAGTCAAACTTCTAACTCATGTAATTTATCATTAGATTACGAAAATGGTTTCTAGGACTTAAAGACAGAAACTTCTGAAAAATTTTAATCTGCAACTTCTGTTACCAGATTAATTCCTAAAAGAGAGAATTCTCAGCACCACTAATCAGGCAATGTCAAACTTTCATGTCTTTCTGATGGTTTCTCTCCAGAGGAATACGGTATTAGGCCTTATATTCACACCTTGACTCTGATGAAATTAAGAGCAGGAATTGCAGGCAACTCGTACAATTAGCAGCATCATCTGCATTAAACTTTGAGGCAGATCAGGACTTTTCATACTGCCAAAACTAGTACATATAGAGCTCCATTTTCCAGAAATAGTTATAGCATCACTAGTCAAATCAATAAATCAAAAAAATTCATTTTCAAGTCATTCTGTCAAGTGAATTAAAGAAAATAAGCAGGTTTTTCTGCTCACATCCTTCACAGCTTTTAATATGCTAATGTGCCCTATGAATTGCCAAGCGGAAGACAGGGCAGGCAGTATTTCCCACTGACTTGGTCTAACATCCCACTCTCATGGCACACGCAGAGCCAAGCATTTCCTGGAATACTGCTCTAAGCGTTCAAGTTTGGGAACAGCCAAGGTAGGTGTGCATATACACCATGCAGCCCACTGTTACTACAAACACATGGGATAATGTACTAGAGAAAAAGCAGGAGTTAGAAACAACTGGATTGCATATTGCCTTTCCCATTTATACACATTTTCTAATTAACATCAACTGGAAATGGACTTCACTTTACAGTCATCTTTTTAGTACTACAACTACTATAAGGAAGAAAGAATGTTATAAATTAATATAGTTATAAATAGAATGTTTAATTTACTTCCTTGGTATATTAATGACAAGCCACAGTGAAGGAAGAGCTAGAAATGAGAAATTGAGAGGTCAAAGCCACAAACACAGCTCATAAACCTTTCTCATACTGACCCAAGGGAGGCCTAAACAAGACCTGTGCAAGGCAGGAGCCTAAAAGTTCCTGGGACCCACAGTGATTTACAATAAAGCTGTGGCTACCCAGAAACCTCGGCTAATGAGGCAGGCTGGGAGCCACAGCCTCTGGTTTTCCTTCCATGCAAGAGACTGCTCACTGACCCCCAATACTCATACTCCCTTCTACCTTTTAGAAAAATAATCACAATTGCTGACATGTATATAATGCTTCCTTTGTGCCAGGCACTGCCCTGAATGCTTTCAACATAGTAACTTAATGGAATGAATCCTCACCGTATCTCTATGAGGCAGGTGTTTCTACTACCCCCATTTCAAAGACAAGAAAACAGGCACAGAGAGGTGAAGCAACTTCCCCAAAGTCTCACAGCCATTCAGTGGCAGAGCTGGGACTCTAACCAGTCCATCCCAAGTTTCCCTTGCAACTAGGTGTGGTCATGTGACTGAGACAATGCAGCAGGACCATAAATGATGTATACAACTTCTGATTCCTCTCCTTAAGGTTGAAACCACTTTCCCTAACTGAGGCTGGAGCACAGATGGGAGACAGGACCGCTTGTACTCTGAGAGACCAGCTTCCCAAGAGTAACATGAATGCATCTGGGTTTCTGAATGACCCTGTGGACTACAGCAACCATGGACTGCTCCATGTTGGGCTTTTGCATGAGAGGAAACATCTATCACATTTCAGCTATATTATTTAGGTGTATTTTGTACACCTATATTATTTAGAGATAATCTCTTTATTAAGAGATACTTAACCTCATTTTGTTTTAGCTCAAAACATACTTTGTTTTCTTACATAAACTCTATTCATAATTTGTTTCTTAATAACTTGGTTCTCAGCTTTGGTCCAGATAATAACTATCACTTATTAAATGCTTACTTGACACTGTTCTAAGCACACGTATTAACTCCTCTAATCCTCTTAACAAATCTATATTGCGGGGGGGGGGCACAGGGACTGTTAATATCCTCACCCAACAGATGAGAAACTGAGGCCCTGGTAAGCAACCTGTCTACCGTCACAGAGCTGGGGTGAAAACCCAAACACTCTGAATAAGTCCTAGCAGAACAGGTATGTTCCAGTGGTTGAGGTATTATCAAGTTCATGGTTAGCAAGTTCAGTCCCCTGAGGAACATACATCACTTACAATACAGTGTTGCTCTAAAATGGGTCTGGGTAAAGTGCAAAGGGAGCACCAAGGATGGAGCACCTGTGCCAGTCAAGTATGGGCTAAAGAGACACGGGGTCCAGAGAGAGGTCACAGCGGAGAAAGCTGTAGAGCAGTGCACTGGATGGGAAGTAAAAATTCACCAGGTGGATGGGGGCAGGGGGCAGGAAAAAGCAGAAGGGACTCTATATGCAAAAGCCATGTGGCATTAAACCCCTAAAATTGCTCCCAGAGCTACCAAGAAGCTTCAAAGAGGCGACACGGTACCGTGGGTGGGTGTGGGCAGATGTCACTGCCAGAAACTGGTCAGCACCCAATGTACCCTCCATCTCATTTTCATCTTTTCTTCCTAAGCTCCAGCTGGTAACATGACAAAGGTCCTCGAAGCTCTCGTTTCCTTAAGTTCTTAACATCCAAAAGGTAAAATCATTTTATCTCCTAAGACTTCAGTCTTCTTATATATAAAGTTCTACCAGATTTCTCAGTATCTAGGGTTGAAGGAACCTTGGGCGTCACCTGGTCCAGCCTTCCCACTGCCACCAACAGCCCGTTCTGCCGTGCCTGAGACAGAGAACCACCCAGTCGTCCACTACTGGGACACGGCCACAAGGGAGGCCAGTCTGTGGTGCAGCCCATAAAAGTCTTCCCTACGTTACATTAAATTTGGCTCCTTTATCGAGTTTTCCATATCTCATAGTCTCTTCAAGCAACACAACTGAGTCTGCCCCCTTTTCTACCAGCTAGACTTTCAAATATTTAGAACCGTAGAAATAAAAGGTTTTAAGGTATCTTCCAAGTTATCACAAACACTTCAAAAAATATGTAAACAAATATTTAAACATTCTTATTTATGTAAAGCATCCCCTCCCAAAATTCATTAATAAATAAATAAATATTCTACCACTTAGTATTGTGTCAGATCTACAGACTAACCTGAAAAAACTACTTTGTGACTACTCAATGTATTTACTCAAAATGGTAAAAGAAAAAAAAAAAAAAAGAACTAAGCATAAAATAGTAAAAGAAAAAAAAAGAACTAAACATAAGCAACAGATAAGAGAATCAACTAAGATTATACTGGATCAATCAACATGCATGGCATTTATTAAAATACATCTTCATTCTTAAACTCTGTTTAAATGAATTTCTTTACTTTAGCTACACGTGGGGAAATGGTTTCCTTCAAGTTGGCATTTTGGCAGTTAACACTGGATCTTAATGTTAACCACAAAACACACTTGACAGTTACACAGTGCTTTTTGCCAGGGACATAATCCCCATAATAATTCCTCCTCAAACTGTTTTGCTTTTGAGGGGATCAAAGCAAAATACCTTATTTATTCTTACACCTGCCTTGAGAAGGAAGGTAACAAGCATAATTTTAGAGGTCTAAGTTATTCAAGTTTCTTCTTAACAATATTGGTCATGTCTATGCCATGAATTTCTAGAAAAGCCATCAATCATGTCCATAATGTAGCTGGGGCCAGCACAGAAAGTTATAGAGAAGCAGGAGCTGTTAATTCTCCCCCCATCACCAAAAAAAGTAAGAAGGCAGGAAAAATGTATGTTCTGTACATGAAAGACATTAAATTTCACTTAAAAATAATAAAAGTAAAACACAAAATATTTGCATTATCCCCTGAAAGATACTTGAGCTCTTAAACCAAGAGCAAAAATATAAAGCATATGATATATTAAATAGACATCTGCACACCTCACTCACAGATGCTGCAAAGGTATGAGAAGTGTTATAACCTGGAAATGAAGTGAGGCAATACAACTCCTGAAGGTCAGGTAAAAATTTATTTAGGAGAATGACAAAAAGATTCTTCACAACTGTGATATAGCTTAAAACAACAAAAAAGTAAAAAGTGGGCTCCAATCCCCAAGGAAACTGTAACTACTGAAACCAAATGGAGAAATACTTGGTGATGAGATAGATTCTCCTTCCATTTCCCCCCTCATGGCACTGTCCTCGCAGATTCCCATGCTCCTACAGGCAGGCGCTATTTCATAAAGCATAATTCCATGTGTGATTACACTGGGCACGTTGTAGAAATAAAAAAGGAGCAAGAATGAACTGCTGCATCCAGAATATCTAACCAGAATAAAGCAGAACTGTGCGTAAAGAGAAAGTTAAACGGGAAAAAGTACATTGTATGCAAAGCCCTCACTCTTCAATACTTACGGATATACACGGTTTAAAGCCTATCTAATAAGCTCACACATTTTGGCATCTATCTTCACAACCCTCGTTTCAATTTTATGAATTATTACAACACTGGTTTAAATGTTTTGTTTACTTTCACAGAGGGATCCATATAAATTAAGTTCCCTACACACGAACCTTCAAGTTGCGAACTTTCAAAGATGCGAACGTGTATTCCATCAACATCAGTCGTGAGTGAAATTGCAGCTTGCCCTCCGATTGTGTTAGTTGGGTATCTAGGCTGACTTTGCTGGACTTCCGAACAAGTTGGACTTATGAATGCACTCTCAGGACAGAATCTGTTCGTATGTAGGGGATGTACTGTATACTAAGGCTGATAATACAGGCTTAAGCCCTAGTATAAACGATTTGGGTAAAATATAAGTCTCCATTTTCTGAGAATGAGGGCTTTGATTACTGAATCAATATAAGGAGGGGGCACCTCTCATGAAGCTCTTTCAGCCAGTGGGTGGGTCTGGGTCTAAAGCTGCGAGAAGATGCAGTGACCCGGCACGCCCTCTCCCACGCTCATGACAGCCTCTCACTTCCCACAAGTAGCTGCCGCTCCCCCCAGCTTTAGCCCAGGCTCCTCGGCTCTCGCACCTGCAGAGCCTTACTGAGTGCACACCTGGTGTCACGCGCTGCACTGGATGCCGAGGTCACAAACGTATAATAAAAGCCCTGCTACCAAGGGGTACACGGCCCAGCAGGCGACAGAGCAGCCCGAGGTGACAGTACTCTGCAACAAAGTCAAATACACAGCGAGGTCTGTGAAAGCGCTGAGGCAAGAGGACGAGAGGGCAGGGGCGGGAACGCGTCTGGGAAGGTTTCGGGCAGCCTGGGCGCCAACGCCAAGTCTAGGAAGATTGAACTACTGTGTTTAGAATGGACACAGGCGGGGAACGACGGCCTCCCAGACACCAGAGCAGGACCTGCACTGGCTGGAAGCCCCAGACAGGCAGGGACACCGGAGCAGCCAGGAGCAGGTTCACGAGGCTGCAGGCTGTGCACGGGGACCAGAGGCAGCCAGGGCAGGCAGAGCACGCACAGGTTACACTTTGTCCTATAGTCAACCACACACGCACACACTGTTACGTAAATCCTAACAGGGTCACATAAATTGCTTTCCATTGCTAGCAGACCTCTCCAGTAGATCAGTGAAGGATGAACTGGAATGGGGAGAAGACGAAAAGCAATTAGGAGGCAACAGACACGGTGGGGATGGGAAAGAGGAAGCAGGTTGGATATAAGGAAGAAAATTTTCTAAAACTTAGTGACTCATACAATGTGGGAGGTGAGGGAAGGAGCTAGGCTGACTTCCAGGTTCTGGTTTGCATAGCTTATGGTACCAATGACACAGAGAGGAAATCCAGGGGAAGGAGGCAGATTTAAGGGGGAAGAGAGACAGTGATCTGAGTGCTGAACTGTGTATTGTGACCAAAAGGTAAGAAGTAATCTGTACTTCCCATCTAATGCTTTTAAAACTTTAAACGTCAACCTGTATGTCCCTGGACTATTGACAAACAGAATATTCAGTCTCCTATCAAATCTGATTCAGAAACAACTTGCCATACTAATAATGCCGTGGTCAACATACAGCACGGGTAATGACATAAGGACACTCTAGCTTTCCTTCTCAACACACACCCAAACCACACACTTAAAAATATCCACTCACACTCCTACACGTTTCTGGCTTTTTCCTATCTTCCTAAAAGCTGGGCCAGAGTGGTCTATTGAAAGACAGACAGTTATGAGGGTGCTGTTTTAACCCAGTTGGAGATTACTATTGGGGCATTTTTCCAGATTCCAGTGTCTGACAAATAGTTCACAAAAAAACAGAGCTCATAAAGGGAAAAAAATAATTAAGATCAAACAGAAAGAAAGCAATATCCTCAGAATGCTATCCTGCACAATTTGGTGCTGGTATAGGAATTCGGGACATCAAGTGGAAGACAAAGCAACCCAGCCCACCTCAGTGACTTTCACATCCTCTCCTTCCCTCTGCCCCAAATACATAATGACGTGTTGCCAGTAAGACTATACAGTTAGTAAGATGGTATAGCATCTTTGGAAAACAATTTGGCAGTTTCTTAAAAAGTTAAACATACACTTATCATGAGACCCAGTAATTCTACACCTAGGTATCTACCAAAGGAAAACTAAAACATATGTCCACACAAAGAGTTGCCAGCAAATGTCTACAACAGCATTATCCAGAAATTGGAAAAATCCAAGTGTCTGTCCATCAACTGGACAAACAAGATGTGGTACATCCTTATAATGGAATAGCATTTGGTCATAAAAAGGAATGATGTACCGATACATGCTACAACATGGATGAAGCTCAAAAACATTATGCTGAATGAAATAAGCCAGACACAAAAGACTACATATGGTATGATCCAAGGAAATTTCTAGAAAAAGGCAAAATTATAGGGCCAGAAAGCAGATCAGTGGTTGCTTAGAGCTAGGGATGGGAGGAGGAATTCACTACAAGCTGGCATGAGGGAACACTGTGGGGTGATGAAAGTTTTCTAAAACTAGATTGTGGTGATGAATTTATAAATGAATATATAAATCTAGTGAACCATTGAACTGCACACTGAAATAGGTAAATGGAATGGTATATAAATTATACCTCAGTAAAGCTGTAAAAAAGGAAAACAGACTACTCATCAACAGAAAAAAATGAAGACTGAGTGTTATAACACAAGCAGAATTTATGTCAGCATGTAAGCACCAGAATTCCACTGTGTTAGAATGCTACCATCAACTTCAAAACTTCTCCCTTGTAGTATGCATACTCCAACAGTACTGAACTACCCATGCTACCAGGCCCCATGACCTTCTACATGCTGTCAGTTCTCTAACTCCTTCTCATCCTTCAAGTTTTCCCCTGAATCACTAACATCTTCACCTACCATCCCAGTGCACACTACACATGACTCCAGTACAGCACTGTGTTCATACGGGAACTATGTTTGTACATCTGTCTCTTTACAGAACCAGTGTTCTCCCAGGGGGGATTCATGGACATATCCTTGGGGGGTCCATAATATATCAAGAAGCATATCTGCTATCTTCTTTTTCAGTGTCCCAGTTTGTTCTGCATTTAGAATCAAGCTGGTGCAAACTATTCCCATTTTCATGGTTTAGCTCTAATAAGAAACCAACGGAGGCAGACCTACTATGCAGATGATGGTGCATCTGGGTCAAGCAGAGGCCCAATGAAATCACACTGCACTGAACAAGAACAAAGACTTCAGTAGTTCCAAAAGGAAATTGCTGGTGGGAAGCAGAAGCACACAGAGCTCCAAAACCTCGGCCCTTATGGGTCAATGAAATATTTTGTATTAAAAATGGTGCTTTTTGTTTTAGCAAAACAATGTCATCTGTCACACTAATTTAATACAGTTAATTTGGATTTAAGTGACCTTGTAGTTTTATATTTCACTGTAGATTGGCTTTGGTTTCTAGTGGTAAAAGAGATATAAGCATAATGTGTTTATTCCTAGTTACATGGTTGTACGTACCTAAATAACATCATTACAAAAGTAATGTAAGTCAACACTGGGGATGCCAAATAATTTTTTTCCCTTTGAAATAGAACTATATATTACAAAAGTTAGAAAAACAGTGCAGGGACTTCCCTGGCAGTCCAGTGGTTAAGACTGCACACTCCCAATGCAGGGGACACGAGTTCGATCCCTGGTCGGGGAACTAAGATACCACATGCCACACGGTGCAGCCAAAAAAAGAAAAAGAAAAACGATGCACTAGAACATATACACATTAATAGCAAAGTCCATATCTTTTCCTCTCTGTAGCCCAAATGCACAGCATAGGAGAAACACTCATAAAATATGATTGAATAAATGACAGTCTGCAGGCTTCCCTGGTGGCGCAGTGGTTGAGAGTCCGCCTGTCGATGCAGGGGACACAGGTTCGTGCCCTGGTCCGGGAAGATCCCACATGCCGCGGAACAGCTGGGCCCGTGAGCCATGGCCACTGAGCCTGCGCATCCGGAGCCTGTGCTCTGCAACGGGAAAGGCCACAACAGTGAGAGGCCCCCTTACCACAAAAAAAAAAAAAAAAAAAAGAAAAAGAAATATTAGGATGGATGGTCTTACTCATTTTTTCATTCACACCCAGCCACTGTGCCAGGCACCATACCCAGTCTTGGGGATATGGGGCAAAAATGAATAGGGGTCCAGTGAGGAAGACAAACAATAAACAATATTATAAATAACAGGGATAACTGGAGATTATAACAAACGCTATTCTATATTCACCATCGTGTCTATAAATTTTACACAGAAAACAGAGTGCTTAAAAACCAAGCGATGCTGTATCTGTTTCTCATAGAAGTATGGGTTAGCAATTCTGTCACTACTTCATTCACATACAAGGTGTAATTGTCAGTTTTATAAGTCAACTTGGCTAGACTACAGTTCCCACCTACTCAATCAAACACTACTCTAGGAATTGCTGTGAAGGTATCTAGTAGATGTGATTAAAGTCCATAATCAGGTGATTTTAAAAAGGAAGGTTATCCCAGATAATCTGCATGGGACTGATTCAATTAGGTGAAAGGCCTTAAGAGCAAAGCTAAGGCTTCCCTACAGAAGAAATTCTGCCTGTGGATAGCAGCTTCAGCTCACACCCAAGAGTGCCAGCCTGCCCTTCCTGATGGACTGCTCTATGGATTTAGGACTCACCTAGCCAGGCTCCACAATCACATAAGACAATTCCTTGCAATAAAACTTTTACCAGATCTTCTACTAGTTCTGATTCTCTAGCTAAAACCTCGATGATACAACAGGACTGAACAAAAAGCTAAATATACTGTAGATCATGAGAACCAGGCTTTTTGTTGCCTAAGAAAAAAGTTAGAAATAAGGAAGAGGGAAGATTAGAATGATCATGTGGTGCTGGGATCAGAGAGATAAAAATAGACTAATGGCTCTTAATATATACATTTATACAGATAGGTACAGAAATAAGTATAGATCTCCATGCAAAATGGATGCTGAAAGCTCAGCTTCTCTGTACACTGGTGCTGAATAGAAATCTCGGAGATAGAATTTTGGGTGAAGTAGAAAAGGATAGCTTTACTACTTTGCCAGGCAAAGGGGGACACTGCGGGCTCCTGCCTCGAAAAACTGTGTCTCCCAACTTAGAGAGAATAGTGAGAAGTTTTATAGTAATGGTTCAAAGAGGGTGTGATCAGCTCGTGGACACTGTTCTGATGGGTAGATGGTGAGGTAAGGAGGAGTCAGCATCATCAACCTTCAGGTTCCAACTGGTCTGGGGTCTACAGGCTTGTAGGCAGCATACCATCGTTAATTGTTAACTTCTCCCACCTGGAGGGGGCTTCAGTATCTGCAAAGCAGCTCAAAGATATTGTTGAGTGTATCCGTTGATGGGGAACCAGGACCTTGCCCCAAGGTCACACTACTGTTTCTCTTGACTGCTTGTTTCTCCCTGGTCTCCCATCCCCTCCCTTCCCTAATTAACAACTGCTTGAATATGCCCATTGGAACTCAGGGAAGGTCATGGAGACTGAATGAAAGGCATTTCCTATAATCAAAGAATTGGGGGACACAGAAAAGCTTTGTGCCCAGGAGCCCCACAGGGCCCTGCTCAGTATCAAGCATAGGTCAGTATATAGACGTGTTTTCTCCTAGTTCTGTCCACTGAGAGGGCACAGGAGCAATGATACCCCAGTAGCAATGAGTTCACTGAACACTAAAACCAACACTAAACTTGGTTTCTAAATATCATTCTCCAATAAAAGGAACCAAGGCTCTTTGGAAAAGTGGTTGATTCCAGGGCTGGGGCAGGAAAAATACAAGATAAACCTGAAACATCTTGTGGTGCCAGAAAACAAGGAAGTGCTCGACAAAGGTTAAGGTATGACAAAAGGACACAGGAGCCACCCTGAAGGAGCTCCCAGTGGCCAAAGCTGGAACAACAGGAGCAATAAAATAAACAGTAATACTTTTGGATTATAACCCATAAAATACAATAAATATTCATAACTTCATTTTGATATGAATAATAAATACATAAATGGAGAAGAAGGGACAACTCTTCTTTACAGAAGAATTCCGATTAATTCCGATTAATAAATGTAAACAATGATGAGAACACAAAATCACCATCAGGCAGACGTCACAGTACCAACTGCTGCAGGCAAAATGGATGTTAATGGAAAACATGAAAATGAGTCTCAAAGTGTCTCCCCCAAGATACTGATCAATTACAAAGGAAAAATAATAACTGTACAGAGGATAAATTATGCAGCTATCACCTTAGCCAAGTGGTAAAGGTAAGACATTTCATCTTTTCATACTCCTGACAGGCAACACTGAGTAGAGCATGTTACTTCTGATGAAACTGCATAGCCTCAATCCACACATGAGAACACATCAGACCAACCCAAACTGGGAGACAATCTGCAAAACAGCTGACCGGTACTCATCAAAAGAGTAATGGTCGTGAAACATCGAGGAACTGTCAACAGATTGGAGGGGACGAAGGAGATATGACAGCTAATGCAATGTGACCCTGGACTGGTTCCCACAACGGAAAATAGACATTAGGGGGCAATCGAGTGAAATGCATAAGGTTTGTAGTTTAGCTTCTAGAATTGTACCAGTGTTAATTTCCTGGTTTCGATAATTGTTCTATGGTTATAAAAGTTGACATTAGAGAAAGCAGGGTGAAGGGTGTTCACGAACTCTCCATATTACTTTTACAATTTTTATGTAAAATTCAAATTATTCAAAAGAAAAAGAAAAAAAGAACTACAGGTCAAAAAAAGAGATCTAAGTCCAGCCTAAATTTTTTTTTCTTGGACTTTCATTTTTTTAATTTTTTAACATCTTTATTGGAATATAATTGCTTTACAATGGTGTGTTAGTTTCTGCTTTATAACAAAGTGAAACAGCTATACATATACATACATCCCCATATCTCCTCCCTCTTGCATCTCCCTCCCACCCTCCCTATCTCACCCTTCTAGGTGGTCACAAAGCACGGAGCTGATACCCCTGTGCTATGCGGCTGCTTCCCACTAGCTATCTCTTTTACATTTGGTAGTGTATATATGTCCATGCCACTCTCTCACTTCGTTCCAGCTTACCCTTCCCCCCGCTGTGTCCTCAAGTCCATTCTCTACGTCTGCGTCTTTATTCCTCTTTTTAACTTAAAATAGAAAGACAGTATGCTCCTATTTTTACTAAAAACATCATATCAATCTTTAGTGCCTTTTTTTTTTAAAAAAAGTATGCTACTGTAATCCCATCCTCTTCACTTAGAAAGAAAAGAAATTGTACTAATCTGGAAAAACAGAATTTTGTAATGGATAGATGTATATGTAATTATGTATACATGAGTGTGCAAAGAACAGGACCTGAAAGATTCACTCATTGCAAAATACATCTCTAAGCCCCCACGATATTCCAGGCACTTGCCAGCCCTAGGGATGCTATGGTGACTTGGCTCTCATGCTTTTCAGAGCTCACATTCCACTGTGAGAGACAGACAAAACCCAAGTAAACAAACAAAAAATACAAAACAAACTAGGATATGGCCCATAAATATGGTCTATAAAGGGCATGAGATGCTGTGACAGAAACCGAGGGGGAAGGAGAGGAGAACACATAAGCATATGCTGGATCACCTGAGCCTTGGGAGTCACTGAACAGTGTAAGCAGACACATGACATGATCCGATTCACGCTGGCTCTCCACCTGCTGAGTGTGCCCGGCAGAGGAGCAGAAAGGGACCCGGGTACGGTCAGGGGAACACTGTCTCCTTCACGTGGTGGGACCTAAGAGTACTTTATTTCCCCCTTCATACATTTCTGCATTTTCTACATCTTCAACAATGAAAACGTTACAGCTTCCTTAAGAAAAGGCAATTATTTGTAAAAAGAGATGAGGAGGTACCTCAATTTGCCACTGCTGTGACTGCAGGTTTCTAGTAACCTTGAGATTTCCCACTGCAACCCCTTCTTCTAGGAATGGCGTTCGGGAAAATGACAGGACAGAAAGTGATTTCATTTTCATATTTGGGAAGAAATGGCTCTAAATGAAACATACTCCAAAAGTTTCTAAAGTCTAATATCTCTTGGCTAAGAAACTCAGAGTTAGTGGAAAAGCTATCACATCTAACTAAGCATTACGTTCCTAACTCTCTGAAACTCTGGCTGTGAGACACTGGAGGACAGTCACTGGTAAATGGGAGCAAACTCCTGGCCAAAGCGCCACATGGTTTCAGCTCAGTGGAGGGAACAAAGCCACTGTCAGAGGTTATCGCATTCAAGATGCAGCACGTCCCAATTCTGCACCACAGGTTTATAAGTGGATAATATATTTATTGCTTATTTACTTCAAGAAAACTTACGTTTAAAGGGTGAGCAGAAATTTAAAAGGCAGAACAGAGACCACTGACAATATGTGAAGTTCTGCTCTTGAGCACACAGCTACCTTTTACTCCAAAGGCCACTAAAGAGGGGTGGGCGAATTCACGTCACAGTAAATTAGAGATCAATGTTGAAGAAAGAACTCTCTGGAACTGGAAAAGATCAGAACACGCTGATGCTGCATCAAATGGCTGCATACAATACACCTCACATTTGTTTAAGCCAACGCCTTTGTACAATGCTACGAGGCACTTTCCTTTTAATAAAATACCTCAAATTCATGAACACGGCCCATGAAACAAATTACCTCCTAAGAACCGTGAGGCAAATTCCACCTCAGAACAATCTTAGCAGACAAAAGAAGAACAGGTGTTTATTTGCCAGCTGGTCCTACGCATACACTCCTGAAGCAAGAGTGCTGAAGGCTCATGCAAGATTCTGGTCAAACAACACCTATGTACATTTAGATCCTAGGCTACACACAGGAGACCTAATAATACCTGAAAAGTGTTAAACATTTTAGTTTTTGAATCATATTATCACTTTGTCTTAAACTAATTAAAAACAAGTTACACTTTTCTATAAACGATGGGTGGTAACTAAACTCACTGAGGTCATCATTTTGCAAGGTATGTAAGTCAAGTGACTATGCTGTACACCTTGAACATACACAGTGCTGTACGCCAACTCTATCTCAATAAAGCTGAAAGAAAATAAAACAAACAACAACAAAAAACAAATTATACTTTTATCTCAGCCATGGGAACCCCAGATTACAAGGAAACAGTTCAGGACTATGCACTGGCCATCTCAGCCTGATGGTCCGGCTTTGCCACCAAGGCTTGCGTTCCAACCAAACCAGACAAGACTACTGTTCTTTTATTACTGAACTAACACTCTCTTCGGTTGATAAGACAACTAGACAAAGTACAAGGGGAATGAGGATAGAAATAAACACTCGGCCGCTGTGTCAACTTCCACACGCTCTGGCCAGCAACCTTCCAAGCTCCATGCATGTGGCCGTTCTCTTGGCCTTCCCTCCCTCACCTACGGAAGAACTGGCATCTCCCGATAACAAGTCAACCCCCGACCTGTCCACAGACCCCATCGGCTCTAGCACTTGCATCATCAGTTTTTCCCTGTCTTGTGGTTGAACCAAAATTTCAAACTGAAAACACTACTGAGTCCTTGGCATCAAGTTCAAAACTAAAAATAATTTTAAGCCTTGAACATTCTCTTTTCCTGCTGTCATTCCATGAGGGGGCTTGACAAAGACCCTCCTGAAGAGGGCTGGGGTCTTGCTGAGGGCTGTGCTGCCTCAGCACATAACCCTTTAAGTAACAGTCTTTACCTAGAAACTTTCAAAAGCAACTTCTTTCCAAAGCAGCCATTTTCAAACATTTGTTTAAAATTAATGTCTTTTTCTTTGTAGCCCTCACTTTAAAGGTAAAATACAAATTAAGGATCCATTAGTGTTGTATGTACTCTTGCTTTTGCTGCTTTCAATAAGTTAGATTAATTTGTACCTAACAAGAATGTATTCAAATCATTCACTAAAGCAACCACTAGTAGTACCTTTTTAAAATCATTTAAAATAGATACCCGGGATTGGAAGGCGTCTGTTTGTTTGTACTTGGAGGAGAAGGGGTTGTTATTAACTATTCTTTACAAGTCCTAAAGACATTAATGGGAAAGATGCATCAGTTCTGTAAAATTACAAACTTTTCAGATATACATATACTCATATCTGAGACACCCTGCTCTGAATTACACACTTGAGGCGTGATGCATGATTTAGCCATAACCAACAGGGCTGCATCTTCGTTTCACTCAGATGTGCACAAAGATGTCCACAAGGGAGGGGGGGAGAGAAGGCGGAAGGAGGAAAGGCCCTTTTTCAGACAAGTACTCATTTCTGATGAGAGTCAATTGAAGCAGCAGTGACATGCCTGACCAATAACAAACCTCAAATCCTAAGATCCCACCTCCCCTTTTCAATAAGGAAGCTGGTTGGTACCACCCTTTCCAAAAAAAGCCTGATCTTACCAACTAGAAAGCTTGCTAAGTAAATGGGAAGAGCGTGTGATGTGATTACTGTCAGGACTCCTGGCCTGAGATTTTCTGTTTTCCATCTGTGCTAGGGGGGTCTCCCTGGTTACCAGAATTACATTTTTAGAAACTTAACTTTATTTTTAATTTTATTTATTTATTTTTGGCTGTGCTGGGTCTTTGTTGCTGCACACGGGCTTTCTCTAGCGGGTGGCTAGCGGGTTCGTTGCAGTGCGTGGGCCTCTCATTGTGGTGGCCTCTCTTGTTGCAGAGCATGGGCTCTAGGAGCAGGGGCTTCAGCAGTTGTGGCTCGTGGGCTCTAGGTGCACAGGCTTCAGTAGTTGTGGCGTGCGGGCCTAGCTGCTCCGCGGCATGTAGGATCCTCCCGGACCAGGGATCGAACCCACGTCCCTTGCATTGGCAGGTGGATTCCCAACCACTGCGCCACCAGGGAAGTCCCAGAAACTTAACTTTAAAAAACAAATTTGCAACATGGAAGAACAACAACAACAACAAAAGGGCAAGCAGAAACACAAAAGCAAGCATTAAAAAAAAGGCCCTCAGGCACTTGACTCCAAAGTAAGTCTAAGATTTACAAAAATACAAAGGTACCCAAAGAAGAGGAAAGAAGGAAAGGTAAACAACG
Source organism: Mesoplodon densirostris (assembly GCF_025265405.1). Taxonomy (NCBI): domain Eukaryota; kingdom Metazoa; phylum Chordata; class Mammalia; order Artiodactyla; family Ziphiidae; genus Mesoplodon; species Mesoplodon densirostris. The sequence goes on from NC_082664.1 coordinate 46,492,592, forward strand.
GGAAGAGGAGGAACAGAGAGGGGAAAAAGGAGTTGGTTCAAGAAGAAACTAACTTTAATGCAGCGATAACCAAAAAACTACAGGGTACTCTGCTTAACTCTGCTTAGTAAATAAGCAATTGCACACAAAATACAGATATACTAATTTTCATTATAGTTTCATAATCAGTAATAAGACAAATAAATCTTCAAGCTACCAAATACAAAGAAAACTCAGTATTTTTCAATCCCACTCTGTTCAGCAACCCCACAAGCCTCTCTCCTCTCGCCTCTCGCCTCTCCGCTACCGGCCCACCTGCCCTGCCCGTCTGTCTCCCTTTCCTTCCTCCCTCCGTCGCTCTCCCTGCCAGCACCACACCAAGGCAAATTTGGGTATGTAATGCCCTATCATGCAGGGCATCCGAGAAGCCAGGCATGCGGTTAGACAATTAAGGATTCTGTGGCTTCTCCAATGAGTCCATCTCTACCCAGCTGTCCCTGCAACTCTGTCACCTCCATCCTGAAGATCCCTCCAGCACCCCTGTCAGCCGGACCAGCTTGAATCACTTGTAACCCCCATTCTTTCCCACAGCCTCCCCACATGTTCATCAATTTTGTCAGCAGGAAAGAAGTGAAAGCCAGGCTGGGAAAAGGCACCTGAGAAAACAAACACACCGACAGCACAGGAGAAATAATTGTTTCAACATGAACTAAGTATTCCATAATCACGCTATTGAGACTTCAAACAAGTTGGATGAATGAACAATAGACATTACTAGATTGACAAGATAGTGAAAACAATTTGCTCAGCGTAGCTTTCAGTTATGCCACAAATCAAGTACAGCTGGAAATAAAATGAATGCCATTTTAACCTGGTGGATCAAACCTTTACAATTTTAATATTCCATCATTGGACACACATCTCTAACAATAAGACCCCACTTTTTCTTAAATGTGCCGAATTACTTTACAAAGTTTCCAAGGTCAGAGCTTTACAAATTCAAATTTGTAAATACCCTATTATACAATATTCCTGTTAAGCAGTTGCCATTTCAGTCTTTTTCTGTAGAGAAATAATAATTCATGAATATTTTTCAGTTACTGAAAGACAAAAAACCTCCCCTCAGAACCACCTGTACTTTGATTTGATTCAAAAGTTACAGGGGATTCCAAAGAGAGGAAATGCTCAAATCCTGAAAAATGCTTTGCTAATTCCACGGTAGGACTAAAACTCTAAACCTAACGTGCTTTGTGTCAAAACCTACGTAAAAATACACGATCTGTTTGGGGATTCAGCACTTTCTGCTAACTACATGTACAGTTTTCAAAGAACGCTCCTGAGCTTACTTTTACCTCCTCATGAAAAATGACTACTCTAAACAAAAACAGCCAGTTCATGGTGAAAGCAATTTTCTGAGCATTGTGATGCTCTGGTGAGCACAGAACAGACACAGGCTGCTGGGCGAGAGGGGCGGGCGAGGGGAGGCGCAGGCGAGGGGCGGGCTAGGGGCGGGCCGGGGCACATCCGAACCCTTGAGAGCAGGGTACACGGAGCAGCCTCCCCCAGCGGATGCTGTCTGCGGGAGGCACGCGTTCTAGGGCCTCCCAGAAACCACAGAGGTAAGAAGTGATGGTCAGAGAGCAACTGCATCCCAGAACAGATCAGCTGGTCCTCACTTCAAACTGAAATGTCTGCAATCGTGTAACCTTCCGTGAGAATGATCTAAGCATCCCTCTTACAGGTTTCTGAACTTTTCTGCAAAAATGAATCCATGTTTACTTCCCTAAATAAAGCACACTGGCAACTTAAATGAACTCAGAACGGTTTAAGATCTTAAATTGAAACCACCAGCCTCAAATGTGATCGCACAGACAATCTTGACTTTTAAACAACTGATGATAAAGTTAGAGATCACACGCGAACATGAGTAGTCATTTTTCTTACCCTAACAACCCTGCTAAATACCCTAGGAAGGGAAGCAAGCACAAAACCACCTTTTCTCCACATGTACTTCATCTTCAGCAGAAGAATCAACCCTAACACATTCAGGTCACAGTAGTCTGGAGGTGACAAGGAGCCAGCGTACCTGAGAGGGGACCTGGGAAATAGTTTGCTGTCTTGGCCACAGAACAGGATCCAATGGCTCCCTACAGCTTAGGTTTTCATGCTTTTCCTCCACTTTAATCCAGATACAAAGCAATTACTTGTTACATGGCTCAAACAGCTCTTTTTTCTCTTCTTACCCAGTCCAATGACTGAAATTTCTCGAATTTCACCTGAGAAAACCATCTTACTATGCACAGTCAACAGCCTCTCCCAAGGAAAGAAAAGTTACTGTGGGATTCTTAGGCTAATGAAAGCCATAAACCACTTTCTGGAAGACGTTATAGACAGCATCTTAGGCTCCTGGCTGTAAACCTGATGCCCTCACCAATACTGCAGTTAAGCAGCAGATGAAGACTAGTTTCCACTGGGTGGGGGAAATTCACTTTGTTATGCTACTACCCAACCAAACCTTCCCAGCTGACGTAGGACCAGCCCCACAAAACCATCACCTTCATCCAGAGGGCAGGGAAGAGCGACAGAGCTTTTCAAGGGGCAGATGGAACACAGACTAACTACACTGGCTGGCTCTTCACAGGAGATTCCTAGAGGAAGCTGCCAAAGGCAAACTGCCAAGGTCTCCCTGGAAGGGAATGATCTCAGAGCGCACACCTACGAAAAGAGGGGGAGGAGGGGAAGAGGGAGGGGACGAAAAGAAAGAGGAGTAGAAGAAAGACATGCATTCAACTTCTGAGACCACTGGCAGGCGTCCCATATAAATCCCATGCTTTATCCATCAATTAAAAACACTTGGCACTCAATAAATTACATCAGAGGATGTCACAATTACCAAGGTCAGTGAGCTGGAGTACTCAATTATTATTTTTATTCTTGTTCAAACAAAGGCATCCCTCTAACTGAACGGCCCTGGAGAATGATATATCATATATGACATCTCTAGCTTTCCTTTCTGCTCCCAGTCCTCCTCAGCTGAAACCCTGATTTAATCTTGTTTTCAACAGCCCAATGCATTAAGCAAAACCACCAGTTTAAAAGGTTAAAAATATAATCTGGCAGCTAGCAGTGATGCTTCTAAATTATACGCTCCACGGAAGCACATATTTTGTTGCCACGCTATCAAAATCCAGAGCCTCGGGGCATGATCAAAGAAGCTGTGGACCTCAACACTCCAGCCCACCCTCTGGGAGATACTGGAAAACCCAAATATGCTGAACGTAAGGGCACCAATGGAGCCCTCCGCCAACAGAAATGCCTTCCCTACAGTCGGCTCTATATAGAGAGCTCAGTTACCTCTAAAGTGATTTTTATTTTAAAAATCTTACTTATAGGAATAAAATGTTTGAGAAGGTTTGACAGAGGACTCCCTTGAGTCCCAGTTTTCTGCCTTTTAAATTTACAGTGTTATTCAATGATTGCTAAGGTTAAGAAGAATCAGTAAGGCAAGCCTAACCCATCAGAGACAGAATCAAGCAGATTCCATACATTGTATCTTGAAAAACATCATCATGAACTTTAAATTTGTTTTTAATCTACAAATCTTAAACGTTCTCATCACAAGAAAAAAAATTGTAACTATGGATAGTGATGAATGTGAACTAGATTTCCTACAGTGATCATTTCGCAATACACACAAATATCAAATCATTGTGTTGTACAGCTGAAACTACTATGTTATATATGTCAAATTATATCTCACTTAAAAAAGAATCTTCTACAGACACTTCTGCTTAATCATCAGTTAACATAAAACTTCAATGTTCCATAAGTATGCCATTCCCGAAGCATTCTGAGATCTGTACTGTAAAAGCTGAGGTTATTAACTACATAGCTAAGTTTTCTTGATAAGCAGAAAATGCAGCACATGGTTAGTCTTCTTTTACCCAGTTACTTCTGGTACAGAAATGACAAGAGTTCTAGCGTTTGAAGTGTATCCTATGAGAAAAATAAAGGCTGTTTTCAATTTAGTAATAGTCACCATGTATAGCTAATACATTTATAACAGAAAGCCAAAAATGTCAGCTCTTGGAGAAACCTCACTTTAGACCGATCTTCAGTAATACATTGACTCATCAACCACCAACATTCCACCAAAATCACTGAGCTACCATCCCTAAACATTATTTCCCATTTTGAGAAAATATCTGCAATTTCTAGATCCTACTTTTATTGAGAGCAGGTGCCCAATAATACACCAGAAAGAAAACCTACAAGGCAAAAACAATCAGCCAAATACCATAAAACATTCTCTTATTATAACCCAATCAAATGAACAAATTCATTAAGCCATTTTATAAAACCACAATCCACAAATCATATGGACTGCAGCTTACTCCCAAAGACCGTGCATACACTGAGAAGCAGACCATTTCCTTTCTCCTAGTTGGTAAGTCATGAGTCAGCACTCTGTTCACAGAACCAGGTTTGTGTATGTTTGCTACTTAGAATACAGCTTTGGAGTTGCAGAGACACCACGAATGAAGGACCTTAATTCAGAATAATGTATAACCGCCACGCTGCTCTCCAATGTGTAAGTGATTTTTTAAAAATATCACCCCATTTGCCTTTTTATTTGTTATAAATCCCATGAATAACCTGAATTTTAGACATTTCATTATCTACTATGGCCCCTCTAAGAACTGGAGTTGGAACAGAGAAAGGAGACAAATATTCACTGGAGGATTCTAACTTCTAAACTGAAGGCAGGGTGGGAAATCGGATTGGGAGGGGGAGGGAGGCAGAAAAAAGGAAAACCAGGGAAGAAAGATGGCTTGTATTCATTCCCCTGCTCTACACAACTCTCTGTGGCAAAAGAAATAAGAGTTTAATGACAAGATTTCTGGTTCCTCGTGATAACGACTTTTTAAAAAATAAACAAAGAAAGGGAATGAAAAAATAAACTCAAGTTGGCTTCCAGAGCACCCCAGCTGTCTTGCTTCAAATATATAACGAGTTGTACTCAACATGGTAGGATGGAGGAAAAGTCAACAAACAGCAAGGATGTTTGCAGGGACATGAAAAAGGAACACATCATGAAACTGGCTGAACACGTTATATACATTATAAGCAAGCATCGTTATATACATCTAAAAGTCAAAAGAAAGGAGTTGGAAAGTAGAAGATGCAGGGTGAGAAAGTACACAAACCCCGCCAGCATGCAAACGCAAAAGCCAGCTGTGATAAATATCAGGAAAAAACAATGGAAAGAATATTTATCTGTGACTTCAGAGCGGAGAGATAAGAAACCAGAGCAACTAATTTTGAGTAAAAATAAAGATTTATCACTGTCAAAGTGTGTTTGGATTTGTTGACTTTTCTAGGGAGATTTTTAATACTACATTTAAAGCTGAAAGCTGAAATTCCTGTCAGCTTCAGAACACATCCCTGTACTCAGCCACTTTAACCCTTCTCTTTAAGTTTAAAAGGAAAATTTTAAATTCACCACCATCACATTTCAGGGCCAAAGAGTCAACTGTCAACAAGTGCTCATCGCGTTCATGTACCGAAGAACTCTGCAATTTACCTTGGAAGATGCAAACAGGAGAATACTTTTAGGAAGCTCATTAAAGAAATATAAATACACAAAATACTTACTGAAAAGTAAATAATCCTTTCTTAAAAGTCAGAGCAGGGAGCAAAGAAAAGGGGGAACAGGCCATCCACGTTATAATGCTCATATTTCCAGGGCAGCATTTCTTCGTCCACATCCTTGACCTGCCACCAAGTGTCAGGTTCCAGCGAGGCGCTGGGACAGAGTGCAGGTGAGGAAGCCCCAGGCCCTGCCCTGACCGGGGTCCTAAAGGAATAAACATTTACAAGGCACAGAGAGTTCCCTAGAAATAACTGCTTCTGGCTGGAGGGAAAGGGAGGAGGAGTCAGGAAGAGCATCTTGTTGGAGATGACACCTGAGCTCAACCTTAGCAGGTGAGGGGGATGCAGCAAGCAGAGAGAACCACGTGCATGAAAGCAACTGAGAAAAGAGGAGAGAGAAAGTTCTACAAACTCATAAGGGGGGCATAATGGAGGGCGCCAGAAAGTAGGCCCCAAGGGCAAGGAAGTATGTTATCCTGGGCCTGACTGTGCATTTCACATGCAGAATTTGGTATCCTTCAAAGCGTCCTTTTCTCTAAGTACCTGAGAAACTTTTCAAAAGTCATGCCCTTAGCATACATACTAGCCTTTTAGAGATCTTTTAAAGTCCTCAAACAATGGCTAGAATAACCCTGTATTTCTCCTCCTCCGATGTATCCTGTTAGAACAGAGACCTTAGAAATCACATGGCAATTCTAATACTGCAAACCCACCTCAAAAAAAACGAAAAAAAAAAAAAGCAGAATTTGTGTTAGATTATCTATTCACACGTATCTACTCTGGTAAAAAAATATGTTTAGCTTACTTTAAATGTCTTTCTAATGTTAATTAAATTCTCTTAAAATGAAGGTCAGTTAATACTTTAAAAAGCAGCACATATACTATGTATAAATGAAGTATATAAAATATTTTTCAGCAGAGACGATACTAGAAGTGAATGTTCAAAAAATGAAAATAACAGCATGATTAGCATTTTTCTTCCTTCTTCCAAAATTTTCATTAATATTCTCTATATATCATTTTCTCAGCATACAGCTTTTTAAATTAATTCCATATTACCTGAATATAAATGGTCTGCCTTAAAAAAATTCCATTTACAAATTTATCAGTGGAGGAAAGCTAAATGATTAGTGTCAATGATTAGTGCTAACCTCTAAAAGTTACAAGAATCTGACACACAACTTAAAACTGGTTTAGGACTTGAGGACACGGGGAGGGGGAAGGGTAAGCTGCGACGAAGTGAGAGAGTGGCATGGACTTATATACACTACCAAACGTACAATAGATAGCTAGTGGGAAGCAGCCGCATAGCACAGGGAGATCAGCTCGGTGCTTTGTGACCACCTAGAGAGGTGGGATAGGGAGGGTTCCAGGTAGACGCAAGAGGGAGGAGATACGGGGATGTATGTATATGTACAGCTGATTCATTTTGTTGTACAGCAGAAACTAACACAGCATTGTAAAGCAACTATACTCCAATAAAGATGTTAAAAAAAATAAAGTAAATAAAACTGGTTTAACCCTAAAAGAAATTGGGGTGAAATAATTACACAAGAAAAATGGAAGAGTACGTGATTTATGGTAACTAACATGGATGAGGATTCAAGTGTATAAAAAAAATCCCAATTAGATCAAAGAAAGATTCATTTCAACTGAGAGTTAAGGGCTATGGAGAGCCCTTCTCCTGAGGGAGTGCAGCTCTATTGTCTGAATCTAATCTGAATGGAGGCAACAGGAAAAACAGGGGCAGGCATCCTCTGACCCTTCCCGTGGCCCTGAAGGAGAGGAACATAAAGGGAAGTGTAAGAGGACAAGCCATCAAGCAGTGAGAAAGGGTCGGATCCCCGCGGGGCTGTCGCCTACACCATTGTGTACCCCAGCCCGGCTGGTTCAGAGGGGAATCGCCAGCCTTTCTATTGTTATAATCCCAACTTCAGAATCTAATGCCAAACATTAAGCGTTCCACCCCTCAGAACGCTATCAAAAGGCATTACTGATAACGACATAAGATGTATAGGCTCTGAGAAGTCCAATATGCATAAGCTTTAGAACCTGAGAGACCTGGATTCAAATTTCCTGAGCTTGCAAATCCTTTACTAACTGTGCAGGCTCCTAGGCGAAGCTCAATCTCCAGGCATCTCCGCTTCCCCATTTCTCCAAGGACGGTGACATCACCTCCTCTGAGGCCTGAGGAAATTGAACACCTGGCAGGGGCGGGGCGCCCTGGCAGGCCTCTCACACTCAGCATGGGACCCGGAGTTCTTACTGCCTCCTGCAGTCAGTAGATGGTACAGCAGCCAGGAGAAGGCACGCAGGGGAAAGCCCTGCTGGGACCTCCGCACTACCAACAGAAGAAGCCGCCCCTGAAGAACGGGTGAAGGGGAGAACGTCTTCTCTTCCAGGGGGTCGCCTGGGAGCTAAGGAAGCCTGCAGGCTCACCACCCCGGCTAAACTGTACTCCTCGGCACACGGGAGGAGCAGTGGTATTTCTTATCCAACACGGACTCTGTACGCTTAAATATCAGGGACAGGATTTCCAACTAATAAACCCAAAACATGAGCTTTGACAGTCATGGGAAGTGGGGCTGCAGGGTGGGAGGAGGGCACACAAATTATTAAGGGGATGAAGATTTGTGTCTTTTCTCTCCCATCTGGGGAAAAGATGAGTTGTGCTATTTTTTAATGTTTAAAACAGTAGTACATGGGCAGACAACTGTTACAAGACAATAATTCAATTGAAGGTCATTCTAGTGCGTAAACCACTCAAGTTTCACCTTGTGTGTAGTTTATTACATTATCAGAACCTCCTGATTGAATTACTTCCCTGCAGAGCTTCCAAGTCTCTGCTTTTCCCCCCATATAACATCTAACATTGCTTATCAAGAGGCTATATTTGTCCTTTGCTATTTTACCATCTGATATCTAAGGACACCTCTTTGTTAAGGACCTTTTTTTAGAAACCCTGGGTCGTGTGCATCTCACCACATCTGTAACCGAAAAGGCTTAACTGCCCTCACAGGAAGGTCGAAACTGTACAACATAAAGTTACACCAGCTTCCTGAAGGGTCTAAGTCAACAGTTTCATCAAAGCCTTAATTGGCATCTGGTCTAAGTTAACAGTCAGAATAAGCAAATAAAAGGCACTTTTCCTGGCCTGCTGTTGGCCTCTGGTTTTCGGATTAACTAAACCAGTGCCGCTGCTGCAACAGGTCGTACTAAGGACTGTCAGGGAGGAGATGGAGGGAGTGGGGAAGGTCTTTCCCCTTAGTCGACACTAACAGGAAGATCAAGAGACAAGAAAGGAAAAAATCAACACACAGGGACGTGAGAACCCAGGCAAAGGCAGACCTTCACTCGAGAAGAGAAGGGCTTGCAGCTCCTTTTCCAAGCTGTAAACAAAACACAAACTCGAGCCTAAGTCATCACAGACAACGCCAAAAGAAAAAAAGATTTCAGGGCTGCATGCCACAACTAACAAGATTAAAGATTAGAAAAATAACTCAATGAATTGGCTTTGAAACTAGAGAAAATGAACTTTGAATTATTTTGGATTTATAAAAGCAGCTCTTCCTTGAAGCATTAATTTAACTGTAATATATTCAGGTATAAGAAGGCAGATAGGAGGAGGATTCGTGTTTTTATTCTCTGGAGATCATATATTTGATTTTTTTGAAAACACGTAAGTAGGCGCAATGCCTAAGTGGGCAAAGCACATATGTAGGCAATTTCCATCTCGCCTCAAAAGTTCATGTAAGCTGGAAACATTTAAAACAAAATTCAACCTCACTAGTAACTACATAAACGAGTCAAGTTTTGTGTCACTGTGTTTAAAAAGAATACCCGGTATGGAAAGGGTTTGGCTAAAAAATAAACGTAAAGGTACAAAACTGCCCAGACACAGAGTAGAGGCAGGACCTGAGGACGAGGGTGCGGGAGTGAGAAAGGCATGGGTTCGAATCAGAGCTCAGCCACATAATATAGTCCAGCGATCCTGCGCGAGCTTCTCAACCCCACGCGTGGCTCAAGTTCCTCGTCTATAACACGGTGAGGGATGGTACCCACCTCCCCCGGTCAGAACTTAAAGAGGTCGGACGCGAGCGGCTCTGCACAGGACCTGGTTAAGAGCAAGACACCGTCACCGCCACCCATGCGCCAGCCCTGGGTGCGCCTCCCCCAAAGAGAGAAAGAACCCAGCTGCTAAGCAGCAGCAGCCGAGCTGGAATTTCCTCATCCTTCCAGAAAAAAAAAAAAAAAAAGATAAAAAGCTCCAATCCCGATGCTCCCTCTTGAAGGATGATTTTAAACTGCAGGCGTCTGACCAGGGACCTCCACTTCACTTCAAAAGGAGGGAAGGCACTGAGAACAAGGTAGACGTCGAGACGGGAGCCAGGAGCGAGCAGGCCAGTGATCAGAGACCCCGAAGAAACTGCCAACCTCGCAAGAATACAAGTCTACTCTGCCCTGCTCTCCGAGCAACCAGAGACACTGGCCTGTGGGCAGTGTGGTCCTGGGCCCACACTTCTGCCACTGGTCCAGCTCAGCCAGAGACAGTCCAGACCCTGGGCTTCACTAACAGCCAGGAGAGGCACCCAGTATTCCTCCCTAAGGGCGAGTCACTGGATGATTTGCACACTCGGCTTCCTCGGAGCAGGGGGAGGAGGGCTGTGGGGCTGCAGGTCCTCTCTGCCCAGGGGACAATGCATGTGGGATGCCATCTATTGGGCATTTGGGGAAAGCGAGGCTCTAGAGGATAGCTGGCTGAGTGTGTAAAGGTTCTTTGATCCCTGACTGCCCTCCTGGGTGGGGTCTGACCCCAAAATACCCGTCGGCTCCAGCACAAGTTTCCAAAATATGCTACTGAGTGAACGAGTGATGGCTTTCTCCCCCCACGGCCATCTCTCCAGAGAGGGCTCTTCCCAGCACAAGCCACTGTCCCTTGGTGGGGAAGGGAGACAAAGGTAGGGGGAAATAAACTACGAAAGAGGAAACGCAGACCCATCTGGGGATTTCAAAGAAGATCCAACCTGTGGATCAGAAAGCTGAAATGTGCCTGCTATCTCCATATGGAAAAACTCCTCGAAATGCTGTCAAGGCTTCCCAATCCTGGCGGCCTATATCATTACAGGGTCCATGCTGCCTTCCCTTCCAAGTTTCATTACACTGGCCCTCCAACCCCGCAATTTCCAAACTCACTGATGCCTCTCAGCACCTCGGCTTCTACGCACACTGCTCTTTCCCTTGTGACCCTCAGCTAATTCCTACTCAGCCTTTCCATCTCAGCTTAAATGAGATCCTTCCCTCTGCACAAAAACAAGTTCCAACCCCTACAGTATACCCTCATAAAGCCCTGTACCTCATGGCAGCACCTGGCCAGCTTAATCTGCTTAAAGTCCCTCTTTCCTGATGGACGATAAGCTCCAGGAAGGCAGGGACCACTGTGTTATTACCCTCTGTATCCCCAGTGCCAGTAGATGCCAACCAGCTGATGACACTCCAACTTCATCTCCTTCCCCAAGCACTTCAGCCTCCAGCCAAATCCTTCAAAGTTCCTAAACCCCACACCTTTCCTACTACTGCTCTATAAAAATTCAGGCCACCTTTTAAAACTCTGCTCAAGGGCTGCCTTCTCCAGGATATTTTCCCAAGCTCCTAGCAATACACGTGCCTTTGACCTTCACCCTGGTGGAAAGACTCAGGCTTCACAGCAATACAAACCTACCTTTCAATCAGGCCCTGCCACTGACAAGATGAGTTACCTGAACTGAGGCCTCATGTCCCAAATAATGAAATCTAACTCCTGGGACTGATTAAGAAAAAACAAAAGAACCTGGCACGCAGTGCACCTGAAATAACGGCACCCTCCATCCACCCCTCCTCAACACCATGTATGATTTGTTGCTTAGTTATTTGTCTTGCCCTTAGATGTAGGCCCCTGGAGGGCATTTCCTTATGTGGGTTCCTAAATGTGAGATCATCGGCGTCACCAAAACAGCAACCATAACAGCAATCACCTCACACGTACTGAGTGGTTTAAAGTTTACTGCATATGTTTAGATACTGACTAATTTCTAGTATGTACAGTGAATATCCCACATTTAATTAAATATGACCATACAGAATACATGTGCAGTAACATATATCTACCTATATATTTGGTATCCCAAAGATTCTAGTGTAGTTTTAAGCTTTAAAATCTCCAAAATTATAAAAGCTACAAACTTACAGAATACACCATTTGGGAGTGTATTTAAGTTCCTTTTACACTTAGTTTACAAATTTTGAATGCAAAAGTTTTCATTTAACATGTTTCAGTCCTTCTGATTAAAAACGTCAAATGTTAAAACTTCCCAAACAGAATTTGGGGAATTTTAAGACATTCCATTCACCTCAGCTACTACAGGAATCCTTTTTTCGGCAAGGTGCTCCGTTTGAAGGCAGTCGCTGGCAGAACCTACGCCTGTAGTTCTTTCCCTGCACCCCGAGGACCATGCACGTGGCTGGCAGCTCGGCTGCTGTCACAACTGTCCCCTTCTGGAAGGAAAACACTGGCCCAGCCCAGCCTTCACCACGCCAGAGCCACCTTCTGCCTTTGCTTGCTTCCTACCCAGCACATAACTTGGCTCCATGGGGTAAATGAGACCTGGGAAGTATTTCAGGAACTGTACCTCCTTCCTACCGCCGACAGTCACAGACAGGTACAACCCACACGAATGAGCTCTTCATCGCCCTGTGCTTGCAGGATGCTAGTATAGATGACCTCCCCTCCTCAAACCTCTGTTAGTACTATTATTTCACGTTGGGTGGCCTTTAAAAGGCTGAAAATCAGCATCATGCACTAGCTGTCCTGGCTTAAAGCTGCTTATGCTCCAGTCTTCCAGAAGCATGGTTCTCAGCTCAGCCGGGCCATTCTTCAACTGCCTGCTCTCAATGAATTTCAGGAGGTAATACTGATTATGGAGATTAATGAACGCAAAGAGATCATAGATGACTTATACATGATAAGGTTATTCCACAACTGCTTTTGTTAGCTAAGGTTTTCAGGCCATACGGTACTTCATGTTTGGAATAACTCATCTAAAAGGCTGAAATTGTGCTTATTAAAATAATCAATAACCTGAAAGAAACAAAAACTCAGTGAATGATTTCCTCTTAGTCTGTCAGATCTGACAACTGAACCACATGCAAATGTAATACTGTGGTGTTTCAGTTGTCTACTGCTGTGTAACAAACCACCCCCAAACATAATGGCTTCAAAGGACAACTGGCACTCAGAATTCGTTAATTCAGCAGAACTAGAAGGAAAGGGCTCACCTCAGCTCCATGCAGTGTGGCCTGGGGCAGCTTGATGGACCAAGAAGCCACCATGGCTTCACTCACAGGCCAGCTGCCTCAGCTGGGTGGCTGGAATGGCTGGGGGATGACCAGGCCTCCTCTCCTTTTGTAATCTCTCACCCACCAGGGCCACCCTCTCCAGCAGGGTAGTCAGACGTCTTTATATGGCACCTGCCTTCTAAGAAGATGTTGAGGACTGAATTTATATGTTGAAGTCCTAGCCCTCAGTACACTTCAGAATGTGAATGTATTTGGAGACAGGGTCTTGGAAGAGGTAGTTACGGTTAAATTAGGTCACATGGGTGGGCCCTAATCCAATTATTGGTGTCCTTATAAGAAAAGGAAGGACCACCAGGGATGGGCACCCACACAGAAAAAGCCACTTGAGGACACAGAGAGAGACAGCCATCTACAAGCCAAGGAGAGAGGCCTCAGGAGAAACCCAACATGCCAACACCTTGATCTTGGGCTTCCAGCCTCCAAAACTATGAGAAAATAAGTTTCTGTTGTTTAAGCCACCTAGCCTGTGGTATTTCGTCATGGCAGCCCCAGCAGACTAATATAGAGAACAAAAACAGAAGCTACAACACCCCTTAAGGCAACATCCAAAAGTCACAGACCTCTGTCACAAAGACTGGTCAAAGCAAATCAGAAAACTAGCTCAGATGCAAGGGGAAGGGACTCACCTCCTGAGAGAGGTCCAGCACACTGGCTGTATTTGAAGATGACAGAGGAAGAATGTGGGACTAAGTTAAAACCCTAAGTTCTCTTATCTGATCTCCAACTGGCTGCAAATCCTGTTGGGAAAGTTGGGTAATGTCCACCTCAATACATGGCCTTTAGATATAACTCTCTCACTGAATGGTTTACAGAGTCAAACAACTGAATGCTTATTATGTGAAAATAGTTCTCAAGCAGTTTATGTTGAGAAGCATAAACTGCTGACACGCAGAGTACAGTTATCTGTTTGCTCCAATTAGCTCTCCTGCATACCCTATACAAATAGCCATAGGGCAAAACTACAGACTCCATTCTGAATTCTACCGAAGAGCATGTAAAAACAAAAGCGCCCAAACCCTAATGCAGTCTCAAGTACCACAGCAAGGACCCAGTCTGTGAGTTTCTGGGATCCGGCAAGAAGCACACTTCTTTGTGTTTGTGGTCCTTGTGCAAAAAGGGCCTTTCCTCAAGGTCATCGATTCATCAATCGAGCGCTCCAGAAAACCCTCACTGCTCATCCATCACAAGTTCTGATTTTAATTAGAGCGCTCCGCAACTGTGTAGCAGGAAGCACAAGAAGGCCAGGTATGGACCGGAAAGGAGGAGAGGCCTCGGGGGCTCCTCGAAGGGACTTGGTAATAGTAAACAGCCGTTTCATACCCACAGCCTGGAAGCCAAACACACAACTGCCTGCTTTGGTTGGATTCTGCTAAACCAGTACTAATTAGAATGGGAGCACGGAGCTTGAAATAATGATTCTTATCCTAAACACAGAGCAGGAAAAGCAGGGTACGAACGGAGTTAAGTGTTTGCGAGTGAGAAGCATTCCGTGGACGGCTGGAAATAAAACCTCCGTCGAAAATGACTTGCAGTAGTCTTAAACCTGCTGCTGAAAATACCCCTAATGCATATTTATTAGGTCTGTCACCCAAGAGGCTTGTACCCCCCAGCCGTGTTAGTCATTAGTAGGCACTAATGACCGGGGCCTTCCAGCACCACCCTAGCGCACTGCGACCGACGCGGCTCTGAGCAGCTGGTGGAATGGGAACAGATGGCCTGCTTCCCTTCAAGGCAGAACTTTCTGCAGGTGTCAAAATGACTGTTAGGTGACTGACAAAAAGAAAAACAAAAGTTGAAACAGGAATATCTGATGTCAGTTAAGTACATGTTTAGTATCGCAGGGAGCCTTTAACTTGGGCCCTTAAGGTTGGGAGGACTGTTTACAAAACTGCAGCTGTGCTACAGAACCAGAATCTGCGTTCCTTCCAAATCGAGGAACAGTCACCGAGCCCCTGAGACACCTCTGAGCTGAGCAGGGCGCTGCAGCGTGCCAGGGAAACCCAACCTCCTATGCACCTGAAAAGGCGTACCTCGCACTCCAAGGGGGGTAGAAGTCACCCCTTGTCCTCAAAGGGTAAACTCTTCTTAGAGGGACGAGCAGATCTTCTCAATGAGCTCTAGTGGAATGCAATTACCACCCTGGGCACGTGGCGAGCAGCGCAGCGGACTGAACCTTGCGTGTCTAGGGACGTTAAAAGTATGTCCTTCTACTTGTTTGCACTTCTATTTTCCCTTTGGTAAGTGGTTTACATACTTTGCCTCCTTAACTAATAGAATACTCGGAATCCTTTGGCCGTAAGAGTGAAACCCACTCAGGGTGGCTTAAACCAGAAAAAAGTAAATAAAACTGAAAAAGATGGGGGGCTCTCAGAGGATACAGGGTTACTTTCTCAGAAAAGTTTCCCGACTTTCCTGTCTACAAGGGCCCCCTGCTTATCCCCAGCACTTGACCTGGCTAGCCCCCCCCACCCCCACAACAAGCACTCTCTTCCCCTTATCCTGCTTCATCTTCCTCCTGACACTCTCTGAAATTAAATGCTGCATCTACCTGCATGCTGACTCATTTGCACCACCCATCTCTCCCACTCACAGGTGAGCTCCCTGCAGGCGGGGCTGTCTGTCTCACTCCTACTGTATGCAGCCCAGTGTCTGGGGCAGTGCTGGTCCTCAGTCAGTATTTTTGAGTCACTGAATGAGTGGCTGGTCACTTGCAACCACGGACAGTGGATGCAACTGGATCTCATGAGGGACAGGAACCAGAAACTGGAACCCAGACAGCAGCTGACTCCCATACGCCCCGGTCCCTCTCTGCCTGGGCTTCTCCTTCCACCCGCGCTGCTGCAGCCCTCTTTGCAGAAGTGCTTTCTCCACTCCAAGTTTCAGAGCTGAAAATCCAGCTACAGTCTCCCAAGCCTTTAGGATAAAGTCCTGAATCCTGCTGGAACTGCCCTCCCACCCTCATCTCTCACATTATCTATTCCAACCACTCTCTTCTAGTCATTCGGGGCTTTTCTCCATTCCTCAAAGGAGCATGTGTGCTCACCTCTGGGTCTTAGAATACTCCTCCTCCTAGAGCAATCTTTCCCTCTACCTCCACCTGGCTAACCCCTTCTCATCCTGCCACATGGTTAGGTGACCCTGTTAATGTGCCCCCCATCACAGCTTATACTCTAAACTGCTTTCTATGCAGGATCCACAGCGGCAGAGATGATACCTGTCTTGTTCACCACTACATCCCTTAGTGCCAAGGACAGCATCCAACACGTAGCAGATGCTCAAATATTTGTAGAATAAATAAATGAACTGTGTATTTGTACTAGCTGTTCCCTAAAGGGCTGTGACAAGAATAAGACAGCAATTCACGTGTCTGCCTTGTCTTGCTGTATCCCCCATGCCTGGAAGAGCACAATCCCAATAAATATTTGTTGAATGAATAAATTCCTGGCTTGCCTGATGTAACTCCACCCCTTTCTCTCCCACTTGGGAAAACACAGCAGATGCGAGTGGGTAAAATCACGTTATTAACCAGACATTTTGGAATCATTTGAAAGATCCACGCTTTTTTACGTGTCATAAATTACCGGCCATGTACCTCAAAACTGATCATCACATATTAAGGTGGCTGAGAACAGCTGATTTAGACAAAGCTAACAAGTATGAAGCACTTTCTGCTCTCGTTATTTTTATTTTCCAGAAGATAAAAGTGACAGTAAGCTCAATAAGAACTATTAACAGAATCATTCTTACCCTCGACTGACTTTCTTCTTATAGATTCTGCCCACCCCAGGGGAAACCCTTAGTTAAATCAAAAGATGTCAGAAATTCCTTGTCAGTTATTTTTCTCCCATACCAAGGAGCTCCATCAAGAGCTACCGTCTCCATTCCAAAGACAATCTACGGCCCCACCTTGCTGATCCCCACACGACAGACAGAAAACCACTGCCTCAATGTGACAATGTGACTGGTCTCCCTCAAATACAGCAACTGGCATGTTTTTGGTTTTTTGGTCTTTTCTGTGTACATGTTTTATCCTTTTGATAAAATATGTTTTGGTAAAGGTGCTGGAACCTGTATCAACCTGGTTTTACTTTTGTTTACCTAAAGCATCCCCATATGATGAAATACAACTGAAAACGAAAAGTCCTAATGAAGGTTTCAGGCTTGGTGTGTTAAAGAGAGAAACAAATAAATCTGAGAGAGCCAGACAAGAAACCACACAGACAGCCACATACTCCAAACAAGGCTAAAGTTAGTAAAGGAAAATATAGCAACCCAAAGCCAGTCACATCATGACCCTTAATAGCCTACAGAAGTAGACACTCCATCCACACAAACAGAGCTGAGCTCTACAGATCACCCTACACGCTGAGTGACAGCAAAGATTTTGTTTTGCTTTCTTTTTTTTTAAGTTCAAAGACCTTTTAGTCTATAAAGGACACTAGTGTTTGATGTCTGGGCCCAATTTAGAGAGGACGATGAGAAAAGGAAAAGTGTTAGGATGTATTTTAAGGTTTCTTATTACTACCAAGGGGAGGGGTCAAGGCAAAATGCCAAGGTTAAGACAAAAATGGGCATCTAGAAATCAGAGCCGCTTGTTTCAAAAAATAAAGACCATAAACTCTTCCAGCAACAGTCCTCTTTGTCTTACCTAATAAAATGCTACACAATCCAAAGGGAAATAGGCACGTACCCCTGGCCTTTAGCCGTTTGTAGATCTTGGTCAGTTTCAATTACAATATTTTTGAGTCATATCTGTAGAAATTTTTAATCCTTTTTTGCACGAAGGATCCTTTTGGCAGTCTGGTAAAGTATACTGAGCCCTTTTCAGAAAAAATATTTTTTAATAAATTTATTTATTTATTTTTGGCTGCGTCGGATCCTCATTGCTGCGCATGGGCTTTCTCTAGTTGCGACGAGCGGGGGCTGCTCTTTGTTGCGGTGCGCAGGCTTCTCATTGTGGTGGCTTGTCTTGTTGCGGAGCACGGGCTCTAGGCATGTGGGCTTCAGTAGTTGTGGCTCACGGGCTCAGTTGTTGTGGCTCGCGGGCTCTAGAGCACAGGCTCAATAGTTGTGGCGCACGGGCTTAGTTGTTCCGCGGCATGTGGGATCTTCCCGGACCAGGGCTCGAACCAGTGTCTCCTGCATTGGCAGGAGGATTCTTAACCACCGTGCCACCAGGGAAGTCCAGAAAAATATTTTTAAATGCATAAAATACAATACAAAGGATTAAAAATAGAATCAATTATACTTGGTTCTCAAGATAGTTTTAAGTTGTGATACAATAATATATGTACTTCTGGATTAATGTATTAACAAATCTAGCAGCAGGTCTATCTGTTGCCTATACACATAATGGAGTGAAATGCTAAATCTCAGTTTGAATACAGTAAAAATAAAGATGATTTTTCCCCATCTAAGTTCAAGGGCTCCCTGGATTCCATCTGTGGACCCTAGGCTAAAAACCTTTGGATGAGAGAGCCAATAAAAATACATTTTGTGAATCATCAAATGAAAAAGAAAGTCTTGCAAAATGCATTATCCATTCAACTGTGAGGTGAGGGGAACTAAGAATAAGCAATATTTTTCCAGAAACCATGATGGGCCATTAGTCAGCAAGAGAGCTGCATGCTTTAAATTGAATCCAGAAAGAGATTCAGCTCCCCTCATGCAAGTTACAAGAAAAATTGAAGCTCTGAGGAACTGACTGGACTCTGCTAACAGCACTGCTGGACTCTGCCCTGAAGTGGGGAAACAGTGACCCGGCAGTGTAGTGATCCAGCTCAACTATGAACTTGAACAAATCCCCTTCCTTCCGGGAGCCTCAGTTGCTTCATCAGTAAAATTAAAGAGCTGAACATGTACCATGACGTCTTAGGGCCCTTTCAGTTCTAAAATTTCAGCATCAGATTATCTCTTCCTTATGTTGATTATTTCAGCCCACTGAGCTTAATTTCAAAACATCACTGCCTTCCTTAAACCTGGAACAGAAAGTTTTACCAAATTTTGAACACCCCCATGTACAACCTAACACCAACGTACCAAAATATACTATACCATTACAACTTTAAAAAATGCCTGTTTTGCACATCTCTACTTCCAAAAAAGTAATCACAGCATCAATCTTTTCTGCTATTAAAACACAGTTCCCATTCGAATTCTAACACCTTCACCTTAAGAATATACAAAATTGGGCTTCCCTGGTGGCACAGTGGTTGGGAATCTGCCTGCCAGTGCAGGGGACGTGGGTTCGAGCCCTGGTCCGGGAAGATCCCACATGCCGTGGAGCAGCTGAGCCTGTGCACCACAACTGCTGAGCCTTCGCTCTAGAGCCCGCGAGCCACAACTACTGAAGCCCGTGCTCCTAGAGACTGTGCTCTGCAACAAAAGAGGCCACTGCAATGAGAAGCCCATGCACGGCAATGAAGAGCGGCCCCCGCTCGCCACAACTAGAGAAAGCCCATGCACAGCAACGAAGACCCAATGCAGCCAAAAATAAATAAATTAAAAAAAAAAAAGAATATACAAAATCAACACATGCTGGGCTACCTAGACTATGTTAACTATATGTTTTCAACATTTCAGCCAATGAACAATATGACAGGGTATAAACCAGAAAGGTCCTTGACAACTACCTAATCCAATCATATTTCATTATTTCTAAAGAAACAGAGAGAAGGTAAGGGACTAAGCCACTATCACAAAGCCAGTGGGCTAGAAAGGAATTCAATCCAGGTCTCCTGACTGCTGGTTCATCCTCCCCTCACGAACTATACCGAACTGCCTCTCAAATCCTGACACACTTCCCCAGCTTTAACATTTTAGCCAGGTTTAAAATTAACAGCAAAAAAAGACCTGACAGGTAGACCAGTCCTTTTCTTTACCTTCCATTACATAATGGACACAACAAAGAGTTGTAGCTACGATGCATTCACTGGTTGAAATCATGAAATAATGAAATTCTACCAATCTGCCAAGAAAATGACGAGCCTACTAAAATCCTAACTAGCTGGCAACTCTCTTAATATTGTGTAAAGCACGAAAAGACGCAGAAGCATCTATATATGGATATAGACATATACATATATAGCTCCTCAGTCTGCTCTCCAGGACCTCTTAGCAACATTTTACTATGAAATTTAGAAGCAAACAAAAAGGGCTACCACACAACAGTTTTTTAATTTTTAAATGAAAAACACACTGTATTTTACAAGCAAAAAGCTTCTATCAATATCAATACTGGGCATTTTTAGATCTCAAGGTTAATTTTATCAATGAGAAAATCTACTAGAATTCTCTGCCATTATTTATGTTCTAGATGATCAGACATGCAAATCTGATAATAATTTTTATTTGATCGTTACTGCTGTTTTAAGAGGGAGAGCCCTGTCTCAAGTCCTAAGGGTAGGATAATGATTAATGAGGGTCTCTTTAAAGTCTACCTACCTTTTCACCATTTCCCTCGCATTCTTCAAATGTGTTCAATATCGCTAGAGTCAGAAAACCACTCTCAAAAACAGAAAAAGGCCACAATTCTTCTGAAGTATTCAAAAACCAGACGAGCATCTTCTCAGAACCTGGTCTCAACTCACCTTTCACTTCCTCAGAGAGACCTTCCCTGACCTCCCAGCTAAAGAAGCAAGACCTGCCTACAACAGACATTTCCCAAGCTAACCCACTTCTGCTGAGAACTTGGCAGCACCCAAAATTGCCATTTACTATTCCTTTGTTTACATGTTTCCTACTGTTTACACCTGCCACTCCACACTAAAATGAAACCTCCTTGTTCACTGCTGGAGCCGGTATGCCTAAACAGTGCTGGCACATAGTAGGTGCACAAATAACTGCTGAGTGGCCCTAAGTATTGATGTAAGTGCCAACTCTGTCATATGAAGTGTCTCCTGGAAAAGCATTCTTAAAGGACAGAGCACATGCAATTGGCAACGCATTTACATAGCCTACTTTAGAGTAAGCCTGTGATACTAGGACAATCCAGGGTATAAATCCCTTTCAGGGCTTTGGAATGCCCAGCACTTCCAGCTGTGAACACAAAACCCTCTCCAGGCCCATTCACACACTGCTTTCATGAAACATCTCAACAACGATTTCCTCAAAAGGAAATAATGAAATAAAGTCCTGGCCTAAGTTAATCTTTCGTGTCAGGTTCACAATGTTAAACATACTTTGAAGCCAGCCACACAAACAAAACCAAACTGCACAAAATTAGGCTGGGCTGAGATTACATAAAACAAGCTAAACTCTGGCTTTTTTCCTCCCATTCCTCTCTCCTTCCAGTGATTCCTGATACCTGTCTTTTAAGTGCAATTAGATGCAGGTGAGAAAAATGCTTAACTGCAAACAGCTTCTAAATAGGTAATGAGATTTCCAATGATATTCCACCTAATACTGTAGCAACAAGGTAAGGAGGACTGGACAACTTAGAGCTGAGCTGTGTCTGGAAGCTCCTCTTAAAAATTCTTCTTTTTAAAATTATGTTTAAGTCGGCACTTACTTCAAGGTATTCAGTTATCAAAACACATTTTTCAGAGTGCCCTGAGTTTTCCCATACCCATGACTCTCCGCATGTGTGCTAAGCCTACCTTTCAGCACCCATAATGTTAAGAATACAGGTCTTTCAAGAGAGAAGGACAAAAGCGCGGGTTCTCAGGAGTGACAGATCCAAAGGGAAAAATAATCCTTTCTCTTCCAATACTAAACCCAAGTTGCTCCTTCTCCGGAGTTTCCCCGCACTTTCCCCTCCCCACTCCGCTCCCCTTTCACTGCCCACTTTACCCTGCTTAATCCCGGCGAAGCCCTTCTCCTGGCTTATTAAGGGTAAACAATAGAAATGTCACAAGGAAACTCAGGAAGTAGATGAAGTCTCTAATTGCTGCCGTTTAACGACTATAGATAATTACTATCTTCAAAATGTGGTTTTCACAAGCGGAGAAGGAGTCGAGGCGGGTGAGGCTGGCGAGCTCCCCGCCGCTGGAGGACATCTGCGAGGCCGAATCCCAGGACCGAGGGACGAAGGGGATGCGGCCCCGTGCCCGGGAGCCCGGGGTGGGGGACAGCGGCGTTCCTGCCCACTCCGGGACACTCACGGCCGAGTCACAGACAGTTCAGTGCCCTCGGGCTGCGGCTGCCCGTGGCGGTCACCATAACAATATGCAAAGCGCTGCCCATGGACGCCCCCCGCGCGGATCCCACTGCCCGCCGCGGCCGAGCCGGCGGTGCCGCGCCTGGAGTTCCGGGCCCCGGGCTCACAGCAAGCGGGGTCAGAGGGCCCCCGGGGGCCTCTCAGCTTCGCCAAGGTGGTGGTGGGGGGGTGTCCTCGGACACCGCGTGGTGCCTGCGACGGCGATGCCTCAGCCCTGGCCACTACCCCCGCTACCCGGCCCGGGGCGCGCAGAGAAGTCGAGCCCCTATCCCTGCGGTACCGCCGACGACTTGGTCCCCGAACGCTGAGCCCCGCGGGGCGCGGGGTCGCCCCAGTCCCAGCCGCTGCCGCCGCCCCGGGCTGACCGCGATCCGCCACCTCCTTCGCCACCGTCCTCGGCGCGGATAGCGCAACCCAGTGCCCGCCGCAGCGCCCCGCGCGCGCCTCCCCTCCCGCGCCGTCCCAGCCCTCCGAGCGGCTCGCGCCGGCCCAAGCGCCCGGGCGATCCCCACAGAGCCCCCGAGCCACCCCGCTGGCCCTGCTCGGGGATGCGGGCGCGCTGCTGCCACCCAGCCTGGAGCGCTCGCCGCCCGCCCCCAAGTTCCCCGGGTCGGGGACCCCCGGACTCACCCCAGAACCACCAGCTCCCCGTATTTCACCGGCTCCTTGTTGAGGGCGCAGTGCTCCTCCTGGCCGGGGGAAAACATGGAGCCCTGCTCGGCCGCCGCCGTCGCCTCCGCCGCGACCCCCGCCGAGTCCGCGCCGCCGCTACAATCCCATCCCGAGAAGGGAGTGAGCGCGCCAGGGAAGGGCACGGCGGCGAAGGGTGCGCGAGGCGGCCAATCCCGCGGCTGCTCCGTCGTGGCTGCGCGGCTGCCCTGCCGGGCTCTCCGGAGCTCCACGAAGCGCGGCTGCCCCGAGCCGGACTCGGCAACAAATGGAACCAGGCAGCAGGGGGACCTACCAGCGCCGAGCGCCTGAGCCGCAGCCGCCGCCGAAGCCCCGCGGGAGGGAGGAAGGGAAAGAGCGAGAAAGCTAGGGAGGGGCGGGGGCAGTGGGCGGGGGAGGGGCGGGGGGGCGGGGGCCGAACCGCTGAGCCGCCCCGCGGGCGCGCGGGCAGGTGGCAGCCGCCCGGCCCTCCGCGAGACGCCCGCAGCCCCCCCTGCCCACCCGGCGCCCCCTCCCCCGGCGCGTGGGGCCGCCCACGTCCCCTCCCCGCCCCGCTCGGGCCCCACGGTGGATCTCCCGGGTGTTATGTAAACATAGAGTAAAAGGGAAAAGAAGTTCTTAAAGGAGCAGCTCTATTTTTTTTTTTTCTCGCTTCCTTTCCCAAACTTAACAGCCCGGGGTCCTCAGCCCTGGTCGCCGAGTTCTCCAGCGGCTGAAGGCTGCGCAGGATCCCGGAAGCACAGCGGTCAAGGTTCCCAAGCCCAGCCTAGTTTCCCCAGGTTAGTTAGCTGTAAATAAAGAACTTGCTCTCGGGGTATGAGAGCACTTGCTTTCCCAGTGTCACTGGGTCTCGGCACACATCCGGAGGTGTCGCACAAGCGCACCTGGGTGCCTCCTCTTCCAAAACCAAGTCCTTAAGAGCTTGAAGACGTCTAGAAATTTGGAGGGGCTCCCCAACTGGCACTGGATTAGAGAGAGTCTTGAAAGCACTTGGAGCACACTGCCATGGTGCAGGATGTAACAACCCGGTTTGTCGTCAGCAGAGCTCCACATGGTTCCAAAAAAATGTTTTGTTGTTGTTGGGGGGTTTTTTGTTTTGTTTTTTTTTTAATCCATACCCTGTCCGCTTTCCCATACCTTCTCTCAATCCCCTAAAGAATTTAAGAGGAAATTATTTGGGTAAACTTTTTAGTGGATATAAAAGTTCCTTTATTATCATAATTTAGCCAATGCATTGTTTGCTTTTTATGCTTTTCTAAATAGTTACTACTATGGCTTTAAAATATTTTAGAGTATAACAGCTTTACTGACTGCTGTTTCTCATCATACAGGATTTTATTGTTTTCCCATTTATTAAGCACTCATACTGGAAACTCTGCATATTATTGTCAGTCACTGCCTCTCAAGACTGTTAAATAATTTTCAAAGAAATAAATACTGTAAAGCCACCCTATGTATAAACACTGAGTGGTTGGCTACGACCCTAAGTAAAGGGCTAGGAAAAAGAAATAATTGCATCAGTAACCTTCCATTGCACCGTTCAGCACCCTTTGTCTAACATTCTCTGACAGGTTATTACTATAGTGACAAGATGCTGCAGGAAATTTTACTTCAGTTAGTAACAAATGTGTTTTTAATTGGGGCTTTAGAAATAAATTATTTCAAAGTAACTAAAGCCACACCATTGGTCAGTCAAACACACAAACAATTTTTAAACAACTTACTTCACCTAAGTATAAAAATTCTATACTTCATCTGAACACAGATATTCTGCATATTTTACATATTCTCTGTAATATGTGTGTGTGTATAGTTAGTTTTAACCAACAATCCTTCACTGAAGGGTTGAATGCTTTCTCATCACTAGGGTCTTGGTGTGAATTTCTGTCTGAATTTTTGCCTGATTAATGCTGTCTTCATTTATCTACTCCATGCTCCTACCTTATAGATGTGTGGCTAGCAAAGGTCTATCAGAATCATGCCTTGGTTATGAAGTCCCCAGTTATTACAGTACCTGGCTCTGTCATTCTAACTTCTCCAGGCTTGTTCTGTTGCTGCTACTGCTCTCTAGGCTGCGATTACCCCCACCCTTCTTCTCTCTTGGCATGCTGTGCTTTTGTGCATTGCATTACACTATTCTGGCTCCATTTCCTCCTTGCTGTGCTCTGCATCTGCTCTTAGGAAGATGGAAACAAACATTTATTAACCTCCTACTAAGTTCCAAACACTAGGCTGAGAGTTTCCCATAAGATGTCTCAGTCTTTGCAGGACCTCCAGTCTAGCTGTTTGCCCAGGACGCCTCTGACTTCCAGAGGGCCATCTCTCTGTTTCTGCTCTCCCTGCATGTCTTTGAGCTTGTTTAAAGTTCTTCATCAGGTCTGTCTTTATCAGTTACTTACAGGAAGTGTTGCTTTGAATCAAGTTTTTGTAGCAGTGGAGGCTTTTTATAGGCAACTCAGGGCTGACAGACCAGTTTGGGGAATCATTCCGACACCTGAAAACCTCAAGAATGCATACAGGCACCAGGAATGGAAAACCAAATGAGCAAAAGGGCCAAGTGAGGACTGTGGCAAATTGGTGAGACTGTGCCATCTCAGAGGCGCATCAGTCACTCCTCTCCAGCTAATTGTCGCCATGTGACAATAACAGCTTACTGTTGCTAAATTTAATTTTTTTAAAGTGCAAATCCTGCGTTTTATGCCAAATCCAACTTGTAACTATAGGTAACTCATTCCAGTTCTGTTTTGTTTTGTTTTAAACACAGAATGAACCCACCAAAACCATGTCTGTTTTCTAGATTGGGCCCAAGTTCCCCAAATTTCCTTTGTCTGGTTTCAAGGAAATATATAAACGAAGGTAAAAAAAAAGAACCAAAAAACACTTCTCAAGTGGAATCAAATGGCAGGGCTGGGAGGGGAACAGAATAGTGGGGCATAAACTTGATTTTCTCAGAGAGTCCATGGCTTGTATCCCTATAAAAGCCAGCTTGTACCTTTCTCTGTCCATCCCTCATTAGAGTTTTCTGTTCACAACTCAAGCCAGTTAGAACATTACCCCCACCATCCCCTGCTAATATTAGGAATCTGATTGTAGCGTCAATTTATCTCTTCTTGAATGCAATTGTTTTAGTTAGTAGCTCCAGGCTGGTGGGACAATCTGGCTGTGACATCTGCCAACCCACTGAAAGCCAGGGTGGGTTTGACTGACCTGGCTGCCAGGGCAGACCACCGCCCCCCCTCCCTGCTTGCCATTCCATTTGGGTCTCTCCGAAACCACTCTCCTGAAGAGGATGAACCACCCACAGCATCCCAGAGGGAGTTGATGCTACTTCTTGGGCTACCTAAGGCCATATGTTAACTTCACAAATAAATAATGTAAGGCTTTCTCTTGATTTTTCCCCCCAGTTAGGTCTATCTCTTTTAAGTTAGAATGAAAAGATTTAGTGAAGAAGCTTATGTTTGTCTTAAATAAAATCAATCAAATGCCTTCCACTATTTCTAGAATAAAGAGTCTAATTTTTAGTCACTCTCCATTCTACCTTACATGTTTATGTTTGCAAAGACTAAAGAGTAAAAAGATCCTTTCAAAAAATATATGTTTGGGGCTTCCCTGGTGGTGCAGTGGTTAAGAGTCCGCCTGCCAATACAGGGGACACAGGTTTGACCCCTGGTCCGGGAAGATCCCACATGCTGCAGAGCAACTAAGCCCCTGCACCACAACTACCGAGCCTGCTCTCTAGAGCCCACGAGCCACAACTTGTGAGCCTGTGTGCCACAACTACTGAAGCCCACGCACCTAGAGCCCGTGCTCCGCAACAAGAGAAGCCACCACAATGAGAAGCCCACGCACCGCAACGAAGAGTAACTCCCGCTTACCACGACTAGAGAAAGCCTGCGTGCAGCAACGAAGACCCAACGCAGACATAAATAAATAAATAAATGTATTTATTTTTTTAATTTTTTTTTAAACAAACTCTTGGGCATATTTTATTTTATTTTATTTATTTATTTTTTGCGGTATGCGGGCCTCTCACCGCTGTGGCCTCTCCCATTGTGGAGCACAGGCTCCGGACGCGCAGGCTCAGTGGCCATGGCCCACGGGCCCAGCCGCTCCGCGGCACGTGGGATCCTCCCGGACCGGGGCACGAACCCGCCTCCCCTGCACTGGCAGGCGGACTCTCAACCACTGCGCCACCAGGGAAGCCCTATGTATTTATTTAAAAAAAAATATGTTTGGATAAACCAGTCATTTTTTTTTTTTTTTTCTTTTTGCGGTATGCGGGCCTCTCACTGTTGTGGCCTCTCCCGTTGCGGAGCACAGGCTCTGGATGCGCAGGCCCAGCGGCCATGGCTCACGGGCCCAGCCGCTCCGCGGCATATGGGATCCTCCCAGACCGGGGCACGAACCCGTATCCCCTGCATCGGCAGGCGGACTCTTAACCACTGCGCCACCAGGGAGGCCCAAACCAGTCATTTTTTTCATGAAAACTTAGATCACATTTTATTTTTAAATTTTCTATATACATACATATATATATCTATATATACACATATATATACACATATATATATCTATATATACACATATATATACATATATATATATATATATATATATATATATATATTCCTGATTGGGAAAGTAATATGAGCTCCTTGTCAGAAGTTTGGAAAACATGAAAAAAGGGATTTTTAAAACTCTTATTTTATTTAAATCATCCATAGTCTCATTACCCAGAAACAACCCTGTATAACATTTTTAATCTATTTCCTTCATCTTTTTTATTTTTAATTTTTTTACATAGTGTGATAATACTGTGTATAATCACCTTTCACACAGTTTGTTATCTCCCCTTTTTTCACTTAATGTTACAATTGTGAGCAGTTTTCTCTTGTCGCTAAAACTTCATTTTTGTTGTTCCATCATGTGTATCAATATCTATGAACCATCCTCCCTCTTATAAAACATTGGGAAGATTTCTAATTTTTGGTCTTCTAAATAATGAACATATTTATATTCATTATTACTGCATGAGAACAATTTCCTACAAGTGAAATTATTACATCAAATGGTATAGACATTTTTAAGACCCTTCCATGCATATTTCCAAACTGTTTTTCAAAATGATTATAGCTGCCAAGTTATACTGCAACAACCATCAGTAAATGAGAGAGAGCCTGCCTCAGGGAACTCTCAGTAGCAGTTTTAAACCCTCACTAATATGACAGGTGATAATTTTTATTTGCATTTCTTTGATTGCTATTGTGAGGTGCACTCACATTTTTAAAAAATTGTGGTAAAAAGTACATAACATGAGATCTACCCTCAACAAAACTTTCAGACTCCAGTAGACTTTTGTTAACTGTAAGCACAATGTTGTACAACAGATCTCTAGAGCTTTTTCATCTTGCATGACTGAAACTTTATACCCACTGAACAGCAACTCCCGTTTCTCCCTCCCCGCAGCTCTGAGAAATTGCACTTTTTACTTGTATAAGTTTGGCAACTTTTGATATCTCATATAAGTAGAATCATGCAGTATTGTCCTTCTGTGACTGGCTTATTTTTTAGCAAATTGTCCTCAAGGTCCATCCATGACATATCATATAACAGGATTCCCTTCTTTTTATGGCTGAATAATATTCCACTGTAGGTATGTACTACATAATCGAGTTATCCATCTACGGATATTTAGGTGTTTTCACCTCTTGGCTATTGTGAACAATGCTGCAATGAACATGCAAGTGCAAATCTCTTCAAGATCCTGATTCCAGTTCTTTTGAGTAAATACCCAGAAGTAGTTTGCTGGATCATATGGCAGTTCTACTTTTAATTTTTTGAGGAAGCTCCATTCTGTTTTACCAGCACCATTTTACATCTCCATCAACATGGCACATGGGTTCCAATGTTTCTACATCCTTGTCAACATTTGCTATTTTCTGGGTTTTTTGATAATGAACATCTTAACAGGTGTGAGGTGGTATCTCGTGATTTTGGTTTACATTTCCCTGATGATAGTGATGTTCAACATCTTTTCATATATCTGTTGTATTTGCTTATCTTCTTTGGAGAATTGTCTATTCATTATCTCTGCCCATTTTTAAGTTGGGTTATTTGGTTTTTTGCTATTGAGTTACTGAGTTTCTTATATATTTTGGATATTAACCCCTGATCAGATATATGGTTTGCAAATATTTTCCCCCATTCTGTAGGTTGCCTGTTTCCTTTGTTGTGCAGAAGCTTTTTAATTTAATGTAGTCCCACTTGTCTACTTTTGCTTTTGTTGCTGGTGCTTTTTGGTATCATACCCAAGAAACCATTACCAAGATCAGTATCACAAAGATTTCCCCCTTGGCTTTCTTCTAAGAGTTTGCAGTTTCAGGTCTTCTGTTGAAGTCTTTAATTCATCTTGAGTTTATTTTTGTGTATGGTGTAAGATAAGGGTCCAATTTCATTCTTTTCCGTGTGGATATCCAATTTTCCCCACACCATGTATTGAAGAGACTCTCCTTTCCCATTGTGTATTCTTAGCATCCTTGTTGAAGATCAGTTGTCTGTATATGCATGGGTTTGTTTCTGGGCTCTATATTCTGTTCCATTTGTCTATATGTCTATTTTTATGCCAGTAGCATACTGTTTAGATTACTATAGTTTTGTAATGTTTGAAATCAGGAAGCGTGAGACCTTCAGCTTTGTTCTTTTTAAGATTGTTTTGGCTATTCAGGGTCCTTTGTGGTTCCATATGAATTTTAAGATTATTTTTCTATTTCTGTAAAAGATGTCATTGGGATTTTGCTAAAGATTGCTTTAAATCTATAGGTTGCTTTGGGTAGTATGGACATTTTAACAATATTAAGTCTTCCAATCTATGAACACAGGATGTCTTTCTATTCACTTGTGTCCTCTCTCATGTCTTTCATTAATATTTTGTAGTTTTCAGTGTCCAAGTCTTTTGCCTCCTTGGTTAAGTTTATTCCTTTGTATTTTATTCTTTATGAAGTTATTGTAAATGGCGCTCTTTTCTTATCATCTTTTTCAGATGGTTCATTGTTAATGTATAGAAACACAACAAATTTTTACATATTGATTTTTGTGTCTTTGAACTTCACTGAATTTGTTTATTAGTTCTAACAATGTTTTTGTGGAAGTTTTAGAATTTTCTACATATAAGATCATGTAATCTGTGAACAGATTTTTACTTCTTTTCAGATTCGGATGCCTTTTACTTCTTTTCCTTGCCTAATAGCTCTGCCTTGAACTTCCAGTTGAATAGAAATGTTGAATAGAAGTGGCAAGAGTGAGCATCCCTGTCTTTTATTCCTGATCTTAGAGGAAAATGTTTCAGTTTTTCATTGAGTATAATGTTAGCTGTGGGATTTATGGCCTTTATTACTTTTGAGATAATTTCCTTTTATTCCTAGTTTGTTGAGTCTTTTTTTTCCATCAAGAAAGGTGTTGGGTTTTGTCTAATGCTTTTTCTGCATCTATTGAGATCATCATAAGAGTTTTATCTTTTGTTCTGTTAATATGCTATCTCACATTGGTTGATTTTCGTATGTTGAACCATCCTTGCATCCCAGGGATAAGTTCCACTTGTTCATGGAATATGAGACTTCTAATGTGCAGCTGGATTCAGTTTTCTAGTATTTTGTGGAGGATTTTTTCACCTATATTCATCAGGAATATTGGCCTGTAGTTTTCTTTTCTTGTAACATCTTCTTCTGGCTTTGGAATCAGGGTGATACTGACCTCATAAAATGAGTTTGGAAAAGTTTTCTCCTCTTCAATTTTTTGGAAGAGTTTGAAAAGGATTGGTATTAATTCTTCTTTAACTGTTTAGTAGAATTTACCAGTGAAGACATCTAGTCCTGGAATTTTCTTTGTTGAGAGGTGTTTGTTTGTTTGTTTTACTGATTCAATCTCCTTACTAGTAATTGGTCTGTTCAAATTTTCTGTTTCTCCATGATTCAATCTTGTAAGTTATATGTTTCTAGGAATGTATCCATTTCTTTTAAGTTATCCAATTTGTTAGTGTGCTATTATTCATAGTACTCTTGTAATCTTTTAATTCCTGCAGAGGTGGTAATAATGTCCCCTTTCATTTCTGATTTTATTTGCGTCTTTCTCTTTTTTTTCTTAGTTAGTCTAGTTAAAGACATCAATTTTGTCGATCTTTTTCTTTTTTTAAATTAATTAATTAGTTTATTTTTTATTTGGTTGAGCCTGGACTTAGTTGCGGCAGGCGGGCTCCTTAGTTGTGTCATGTGAACTCTTAGTTGCAGCATGCATGTGGGATCTAGTTCCCTGACCAGGGATTGAACCTGGGCCCCCTGCATTGGGAGCATGAGACTTAACCACTGCACCACCAGGCAAGTCCCTGTTGATCTTTTCAGAAAAGCAGCTCAGTTTCATTGATTTTATCTATTGTTTTTCTATTTTCTATTTTGTTTATTTCTGTTCTAATCTTTATTGCCTTCCTTCTGCTAGCTTTGGGCTTATGTTCTTCTTTTTCTAATTCCTTGATGTATAGAAATAGGTTTTATATTTGAGATTCTACTTCTTTTTTAAGGTAGGCATTTATCACTATAAAGTTGCTTCTTAGTACTGCTTTTGCTGCATCTCATAAGTTTTGGTATTTGTATTTTTGCTTTCATTTGTCTCAAGATATTTTCTAATTTCCTTTTTGATTTCTTCTTTGATCCATTTATGTTCAAGAGTGTGTTGTTTAATTTCCAAATATTGGGGAATTTTCCAATTCTCTTTGCTATTGATTTCTAGTTTCAGTCCATTGTGGTCAAAAAAGATACTAGATATAAATTCAATCACCTTAAATTTGTTATGACTTGATGGTTCTCTAACATGTCATCTATACTGGAGAATGTTCCATGTGCACTTAAGAAGAATATGTATTCTGCTGCTGTTGGGAGGTGGCATTCAGTCTTCTAACAGCCCTGTGGTTGGGTCCTATTGAGCTTGTAGTCAATAAAATTTTAGGTTCTGTCAGATGAACTGCTTTGAAGAAGAATCCATCTCACCAAGACCTGTATACTTGAATTATTGAATCTAAGTGAAATATTAAATATTTATTCCTGTTTTATTTCCAATTCATTAGGTTTAGACAATCCAATGGGCTCTTTTTTCTCATTCTTTTAAAGAGGTTTTATTATTTCAAAAAGTAATAGATACAGATAGTAAACAATTCAAATAATAAAAAGAGTGAAAAATGTTTTAATCCTACTTTCACCCAGCAGTTCTCCTCCCTAGTGGAAACCAGTTTTCAATTTTTTGTGTATCTTCCCAGCACTTTTCTCTGCATATGTTTGTGTAAATAATCTTTTAAAAACACACAGAAATGGCAGCACACTATGTACACTACTCTGTACCTAGCTTTTTTCACTTAACAAGGAGACCAGGAAAGGCTTCTTCAAGGAGGCTTTTGAGCAGTTGACTGAATGGTAAAACAGAATCACCTGTGCAAGATCTGAGGGAATAATATTCCACCCAGAAGGTGCAGCAAGTGCAAATGCCCTAAGGTAGTACTGAGCTTGGCACATGTGAGGAACAGAAAGTACTTCATGTTGCCAGAGCTTACTGCATGAGCAGGAGAGGGGTATAAGATAAAGCTGGAGAAGTAGGTAGGAGCCAGGTCATAAAGGGCATCAGGGTAATGATTGCTTCTCTTTGATATTGGAAATCACTGGAGGGTTGGGTACAGTTGTTGAAACAATAAATAATAAAATCTTGTAATAATTTTACCTATATAGACACCATGAGACTATAAAATGCAAAACCAATATACACATTTTGGAAGCTACATGATAAGTAACTTTGGAATAAAGTATTCATTTTTATGTTCTTTGCCCCAGACCACAGTTACTGCAAACAATGAACGGTATTTGTAACAATGAGATTATTCTGGAAGAGGGCCTCCCTACTCTCATTCACCACTGAGACAGGGACTCTGCCGGGAAAGAGGCTGAACTGAAGCAGGAGAAAAGCATCCTCAAAGAGTAGAAAACAGGCTAATTAACGAGACAGAGACCTCAGTTCTACATCGCTTAATGTCTTTATGCCTTCCTTAGTTAACCCATCTGTGAAATAGGAATAATAATTTCCTGCCTATATAGCTCATAAGGTTTTTGAGAAAATCAAATGAGATAATGCATGTGACAGTAACTTATGTACAGCCAAGTATTAAAACATACACAGTATTGTCATTTTTAAATACAACTACAGGAGAATATTGTGGGATGGGGATGTGGAAATATTAAATAATAATGAATCAGTAAATATGTGCTGAAAGGTTCCTGTGCTGGCTTTGTACAGCCCTGTAATAAGATAATTTGATAAATGTTTACTTAGGGCCTATTATGTTAAGGCACCATGATAGATACAGCAAGTGCTATAGCTGCAAGTGAGACAGCAGGAAGTCTGGAATCCCACGGGCTCCCACTTTGGAGGTACGATCCTGATCTCAGATGAGGGACAGTGAGGGAGCGTATGGGACTCCAGTCGGCAGAATCCCCACAATCTGTAGCTTTCTTGCTAGTTGTGAAATGTTCCGGTTGTAGCAGCTAGAAAATTGGAATCTAAATAAGAAATGAACCCAAATGAGAATGCTTTCCAAACTGTAAGGTGCTATATAATAGCAGGACTATGAGAGTGCTAAAAGATCAGCTGATATCAGGAAGCTCAGTCTAACATCTTGAGCTAATGTTTCATCCATCTCCAACATGCTTATGAATGTCCATTTGACCTTAAGTTATTCTGAATGCATTTGTTTTCTTTTTACCTTTTCCTAATCTTTTAAATTCAGCCATTACAATCACACGTGTGAAGTTAACTGGGTGTGTTTAGCTGCAAAATCAACACATGAAGCAGAGCGACCTAATCTCCATTACCACGTGCCAGTTCACACACAAAAAGCCAAGGGCACGCTGACACACAGCTCAGCACAGATGGAACGGACTCCCATGGTCAACAGCTGCGGTAGGAACAAAGCACCTGATAACACGTAGAAGTTATCACTGCTCCCCTAAGCTAAATAGTAAGATAAATATTTTTCATACCTTTCGAAAAACTTTAAACCATGGTGGCAACTTAATCACAGTAATGGGGGAATTAAACACTTTAAGACCCACAAAATCAAAACTGTTAATTCATAAAACATCCACCTGCCTGGTCAATTTAGGTTCCTATTAACCTTACTCTTTGCTTGCATACTGGTCACGTATACAAGGGGTCTTCCCCTCTTGAGCTCAATCCCTGTGTTGTCATTGGCTAAAGTCAGTATGACAGAAAGATGGGCAGTTGACTAAAAACAAGCCATAAATACACAACAGGAATGTAAAGAATCTTAACCGAACAAACCAAATTTATTTCTTCTATGAAATTATAAACATTTTATTAAATATTAAGCATTTTATTAACTATATCCTCTTCTATGACCAGGCCAGCAGATGCTGAAAGCTAGAAAAAAACTTCTTAAAAAATCAAATCCCTTGCCCTCTCCCTCCTCCTCTAGGCATTTAAAAAATCATAATCTTTCTGGCATTTATCACAGACTTACCATATGTTTTGTACTATACATCATATTCAGTAGAGAAGTTTCTTGTACTCTATAATTTTTTATAATAAAATCATATGACTATTAAGTCAAAATGACTATAGCTCTAAAGCATATTTTTTAACTCACAATTAGAGATTTTATGAAGCAACTTTTGAGAACAATGATGTATCACTTTTTTTAAAATTAATTAATTTATTTATTTTTGGCTGTGTTGGGTCTTCGTTGCTGTGCACAGGCTTCTCATTTCAGTGGCTTCTCTTGCTGCGGAGCACGGGCTCTAGGCACGTGGGCTTCAGTAGTTGTGGCACACGGGCTCAGTAATTGTGGCTCACGGGCTCTAGAGCGCAGGCTCAATAGTTGTGGCGCATGGGCTTAGTTGCTCCGTGGCATGTGGGATCTTCCCGGACCAGGGCTCGAACCCGTGTCCCTTGCACTGGCAGGCAGATTCTTAACCACTGCACCACCAGGGAAGTCCTGAATCCCTATCTTTTACTTCAAAACAAAACACCCCAAAACTTAGTGTCTTAAAACAAAAACAAAAACCACCCTTGGGCAGTTAAGTGTTAACGGTTAGGGTCATGAAGTTCAAACATAGCTGCTATGGGAACAAGTTTTAGAGAAGACATGAGGCGGGCTGGGAAAGCGCATCTAAACTGTCTACTACGACTATAATTCCAATGGGGAGAAAGCAGCAAAATTTGAGTGTAAACAAAATGTTAAAGTATAGAAGGAGTTATATTTAGTACCATGTGGGTGATAAAAATGAGTAAGAAGAACACAGCAAAAGAAGATATATTAACTGAAGTAAGCAGGGAGCAGTAAAAGAGGCCAACTAGATAAAAGGAGATAAGGAAGAAGTGAGATCCCTGAAAGATTTGAAATATAGGATGAATAATTTAAACTTGAAAAAGAGAAGTCTTATTGAAGATTTTGAGACAGGAGGTGATGAGGTCAAAATGGCAGGAGAGAAATTGACATTCAATCACTTAAAGTAAGTGAATAGACCATGAACGTGCCAACCCCTGTGCTGAGCACTAGGATTGTTTTCATGGTGTGGTTCTAGAGCATCTTAAGGATAAACACTGCTGGAAGGCTGCCAAGGGACGCTACTCCTGTGTGTTATTGCAGAAAGAATGACAGCAAAGTCATAACAACTCAGTGAAAATTTTTGTTTTTTAAAAAAAGCAAATTAGAGAGGGACATCACCTTTAGTGTAAAATTTCACTTTTCATTCTTCAGTCTTCTTCATCTATAATTGAGGATAAAGTATGGGTAACGTTTGGTTTTCTTTTAGTGTTAAAGAACCAGTGTCAAACAGGAACTTTGTTTGGATAATCATGGCTTTCAATAAGTCTCTCTCTATGGCTTATTCTTGAAGTGCAGTAGATAATAATCATAACATTAACTGAATGTTTATTATGTGCCAGGCACTGTTGTACAGGCTTTATACAATTAAGCGTTTAGTCTTCACGATAACCAAATGAGGTAGGTGCTATGATCATCATCCCCACTACACAGATGAAGAAATTGAGGTATAGAGAATTTAAGTGCTTTGACCAAGGTTAAACAGGTAGAAAGCAGTGGAACTGGGCTTTAGATCCAAAATATCTGGGTCCAGAATCCATGCATATGCTATGGTGCCTCTTAACCGTTTAAATTTAAAAATTTTTTAAATTTTAATTTATACCTATTGGCAATTTAGGCTGAATGTCCTTTAACATGTCAATTAGCGGCAGCAGTTTTTGTCATGTATCCATATCCATTTAATGAACTGGAAGTACTCCCTTGTCCCAAAGTGACTAAAAGCACAGGGCCAGAGGTGCCTATTCACAATATACCGTGTGGAGGAACAATAATTATCCTGGTTGACCCTCTAGTAAGAGCTTGAAGCTCTTGAGGTGCCCACCACTCTCCCTGAGCACACAAAAGAACCGTTTCTCTCCTAGAGAATACCAGTGATTAGAGGATTAGAGGCTCATTCTTCCTTACTGCTCTACTGCCTTGACACCACACACACATACACTCCACTCAGGAGTGGACTGTATTCTTTTTTTGTTGTTGTTGTTTTTGTTTTTTAAAGAAGATATTGGGGGTAGGAGTTTATTAATTTATTTATTTATTTTTGCTGTGTTGGGTCTTCATTGCTGTGCGAGGGCTTTCTCTAGTTGTGGCAAGCGGGGGCCATTCTTCATCACGGTGCGTGGGCCTCTCACTGTCGTGGCCTCTCTTGTTGCGGAGCACAGGCTCCAGATGCGCAGGGTCAGTAGTTGTGGCTCACGGGCCTAGTTGCTCCACGTCATGTGGGATCCTCCCAGACCAGGACTCGAACCCATGTCCCCTGCATTGGCAGGCAGATTCTCAACCACTGCGCCACCAGGGAAGCCCCTGGACTGTATTCTTAAAGAGGGACTGGCACATCTAGCTTTACCCTGATCACTTCTACCCAAGTTACCAGAGTGACTACTGTACACAGGGTGACAGTGTACAGTACAGCTTGCTTCAACTTCAGTGCCCTTCTGACCCCTCACACCGAGGACAGGGGTTCATGGCTTTGCCTAGGAACCGCCCTGCTTGTTCAGGGACTGGAAAGGCATCCCGTTCATCCCCGAATCTGCACTCAATAGACCCTGGACTGGAATGGTCCAGTCAGCCCTGAGCAACACAAGTTTGTCATCTCTCTGTTGGTGGGTGTGTCATCTGTAGCTGAGTCCTAAGCCAGCTGCTAAGGTTGTCTGCATCAGCCTGGGTGAGGGAGAGGTCCAAGCTCATTGCTCTGGGAAAGCAGGCCAATATGCAAATGCTTTGCTTTGCTGCTAACCCCAAATTTTCTCAAATTTCATAGTTAAAAGGATAGATGTCAGTATCATGAACATCATTATCAAGTGTCATTGTCTAAGGTAAGTTGGCAGCCCTTGGCCTTTTTTATGAACCCAGGATAAGATGGTGCTGAAGTGAGACTTTCTGAGTTACA
Source organism: Mesoplodon densirostris (assembly GCF_025265405.1). NCBI lineage: Eukaryota > Metazoa > Chordata > Mammalia > Artiodactyla > Ziphiidae > Mesoplodon > Mesoplodon densirostris. The sequence goes on from NC_082664.1 coordinate 46,529,981, forward strand.
GGAAATAGAGAGCCACTCATGATACTTTAAGAAAGGGGAGGGCCTCCCTGGTGGCGCAAGTGGTTGAGAGTCCGCCTGCCGATGCAGGGGATACGGGTTCGTGCCCCGGTCTGGGAGGATCCCATATGCCGCGGAGCGGCTGGGCCCGTGAGCCATGGCCGCTGAGCCTGCGCGTCCGGAGCCTGCGCGTCCGGAGCCTGTGCTCCGCAACGGGGGAAGCCACAACAGTGAGAGGCCCGCATACCGCAAAAAAAAAAAAAAAAAAAAAAAAAAGAAAGGGGAGGTTTTTCTGCAAGTCTCCACGTGGATTAAAAATGGCACTGGGGCAGCTCTAGGGACCAGGGGGCTGTCCATCCCTTAGAAGATACCTGATTCCTGATGTGTTGCTGTTTTCCTCTTTCTCTCTCTAGGTGGGTTTCCTCTGCTGAGTCATATTTCCTTCCCTCTGACTTTGCAGTGCACATTGAAAATCAAGTCTCTCTATGTTATAATGATTCAATCTCTGCTCCTAATACTTCCTGAATTCCTTCACTTGGCAGTTCTTAGTTCACATTCTTGAGAGAGGGAATATGATTAGCTCAACACGTCGTTTGATTACCAGGTCAGGGGTTACAGGGTCAGGTTTAGGCTGGGTCGTCTTTCGTGGTCCAGTCAGCTGTGGTGGTAAGACAAGTCAAAAGGTAGGAAACATGGCTGCCAATGGCTCTTTCTCTCTCTCTCTCTCTCTTTTTTTTTAAACATCTTTATTGGAGTATAATTGCTTTACAATGGTGTGTTAGTTTCTGCTTTATAACAAAGTAAATCAGTTATACATACACATATGTTCCCGTATCTCTTCCCTCTTGCGTCTCCCTCCCTCCCACCCTCCCTAACCCACCCATCTAGGTGGTCACAAAGCACCGAGCTGATCTCCCTGTACTATGCGGCTGCTTCCCACTAGCTATCTATTTTACGTTTGGTAGTGTATATATGTCCATGCCACTTTCTCACTTTGTCACAGCTTACCTGTAAGCTGAAAGGCTGGTAGGTGCTGTAAACATGTCTAGCGTAGATGGGCTATCTGGGGCTGAACTGAAGCAAGCTCTTGGTAACAGGGTATTAACATTATACATTTTATACAATTAAATTAAAATAACACCATTTAAAGATTTTTTAAATGTTCAAATTTACAGACATTTCTAGATAGTCTTTATTTTAATCTTTAAGACGCAAGATTATCCATAGCTTCCAAAGTTAGTTCCTCAATAAAATCATGTGTTATTTTTGAAAAAAGCAGATTTTTTAAATGAGTAAATTATCAAAGAAAGGTTCAAGACTACTTACAATCTCTTTCATCTTCTTAAGCTTCAAAAAGTATCCCCAGCTTTTTCAGTCTTTTCCCTGGAGTTTGATTTCCACTATCTTCAACCTCACTTTAATTTAGGCCAAGTGATCATTACAAATGAAACTGCCAGAAGCAGTGAGAAATGTTTGAAGAATTTATCCTTGTTATTTGGCTTCTAACTTAGGGCCTACAAGACAAAAGTTCACAAAATTATCCTCGCAAGATAATTTGTGGGAGGGAAATAGCAGATTCAGAGATGAAGATGTATTTTAGCAATAAAAATGAAGTAGTATCAGGTACAAAGAATGAGAATGAATTTTTATCATTTTTATTTTATATGTTCTCATGACAATTAATATAATCAAAAGTATCTCCTTCTTCCAAAACCAGATTTTTTGAAGCTTCATATTCTTGATATATCCACCACTTCCACTTGCCCACATCACCTTTACCACTTTTCCCACCTTTGTGGAGAACATTTTTGCTAAGCAGCCCTAAGGCATATGACTCGTCCCCTTGATAATTAGACCAAGAGTGGGCAAGTGACTCAGGCAAAGCCATTCAAATTCTCCTAGAAACTTTGGAAATTGAAAGATAGAGACTGAATTAATTGACACTTTAGTCTCCAGAGCAATAAGTTCATACAGAATTAGTAACGTAATTGGCTTTATGGCCAAAATTAAAATGTAGCTAAATGCAAAGTCAGATACAGCTGAAGTTATGGGGAAGCAGACCCTAAAAGGCCTGTAGAAGAAACTGGTTTCCACAGGAAAGATGAAGCTGCCACGCAAAGAGAAGAAAAGACAGTGTTCTGAGAAAGACCAAGAGAAATGACCTGCCTGAAGATGTTAGAGTTCCCATAAGTCACCCAGCTATACTATTAGATTCATAGGATTTCTTCAGACCCTTAAAATAAATTCCTCTTTATTTCAACTAGCTTGAGTATTTCTTTTCTTGTGATGAGATTAAGATAATTCTGTTTCTTATGTGCATATTTTTAATCTGGATAAACTGTATTTAGTATGCCTCAAAAGACAGAAGGGTACAGCCTCCACTGCGTCCAGTGCTCCCTAAAGAAAATGGAAGGCAAACACCAATGTGTGCATATCTTAAATATTTGCAAAGAACAGCTGTTTCATCCAGAATGGACCTTGATGAGTAACTTCTGTGGCAAAAATGGAACTTAATAGAAAAGCTTTTCCTAATAAAATGGATGATTCAGGCATTGCAATCATTCAGCAAATTGTATTCAGTGTCCACTATACGTGCTAAGTACTGTGAACAGTCCTGGAGCCCTCAAGGTAACTAGGTGAGCTATAAATAAAGTTTCCAGTGGGACTATGAGTAAATCACAGTTATTATATAATGTGCCTTAGTCCATTGAATTCTGAGGATGATTTCAAATGGAGAGCCCTGGGCTGGAGAGTTGGGGGGTTTGAGACACATATAAAAAATTCAGCCCTTCCTCGCTTGAGTTTCTTTGACAAGGGATTCCAAGTTTAAACAAAGTCCTGTGAGCAAGTTTCTGAGATGATTCTGAAAAATTCAATAGACCTCTAATTAAAATGCGCTATGTGCTGGGCACCAAACATACACTAAGATGAAAAGGGCTCCTTGTCAAGGAGTTTTTGAACTAGAAAGTGAACTAAGCTAAACACATCCAAATGGCTTTTATATCCTGATAAGAAATATCATTCACATACTAGATTCCTCTTTGTACTGATGCCTGCATGTTGCGTTGGTGGGTTCTGTAACTGTTTCAGACCTCTGTGACTTCTCTTTCATCTCCTGTCATTAGTTTAAATTCTATCCCGTGAAGAACAGATATGATTCTAAATAATATCATTATAACTTGATAAGAGCATTAATAACTGAAAACCCTCAACTTGCTTTGTGAATTAACTCTAGGAAAGTCCACTAAGTCCTTGCCAAGGAAAGCATGGTGTCAGTCTTTAAGCAATGATATATTTGATGTCATTTTTGTTGTTGAAGAAAAGGGCAAACAGCATAACCGTCTGAATCCACAGATCAAGAGTGAGTTAAAACATCAGTTGTCAGCACAGGAAACAAGTCAAAAGAGCAATCTGGCACAAGGACTGAAGCCGTCGGTCACATTAATGGAATAAAGAAGACTATACAAATATCTCTGGATGCTAAAATCAAATTGCCTCTTTCTCCCATGACAGCTCAAGAAACTCTTTTAGAATCAGCCAAGGGCCCCGGCACAGTTGGAACTGGAGACTTAGAGGGAGAAGCACAAGAGGAGAAAATATTTAGAAAGCATCTTGCAGATAGCATCCTCCCTACGTGCTTCATAATCATAATGGTATGGTTGAGTGCCTCTCACAGTATAGCTGAAGACCAAGCAAAACGCAGACCTTTCAGAGCAGTTACTGCTCACTTAATGATCTGATAGGTAAAAGGATAAATTCTTGAAAGTGTCAGGTATTCAATAAGGCATTTTCTTAGAGAGAGAAAAAAAATCCTTCCAGAATTCAGGCTTATTACCTAAGATAAAAGTCATGGGTCATGTCCAGCAGGAATTTACAAAGACAAGCACAAATATTGCAATATTAGTCCCCAAAACTCCATAATCAAACCAAGGGATTTTAGCTGCTCTGTATCATTCAGTTATAGTCCCCAAATGCCATGCTACTGGGAAGCAAAAGACTCCATAATGAATTATTTTGAACGGGCCCTTACACAAAAACCCTTGAGAGTGGGTAGACTGTAGCTATGGAAAGATGGAAAGAACAGATAAGTTGAACAAATAAATTGATAAATCTGGTTTTCAGTCCCAGGGCCACCATTTGCCAGCTCTGTGACTTTGGGAAAGTTACTTAACATCTCTGAACCTCAATTCTCTCTTTTGAGAGATGGCAGTAATAACACCTACCTCATGGGGTCATTGTAAGAATTAAGAGAGGTAACAAGTAGAGCTTAATACCTGGCATGTGTTGGGTAATCAAAAAAGATCAGTCCCCATTCCCTAGTATAGCCTAGAAGTAATGTCAATTTATAGTTTGCTTTTAATTATACTTCACCTGTTTTTCCCATTGGACTGGAGAGGCGATACAGGGGAGTGGTTAAAGCACACAGCAAGTGGAGCTGAATTGCCAGGGCTCAAAGCTTGGTTTTATTGATCACTAGCTGTATAACTTCGGGCTCATTACTTAACCTCTTTGTAACCCATTTTCCACAGAGGGTGAACTGAATTAATACAGACACTTGGAACAGTGTCTGGCACATACTGAGCACTGTAAGATTTCATTACTATCATTATCACTATTATTGTTGTCTGTAACCTGGATAAAATACATATCCCTTCAAGGAGCTTATTTCGATTAAGTTTTTCCTGCCAGTTATCAACTCATGTCTTGGATAATGCACATTTTGAATCACTTTGGCATTTTTTCTTCTTGTGGCAGATTGTATTTTTCCAAAGACAACTGCAACGATAACTCCCATCTCACATGTTCCTCTGCAAAGTGACCCGCCCCTTCTCCATCAACAGGTGGTATCTCCCCTCCCCTCGAATCTGTGTGGGCTTTCGATTGCTTTAGCCAGTGGAGTGTGGTGGGAGTGATGTTATGGGTCAGAACAGGTGATTCAGCGTCTGCCTTGTCTGCTGGAATGCTTGCATTTAGAGCCCTGGGGCCGCCATGCCATGAGGAAGCCAAACCACATGGACTGGCCACACGTAGGTGCTCTGGTCAGCACTCCTGCTTTCAAGTCATCTTAGCCCAGGTGCCAGTTATGGGGGTGAAGCAGCCTCCAGAGGATTCCAGGCTTTGGCCTTTGAATCATCCTCAATTTTTAAGCCTTCTTAGCTGAGTTCTCTGTGGAGCAGAATCAATGCATCCCTTTTGTGCCCTATCCAAATTGCTGAACCACAGAATCCATAAGCATATTAAAAATGACCGGTATTTTAAGCTGCTATATTTTGAGGTAATTTATTATGGAGCAATAGTGACTGGAACACTTTCTTTCAAAGAAAAATTTCCATGATTTTAAACTTTTCTGGAGTTAACATGTGAAAATAATTATTTTTTGGTTAACAGAAAATATTGCCCTCTTTATAATCATCCATGGGAGTAACCTGAAAAATAGACATTTTAAATTATATTTTTCTTTTATGTGTTGATGGGCAGGGCATGGGACTGCTGTTTATATATTACATGTCAAAAAGGTTTGCATGGTTTTCCTCCTCCAACACATATACAATTATTTTTCTAGAACTAGAGTTCCCAAGAAGAAATGCTTTTTTGTAACTAGAGCAACAAGAGTCTCTCTGGTGTGCCTAACTCTGAAATAGAAATCATTTAGAAATGTTCAAACAGCTGTATTCAATTATCGCTGCACATTTTAAATAACTAGTGGTCTCAGCTTCAGAATTATTTACAGCAACTTGTGAAGAGTGGTGAAAGGGTCTCTATCAACTAGCATTTATACATGTATTTGAATTCCTCTTAGCCAGCTGTGCTGCTCTCTTCCCAGCATCATTGTGGAGCGGCCAGCCTTATTTTTTTTTTTTTTTTTTTTTTGCGGTACGCGGGCCTCTCACTGTTGTGGCCTCTCCCGTTGCGGAGCACAGGCTCCGGACGCGCAGGCTCAGCGGCCATGGCTCACGGGCCTAGCCACTCCGTGGCATGTGGGATCTTCCCAGACCGGGGCACGAACCCGTATCCCCTGCATTGGCAGGCGGGCTCTCAACCACTGCGCCACCAGGGAAGCCCAGCCTTGTATTTTAAAAGTGGTAATACTTGTAGCCAGGGAGAGACCCAAGACACCCAAAGAAAGGATCTGCTCTGTGCTAAACAAGGACACAGAATCCCATTTCTTTAAATGAAGCTTTCCTGGTAACAACCATCTGTCCCGTTTTGTTTTGTTTTTTTCCAGGCTATCCTGATTTCAAAGCAGAAATTCTAGTAAGAGCTGACCTGAAACATTTCCATCCTGTCAGCGTGCACCACCTTCTCGCAGGCAGCTCCACTCTGTCCCATCAGTGTTCCAGGGAGGCTGTGTGCTGACAGCGGGGGACGTAGGAGGCAGGGTGCTGAGCCATCACAGAACTGAACTCGCCACAAAGTCTGAAAATTTGGTTTCACTTCTTAGGTCTTTGAGCGCTTCTTCCTTGTGAGAAACTTCCGTTTGTCTGCACGCCTCCCCAGTTCCTTCTACTGTGCAAACTGCTGCCCCAGGGACCCACCTCCCCTCCCAGGGCTGCGGCTTACAGCAAGGGCCTTGCTGTTAGAGGCATTTGGATTTGATTTCTGGAGCTTCCACCTACCAGCTGTATGACTTTGGGCAAGTTAATGAAATTCTCTGGTCATCAGTTTCTTAACCTTAAAAGTGGAGACAATAATATATCTACCTTACAAGATTCTTGTAAGAACTGAAAAAAAATAAAGGCATCATAACCACCTAGAACGGTGCTTACAATGTAACTGAATGTTCACTGCATATTAGCTATGATTTAGAATAAATGAATGTATATCACAGATATTAGAACAAGGAAGAGCTTTAGATTCAGATCCCTCTTCCTAAGCTGCCCTCTGGAATTCAAAGTTATTCCAGGAGTGCTAAGTATAGGCAGAGCTGTTGAAGTCAGTAAAAATACCCCCAGAGATCACCTAAGGACCTACTGGCAGACTTTGCCAAGGTGAGGTCCTTAACGAGGTCAAGAATTACTAGTTTAAGACAAAACTATAATTTGGGGGCTTCCCTGGTGGCGCAGTGGTTGAGAATCTGCCTGCCAATGCAGAGGACATGGGTTCGAGCCCTGGTCTGGGAAGATCCCACACGCCGCGGAGCAACTAGGCCTGTGAGCCACAACTACTGAGCCTGCGCGTCTGGAGCCTGTGCTCTGCAACAAGGGAGGCCGCGATAGTGAGAGGCCCGTGCACCGCGATGAAGAGTGGCCCCCGCTTGCTGCAACTAGAGAAAAGCCCTTGCACAGAAATGAAGAACCGGGGCTTCCCTGGTGGCGCAGTGGTTGAGAGTCCGCCTGCCGATGCAGGGGACACGGGTTCGTGCCCCGGTCGGGGAAGATCCCACATGCCGCGGAGCGGCTGGGCCCGTGAGCCATGGCTGCTGAGCCTGCGCGTCCGGAGCCTGTGCTCCGCAACGGGAGAGGCCACAACAGTGAGAGGCCCGCGTACAGCAAAATAAATAAATAAATTAAAAAAAAAAAGAAATGAAGAACCAACACAGCCAAAAATAAATAAATATGGGAGTCCATGTATTTAAAAAGAAAAAACATAATTCGAAAAGATATGTGCACCCCTATATTCATAGCAGCACTATTTATAATAGCCAGGACATGGAAACAACCTAAATGTCCATCAACAGATGAATGGATAAAGAAGATGTGGTACATATATACAATGGAATACTCTTGGGTCATAAAAAAGAATAAAATAATGCCATTTGCATCAACATTGATGGACCTAGAGATCATCATCCTAAGTGAGGTAAGTCAGAGGGAGAAAGACAAATACCTTATGATATCACTTATATGTGGAATCTAAAATACGACACAAATGAACCTATCTATGAAATGGAAACAGACTCCAGACATAGAGAACAGACTAGTGGTCACCAAGGGGGAGGTGGGAGGGAGGGAGGGAAGGGCTGGGAATTTGGGATTATAAGATGCAAACTACTGTATATAGGATGGATAAACAAGGTCCTACAGTATAACACAGGTTATCCTGTGATAAACCATAATGGAAAAAATAGGAAAAAGAATATATATATAACTGAATCATTTTGCTGTACAGCAGAAATTAACACACCATTGTAAATCAACTATACTTCAATAAAATTTTTTTAAGAAAGGAATTACTGGTTTAAGAGATGCTATGTGTTCGCTGAAGCTCCTAGCAGGATTAGGCAGTGGGTGTGAGGGGCTAACAGAGAGCATCCTCCCACAGGCTGGAATCCAGATCCACCCTTGCTTTCTACTCATCACAATGAGGAACTCCCCTGAGAGTTTATTAATGTACGTGCACAATCATTCCAGCTGCCACAGGGCTTGGCTACCTGATTCAAAGGCATGCTTGTTCTTTAGGAAGACCAAGGTATCTCACTTCACGTTTATGTAACAGGCCAGACCTAAGATCCAAGTGGCAGAGGTGTTTCAGAGCAGCACAGAAGCAACCCCCAGGGCCCTGGGAAGGAAGGTAAGGAGGGGACGTTTGTCTTTAACTTCCCACCCCCCATACCCTCCTGCTATGCCCCTCCCTCAATGCCAGGACAGTGTCCCTGACTCTATCACCAGCACCACCAGTGCAACCCCACTCTCCTCTTCCCTCTTCCAAAATGACCCTGGTTCCAAAACAGCTCTCCTTCAATTCTCAACAGAGCAACACTCTCATCACTCTTTACATACAGTTGTTATTTGGTTTGTCTAATTCACAGTATGCTATGAATGACCAACAAGTCTTCGGACTTGGAAATCCAGTGCAGTGGGTTGAGTTGCGGCCCCCCCAAAAGATATGTCCAAGTCCTAATCCCCAGTACCTCTGCATGTGACCTTATTTGGAAAAAGGTCTTTGCAGATGTAATTAAGTGAAAGATCTTGAGATGAAATCATCCTGGATTAACTGAGTGAGCCCTGAAGCAAACGGTAAGTGTCCTTACAAGAAGAGGAGAAGACAGAAACACAAAAGAGCATAACATGTGAAGACAGATTGCAGCAATGTAGCCAAGCCACATGGCTAGAGCCATCGGAAGCTGGAAGAGGCAAGGAAGGGTTCTCCCCTAGGGCCTTTGGAGGAGCCTGGCCTGCTGACACGTCCCATTTTGGATTTCTGGCCTCCAGAACTGTGAGAAAATAAATTTCTGTTTTTGAAGCCACCCAGTTTGTGATCATTTCTTATGGCAGCCCCAGGAAATGAGACAATCCCAGGGGCCCGCTGAGCATGGAGTACCTTCCCAGCCCTTACTTCAGTGACTCTTCCCAAGGAGGGGAGAGTAGATGCCTGATCTCGCCCTGATGGATGAAGAGCCTACAGTTCAGAACGGTTCAGTTCCTTGCCCTGGTCACAGAGCCAGGACTCAAACTGTTACTTCTGTGCCTTTCCACTCTGCCACTTTCCCTAAGGAATGATTGTTGCTGGTTTTAAGAGGAGCCTTCGGTTCCAAATGCATATTTGATGAGTAAACTTTTCGCCCCTAGCTTCTACTTCTTCTCTCTGCTACTTTGTCTCCAGAGCTCAAGACCTCTAAGTCCCAGCTTTCAAACCGTGACTGACTCAGAGGGGAAAAGGAAGGTGGCAAGGCTGAAGTACCATAAAATATAAAAACACATTTTTTTGTGCGGTTTTGCTACTTCCCTTTCCATGTTCCGTTGTCCAGGCTTAACCGATACCCCATCCTAGCCCTTCTTTAATTTGTGAACAAACAGTTTAGCGGGGCGATTGTCATCTGTGCATATTTTAATATTTTTGAATTAAATGAGATTATCAAATTTTGGTCACAGTTCTTCATCCTTTAATTTTCAATAGCAGTTATGCTTCCAGCTACATATTTTATTATGTCTCAGAAATGTTCTATTTCCAGTGGATTCACTGGAATCCCCCTTAAATTTTCCATAGCAATCAGTAGCTGATATCAGCTCACACTCTCATAACTTAGAGGCTCCAGGCAGCTAAGATATCAGCAACAGCCTATCACTTTTGCCTTCTCGTGCTCATCATTCTCCCTTTGGATCTTCTTAAACGTTCCAGCATCTTTGTAAGGCTGAGAGGTGCTGAAGTTGGCACACATTTAAAGAGTTGATCCCTGTATATAGCACTGTACTCCAGTTGCTATAGAAATAAGCCAGAAAATCCAACTCGAGATTCTTATGTCTCACATATTCAGATTTAGATGAACCGTGACGTGACTGCAAAAAAAATTATGCCATCTTCCATGAGATGGAAATGCAAACCTGCAGTTTCATCTGGCTCTTGTAACCGATAAAGCTATCAAGTAAAGACTGAAGAACTCATTTGTCTGTTCTATTTTATTTTCTCTGGACTTGAGGGAGCTTCATTTATAGTGAACACTTAGTCCTGGGTATTCTAGTTGCCCTGAAACTTAATGGACTGGGGGAGAATTACAGAAAAGAGAGGGTTACAGTCGAGTGACATGGCACACTTTTCTAGTGCTTGAAATGACAAATGACTTTTGTTTTTCTGATGTTATATCACATAAATAGAATTCACCTGGAGACTGGCAACGACTGAGACTGCTAAGTCCAAGGTGTAGTACAGGTGAGACTAGAGTCCAAAACAAGTCTTAAGATTCACAGAGCGATAAGATAAAGCACCCAAACCAAGCACTGAGTGTTGCGAGAGAAATAGGCAGAATGCTTTCTTCTGATTGCCCTTATTTTGAGCCAAGCTTTCTTAGTTTTTCTTGAAAAGAAATTGAAAATCAATCCAGTACAAATACCACTATTTAGCTTTTGTTACTAAAAAGCATGTGTTCAATTTAAATGTGGTATTGCTGAGAATAGAGCCATTGAGAAATGCTAAATGGGATGGGGAGTGGGGAGAGAAGAGAAGAGAAACAGGAGAGCATAAAAAGTTTTAGATCTCACAAAAGTAAATCTTCAAAATAGCATTTTTCTCTTTAACTCATGACGACTAGGAGAAACTGTACTTGAGAAAACACTTGAATTACAAGTTGAATTACAAATCCTGTGTTGTAATATTTGAAGGGGAAATTGATTTACATGAGAACAGTAAGTGATTTACTTCTTACTTCTACACACATTACTTTGCAGGGATTTGCACCTTAGCATTTATAGTCACTTGGTGGAGGGCCACAGGTTACATACCTCGACCAGGAAGGTGCCCAAATGTTTCAATGGGAAGGGTGTCATTGAGAGTTGGATGGGAGCTTGGGGATGCTAACTAAGGAAGTATAGAGGCCATAAAACTTATCTTTGTTTCTATTTTCTATGAAGAAGGTAGAGAACCCCATTGTTTGAGCTTCTAATTGAACAGGGGAAGGAAATGACGGCTAAGAGTTTGAAAGGACAGCATAAGGAATTTAAGTTGGTTGTTAAACAAAGAGTTTCTCACAAGAAGCTGGAGATGTTATTTAAAAGACCTTCAAGTGACTAAAGCTTTGCTCATAGCAGCCATCTTGGCTACCCCTTCCCGGTCATGTGACCCTACAAAATAGAGCAGCAGTGTTCTATCAAGAGGCAGTAAAAGACAGTGACTGAGTGCTTTTACTTTGGAATCAAATAGATGGAGGTTCAACTCTTACATCCATTACTTGACAGCTGATTAAACCAAGCAAGTTACTTAGCCTTAAGTTTTAGTTTCTTCCATCGTAAAATGTGGGCAATAATAACAGCGTGTACCACCCAAGGTTCTGGTGAGAACTAAATAAAATAATGTGTACTAAATGTTAAGCCTTGTGCCTGGAACATAGCAAACACTCAATAAATATTAGCTAGTATTATGGTCACCATTATTATTACTTCAATAGAAGCAAGATAATAACCTCAACTACTTCCTTCTTTTCATTCGTATCTCATGCCAGTAGGACGTAATAGCTAATCATTGTAACTAGTCTAATCATATGGTCACTGTCCTGTCACTAGTTCTTTAGGAGTTGCAAATGAGTGTCTCCTAAGGCTGCCCACACGTTTCATGTCCAGGTTGACCTCTGACCTAGTACGACAATATTAACCTAAACTGCTGCATTCTGCAACACTTCACTGGACCAATATCAGATTGGGCTTCACATCTCCAGAAACATGCTACCTTTTCACTGTAAATATGCAGTTTCTCTCAGGTCTTAGGGCTTTCAAAATTGGATATGGTCAATTTCATTGCTAGTGGTCTGCAGAGTCAATTTTCAAATCATTAATCTTTGTAAACTCAAAGGTGCATCCATCAGCAAAGGTTCTTGCAGAGTTTTCATTATGCTGGGCTACAGACTGGATGGATGTGCAAGCAAAATCCTTCTCATAGCAGTAAGACCAAAACAACATAATTAACAAAGAAATAGTTATTTGCTCCAAGTGGTACAAGACTCTTGCATTCTTACTGGATTTTTCATTTTTAATGTTGCTGAAAATGAGTTGCTGGGCATTATTAGGGGCTTTCAGCTAATGAGAATTATGCATGAAAGCTCCAAGAAAAGCCGGAAAGAGATTAGGTGACACAAGAATAATCAAGAATACATACATATACACATAAAGGAATTGGATACTTCTCTGCTCAGTCCTTTAGGAAAAGGGAGGAAAAATGAAAAACATCATGCTGTATAGTAGAAATTAACAAAACATTATAAATCAACTGTAAAGATCAGTGCCTTTGCTTACTCAGTTATTTTTTTGGAATTCATACATGGGATCTGAGAAAAGTTGCATGCTGTTGTTTTTTGTGTGTTTGTTTTCCTGTTTACTTACTTTTTTCTGTTTTTTAATCCCAGATAACTGTGATTAAATGGGAAAACGTGAGCAATTGCTGCCTGACTAAAGAATAAATAAACACATACACGTAGGAACAAGAGGAAATGAGTTTCCCATGCCAGAAACCACAGTAGGAATAAGGAGGGTCTCCTGACATTTTCTCTAAGAAAAGTCAGTTCCCAATAAATCAGCTTTTGGAGGCATGGCTCCTGTGCAGCAGTAAAAGATGAGCAGAGGCAGATGGAATACAGGGAAGCTATTTGACGCTGCAGGGCTAAGTGTAAATCTCCTTTTCTAAAATATTTTCCGCAGATTTAGGTTTTGAGGGAGAATCAGCTTAACAAAGAAAATGGAGAACTCTCCTCACATTGGTGGGCTTTTTAACCAGCCCCAAGACAAAAACATCATGAAGCAACATCCCCTGTACATTAAAACAAAAAAATAATTGCAACGATGAGAATAAAAATCTTCGTAGTTCGTTTTCCAGTGGAAGACCAAATAGGAGTTCCCTGCGAAAGAAAAGCATTTGTGTAAAATTTGTTCATCATTATTTTCACAGCAGATGGGGCCAGAGTCAGCTCAAGATTCTCACAGGCAGACACCAGACAAATTTGCCACTAATTAGCAATGCCCCACACTGTTAAATGGCCTGCTCCTTGCATTTGCAGGCTATAGCCTCCGTGACCCTCAATGCACCACCTGAGACCAGGACTCCACCATCACTGCCCAGCACTTGTCGTGCCTTGGCCACCCTATCAGCTGCTGTGAATGTGCAGGGTAAAAAAGGAAGGCAGAGGAGGCTTTCGTTTTTACTTATTTTCCGTTTTACCTCTTTCCCCCAAATTCCAATTACTCCAAGCTCATTGGCCAAGGAAATAAAAGTTTGTTTTATCTCACCACCTATTTTCCCTACTTAATATTACTGAAGTATCTGTCTCACAAAAAGGAAAGGGGAAGGATATTTTTCTCTTAAAATAAGGGCGAGGGGAATCTTATTTTTTTTCCTGTGTCCACAGGATAATTTTCAAGAGTGCATGTATGCATTTGTAATTTCTTTTACATCATTTGGGGGAGAGGATATCTGGTCAACCTGTTAGCCAGGCAAAATGGACTTGTGTGGCCAGCCCCAGCTGCCCGGCACTCCTTCTCCATCAGCTGCAGGCCCTGCCTGATGATCCCCAGGAACTGGGTCCTTCATCTCAGGCAGGCTCATCTCAGCCACGGCCCTCCCGTGTCCCCAGGATATGACTGGCTCTCGTCAAGTCCATGAAGACAAAGCTGTATGTTTTTAAAAACCCCTTTCAGATGTACCACCATCAAGAGAAACATTTCAGCAAATCCAGAAGTAGCACAAAGAGGTAGCTGTTTTGGTCAGAGAGAAAATTCAGTTCTTCAGATTGTGTGTGTGTGTGTGTGTGTGTGTGCGTGTGTGCATGTGATGACTGGGAAATTTTTACACTTATACTTTATCTTCACAGCAGTGTCCAATACTTTTTAGAAGTTTTTTTCTGCAGCAGTATATTCAAAGTAAAAGTAAACAACTGTTGTGTTCCATTAGGGTAATCCTAGAACAAGCCTTATGTTACCTCCTAAATTAAAATCCCACACTACATCTAACGGCTCTTGGGATTAAAACCTTGGATTTCTAATATTTTATATTTTAAAGAAGAACAGATTGGTTATCTTCATCTCTGAAAACATGGAGGCAAGCATCTTCCAATGTTATTATAGTTTTTTGCTGTCTTTACAGTTTTCAACTCATAAGAGCAAAAGGAAATAGTTAAGATAAATTGAGTAATAATAGTTAACATTTAGTGAGCACTTGAGTCTGAAACTATGCTAAAATCTTTATGCCCACTACCTTATTCAATTCTCAAGACAATGCTGTGTTAGATACTCGTATTATCCTCATGTTAGAGATGATACAACTGGAGATCAGAGAGATTTAGTAACTTGCATAAAGTCACACAGCTTAGGTAGATCTATCTGATCACCTAAGACACCCATCTGTCTTTGACAAATGGCAAATGACTGTACCCCTGGAACTTTCCAAGGAAAAGCTTGCTTTGGATGTGTTTGCCAGTCCCATTATAAATAAATAAAGGGTTACACTGGCAGGCTTCAGCCAATCACTTCCCATGAGTCTTGTATACAGGAATAGAGACATGGCCAGAGACAAGTCTCTTATGGAGAACAGCTGGTTCTAGCTGTTGAAAACATTGGAATTAGCTGGAGCAGTTGCTTTTGAGACTTCATCGTTAGTCAAATTTTCCTGTGGTGGTTCTGGTGATAAATATGCTGGGATAAAATTTAGCAATCTCACGAACCAAAAACAACAAAACTTTTAGGCAGGCAAACAGTTTGCAAGGAAAATAATGTGAACTTCCTACCTTAGGATTTTTCATTCTTTTCTATTCTTTGATCTTCACACAAAGGATGGTGCAGTGTCATATTAAATCAAGAGGCATCACAATGAAGGGAGGAAAAAGATGAAGGTTTTTTTTGACATACAGACTTTGATTTCTATTTCCAATAAAAATTATTGTGAGAAAGACCCTCATCTGGCTAACAAGAGCTCACTTACTTATTTTAACAGATGTGGGTTCCCCGCTCCTGAATCTTTAAAACAACTATTTTACTGTTCTCTCCTCAATGTTCAGAAAAATTAAGTTCCTGAAATGAGATAAAGGTCAGCCACCAACACAGACTCAGAAATCTCTTTCCTATCTCCCTTTAGACAGTGAAAATTTTTCTTCTTTATTGAAATGTGCTCAGTAGAGGTATAAACAAATTGTAAGAGACCATTTATTTAACTGTCTGACAGCTTAACCAAATCTCCTTGTAGCAGGGCTTCCATTATAAGATTCCATTCTCGTATGCCACAGAGGGAAATTCATATTCATAGGAGAGTGGAATCTCATGTGAAAACCTGTCACATTGATGGTACATCCTCTGCAGTTAAACTGTTTACAGGGTTTGTAGCGGCTCAGCTACATTACCATATTCATGCTGAGTATCAACCGTCTCCTTCATCTTGGGAATCTTAGAGTTGAATAAAATAATAGAGCTGAGCCTTTATGCAAATACTACCCGTGACTATGGACCACTTAGCGGAGATGCCTTTTCTTGCCATAAGGAGCATTAGTATTGGAAACCCTGCTTTCAGCCAAGAACTCCGGAGTCATCCTGTCATGAACTATTAATTCAGGGATCAGTCTTCTCGTTGGCAGCGAACCACCAAATCCACAAAGTTGTGTTTAATTTGCTCTAGTAAGATAGACTGAGTTCTCCCCCTTGAACTGTGCAAGAGGGATGCTGGAGCCCCGGAAAACGTCCACACCGAAACTTGTGAAAGACACAGCACTTTTTATGGCTGTTAGTGGCCTGGCCTATCTGTTCCAGGAAGCTTTACCTGAAAGCGAGGACAAGATAAACACAGCTGACTGCACAGGTTCTTGAAGGAGATTTGTTTCTACTCTGCAAACTCAGAGCTTTCTATTAACAAAAGTTAACATGATCTCTCTACAGCCTGCTCGTTGGCTCAGTAAAAGGATGTGCAACTGGAGAGAGGGTACAGCAATGGCAAGACATGATGCCTATATTTTTCTTAGGAAATGTCTACACATGGCCTGCCTCCTCAGCAATGACCCTCTGTTCCTGGGTCAATGGGCCAATTTTGGTTGGGGGATCTACTTCTACTCTCTTCTAGTCCAGAAGGACTAAACAGAGCTCCACTCCTGGCCTTAAGATAGAGCTTATACCCAGGCCTAAATCAATCAACATACTGTTTTTCTTCTGATCACAGAAATTGGTTCAGTATGTTTATGTGTGAATCACTGGATACTTTCTAATACTGGATGTACAAAGGCTTTGCTATTTCCTGTTGAATTCAAACTTGGAAGGATGAAGCCTTGGGAACTGCTGGAAGACACTTTATGACTACGTAAGGCTTAAGATTAGACCTGGTATGGCGGAATATGATGTGAAAAAAGGATAGTAATCAGTCTATAGTGACATCATGTAAGCCTGATCAAGCCACACCTGAAGCTGATGCTCCTCAGACTCTCCACTTTTCATTAAAGTTTTTACATTGGCTGATTTATGTCATCTGTCACATACAACCAAAATAATCATAACTGATATTGCTTTAAAAAATTACTTTCCTTTAAAAGAACTCAAAGGACAATTATCCAAGTACTTTATGTATTAACATAGTCAAATTTGCTCTTCACTAGTTTTCTCTTTTTCTAAAAATATTTTGGGGACAATAACATTCTGAACACAGCTTATCAAACTAATAGGGAATAGTAATAATAGTAATAATAAAAGCTCTACAGAGCCAAAGTGTCTTAGTTTACCAAGTGCTTTCAGAAATATTATCTCATTTGATCCTCATAAGCAAATGATGAACTATAGAGGACAAATCTTGTCTTATTTAATAGGAAAAAGGGTTAGGTGATATCATGCCCAAGGAGACCTTAGTGACCATACTGTATGCAGATACCATAGTTCCAAAAAGCCAAGATACCTAACATCACAAGTTAGTCATTTAATGAATATTTTGAAGAAAAAACTTTTTGAATTTCTTTGTAACTTCAGTTGCTACATCATATTTACTATCCATAAATCTCTTGTACCTGGTGCTTGAAGTCAGCTTCCTTCATAAAAAAAAAAAAAAAAAAAAAAAGGAGGCCACGTTTCACTCATACAAAAGAAACATTCAGTCTAATTCAGTTCACGTTTCTGAGTCCCAGAAATGTGACTGGGTCACAAACTTGACAGAACAAATTTTCCCATCCTTATCCATAACCATAACCAAGATCATAACATGGTGCCTTTCCTCACTGCCCCGAGATGTTATTCCATCGCTTTGATATGATAAATCATGAAGGAATGATGCCACTCTGCCCAGGGGTCATTGCTTGGTAAACGTGACCATCACAGTTTTATTCTTAATGTTAGAACCATAAAGCTGGTTCTTCATTGGCAGCAGGAAGCTCTCTGGCTGGAGACCTGCCAACAGCATGCAGCTAAGAAAATGCTATCTCTCATTATCTCACTTTCAGTGACCATGGGCACAGTTTCTACTGGGTGATATCTCTGGTATGAATTTAAATACTCCAGATCACTATAATTCTGCCACCTTTTCCCCAAACACCTTTTTAAAAATTTGATGACCATTTCTTTGGCTATTCAAATACATTCAATTAATAAAATCTATTCATTAAAACTTTCAACAGATACCATGTGCCAGGCACTGTTCTAATTGCTGGGATAATGTGGTGAAAAAAAGAGAGAAATCTCTGCTCCTGTGGGACATACAATTTTGGGAGTCATCAGCACAGAGATGGTACTTAAAGCTATAAAACCGGAAACATTTACCAAGAGAGTAAATGTAATTAAAAAGTGCTGAGCTCTGGGGAAGTCCAATATTTAGAGTTTGGAGAGATGAAGAAGACCCTGACCAGTAAGGTAGGAGGAACACCCGGAGAATCTGGAAACCAGGAGAAGAAAGTGTTTCCAGGAGGAAAGGGTCATTGACTTGGTCAAAGGCTGCTTGTAGGTCAATCAAGATGAGGTCTGAGAGGTTACATTAGATTTAGCAATCCTGTAGCTCATTGGTGGCTTTGAGCAATGTCAGGGGAGGGGTGGGGCTCAAACCTGCCTTGAGTGGGTTTAGGCAAGAGGGAGAGAGAGGCAACTGGAGGTTGCAAGAACAGATGCCAGTTTCCAGGGTCTTTTCTCTAAAGGGATGGAGAAAAATAGGGTATAACTAGAAGAGGAAGTGGGTTATTTTTAAGATGGCTGGCCTAATAGCATGTTTGTATGTTGGAGGGAATGATTCTGTAGAGAGGGGAGACTTGAAGGTGCAGGGGATGGGGGGAATTGCTGGAGAAAACATCCTTAGGTAGGGCTGAGGGGACAGGACAGTGCCCAGATGGAGACACAGGCCACGGGCAGGAGCAAGGCCACGTCATGACAGCCACAGGAGAGGAGGAGGTGGGTTGGTAGGTGTAAGGTTGTGCCTTGGGACAGGTCTCTGATTGCTTCCATTTTCTTGCTGAAATAGTGTGCGCTTCTAGCAAAGAGGTTACTTCTCAACATTTTTGTGAAGCTAAGGAGTGTCAACGTTGAGAATCTTGTGGCTGGGAAACCTGACAAGGGTTGTGCTGCTATTCTTAGTTTTGTGCCTAACTTATCACACTCTGAAGAAGAGGGCTCCACTATCCTAAGTCTAGGCCTGTCTTTCTGGAAACACATTCCTGACAAGCAGATCAGACGGTTCTGAGGAAGTCTCACACACCTAATTCTGTCCCTCCTGGGGCAGTGGTGATAGTGGACCAAAAGGAGACCCCAGGGGAATTCCAGCCAGGTGCCTCCATCTTCGCAGTTTTCCTAGGTTTTCACTGGACTTGGCCCTGATCATTTCTTTCTCTGCTTAGCAAAAATAAATTATTTTCTTCCGTTTAAAAAAGAGAGCTGCTTAAATCTCTGAGAGAGGGGACTCTATAGAACTATGATGGATGTAATAAATACACCCTTTTCCACAACTTAGAATTTGAGATTTTCCAGGCAGGTAGGGAAAGGAGCAGAAACAGGATGGGTGACCTTATCCCATCCTGACAGCTCTGGGTGGTAGGTGTTCTTATCTCCACTGTATAGATGGGTTTCAGAGAGAGGACGTAGCTTGCCCAAGGCCATGCCCTGGTTAAGTAGAGGACTCAGACTTGAACGCTGGGCTGTCAGAGCTCAGGGCCGTGCTCTTCTCACTATACTTTGCTCTACAGTCTGTTAGGAAAGGAATATGCTGTGTCGGTACATGAGAAAGGATTTTCCTGCTCTGTCCCTGCGCTGGCTCTCCAGGCAATTCAGAAACTCCTACTTCAAGCCTCCGTTCTGTGTGATTTATGCTACAAAGGACCTTTTGTTACACCACCAGCATTCAGAACCTTGCTTTCTGCCAAGGTGACTTTTAATTTATCAGAGGTCCCCCTGGTATATAGGTGCCCAATCTATTCGGTTACTGTTTTCCTAGCCAAAAAACCAGTAAGGGAAGAAGTCTAGGTACTCAACTGGAATGTGAATTTGCTTTTTTTCTTTCTTTCTTTCTTTTCTTTTTTTGGTCTTTGGGATTCCTTACTTTCATAAACAACTTCCATCTTACCCCATGGCGGTGATGTTTGCCTGCTCTGCCTTCTCTGTCCCAAACAGACTCCTTAGTTATTCCAAGTGGACATTTATGACTTTTTACAGGTCAGCTTTTCCAAGCACACGGTCTACAGCGGCCACTCTATTCTCTATTTGCAGAGTTCCCGGCCCGTTTCATCAGCACCATCGCGAGATGGAGGCGTCCTCGGCCAACTTCCTCAGTTCCCCCACCCTGGGCAGCAGATCTGCTCAACACTCACCCTGTCCTCCTTTCTCTTATCTCGGAGGCAGGAAGCAGTGTCCCTCATGGTTTCCACGATAACCTTTTTCGATGTGTCCTTTATCCTACTTCCTCTCATTTCCTTGGGAACCTCCTTTCACATTTTCAAGCTCATATTCAAGCTAATGTCTAAATAGCTCCCATTTAAAAAAAAAAAAAAACAACTTCCTATTTCCCTAAGTTACTGCCCCATTTCTGAAGTTTCATTGCCAAGCTTTTGTGAAGAAATGCTAAATTTGACACCTTTACTTCCTTCTGTTGCAACCTGTCCTGACCCTTCTACTGCAATCTCCCCACCACCATGGTTAACGGTGTGCTCTATGTCTCCGTTCTGTTCAGCATCTGCAGAGTTAAGGGTGTTGGTATCACTCAGGCCCGGGTACAAGTCCTAACTCAAGCTTTCATACAATTCCTGGCACATGGTAAAGAGTCCACAAATGTTAGTTGTTATTCGCTTCATAACTATTATTAGCCATCCCTTCTTTTAGAAATTCTTTCACCCCTTAGCTTCCCTGCCACTGAACTCTTGATTCTCCTTCGGTCTCTGATGGTTTTCTCTAAGCCCCCTCAACGGCCTCTCTTTCTTAAATGTTGGCAGTCTCCAAGCTTCTGCCTTTCACTTTTTCCTTCTCCCATTGTTTTCTTTCCCTCAGAGATCTGACTCTCCCACAGCCCTCCCTCTGCCCTGGGTGATGGGTACATCTCTAGCCCCTGGCCCTGTTCTGATTGGCTGAAGGCCTTCTTGCTCCCACCCCCTCTAATGGAGGCTCATCCTTAACACCACTTCCTCCATGAAGCCTTCCAGTCTCATCCATCCTCGGTCAGAATTCAGCTTTTCCCCTCTCTTCTATAAAGATTCCCATTTCTGCCCTTATTATTATATGTATTATTACTTTGAACTATGGTTGGATGTGTGTATTTCTAACTCCCTCATTAGACTGTAAGCTCTGTAGGGCAGGAACCATATTTTAATCACCCTTTTACCCCCAACCTGCTGAATGTGGGGTATTTCTCATGGTAGACTGGATCCATTTGAACTGACAGGAAAGGCAAGTGGGGTCCGCTGAGTATTCAGAGACTCAAGCACCTCCCAAATTTGACTCCAACTTATGGGATGGCAGGAAACGTGAGTGAGGAGAGTCAGCAAGAAGGCAGGGGTGCAGGTGACAGAAAAGAGGGGAGTCCTAGCTCCTGTCCCATGGCTTTAAGCCTTTGTTTCTCTCATGTAATTTTCATGGCCAAGGGAGAATAAAACAAATTTCATGACAATACTTGGAAGGTTATTATTTATAAAGATTTGGAAGATCTTCAAACATGACATATAAGAAAGAGAGGGATTTTGTTCTTTCACATGTAGTCTTTAAATATTAAAGTAAGATGAATGTCTTTAAATGCAACTAGAAAATATGTAAGATTCTCCCTTAGTTTTCCTGATGAAACATTGTGTAAATAGGATACACTGACTACATTGACTATAAACATCTATTGAATAAATTTTTAAATGACCAGATGAGAAACAGTGATAAATTATATATAGTTACATATATGGACCTTTTTGCTTTACTTATCCTTTTACCAAAGTGGTGGGGGGGGGGCAATACATTACATTACATTCATTTTTAATATCAGTTTTCCTCACTTTTCCCCATTCCTCTTTGCATGAATAGTGTATATTATAGTTAATTAAGCTGAAATCCCAGAGGCTGCTTTCCTAATGTGATCGTTTAAACACAGGCCAGATGCGAACACAAACACTACTTGGATAAGTCCTTCTCCACTCTTTAGAGTCCTCCTAGAATGTTCCATGGACAGTTTTAGAATTTTTATTTTTGAAAACTGGCATACAAGACATTTTCCACAACAGAAAAGAACCAACAACATCCTATTTGCAGCAGAAGAAAACACCATTGAGATGATGTCTTAAAAACACATTTGGGTGATGGCAGATCACAAGACACTTGGCTCTGGAGTCAAGGTATCAGGTTTCAATAAAAAATATATAGACTGGATACGAAAAAACCCTCCTGAAAGCTCACGCTTCTCTTCTGGCTGGGGATTCAGATGGGGGATCAGTAACACCTGCAGATGACTCCAGAGAAACAAGGATCCCATCTGCAGACAGATGAGAAGATGGAGGAATTTTCCTTGGGTGCTTTGCTTGAGACATGTTAGAAACAAAATAGTCTATCACATCTTTCTAACAACATCGGCTGGTACTCTCTTGCCAACAACTCCGTTGGTTTAGAATGTTAAACTTGGAGAGTTGCATCATCCTGCTCAGAAGTCTGCAGGCTCACTCCTGCCTAACTAGTGGGAAAATGAAGGCTTGAAATTCAGCAGTATCCTAGCATCAGCTGCCCAGGCTGTTTTGCTTTGTCTTCGCACCCCCATGCAGAAGACAGCACAATTGGATAGCTATAAATGGCAACATGTTTTCAATCTGTCTTCAGTCAGATATATTCCATCCTCCCATCTCGATCTACTTTCTACTCTGCTCTGTTCCACACCGTGCAACAAGGGCTGACCAGTAGAGACTGTACCAACTGGGTCTGATTAATGGAGCATGCTGGCAGGAGACTGGAGGGGGTGAGAAGAGGGAAGCCTGAGTAGTTATTTCCCCAGCCCTCACCCCCTGCCAGATTGCAAAGGCTTGGCTGCTTCACCACCAAAGGCCACAGCTCCTGTCAAACACCCATTCCACACAGCCACTCCTTCTGGATTCTTCAAACCAATTGTTCCCTTCAGGCCTAGGAGTGGCAAAGGTTAGCAAGCTTCCCTGTATTAACCACCTCTAAAGTCACCAGTTTGAGTGTGCCATCCATGTTGACCATGTGTTGGTCAATAGTGATAGATTATTGGTGGCTTCCCCCATCGAAGACTGGCATACAGATCACAATAGCAAGTGCTGTCATTCTTTGTTGTTGTTGACCTTGGGCATGGGAGGAAGGGAAAAACCAGCAAAACTTCCATATGTTTCCTATTCCTGCCATAGATCTTTATCACAGTAGGTCAAGGCTGGGCCATGAGTAACTTCATTCTAGAGTCAAGTCTTTGATTTTTATAATTTAGTTGAGGCTTATTGATGGCTTTCATTTTCATGTTGCAGACATTCAGATGTTAATGACAATATCAAGAAAGGGAATTATTTGTAAGTACGATGATATTTTAAACATTAAAATCATGTTGTCCTATAGAACTTACAACTGGCAGATGATATTTTGAAAAAACCTTCCAGTTTGATTCAATTTTTGTTCCTCAGTCCATCCTTGCTTTTGTGTTTTTTTCCTTAAGTCTTCCCATTTATATAACAAGATCCTTATTTCTTTAGTAATCAGTTCTCTTCCCACTTGAAGTCATTTAATCCTCGTTAAGAGGGCAAGTGTGTCCTAGAAACTAGAGCAAGGGATACAGCACACTGATCAAATTCTTTTCCTTTAAGTCAAACTTGACTTTTTTTGTGTGCCTAAATTTGTCTTTTGGCAAAATGAGCGATAATGAGAGTTACTGCCTCTGCACTTTAATAGACTGAATCACAAATAGCTGACAATGCCTCCGGGTTCCTGATGATCCCAGCTTTACTACAAAAAGATTTCTTTGTTATATCACGCAGCACCATGCCTTCTAACACACAGATGCAGCAGAAGAGTCTCAAAAATAATTATTTAATCTTATAATATATTTGATTATAAATGAAATAAATGGAAATGCATTCATCTGGACATGAGATGTAAATAAAGAGTTTTTTTCTTAAGGAAAATGTGTTCTTGAGCTGTCAGCATCTTTCAGCCAATTGTTAGATGAGCTTATGGCCTTAACTGTCAAGACTCTGCCTAGATGATTTATTATTATTACTTTTAACACTGAAATAAAACTCTTACTGTCTATAAGGCAGAACAGGGGTTTGGATCACTGAAGAAAAAGACCAGGACTGCAGAGCTTGGTGGGTGTGATCATATGCCTTTCCTCTTCACTATATATCTAGAATGCATTATTCATTCGGAAACATTTATGAATAAACAGCTAACTATAACACAGTGTAAGTATTATTATTAAGGTTTGGGCCATAAACTGTGGGAACACAGATAATGCGGCAGTTAGTTCTAGAGCTGGAAGTAGGTAATGAGGGGACATTCACGCTTATGTTGCGCATTGCAAGATGAGTAAGAGTTCACCAGTCAGACAGGTGGGTGAGGAAGGCATTCTAGGCAGAAAGAACAGAATGTGAAGGCCCAGAAGTGTGAGAACTTCTGATGTGACCAGGGGGTGGAGATTGGGTTGATGGTCTAAGGCCTTGTGTACCTTGCTAAGGAGTCTGGACTTCATCCTAGGGGCAATGGCGGCGGGTGGGGGTTGGGGGGCTTTAAACAAGTTTGACCCAGAGAAAGGGCATAATCACAGTTTATTTTTAAAAGGTTATGTTGTCTGAAATTTGGATGGATGGGAGGAGGCTTGGAAACCATATAGGTCACTGTAAAAGTCAAGGTAAGAGATAGTGTGGGTTTGATTTAGGACAATGACACTGGAAGGGAGAAAGGGGGATCTATTGATAGATACTTTAGAGACACAAATCAACAGGACTTGGGCTTACTGACCAGGTGTGTGTGGGGTGAGGGTGTGTGGCAGAGTGAAATGAGTCAGAGATGATTTTGAAGTTTCTAACTAGTGAACCAGAGAGAGAATGAATTTAATTATGGGTTTGCCCAGTTTGTAGTTCCTGGGCCATCCAGATGGAGATATCCAACCGACAGATGAAATGCAAGACTGGAGCTCAGAAGCCAGGTCAGGGTTGAAGTCATAGATTTTGGAGATCATTATTTCATCAGCATCGATGCCATGGGGATGGATGAGATCACACAGAGGAAACACACAGAAGGAGAAGAGAAAAGGAGAGAGAAAAAGCCAGAGTCCTGTGGGCATGTGCTGTTCCCCACTGCCTTCCTGCTTCTGATAAAGCGTGTGTTTAAGCTGCCTTGGCTGCATCAAAAACAAAACATTTCTGCAAGTTAAAAACTTTCTGGATTCCTTGCCTTGTCTCTGAGCTTGCTTTTGAAATACTAATTAGCCAGAGAAATGTGTGCTTTGTGATTCCAAAAAAAGAAAAAGGGGAGACCTCGCTAAGGATAGCTAGCTCTTGTAGGAGATGTTTTGTTTTTTGTTTTCTTTGTTTTTGTTTTTGAAGAAGCTGCAAATAAATGTCTATGTATTCCAACAGCATTTAGCAAAAGCTGTCTCCTGTCCTTAAAAGTATGGAAAGCACTGAATGAGAAGTCTCTCACAGGGCAGGTGACAATGAGAGGCTTTGGACTTCTGGAACTGGGGACTGGATTATGTACAGATTCCTCTGTGCAGAAGCAGAAAGCCCAGTCAAGTGACTCCAGAC
This sequence comes from Mesoplodon densirostris, assembly GCF_025265405.1. Classification (NCBI taxonomy): domain Eukaryota; kingdom Metazoa; phylum Chordata; class Mammalia; order Artiodactyla; family Ziphiidae; genus Mesoplodon; species Mesoplodon densirostris. The sequence continues at coordinate 46,555,536 of NC_082664.1, forward strand.
AATGCCCTGACTCTGGACTTGAAGGGGTCAGCATGGGCGTGTGTACCATTTTAACTGAGCGAGCACCAAAGCTTTTCATCTCATCCTAAGGGATGGCAAGGGTCACTGTCTCCCCTGTGTGATGAATGACTGTAGCAACACTGCATTTGTCTTTTAACTGGCAGCAATTCTCCTGTTAGTGATAATGAGGGTCTTCCGAACAAGGAAGTCAAATGCTCTAGTGACTTAGTTGAAGGCCACCGCTTCTGCCCACCTACTTCACACACAGTTTTCAGCCAAGGAGAATCCTGTGGGCTGGAGGTACACAGTAACAGGATATTAATGCAATAATGTTTTCAAAGATAGCAGTTCCTAAATAATGATTATAAAAACTCACAAACATCTTCTTTTCTTTATTAACCCATAGAATAATACTATACTGAGCACAGAGCTGAACAAAGCGAAAAGGTCATATTTGCTTTCTCATTTAAAGAAGAAATACAGGTTTCGAGAGTGAGGGACCAGGTCATTAAGGAAGAATGTCAGGCATTTGGTCCCTGAAGATAGTAAGCATAGACCTAATAGAGTAGAAAGCCAAAATGATGGTTCTGTTCTATGAGACATCATGAGACTTTTACTTAATGGCCTCCAAGCCTGGAATTTATTTCAAATAGGAATCAGAATTTCCACTCCCTGGCAGGAAAACACGAGTTCCTGGGACCAGCAATGCCTATGCTTCTCAGAACATATTGCCTAGCAAGTCAGCAGCTTGACCAAAGATGGCGTCCTGGATTCTCTCCACCAAACCTCAGACACGAAGCAGAATAAGAGGCCCCCTCCGTCCCTTAGTTCCTTCGTCTCTGAGGAGCATGCACAACAGAAGGGCTGAAGAATAAATGAGATGCCAGGGGTTCTGTGTTTTTAGCCCCACTGTATTCTTTATTATGAGTCAGTGCTACAACTGACATCTTATTTAAATGCAAGAAACTACAAGTGCAATTTTCTTCTCATTAATTAATTCATTTGCTCTTTGGTTATTTATCTTTTAAAAAGTCCATGCATTTATTAAGCATATTATACATGCTACATACTATGCTCAATGTTAAAGAATCAAAGAGGAAACGAACAAAAACAAAAGCCTGATACCAGCCCTGGAAGCACCCTTCCTATCAGAAAAAGACAGATGAAAATAAAAAGAGCCAAATAAGATCTTGCAGTTGCTATTAATGGAAGTATTTACTGGAAGTGGTGAAGAAACCAAGGAGAAAACAGTGTATCAATTGTGTGTATATGTGTGTGCACACCTAGGCCGGGGGTGGTGTGGGACAGGTGATACAGGTTGATGAGATGAGTTGGCACAGACCAGGAGGCCAGGGTGGAGAAGGGCGTTTCAAGGAGGGGTCCCTGGAGGTGCAAAGCATTCTGGGATGTGAGAGAGAGGACTGTAAGGTCCCTTGAGGTGTGGACCTGGAGTGTTGGTGAGGGAATTAGAGACAGGGATGAAAAAGCAGCGGGGGCCAGACTGCAGAAGGCCTTCTGTGCTGCGCTAAGGAGCTTGGACTCTATCCTACAGCCACACAAGGGTTAAGCATATTCAGACTGTGAACACACTGGTGTTCTGGAACAGTCAGACCCTCAGCTGTGTGGAGGACACACTGAAAGGCAGGAGGCTGAGGCAGGCAGACAATTGCAAGGGACCCTCCAGGTGAGACCCCACTAAGGGAACAGGGGCAGAGGGGAGAAAAGGAGCCGCATACAAGGAATGCCACGGAGGAGAGTGAGAGGGTGAGGAAGAAGCAGCTCAGGCTACTCTCAGGTTTGGGGCTTGGGTGAGGGATGCTGTGTCTGTGGAGAAAGGGAGGGCGTGTGGGTAGAGAGGAAGAGGACCAGTTCCCTCCACTTTTTGAACTAGCATTGCCTGTGGGACACGAGGGTGAGACATCCAGCAGGCAAGAGGTTATATGGGTCTAGAGCAGGGGTTCTTACACAACAGACTTTAGGGTTTGTGTACTTGGGTGGGAAAAAAAATCATATCTTTATTCTCACTGACCTCAGACTCAAATTTTGTATTTCCTTTATGCGTCTAGGCAACAAACGACAGCAGTAGGTATTAACAGTACTTCTGCCTTTGACACCGATAGAAGTCACAGATATATTCATATCGTTTTTCAGTTATTCCGGACATCTTAAAATATTGTTGACACATTTCTTCAAAATGATAGTAGTTATTTGACGTGCTAGAAAAGATTACTATTTAATATTAACAAAAAGCATACACATTATATAACATTTTTCATAATTTTTTTTCATACTGAACGTTCTTATTAGTCATCAATTTTATACACATCAGTGTATACAGGTCAATTCCAATCGCCCAATTCAGCACACCACCATCCCCACCCCACCGTGGTTTTCCCCCCTTGGTGTCCATACGTTTGTTCTGTACATCTGTGTCTCAACTTCTGTCCTGCAAACTGGTTAATCTGTACCATTTTTCTAGGTTCCACATATGCGCGTTAATATACGATATTTCTTTTTCTCCTTCTGACTTACTTCACTCTGTATGACAGTCTCTAGATCCATCCATGTCTCTACAAATGACTCAATTACGTTGCTTCTTATGGCTAAGTAATATTCCATTGTAGGTATGTACCACATCTTCTTTATCCATTCATCTGTCGATGGGCATTTAGGTTGGTTCCACAACCTGGCTATTGTAAATAGTGCTGCAGTGAACATTGGGGTGCATGTGTCTTTTTGAATTATGGTTTTCTCTGGGTATATGCCCAGTAGTGGGATTGCTGGATCATATGGTAATTCTATTTTTAGTTTTTTAAGGAACCTCCATACTGTTCTCCATAGTCGCTATATCAATTTACATTCCCACTAAGAGTGTGAGAGGGTTCCCTTTTCCCCACACCCTCTCCAGAATTTGTTGTTTGTAGATTTTCTGATGATGCCCATTCTAACTGGTGTGAGGTGATACCTCATTGTAGTTTTGATTTGCATTTCTATAATAATTAGTGATGTTGAGCAGCTTTTCATGTGCTTCCTGGCCATCTGTATGTCTTCTTTGGAGAAATGTCTATTTAGGTCTTCTGCCCATTTTTGGATTGGGTTGTTTGTTTCTTTAATATTGAGCTGAATGAGCTGCTTATATATTTTAGAGATTAATCCTTTGTCTGTTGATTCATTTGCAAATATTTTCTCCCATTCTGAGGGTTGCCTTTTCATCTTGTTCATGGTATCCTTTGCTGTGCAAAAGCTTTGGAGTTTCATTAGGTCCCATTTGTTTATTTTTGTTTTTATTTCCATTACTCTAGGAGGTGGATCAAAAAAGATCTTGCTGTGATTTGTGTCAAAGAGTGTTCTGCCTATGTTTTCCTCTAAGAGTTTTATAGTGTCCAGTCTTACATTTAGGTCTAAAATCCATTTTTAGTTTATTTTTCTGTATGGTGTTAGGGAGTGTTCTAATTTCATTCTTTTACATGTAGCTGTCCAGTTTTCCCAGCACCACTTATTGAAGAGACTGTCTTTGCTCCATTGTATATCCTTGCCTCCTTTGTCATAGATTAGTTGACCATAGGTGTGTGGGTTTATCTCTGGGCTTTCTATCTTGGTCCATTGATCTATGATTCCATTTTTGTGCCATTACCATATTGTCTTGATTACTGTAGCTTTGTAGTATAGTCTGAAGTCAGGGAGTCTAATTCCTCCAGCTCCGTTTTTTTCCCTCAAGACTGCTTAGGCTATTTGGGGTCTCTTGTTATCTCCATACAAATTTTAAGGTGATTTGTTCTAGTTCTGTAAAAAATGCCATTGGTAATTTGATAGGGATTGCATTGAATCTGTAGATTGCTTTGGGTAGTAGAGTCATTTTCACAATATTGATTCTTCCAATCCAAAAACATAGCATATCTTTCCATCTGTTTGTATCATCTTTAATTTCTTTCATCAGTGTCTTATAGTTTTCTGCATACAGGTCTTTTGTTTCCCTAGGTAGGTTTATTCCTAGGTATTTTATTATTTTTGTTGCAATGGTAAATGGGAGTGTTTCCATAATTTCTCTTTCAGATTTTTCCTCATTAGTGTATAGGAATGCAAGAGATTTCTGTGCATTAATTTTGTATCCTGCAACTTTACAAATTCATTGATTAGCTCTAGTAGTTTTCTGGTGGCATTTTTAGGACTCTCTATGTATAGTATCATGTCATCTGCAAACAGTGATAGTTTTACTTCTTCTTTTCTGATTAGGATTCCTTTTATTTCTTTTTCTTCTCTGATTGCCATGGCTAGGACTTCCAAAACTATGTTGAATAATAGTGGTGAGAGTGGACATCCTTGTCTCGTTTCTGATCTTAGAGGAAATGCTTTCAGTTTTTCACCATTGAGAATGATGTTTGCTGTGGCTTTGTTGTGTATGGCCTTTATTATGTTGAGGTAGGTTCCCTCTATGCGCACTTTCTGGAGAGTTTTTATCATAAATCACTGTTGAATTTTGTCAAAAGCTTTTCCTGCATCTATTGAGATGATCATATGGTTTTTCTCCTTCAATTTGTTAATGTGATGTATCACACTGATTGATTTGTGTATATTGAAGAATCCTTGCATCCCTGGAATAAATCCCACTTGATCATGGTGTATGATCCTTTTAATGTGTTGTTGGATTCTATTTGCTAGTATTTTGTTGAGGATTTTTGCATCTATATTCATCAGTGATATTGGTCTGTAATTTTCTCTTTTTGTAGTATCTTTGTCTGGTTTTGGTATCAGGGTGATGGTGGCTTCATAGAATGAGTTTGAGAGTGTTCCTCCCTCTGCAATTTTTTGGAAGAGTTTCAGAAGGATGGGTGTTTGTTAGCTCTTCTCTAAATGTTTGATAGAATTCGCCTGTGAAGCCATCTGGTCCTGGACTTTTGTTTGTTGGAAGATTTTTAATCACAGTTTCAACTTCATTACTTGTGATTGGTCTGTTCATATTTTCTGTTTCTTCCTGGTTCAGTCTTGGAAGGTTATGCTTTTCTAAGAATTTGTCCTTTTCTTCCAGGTTGTCCATTTTATTGGCATAGAGTTGCTTGTAGTAGTCTCTTAGGATGCTTTGTATTTCTGTGGTGTCTGTTCTAACTTCTCCTTTTTCATTTCTAATTTTATTCTAGTCCTCTTCCTTTTTTTCTTGATGGGTCTGGCTAATGGTTTATCAATTTTGTTTATCTTCTCAAAGAACCAGCTGTTAGTTTTATTGATCTTTGCTATTGTTTTCTTTGTTTCATGTATTTCTGCTCTGATCTTTATGATTTCTTTCCTTCTGCTAACTTTGGGTATTGTTTGTTCTTCTTTCTCTAATTCCTTTAGGTGTAAGGTTAGATTGTTTACTTGAGATTTTTCTTGTTTCTTGAGGTAGGGTTGTATAGCTATAAACTTCCCTCTTAGAACTGCTTTTGCTTCATCCCATAGGTTTTGGATCATCCTGTTTCCACTGTCATTTGTCTCTAGGTATATTTTGATTTCCTCTTTGATTTCTTCAGTGATCTCTTGGTTATTTAGTAGCGTATTGTTTAACCTCCATGTGTTTGTGTTTTTTACATTTTTTTCCCTGTAATTCATTTCTAATCTCATAGCGTTGTGGTCAGAAAAGATGCTTCATATGATTTCAGTTTTCTTAAATTTATTGAGGCTTGATTTGTTACCCAATATGTGGTCTATCCTGGAGAATGTTCCATGTGCACTTGAGAAGAAAGTGTAATCTGCTGTTTTTGGATGGAATGTCCTATAAATATCAATTAAATCTATCTCATCTATTGTGTCATTTAAAGCTTCTGTTTCCTTATTTATTTTCATTTTGGATGATCTGTCCATTGGTGTAAGTGAGGTGTTAAAGTTCCCCACTATTATTGTGTTACTGTCGATTTCCTCTTTTATAGCTGTTAGCAGTTGCCTTATGTATTGAGGTGCTCCTATGTTCCATGCATATATATTTATAATTGTCATATCTTCTTCTCGTATTGATCCTTTGATCATTATGTAGTGTCCTTCCTTGTCTCTTGTAACATTCTTTATTTTAAAGTCTATTTTATCTGATATGAGTATAGCTACTCCAGCTTTCTTTTGATTTCCATTTGCATGGAATATCTTTTTCCATCCCCTCACTTTCAGACTGTATGTGTCCCTAGGTGTGAAGTGGGTCTCTTGTAGACAGCATATAGATGGGTCTTGTTTTTGTATCCATTCAGCAAGCCTGTGTCTTTTGGTTGGAACCTTTAATCCATTCACGTTTAAGGTAATTATTGATATGTATGTTCCTATGACCATTTTCTTAATTGTTTTGGGGTTGTTTTAGTAGATCCTTTTCTTCTCTTGTGTTTCCCACTTAGAGAAGTTCCTTTAGCATCTGTTGTAGAGCTGGTTTGGTGGTGCTGAATTCTCTTAGCTTTTGCTTGTTTGTAAAGCTTTTGATTTCTCCATTGAATCTGAATGACATCCTTGCCGGGTAGAGTAATCTTGGGTGTAGGTTCTTCCCTTTCATCACTTTAAGTATATCATGCCACTCCCTTCTGGCTTGTAGAGTTTCTGCTGAGAAATCAGCTGTTAACCTTACGGGAGTTCCCTTGTCTGTTATTTGTCATTTTTCCCTTGTTGCTTTCAATGATTTTTCTTTGTGTTTAGTTTTTACCAATTTGATTACTATGTGTCTTGGCATGTTTCTCCTTGAGTTTATCCTGTATGGGACTTGCTGTACTTCCTGGACTTGGGTGGCTATTTCCTTTCCCATGTTATAGAAGTTTTCTACTATAATCTCTTCAAATATTTTCTCGGGTCCTTTTTCTCTCTCTTCTCCTTCTGGGACCCCTATAATGCAAATGTTGTTGCATTTAATGTTGTCACAGAGGTCTCTTAGGCTGTCTTCATTTCTTTTCATTCTTCTTTCTTTATTCTGTTCCACAGGAGTGAATTCCACCATTCTGTCTTCCAGGTCACTTATCCGTTCTTCTGCCTCAGTTATTCTGCTATTGATTCCTTCTAGTTTAGTTTTCACTTCAGTTATTGTATTGTTCATCTCTGTTTGTTTGTTCTTTAATTCTTCTAGGTCTTTGTTAAACATTTCTTGCATCTTCTCGATCTTTGCCTCCATTGTTTTTCCGAGGTCCTGGATCATCTTCACTATCATTATTCTGAATTCTTTTTCTGGAAGGTTGCCTATCTCCACTTCATTTAGTTGTTTATCTGGGGTTTTATCTTGTTCCTTCATCTGGTACATAGCCCTCTGCCTTTTCATCTTGTCTATCTTTCTGTGAATGTGGTTTTTGTTCCACAGGCTGCAGGACTGTAGTTCTTCTCACTTCTCCATTTTTCATAATTTTAATAACTGTCTTTCAACATGACTTGTTTCAGTTGTAGTCTCATGTATTTTATGTAAAGTATTTTAGAACATGGAAGAAGGAATTTATGGGCTTCAGCAAACTGCCAAATACAGACAGACCAAAAAAATGTCAAGAATCTCCAGTCCAGAGTTTGAAGGCTTTAGGACTGGTTGATAATTCCCGGACTTCTGCTGAGCAATGCTATGCTGAGGAGGATGTGACCTATTCCAGGGGCTCCGTCACTAGACTGGGACCAAAATGAAATGGTTCATTGTAAAAGGAAACAAGTTCATGCTTGCTGTGGCCTCCTCCCTGATGTGCTTGGCCTTTAGGGATCCAGCCTCTCATTCAGAATGTGCTCTGAGCTGGTTTCATTTACTGCTCTTGACGAAATTGTGCAGATGAGAACCATTAGTCAAGGTGATGGTGTAGACACTCTTGAAATGAACATCACTCAGCAGAGTTTGAATTTTCTGTAAAAATCACTCCTGGTGAGAGGAATGTCAAGCAAATGGCAGAACCGCAGAATTGTCCCTGGGAAGGTCTTCTCCTTTCCTGAATCCCAGTCCTAATGTTCGTAAGCCATAAAGAACAATGTGTGCAGTTGGGTGGAGAAGAAACCTGGGGGTGATCAGCTCAGTTGGCTACAGGCCAGATGTGACCACAGGCCTTGTTCTTCCACTGGAGTCACTGGGCCTCGCTCTGGTCATGGACCATTCCCTTTCTCAGCCTCCTAAGGCTCAAAAGGACAAGAGGGTGAAATGGACACTTGAACTTCATGCCTATGCACTCTCATTCTTTAGTTCTGTGTCTGGTAGTGGCTCCTGGGAGGCAAAACAACAAAAACTGCCATGCGACTTGCAATCCTTAAAGAACATAGAAGTCCACTTCAGAAGGTCAAAACCCTGCAGATTCACTTATAGAAATCTACCCCACCAAAATCTCACTCATGTGCACAAGATTGCTGATTGTACACCGTTTATGATTCTGAAAATTGGAAAGAACCTTAAAGCCTATCAAGAGGCAACTGGTTAATTAATGACGGTTCATCCGTATTTCTGGAGCACTTCAAAGTGGTTGAAAAGAATATACCAGTATGGACAGATATTCATTCTACATTCACTACAGTGAAAAAAACTGCCAAATAATATCCGTAGTAGGACCACTTTTTTTCAAAGGTTTATGTAAAACCCTCACGGATGTTTGTAAATGTCCAGCTAAGATCAACCTAAAAAGACCACCCTGAACCTAATGGTACTTATTTTGGAGACAGCGGAATTCGGTGGTCAGAGGAGGAGGAAGATGAGAGTTTCAAAGAGAAATTTTCCCACTTTACTGAAATGTCTCTATATTGTCTGAAGTACAGAATTGCTTTGAGGTTTAAAATATATTGAAAGATCACATCAGCTCTCATCATATGTAATGGAAATCATCTGGCAATTGGGTTTCAAATTTTAATTTGTTAAGAAAACCATGCTGTATCAGAAAAAATTCTGTCTCAGAATTAGGTTTAACTGTGAATGACAGATACCCAAAATAACAGTGTTTCAGACAAGCGAGGGCTATATTTCTTTGGAGGTAGACAATCCAGGGCTAATTTGGCAGCTGTTTCTCTGCAACTCTTCCCTCTGGAGTGCAAGGCTTCATTTTGTGGTCTAAGACGGGTCCTAGAGCAATAATTGTCTCACCGCTGTCCTCAGAAGCGGGGTGGAGGAAGGGACAAAGAAGGCAGACTCAGATCCAGTCTGCAATATGTGTGTGTTCACTAGGTGTGAGAGTGTGATACACACATGAAATCTTGAGACACCCCCCTCCCACACTGACTCTAGACAAGGCGTGAGCATCTGAAGCCCTCTTCTCAGGGACTTCTCTTCTTCTTCCTTCACTCCACCTCCCTCTTCTCCTTCTGCATCCCCTGCCCTCACGCTCACACCCACGCACCACACCATGCTGCAGGTGGCCCAGCAGTCCCGGCTCAGCCCTGAAGGGTTTGCTGCTGCTGATGGCGCTGGGGGTTGCTAGACAGCACAGCAGGACGGCAGGGGTCCCAAGTGAAGGCTTCTCTTTCTGAGCAGCCTTTGTACAATTAACTCTCAGAGTGTGAGAAAGATATAAAGAAGAAAAGACCCAGCCGTTCAGCCAAGTGTGGGTTCTACTACTGGGTGCAGAAACAGCTAATCTGGTGTGTGTGTGTGTGTGCGTGTGCGTGCTGTTTATGTGATATTTTAGCTACTTGGTCTCTCAACATATCTCATTCAAACCCGCGAAATGTTTTACCAACACCTTTCTTATGACATTTTACTTTCTCTTTTTTCCCCGATTTTATCGAGATAGAATTGTGATAAAACATTGCATTAGTTTAAGGTATACAACATAATGATTTGATATATGTATATACAGTTGACCTTTGAACAATGCAGGAGTTGGGGCACCAACACCCTGGACAGCTGAAAATCCACATACAACTTTACGGTTGGCTCTCCCTATGCTGGGTTTCGCATTCACCCATCTGCAGATCATGTAGTAATGTAGCATATATTTAGCGGAAAAAATCCACGTGTACTTGGACTCATAGAGTTCAAACTCATGTTATGGGTTTGAACTGTATTGCAAAATGATCACCGCAGTAAGTTAACATCCATCACCTCACATAGTAACAATTTTTTTCTTGTGATGGGAACTTTTAAGATGTACTCTCTGAGCACTGCTCCAATATACAATAATGTTAACTATAGTCACCATGCTGGACATTACATCCCCAGAACTGGAAGCCTGTATCTTTTGACTACTCATTTCCCTCATCCTCCACCTTCCACCCTCTACCCCTGGCACGTGTCAACCTGTTCTTTGTACTTATGAGTTTGTTTTTTTTAGATCCCACGTATAAGTGAGAGCATACAGTATTTGTCTTTCTCTGTCTAACCTACTTCACTTAGCACAATATCCTCAAGGTCCATTCATGTCACAAATGGCAGAATTTCCTTCTTTTCTTAATGGCTGGATAATATTCCATTGTATATATGCCACATTTTCTTTGTCCATTTATCTGTTGATGAACACTTAGGCTGTTTCCATGTCTTGGCTACTGTAAGTAAGGATACAGTGAACATGGGGGTGCAGATATCTCTTCGACACAGTGATTTCATTTCCTTTAGCTACATACCCCAAAGTGGAATTGCTGAATTTTACTTTCTCTTTTGCTGTAGTTGTTTGTGCATATATATGTCATCTCTCCTACTAGACCATAAACTTCTTGAGGGAAGAGATTATTTTGCTGATGCGTCTGTGTATCTTTGGCATCTGGAAAAGTGCTGGCATGAGGCCAAAGCTCAGTGTCCACTGACAGAATGAGTGCACAAAATGTTATTGAAATCCGAAACAAGGTATGGCTTGCTAATCTCCCCCTGAAAGGCAGGTTACAGCTGCACAAAAATATTATGAGTCCCTTTTGAATATAAAATAAGGGAGGGGCTTTAAATAGGAGGAAAATGTGAAGTAATAAGGTCACATTGTGGCACATGCTTCCACCTCTCCCCTGGAGCCTCCCTTCATTACTAGGGTTGACACTTTTCTCTCCCTGCCCTAAACTCCTATTACAGGGACAGTCTGTCCCAGGGCAACACCGCACACGCACTCTCTGACTGGGTCAGTGCTCACTGTGACTTCCAACTACATTGTCGACTCTCTCTGGCTGTGGACCTTGCCTTATACTTCTGTATCTCTAACATAGTGCTGGGTACCTAGTAAATGCTCAATAAATAATTTTCTCTTTTAACTGATGATTAAATCACCTCTGGACAGATTAAACAGAAATATGTTTAGAAGAAGATAAATAGGAACACATAAATGAACCCAGTCTTTAAAGTTATCTTCCCTTCCCAGTTTTTTTTTTCCCTATAACACTTACCACCTTCTAACATACTGTATAATTAGACTTATTGTATTTTGATGCCGTCCCTCTTCCCTCTGGCATCTAGAGTCTCGTACACTGCTGGTGGATGTAGAAGTTGTGAAAACCGGTTTGGAAAACTACTTGGCAGTGTGTACCAAGGTTATTAACTCTCACAGTACTAACAGTTCCACTTCTAAATATCTACACACACAAGACCAAAATTCTTAATGGAAGGCATGGGTTGGATGCCTACAGGCTTTGCTTATTTGTGTCTTCTGCTCTCAAGATCTAGAAGCTGCAGTTAGGAAAGAACACAAGTTCGAAGGAATACTCCTTGATATATCATTTCTCCTCATCCCTCAAATTTAATTCTTCATCAATTCCTATCAAGTACGGACACTCTCCCAAATGTATTTTGAATCCCAACTTCTCTCCACACCCACTTCCATCACTTAGTCTACACCAACATTTCTCACTTACATTACTGCAGTATTTTCCAAGCGTTCTCTCTGTCCACTCTTGCCCTCCCATTCCACCCCAGATCCACACAACCACCAGTGTGATGACTTCTCTTGAACCCAAAGTAAAAACCAACTTTGTTACCAGGCCCACAGCCCCCAAGTGCTATAAACCTGCCTGAGATTTTCTGACTTCGTCTCACTCACTCTCCACCGCTCTTGCTCCTTAGGCTCCAAATATTCAGGTGGTTGTTTTCTTAAACCAGCTTAATCGAGTTGTAATTCACCTATCAAACAATTCACCCATTTAAAGTGTACAATTTAATGGCTTTCAATATATTCACAGAATTGTGCAACCATCACCACAATCAATATTAGGACATTTTATCACTTCCCCCCAAAATCCTTTGCCCATTAGCAACCACTCCCCATTTTCCCCCAGCTTCCCAGGCCAACAAAACACTAATCTACTTTCTGTCATTATAGATGTGTCTGGTCTTATTTCTAGCTCTTGAATCCGCCACACTCTTTCCTGCATTAGGTCCGTGCACGAACTATTTTCTCTGCCTGGAGGTCTCCTCAGTGTGCACTCCAGGGCTCCCTGCACCCTTCACCCCAAACCTTGTGTGGATGCTTCCTCTTCCTTCATGCTGAGATTAAAATATAATCTACTCAGGGCTTTTCCTGAATACCTTATCTAAGACTAGATTCCCAATGTTTTCCTTTATCATAGCTCCTTCTTTGTTTTCTTCTTATACCTCCACAGTTGGTAACCAACAGCTTACTGACTTTTTATTGCCCGATTCTTTCCAGTTTATTTTAAACATAACTCTCTAGTTCTCTGTTGTAGCTCTGGTTCTCACTGCAGGGCCTGGCACTGAGAATACCCTCAATAAACCTTTGACAAATGAATGAGTGAATATATAGCTCAGTTATCTGGCACTGCCTGGAAACAACACTTCTTGCCGATTTCGAAGCAGCAGGTATTACACTGCATCATCATTAAACCAGCTAGATTTTCTGCTGATTCAAGACAGCCATTTTGGAGCAAGCTTCTTCAAATCATCTTGAACAGCTGGCCTGAAGTGTGTTTTCCCTCCAAAACAAGGTTAGTTGGCCCAAAGAAGATTAAGCAGAACAATCAATTGCAATATGGTATCAGAATGCTTCTGTATGAGTGGTGGGATGATATTTGGGAAGTTTCACCTTTCCTCTTAAGACAATGATATTGATTGCTGCTCTTTTCCCTTAAACACTAACAGCATGACAATCACGTGTTAATGATTATCTGATCATTAGACAAGACAGTAACACTGTCCACCAAGTCTTCATACAGCTATAAAGGATTCATTTAGTGCTTCCTTAGTGTAAAAAGCTGCATAGGGATCCTTCTCCATCACCATCAACGCTGTCCAAGACTCAGTAGTCCGCTCTGGGCAACACCAGATTGTAAACCAGTTGAAGGAAAGGATCTACTCTATTCCCAACTGTACAGACGGCTATCATATCCACAACCAAACACGTGTCCAAAAAGCTCAAAAATAATAGCTACTTATAAACATGTATTGACTACCTGGGCTCTTAGGTGGGGCTAATGGCAGACTCTGGGAGGGCTCACGCCAAGGAGTACTTCCCAGAACTTCTGCTGCCAGTGCCCTTATCCTCAAACTGATCCACAGCCACCACCTGCCTCTGCAGGAGACCCCCCCAACACTAGCAGCCGTGTGGAGGACAGGCTCTTGGTGCTCCAGCCAGGCGTCAGGGCTGTGCCACTGAGGTGGGAGAGCCAAGTTCAGGACACTGGTCCACAAGAGACCTCCCAGCTCCACATAATATCAAACAGCGAAAATCTCCCAGAGATCTCCATCTCAATGCCAAGACCCAGCTCCACTCAACGACCAGCAAGCTACAGTGCAGGACACCCTATGCCAAACAACTACTAAGACAGGAACACAACCCCATCCATTAGCACAGAGGCAGCTTAAAATCATAATAAAGCCACAGACAACCCCAAAACCACCACTGATGCGGTAATGCCCACCAGAAAGACAAGATCAAGCCTCATCCACCAGAACACAGGCACTAGTCCCTTGCACCAGGAAGACTATACAACCCACTGAACCAACCTTAGCCACTGGGGACAGACACCAAAAACAACAAGAACTACGAACCTGCAACCTGTGAAAAGGAGACCCTAAACACAGTAAGTTAAGCAAAATGAGAAGACAGAGAAACACAGAGCAGAAGAAGGAGCAAGGCAGAAACCCAGCAGACCTAACAAATGAAGAGGAAATACGTAGTCTACCTGAAAAAGAATTCAGAATAATGATAGTAAAGATGTCCAAAATGTTGGAAATAGAATGGAGAAAATACAAGAAACGTTTAACAAGGAACTAGAAGAACTAAAGAGCAAACAAACAGAGATGAACAACACAATAAATGAAATTAAAAATTCTCTAGAAGGGATCAATAGCAGAATAACTGAGGAAGAAGAACGGATAAGTGACCTGGAAGATAAAATAGTGGAAATAACTACTGCAGAGCAGAATAAAGAAAAAGGGATGAAAAGAATTGAGGACAGTCACAGAGACCTCTGGGACAACATTAAATGCACCAATATTCAAATTATAGGGGTCCCAGAAGAAGAAGAGAAAAAGAAAGGGACTGAGAAAATATTTGAAGAGATTATAATTGAAAACTTCCCTAATATGGGAAAGGAAATAGTTAATCAAGTTCCAGGAAGCACAGAGAGTCCCAAACAGGATAAATCCAAGGAGAAACATGCCAAGACACATACTAATCAAACTATCAAAAATTAAATACAAAGAACAAAAATTAAAAGCAGCAATGGAAAAACAAGAAGTAACACATAAGGGAATCCCCATAAGGTTAACAGCTGATCTTTCAGCAGAAACTCTGCAAGCCAGAAGGGAGTGGCAGAACATATTTAAAGTGATGAAAGAGAAAAACCTACAACCAAGATTACTCTACCCAGCAAGGAGCTCATTCATATTTGATGGAGAAATTAAAAGCTTTACAGACAAGCAAAAGCTGAGAGAGTCCAGCACCACCAAACCAGCTTTACAACAAATGCTAAAGGAACTTCTCTAGGCAGGAAACACAAGAGAAGGAAAAGGCCTACAATAATAAACCCAAAACAATTAAGAAAATGGTAATAGGAACATACATATCGATAATTACCTTAAATGTAAATGGATTAAATGCTCCAACCAAAAGACATAGACTGGATGAATGGATACAAAAACAAGACCCATATATATGCTGTCTACCAGAGACCCACTTCAGACTTAGGGACACATACAGACTGAAAGTGAGGGGATGGAAAAAGATATTCCATGCAAATGGAAATCAGAAAAGGCTGGAGTAGCAATTCTCATATCAGACAAAATAGACTTTAAACTAAAGACCATTACAAGAGACAAAGAAGGACACTACATAATGATCAAGGGATCAATCCAAGAAGAAGGTATAACAATTGTAAAAATGTATGCACCCAAAATAGGAGCACCTCAATACATAAGGCAAATACTAAAAGCCATAAAAGGGGAAATCGACAGTAACACAATCATAGTAGGGGACGTTAACACCCCACTTGCACCAATGGACAGATCATCCAAAATGAAAATAAATAAGGAAACACAAGCTTTAAATGATACATTAAACAAGATGGACTTAATTGATATTTATAGGACATTCCATCCAAAAACAACAGAATACACATTCTTCTCAAGTGCTCATGGAACATTCTCCAGTATAGATCATATCTTGGGTCATAGATCAAGCCTGGGTCAATTTAAGAAAATTGAAATCGTATCAAGTATCTTTTACGACCACATGCTATGAGACTAGATATCAATTACAGGAAATAATGGGTAAGAAATACAAACACATGGAGGCTAAACAACACACTACTTAATAACCAAGAGATCACTGAAGAAATCAAAGAGGAAATCAAAAAAATCTAGAGACAAATGACAATGAAAACACAATGACACAAAACCTATGGGATGCAGCAAAAGCAGTTCTAAGAGGGAAGTTTATAGCTATACAAGCCTACCTTAAGAAACAAGAAATATCTCAAACAAACAACCTAACCTTACACCTAAAGCAATTAGAGAAAGAACAAAAAAACCCCGAAGTTAGCAGAAGGAAAGAAATCATAAAAATCAGATCAGAAATAAATGAAAAAGAATTGAAGGAAATGATAGCAAACATCAATAAAACTAAAAGCTGGTTCTTTGAGGAAATAAACGAAATTGATAAACCATTAGCCAGACTTATCAAGAAAAAAAGGGAGAAGACTCAAATCAATAGAGTTAGAAATGAAAAAGGAGAAGAAACAACTGACACTGCAGAAATACAAAGGATCATGAGAGATTACTACAAGCAACTCTATGCCAATAAAATGGACAGCCTGGAAGAAATGGACAAATTCTTAGAAATGCATAACCTTCTGAAACAGAACCAGGAAGAAATAGAAAATATGAACAGACGAATCACAAGTACTGAAATTAAAACTGTGATTAAAAATCTTCCAACAGACAAAAGCCCAGGACCAGATGGCTTCACAGGCCAATTCTAACAAACACTTAGAGAAGAGATAACACTTATCCTTCTCAAACTCTTCCAAAATATATAAGAGGGAGGAATACTCCCAAGCTCATTCTATGAGGCCACCTTCACTCTGATACCAAAACCGGACAAAGTTGTCACAAACAAAGAAAACTACAGGCCAATATCACTGATGAACATAGATGCAAATAATCCTCAACAAAACAGTAGCCAACAGAATCCAACAGCACATTAAAAGGATCATACACTATGATCAAGTGGGGTTTATCCTGGGAATGCAAGGATTCTTCAATATTCACACATCAATCAACGTCATACACCATATTAACAAACTTGAAGGAGAGAAACCATATGATCATCTCAATAGATGCAGAGAAAGCTTTCAACAAAATTCAACACCCATTTATGATAAAAACCCTCCAGAAAGTAAGCATACAGGGAACTTTCCTCAACATAATAAAGGCCATATATGACATCGTTCTCAATGGTGAAAAACTGAAAGCATTTCCGCTAAGATCAGGAACAAGAGAAGGTTGCCCACTCTCACCACTATTATTCAACATAGTTTTGGAAGTTTTAGCCACAGCAGTCAGAGAAGAAAAAGAAATAAAAGGAATCCTAATCAGAAAAGAAGATGTAAAGCTGTCACTGTTTGCAGATGACATGATACTATACATAGAGAATCCTAAAGATGCTACCAGAAAACTACTAGAGCTAATCAATGAATTCGGTAAAGTAGCAGGATACAAAATTAATGCACAGAAATCTCTGGCATTCCTATACAATAATGATGAAAAATCTGAAAGTGAAATTAAGAAAACACTCCCAGTTCCCACTGCAACAAAAAGAATAAAATATCTAGGAATAAACCTACCTAAGGAGACGAAAGACCTGTATGCAGAAAATTATCAGACACTGATGAAAGAAATTAATGATGATACAAATAGATGGAGAGATATACCATGTTCTTGGATTGGAAGAATCAACATTGTGAAAATGACTCTACTACCCAAAGCAATCTACAGATTCAATGCAATCCCTATCAAACTACCAATGGCATATTTCACAGAGCTAAACAAAAGATTTCACAATTTGTATGGAAACACAAAAGACCCCGAATAGCCAAAGCAATCTTGAGAATGAAAAACGGAGCTAGAGTAAGCAGGCTCCCTGACTTCAGACTCTACTACGAAGCTACAGTAATCAAGACAGTATGGTATTGGCACAAAAAAACAGAAATATAGATCAATAGAACAGGATAGAAAACCCAGAGATAAACCCACACACATATGGTCATCTCATCTTTGATAAAGGAGGCAAGAATATACAGTGGAGAAAAGACAGCCTCTTCAATAAGTGGTCCTTGGAAAACTGGACAGTTACATGTAAAAAAATGAAATTAGAACACTCCCTCACACCATACACAAAAAGAAACTAAAAATGGATTGAAAACCTAAATGTGAGGCCAGAAACTATCAAACTCTTAGAGGAAAACATAGGCAGAACACTCTATGACATAAATCACAGCAAGATCCTTTTGGACCCACCTCCTAGAGAAATGGAAATAAAAACAAAAATAAACAAGTGGGACCCAATGAAACTTAAAATCATTTGCACAACAAAGGAAACCATAAACAAGAGGAAAAGACAACCCTCAGAATGGGAGAAAATATTTCCAAACGAAGCAACTGAAAAAGGATTAATCTCCAAAATTTACAAGCAGCTCATGCAGCTCAATATCAAAAAACAAAAAACCCAATACAAAAATGGGCAGAAGACATAAATACTTATTTCTCTAGAGAATATATACAGATTGCCAACAAACACATGAAAGGATGCTCAACATCACTAACCATTAGAGAAATGCAAATCAAAACTACAGTGAGGTATTACCTCACACCGGTCAGAATGGCCATCATAAAAAATCTACAAACAGTAAATTCTGGAGGGGGTGTGGAGAAAACGGAACCCTCTTGCAGTATTGGTGGGAATGTAAATTGATACAGACACTATGGAGAACAGTATGGAGGTTCCTTAAAAAATTAAAAATAGAACTACCATACGACCCAGCAATACGACCATACGACCATAATTTAAAAAGTCATATACCACAGTATTCATTGCAGCTCTATTTACAGTTGCCAGGACATGGAAGCAACCTAAGTGCCCATCAACAGATAAACAGATAAGGAAGATGTGGCACATATATACAGTGGAATATTACTCAGCCATAAAAAGAAAGAAATTGAGTTATTTGTAGTGAGGTGGATGGACTTAGAGACTGTCATACAGAGTGAAGTTAAGTCAGAAAGAGAAAAACAAATACCGTATGCTAGCACATAAATATGGAATCTGAAAAAAAAAAAGAAAAGAAAATGGTCAGAAGAACCTAGGGGCAAGAGGGGAATAAATTTGCTGACCTACTAGGTAATGGACTTGAGGATACAGGGAGGGGGAAGGGAAAGCTGCGACAAAGTGAGAGAGAGGCATGGACATATATACACTACCAAATGTAAAATAGATAGCTAGTGGGAAGCAGCCACATAGCACAGGGAGATCAGCTCGGTGCTTTGTGACCACCTAGAGGGGTGGGATAGGGAGGATGGGAGGGAGGGAGATGCAAGAGGGAAGAGATATGGGGACATATGTATATGTATAACTGATTCGCCTTGTTATAAAGCAGAAACTGACACACCATTGTAAAGCAATTATACTGTAATAAAGATGCTAAAAAAGAAAAAAAAAACATGTATTGGATGAGTGATAACTGATCAGGTCGTATCTCCTATCTTTCTTTCCTGCTTTCATCCTGCCCTCCCCCATCCATTTGGTTACCCCACCCACCCCCATCAAGCCTCAACTTTTAGGCTGCTCAGATGTCTCAGTCACAGGGAAAGTCAATCTGATTGATTAATCCACACCATTTTGTTTTATGGACCTAAGCAGTGGTGTGCTGGAGCAGTTTACAATGGTGTATAAAAGTCAATTGTGTGTATCTCTTTTTAATTCTTCAGTCAGGGACCGCAGGTTGGTAGCTTGAAATCAGCCAGAGTGGGAATATTTATATCAGAGGGATTGGCAAATGCTACAAATCAGGGCCTTTTTATGTTCTTAAGAGCCATTTGTTAAACCTTTACCAGTACACCAATGGCAATAGTATGTATTAACATTATACCCTACCTGTCCCACCCACACTCTGTTCTAAGAGAATTCTAGACCAGGCTTAATTCAAAGAATGGCGTACCAAGAAAGACTTAGAGGCCATACATTTATAAAGCAAATACTTCTTCCCACTCTCCTGTTCAGGCTCTTTCACAGCTTTCACTGGTAAGTGCTTTCAAACCTTACCTCTGCTCTTAACAATGCACTTCATAGTTTGCCAGCCAAAAGAGACTAGAGTCAAATTAGAATATTTTAGGGATTTTCGCTAACTTCCCTATGTCAGTTTAGAGAGAATGAGAAGACTATCTCGTGCAGAAGCAGCTCCAAGTTCTCAAACTGGACCAGATTTTGTGCTTAAAACTGATATCACCTCACATATACATATGAACAGGTATATCGGTATATGTATGTACACACTTTTTTCATTCAACTTTCTGTACTTCTGGCTTCTGAGACCAAAACTACCCTAAAATTCCATAGGAAATTACCTGTTTCCTGGCCTAGTGATTCTGTAGCACAGACTCTTAGAATTTTAGGTCTATCAGAAAAATGAGAGATTATCTGATACAGTGCACTAGTCCTCAACCTGGCTATATTGGGAAACCTGACAAAGAAATGACTCTCTTGACCCCTCCCCAGACAAATTCAGTCAGAAACTCCTGGATTGGAATCAGGCATTTCTAGTTGTAGAAGCTTCCCAGGTGATTCTAAGGTGTCATTAGAGAAAATCACTGATCTAATCACCCCTCAGTTTTTAGATGAGAAACCCAAGCTCCAGGGCAAATGAGTGAAGGGAGAACTCTCTAAGACTCAGGTCTCTTCAACTCCCAGACCACAGAGCTTTCACAATCATGCTCCAGACCTCAGGACTTCCCCATTTCTGTTTCATAAACCCCCAAACATGAGTCACAGAAACAATGAAAGGTTTTTCTATGGCAGGAATCTCATAAGGGGCAGGAGTCTTATAAGGCCTGACTTCATTCTTAAATCTAATTGATCCTTGATCTTGAGCAAATGGTTTCCTTACATTTTCCCACTATTCAGTATTTTCTAAAATAAAGGGAGAATACTTGTGATAAGATATGGTAATGTAAATTATGTAAAGACAGGAACCACTGTGTCTAACCTTTACTGTGTCGAGCAGTGGGCCTGATCAGGGGCCACATGCCCATTAATCCACCTATAAATGCTGGATGTGTTCAATGCTTTGTCTAGATGATTGGTCATTTGATGATATGGTGAAGGTGTGGACAGTGAAGTCCTATCTCCTGGGTTCAAATCCTGGCTCCACTACTGACCAGCCCAAGACCTTAAGTAAGTTATTTAACCACTCTGTGCCATATTTTTAAAGAATTAAAGCATTTTTAAAGCTGCTGTGCAAATTAAAGAGCATATAGAGTGCTTAGCATATTGGCTGGTCCAAAGCCACTCAACAAATACTAGTTATTATTGTTTTGTTGTATCAGCCTGTCTCTTCTCTTGAAGCTTGCTGGGAGAGGAGAGGAGAGATATGAGTGATGAAGGGCCAGGAAGTGGCAGCCTTTAAGCATCTTGACCTGGACTCTCTGCCGTGGCCTGGAGGGTTACTGGTAGCTAAGAGGAAGAAGCTACACTGCACCCCCAAGGGTACCCCCAAGGGTAACACACACCAGAGGAGGCCTGGAGCAGTGGACTCTGGGCTGGGCCCTTCTTCCTTCCTCAGTGAATGACATTGATTCTTTTTTGTTTTTTAATCAGGTTATTTTATTAGCATTGAATTACTTTAAAAAAAAAACAGTAGATGATTCTAACATAGTTAATCATTAGAAAATTTGTTAGCTTATAAAAATGCAATCTATAGAAAACCTTTCAGGAACACTAATATTACCTGCAATACTTTTTCAAAATTGAGATATAATTGACATATAACATTATATTATCAATAGTTTCAGCTGTACAACATAATGATGTAATATTTGTATATATTGTGAAATGATCCATCACCACACAATTATACAATTTTTTCTCATGATGAGAACTTTTAAGAACTACTCTATTCACAACTTTCCAACAAACAATACAGCATTACTGACCGTACGTTAGACACTGATTCTGGGGGCAGCAGCCCCACTAACTCTTCTCTTGTCCCTCTAACTGGGCACTGGCCTGCAGGGCGGAGCTGTGAACCTGAGCAGTGCTGGTACAATCCCCATCTCCTGCTCCCCGCAGGGCTGCTTCTCAGCTAGAGTTTGCGTTTCACCCAGCATCCCAGTTCAGCCTCTCCCAGACCGACAGGAGATGCTAATCAGAAACCTGCCCCCATGCATAACACTGACATTGCTTCTGCTCTTCAGATCAGTCTTTAATGAAAACTCGCATGAGATCAAAGCAGAGCCGAGGAAGGGACAGAGGATGATAAATGTCCTAAAGCAAAACGCGATACAGTTCCGCGATGGTTGGGCTGCAGTTGCTCTTTTAGACATTTTATGAATGACATTGGCAAAAGTGTCAACAGCCTTTGTCTGAGTTTCAAATATTAGCACAGGATATTTTCTTCTGGTCATTATCAGAGGCAGAAATGCATTCCCACTTAGGGCCTCTTGTGGAGTCTAGTCTTCAACTAGAGCGTCTTTCTAAAACTGGTTTTAAGGTTGTGGGATGAGGAATTTGATGCAAAGAAGCATGCAAAGGGATCAAAATGTAGTTGGACAGGGCTTTCAGAATCTCATTAGATGAAAGTCTGAATTTACAACATACTTTAGTATGCAGCTATTCACTTTTCCAAAGGATTCACTATCCACCCAGGCAGGGCAGAATGCATGTGTGTACGTATGTATGTAAATATTTTCTTATTTTCTCCACCAGTTGGCCCTGTAACAGCCTTTTCAGTTCTCCTTAATAGATGCCCTCCCACAATCAACCCCCGTTCTCAGCAATTTATCCAAGCTTGAATTTCCCAAAACCTAATAACCTAAGAAAATCAGGAAATATTCAAACATTTCAAAATAAGCGTTTTCTCTCAGCTCAGAATAATGTTTGCCTATCCTGAAAATAGGCTTGAACTGGTGAGATGGTATCTTACCTTCACCTACTATCAAGAATTTACTATAGAATTTTTCTCGGAGGCACACTTTAATATTACTTAATTCACAAAAAAATCTATTTGCACAAAACATTTCAGGACCATGAAGTTTGGAGCAGACATTCCTAAGATATGAGCCAGCCCCAAATCCTCACTTTAGAAATGAAGAAATCAAGCACAAGATGAAGAGAATCCTTCCAAGGTCACGAGAAAATCTTCCATGGTTAGAAGCAAGGTTAGAATTAGAACCTAGGACCCTGATTCATGATTGCTTGTAAAAAAAAATATGCATACATACACAAGATAGTTATTAAACAATTACTGTATGCCAAACACTGCACAATATACTAGAACAAATAAACCAAAAAGATATACTCCTACTCTCATGTGCAGCAGGAAAACAGATCTACAAGTACAAACTCAAATGGTATGAAATGATAACAGGGTACTTGACCTGGTCTGGGGGCAGAGTGGCAGTCAGGGATGACTTCCTTGCTGAAATGGCATTTGAGCTGAAATCTAAGAGATGGATGAGTAGGAGTTACTACGATGAAGAGGTGTGGCCCAGGGGAGTACAAGAAGTTTCCAGGTAGAAGAGACCACACATGCAAAGATCCTAAGTGTTTCCCAGTATACAGCTGACTTTTGAACAATGAGGGGGAAGGAGGGAATGGGGCACGGACTCCCGCTCTGTGCAGTCAAAAATCTGAGTATAACTTTATAGTCAGCCCTCCATACCTGAGCATCCACATCCTCCATGGATTAAACCAACTTTGGATCATGTAGTGCTATAGTATGTACTTACTGAAAAAAATCTGTATAAGTGGACCTGTGCAGTGCAAACCCATGTTGTTCAAAGGTCAACTGTATATCACTACTTCTTGACAGCTGAATCATGTAAAATGCAGTTTTTTTCAGCCATCTTGTTTTTATCTTTCCTTTGATTTAGGTAGGTCTAATTTAAGAATATAATGTCCAGTCACCAATCCCTGCTGGTGACAAGAATCAGCAAGCACTAGCTAGCTTAAGAGGAAGGTAAAACTGGATTCTGGAGTGACGTGTTTGGTATGATTTTTTAAATTATGAACATAAAGAATTATTGGAACTCATTCTAAACTCATCAAAGCACTGTTTTTCAGTCTCCTTCCATATTATTCCAGAACTGAAAAAGATTCGCCTCACCCCAAGTCTCTTGATTTTCACCTAATTCCCATTAAATTCAATTCCTTATTTATACTTTCCCACTTTCTTTTCCTGAAATAAACGGAAAAGTGCATAACTTTGGAAGCATAGAGATCATGATGCCAGATGGGAAATATGAGCTTTAGAATTACTAGGAAGCCTTCAATATATTGCTTTCATCTTGAAAGCAAGGAAACCTGAACCACATAAATGAGCTCTGCATACAGAAGGAGGTGGGAAAGAGTAATGAGGAAAGGGGACATCAGGGAAGTAACGCTGTTAGGACTGTGAGTGGTCTTCAGTCATTCTTCTAGATGTGACCTGCTGCAAAATGATTTGAGTGCCTCTCTTCTCTGGTCTTTTCACCTTCTCTTAACAACTCAACCCACTGCACATTCTAAACTGCAAGGTATAAAGCAGTTAGAAGTTGTAGTGAGACATATGATACAAATGAAAAAGTCTGCACATCAACTTGATCCATGGATATGGAGTTCTAGTTGTAATCACAAATGGGGAGAATAAAGGGCCTTGGAGCTGTGACAGATAGTTGACAACTTGTCTTGGGAGGGGAAAGAATGGGCAGTCAATGGTAATATCCCGTGTTTTTCTGTGCTTCTGTGTTTGCCTCATACATATGCTCTTGAGTCTTTTAACATGCTGAATCTGCATGGGATATTATGATTCATGTGGGTGTTAAGTGTTACAGCTGCAAAAGATATAAAGCATTCTTTAGGGATCTTTCTGGTCTGATGTTCAAAATGCATGTAACAATAAATTTTGAAAGGGTGTAGGACGTAGGCTACAAGGCTACACAGAAACATTAGTTTAGGAAATACTGAACCCACAAGAATATTAAACCACAAGGAACAATCTATAGAAGTCACACACAAGACAGTGATGTAATTATGCAATTAGTCTATACAGATGATCTTAAAGAATGAGTCTAGCTGAAGAAGTTCTATCATTCCAAGATTCTCAGCCACTAACTCCAAAAACGATTAAGCCATACGGCCCATTAATATGACTTCACCAACGTCCTTAAGAACGTTGGTGAACTGAGAGAAGAGAAGTTTTCTCTTCTCTCAGTTCTTATATCTGTCTGCAGCGTCAATCTCTCATCTCCTCCAGCACAGAAGCCTGGAGCTAGCTTTTTCCATTCCCCATTAATCATCTGTACACAATCCATCACCAAATCTATGTGTTTCTTCCTTCACTAATCTTTTGCTTTAGCTCTTTAAGGTTCTTTCTTTCCAACCCCATGCCCTCATCACCTCAGCTGGAATACTGCAATCATCTAGCTAGTCCATGACTAACCAACTCCTCTTCTGTGTTTAGAGAGTTCTCCAGTGTGTGAATCTCAATGGGAAGCTGTGATATTGTGATTTATACTAAGAAATATATATTTGGTCTTTGTCCCCATTTCTAGCATAGAGCTTCTAAAACCCTTGGAATTTTTTAAGTGATGAGAGCAAATAAAGGTGTCTTTTGTTATGTTAATGAGGTGACTTTTGGAAAACCCTAGGTAACCAAAGATGAGGTCTGGTTGCTAAGGAACTCAACCATGTGATTAGAAGGTGGGAACTTCCATTTCCTCTCTAGCTCCCCACCTCTCCACTCCCCCAACCCCTCTGTCCTCTAGGGAAGGGAGAAGAACTGGAGGTTGAATCAATTGCCAGTGGCCAACAATTTAATCAGTTGTGCCTATATATTGAAGCCTCCATAAAAACCCCGAAGCGGCAGGTGCAGGGGTTGGTTCAGAGTGCTTCTAGGTTGGCCAAGTGATGTGGGGAGAGTGGCATGCTCAGAGAGGGTGTGGAAGCTCCATGCCATTTCCCCATACCTTACCCTAGGCATCTCTTCCCATCTGGCTGTTCCTAAGTTATATCCTTTTACAATAAACTGGTATTGTAGTAAGTAAAATGTTTCTCTGAGTTCTGTGAGCAGCTCTAGCAAATTAATTGAACCCAAGGAAGCTGTTGTGGGAATCTCTGCTCCATAGCCAGCGGGTCAGAAGCACAGGTGATAACTTGGGCTTTCCACTGGCATCCAAAATGGAGGGCAGTCTTGTGGGACTGAGCCATTAACCTGTGGAATCTGATGCTATCCCTGGGTAGACAGTGTCAGAATTGAGTAGACACCCAGCTGGTGTGGAGAACTGCTTGGTGATGTATGGGAACTCCTCACTCCCTCAACCCCGCACCCACCCATTGGAACTGGGTTCACAATCATTAGAGGCAGAGACCGTTTCCTTCTGTAGAAACCAAAAAGGGCAGATGAGTTGTCTCTCAGCCTCTCTCTCTTGCAGCTAGAGATCTGTTGCCTGCACCTGAGCTTGGCCAATCAGAAGTACTCATCCCAGACACTAAATCTGGCACTATAATCTACAGGGGTGGAAACAGTTGAGAATTCCCTTGCTGCAGTGGCAGTGGGTGTCTTCAGTGCCACACAGGAGCCCTTAGCATGCTGGGTCAGCCAAGCCACAGTGCCCAGAGTTCAGCCACTATGCTGGCAGTGTCCTCCCCAGGCCAGCTCGGTGGGGATGGTTTAGAATGTGGCTCTTGCTGTGTAGCTCCCTTCAGTTCTGATCAGTTCCTCAACCTGGTTCTCTAAATTTCCCAGCATTTTTGTGAGTTATACAATAATCCATTTGAAAAATTCCTTGCATGCTTAAGATAGCAAGAATTTGTCTCTGTTCTGAGACTCTTCAATGATTGTCCAGTCTCTGTATCTGCCCCTGCCCCCAAGCTGTCACCCATACACTGCCAAACTCTTTTAAAAACTTCACCTTTATCATGTCATTTCTTAAAATATGCTTAAGAAGGTAAAATGGACTCTACATGGTTAAGAAAGTACAAAGAATTCTACATGAAGTCTAGCTCCCCAGCTTGATGGTCAACATTCAGAATAATCCAGCCTCTCAATCTAAAGGAACTGCCATTTTCTCTGCTGTCTGTCTATCCAGTAGTTTTCCAAAAAAATTTTATGAGATCCATAGAGGTAAATTTTAAGAATCAATAACACGACACAATTGAAGCAAATACTTCATGAAAAGAATACTATATGCAATAAACTGATATTTTCTATTCCTCTCTCCTTTTTTTTTTCACTTAAAAAAAATGCTGGTTGACACTCATCAAATTGATTTGGAAAACACAGGCTTAGCCTTACTTGTGGTTTTCTGGCCACCCACACTCTGTTACCAGTTTATGACATGGGCAGGAACTACATAAAGGAATTCACTTAAAATCTTCCCTTAATCCCACTTGTCCTATTCGGGTTTCTTATATTTACACAAACCTTGCAGGAAAAAAAAAAAAAAGCCAAAATTGACACCATGACAAAGAAGGGCTGTAAAATATCATTCTCAGGGCTAACTGAATAATACTGTACTTGAATATGCAATTAAATCAAGTATAAAAAACTTTTCTTTCCAATCTTTTATATGATTTTGCATATTACCACGGAAGAAGAGTTTTATTCCACACTCACAAAGGCATTTTTTGCCTAGGGTTGGTCTCTTGGAAGAAGTCCTGCTTTGGTTCAAGGGTTAGGGCACTGGCTACCCTGATTTATTTGACCCAGGATGTTTCTCTGAAGAAACTCTAACCAAATACGTGTGTAACAAATCATTGCTGACATTCTTCAGATGAATGAGGTAGACTTAGATCAGTAAAATGATTATAATAAAATGATTAGAAAAAGTCAAGTCTACAAGGGTGGGCATGACGGATTTCAATGAACTGTTAAAACTGCACATGTCTCTTGATAAAAATTGGACTGAGGACGGGGGTTGGAGTCTAGAAACAGAGATAGGTGAAAACAGAGATAGGTGAAGACTGAGCAGCTCAGGGCTGGTAGAGGCACATCTGAGTTCTTGCCCCAGGGACATCCTCTCACCAGCTGCTGCCCTTTCACAGCTTACCACTCCCTTCCACGAGGTTTCTGGTGTCAGTGTATTTGCTCCTTATGGTTGGATGGCCTGCAGCCTTTGTGCTTTGCAGCCCATTATAACAATCTGTTAACCTTTGTGAATACCTAATACATAGCAGAATGTGCTCCCTTGAGTTTAGAACTAAATACTGAAGTAAGAAAGGAAAGATTTTTTTTCTTTCATTTAATTCCACAGTGGTTCATCTTCCGACACAGCATTGTATTCATCCATCTTTGTGGGCTGGAAAGCTAGCCATATGGAGTCAGACACACAGAGCAGATTCTCCCCCGCAAGAGCTTGGGGGAGCATAAATAATGACCTCTCTCCCTTCCTCCTGTTAGCCAAAATCTCTTAGTCTCCTGGCTATTTCCAATCACTTTGGAGTTTTCTGCAGCTCTCTGCTTCGCAGCTTCCTTTCTCTGCAGTAAAAGCAGCACAGAAGAGTTGCCAAAATAAAACCAAATCAGAAATCCCTTGGTAAACAGGAAAATGCATCCTGATTCCTGCATCCTGATGGTCTCATTTCTGCCCCTTCTGCCTACGCCTCCCAGTCTATCCTCACAGTACCCTTCAGAGATTCAGGCTTCTGTTACAGTGAAAAGCTGCTGGTATTGGGGAGACTGGCATTTAGCTACTGTCTAATCCACGGGGACATCTTTGCCTTTCTCTGCACTAGAATTTGAGGGTAGGGGTAAAGTAAGGGAAGTTGTCTAATGGATCATGGAAAAGAACTCTGGAAATTGGAAACAATCAATGACAAGTATTCCTAATGCTGCCCTCCTCCTATACAGAGGAAGTAATACAGAATAGGGGTTAAGAACCTGTAGTCAGATGACTTAGGTTTAAATCCCGCTCTGCCCCTAACTCCTTATCTGAGCTTGAGACATTACTTAACCTCTCAAAGCCTGGGTTTCCTTCTTTGCACTCTATTCTGTTATCCCCTGCAGGGACAAAGGTGTGTGCTCTACCCTCCAGGAGCTTGCACTGAAACGGAAAGAGTACTCAGCCACAGGTCTACATCATTGTTATCCCGGTGTTTCACCAACGGTGGATGCTGTGACCATCAAGTGCCTGGTAAGAATGTGAGAATGTGGGTCAAGGGCTTTCCTTAACATGACTTAGGAGCTAGAGCTCACCTTTCCCTCCATGGTTCATTTAGTCTTTAAAGACAAATGACACCCTTGGCCTTCCAGGCTGGTTGATTTCCTGGTGATATGACACTAACCTGAGGTTTCAAAGCAGAGTCTTTCCTTGTCAAGAGCATGTATGCCACAACGCTAGCATCCTATTCAGAAGTAGTGACCCAAGCACTGAAAATTGATGCTTCTGGTGGCAAATGAATGGGTTTCATTTTGCAGCAAAATTTCTCTTTTCAAAATGAGAGGAGCCTTCCTTTCTTCCTTCCTTCCTTCCTTCCTTCCTTCTTTCCTCCCTCCCTTCCTTCCTTCTCTTTGCCTGTTTGCTACCAGAAATCATAGAATTATTTGGGACAACTTTCTTTACTTTTAAATAAGGGTTGTTGACATCAGCTGGATATTATGGATTCCTACCAAATATCTAGTGTGTTTAATTAGATCATGGTATTGTTGACAACTCATAAGTCCAATATTTTCTTCTTCTTTTGTTTTTTTTTTAAACTAATCTGGAGGACATCAGAACGGACTAAAACATTTTCCCCATCTGCAAAAGATTTCACAGACAAACAGTACTTAAGCTGAGAAATCCCTCAATATATTTGCCAGTAGACCAATTCTCCTCATTGATAGAGGGAGGTTTATAACTGGAATCCTTTGTGCATTGTGGAAGACAAACACACATGCATTTTACATGAGCAAATTCTAAACCAGCCAGCCATGATTTTTTTTTTCAATTACACTTTCTTCAAAATAACCTCCTTTAGAACCAGTTCTCAAAGGTTTTCTCCCCATTATTGTAAGTTGCTCTTGGATCCCTGGCAAGGGTGCAGAGAGAAAACTGAGAGTCAAAGGTTTCCATGTAACGACAGTTATTTTTTGCTTTGGAAGCTGCCTATTTTTTTTCTCTCTAGAGAGAGAATTGCAGAAGACTTTTACGTCTGTCTCAAAATTGATTGTGTTTTTAGGTTTACCGAGTTCAGACTTTAAAAAAAACTCTCAACAAAAGAAACACAAAAATAACGCTTATCCTTTCTGTGCATGTCAGGGAGTCTGTTCAGCACTTGTGCCTGCTTGGAGTAACATCGCACGTTGCATGTTGGCATTTACTGTGAAACACTACAAACTTAAAAGTATCAACAGGAGGATGCCCCGGGGACAGCTGTGTTCTTTATGTGAATTGATTCAAGGCTCTCATTCATAAATTAGCTAAACCTTTGGGCTAGTTTTTTGTTTCTTTGTTTGTTTTTCAGGTGGTAGCTCAGTAAACGCTGGATCCAAGCCACTCCCATTAGTGCTACCATTTAAACAAATTATTTGAAGTCTGGATTTCACATTTGTCAGGGTAAAAAAAAAAGCTTAATATTTTAAAACCAATCTTAACTTAGCTTTTATTCTTGCGTAATTAGTGGTCCTTTTGGGAAGGGGAGAAATGCTTTACATAAAATAATGCTGAAGGCAATAAAGGCAGAAAATTCATAAAGAAGTAGAAACTAAGAGGAAGGCAGTACAGAGGAGATGGAAAAAATAGGAGGGCGGAGGAGAAGAAGGAGAGAGACAGAGAGAAAGAGAGATTACATTGGTTGTATGAGCCTTTACAAAGGGCAGGGAAAAAAGAGAATTTAATGAGTGGACTTAACATCATCACTGGATGGTGTTGGTGAGTACAGCAAAACAGACACTGAGAGTTTATCCCAAAAAATCCTCAGGCTCTGATATAAAGTTTTCAAATGCTTATCTAAACCCAGCAAGCCCTATCAGAATGGCTTGAGTAAAGCTTAATATAACCCACATGGTAGCTGGGATCCCCCTACCCTTTTGAGATCTAGACAAGTTTGGCTTGTGTCCTTGATCTGTGTCTCATAGAGGTCCAAATCTCTTTTGATAAAGTCAGATTTATCAGTTTTTCTTTCATGGGTCATACATTTTAAGTCCTATCTTACAAATCTTTGCCCTCAAAAGGAGGTATTTTTAATATAAGATTTCAAGCAATTTTAAATTGAACATTTGACATCCCTGCCAGCCTCCCCTCCACCAAGATTTCACACTGACCACTCCATGCAGAGATGCTTCAGACTAACACCATCCCCTGGCCCCTCGCCGCCATACACTCCAGATTCTCCCCGACTCTAAGTCCTAAACTCCAAATCCTTCTCCCTCTAACATACAGCCATTCGAACTTCTAAAGCCCCAGGGTTAGCTTTGTGTAAATAAAACCTACAAGCTGCCCAGCAAGTCAAAAGAATTTCCCAGAACACAGTTGTGACTGTAATAGCAGTTTTCCTCTTCTTTACATTATTGAACTAACTCAAACTTCTGGCCCAAGTTTCCCATCAACATTTTGGGATTTTAAAAATTAAACTCTTTTCTTGAAATAATATCCCAAACCTTTAACACCTAGAGACTTCAGACACTTGTTCTCTTTTTACCCACTGCATTCATACTTCTGAGTAGGATGTGATGTGGCTGAATAAGAAATGAATAAGCTACCTCTCTCCATGGTAACACCCTTGTCTTCTGGTCTTAATGACATTCAACGTAATCATCTTACAGGCCAGTGACTATTCCTCTTATTTCCAATTCCTGAAACCATTTTGCCCACGTCTACCAATGGAAAATCCCAGGCATTGTAGGCTTACTCTATAACATAGGACTCGACCTTAAATTGCTCTTCTCAAGAGTTGAACTTCAACTTTAGGATTAATAGAATCTTTAACAATTTATCTTTAGCTGGATTTCAAACTGTCCTGTCACCTTAAGTTCAACATGTCCCAAAGAGAATTTGTCTTTCCTTCCAAAATGGCTCACCTTCCTTTTCAACTGTCCCGTCTCTAGCAGTGTGCAAATCACATTGGACTCTTACATCCTCCTTAGCCTCTGTCTGTTACTACGAAATGTCTAAGATTTGTCCTTTTTTCTCCATTCTCACCTTATACCAGATCTTTCTTGCTTGAGTTACTGCTATAACTTCTATTCTCCCTACATTCTTTCTCTCTTCAACTCTCCTGACTCTGTCATCAACCCCACATCATTTCTGTACTAGGCAGACCTTTCCATATTTGCTCAAAGACCTACACTGAATCCCTCTGGCCTACCACACCTCCTGACTTTGAGGACTCCTGAAGACAGGCTTCACCCCACCTATCTGAGATATCTCCCAACATGAGCTCCATTCCAGGAGGCTGATCTCCCGGCTCTCCCCATGTGTACCAAGCTCATTCTGCCTTTGAGTTCTTTGCTTGGGCTACTGACTCTCCCTAAAGACTCACAACTTAAAATGCTCCCCTTTCATGGTCACGTTTTAAATCCTTCTCTTTCAAAACTTGGTCACCTTACCTTCTCCAACAGATTTCTCTTTTCCCTAAACTACTGCTTCTCTTATAATTCACTGAGCCTAGTTTGAAATATCTGGATAATATCATCCAGGCCACAGAGTTTGTGATAATCAAATGGAAACACATTTTTTAAAAAGTCAATATGCTTATAATACAGAGGCTCCATTAGAAAGGAACTGAGCCCCAAGGCCCTGGTAAGTAGATTTGGACTCTGTTCCTCCCCTTGACATTTCCTTCCATAGCGCTCATTTACAGGGGGACTGAAAGCGTCCTGGGGAAAACAAAAGACGTGAATGCTGCTCACTGATGGGATCACACCACACAGCCATGTCTGATGGACTGGGTTGGCCCCAACAGGAGCCGGAAGGACAACAGAGTCTTTAGAGAGAAGTTATCACTGGGAAGGCAGAATCTGGCCCAGTGATCCAAACTGGAGAAGTGATTTCAGGAATGGCCCAACAGCTGATACCAGAATCTTCCTGGCCTAGTGCAGGTGAGAGCACTTGTCATTGTAGAAAAAGGGCTCAGTTGTGTGAAACTGAACGAGCTGTGTATTAAGCACTGTGGCACTTCGGGGCACAATAAACCTCACTGACAACCCTTTCTTCTATTTCCTCAGCCTCCTGCCAGGGCTAACTACACACGAGCATTCTTTCCTCTTTGCCAGAATGGTGACAAGATCTCTGGCCTCAGGGTATACTGGCATTATTCCAATTTCCCAAACAATGGGTGCAGTGGATTCCCACCTCCACAGGTGGCTAGAGGGAAAGGAGCCAAGTTCCACTCCAAGAGGGGCAACTCTATGGACCTGCCAGGGCCCAGGGCTGCAGATTCCCTGCTCAGCTTGACACCGATCACAGTGGCCTGTGAGTGAGTGAAAGGCTGGATCACACTTTGAGGCCCACTCATCATTGTTGTGCTTGTACCCAATTAAATCTCTCAGGATGGTTAAGGTCCATTTCCTAGTCCTGGACATAAAGTGCAATCTTTTCCTCTACACGAAAAAAGAGATTCAGGGTACAGACCAAAAACAAGCGCACTTCAATGCCACCTGCTGTTTTTCCATGACCAAAAAGAAGAGGATTCATATTAAATAAAAGGGCTAAATTTTCTCACCAGTGCAGGCAGGGCTGGGTGTAATCTGCCAGTGAAGGGGAAGTTGATCTGATGGCCTGTGGGTTCCTGGGAAGCTGGGTCCTTCTTAATTCACTTGGGAGAAGAAATAGCCCGAGTGTTGAGGTCTCAGAAGCTGCAACAGCAGTAGCATAGACCAAGTGACTGTCCTAACCCTCATGTGGCTCTGGGGCCCTTCATTTCAGGGGGCCATTTAATGTGGGACTGTCTCTAAAGGAGAGCAACCAGTCATGAAGGCTGGACTGTCGTGTCACATCATAAGTGACTGGTCACTGTCGTGTCACATCATAAGTGACCAGTCACCTTTGAAATCATGGCTACAGCCATTCCCATACTTACATTTCAAGTATGTATTACCACCAGTATTCAAATTACATATTATAACCAAGTTCATCAGCCACATACACATACATCCCATCAACTTCTTACACTAGGGCACAATCTGGTGTCCAAAGAAAAAAAATCTTATTGCGAAGTGGCATTTGCTTAGGGAGACTAAGACAACTAAGAGGGGAGAGTACAAGGTCTCTACCAAGATACTATGTTTTAACCAAAAGGAGATACTATCTCTCTGTGAGGCATTAGTGAGGCTCTGGCTTCAAGACCCAGTGGCAACATAGTCATTTCAGCTTTGGATGTGTTGATTTCTAGCACTATTATTATGGAAGTTGAACTATGAAATAGGTTATATTTGGGTATTAATTTCCTTTTGTATTTGTTTTTATAAGCTTAAAATACATCAAAGTTCTCAGAATTCTATAAAACATTTGTGTACACATCTAACAAG
Organism: Mesoplodon densirostris; assembly: GCF_025265405.1. Lineage (NCBI taxonomy): Eukaryota > Metazoa > Chordata > Mammalia > Artiodactyla > Ziphiidae > Mesoplodon > Mesoplodon densirostris. The sequence continues at coordinate 46,589,541 of NC_082664.1, forward strand.
GCACAAATGTTTAGATTTTACCTCCAGGTATTTTGAAAAACAAACAAAATAAAATATTATGGTTAAAGTGGAGGCTCTTGCTTCCCTTTCCAGCACTATTTGTTCTTTCCTCCCCTCCTACAATCAACTTTTCATGTTGCTTATCCTCCATGACTACAGTTTTAAATCTTTAAAAAAAAAATCCTACAAAAGTATGAGATTAGATCACTCCCTAGCACTATACACAAAAATAAGCTCAAAATGGATTAAAGACCTAAATGTAAGGCCAGACACTATCAAACTCTTAGAGGAGAACATGGGCAGAACACTCTATGACATAAATCACAGCAAGATCCTTTTTGACCCACCTCCTAGAGAAATGGAAATAAAGACAAAGATAAACAAATGGGACCTAATGAAACTTAAAAGCTGCTGCACAGCAAAGGAAACCATAAACAAGACCAAAAGACAACCCTCAGAATGGGAGAAAATATTTGCAAATGAAGCAACGGACAAAGGATTAATCTCCAAAATTTACAAGCAGCTCATGCAGCTCAATAACAAAAAAACAAACAACCCAATCCAAAAATGGGCAGAAGATCTAAATAGACATTTCTCCACAGAAGATATACAGACTGCCAACAAACGCATGAAAGAATGCTCAACATCATGAATCATTAGAGAAATGCAAATCAAAACTACAATGAGATATCATCTCACACCGGTCAAAATGGCCATCATCAAAAAATCTAGAAACAATGAATGCTGGAGAGGGTGTGGAGAAAAGGGAACACTCTTGCACTGCTGGTGGGAATGTGAATTGGTACAGCCACTATGGAGAACATTATGGAGGTTCCTTAAAAAACTACGAATAGAACTACCATATGACCCAGCAATCCCACTACTGGGCATATGCCCTGAGAAAACCATAATTCAAAAAGTCATGTACCAAAATGTTCATAGCAGCTCTATTTACAATAGCCCGGAGATGGAAACAACCTAAGTGTCCATCATCGGATGAATGGATAAAGAAGATGGGGCACATATATACAATGGAATATTACTCAGCCATAAAAAGAAATGAAATTGAGCTATTTGTAATGAGGTGGATGGACCTAGAGTCTGTCATACAGAGTGAAGTAAGTCAGAAAGAGAAAGACAAATACCATATGCTAACACATATATATGGAATTTAAGGGAAAAAAATGTCATGAATAACCTAGGGGTGAAACAGGAATAAAGACACAGACCTACTTGAGAATGGACTTGAGGATATGGGGAGGGGGAAGGGTAAGCTGTGAAAAAGCGAGAGAGAAGCATGGACATATATACACTACCAAACGTAAGGTAGATAGCTAGTGGGAAGCAGCCGCACAGCACAGGGAGATCAGATCTGTGCTTTGTGACTGCCTGGAGGGGTGGGATAGGGAGGGTGGGAGGGAGGGAGACGCAAGAGGGAAGGGATATGGGAACAGATGTATATGTATAACTGATTCACTTTGTTATAAAGCAGAAACTAACACACCATTGTGAAGCAATTATACTCCAATAAAGTTGTAAAAAGAAAAAAACTTACAATCATTCATATCCATGGATAACATATAGTATGGCTTTGAGTTTTTAAACTTTTACACCAAAGCAATCATACTGTATAAATCTTTCAGCAACTTGCTTTTTTCCCTATTTTTTTAGACCTACCCATGTTGATACATTTACCTCTAGTTCATTCATGCGGTATTGTCTTGTTACATGAAATGCCATAGCCCAGAAGCAGCAGCATCACTAGGGGGCTTCTTAAAAAGGCAGAACCCCAAGCCCCACCCCAGAACTAAAGATTACCCAGGTAGTTTTCTCATGAAAGTCAGGAAAAAACCCTGTTGTATTGCATTTCATTACACGAACATCGCCACAACTTACTTATACTATATAATATACAAATACATTATAATATATGTGTAAATAAATTTATTGTTCCCCTATTGATGGACATTCAAGTTGTTCCAATTTCTTTTTCTATCAGAAACAATGCTGCAATGAATATACTTATATGCGTCTTAAAGTGCACATGTGTAAGAGTTTTGTTGGGTAATTACTTGAAAGTAGAAATGCAAAGTTGAAAGTATGTTCATCTGTTCATCTTCAACATGATATTGCCAAATTGCTTTCCAAAGAGGCTGTGCAAATTTTATACTCCCTTCTGCAGTGTACGATCAGATCCTTGACAACACTTGATATTGTTAAAATCTTTTTGAATTTTGCAAGTCTGATGAGAGTGAAATTATATCTCATGTGATTTTTTTCTTCTTTTTACTGCTTTATTGAAGTATAACTGACATACATCAAGTTGTACAAAAAGTGTGCAGTTTGGTGTCTTGACATATTTACACTCCTGTGAAACTATCACCATAGTCAAGATAATGAATATGTCTGTCGCCCTCTGAATTTTCTCATGTCTTTCCATAATCTCTCCCTCCTGCTCCTCCCCTGCCCCAGGCACCACGGATTTGCTTTCTGTCACCATAGATAGTTTTCACTTTCTAGAATTTTATATAAGTGGAATCATATATACTATATACTCTGTTTTTGTATGGCTTCTTTTCTTCAGCCTATTTATTCCAAGATCCATCCATGATGTTTCTTATATCAATAGCTCATTTGGGTTTTTGTTTGTTTGTTTGTTTTTAATTTATTTATTTTTGGCTGCACTGGGTCCCCACTGCTGCGCGCGGGCTCTCTCCAGCCGCGGCGCACGGGCTTCCCATTGCGGCGGCCCCCCCCGCAGCTGAGCACAGGCTCTAGGCATGCGGGCCCCAGCAGCTGCAGCACACATGCTCAGTAGTTGTGGCCCACAGGCTCTAGAGCGCAGGTCCAGCAGCTGTGGTCCACGGGCCCAGTCCCTCCACGGCATGCGGGATCCTCCCGGACGAGGGCCCGAACCCTTGTCCCCCGCACCGGCACGCGGACTCCCAACCACTGCGCCACCAGGGAAGTCCCAGCTCATTTGTTTCTAATGCTGAAAAGTATTCATTACATTAATATACCACAATTTGTTTATCATTCACCTGTTGGTGGATATTTGGGTTCTTTTACATTTGTATTACAAATAAAACTGCTATGAATATTTGGTACAAGTTTTTGTGTGGCCATATGCTTTCATTTCTCTTGGGTCAATACTTAGGAGTAGAATGGCTGGATTGTGTGGTAGGTATATATTAAGCTTTTTAAGAAATTGCCAAACTGTTTTCCAAAAGTGGTTGTATCATTTTACATTTCCACCAGCAGTAGATGAGAGTTTTAGTTGTTCCATATCCTTGCCAACAACTGGAATTAAGTCTTTTTAATTTTAGCCATTTTAATAGATGTGCAGTAGTATCACATTGTGCTTTTAATTTTCATTTCCCTATTGACTCATGATGTTGAGTCCTTTCATGCCTTTATTTACCATTCTTTTTATCTTCTTCGATGAAGTGCCTATTCAAATATTTTGGCCATTTTAAAAATAGGGCTGCTGGTGTTCTTAATTTTGCTCTTGAGTTTTTTAAAAAAATATATTCTAGATACAAGTCTTTTATCAAATATGTGATTTTCATATATTTTCTCTCAGTCCACGAATTGTCTTTTCATTCTCTTATGTTGTCTTTCAAAAAACAGAAGTTTTAAATTTTGATGAAGTCCAGGTTATCAACATTTTCTCTTATATTTAGGTCTTGTTTAATGTCTTTCAGCAATGTTTTTTAGTTTCAGTGTACAGGTCCTGCATCTTTTGTCAAATTTATTCCCAAGTATTTCATATTTACTGTCATAAATATTATAAATAGTATTATTTTCAATTTCTAATTGTTCATTGCTAATATGAAGAAATACAATTATTTTTTAACTACTTACCTTGTATCACACAACCTTAGTGGTTTGTTGATTTGGTAGGATTTTCTCCATACACAACCATGTTGTCTACAAATACAGTTTTACTTCTTCCTTTCCAGTCTTTATTTATGCTATTTATTTAGTTAGTTTGATTTGCTGGATTATTTTGTTGTGTTATTTTAGTGGTTTCTTTAGGGATTATAATATATATCTTTAATTAGTCACAGTTCAACTTCAAGTGATGGTATACCTCTTCACATATAGCATAAGAACCTTATACCATTATACTCCCATTTTCCCCCTCCAGGCCTTTGTGTGTTGTTTGTTCTCATGCAGTATACTTCTACATATGTTATAAATCTAACAACACATTGTTATGATTCTGGTTTTAGATGGTCAGTTATCTTTTAAAATGTCTAAAAATAAGAAAAAATGTGTTGTATTTGCAGGTGTGCCTCATACCTTTGTATAAATTCAGATTTCCATCTGGTTTTGGTTTCCTTCTGCTGGAAGGACTTCCTTTAACATTTCCAGAAATGCTGGCTTGTGGTGGAATTCTCAGCTTTTCTATGTTCAAAAGTCTCTGTTTCACCTTTTTGATAAATATTTTTGTTGGCTGTAGAATTCTAGATTTCCTGGTTTTACTTGTAGTATTTCAAAGATGTTGCTCCATTGTTTCTTGGCTTGCACTGTTTCTGGTGATTAAATCTGCTGTAATTTTTAGTCTTTGGTTTTCTGAAAATAATATGTCTTTTTGCTCTAGCTGCTTTTAAGATTTTCTTTTTATCACTAATTTTAAGCAACTTGATTATGATGTCCTCAGTGTAGTTTTCTTCATTTTGTGTGTGTGTGTGTGTGTATGTGTGTGTGTGTCTGTGTTTGGGGTTTATTGAGCTTCTTGAAACTGTAGGATTATAAGTTACACCAAATTTAGAAAAAAAAATTTGTCATCTTCATCTTTGCTTGAGTGTAGTTTTTATCTCTAGACATTATAGTTTCCATCTCTAGAAGTTTTATTTCTAGAATAAATAAAAATAAATTTTAAAAATTTGCTCATCTCTTCTTAACATGCTTCATCTTTCTTCTACACTCTAGATCACATAGTATGTAATTATAATAACTATTTTAATGACCTTAGTTACTGCTTCTATTACCTGTCTCATTTCTGGGTAGGTTTTGATTGATTGGTTTTTCTCCTCATTATGGGTCATATTTTCATGTTTCCCTGCCTGCCTGGGATTTTTTTCTTGGGTCTTAAACATTATGAATTTTATCTTATTGAGTGCCAATATTTTTGTGTTCCTACAAATATTCTTGAACTTGTTCTGGGACACAGTTAATTTAATTGGAAGTAGTTGGATCCTTTCAATACTTGCTTTAAGCTTTACTGGGCACGCTCAGAGCAGTCTTTTGCCTAGGGATGATTTTCCTCCTACCAAGGCAGGAGCTTTGTGAGGACGCTACCTAATGTTCCGTGAGTTCTGTGAGTTTATACGGCTTTCCCTCTTTGGCTGGCAAAACCTCAAACTATTCCCAGTGCTATATGAGCCCTGAGATTGTTTTCTCTAATCCTTTCTGGTGGTTCTTCCTCCAGCCTCGGGTAGTTTCCGCACACACATTCACTAATCAGTTCTCTGGTGAAGATTTGAGAGGACCTTTTCAGATCTTCAGAGCTCTCTCTCCGACTCTCTCCTCTCTGGAGTCTTCCCTGCAAACTTTAGCTGCCTTGGCTTCCCCGAAACATGCAGCTCTGTTTCCTCAACTCAGGGAGACTGTCAGTTTCCACCTGGGCTCTCTCCCTGGAAGCCCAGAAGCTCTCCAGGAAGGAAGCTAGGTCAACCATAGGGTTCACGCCCACCTCTCAGGAATCACTCTGCCTTAGGCCCAATGTCCAGTAACACTTTACATATTCTGGATACTCATCCTTTTTAGGACAGATGTACTGCCAATATCTTCTTCCATGCTGTGCCTTTTATCTTCCCTTAGTTTATGATTTCTTTTATCGTGCCAAGGTTTTTCATTTTGGTGACCAATTTGCCATTTTTTTTTCCTTTATGAGCTGTACTTTTTCGTGTCTATATGAGAGATCTACTCCATTGCTGGGATCATATACATTTTTTCCCCTATATCTTCTAATAGTTTTGAAGTTTTGTTTTATACAGTCATATTTTGGATACCCAAATATCAAGCTATTACATCTGTACTCATTGGCTTGGAACCTAGAGACACTTGAATTACAAGTATAGTATTATCACAATCTCACAAAATTTAGTATTATAACTATCTCTAAATTTTCTTTTGTTTGCTCATTTGGACCAAACTACTAAATAGTGAGATTAGTTAGTATAAAATAAATAATGGAAGCATATATTTTAAAAATCACCTCTGGCATTTCTTTAGCATACTGATGTCTGTACTCCATCCAGCTCTTCTGGGTCAGAATATCTAGCAATGATGCTCACTCAGACAGATAGGTTTAAAAAACTCCACGAGGGGGGGCTTCCCTGGTGGCGCAGTGGTTGAAAGTCCGCCTGCCGATGCAGGGGACACGGGTTCGTGCCCCGGTCTGGGAAGATCCCACATGCCGCGGAGCGGCTGGGCCCGTGAGCCAGGGCCACTGAGCCTGCGCGTCCGGCAATGGGAGAGGCCACAACAGTGAGCGGCCCGCGTACAGCAAAAAACAAACAAACAAAAACTCCACAGGTGATTCTGATCTACAACTTGCTGAGGGTAATTTCAATCATAATTATATGCTCATAAATATTTCCTTTCATTTAGTAGCCATTAATTGAGCAACTATTATGTGCTAAATACTGTGTTAGGTGGTGGAAAATAGATATAATTAAGGCATAAAGCTTGTCCACGAGGAACTCATAGTTTAGTAGAGGATGCTGACACAAAACCAGAAAATTTTATATAAATATAAATACATGTCACAAGCACAGTGATGGAGATTCACACAGGGGCCATGACAGTACAAAAGAGGCACCTAACCCTAAGTCGGTGTGGGGAGGGTCAGGAAAACACCCTGCTAGAAGTGAGACCTGTCCTTGAAAGAATGAGTATTAGATGTCTGATGAGAGGAGGAAAGATATTTCAGCAGAGAGGACAATGAGCACAGGCATGGAGAATAAAGCCCAGGAAACTCAAAGTTGTTTAATGATCCTGCATCTTAAAGTCCAGGGGCAAAATGGAGACCATTAATGCTGAAGACATATGGTGAGTGCCACATAAAAGAAGACCTCAAATACCTTAAGGACACCAGATTTTGACCTATAGGTCAGTGCTTCTTAAACTTCAGTGAGCACATGAATCACCTGGGGATCTTGTTAAAAACTTGACTCTGATTCAGAAGGTCTGGAGTTTGGCCAGAAATTCTGCATTCCCTAACAAGTTTCAGATGCTGCTGTCTGTACTGCTGGTCTGCAGACCACATTTTGGGCAGCAAGGCCATGTAAGTTGTCTACCGTGTTACAAGAACAGCTAGTCTGAGATCAGAGTGCTGAAGAGGAGCATGGAGGCACTCTGGCTGATGGGGCCAGCAGATCTCGCCATTCTGACTTTAGGGAAGACATCTCAGGTCCTCCAGCCCAGCCCATCTGTCACCTAAATACCAACAAATAACCCCAGTTGATGTACAGAAGAAGACTGCCTAGGCAAGCCCACTCTGAATTCATGATCCATGAAATTGTAAGAGATGATAAAATGGTGGTGGTAATAAGCCAACAAGTTTTTGGGCAACTAAGTTTTGGTGTGTAGCAAATAGATAACTAGCACAGAATTTAGTCTAATAGGCACTAGCTGCATATTTAAATAAATTAGGGAGCTTTATAAAAAATATCGATTCCCAAACCCTATCTCCAGAGTTTCTGATCAATTGGTCTGAAGTAGGGCTCAGACATTGATAGTTTTAAAAGCCCCCAAGATATGCCTATAGAGATTTTAATGTGCAAGCAGAGTTTAAGGCTATTGCAATAGGTGATGATGCAAAACCATCAAAGAAGTTTAAGCAGGGAGCTGATGTGCTCATGTCTCTGTTTAAGGCAATCCTTGTCAACTAAATGGAGGACAGATTTGAGGGGTTGAAGGCTGGAGCTAGCAAAATCAATTAGGAAGTTGTTGTCGGAATCCAGGTGAAAAATGAGGGAAGCTTAAATGAGACAATGGTAGGAGGGCTGGAGAGGACAGGATGAATGAGAAAGATTCAGAAGACAGACAGACAGTTCTAGGAAACTGGATAAGGGAGATGATGCAAAGGAAGGAGCCCAGCATATAGTTTAGGAATGCAGCTTGGGTGACTGGGTGGGTGATGGTGACATTCACAGCAATTAGAGGCATAAGAGGAGAGGCAAGCATAGCAAGTGAGATGAGTTCATTTGGGGGATACGTTGACTTTGCATTACTACCTGGAATATCTAGGTAGGGCTGTCTGGCAGGCAGTTAGATGTGTAAATTTCAAGCTCAGGGGAGAGGTGTTAACTACAGATGTTGATTTGAGTGACATCATCATTTAGATAGTAGTTGAAATCAAGAGAATGGATGTGACTGCTTTCCCAGGGATGTCTGTCAGGGATACTAAGATTGTTTAGCTCCAGCCCCATCCACCCTCCTCTTACGGTCTTCCTATTCTGCAAAGACGAAAAGACCTTAGAAGACATGTGTTTGAGATTTGGAAAGCCACCCTCTTTCAGTTCTTTCTGCTGGCAAGTAAGGTGATGGATTCTGGAGTGGAGAGGCAACTGCAGGACCAGACTCAGATGGCCAGAGGATGGCTTCTTGGCTCCTGTGCCCCCAAACTCCATCCCACCCTTTTATACCCAAACCTATTTTTCTCATGACCTCACATACTGTAAGGATCCTCCATTTTCTTGCTACAACTCTGTATCCATATCCATAAAGTTAAATAATTTTTTTTTGCTTGTCAATAGTTCTCAACACATTAAAATCACCTAAACTGCTTGAGAAATTGATGCAAAATTCCCAAGCTCAGATATTCTGATCTAACTGTTCTCAGGTGTGATCTAGGAATAATTGTGGTTTTTGAAAACATTCCAGGTGATTCTAATACACAGCCAGGTTTAAAATATTGACTTCTGCTGGTATGTATATAATCTTGATCATTTTTTGCAAATCATAAAATCTTGCTTGTCTGTTGCATTGTTGTATCTTCACTGTATGGATCATGATATGTGTTGGTTATCCAGTTTTCAGAGAAAAAATTAAAGGACAGCTATCTACCTTGATTTATACTCTAGTTGAAGTAAAACTTAGGCTAACTGAGGCTTCTTGAATTCAACAGCAGTATTATTCATGTTTATATACCTATGAGCAACTTTCTTACACCAAACAGATGCACAATAAATAATTGTAGAATGAACATTACTGACTTGAGTATTTTGTAGAAGACTGGTGTCTAAATCTATTAAATCTCCATAAAGCATTTTCATAAGTATCCATTTTTTCTGTAAAATATTCACTGACAAGCTAGATTTGTGTTTGATCTGGACTTAGGGTGTGAACATAGCACACGAATGAGATGAACAAGGAGTTGAATCTTTTTTTCCCTGCCAACAGCATCTAATCAGGCTAGAGTCCTTCAAGTCAGTATTCTGATTAAATGCTCCAATTACCAGTTAATTGCTAGAGAATAGATGCAACTGACTCATTTATCTTAAAAATTCCAAGCTGGAAGCCTCAAATGAACACGAATAAATCTAGCTCCAGAGTTTGTTAAATGTCAGGCTAAACCTGGCCAATGTCACCGTAAAATATGCCCTGAGGCATCACAACTTCGCATATAGCACCAAAGAGATTTAACATTAATAGGGTGTTTTGAAAGAGTGCAATCACAGCAGAGAGCTAAAATCCAACAGTGCAAACGACATGGATCCACACTTTCCAAGATAAATACCTCTCATGACTCCTTAATTAAAGTCATTAATGATAATTAACCTCAGGGGAAAAATGACTCATCCGATTGGTAAAAATACACTTGGGGGCTTCCCTGGTGGCGCAGTGGTCGAGAGTCCGCCTGCCGATGCAGGGGACACAGGTTCGTGCCCCGGTCCGGGAAGATCCCACGTGCCGCGGAGCGGCTGGGCCCGTGAGCCATGGCTGCTGAGCCTGCGCGTCCGGAGCCTGTGCTCCGCAGCGGGAGAGGCCACAACAGTGAGAGGCCCGCGTACCGCAAAAAAAAAAAAAAAAAAAAAAAAAAATACACTTGGTTTCATTTTGGCCTATTGTCTTCTTTCTAAGGTTACAAATGGACTGCCTTTCCTTGTACACGTGTGTACTCACCTGACAAGTAAGAAGACAGCAAAGTGTGGATGGCCTTTCTGTTGAGTTTCGAAAGAATCAGAGTAAAAATCTGATGCTGTATCCTGATCTCTCCCAAATAAGCCTGCTGCTTTCCTGGAAGAGACACGGAAAGCACACCAGTTCTGGTGACCTAAACATTACATTGGATGACCAGTGATAAATAATGCAAGGTTTACTCACTTTATTGGCTTGCTCAGAAAAATCAATTCAGGGACTCAAATGTATTGTCCACTGAAATGCATGGATCAATTAATATGCATTGTTTACTCCTGGGTTTTAATCAGATTTGAAACAAATGCACTGTATTATGACACCATGAGGGAGTTAGATGTGCACAAGTTCCCAGCACAGAGGTGGAACCCTTCCATTTTCTCATTTTTAGAATAGATCTGATGGCAAGGAAGAATATCCCATGAGTTTCATTGTCCATATAATTGACACCATCACCGCCCACCCCCCTTTCTTGCCCATGGAGAATCAAGGCAAATTCAACAGGTAAGGGATGGGTAAGCCGTTCTTTTGGCACTGGAGTTGGGGGTGGGGAGAAGCACAAAGGTTTAGGAGCCTGTTTACTTAAAGCAGCATAAGCCTGATAAGGGGCTATACATGAATATTCTATTAAAAACAGATCTAGGGCTTCCCTGGTGGCGCAGTGGTTGAGAGTCCGCCTGCCAATGCAGGGAACACGGGTTCGGGCCCCGGTCTGGGAAGATCCCACATGCTGCGGAGCGGCTGGGCCCGTGAGCCATGGCCGCTGAGCCTGCGCGTCCGGAGTCTGTGCTCCGCAACGGGAGAGACCACAACAGTGAGAGGCCCGCATACCACAAAAACAAACAAAAACAAACAAACAAACAAAAAACAGATCTAGGTGACTCTTTTCTTCCAAGATCCATCCTGGCCACTCATATAGTATCTCCAATTTCCACATAAGAACCCTGAGTAATAAATTCACAGGTAACTTGTTCAGCACTGAAATTAGGATCCACTAGCAGGGTTTATGTCACCTTCTGAAATTAGGATCCACTAGCAGGGTTTATGTCACCTTCTTCACAAACCTGAACTTAAAATCAAGTCATATGAATGGCTGTATCTTTTGTGTGGCATAGCAGGCCACTTTCAGGATTTTGGATACTTGTTCCCTCAGTTTCCTAGACTGTTGGCTGATGAAGGCCCACAGCTCAGTTACTCTCTAGGAATTGACAGCAGCTGAAGGGAGCTACATTACACAAAGTTACGCCCCTTCCTTTCCCAGGCTGATTGCTATCAAAGGACCACGTGGGCCTGGACAAGGAGCATCTCAGTATTACCCAGTGAGGGCAAAAGACAGATTATGTTAAATTTGTAAGATTTCTGGTGCCTTTGAGTAATGGAGTGGGTGAAAAATTCCAGTAAGAACTGGGATTGATTTTTTGTGTGTCTTCCTGGCCAGTGGAATTCAAAGTCATTTAATCTAATATAAAAAATATAGGGCCTCCCTGGTGGCGCAAGTGGTTGGGAGTCCGCCTGCCGATGCAGGGGATACGGGTTCGTGCCCCGGTCTGGGAGGATCCCATATGCCGCGGAGCGGCTGGGCCCGTGAGCCATGGCCGCTGAGCCTGCGCGTCCGGAGCCTGCGCGTCCGGAGCCTGTGCTCCGCAACGGGGGAGGCCACAACAGTGAGAGGCCCGCATACCGCAAAAAAAAAAAAAAAAAAAAAAAAAAAAAAAAAAAAAAAAAAAATATAGTGATGCCCAATCAAAAAAATGGGCAGAAGACCTAAAAAGACATCTTTCCAAAGAAGACATACAGATGGCTAACAGGCACATGTAAAGATGCTCGACATCACTAATTATTAGGGAAATGCAAATCAAAACCACAATGAGGTATCACCTCATGCTGGTCAGAATGACCATCATCAAAAGGTCTACAAATAATAAATGATGGAGAGGGTATGGAGAAAAGGGAACCCTCTTGCACTGTTGGTGGGAATGTAAATTGGTGCAGCCACTATGGAAAACAGTATGGAGTTTCCTTAAAAACTAAAAATAGAGTTACCATATGATCCAGCGATCCCACTCCTGGGTATATATCAGAAAAAATGAAAACATTAATTTGAAAAGATACATGCACCCCTATGTTTATAGAAGCACTATTTACAATAGTGACAACATGGACGTGTCTATGTCCATCAACAGATGATTGGATTAAGAAGTTGTGGTATATATACGGAATAAAAAAAATGGTTCTGAAGAACCTAGGGACAGGAATAAAGACACAGATGTAGAGAATGGACTTGAGGACATGGGGAGGGGAAAGGGTAAGCCAGGACGAAGTGAGAGAGTGGCATGGACTTATATACACTACCGAATGTAAAATAGATAACTAGTGGGAAGCAGCCGCATAGCACAGCTATGCATAGCACAGCTATCAGCTGGGTGCTTTGTGACCACCTAGACGGGTGGGATAGGGAGGGTGGGAGGGAGATGCAAGAGGGAGGGGATATGGGGATATATGTATACATATAGCTGATTCACTTTGTTATACAGCAGCAACTAACACAACAATGTAAAGCAATTATACTCCAATAAAGATGTCCAAAAAATACTAAAAAAAAAGATGTGGTATATGTATACAATGGAATATTACTCAGCCATAAAAAAGAATGAAATATTGCCAATACAGCAATGTGGATGGACCTAGAGAATATTATACTTAGTGAAATAAGCCAGACAGCAAAAGCCAATACTATATGGTATTACTTATATGTGGAATCTAAAAATTAATTAAAAAAAGAATCTATATACAAAATAGAAACAGACTCACATAGAAAAACTTATGGTTACCAAAAGTGGGGGAGGGACAAATGAGGAATACGGGATTAACAGATACAAACTACTGTACATAAAATAGATAAGTAACAAGGATTTACTGTATAGCACAAAGAATTATACCCCATATCTTATAATAACCTACAGTGGAATGTAATTTGCAAAAAAAAAAAGAAAGAAAAAGAATCACTATGCTATACACCTGAAACTAACGCAATACTGTAAATCAACTATACATCACTTAAAAACATACAGTGGGGCTTCCCTGGTGGCGCAGTGGTTGGGGGTCCGCCTGCCGATGCAGGGAATGTGGGTTCGTGCCCCGGTCCGGGAGGGTCCCACGTGCCGCGGGACAGCTGGGCCCGTGGGCCGTGGCCGCTGGGCCTGCGCGTCCAGAGCCCGTGCTCCGCAGTGGGAGAGGCTGCGGCAGTGAGCGGCCCGCGTGCCGCAAAAAAAGAAAACAACAACAACATACAGTGATGCCATCCTAGCATTAGGATGAATTCATTATTCAGTGATTTTTTTTTTCAATCCAGTATGGTGGTGGAGCAAAATTCACACCAGCTAAGTGCAATATAAGCACTAAGTTTTACATCGAATTCATCACTGCCTGGGAATGTCAAGAAATTTCATGGCAAAAGATGGAATTTAATAGAATCCTTAAAGACTGAATAAAAATGAGAAAAGTGAAAGGAGGGAGTGGGCAACATTCCAATTAACCATGGTGCAAAAACATAAAGCTGGGACGTACCTTTCGTTCCTAGGGGACGGGATCCTTTAGGTACTTCTCAAAAGGCACTAAAGGCACAATGTTAACAGCCGTATCTTTGAGATGGTGCTGAAGCTCTAAGCAAGAACTGTCCATATCTGCTTCTAAAGAGTCTCCAGCGCTTCTCAACAGGTACTGGCGTCATTTAAGCTGGAGCAGCAGGTTTAACTTATCATCATGCATCAACTCTCACCACCTGAGATGTTCTCTTCGAGTGTCAGTGATGGAAAAAGCAGCTGCTCCTCCTCCGTTTCCACACCTTACTTTGCCATATTCTTCAGAAGGAATCAGGGTGAGCACGAGCTCCTCCAGTATTCCTCTGCGTCTCTCGTGGGCCGCCATGGTTAAAACCAGAAAACATGCACCCACGTCAGAAATGAACTGTGCACCCAGCCTCTAATAACAAATCTGGACTGCAGCCCTTCTTCAGGCATGGATTCTTTTTGCTATTCAAAGTTAAACAATGTTTCCTTCTCACCAATTAGTGGAAAATGCTGCAACTGCTCTTTTCCAAACCATCCTCTGTTTCAATTAGGAAGCTGTTAACCTGTATCAGCTGGGTGCATAACTGGCCAAACCCCAATTTTTCTATGTAAAGTATTCTTTGCTTGATAATGGATAAAAAACCATGGACCTATAATCTACATAAATACTATTTTAAAATACCATTAAGTCGGGCTTCCCTGGTGGTGCAGTGGTTAAGAATCCGCCTGCCAATGCAGGGGACACGGGTTCGAGCCCTGGTCCAGGAAGATCTCACATGCCGCGGAGCAACAAACCCATGCGCCACAACTTCTGAGCCTGCATTCTAGAGCCCGCAAGCCACAACTACTAAGCCTGCATGCCACAGCTACTAAAGTCTGCACACCTAGAGCCTGTGCTCTGCAACAAGAGAAGGCACCGCAACAAGAGAAGGCACCGCAATAAGAAGCCCGCACACCACAATGAAGAGTAGCCCCCACTCGCCGCAACTAGAGAAAGCCTGCGTGCAGCAAGACCAAAAATAAAAATAAATAAAATAAATAAATAAATAAATAAGGACAGACCTTGAGTTAGCGGTTTCCTGTTTGCCCCCCAGATGCACGCTCCGTCCCAATGGACACATCTACCTCCTCTCAGCCAAAAATAAATAAATTTAAAATAAATAAATAAATAAAGCTATTTAAAAAAATACCATTAAGTCTAGTATTTAGCTATAGGAATTGGTGACTATTTGGAAAAGCCCCAGTATTTAGTTTTATCTGTGCATATTCAATCAGGAGAAAATATATGCAGACACTTAATGTCCTCTACTTCTTTTTCTCTGTTTCTCCAAACTTTGCCAACATCCATTTTTTATCTCCTTCTTCTCCTCCTGCACCACCCCCCACCCTTCCTCTGTCTGATTACATGTCTGCACGCTAGTCCATAGTTTCAAGAGAACCAGGAAAGCAGGCTCTCTAACTCCTTACAGCATCTTTCCTGGGCACTTTAATAACAATGAATTTGCTTCCTTGCCCTGCATTCCTCTCTCATCTCTTCCCCTTGCTCTTTGTTTCTAATGACAATCGACATTGTTTTCTTCACAGTTCATTTAATGTATCACAGAGCCAAGTCCCTGACTTGGCTGAGTAGAAAAACTCTTCCACTCTGATAAATAACACATGATAAATATATAGGGAGATAGACAGAAGAGGGAGAAGTGATTTTTAACAACGAACAGGTAAGCTCTAAATTAGTGTCCTAAGATGTTCATTCTTGCTCCTGACAGGTGCTAAGTTTAAAGCTACAGATTTCAGAATGGGGGCAGAATATCCACAGGACAGCTGAGGTGTTTCTTAATTTAAAAAGTCCATCGGAAATGATCTAGAAATAATCAAAGAATGATTTTTCTATAGACTTCTTGAAACAACATCAACAATTACAGAGGGAACACTAATCTAGCAAGTTTCCTGATTTTGGGAGAGATGTCAAATGTCCATAAATGGCATGAACAGCAAACTCCAACTTGAATCCAGTGGTAACTGAATGTTGCAATTACAACTATTTCTGTTCCTCTAGAAACTCCCATAGTATGCAGGGTTGATGGGGGGTGGGTGGGCACACTGTACATAAACAAGCAGGGAGAGCAGATAGCCCAATTCTAGTCACCAGAAGAGTCAGGGAGCCCCCACAAACTAATATTTAAATCAAATAAACTTTAAGGTATTTATGCAGAATCCCAGAGTCCTGGCCCACAGAGTATTCTCACAAGGGATTGAGACAACAGACATCATACTACTGACTTGTCTCTGTAGATGTTGGACAGAGAGCCAGTTTCAGCATGAGACTCACCTGGACCCTCTTAACTCCTTTCCTTGATTGGAGCCCAAGTAAAGCCCCAGAGTAAGGTGGTCGTCCCACCACAGGGAGTGTGCAGCCTGGCTTGGACTATTTGCCACAAGGAAGCAGGATGGAGAAAAGACAAGGCTGGGTCTGAGGGCTTGAGGGTCTCAGAGAGAGCAAGACACAGAAGGCTGGACCATGCACAATCAGTGATCTGATGAGCCGCCCTCACAGGAGGGGAGAGAGGAACAGGATTCCTCCAAGCAGTTCCGGCCTGGAGAGTGAGGTAGAGGGCCTGTCTCTCTTAGGGGACTCAAAATCCCCAAATAGAAACCCCCAAAGAGCACTGGGTATGGTTTCTTTCTGTGTTAGTTTGCTAAAGCTGCTGTAAAACAAAGCACCACCAACTGGGGGAATCAAACAACAGAAATATATCAACTCACAGTTCTGGAGGCCAGAGTCCCAAATCAAGGTGTTGGCAAGGTTGGTCCTGCCTGGGGGCCATGAGGGAAGGGGCTGTTCCAGGCCTCTCTCTTCGGCATGTAGACGGCCATCTTCTCCCCGTTTCTTCACACTGACTTCCTCTACACGTTGTCTCTGTGCCCAAATTTCTCCCTTTTATAAGGACACCAATCATATTGAATGAGGACCCATGCTAATGACCTCATTTTAACTTGATTACTTCTGTGAAGACCCTTTCTCCAAATAAGGTCACATTGGGCGTGGTTTCTTGCTTGAATCAAGTGTTCCAGAAAAAGCTGGCTTAATAAGTATGGCAGTTTATCAACTTATACAGCATTAGCTAGACAGCAAAATGTCTTACTCCAAGGTACGTGTGCACTCTTGGAACACATAGCTCATGCTGGAGAGCCCAGCCACACTCCTCCAATTGCTGTAAATTCTGAAGAAGACTTCTGAATTACATGGCTTCATGAATGCTTTGGGGTCCCACACCTTACACAGAAGCCCTGTCAGGAACATGAATAACCCACTCCTTTGCACATGTTCCCTGTCAGAATTGTTCAGCGATCCAGAGCTTCCATCACTAAATATTTACAAAGTACTATTTATCAGAATGAAAGAGAATGTTTCTGCTCCACTATGTCTGGCATATGGTAGCAGCATGAGATAGAAGATAAATCGTGCTGGGTGATTCCAACAGGATTTAATGCCAGCAATAATTATTTTTAATCACATGGAAAGTTCCCTCCTGATACCAGCCTATCTAACATTAGAAAATAATTTTGTCAGTTCTCATTGTCTGCTGCTGTTTCTATAAATAATCTCCTAGGTCCTTTTGAAGTCTCACTTTATATCTTTCCTTTTATCTTTTCTCATCCATTCTTTCTATGGTAATGTTCTATCCATTCTCTAAATCCTGGCTTTTGATTACAGGATGCCTTTTTCAAAATCCTATCAAGCATTTGGGGCTTATGCAAATCCTGTGACAACTACATGGAATTTCAACAAATTTCTTGATTCTCTGTGCACTTCTTCCCTGCCTGTTCCCCATACACCTCCCCTCCAAGAGGGCAACTAAATATAACTAATAGCCTGAGTGCAACCCAGATCAGGTGATACAGAATTTGCATTTGGTGTGTGTTATTGGTGTGAGGTTGGAAGGAGGTTAGATATGTTATTGGGGTAATAAGACCCCAAAAGGGCACCTGACTGCATGCACCGTGTGTACACAGCCTGCAGCGACCCACACCTCACGAAAGCACAGACAAGTTTCCTGGCAAACTCTGATCTGGAATTTTAAACATAACTGAAAATTTAAAAAATAACTGGCTGTTTAACTGCATTCACTTGTAGGTGTAAAAGTACATGTAGGGGTACAGCTAAAACATCCTATTTCCAAGCAATACAAAGAGGAGATTCACGTCTATGACAATTTTCCATCAGTGGGTCATGGGGGAAAGCCACATCTCTGCCACAAACCCACCAATCGGTCCAGGCTGATGATGCCTCTGCCACAGAGGGCATTTTCCTTCTGGGCTTCATGCATCTCCGGAAGGCGACACCAGACCAGAGGGCCTCACCAGGAGAGCGTTGGCCAATGTCAGGTTTGTTCTCCCCAGCTTTGGAAGTTTGCTGACTACCATGGCACTTTGTCCTGTGAGCCCAGGACTTGGCCAAGCCTCTAGCCTTAGAGCAAGCAGAAGTGTTTTTGCTAACATGGAAAAACTCACTTCCTACTGTGAGAAGAAGAGTCAGGAGAACAATCCCCTTAAAAGGCAGCAGCGGGGGCCTTTGTACCTGGCTTAGGAGTCAAGTCTGTGCGCCTCCCGCTTCCGGACCCCTTTGTCCATCTATCTTCCTGGGTCTGGGGAAAGTGGCTTCTCGTTTTGGCTCTTCCTGCTCCAAACTGGGGGCCAGACTGTTGGTATCTAAACTCTCCAGGCCACTGAGAAATTAGTTTACTCCTACTTTTACTTGGGGTAGACTGACCTGGGTCCCAGGCTGCTGCTGCCAGTGGGCCTCCAAAAGGACAGCCTGACACTGCGAGTCACAAGACTGTCCAAGGCACACTCCAAGAGAGTTCTCTGGGCCTAGCTTGAAGATCTTTGACTTTGAGGTGAACTCTTACTTGTAACTGATCTTGGGAACTTGTCTTCAGACAAATAATCCATTTCATAATCTGCCTTTGCCCCTGGAGCAAGGAGAGGCCTTATCACTTTTCCATTTAGAGCTTTACTGTGATGCTCCAGGGGTATAAAAGCTTCAGGGTCGCCAATCAAAGAAAAGTTAGAGACATGAGTGCAGGCACTGAACAAGTACATGATTCTGATGACTGGGTCGCAATTCCTTCCTTAAGTCAGCTGGTTTCCAGTTCTTTGCTTTCAACAGAAACGAAGGAGGAATTGTCACCTCATACATCATTAAAAATAATTTTGGATAATAGATCATCATGGGATGGTGGGGGGACCAGGGAAGAACTAGCTCCAAGGAATGAACATAACTGGTGACTACGCTCTAGCAAAATTCTTTCTGTTCCATCTACTAATTTAGCGCTTTGCTTAAATACTTCAAGAGAAATTTACTGTATGCCAGGGACTTTTACATGCATTAACCTGTTCAAACCTCACAACAACCCTGTAAGGTTTTACTGTTACTCCTAATTTACATTTGAAAAAGGAAACTCGAGAAGTCGACTACTTGTCCAAGGTCACAGAGCTAATAAGTGGACAGAATTAGGACTTGAATTGGTAGACTGGCCCCAGAGTCTGTCTGGATAATGGCTGTACTGTATTTAATATTACTTCTGAGCTTATAGCAATAAAAGCAATAATGGCAATAGAATTGATGCTGAACCCTAACTTATTTTAGCCATAGGTATACCCATCCACTGATACATGAATGAGGTGAAAATTTTAAAATCGCTATCCATATTGAGATAAATTTCCAATAAAATTTTACTCTTTAATTATCAAAATTTGTAACACATTCTGGTTAATTTTTATTAACTTGAATTGCTAATATTGATAATAATAACCAATCCAGAAGATATTTTATCATTTAAAGATTTGGACAGGGCTTCCCTGGTGGCGCAGTGGTTGAGAGTCCGCCTGCCGATGCAGGGGACACGGGTTCGTGCCCCGGTCCGGGAAGATCCCACGTGCCGTGGAGCGGCTGGGCCCGTGAGCCATGGCCGCTGAGCCTGTGCGTCCGGAGCCTGTACTCTGCAACGGGAGAGGCCACAGCAGTGAGAGGCCCGCGTACCGCAAAAAAAAAAAAAAAAAAAAAGAAGAAAAGATTTGGACACAGGGAATTACAAAATTAAATTTCTATATATATGCATTTTTGTTGCATATGCATTTTTGTTGCAAAGTATAACAGAGTAAGAAATATAAGATTTAAGCAAAAATACTACATTAAGGTAAATTTCTGTGGAGGCAAAGTTGAAAGAGAAAAAGGAATGACATAAAATTTCCAATTTTTAAAGCTGGGCTTATGTGTTTTTCTCATTTTTATATTTATCTTTGCTGTATCTTTGATACAATAAATTTTTTTTCTTATGCATAACACATTCTGTATTTTTTTAAGTGGGTAACTCTTGGTATCAGATTACCATAATATTTAGATTCCTTTGGAGTTTTTAAAACCTCTTTATTAAGGTATGATTGACATAGAAAAATCTGTGCATATTTAATGTACACAACTTGATGAGTTTGGAGATAAGCATACACTCTTAAGACCATCATCACAATCTATGCCACACATATATCCATCACCTCCAAAAGTTTTCCTTTGGATATTGTTTTAAAAAGCAATGCAAAGGTTTATTTTATTTATTTATCTATTTATTTATTTATTTTTGGCTGCATTGGGTCTTCGTTGCTGCACACGGGCTTTCTCTAGTTGGCGGCCAGTGGGGGCTGCCCTTTGTTGCGGTGTGCAGCCTTCTCATTGCAGTGGCTTCTCTTGTTGTTGAGCACGGGCTCTAGGCATGCGGGCTCAGAAGTTGTGGCTCACAGGCTCTACAACACAGGCTCAGTAGTTGTGGCGCACAGGCTTAGTTGCTCTGCATGTGGGATCTTCCCGGACCAGGGCTTGAACCTGTGTCTCCTGCATTGGCAGGTAGATTCTTAACCACTGCGCCACCAGGGAAGCCCAAGGGTTATTTTTAAATGTCAATATATTTACAATATCCTGGCAATTATACCTTTTGCAACTGTTTATACTTACATTTTTTTGAATGTCAATCTAAAAATGTGCAAGGAGTTACATTGTTTTTCAAAATTATTTTTGGTGTTATGTGAACAAAAATATTCAAAGACCACTGCTCTAGTCTGTAGGCCTCTCCCCTCCATTCCCTGTGTGTTTTAGTTTTCTCACTCTTAGCACACCCTAATTTAATTTACTATTTAATCAATATTTATTAAGTGCCACTATGTGCCAGAGAGGGTATCAACATACCAATGAACAGAACAGAAACATTAATGATTTTATGAAATACTGAGATGCTAATTCCTTCTGTGGAATTTTTTTCTTGCTACCCTTCTCTGTGGCTTCTGAGTCTCTTTACTTTCATGTATTATTTTTGGTTGGGGCTCAGTTCCCCTGAGTATAAAAACCATTAAAAATTATTTAAATTATGATATATCTCAAACATATAGTATAAGGAACAGTAAACTGTATACTTGTCTTCTTACCACCCAAGTTTAATAAATCTTACCATTTTGCTCAAACTGCTTCATATTAAACAACAAAACAAAATAAGAAAATATTACATACACAAATGAAGCCACCTAAGTACTCTTCCCTAAATCCATATGCTTTCCTCACTCTTCAGATATAAACTCTGTCTTGATTTGTGTTTCTAATTCTTAAGAAATGTTTATACTTTTGCTACATATAAGCAACTTAGAGGTGCATTGATTTGTGTGTTTTCAAAGAGGTGTATTGATTTGTGTGTTTTCAAACTGGATAAAAATAGTATCATTTTGTACATATGTTGCAACTTGTTTTTGGTACTCAACATTATTTTTTTTTGAGATTTATACAGTTTATACATGTAGTTTTAGTCAAGTCCATTCATTTTTCTTTGCTGCATAATATTCCATCATAGGAATAAGATACATTTAACCATTCTTCTTTGATGGAGATTCAGGTTGCTTCTCTCTTCTCACATCATGATGTGGCAATGAACCTTCTTGCACATGCCTTCTGCACACGTTTTTGAGTTTCTCTGGGGTCTACATGAAGAAGTGGAATTACTGTGTTATAGTTTGTGCAGGTTCAACTTTATTAAGTATTGCTAACTTGCTTTTTTAAATTGTTGCTCAATCTTACATTCCAGCAGAATATGAGCATTACTCTTTCTATTCTTTTGGTGGATATCTTTGAATTTTTTTTTTTTTGCGATACGTGGGCCTCTCACTGTTGTGGCCTCTCCCATTGCGGAGCACAGGCTCCGGACGCGCAGGCTCAGCGGCCATGGCTCACGGGCCCAGCCGCTCCGCGGCATGTGGGATCTTCCCGGACCGGGGCACGAACCCGTGTCCCCTGCATCGGCAGGCGGACTCTCAACCACTGCGCCACCAAGGAAGCCCTCTTTGAATTTTTAAAAATGTAAACCTATGTTAGTATTTCTCTTCTACTTCTGACATAAGGAACTTAGAAAGTTTGAATTATCCATTAATACTCCCCCTACATCATCTTATTTTTCCCTGAAGTTTTAGCTTTATTTTAAAAGCATAAAAATTAATTACTTTTAAAATAAGTAATTAATATTTGATTCAATTTTCAGTCATCAATTTTTCATTCTGTTCCCCTGGGTTCATGTTTCTTTTTGTTGAAGTACATCCTCTAATTGTTCTTTTAGTAGGTATCTGTAGGTGACATATCCCATTAGTCTTTGTTCAAAAATGTCTTAGTCTTTTTCCTGAATGATAGTTTAGATACGTATAGACTTATATTTTGACAGTACTTTTCCACCCTTGATACTTTGAAATTATATCTCCAGGGTGTTCTGGTTATTGTTTCTGAAGAGTTTAATGTTTCTGAAGACAAGTCTTCTGTTAGTTTAATTTTTATTCCTTTGGTTTGGTAGCTTTCTGTTTATCCTAGACATTCTGCTATTTTGTCATAACATGTCTAGGAATGGATTAATTTTTATTGATCCTATTGAGTACTTGGGAGTATATGTCATCTGAAAGTATGAAATATTCTCAGCTACTGACTGTCTTTGCTTTTTTAAGTTCAATTTTTACCTAACTAAAAAAAATACATGTACATAATTTTAAAAGCTAAATACTTGTGTAAGACTTATAATGAAAACCAGCAATTTCCTGCATCACATCTCTCCAATCCTGACATTTTTACTCCTTGCAAGCAGCTACTTTCCACTTTAAAATATTTTATCTGTTTCTTTTAGAATTTACTTCCATTATTGAAAATAACATTCATATGCTATGATTTATTGATTTTTTTTTTTTTTTTTTTTTTTTTTTTTTGCAGTGCGCAGGCCTCTCACTGTTGTGGCCTCTCCCGTTGCGGAGCACAGGCTCCAGACGCGTAGGCTCAGTGGCCATGGCTCACGGGCCTAGCCGCTCCACGGCATGTGGGATCTTCCCAGACCGGGGCACGAACCTGTGTCCCCCGCATCGGCAGGCAGACTCTCAACCACTGCGCCACCAGGGAAGCCCGATTTATTGATTTTTGTTTTAGATTTATTAACTTTCTAACATGAAAGGTAAGAATTTATCCCTCTTAAGCCCTCACCCTCAAACACATATTTTGCAATATCTCTCTTTCCAATGTAGTTTTATTATATTCATTGTTAAACCATTCAGGGAATTTACCCAATTATAACTTTAAAAATATTATTCAGAATTGAGCCATGTGTTATGCTGTGATTACACTTTTTCTTTTAAAAGTTTTTATTTTCCCTATTTGAGTATTGCTTTGTTCTTTAATTCATTCAGATTTTTATGTATTTAGAATTATCCTACTGTAAAGCATCATTAATATGATCAGATACATCAGGTAGTCTGTAGTTTCATTTATTTCTTACAGATATCTCTCCTAGAGCCCTTCAACCTCCTCTGGGCTGAACTGGTTGCTTCCCAGCTTGGCAGCTGTCACCCAGGAATCTCCCCTAATCATCCTGCAGATTCCCTTTTCCTCTTTTCTAATTGAATCTCCTGCTTCTGGGATCCTATGCCTTCTTCCTTTTTGGTTTATGCTCTGATGTTGATGGAGCATATCCTCAAATAGCTTTCTGAGGAATGGTACAAGGAAGTAAATTTTTTGAGACCATGCATGTTTTAAATTCAAGGTCTTTATTCCTCTCACACTTTGTTGATAGTTTGACTGGGTATATAATTATAAACTGGAAATCATTTTCTTAGAATTTGCTGTTGAGCAGTTTAAAGCTTCTTATTCCTGATACTTTATACTTCAATTTTTTAAAATTGTGTTTGAATTATATTAGAATCTCAATCTCCAGGGCCCAGAAATTTGAAAGTAGCACACATTGACATGGGCCTTTTTCTTTTGGCGGGGAGGTGAAATTTAGTGGATTTTTTTCAATCTAGAAACATTTTTTATTTTATGGAATTGTACTTGAACTATTTCATCTGTGCCTCTTTCCTTTGATTACAGAATCTCTCACTAAATGTCTTCAAAAAGAAAAACTCCACTCTTCTTCTAGGGAGTGAGGAGAGGTGGTAACCTGGCTGTACCTGTGAGAGAGGGATCTTCTTATGAAGACTTTCAACCAATTCTCCTTTTAGAGTTAACCAATCCTTAAATTTCTGAACCATTCTTTTACTTGGAGGTGCAAATTAGCTTGGTTATTGTTGACTTCTCCCTTTTGAGATTAGATTGAATAAACTCCCATCTTCCAGCTGTTATAATTTATTCATTTACTTTTCAACTTCTGAAATTTTGTCTTTTTCTTTTCTCCTATCTATAACTTTGAAGATTTACATCCCTTTTAATGCTTTACTGTCATTTTAGTAAAGTCTTAACAAGGAGCAGCAGTAAATGCATTTTTAACTGGAAGTCAAAGTTACTATCTTTTTAAACAATTACTCTCCATTATTCCTTCTCTTTTCTTTTTCTAGAACTTCTATTAAATGTATGTTGGAGAATTTCAGTTTATCCTATAGTCTTTAACTGTTTGTCACAACTTCTGTCTCTATGTGCTGTGTTCTGGATGAACTTCCAGTGCATTGTTTCTTCAGTTTTTCCAATCTATAGTAAACTGCATTGCATCTGTTAAGTTTTTATTTCAATGACTATTTTTTTAATTTTGAAATTTTCTGATAATTTCTTTTCCCATTTTTATTTAATTTATCCTTTGTTTTGTTTCATGGTTTGAAGTCTTTGATCAAATTTTAATTTAAAAAATCAATTTCCTCTAGAATAAATTCATATTAAAGATTTAAAGTTGGCTATCTCTGTTAGCATTAAATTTCTTTTTGTATTTTGGAATTTGACTTTGAAGTCAATTTTTAGTAATCATCTTTCTCTTTCTCCTTCTGTGCTCAGTTTTCCTTGTGCAGTGGTTTTGTGGATATCATTACTGAGCTCCCAGATCTGGTCATATGATAACAATTCAGTTTTCTTGCCCTGACGTGATACTGACAATATGCAGATTTACTTAGCCAGCCAGTGGCTTAGTTCAGCTCCAGGTTGGGAGACTGTCTCTAGGTCTTCCTATCTTCTTAGCCCTGTAGCTTATCAGGAGCCATTGCCCTAATCAGCAATTGAAAGTAGCTTTTTTCAGACCCCTCTCAGGATCAAGGTAGCTCCGCTAATTCAAGGAGTGAGCTTTAGGGATCATGCTTGGAGAACTTTAAAACCCCATTATCCCACAAGAGCCAAACTTTTATATGCCACTGTATGAGTCCAGGAACCCATATAGCCTAGCGATTTCAGCCCCTTTCATTACTCTGTGATTCTTTCCCAAATCTGATCTTAAGCTATGTTTATCTTGTTTTTGATCTTGGTTTATGTCATTTTGATTTTCTCTCTCTCTTTTTATATTATTTGACTGAACCATATGAAATTGCCAGTTTATTGGCAAAATGGTCAAATATTAGCAATTTTATATAGTTCATATTAATAAATACATTTTTGCTACATGTTTTACACCCGGAGGCATCAAAGCATGAACCTCTTTTGACATCTTGACTGGAGGTCTTTGTAAGTCTTTCATCTTTCTTTCTCTTACCAAGCAGTCAGCCAAACAGCCAAATACCAGAATCAACTCACAGTTCCACGCAGAGAATTTTTCCTCCCATAAAGTGCCTTTCAGACTTTGGAAGGCTGTAGAGAGGGAGGGAAGTGGTAGTGGGAGGTTGATAAACAATGAATGATTGAGAAAAAACTTTGTCTACCTCCTCCAAATGGCATTATTCCTTTCTGCCATCATCCAAAAGTTTAAGCCAAATTAAACTGCATTGAGTCGAAGAGCTATGATTGGTTTTTTTCATTTGGCAAAGGGGGAAACACTAGTGAGGGAGGAAATAACATTTATATTTTATTTTTATCCTGAAAGTCTTGAATTATACCCATTATCAGCAAACATATGAATAGCCTTGCTTATGCAATGAATAAAAAGCCATGGGTCCTGAGGGATGTCAGAAGGAGGCAGAAGGCATCAGTGCCCCGGGATGATTCCATGGAGTAGAGCCACTCACCCACTCTGAATCACCTGCCCACCTCCAGAAAGTGAGGTGACAGAGACCTCTGTGCCTGGTTGAAGGTACAGAGGAAGATGCACCGAAAACTACTAAGAGCCTTCAGAGGGAGCATGGCCCTTCCAACACCTTGACCAGAAGGCCCAGGTGGAAGAGCAATGGCGCAGGGGCAAGCTTTTCTCCTGGTGTGGAAGGAGCACAGGAAGCCGTGTGGCTGACAGGGTCTTGGTGCTCCGGCTGGGTGTCAGGCCTGAGCCTCTGAGGTGGGAGAGCCAAGTTCAGGACATTGGTCTATCAGAGACCTCCCAGCCCCACGTAATATCAATCGATGAGAGCTCTCCCAGAGATCTCCGTCTCAATGCTAACATGCAACTCCACTCAATACCAGCAAGCTCCAGTGCTGGACACACAATGCCAAACAACGAGCAAGACAGGAGCACAAGGTCACCCGCTAGCACAGAGGCTGCCTAAGTTCACAGACACCCCCAAACCCACCACTGATGTGGTAATACCCACCAGAAAGACAGGATCCAGCCTCATCCACCAGAAAACAGGAACCAGTCTCCTCCACCCAGAAGCCTACACAACTCACTGAACCAACCTTAAGAAAAGGGGCAGACACCAAAAACAATGGGAACTACGAACCTGCAGCCTGCGAAAAGGAGATCCCCAAAACAGTAAGTGAAGCAAAATGAGAAGACAGAGAAATATGCAGCAGATGAAGGCGCAAGGTAAAAACCCACCAGACCAAACAAATGAAGAGGAAATAGGCAGTCTACCTGAAAAAGAATTCACAGTAATGATAGTAAAGATGCTCCAAAATATTGGAAATAGAATGGAGAAAATACAAGAAACATTTAACAAGGACCTAAAAGAACTAAAGAGCAAACAAACAATGATGAACAACACAATAAATGAAATTAAGAATTCTCTAGAAGGGATCAATAACAGAATAACTGAGGCAGAAGAATGGATAAGTGACCTGGAAGATAAAATAGTGGAAATAACTACCACAGAGCAGAATAAAGAAAAAGAATGAAAAGAATTGAGGACAGTCTCAGAGACCTCTGGGACAACATTAAATGCACCAACATTCAAATTCTAGGGGTCCCAGAAAAAGGAAAAAAAAAGGGTCTGAGAAAATATTTGAGAGATTATAGTTGAAACCTTCCCCTAAGATGGTAAAGGAAATCATCAGTCAAGTCCAGGAAGCACAGACAGTCCCAAACAGGATAAATCCAATGAGAATCATGCCAAGACACATCAAACTATCAAATATTGAATACAAAGAAAAATTATAAAAAGCAACAAGGGAAATGCAACAAATAACATACAAGGGAATCCCCATATGGTTAACAGCTGACCTTTCAGCAGAAATTCTGCAGACCAGAAGGGATTGGCAGGACATACTGAAAGTGATGAAAGGGAAGAACCTACAACCAAGATTACTCTACTCAGCAAGGAGCTCATTCAGATTTGAAGGAGAAATTAAAACCTTTACAGACAAGCAAAAGTTAAGAGAATTCAGCACCACCAAACCAGCTTTACAACAAATGCTAAAGGAACTTCTCTAGGCAGGAAACACAAGAGAAGGAAAAGACCTACAAAAACAAACCCAAAACAATCAAGAAAATGGTAATAAGAACATACATATCGATAATTACCTTAAATGTAAATGGATTAAATGCTCCAACCAAAAAACACAGACTGGCTGAATGGATACAGAAACAAGACCCATATATACCGTCTACAAGAGACCCACTTCAGACCTAGGGACACATATAGAGTGAAAGAGAGGGGATGGAAAAAGACATCCCATACAAATGGAAATCAAAAGAAAGCTGGAGTAGCAATTCTCATATCAGACAAAATGGGCTTTAAAATAAAGACTATTACAAGAAGCAAAGAAGGACACTACATAATGATCAAGGGATCAATCCAAGAAGAAGATATAACAATTGTAAATATTTATTCACCCAACATAGGAGCACCTCAATACATAAGGCAAATGCTAACAGCCATAAAAGGGGAAATCGAGAGTAACACAATCATAGTAGGGGACTTTAACACCCCACTTGCACGGACAGATCATCCAAAATGAAAATAAATAAGGAAACACAAGCTTTAAATGACACATTAAACAAGATGGACTTAATTGATATTTATAGGACATTCCATCCAAAAACAACAGAGTACACTTTCTTCTCAAGGGCTCATGGAACATTCCCTAGGACAGATCATATCTTGGGTCACGAATCAAGCCTTGGTCAATTTAAGAAAACTGACATAATATCAAGTATCTTTTCTGACCACAACGCTACGAGACTAGATATCAATTACAGGGAAAAAAATCTGTAAACAATACAAACACATGCAGGCTAAACAATATACTATTAATAACCAAGAGATTACTGAAGAAATCAAAGAGGAAATCAAAAAATACCTAGAGAAATGACAATGAAAACATGATGACCCAAAACCTGTGGGATGCAACAAAAGCAGTTCTAAGAGGGAAGTTTAGAGCAATACAATCCTACCTCAAGAAATAAGAAACATATCAAATAAAAAACCTAACCTTACACCTAAAGCAATTAGAGAAAGAAGAACAAAAAACCCCCCAAAGTTACAAGAAGGAAATAAACCATAATGATCAGATCAGAAATAAATGAAAAAGAAATGAAGGAAATGATAGCAAAGATCAATAAAACTAAAAGCTTGTTCTTTAAGAAGATAAACAAAATTGATAAACCATTAGCCAGACTCATCAAGAAAAAAAGGGAGAAGACTCAAATCAATAGAATTAGAAATGAAAGAGGAGAAGTAACAACTGACACTGCAGAAACACAAAGGATCATGAGAGATTACTACAAGCAACTCTATGCCAATAAAATGGACAACCTGGAAGAAATGGACAAATGCTTAGAAAAGCACAACCTGCCAAGACTGAACCAGGAAGAAATAGAAAACATAAACAGGCCAATCACAAGCACTGAAATTGAAACTGTGATTAAAAAATCTTCCAACAAAAGAAGCCCAGAACCAGATGGCTTCACAGGGGAATTCTATCAAACATTTAGAGAACAGATAACACCTATCCTCCTCAAACTCTTGCAAAATATAGCAGAGGGAGGAACACTCCCAAACTCATTCTACGAGGCCACTGTCACCCTGATACCAAAACCAGAAAAAGATGTCACAAAGAAAGAAAACTACAGGCCAATATCACTGATGAACATAGATGCAAAAATCCTCAACCAAATACTAGCACAAAGAATCCAACAGCACATTAAAAAGGTCATACACCATGATCAAATGGGGTTTATCCCAGGAATGCAAGGATTTTCAATGTATGCAAATCAATCAATGTGATAAACCATATTAACAGACTGAAGGACAAAAATCATATGATCATCTCAATAGATGCAGAAAAAGCTTTCGACAAACTTCAACACCCATTTATGATAAAAACCCTCCAGAAAGTAGGCACAGAGGGAACTTACCTCAATATAATAAAGGCCATATATGACAAACCCACAGCCAACATCGTCCTCAATGGTGAAAAACTGAAACCATTTCCACTAAGATCAGGAACAAGACAAGGTTGTCCATTCTCACCATTATTATTCAACATAGTTTTGGAAGTTTTAGCCACAGCAATCACAGAAGAAAAAGAAATAAAAGAATCCAGATCAGAAAAGAAGAAGTAGCTGTCACTGTTTCCGGATGACATGATATTATACATAGAGAATCCTAAAGATACTACCAGAAAACGACGACAGCTAATCACTGAATTTGTTAAAGTAGCAGGATACAAAATTAATGCACAGAAATCACTTGCATTCGTATACATTAATGATGAAAAATCTGAAAGAGAAATTAAGAAAACACTCCCACTTACCTTTGCAACAAAAAGAATAAAATACCTAGGAATAAACCTGCCTAAGGAGACAAAAGACCTGTATGCAGAAAACTATAAGATGCTGATGAAAGAAATTAAAGATGATACAAACAGATGGAGAGATATACCATGTTCTTGGATTGGAAGAAGAAACATTGTGAAAATGACTATACTACCCAAAGCAATCTACAGATTCAATGCAATCCCTATCAAATTACCAATGGTATTTTTCACAGAACTAGAATAAAAAAACTTAAAATTTGTGTAGAGACACAAAACACCCTGATAGCCAAAGCAATCTTGAGAAAGAAAAACGGAGCTGGAGGAATCACGCTCCCTGACTTCAGACTATACTACAAAGCTACTGTAATCAAGACAGTATGTTACTGGTACAAAAACACAAATATAGATCTATGGAACAGAGATAAAGCCATGCACATATGGTCACCTTATCTTTGATAAAGGAGGCAAGAATATACAGTGGAGAAAAGACAGCCTGTTCAATAAGTGGTGCTGGGAAAACTGGACAGCTACATGTAAAAGAATGAAATTAGAACACTCCCTCACACCATACACAAAAATAAACTCAAAATGGATAAAAGACCTAAATGTAAGGCCAGACACTATCAAACTCTTAGAGGAAAACATAGGCAGAATACTGTATGACATAAATCACAGCAAGGTCCTTTTGGACCCATCTCCTAGAGGAATGGAAATAAAAACAAAAATAAACAAATGGGACCCAATGAAACTTCAAATCTTTTGCACAACAAAGGAAACCATAAACAAGACCAAAAGACAACCCTCAGAATGGGAGAAAATATTTGCAAATGAAGCAACTGACAAAGGATTAATCTCCAAAATTTACAAGCAGCTCATGCAGCTCAATATCAAAAAACAAACAACCCAATCCAAAAATGGGCAGAAGACCTAAATAGTCATTTCTCCAGAGAAGATGTACAGATCGCCAGCAAACACATGAAAGGATGTTCAACATCACGAATCATTAGAGAAATGCAAATCAAAAATACAGTGAGTTCTCACCTCACACTGGTCAGAATGGCTATCATCAAAAAATCTACAAACAGTAAATGCTGCAGAGGTTTTGGAGAAAATGAAACCCTTTTGCAGTGTTGGTGGGAATGTGAATTGGTACAGCCACTATGGGGAACAGTATGGAGGTTCCTTAAAAAATTAAAAATAGAACTACCATATGACCCAGCAATCCCACTACTGGGCATATACCCTGAGAAAACCATAATTCAAAAAGAGTCATGTACCACCATATTCATTGCAGCTCTATTTACAATTGCCAGGATATGGAAGCAACCTAAGTTTCCATCAATAGATGAACAGATAAGGAGATGTGGCATATATATACAATGGAAAATTACTCAGCCATATAAAGAAAGAAATTGAGTTATTTGTAGTGAGGTGGATGGACCTAGAGTCTGTAATACAGAGTGAAGTTAAGTCAGAAAGAGAAAAACAAATACCGTATGCTAATACATATATATGGAATCTAAAAAAAATTTAAAAGGTTCTGAAGAACCTAGGGGCAGGACAGGAATAGAGACACAGACATAGAGAAGGGACTTGAGGACACGGGGAGGGGGAAGGGTAAGCTGGGATGAAGTGAGAGAGTGGGATGGACATATATACACTACCAAATGTAAAATAGTTAGTGGGAAGCAGCCGCATAGCACAGGGAGATCAGCTCGGTGCTTTGTGACCATCTAGAGGGGTGGGATAGGGAGGGTGGGAGGGAGACGCAAGAGGGAGGAGATATGGGGACATATTTATACGTATAGCTGATTCACTTTGTTATACAGTAGAAACTAACACGACATTGTAAAGCAATAATACTCCAATAAAGATGTTTAAAAAAAATGCCATGGGTAATGGAACCATGTCTAGTTTGTGTGTGTGCATTTTGGGGACTTGATTTTTGTGAAAGACAAGACAGAGAAAAGTGAAACATGAAGTTTTTCAAAGAAGAGCCCAAATATCCATCATCATGAACCATTCAATAGCTTCCTTTCAAACATTTTGAATTTAAGAAGCATTGCCATCTTTTAGCCTTAAAAGATTCAGTAGGTCTGAATTCCTGCCCTACCCTGTCGCAGGCTCCTCCCCACAAATATCCATTCACTCCTCTTCTAACATAATCCCCGCTCTGCATCTGGGCAGATTGCCACCCAATTGAAAGACTACCTTCACCAGGCTACACAAGTAGTAGAGACACCATGTGACCAAATTTTGGCCATAGAATCACATTTGACTTATGTGAAGTATCTTTAAGGGAGAGGTATGTTCTTTGTCTCTACATTCATGTGGCTGCCTGGAGCAACGATTTGATGGCTGGAGTTCAAAAAGCTATCTTAGAGCATGAGGGTGGGCAGAGCAGAGAGCTGGGGTGGGGGGCCCTGGGTCTCTACTGACTCAGTGGAGCCCCCAGAGCAGCTCCGGTCTCTGCTTTTAGACTTCTTTCATTTGAAACAGATATAAGCTCCTGTCCTGTTCAAGCCACTGTTACTTTTCTTCTTTTTTTTTAAATTGGGGTATAGTTGCTTTACAATGTTGTGTTAGTTTCTGCTGTACAACGAAGTGAATCAGCTATATGTATACATATATCCCCTCCTTCTTGGGTCTCCCTCCCACCCCCCTCCCGCCCATTCCACACATCTAGGTCAACACAGAGCACCGAGCTGAGCTTCTGCTACATAGCAGGTTCCCACTAGCTGTTTTACACATGGTAGTGTACGTATGTCAATCCCAAGCTCCGAGTTCATCCTACCCCTCCTTTCCCCCCACCACGTGTCCATATGTTCATTCTCTATGTCTGAGTCTGTATCCCTGTCCTGCAGATAAGTTCATCTATACCATTTTTCTAGATTCCACATATATCCATTCATATACAATATTTGTTTTTCTCTTTCTGACTTACTTCACTCTGTATGACAGACTCTAGGTCCATCCATGTCTCTACAAATGACCCAATTTCGTTCCTTTTTATGGATGAGTAATATTCCATTGTATGCATATACCACTTCTTCTTTATCCAATCATCTGTAGATGGACATTTAGATTGCTTCCATGTCCTGGCTATTGTAAATAGTGCTGCAATGAACATTGGGGTGCATGTGTCTTTTTTTTTTAATGTATTTATTTTATTTTATTTTTATTTTATTTTATTTATTTTATTTTATTTTTGGCCACACTGGGTCTTCACTGCTGCACAGGCTTCCTCTAGTTGTGGCAAACAGGGGCTACTCTTCCTTGCGGTGCACAGGCTTCTCTTGTTGCGAAGCACAGGCTCTAGGTGCACGGGCCTCAGTAGTTGTGGCTCACAGGCTCTAGAGCACAGGCTCAGTAGTTGTGGTGCACAGGGTTAGTTGCTCTGTGGCATGTGGGATCTTCCTGGACCAGAGCTTGAACCCGTGTCCCCTGCACTGGCAGGCAGATTCTTAACCATTGTGCCACCAAGGAAGCCCGATGTGTTTTTTTGAATTATGGTTTTCTCTGAATATATGCCCAGTAGTGGGATTGCTGGGTCATATTGTAGTCCTATTTTTAGTTTTTTAAGGAACCTCCATACTGTTCTCCATAGTGGCTGTATCAATTTACATTCCCACCAACAGCACAAGAGGGCTCCCTTTTCTCCACACCCTCTCCAGCATTTATTGTTTGTAGATTTTTTGATGATGGCCCTTCTGACCACTGTGAGGTGATAACTCATAGTTTTGATCTGTATTGCTCTAATAATTAGTGATGTTGAGTATCTTTCATGTGCTTCTTGGCCATCTGTATGTCTTCTTTGGAGAAACGTCTATTTAGGTCTTCTGCCCATTTTTGGATTGGATTATTTGTCTTTTTTTTTTTTTTTTTTTTTTTTTTGCGGTATGCGGGCCTCTCACTGTTGTGGCCTCCCCCGTTGCGGAGCACAGGCTCCGGACGCGCAGGCTCCGGACGCGCAGGCTCAGCGGCCACAGCTCACGGGCCCAGCCGCTCCGCGGCATATGGGATCCTCCCAGACCGGGGCACGAACCCGTATCCCCTGCATCGGCAGGCGGACTCTCAACCACTTGCGCCACCAGGGAGGCCCTATTTGTCTTTTTGATATTGAGCTGCGTGAGCTGTTTCTATATTTTGGAGATTAATCCCATGTCAGTTTCTTCATTTGCAAATATTTTCTCCCATTCTAAGGGTTGTCTCTTCATCTAATTTATGGTTTTCTTTACTGTGCAACAGCTTTTAATTAGGTCCCACTTGTTTATTTTTGTTTTTATTTTCGTTACTCTAGCAGGTGGGTCAAAAAGGATCTTGTTGTGATTTATGTCATATAATGTTCTGCCAATGTTTTCCTCTAAGGGTTTTATAGTGTCCAGTCTTACATTTAGGTCTTTAATCCATTTGAGTTTATTTTTGTGTATGGTGTTAGGGAGTATTCTAATTTCATTCTTTTACATGTAGCTGTCCAATTTCCCTAGCACCACTTATTGAAGAGGCTGTCTTTTCTCCATTGCATGTTCTTGCCTCCTTTGTCATAAATTAGGTGACCATAGGTGTGTGGGTTTATCTCTGGGCTTTCTATCCTGTTCCATTGATCTATATTTCTGTTTTTGTGCCAGCACCATACTGTCTTGAGGACTGTAGCTTTGTAGTATAGTCTGAAGTCAGGGAGCGTGATTCCTCCAGCTCCGTTTTTCTTTCTCAAGATTGCTTTGGCTATCAGGGTGTTTTGTGTCTCTACACAAATTTTAAGTTTTTTTATTCTAGTTCTGTGAAAAATACCATTGGTAATTTGATAGGGATTGCACTGAATCTGTAGATTGCTTGGGGTAGTATAGTCATTTTCACAATGTTGATTCTTCCAATCGAAGAACGTGATATATCTCTCCATCTGTTTGTGTCATCTTTGATTTCCTTCATCAGTGTCTTATAGTTTTCGGAGTACAGGTCTCTTACCCCCTTAGGTAGGTTTATTCCTAGGTATTTTATTCTTTTTGTTGCCATGGTAAATGGGATTGTTTCCTTAACTTTTCTTTCTGCTCTTTTGTTATTAGTGTATAGCAATGAAAGAGATTTCTGTGCAATAATGTTATCCTGAAACTTTACCATATTCATTGATTAGCTGTAGTAGTTTTCTGGTGGCATATTTAGCATTTTCTGTATACTTTTCTTCTTCTGTTCTGTGTAACCAATTCATATTGCCTGCAAATTATTCCATCGCTAAAGTAAATTTTGTATCATGACACGTTCATTTTGATGAT
Source organism: Mesoplodon densirostris (assembly GCF_025265405.1). Classification (NCBI taxonomy): domain Eukaryota; kingdom Metazoa; phylum Chordata; class Mammalia; order Artiodactyla; family Ziphiidae; genus Mesoplodon; species Mesoplodon densirostris. Next base: position 46,624,907 of record NC_082664.1, read on the forward strand.
AAGGCTCAGCACTTAGTAGTTTCATGACAAAGTGAAAGGGCAGAGAGATTTGTAATTTGATTCATTCCACTTTAGTTCCAAATGCTTGAAAAACAGTTGGGTTTCCCTCAAGTTTGCTTGATCATGCAGCGCTTTCCAATGACTTTAGCCAACATGTTTGAAAACCGTTTTTTTCATGTCATAACTATCTGGTCCTCTACAGTAAAATCTTTCATTTTCAAATGTCAAGCTCCCTATGAAAGAGAAGAAATGCTTTTGAAAGCTAGACCCTGTTAATTGCTGTGAAATTGCCTTAGGTGTTCCTCACTACAAGTGTGTTCTTCATTTATTGGCTATATTGACACCCACCACTTGATTCCTTCCTAATTTTCGCTGTGTCCTAGGCTAAGTCCTCATCATCCTAAAGATAAGGCAGATACTTGTCAGAAATTTTTTTATTTAAAATGAGAGAAATTTCATTCAAGCTGGCTTAATGAAACCATCATTTATTTGTTCAAATCACTGAATAGTCCATGGAACATAAGTCTTCTGGCTTCTGGCATGGCTGGGTCAAGTGGTGTCATCAGGAATCTGTTTCATTACATTCTAAGGCCTTGCTCTCCTCTGTGCAGGATTTCTCTGCATGGTGGACAAAATCATTCCAAGCAATTAAATGTTCCCATAGTCTTTTTTTCCCCAATAGTCTTTAATATTAGCATTACTGCCCAAAAATGGGCTGCCTCTCATTTGTCTGGCTTAAGACATGTGCTCACCCTAGTCTAATCCCATAGCTGGGGGTGGAGTCTTCTGATTAGCAAGACCAGTCCACATGGAACCTTGTAGCCAGAGGTGCTGCATGAGCAGAGCATGAGAAGAGAATGAAAAAAAAGAAGAGGAATTTTATCCACATAAAAGAGCATAGTTAGCAAGAAAAGACTGCAGATGTCCACCACAGGGCAATTCAATAACTTTAAAAATAAGGATAAATCATGTGTTACTTTCAACATCTTTAAATGCTTTCTAGGTCTCATCCTTTTCATTTTACTATATTTTACATCTTATTATATTTTACCACTAACTCACTTGTAGTTCAGCTAATACTTATTGTTCATACAGGTTTCTCACTCCTCTAACTTCCCTTCCAAACTTCTGGGTTTTCAACCTAGAGGTACATGATTAAGAAGACCAAGGCTGTGTAGAAATGGGGACTTAAAATTCTTTGCCTTAAACAGATGGAATGGTTGGGTTTAAGCATTTGGAGGGATAGTGAGTTAGAGGGTGAAAGAACCCTCATTTTGGAAGCTCTTTGAGAGATCATGATACTGGGTGCTAACTACATGGGAAAGGAATAGTACTGACAACTGGCATAAATAGGATGGTGGAGTTTGTCTATCACAGGTTTTTATTTCTCAGGGATTTCAGCTCCAATTCATGTAGGGACCTCAGTGTAAGCCAGGGAGAGCAAGAAGGCCAGGACATAACAGAACCAAGGGTGGACCAAGAAGGATTGCTGGCCAGTAGTCCAAATGCAAATGGTGCCCTTGGCTTTGACCAAATGGCATCAAGAGCCATGTGATCCTCGTGTGGTAAGTGGCATAAGGCAGCAGACAATATGCGAGTCAAGGGGTGAACATGTCAAAGTCCTGAGGGCTGAGTGGAGCCCTGAGTACAGGGTTCCACTCAGCAATGCTGCTTACTGAGAGATCTGTATTCCTCCCTCAAGAATACATACTGGCAAAAGCTAGGCAAAACTTCACATCCTGCAGGGAACTGCTGGGAAAACTGGACAGGTACATATAAAAGTATGAGATTAGATCACTCACTAACACCGTACACAAAAATAAGCACAAAATGGATTAAAGACTTAAATGTAAGGCCAGAAACTATCAAACTCTTAGAGGAAAACATAGGCAGAACACTCTATGACATACATCACAGCAAGATCCTTTTTGACCCACCTCCTAGAGAAATGGAAATAAAGACAAAAATAAACATATGGGACCTAATGAAACTTCAAAGCTTTTGCACAGCAAAGGAAACCATAAACAAGACCAAAAGACAACCCTCAGAATGGGAGAAAATATTTGCAAATGAAGCAACTGACAAAGGATTAATCTCCAAAATTTATAAGCAGCTCATGCAGCTCAATATCAAAAAAACAAACAACCCAATCCAAAAATGGGTAGAAGACCTAAATAGACATTTCTCCAAAGAACATATACAGACTGCCAACAAACGCATGAAAGAATGCTCAACATCATGAATCATTAGAGAAATGCAAATCAAAACTACAATGAGATATCATCTCACACCAGTCAGAATGGCCAGCATCAAAAAATCTAGAAATAATTAAGTGCTGGAGAGGGTGTGGAGAAAAGGGAACACTCTTGCACTGTTGGTGGGAATGTGAATTGGTACAGCCACTATGGAGAACAGTATGGAGGTTCCTTAAAAAACTACAAATAGAACTACCATATGACCTAGCAATCCCACTACTGGGCATATACCCTGAGAAAACCATAATTCAAAAAGAGTCATGTACCAAAATGTTCATTGCAGCTCTATTTACAATAGCCTGGAGATGGAAACAACCTAAGTGTCCATCATCGGATGAATGGGTAAAGAAGATGTGGCACATATATACAATGGAATATTATTCAGCCATAAAAGGAAATGAAATTGAGCTATTTGTAGTGAGGTGGATGGACCCAGAGTCTGTCATACAGAGTGAAGTAAGTCAGAAAAAGAAAGACAAATACCGTATGCTAACACATATATATGGAATTTAAGAAGAAAAAAAATGTCATGAAGAACCTAGGGATAAGACAGGAATAAAGACACAGACCTACTAGAGAATGGACTTGAGGATATGGGGAGGGGGAAGGGTAAGCTGTGACAAAGCGAGAGAGTGACATGGACGTATATACACTACCAAACATAAAATAGATAGCTAGTGGGAAGCAGCCGCATAGCACAGGGAGATCAGCTGGGTGCTTTGTGACCAGCTAAAGGGGTGGGATAGGGAAGGTGGGAGGGAGGGAGACGCAAGAGGGAAGAGATATGGGAACATATGTATATGCATAACTGATTCACTTTGTTATAAAGCAGAAACTAACACACCATTGTAAAGCAATTATACTCCAATAAAGATGTAAAAAAAAAAAAAAAAGAAACAAACAAACAAAAGTAATCAGAGCACACCCATGAGGACCAGGGTGCTGGCTTTGATCTGGGGCTCGCCATTGCCAGACAAATCCCAGATTACAACCTCTGGAGGGTCTGTAGCTGCTAATACCTTGCTGACTTGAATCACAATGGCTGAGAACTGGGGGCTGAGTTTTCCAGTTAAAGTTATCAGCTGAGAGCCTTCCGATGAAGAGGAAAAAGATAAATTTGAGGAAATTCTCAAGTAGTTCATAACTTACACTTATTTTTATATCTTGAAGCTTCTACTAAAATGCTGGGCATTGTACTCAATACAGACTTACTGAAGTAAAGGAGGAATGACATAAACACACACTCATCATCCCAATGTGACCATACATAAAACTCGGGGTGACAAGTATAGCCACAGATGGGAAGAATGCTGGCTGGGCCGTCTGGCTATATGAACTTAGTCTGCTTATTGCAGTGTTCTAACCACACAAGCCAAACAGCTTCAAGCCCACACCTCCAGAATCCACCAAAACTCTTGTTAATATCAACCTGCCCTTTTAGTTCCCTGGAGTAGATGTGAGTTCCTAGGTCTACACTTCACTGAACCTTGAAGATTTGGGAGACAGTAATGCAAGCCATTGGAAGTAGAAACATGGGAGCTGTCACTCCCAGAATAATGACATCTCCAGGCCCAGTACTATCGAAGAAGGGAATACTGTCCTTCTTAAACTTTTATACTGGGGTGACTTGAGGGCATTCTCACCCATTGTATCTTTCTGGCTCCAATATAAGAAAAATCCCTCTTGCCTCTCTGCACTTATTTCCCTCTCAAACAACATGTAAAGTTGACAGAGGCAATCCTTCATGGCTTCTATGCCCACTAGTTATATGAGACTGCTAAATAGTTTTTGGAATGTCTTAGGAATCAGAAAAAGTAGGTGTTGCCAGATTATCTTGGCCATCATTGGGCTGACAGATGTCTCATCCAGGTTGTCCTCATGCCCAAGTGGTTATTGGGAGCCAGCCCAGAGCTCCAAGCTGGTGGTCCAAGGGCACACGCAGCCAAAGTGGGCAGCGGGTACGAGGCATAGTTGAATCTGAGCTATACTTGGGTCAAGGCAGGCAGCTAGCCTGAGAGGTAATCAAAGTTACACAAGGCAAGGTTCCCTGTGGGGGTAGAAACAGTTTGTATCTTTTATAGCAGAGAACATTCAGGTGGGGGGAAAAAGGAAAAAAATACATTGAATAGCTCTGTGTGCCCATGAGTGCCCTTGACCTTAGGGAGAGTTTGGTTAGAGGACATCATGAAGTTCTACTGTCACAGTCTGAGACGCTCTTGATTGGTGACTACCTCCTTCATTCTTGGAGCTCTGTTTGTGAAAGGGACTCTGTTCCTGTTATGTGGAGCTTAGTTTCTAAGGAATCACCTTCAAAGGGTCCCTCTTATACCCCTAGGAGCTCTAAGTCTTAGTCTTATGGGAGGCTTGGGTCTTATTTGAATTAGGGCTGTGGGTGGGGTCAGGGACCACATCTTTAGGAAGGTGATGGTACTGGGGAGGAGGCCTTCCTTGTCCACCTGACCATTCTTCCCCCAGTGGCCTCTGTTTCCTGGGGCCGGGCAGCGCAGCACTCTGCTGTGTTCTGGTGAGACCTACAGCTGCGTGCTGGGCAAATGTTCAGGGTGAGCACCACTGATTACACCCTTGACGGTGGTCCAGTTGGCCTTGACATTTGTAGACAAGGTCCCTGGGCCTCTGCATCATGCAGAAGCATTTGGGAGAAGGTGGCAGTCCTGGACAGACATTCTCTGCTCACCCACAAAATCCTCAGAGGGTTTCCCTCTGTGGGTTTATAAAAGCCCATTATCTAATTCATGACTCAGAGAATTGAGCTTACTGGCAAAAGGCTTTTTAAGCCACGTTTTGAATAATTTCTCAGCAATTCATTACATGGGAAAACAGGTCCTTTTTGTTCTAATACTTAGCCTACGAATGCAACTCCCCTGTGCCAAAATTCATTAACAAAACCTGTGTATGGGGGCCCAGCAACTCTGGCCAGTTTCTTAAATGCACTCAAACTTGCTGATCATTGAAATGTAAATTTTTACCTTTGGCTGGGAATGACTCATGGGTCTCAGCTTGTAGGAAACAGCAATGTCGCTTTCAAACACCCGGGATAGCTCCAGACCAAGTGCCCATTGTGAGATGAGGCTTAACGTGTGGCAACCAAGAGACGGCCGCGTGTCATCTTTCCGATTGGCAGCAGAAGGGAGGGCTGGTAATGAACACGCTAACAGCTTGAGGGGGACAAAGCTCCCCTTGTTGGCAATATGGTGACCCAGAGCTCAGCAGAGCCCCACGACAGGACCAGGCTGTTCAGGTTCCTGCTCACACCAACCACCATCCCTGTGAGAACAGTTTGGGCTTGCCACCCCAGGCTGGCCTGTGCAGAGTTGTGGGCTGGGTTCTCTACAGAGAGGCTGTCACTTCCACAGCTCATTCTATCCCTGAGCACTAAGTTAAGCAGGTTGCTCAGTAATAAGACAAGCTTCTTTGTGATAATGTTCTCAGAAGCACTCTGTGGAGGTGAATAATTATACATTCCACTTGTTTAAACAAGGTAACAGATAATTATGGAGCACCTGCTATGCACTAGACACTCAGACACTGGGCTCTGAAGGGATGCTACGAGAAAAGACAGTCCCCACCTTAAGAGTTTGGCAGAATTAGACACGTGAACAAGCTTCTGTAGCATCCTATAAATGCTCTCCAGGGAAGCCATGACAGTGGTACAAAGACGGAAGGGCTCTGCCCCAGGGATTTCTATATCTGGTGGCACATCAGAATCATCCGGAGTGCTCTGGAAAGTTACAGACTCTGGAACACCACCCCAGACTTTCTGACTCAGAATCTCTGAATGAAACCCTGGGAATCTGTATTTTAAAATAGTTGCCCAGGTGATTCTGATTTGCAGCCAGGATGAGGAATCACTGGTAGATCCAACTTCTTGAGTTGCATATGTTGTAGATGTTATTGTTGGCTGATTGAGTAATCTCTTTTCAGATAAAAGAGGGAGGGAGGAGTTCTATAGAATAATAATATAGAATTAAGATGGGTGGGGAAGAATGCTTATGAAGCCTGTGTTTTACTCCCTCATTCAAGCTCAGTCCTATGGGTAATATATCTTGCAGAAGTGTTAAAGAAGACATTTCTCCTTGGTATAATCATTTCGGAAAACAGTATGGTGGTTCCTCAAAAAATTAAAAGTAGAACTACCATATGATCCAGCAATTCCACTCCTGGGTAAATATCTGAAGGAAACAAAATCAGTATCTCAAAGGAATATCTACACTCCCATGTTCATTGCAGCATTATTCACAATAGCCAAGATATGGAAACAATCTAAATGTCTTTCAATGGATGAATGGATAAAGAACATTTATATGTTAGAATATCATTCAGACTTAAAAAAGAAAATCCTGCCAATTGCAACAACATGGATGGATCTTGAGGGCACTGTACTATGTGAAATAAGTCAGAGAAAGAAAAATACTGTGTGGTAGCATTTACATATAGTATTTTTTTAAGCCAATTTCATAGAAACAGAGAATAGAATGGTGTTTGCCAGAAGCTGGTGGGGAGAGGGAAATGGGAGATGTAGGTACATTATATTTTCATTATATGAAGAATAAGCTCTGAGGAGTTAATGCACAACATGGTGATTATAGCTAATAATATGGTATTATATACTTAAAAGTTGCTGAGAGTAGCTCTTAAACATTCTCACCACACACCAAAAAGAGTTAACTATGTGAAATGCTGCATGTTAATAATCTCGTTCGTGGTAATTACTCTTACAGTGTAGATGTATATCAGATCCTCACATTGTACACTTTAAATATATACAATTATATTTGTAAATTATTTCTAAATAAGTTTGGGAAACAAAAACAAAATTCTTCAAGTGTTTCTTGTCACTCTTAAAATCTAAACTCCTTGAACAAAAACAGAAGACATATTTCCCTAGTAATTTTTTTCTCAACCTAAAACTATTGAATACATCAAAGATTGTTTTATACAGTATTTGTGTAAATATTTCTACCACCCAGCATCCAATTCAATCCCTATTCATCAAACAATTCAACTCGATAAATATCTCTTCTTGGACCAAATATCACTCTTAGACCAAATAAGAAAGCAAATAAGAAATGACCTCTGATCTTAAGGAGAGCAGAGGGCTTTGTAGATAGATAATAAAAGGAGAAAGAGAGAAGAGTAGTAGGTAATACATGCATATACACTGAGAAGAGTTTGATCAGCCCGCAAACAACTTCAGTTCACGTGCACCTTGAGGCTGGATTCATATCTTCCCACACTACTGAATTGCTGGCTGTAAATTTAGAAAGCAACTTCTAGTTTCCTATCCCAAATCCACCCTCACCCTCTTTTCCCGGTTACTGGAGACAAAAAAAGTGCCCAGTGGGGGGAAAAACTTAAAATTTCCAGCCTCCTTTATATTTAAGTGTGGCTGATGTGATGGTAGCAGAAGTCATTGGCTGAGGCTTTCAATAAAACCCTTGTTTCCCCGTCTGCCCTTTCTACTGCCTGAGGTTCAGAAGTGATGACTGCAGCTCCAGCAGCCAAGCAAATCACAGAGACCTTAGCTCTGACATCTTTGTGCCACTGAACTAAGGACAGTCTCTACTTACCTCCAGACTTTTTAATACATGGGAGAAATAACTTTCTGCATGGCAACTGTGTGTTTAAGCCTCTTTAGCCAGGTCTCTGTTCCTAGTAACTACCACCTAATAGAAAATGTGCAACATCTATCTCCCAGAGCCTAGATATTATACGTAGAGAAAACCACCAATGTGCTTCAATGTACTTGCATGTGTGGCTTGCAAACTGGATTCCTAAACACCATCAAAGAACTAATAAACACTCGACTGAGGGATCTTCTGTTTCACTCCTCTCGGGAATAGCAGTTAGCTGTCTTGGCAAAGGTCTTGCAGGTATATGGTCAAGTTTGAGACCAAACCCACAGGTTTATATCTGCCTGTGCTCTGTATTTCTACTGCTGTGTGTCATCACTGAGCCATCCCACGAGGCTCTTGGCCTCCCCAATTAGTCAAGGATTAGAAAGGCAGTGTTGACATTTATAAATTGTTTCATCATTGGTCATGTCAAAAAGAGACTGCTTTGTTGTCAAATTTGTGGGATTTGGGGAAAGATTCTGCTGTTATGGAAGACTGGGTAGAAAGACAGGCTCCCCTTTCACTCTTACAGAAAATCTACTCCTGCCCCAAAGCTTGCGATTCCATTTCCTTTGCTTTGATAAACTACAACTGGTTTTAAATTGAGTCATAAATTTCTCCAGGCCTTTTAGAGACCAACCGCCTGCCTTTGATTCCCTCATCTTCCGTGGCAGTGAAATCTGCTGGATAACTACTCATACACTTTGTGCACGTTTAGGCTGGGAGTTTGAAATTTACAGGCCAAGCCTTGCAGAGTGACCTCGACTTTTTAATAGCTTGAGAAGGAACCAGAGAGACTGCAAGTAGGGATTCATCAGGGCTGCAGGTCTCCGAGACAGACAAAGCTGCATCTAGAGAAGACCCTCACACCAAATGCTAGAAGTGAACAATTTATTGGTGGCTCCAATAAACTCCTTGAGGTGACTATGTGGACAACTGGCTTTGGAGTCATGGTCTAAAATTAGTTTTTCTTTTTAAAATAATGATTTGTAACATATATACTTTGCCTTGATTGGTAACATATATACTAAGCTTCAGGAACTGAATAACTTTATGTGTAAAGCTGCTACATTCAGTGAGAAATCGTTAGCAAACTCCATCTCGCCACTAAGTCCTTGTACATCCCCTTGGCAGGTCATGTGCAGAAGACCCTGGGTGGGTTCGCGGATACCCTCATCTGTCCCTGATTTTCTAGAATCAATGTATCAGGTGAGGGACAGCAAAGTGAATGGGGAGCTTCTCCCTAAGCAGGGGGGTGCTCGCGGCCTGGAAACAGGAGCAGCAATTTCCTCTTACCCACTTCTGCAGGCTGTACTCTTCCAGGTGGCTCAGAGCATGCTGGGCAGGGCTTCACACTTCCCAGTCGTGGCCAATTCCAGTCTGTTCTCTGAGTACATCTGACGTTAAGCAAAAGAAAACTCCACCTTTGAGGTTTTGCCTGAGATCAAACCTATCCCTAGCAATATGTATATATATATATATATATATATAAATATGTGTATATATAAAATACCTAGTTAATTCTCATATCATTAGCAGCTTTGAGGTAGGTACTATTACTAGCCCCATATTATGGATGAGGAGACTGAGGCATAAAATATTAAAAATAACTTCCCTAAACGCATACAACTAGAGAGTGTTATAAGGATTGAGTTATTGTGTAAAGCACTCGGAACAAAACCTGGTACACAGTTAGTACAATGTAAGTGTTAATTATGATTATGATAATGATTATTATCTAACATTCCACGCACTATACTAGCACTAGAGATACAATGATCAAAAAGATACAGCCTCGGGGCTTCCCTGGTGGCTGAGTGGTTGAGAGACCGCCTGCCGATGCAGGGGACACGGGTTCGTGCCCCAGTCCAGGAAGATCCCACATGCCATGGAGCGGCTGGGCCCGTGAGCCATGGCCACTGAACCTGAGCGTCCGGAGCCTGTGCTCCGCGACGGGAGAGGCCGCAGCAGTGAGAGGCCCGGGTACCGCAAAAAAAAAAAAAAAAAAAAAGATACAGTCTCTGTCCTTTAACAACTCACTGTGTGGTGGGAAAAATAGTTATGCAAATTGGTAATTATGCTATAGGTAAATGTTTGAGGTCTGAATAAGGGACAGTAAGAGCACACAGAGGAAGCACTGGGCTCAGCGTGGAGCTCTTACAGAGCAGCACTGTCCAGAAAAAATATAGTACAAGCCAGATACTCAATTTCAGAGTTTCTTGAAGCCAAATTTAAGAAGTGAAAAATACGGAGAAATCAATTTCATAATATACCAAAATATTATTTCAATGTATAACATATTTTAAAAATCATTACCATAAAAATATATTACATTCTTTTTTTTGATACTAAGTCTTTGAAATCTGGTGTGTATTTTATACTTAGAACACATCTCAGTTCAGACTAGCCACATTTCAAGTGCCCCGTAGGTCTAGTATCTCCTATATTGGTCAACAGATACAGAAGGCTTCCTGGAGGAAGTGACATTTGAGCTAAAGGAGGAGGTTGGGCCCTATTTCTAATTACTCCTGAGAAGGATGAGATTGTGATTCACTGGTGACTTTGATCCCAGGGTCTACTTCTCTAGGATAATACCCTGTGTGGTTGGCAGGATAATGACACCCAAAGATGTCCACTTCCTGATCTCCAGAACTTGTGAATATGTCACTTTACCTGACAAGGGGGAATTAAGGTTGTAGATGGAATTAAGATTGCTAATCAGCTCATCTTGAAATGGAGAGCTTATGCTGGTTTATCCAGGTGGGCCTAATTTAACTACAAAAGTCCTTACAAGTGAAAGAGAGGCTGGAGAGTCAGAGTCAGAGAGATGCCACATGAGAAAGACTCCACCAGCCATTGCTGGTTTTGCAGATAGAAGGGGAGGTTGTGAGCCAAGGAATGTGAGCGGCCTCTAGAAAATAGGAAAGGTAAGGACCCAGACTCTCCCTTAGAGCCTCCAGAAGGAACACAGCTCTGTTGACACTTTAATTTTTGTCCAGTGAGACCCATTTCAGACATCTGACATTAAGAGCAGTAAGATAATAAGTTTGTCTTGTTTTAAGTTACCAAGTTTGTGGTGATTGTTGTAGTTGTAGCAGCCAAAGGAAACAGCCTCATTTCCTTCTTCTGCCCTGGTGGCCCCAACTTGATCCCCACTCCTTGAATGCATTCCGCGGATGTGGGTGAGGTCACTGAGAACAACAGCTGGGGGATTTCCCAGCTGCTGCCACCGTCACCTCCACCACTAGACTACACTCATGCTCTGAGGTCCTATGTCCACAATCAGCAATCATGTGACACTCCTGTTTCCTGAAAAGTCTGTTAAATGAGACACTGTAGGTGAAAGACCTTCCTCTTCACAAAAATTATCGTTGTCTGGTACTGCTGTTCATAATGTGAATTAAAAGGAAAGGTTATTAATAATAGGGAAACTGGGGGAGTGAGGGAGTAGATGGGGAATCTGTACTTTCTGCTCATTTTTCTATAAACTGAAAACTGTTCTAAAAATAAAATCAATTAATTTTTTAAAAAGGAATTTACAGGGCCTCCCTGGTGGCGCAGTGGTCAAGAGTCCGCCTGCCGATGCAGGGGATACGGGTTCGTGCCCCGGTCTGGGAGGATCCCATATGCCGCGGAGCGGCTGGGCCCGTGAGCCATGGCCGCTGGGCCTGCGCGTCCGGGGCCTGTGCTCCGCAACGGGAGAGGCCACAACAGTGAGAGGCCCACATACCGCAAAAAGAAAAAAAAAAAAAAAAAAAAAAGGAATTTACAAATTAAAAAAAGTAGAGGGAAAATGGCTCACAACCCAATACCTGCAAATATGTGGAAGGCCTTGTTAGCAAGATGTAAAGGAGAGATAGGATTAGAAGAGTAATTAGGATGCTTTTCAAGGCACAGAAGGAAGGCTGTACTATGTGATGCAGTAAGGTACCAGGAGAAGAAGGCTCAATTCCATGAGTCCACAGAAAAATGGGCGTGACTGTACTTATGATCTTCAGGGATGCAGGACCTTTGGTGTCCCATTCCTTTACGACGGGTATATAATGAAAGGAAAATGGGCCAAGTAATTTAAATAATGATTTCTGTCCACCACACCCAGTCTCGCCCCACTGAGAACCATCTGAGTGTATACTTTTTTTTTTTATCCCCTCCCTTTTGCGTCTCCCTCCCTCCCTCCCTATCCCACCCCTCCAGGAGGTCACAAAGCACCAAGCTGATCTCCCTGTGCTATGCGGCTGCTTCCCACTAGCTATCTACCTTACGTTTGGTAGTGTATATATGTCCATGCCACTCTTTCACTTTGTCACAGCTTACCCTTCGCCCTCCCCATATCCTCAAGTCCATTCTCTAGTGGGTCTGTGTCTTTATTCCTGTCTTATCCCTATGTTCTTCATGACATTTTTTTCTTAAATTCCATACATATGTGTCAGCATACAGTATTTGTCTTTCTCTTTCTGACTTACTTCACTCTGTATGACAGACTCTAGGTCCATCCACCTCATTACAAATAGCTCAATTTCATTTCTTTTTATGGCTGAGTAATATTCCATTGTATATATGTGCCACATCTTCTTTATCCATTCATCTGATGATGGACACTTAGGTTGTTTCCATCTCCGGGCTATTGTAAATAGGGCTGCTATGAACATTTTGGTACATGTCTCTTTTTGAATTATGGTTTTCTCAGGGTATATGCCCAGTAGTGGGATTGCTGGGTCATATGGTAGTTCTATTTGTAGTTTTTTAAGGAACCTCCATACCGTTCTCCATAGTGGCTGTACCAATTCACATTCCCACCAGCAGTGCAAGAGTGTTCCCTTTTCTCCACACCCTCTCCAGCATTTATTGTTTCTAGATTTTTTGATAATGGCCATTCTGACTGGTGTGAGATGATATCTCATTGTAGTTCTGATTTGCATTTCTCTAATGAGTAAAGATGTTGAGCATCCTTTCATGTGTTTGTTGGCACTCTGTATATCTTCTGTGGAGAAATGTCTATTTAGGTCTTCTGCCCATTTTTGGATTGGGTTGTTTGTTTTTTTGTTATTGAGCTGCCTGAGCTGCTTATAAATTTTGGAGATTAATCCTTTGTCAGTTGCTTCATTTGCAAATATTTTCTCCCATTCTGAGGGCTGTCTTTTGGTCTTGTTTATGGTTTCCTTTGCTGTGCAAAAGCTTTTAAGTTTCATTAGGTCCCATGTGTTTATTTTTGTCTTTATTTCCATTTCTCTAAGAGGTGGGTCAAAAAGTATCTTGCTATGATTTATGTCATAGAGTGTTCTGCCTATGTTTTCCTCTAAGAGTTTGATAGTGTCTGGCCTTACATTTAGGTCTTTAATCCATTTTGAGCTTATTTTTGTGTATGGTGTTAGGGAGTGATCTAATCTCATACTTTTACATGTCCCTATCCAGTTTTCCCAGCACCACTTATTGAAGAGACTGTCCTTTCTTCACTGTACATTCCTGCCTCCTTTATCAAAGATAAGGTGACCATATGTGCGTGGGTTTATCTCTGGGCTTTCTATCCTGTTCCATTGATCTATCTTTCTGTTTTTGTGCCAGTACCATACTGTCTTGATTACTGTAGCTTTGTAGTATAGTCTGAAGTCAGGGAGCCTGATTCCTCCAGCTCCATTTTTCGTTCTCAAGATTGCTTTGGCTATTCGGGGTCTTTTGTGTTTCCATACAAATTGTGAAATTTTTTGTTCTAGTTCTGTGAAAAATGCCAGTGGTAGTTTGATAGGGATTGCATTGAATCTGTAGATTGCTTTGGGTAGTAGAGTCATTTTCACAATATTGATTCTTCCAATCCAGGAGCATAGTATATCTCTCCATCTATTTGTATCATCTTTAATTTCTTTCATCAGTGTCTTATAATTTTCTGCATACAGGTCTTTTGTCTCCTTAGGTAGGTTTATTCCTAGATATTTTATTCTTTTTGTTGCAATGGTAAATGGGAGTGTTTCCTTGATTTCACTTTCAGATTTTTTATCATTAGTATATAGGAATGCCAGAGATTTCTGTGCATTAATTTTGTATCCTGCTACTTTACCAAATTCATTGATTAGCTCTCGTAGTTTTCTGGTAGCATCTTTAGGATTCTCTATGTATAGTATCATGTCATCTGCAAACAGTGACAGCTTTACTTCTTCTTTTCCGATTTGGATTCCTTTTATTTCCTTTTCTTCTCTGATTGCTGTGGCTAAAACTTCCAAAACTAGGTTGAATAAGAGTGGTGAGAGTGGGCAACCTTGTCTTGTTCCTGATCTTAGTGCAAATGGTTTCAGTTTTTCACCATTGAGGACGATGCTGGCTGTGGGTTTGTCATCTATGGCCTTTATTATGTTGAGGAAAGTTCCCTCTATGCCTACTTTCTGCAGGGTTTTTATCATAAATGGGTGTTGAATTTTGTCGAAAGCTTTCTCTGCATCTATTGAGATGATCATATGGTTTTTCTCCTTCAATTTGTTAATATGGTGTATCACGTTGATTGATTTGCGTATATTGAAGAATCCTTGCATTCCTGGAATAAACCCCACTTGATCATGGTGTATGATCCTTTTAATGTGCTGTTGGATTCTGTTTGCTAGTATTTTGTTGAGGATTTTTGCATCTATGTTCATCAGTGATATTGGCCTGTAGTTTTCTTTCTTTGTGACATCCTTGTCTGGTTTTGGTATCAAGGTGATGGTGGCCTCGTAGAATGAGTTTGGGAGTGTTCCTGCCTCTGCTATATTTTGGAAGAGTTTGAGAAGGATAGGTGTTAGCTCTTCTCTAAATGCTTGATAGAATTCACCTGTGAAGCCATCTGGTCCTGGGCTTTTGTTTGTTGGAAGATTTTTTTATCACAGTTTCAATTTCAGTGCTTGTGATTGGTCGGTTCATATTTTCTATTTCTTCCTGATTCAGTCTTGGCAGGTTGTGCATTTCTAAGAATTTGTCCATTTCTTCCAGGTTGTCCATTTTATTGGCATAGAGTTGCTTATAGTAATCTCTCATGATCTTTTGTATTTCTGCAGTGTCAGTTGTTACTTCTCCTCATCTGAGTGTATTCTTAACCTTCCCTCATGTTGAGAGAAGGCATCACCACCTCTGAGAGGGCAGACCTGTCTCGCTTCTCCAGAGGCATCTGCAAGGTCCCCTGGAGGACTGCCAATGCCTGAAACTCACAAGGGTGCCTGTGAAAGGAGAGCGCAGGTTGTCCTTCACCCCTGCCGGGCAGCAAGGCTGCCTTTCTTACCAAGACTCCTGGGAAAAGTGAAAGAGAGACTGGACCCCGTTCTCATGTGAATAGTATTCTCCTTACTGGCTCATGGGAGGAGGCTTGGAGAAGACACTGAGTGGTGTGGAGAGGGACACACACCTCAGTTAATATTCATTTGTTTCCAAGAGTTTAGGATGAAAGACAAGCCTCGTATCAGCAGGCTTCACCTCCTGCGTCTAACCAGCCAGGAAAAGACAACTTTTTTTTTCCTTGTTTTCCTATTTTTTAAAAATGGTGCATTATAAGAGTGTTTTAAGTTGTAAGAGAGCAGCGAATTCAAGGCCCCTTGAGGAAAAGAGCAGGAAGAAAGGATGCCCAGAGAACAACAGTGCTCTCTCTGCACTGAAAGCCCTCCATGCAAATGGACAGGGAGATTTATTACTCACTGCAGGTTAGAGAGCAGATGCTTGCTACTCCAGAGATTTGGCACTCTGGGATTTATAGACTTAATATAGTTTATGCTTTTGTGGACTCATTGGTTGGGAAAGTACAAGATTCCTTGTCAATAAAACTTAAAGCAGGGATAATAAACCACATCCTATAGGGTTTGAGAATCTCCCTGCACAGGTCCCACCAAACCCTCTGCCTGCATAAGACAGTTCCAGGCAATTCTTACCCCAGCCCCTCTCCTCCCTCAATGATGCAGCCAGTGTCTCAAGAAGGGAAACTCAGAGAGTGAAATTGGGTGAAGATGAGCAACTTCATGCCCGACCAGGCGGGACGCCTAGGGCTCCTTGAAAATGCGAAAGGGAAAGAGGTAGCTCTGTTGTAGGTATCTACATTGATATGTTATCTTGCTGCCAATTGAAACAGTAGCAAAGAACAAACGTGTTTCAGCATATGGACACTGCTTCACACAAATATGGAAAAGAATATGGCAGATAATTGGTTATTTGAAATCAGTGTTTTCCTTTTCTTGATCACATCCTAAAGTACTTATTACCTGGCAAGAAAATGATGCAGTTCAGCTGGAAGCTTAAGGTGCCCAGAGATGGATTTAATTCAATAGCATCATCGAAGCACAACATTTAAGCACCTAGTTATTAGGGAAGGAAGGGGAGTATGTCTGTGAGTCAGAGGCTGGGAGCATTCCTAAGAAAATATAAGTTTTATTACCTTTGTGGTATTTCAGGGCAGAGGCAGGCAGGCCTGGGAGATGGTAGATGAGAACCCAGGGATGCATGGTTCCCAGACCTGCCCCAGCCATCAGAAGACTGCCTAAATACAAAGCACAGTCAAGGACAAAACAAAGGGAATAGCCCAGAAGATGAGGCTGCAACTCTGCTATTTTTAAACTGCCAATTAGAATGTCTAAAATTACGTGGCTGGAACTACCACATCCGCTTCAAGATAATCATACTCTTCTGAGCTGAAGTTTTAAACCTTCTGTTTTCCAAGCCCCTGATCAGAATATTTTAAAAGATCATTTCTTGGCTGCATTAGGCCCAAAGCAAACTTGTGGTTCAGTATGTTTTCTCCTGGGGATGACTTTTCTTGGTTATAGTTCTCAAAACCTGTCTTTTGAATATTTTTGTTTGTTTCTTGGGGGGGAAATAAAGAAAAAAATAGAGATTAAAAAACAAAACAGAAAGAAAAATATCAGAAAAAAAAACTTGTATGAAGATTAAAAAAACAAGTGACAGGATTCTGTGAGTCTGTTTGATCGATCAAATTAAAGTGACTAACGTGGGCCTGTTCACTAGTCACCCTTGGCCTCCAGTTAGCCCTTCTTTCCCTCCAGCTTTCACTATCCAAGCGGGAAGAATATGATGTTTTGCTTAGGGCAAATGAATCCAGTTTCCTCCACTGATACCGGACCCCAGAGAGTTCAGTTCAAATGAAATGAGAAACAGTGCATATTAAAATCCTCATCAAGCCCACTTCAAAGACCTGATACAGAGTCTAGGCTTCATGAAGCCTGCATGAACCAAAAAAGTGTGTTGAATCCCCAGTAATTCCTGCACCATCCACACTGCACACTATCCACCTTGGCTGTCTATGCAACATGTGGCTAGTATGTAGCCTCTTGAAGCTACCTGAGATAAGAGGACAACTCTGAAAGACAATAAGGACTGAAACTAAAAGATGCAAAAAAAAAATCCATCTATATATGCCATATATGTGTATATATATAGGCAGTGTTCAAGTAAAATTAATTTTATTTAATGGATTATTAGGTTTTAGCCCATGCCTCTGTATGGTTTGGGGTGGGATGGGCATTGAAGTATACTTGATTTACAGTGTGTTAGTTTCTGGTGTACAGCAAGGTGATTCAATCATATATATATATATATATATATATATATATATATATATATATATATACACATACACACACATATATATATAATTTTTCATATTTTCATTATAGGTTATAAGATATTTAATATAGTTCCCTGTGCTATACAGTAGGACCTTGTTGTTTATTTTATATATAGTAGTTTATATCTGCTAATCCTGAACTTCTAATTTATGTCTCCCTGCCCCTTTCCCCTTTGGTAACCATGTTTGTTCTCTCTGTGAGTCTATCTCTGTTTTGTAAATAAGTTCGTTTGTATCATATTTTAGATTCCACACGTAAGTGATATCATGTAGTATTTGTCTTTCTCTGACTTACCTCACTTAGTATGATAATCTCTAGGTCCATCCATGTTGCTGCAAATGGCATTATTTCATTCTTTTTTATGGCTGAGTAATATTCCATTGTATATATGTGCCACACCTTCTTTATCCATTACTCTGTGGATGGACATTTAGGTTGCTTCCATGTCTTGGCTATTATATAAACAGTGCTGCTATGAATACAGGGGTGCATGTATCTTTTTAGATTATAATTTTCTCCGTATATATGCCCAGGAGTGGGACTGCTGGATCATACCATAACTCTATTTTTTTTTTTTTTTTTTTTTGCAGTATGTGGGCCTCTCACTGTTGTGGCCTCTCCCGTTGTGGAGCACAGGCTCTGGACATGCAGGCTCAGTGGCCATGGCTCACGGGCCCAGCCGCTCCACTGCATGTGGGATCTTCCCGGACCAGGGCACAAACCCGTGTCCCCTGTATCGGCAGGCGGACTCTCAACCACTGCGCCACCAGGGAAGCCTGATAAGTCTATTTTTAAAGGAACCTCCATACTGTTCTCCACAGTGGCTGCA
Organism: Mesoplodon densirostris; assembly: GCF_025265405.1. Lineage (NCBI taxonomy): Eukaryota > Metazoa > Chordata > Mammalia > Artiodactyla > Ziphiidae > Mesoplodon > Mesoplodon densirostris. The sequence goes on from NC_082664.1 coordinate 46,643,211, forward strand.
CCAATTTATATCCCCACCAACAGTGAAGGAGAGTTCCCCTTTCTCCACACGGTCAGCATTTATTGTTTGTGAACTTCTTAATGACGTATGCCTCTGTATGTTGTGAGGAAAGCACATTCTATGTGGTCATTTGGAAGTTGTATCCTACTTCCCATGATTGTGTATTTATTCTTTAAATTCTGTCAGTCAGGAGGAGAGTATTAATTTGTTTTTCTCAGAAAAGAATATGAAAGATTCTTGAGGACAAATAGAGCAAGTATTTTCCATGCCTTGGGAGAGGGCATGTGCGTCCGCCATGTGCACACTTGTTCCAAGTGACAGGGCTGGTGAGAAGGCCGGCTGTCCCTCGGTGGCCTCCTGCCCCTGTGCAGCTCAGCCCTGGGAAGCTCCTTCCCAAGAGGCGACCAAAAGAAGCTGGAAATGATGTGAGGGAAGGACTGTTGCCACCTTCAGCATCTCTGTCTGGATCAGTCTTCAATGTATTTTCCAATTATGACATTTCCCAGAACAACATTTATCCCCTATAACCTCATATTTAACAAAAGGCTGCTTATACCATAAAAAAAGGCAAATGGTGGTGAACACAAAATTACTTTTTACATGTGTGCTTATGGCTTCTAAGCATTTACAAATGTATCTGTGTACACAGTGCAAGCAGCACCATGGCACACATCTTGCAGCTGAAGCCACTTTAAAATGAGGTCCTATTGGCCTTTCAGTAACTTGGATGAATGCAAGATGAGGCGGAGAGCTCTGCCCCAGGTTCCAGGGCAGTACTGTTAAGAGATCTTAAAAGACCCAAATAGCAGTGGTTCTATGTTATTGTGGGGAAACTGAGTTATACTATAATAATTGTTCCAAAATTAAACTGAAAAAAAGAAATCAGGAATGGAATTCAAGTGGAACACTGGTCTCCTAGCCCTTATCATCTAGCCCTTTTCTCATTTAAATACTACAGTATATCTTCTTTCTGCCACAATAAATAGTATAAGCTCTCTTCTCTCCTGAAAAGAGTTCATTCTGGGGACCAGACAGGGTGCCTATTTCTTTTTAATACTGCCCCTCAGTCCTGTGAGCTCTGATTAAATGATTTCACATGCTGAGTTCAATAATTGGAGTTGCCTAGTTCCCGACCATTTGTTTGCCAGCCATAATAAGTGTCACTGTTTTAAGGGAATGACTGATATAGTGGAGAAGCAAGAAAGGGGCTGTGAGGACTAGCAAACAAGGAATCCTATTCAGAAGAAGTGAGGCGCTAAAGGTCACCACTGCCCAGCTTCCCAGGCACGCTCCCACCCCCCCACCCTCCCCACACCTACTCTCATAAATTACAAATCCACATTCAGAGCTCAATACTTTAACCTTGCAAACTGGATCAAAAATTCAAATTCTGGTAATACCAAGGCCTTGTTTCCAGCCCTTCTTCTGTTTTTGTCATTGACCAGTGTCCTCAGGTCAGCTGCTTTATCTTTATAAGGCTGTACCTTCCTCATCTGTCAAAAAACAGAGGCCTATCAGGGCCTCGGTAACATTCTGTGGCCCGTATTAGGCAAGTTGGTTAGAGATACTCTAATGAAAGCCCACCATGGTCACCTAGAGGCCCCAGAGGAGAACCCACGAGCCGCAGAACGTTATTTTATGTATTTGGAAGGAAGTCTACTACAAAATAGACTATGTCTGCACTTAGACAAACTTAAAATTTAATAGTAGCAATAACACATGAAACCAGAAAAAGGAAACCAATAAAAGAGTGTATATACAATACCTACAGTTTTATAAAGTATGTAAATAGGGGTCTTGACATTTGAGAATTCATTAAAATATCCACAGAGCATCCACTATGTGCTCCACACTGCAGTGGGTGCTTGAAAGAGGACAAGACACAACCCTCAAGGTACTCTGGGTTTGCCAGGACGCACGGAGTGCTGGGAACCCAGAGGGGGCCTGTGAATTCTGCCTGCAGGTATGTGGTTCAAAATGACACGGAGGTGAAATGCAGGCTGAGCCTTGGAAACAAGCAGGAGTTAGCCAGAGAGAAAGAAGATTAAGAATCCAAAGCTGGGGCAATGCAATGGGCCAAGGAGCACAGCCTGGAAAGAGCAGCTGTCAACAGTTTGGAGGGGCTAGAACACGAGTTACTGGAGGTGAGAAAGGGCAGTGGAGGAAACTGACAAGGAGAGCAGAGAGGGGTCCTGAGGAGCAGAGGCAGCCAGGCCCCAGAGGTTGGGATGTACGCCAGGGCACAGCTCTGGGCACCTGGAAGCGGCTGTTGAGCAGGGGGAGGTCACAGTCCATCATGTTTACATTGTAAGAGCAGAAATGCAGGACTAGGTGAGTGTGTACGTGGTGGAGGAGGGACATGAAATAGGGGATGTAGGCAGGAGAAAGTTGTGGTGACCATAATTATTACTAAAAGAAAGAGCTTTTGGGCTTCCCTGGTGGCGCAGTGGTTGAGAGTCCGCCTGCTGATGCAGGGGACACGGGTTCGTGCCCCGGTCTGGGAAGATCCCACATGCCATGGAGCGGCTGGGCCCATGAGCCATGGCCGCTGAGCCTGCGCGTCTGGAGCCTGTGCTCCGCAATGGTAGAGGCCACAACAGTGAGAGGCCCGCATACTGCAAGAAAAAAACAAAAAAGAAAGAAAGAGCTTTTGTTCATACATTATGAGGAGACAGCCTAAGGTAGGGATGAGCAAACTGCAGCCCATGGGCCAAATCCTGGCCCTTACCTGGTTTTGTACAGCCCCAAGCTAACAATAATCTTTACATTTTTTAAAATTATTGAAGAAAGTCAAAAGAAGAATAATACTGGGGACTTCCCTGGTGGTCCAGCCGTTAAGACATCGTGCTTGAACTGCAGGATCCCTGGTTGGGGAGCTAAGATCCCGCATGCGGTGCAGCCAAGAAAAAAAAAGAATATTTAATGGCACATGAAAATTACATGAAATTCAAAATTTTGTGTTCATAAAGTTTTATTGTTGCACAGTCATGCCTGTTTATTTGCTATTGTCTATGGCTGCTTTACCATCACAGTGGAAGAGCTGAATAGTTGCAACAGACCACATGGCTCCCAAAGCCAAAACTTTTTACCATCTGGCCTTTTATAGGAAAAGTTTGCAGAGCCCCGACCTAAGACTTGAAGATGAGGAGAGGGTATAGGCTTCTTGAGGGCAGACATGGTGTTTTCCCCTCTCCGTATGCCCAGCTCACGCCTGCCTCATAATAAATAAATGCTCCAAGAGTGCTCGGTGGAGGAACAAGTGAGAACCAGGTGGAAACAGTCATAATAAACTGGAATGATGACAAGCTTGCCCCAGAGGTTGACAAAGTAGCAGTTTATCTTGGCAGGGTGATCTTCAGATCTGGGAAGGACCCAGTGCCCCCTGGACCCAATATATTCCACCTCTCCTGGAGCAGGAGAGGAGGGGAAAAGACACCAGAAAGCAATATATGAGTGACACAGAAAGACTCATTTTTTTCATTCTCTTATTTAAAAATAATTATGAGGCTCCTACAATGAGTTGGAACTGGGCAGATCCCAAGGATACATTTGGGGTATAACACTGGGCTTCTAACTAGTGTCTCTGTCTCTTTCCCTCCCCTCCAATTTCTTTCCTGTGCAGATACTAGGGTAATTTTTCTCCAACACAGTATAAGAGAGTACTCCATGCACCATATTTCAGCCTCCCCTAGAAATAAGTCCAAACACTTAGCCATGCATAAAGGCCCTGTGTGGTCTGGTACTTCTTTTTTTTTTTTTTTTCTTTTTTTACATATCTCTTCCCTCTTGCGTCTCCCTCCCTCCCTCCCTATCCCACCCCTCCAGGCGGTCACAAAGCACCGAGCTGATCTCCCTGTGCTATGCAGCTGCTTCCCACTAGCTACCTATCTTACGTTTGGTAGTGTATATATATCCATGCCTCTCTCTCGCTTTGTCACAGCTTACCCTTCCCGCTCCCCATATCCTCAAGTCCATTCTCTAGTAGGTCTGTGTCTTTATTCCTGTCTTACCCCTAGATTCTTCATGACATTTTTTTTCTTAAATTCCATATATATGTGTTAACATACGGTATTTCTCTTTCTCTTTCTGACTTACTTCACTCTGTATGACAGACTCTTGGTCCATCCACCTCATTAAAAATAGCTCAATTTCATTTCGCTTTATGGCTGAGTAATATTCCATTGTATATATGTGCCACATCTTCTTTATCCATTCATCCGATGATGGACACTTAGGTTGTTTCCATCTCTGGGCTATTGTAAATAGAGCTGCAATAAACATTTTGGTTCATGACTCTTTTTGAATTATGGTTTTCTCAGGGTATATGCCCAGTAGTGGGATTGCTGGGTCATATGGTAGTTCTATTTGTAGTTTTTTAAGGAACCTCCATACTGTTCTCCATAGTGGCTATACCAATTCACATTCCCACCAGCAGTGCAAGAGTGTTCCCTTTTCTCCACACCCTCTCCAGCATTTATTGTTTCTAGATTTTTTGATAATGGCCATTCTGACTGGTGTGAGATGATATCTCATTGTAGTTTTGATTTGCATTTCTCTAATGATTAATGATGTTGAGCATTCATGCGTTTGTTGGCAGTCTGTATATCTTCTTTGGAGAAATGTCTATTTAGATCTTCTGCCCATTTTTGGATTGGGTTGTTTGTTTTTTTGTTATTGAGCTGCATGAGCTGCTTGTAAATTTTGGAGATTAATCCTTTGTCAGTTGCTTCATTTGCAAATATTTTCTCCCATTCTGAGGGTTGTCTTTTGGTCTTCTTTATGGTTTCCTTTGCTATGCAAAAGCTTTGAAGTTTCATTAGGTCCCATTTGTTTATTTTTGTTTTTATTTCCATTTCTCTAGGAGGTGGGTCAAAAAGGATATTGCTGTGATTTATGTCACAGAGTGTTCTGCCTATGTTTTTCTCTAAGAGTTTGATCATTTCTGGCCTTACATTTAGGTCTTTAATCCATTTTGAGCTTATTTTTGTGTATGGTGTTAGGGAGTGATCTAATCTCATACTTTTACATGTACCTGTCCAGTTTTCCCAGCACCACTTATTGAAGAGGCTGTCCTTTCTCCACTGTACATTCCTGCCTCGTTTATCAAAGAAAAGGTGACCATATGTGCGTGGGTTTATCTCTGGGCTTTCTATCCTGTTCCATTGATCTTTCTGTTTTTGTGCCAGTACCATACTGTCTTGATTACTGTAGTTTTGTAGTATAGTCTGAAGTCAGGGAGCCTGAAGATCAGGAACAAGACAAGGTTGCCCACTCTCACCATTCTTATTCAACATAGTTTTGGAAGTTTTAGCCACAGCAATCAGAGATGAAAAGGAAATAAAAGGAATCCAAATCGGAAAAGAAGAAGTAAAGCTGTCACTGTTTGCAGATGACATGATACTATACATAGAGAATCCTAAAGATACTACCAGAAAACTACTAGAGCTAATCAATGAATTTGGTAAAGTAGCAGGATACAAAATTAATGCACAGAAATCTCTGGCATTCCTATATACTAATGATGAAAAATCTGAAAGTGAAATCAAGAAAACACTCCCATTTACCATTGCAACAAAAAGAATAAAATATCTAGGAATAAACCTACCTAAGGAGACAAAAGACCTGTATGCAGAAAATAATCAGACACTGATGAAAGAAATTAAAGATGATACAAATAGATGGAGAGATATACCATGTTCTTGGATTGGAAGAACCAACATTGTGAAAATGACTCTACTACCCAAAGCAATCTACAGATTCAATGCAATCCCTATCAAACTACCACTGGCATTTTTCACAGAACTAGAACAAAAAATTTCACAATTTGTATGGAAACACAAAAGACCCCGAATAGCCAAAGCAATGTTGAGAATGAAAAACGGGTCTGGTTGTTCTTTAGCCATTGCTCCCCAAGTCCTCCTTTCAGTGCCACACTCTAAGGACACTTAACAACCTTCAGTTTCCCAAAATGGGCCCCAAATCCAGGTTATTTCATGCCTCCAAGCCTTTGTTTTTGCTGGTCCCTCTGCCTGCCATGTGAGTCCTTCCACCCTGCAGCATCTACTCATGCACTACAATTCAGTTCCAAGGTCACTAGTTTTGTAGCTGGCAGATGTGAGGATAGCACATAGCACTGGGTAGAGAGGTGGGAAGCCTGGATATGGAAAAGATCGAGACCCAGGATCCTGTTTATTAGGGGCGAGCATAGTGGTAAGACAGCATTGGCAGGCTCAGAGCTGAGGTTGGGACTCAGGGCTTGAGCTGCTTTCAGGCTGTCAGAAGCTATTGATTTTATAAGAGCTGGAGTTCTCAAACTTTGGTGTGCATGAGAATCACCTAGGTGATTTTTTTAAAACAGTGGTATCCAATTAGAGTGGCTGAAATTAAAAAGACTGACAATAACAAGTGTTGGTGAAGACATGGAATAACTACATCTCTAAAACAGTGCTGGTGAGAATCTAAAAATGGTGTAGCTGTTACCAAATCAGGGTCATTTTGCCCCAAGCACAGCAAGCCAAAACTCTGAGACCTTGAGGTTTGCAGCAAAGATAAGGTATGTGTGCAAGGCAGCCAAGAGAGCTGGGAGTGGGAGGTAGGGGTGGAATCTCAGATCCAGAATCTAGATCCGTCTCCCTAAGGCAAGGGGCTCGGGGTATTTATGGGATAAGGAATAAAGCAGTAGGGCATCTGAGGTGTGGAGAGAGTGGGCAGCGTGGAGAATGGTGATTGGTAAAAGATGTGGTAATGGTAATCTTTCTGTGCAGGTGTAACTAAGATACAAGGCCTCTGCACTCAAATGTGCAGGCACTTGGCAGGATCAGAGGGTGGAGTTTTCAGCCCTCTGACGTCAAAAGGTCACAGAGAGGTCACTTACGCATGTCCAGTTGGAGGGTCAGTGGTCCTATCCAGTCTTAACCAGCTCAGCTCCAACTAGACACAGCTGACTCCAGGTTCCTGAAAACAGCTCAGGCAAGCATCTTACTGTTTAAGGTACGTGCTGCGTGGAGGACCTGCAAGTCGTAAAACCACCTTGATTAGGGAAGGCAGGAGAACTGGATTTGACTAAGAATTACTCACGGTTTCACAGCCATTGTGGAGAACAATTTGGCAGTTTCTTATAAAATTAAACATAAACTTGTCATGTGGCCAGCAATTCCACACACAGACTTTTACATGATTGTTCACAGAGTTTTATTCTCAATATTAAAACTCTATAACAACCCAAATATCTATCGAAAAGTGGATGGATAAACAAACTGTGGTACAGCCACACAAAGGAATACTATATACCAATTAAAAGGAATGATTCAAAGATATATGCAACAAAATAGATAAATCTTAAAATATTATGCTCAGAGAAATAAGCCAGACACAAAGTAATACATAGTGCATGCTTCTATTTTTATGAAATTCTAGAAAATATATTAATTATAGTGACAGCAGATCAATGGATGCCTGGGGCCAGGAGTTTTGGGGGTAGGGGCATTGAGTGCAAAGGGCATGAGGAAATGTTTCTGGGTGATGGAAATGTAGATCTTGATTGTGGTGGTGGTTACAGGGGTGTATGCTTTCATCAGAACTGACTGAACTTTGTGCTTAAAATGAGTCCACTTTATTGTTTGTAAATTATATCTCAGTAAGGTTGACAAAAAAAGAAAAGGTTCCAGGCCCTGTGACAGAACTCCTGAATCAAAATCTCTGTAGGCTGGGCCCAGGGCATTCATGTGTTTAACAGGCCCAACAGGTGATTCTGATTTTCACTAAGTTTGCAAATCATCTGATGAGCACTTCACTGAGCTGGCTGAGAATCCTGCAGCCATGGCTCCCTGCAGCGCTCTCTGTATCAACCTTGGCTTTGGGAGTGAGTGGTGGTGTCACAGTCTCTCAGTAGACACTTCATTAAACTAGAAGAAACCTTGGAAGGCCACACAGGCCAATCCCAGGTATAAATCTGCTCCCTGGGTTCTGCCTAGTCTTAGTGCATGCAGTAGAAAATTCCAGATTCTCCTCGAAAAAGGCTCCCGAGTGGGCTTCCGACTCACAGTCCTCGACAGGGGACATTCCCAAATGGCAGCTCAAAGCCAAATCTCCCCAAAGTGAGCAAACGAGCTCCCCTTCCCCAAAGCTCCCACATGAGCTAAGCAATACTGCAGTCGAGTCTGTATTCCAAAAGCAGTGCAGTTTCTGAAGTTAGGTTATTTACTTTTCTTCTCACCTCTCTATGGAAATTAAGACAGTGTGCACTGCATATACTTACATGCAACTGTGCCTGATTAAAAAAATGTCTCAACTTCAGGTTGTAGAAAATTACAATTTCCAACTAAAATAAATATGCCACTTTAAGGAAAGGATGAGTCATTCCGTGTCTGTGATGTTTCTTGGGATGGGTTCAGGAGTTTAGAGTGTAATGCAGTACATGACTCTACCTGTGGTAAAATGCTTCTCTACGTCAGTAACGAGCACTGCAGGCTTTCTCCAGCCTGTTGAATTGTGTAAGATAGCTTACTAGATGTTTAGCATACTGTAATTTGGAAAGCAATGCATTATGGGTTAAACTGCCACCCAAACACTACAAATAAATTACAGCCAGAGGTAGAAATGGATATTATATTGTCTTCGTCAGTAGAAATTTTACCTTCCTGGAGGCTGACGGCCTTGTCTTGATCAGGACTGCTGCTCCTCTGGCATCTGCATTAATAGAACAGATCACTGGTAAAGTAGAGCTAGAGTCACAAAGGACTGCTGTTACAGAACAGCTTGAATTACATTGTCTCCCGACAACGTCAAAGAAAATTCAATACCCGAGTCAGAGGGACTTTTACAGGATTATTGGGACGATGATTTTTATCATTGATGCTCTTATTTTTGTTTATGTCTTTAAAATTTTTGTTCAGTTTTAAAGCAGCCTGATTCTATAGAAATATTCTTGATCTAGGTCTTTTCATTAAGTAAACCTGGAGTAGAGAAGCTCAACATCCCTAAATAATGTAAGACAAAATTACATGTACTCCACAAATCTCAGAAAAATAAATGATGGAACGAAATCTCCTTATATCAGTGTATCTTGGATACATCTAGCATTAGAACAAAAAGGGAAAGGTTTTGGTGCCTCAAGAAAGCAGGCGAGAATACTTGTCACATCCTAGCAGCAGTGTCTGGGACTGGGAATGTTACTCTGGAGTAACAAGGGTGGTGGCATTTGTAGTGGACATTATGGTAACGACTACTTACAGAGCACTGTTGTGATGGTTTACGTCCCAAAGACGTGGGAAGATGATCAAAACGATGTACAGGAAGCACTTAGTACAGTTCCCAGGGCATTGTGAGTGCTCAACACAGGGTGTAATCACCATCTTTGCCATCATTAACCCTATTTTGGAAATAGAGAAATTGATCAGAGACTCAGTAGCTTGTTTAGTGTCATAAAGTAGTGAGTGTCCTAATAGGAATCTAACTCATGTCTGACTGACCCTAAATCCATGGTTTTAACCAATCTCTGCACCTTCTTGGTTTGTAGCTGCATAAGCCTGCTGAGAAAATTATTTCCCCAAACACCAAATTACTCTCTTGACCCAGGTAAATAACTGAGATTTTGGAAACAACTCAGAGGTCTATATTTACCTATTGCTGGGTCTCTAGTTAGAGCACCTGAGCCGAGTGAAGGGGACTCACAGGCTGATGGGGGGGGGGGGCAGGGCAAAGCTGTGTCAGGCTAAGGGAGTGGCTTTGTGTACATCGTTATTGAAAGTACCCAGGCTCCTGTACCTTCTCCACACCTCCTGTTCTGAATCAGAGGTAGCTTTCACGGGTATGCAGGGCACACTGACATCTGGGTTGCTGGGATTTGTCCTACAGATTTGGTGAATTTAGGATACACATTAAGCCGTCTTAATGACTTCACAGTTTCTCCCAAGAAAACACATAAGGTGTCTAAAGCCAAGTATATTTAATAAGTGATTTTTTTTCATAAGGAAAGGCATTTCAGCCCTAAGTGATGAAAATCACTTAGGTCGCCTGCAGTTGAGGACACAGATCCATCTGTACTCGGAAAGTATCGCAGAAACCAGAAACTGAAAATGTTCATGGGCAGTACAGAGAAGGGTTCTGTTGCTAGGATGCCCACTGATGCATAAATAGATAAGGACTCCAACAAAATCTTATTAATAAATTTGATGTGTCTTTGGTTGACTGGCCAACTATGGCTGCCTTCAAAGTCATTAAACTTCAGACCAGGCTCAAGATTTATTAAGAGATTTTGCTGCCTGATAGTCTGTAGGGATATTCTTATAGCAGTTGTTACTATCATGTTCAGCCACTGGGTAAATTCCCAGCAACCAAGGTTTCAAGAGAAACTGAAATCAAGTTTAACATAATTCAACCACAACAAGAACACAATAGGAAACAAAATAGAAAATTCCAGAGACCAATGATTTCCTCATAGATAATTTTACATAGACATTAAATAAGAATTGTTTTAGGAATCCAGGGAAGAAAATTTTTGCTTTACATGAAAACACTATTGATTCATTATCATCATCATAATCACATTTATTGGCCACTCACCACATATGAAGAATTGTGCTAAGTACTTCATCTCATTTAGTCCTCCCACATCTCCATAAAGTAGAGATGTATCCATCCTAGAGTATCTACCCTCAATCCTAATTGAGACACACAGAGGGATGTCTAATATTATCTCAAGATATCTCGAGACATAGAATATTTTCTCCAAAAATGTCTAAGCAAATTAATCTCAAGGTATTTATTTTTTTAAGAAACAAGTGTATGCTATCCATCACTTTTAGTTAGAAGAGGCATTCAATAAAATCAAACAATAAAATGGAATGTCTAAATCCCAAAATAGTGGGGACTATGCTTTTAAAGTATATAGGAAGGCACCAAAATCTTATATCTGGCCTGTGAATATAAAAATTGATTAAACCAGTTCCTTGGGGAAACTTAGTAGAACCAATGCTTAAGGATTAGAACTTCAGAAAGTCAGCTCCTTGGGAATACAAAAAGGTGCTGTGTTACCTTCCATCGCAAGAGCCTTTTGAAATATTGTGAAACAAGAAGCGTCATCTTATCTCTGAGTGAGGTGAATGCACAAAATGAGGGAAGGACTGAATCACACTGCAAGACCAAGAAGGAATCCTCCTTTTGTGTTTTCTGACCCCTCCTCCCTTCATCCAGAGGCTTTAGGGTACACCCGTCTACCTTAACCCTCTAGAGATAGGTCTAAGGGCCAACAGGCGCTGCTCTCAAGGTGTGGCAAATGACATTTAAAGACTTATTTTTTACCTTCACTTGCAGCTCTTACATTGAAAACATTCACCTTTATAAACATCTCTTCACATTTTTGTCCTCTTCCCTCTAGGAGAGTCAAGGCAGAATTCCTATAGTGCTCCCTTTCTAGACAGAATGTTCAAGGGCTCTAAATATGTCCCTCTAAACTAGTGTCTTAGTTTGGATTCCTCCCAAAAGAGGTCCTGAGACAAAAACTTGAGTACAGGCGGTTTTCTTGGTGATAATCCTTGGGAGCAGACTTGAAGCAGCGGGAACATAAGGGAGGGAGAAAACCAGTAACTCATGCATCAATGAGGAGGTTACTACTGAGGGCACCTGAGGAACCTGGGGACCCTCTGAGAAACCATGTGGAACACACCTCAGAATCATCCCACTGGGCATTATCCACCAACTCCCATTCCCCACTGGTAGAGGGTGGCCCAGGGACATGAGCTCCTCTTCACTTCCTGTTGACACCAGTGTACTCATGGAGGGTGGGCAATGAGCAGGAGAAAGTCCTCCAGCAGAAAAGTGAGCTGCAGGGGCTTGAGGGGGAAAGCAGCTGGTGTGCAGGAAACTGCCTTCCCCGGCGGCTGCAGGTAGATTCAGGTTGGCTGGGGGATATGGGGCAGGGCAACTGCTTTTCACATGCCCCTACCTCTCTCTTCTCAAATATGTTTCAAGAGCTCTTGACCAAGTTGCCTTGGGGAAGAATTGACCTCTGTCCCTTACTAGTTATGTAACCAGAGGCTGACTTAACCTCTCCAGGTCTCAAATCCTTTAACATGGAGATGGTGATAGCACTCACTTCATATGGCCTTGTGGAGACTTAAATATGTAAATACATGTGAAGCTGTTAACACAATGAACAAAGCATGCAGTAAAATGTTGGCCATCTTTCACTTTTGTTTGTCTTACCTTTTGTTTCTGTTTTTAAGAAGAAATAGCATGGGGCTAAGAATTCTGAGACCCTGGTTTCAGCCCTAGCTCTGCTGCTAGCTGTGTGATCTTGAGAAAGTCACTTAATGTTTCTGAACTTGAGCTCCCTCATCTGTTAAATAAAGGGGTTGAAATAAATGAGTATTTGAGGGGGAGGGTCTTAGTCAAGGAATCTTGAATTCAAACCCAAACACCTAAAATGTCAAGATGTGGAAATTGGAAATCCAAAGAGATGGGGCCCTGGCAGTTCAATCAGGTTTGTTTGTTTGTTTTCTAAAAATCGATGGACTTGATACTGAGTTCCTTAAATCTCTTTCAGTTACAAGTAACAAAACATCAAACAGGAGCTGGGTTAAATGGAAAAGGGGGATATATTGACTTGGAAAATGGAAATTAAAATCCTCATCTAGATTACCTTCAATTGTGGCTGGGTCTAGGGGCCAAGTGATACCATGAGGACCACGTTTCTCTGCACCCCTCAGCTCCATGTCTTTCTCTGCTGCCTTCATCTCAGAAAGGCCTGCCCTCCTGGTGGCAAGAAGGCTGCCAGCAGCTCTCCATCTCACTCCTATCTTAGGACCACAGGAGAAAAAGTTCCTCCCAAGAGGTATTTAGGCCTGTTATTGGCACAAATAAGGGTGAGACATGCTCATATCTGAACCAATCACAGCAACAGGACAGGAAATATGCTCATTCATTGGCTTGGACCACAGGCCGACTTCTGATTGAGAATATCTAGGGGGGCGGGTGGGGTAGGTGGGAGCAGTGCTATTGCCAACAGAAGGAAGGATGGCTATCATGTGCCAAAACCCACCAATGCCCCCTGTGAATCTATTCAACTCCCACCTCTAAAATGTCTCCTTGCTGACTCCTTCTTGTCTTCTGGGTTTTATGAAAACCTCTGAATTTCACCATCCAAGTTGCCTCATCCCTTTGCCACATTTCCTTGCTGTTGCATCCACATCCCTTAACTGAATAACTAATGGGTCAGTAAGTATGTATGAAACACTCTGAATTCTGTGGGGAAAATAAGACATCTCTGAGACTAAACCTTTATCCTCAAGGAGTTTATAATCTAGCTGGGTAAAAAAAACCCAGAACTATTCTGCTTATGTACGTTCATAAGCAGTACAAGTTCATAAAGGGGGAGATCAATAATATGAACAGTTCCAGGCAGACTGAAATGATGGTCAAATCTAGCCAGACGCAAGTCAATAAGGATAAATATAAACTCCCATGCTAAGATCCAGGGGCTCTAGGGAGCCACTGAAGGTTTTTAACCAGGATAGTGATAGAGTCAAAGCAGTGGTTTAGGAAGAATTATTCAGCAATACATATGGATGAGTCAGAGTAGGAAAAGACGGGAAGGTGGGAGCCAGTTTAGACTCTCCTGCAATAGTATTTGTATAGAATGAGGTTACAAACCCTAGACCTGAGGTATTTGTGGAAATGAAAAGAAAATGTGTACAGAAATGCACTGGTTGAGGAAGGCAGAGAAGAATGAGTTAAGGAAGAAAATTGTCCATGAAGATTTGAGGCTGGAAGGCTGAGGAAAGGTGCCATTAGAAGTAAGCATGTGGGAGGAAGGAACGCTGACTGGGAGTGAGGGGCAGGATGGAGAGTGGAGCAGGAAATAAGCTGTTTTAGATGTGCCACGTTCGTGACGCTGGAGAGACATGCAGGTGGAAGTCCTCAAAGGGCCACTGGAAGTTTGGTTCAGAGTCAGGGGAGAGAAGACAGCAGTTAGGGAATCAACTTCCTGGAAGTAGGAGCAGATGAGATGAGATTAATGCCACTCACCTGTCAAAACAATAGAGTCAGAGAAGAAACCCAGACCTGTCGGCTCCTCCCGCTGCTGCCCGAGTGACCTTAGCCTCAGTCTCTTCACTCATACACTGGAGTTAAGCAGTAGGTAAAGCAGCACTGACTATGGGCATAGAGTCCACAGTTGGCTCTCTTTTCTTGCACATCCTATAAGGACATGCAGTTTCCTGATCAGTCATTCTGAGTTACACCACGGCCTGGAAACGATTTTGTACCATCAGCTACCTGGCCCCAAGTGCACCTCGGTCTCTCCACGGAGCATGCCCAGGGCTCTACATGTTGGCACCCATGTTTATCTCAGCTAGACCACAGTAAATATGACTTGTGCACGACATACTTCACATACTATGTTAATGTCGTTTGATAATTTCCAACACCCACGCGCTTCCCATTGCTGACTACCCCTGCCTCAGGGTGGAAACATGTCAAAAAGACTTTCTTCTCCCACCTGGCCAAGCTTCTAACGAATTTATCTTTGAACCGACTTTAAGTTTTCTAAATATTTTATTCTCCAGCTATCTAACTTAAAATCCTTGAAATGCATGTCTTATCCAATGTTTCTGCCCATAAGAAGGACCATGAACACCCATTGTCCCTTTATCATCAAGACAGAGCATCTACTTGACAGTCTTTTCTCACATTAGAATTTGAAACCAAGATGAGTTATTTGGACAGAAACGTTTCCCCTGCTGCATTGCAATGGGCTGGCATCCAAGTAGGGCGTAAGGACACCTCTCCAAGTGGCAGATGGCAAATAACTGGCTTTGTGTAAGTAACTCAACCTGATGATTGCATCTAATAATTCCAGGCCTGATCCTGGAGACTCTGACAGTGCAGAGAGCACTCCTACTGCCATTTCCAATGATGAAGCATCCTCAACAGGAAGTATGCTTTCACTAAAAGAATTATATTTGTATGTGTTTGTGTGTGTGTGTACAGGTTAAGGCGTACTGTGCTGTCCCACACAAGCCGGCGTTAACTCTTGCTGGTTCATAAGTATTGTTTTTGATAAGTCATTATTGCTATATTTAGGTATCTCCAGCCTCTGAGCCAAACTATAATCCTCAGAAGTGGCCCCTACTTATGTACAGCAACATCATGATATATTTACTATTTACTGAGTAATTATTATATGGTAGGTACTGAAATTACTCTCTTAATTTTCACGGAAATCCCATGAGGGGTGTATCATTAACTCACATTACAGGTGAAGAAAGTTAAGTAACACGCTTAACGCTCTACAGTTAGCAAAGGTGGGCTGGAACTCAAACTCAGATTTGAATTTGAATTTTCCCAGGCCAGATGTCTTTTCTACCTTGACTATTATTAGGAATCAGTGTTAATGAGTGCATGAATGAGGGAGTCTAAAACTCACACCTTTAACCTCTATGTTATATTGGACCAATTTATAGCCACAATAATAAACCCAAAGCCTTTGGACATCCATATGTTCCCTAGATGTAGATAGTTGACAATGACATAAAATTGAGTCGTTTTCAAAAAATGTGACACCAGAATGGGTAAACTGTAGTACATCCAGACAATGGAATATTATTCAGCAAAATGAAATGAGCTATCAAGGCATGAAAAGGAAAAGACATGAAGGAATCTTAAATACGTATTACTAAGTGAAATAGGCCAATCTGAAAAGGCTACATACTGTACGATTCCAACTACACATATGACGTTCTGGAAAAAGCTAAACTGTGGAGACAAGAAAAAGATCAGTGGTTACCAGGGGTTGGGGGTGGAGAGAGATGAATAGGCAACAGGCAGAACACAGAGGGTTTTTAGGGCAGTGAAAACACCATCTACGATACTATAATGATGGATACATGTCATTATACATTTGTCCAAACACACATAATGTACAACACCAAGAGTGAACCTTGAAGTAAACTATGGACTTTGAGTGATAATGATGTGTTAATATAGGTTCATCAGTTGTAACAAATGTACTATGACACTGAGGGACGCTGATAATAGAGGAGGCTATGAATGTTTGGGGACAGGGAGTATATGGGAAATCTCTGTACCTTCCTCTCTATTTTACTGTGAACTTATAATTGCTCTAAATAAACAGTCTTAAAAAAAAAGTAATAGCAAGGGAAACAAAATAGACCAAGGTGATTCACACATGGAGAAAACCTGAACTGAACTCTGGTCATCTTTATCACTGCCATTGACCACCACCATTCCTCAGGTCAAAATCTGGACTTAGGCCACACTTGCCAAGGAGTGGCTAAAAGACATGGATTGGCTTGGCTTTGGACCATTAATTTCACACATTAGGATTATGACCTCGGGGAATTAAATTTGCAGAGGATTTACTGTGAGCAAGGCTTGGTGCTAGGTCCTAGGGTTGAGTTCCAACTTTCCCACCCACAGTCTAGGTTTGGGAGTACATTCCTACAGTATCTGGGGTGCATCACTGCTATTCTCCTTCCCTAGGATCTTACTGATGGCCCAATAGGCTGATAAACACACAATAACCACACACCATATTCCTTGACATTATACAGCTACAGAAGCAGCATACTGTTCCTATTTGGCTAGTGGCTCTTGCTCTCTGCTACCCAAATGTGTGCCAACATTTCCCCATAGTTAATGACTCTAAGGAATGAAAGTCCATTCACATTTGGTTCATCCCCATCTTTTCTAAAAAATTACCTGTTTTAAACTCATCTCTCCTTGTAACAAGTGGATTTTTCTTTCTATTAGAGGTTATCTCTTGAGTTCACTGTCGAGTCCATTGATTCTTGCATTCCATTATGAGATAGTCATTCAAAAATAATTGCTGGGCTTCCCTGGTGGCGCAGTGCTTGAGAGTCTGCCTGCCAATGCAGGGGACACGGGTTCGTGCCCCGGTCCGGGAGGATTCCACATGCCGCAGAGCGGCTGGGCCCGTGAGCCATGGCCTTTGAGCCTGCACGTCCGGAGCCTGTGTTCCGCAACGGGAGAGGCCACAGCAGTGAGACGCCCACATACCGCAAAAAAAAAAAAAAAAAAGAAAAGAATTGCCATCCTGTCAGTTACATAGTTCTGCTCCCGGCATGGGGATTGTATTTCTTTAATGGCTTTATTCCTCTAAACATATTCTTTCTCGAGGTCTCCATTATCCCCCCAGTCCTCGGAGGGAACCACTGGCAATTGTAGAATAGGGCTCTCTGCTGCCTAGAGGCTTGAGAAACAAATCTGAAATATTTTAAAACTAAAAGAGCTCCTGAACTGATGTGTGTCCTGGATTGACTGTTACTGGGCACGAGCACCAGCCACAGCACAGAACAGCAATTATTCTTCCTGGCAGTCAGGGTGCCAAATGACTTTTTTCTGTGTTTAAAAATGGACAGAGGTTTGCAGTAATTGGATGAAATAATGTAGAATAATTTAAAATATTGTTCATTCAGAGAGAGATTAGGCTTTAATTAAATGGTGTCATTTAATATACCATCCAGCAGATACTATAATTGGTTTCTTTAGCAGAGAACACAGCAATATCTAGGCTTACTGAAGTGATAATGGTACTAATTTAGCCCAGTGGATACATCAACAGCTTGGCTGTTTCTGACACCCCTGGTGAACAAGAAGGAAGCTTTGATCATGACATCTGCCTAACTCTTAATCAGTCATTTCTTCCTGAAATAAAATTACTAATCACGCAGACTAAACAAACTCTGTTTGTATTAAACAGGTACAATATCTGGGATTTTCAGGGGTATTAAGCTCTTCATTTCTATGGATAAAAAAAAGGCAGGGTTATCTTCAAAGCAGTTATGAAATTATATTTCATTTGAACAGGGAGAATGGCATTTATTATTTTTAAAACCTGGTATAAATGCAAACCAGCACTCCCAGTTCGTTCAGAGAGGGCAGACAATTTTCTGGCACGACGACAGCTGTGTATTTTAACTCCTATTTTCTGTTGGTCATTTACAAGGACGTTCTCATTTCCAGGCTTGGCTCCTGTCTCCTCATGGCTCATTCCTGAAATGTGATACAATAAGGTCCTATTCTCTTCAAACTATTCTACTTGATAATTCTGAACAAAGCTAGAAGGGGGAGGGGGTGGGGTGTAGAATTTAACTGTATCTAAAAGAAAAAAAAATTGCCTTCTAAGGTCTAGGGCCCCAGAAAAATTACAAAGTAACCAAAGATTAGATTAAAAGCCTTTGCTAATTCTTCATTTTCAAAAATACATGCATGGCACCTAGGGATGGAAAACTTTCATTCCTCTGTTTGCAAATGACCGTCAACATGTTTATTTTGGAAAAGAATGGAAACATTGATTATGGCAAAGAGCTAGCTGGGTCACAGTGTCAGAAAAACAGGCTGGCTCTGTCACTGGGTGGGGAAACAGAACTGGCAATTACAGGATAGGGTCCCTGGAGTGTAACTCCACCTTTACAGACTTTGCAGTGGATTTTCAGGGATTTGGTGCAACACTTCAGAATCCCTCCCTGACCCATCAGAACTCAGGGAAGGTGTTCCCCACTTCATCCTCAGAAGATGCGAAATGTAACTCAGGACTCTAAAGTCGGGATACCCCCTGCAAATTCAAGAGAGCTGGCAACCCAAGCGGAGCTGAATAAAGGCTGCCTTGGAGTCAGCCTGGGTCCTCACAGTTAAAGGACAAACCTCACGCCAACACAACTGCACATCAAATCCAACTCTCAGGGACCATTACAGTCGCTGAAGCCCACTGGGATTCCTTTATCCTTGGGATGTCTTCCTTACAAAGCAAACCACACTCGCTGGACTGAACAACCACTAAAAAGTGACTGTGCTCTGGACAGAGTCTCTGCTTTGCTCTCCTGTAAATTACTCTTTAAACCAGGGCCAACCAGTTGCACCCAGAGCACCGTTCTGGAAGGTCCTCACTGACCTCCTAATAGGTACATCCAGTGGCCTGTATTCAGTTATTGTGCTTCTTGACCTCTCTGGGGCAGACAATACCCATCTCCCTGGCCTTTCTCCTCCACTGGCTACAGCAGCCTTATGTTAGATTCCTCCTCCTTTCTCTCTGACTGCTAGAGGACTCGTTCTAGAATGTGGACATGCTCAAGTTTTCCTGTTTAAATCTTTGACTTCCAGTTCCTACCGGCTAAAAACTCAATGGCATGTCATGCAGAAGCCTTCAAAGATGGCTTCAAACATCCTGACTTTTCCTGCCTCGTTTCTTGAAACTTTCTCACTAATATCTATCTATTCTTCCCTCACCCCCTGACACACGCACATTCTTATAATTATCTCAGTACTGCATGCTTTTCCAGGTTTCTGTGTCTTTGCTCATTTCCTCTCCTTTTCTCTTTTTCTTTCTTCTTCACCCAATGAGACCCAACTCATCTCTCAAAATCCTTCCTGGCCCACTAGACTGGAAACTGCATGCAGGCAAGACCACTACTGTCTTGCCCTTCACTGGGACCTAGCACAGAGCATGGCACAGCACAAGCATGCAGTATGTGTTTGCTGCAATGAGTTAAGTTGATGTTCCCGATTATTTAGTCACACTGTCCTTCACATTCTCACTGAATTCTCACCATATCTTAAGCACCACAATTTTTATTTTGTGCCTTAATTATCTGGATGGCAATCACACCTACCAAAACTCAGTTTTTCCAGTTTTTCCAGATCAGAGACCTTATCTTAGCCACATGCTCAGCACATAGTAGGCATGCAAGGACTGTTTGTTGAATGAAGGAGGAGAATGTGAGAAGTAGCCAGGTGAGTGTCAAGAGGTGGGTTCCCCTCAGAACACCTGTGCCCTTCCCCCTTCCTCAGGGGAGCATTTCCATAACTTTACCACCTCCAGCCAGGGTTTTTTTTAAACTCCTGTCTCCTCGATGCCTGCTGTGACCCCAGAGTCACAAAGCAGGCAAGGACTGATTTGGCACTTTACCCACAGCCCAACTCACAGCCTCCCTCAGGGATAAAGAAGCCTGTTCTAACCTAATCAAAGAGCTGCTTCATAAGGTTTCATTTGCGTGGATTCTCTGCATTCTCCTGCCTACTCCCTTAGACACCCACCAGGGAATAACAGCAACCTCCTAAGCCTGCAAAATAAACCCACCGGGATTACAGCCATTCCCCATAATTGAGCAAACCGCCTCTCAAAATGCCCATACATTTTGCATTAAACACAGTGTATCAAATTAAAAGTGAAACTCAAGTTGTTTCCTTAATGGTTTTCCCATACCTGAGGTTGAGACCAGACCACTGGTCCATCTCTTCATGAATGTCGGTTGGTTTTGCTGCTTTTGCCACAGACACTGTTTAGCTATTATGGGGCACATGAGGCACTTTTATTCATTCTTAAACGTAATGTCCAACTAACTGAGAAAGGGGATTCATTAAATAATTTAAACTAGATCCAAATTAAAGGGCAGTTTTCTCAGTCGTATTTGCAAAGAAGTTCAATTTGACTGAAAGAAGTAATCATGTAAGCCCATGTTGGTTTGGGATTACCTCTAATGGGGGTAATTTTGAATCAGCTCCATTTATATCTTCTTTCAATAAGTAGCATAGGGAAATCTTGCCTGTGACATCTGTACAACATTTCCTCCTAGACAATGTGTTTAAACTTAATTCTTTGAAAAATTATGTTTAAAAGTTTTGGTCACAATTATATATTGAGATTTTACTGAGGACCTGTTAGACTAGACGATGAGTCATATTCATTTCCAAGATGCTAAAAAAAAATCCCCGGGTACCTTCCGGAAAATCAGTTGGTTGTAGACATCATTCGTGTCAGTTTATTCTTAAAAGAGCTGGGAATAGAACTCAGAATATTTGACGTGTACTCCAGAGCCTTCCTACCTCACCTGCTTAATATTGTGCCAGGGAGACCTACAGTCCAGAGCTGAGTCATAGGGGAAGCCGTGTAGGGGATTCCGGCTAATTCACCAGGTATCTGCAGAATGTGTTCTTGTGCTAGGGAATGCAGTAGGAGCAGACTGATCTGTTCCTGAAAGTTGGCTTCTCTAAACTAGCATGCAGTTAATGTCAATAGGAAACAAGTCAAGGTTACAGAAATCCTGCAAGTTTTTCTCTCAAGTCCAGGGCTTGATCCAGTCCACCAGGGCCTCTAGAACAACTTCTACCTGGGCCATTCTACTATTCCTTTTTCCAAACAGTGGATCCAAAGAGGAGTGCGTAAAAACAATCCTTTCAGTGGGCTTCCTCAGAAGGCCAAGTCCCAAGTTCACTCTCACAGCCACCAGCCATACCCTCAACTCCCTGAGCCAGAGGAGCTCTTCTTACAGGCAGTCGTCTTTCCAGGTGCGATTTTGTAAACAGACTTTCTAGGCCTTGAACTTGGTCTTTTACTCTCTTCAATCAATGTGATAATAATTATTATTATTATAGTTATATTATCATTCACATCAAAACACTTATTTCCAGTTGCCCGCTTAGTAATGAGCTTGGTACATTCCCCCTCTCTCTTCATGGTAAATCAGACTGGGGAAACAGCATAGGCCAGAGGCCTTCAAGCAATCAGGTCCCCTCTTCATGATGTTCCATGCTGCTTCCATGCTGGTTTCCAGCTGCTCTTCCTCAGAGGAGTTGCTGGCAGTGTGTTGGCAGCTGGTCCTAGTGGGGATCTCCCATCAGCAGCAGTACCTTCCACCTTTCCTGTCCCCTACCCCAGTTTATCACCTGGGAAATTTCCAGCTGCTCTGGTCAGTGGCCTCTCTTGCCACTGGGAGCAGGTCTGTAACTTCCCAGTAGCTTGAAAACTTCATTTACAGTCTTAACACCAACTTTAGAGAATGGCTCCTCAGAGGGTTCACTGAGTCTTCTAGAAGTAGCTACAAAGCCAAACAGCCCTTGAACAAACATTAAGAGAAAAAAAAGCCCATAATGACATTTATAAAGAGGTATATGGCTACACAGCATTTCTACATGCATTATTTATTTTCATTTTCACAAAACTCATAGGAAGTAGATACTATTATTTTATGCATGAAGATCGTGGCAAAAGGCCCCTAATTCTTCTTGTGTTCCTCTGCCCTCACTTTCACTTTTGTAAGGCATAAAGAAACCTAAATACTCTGCTGTTGTCAATTCTGTGCCCATCTATGATTCCCCATTGTCTGTAGAATAAAATCCTAATTCCTTAACCTAGGGCACAAGGCCACGATTAAAGCCTATGCACCATGATTAAAGCCTTCTTTTCCCATTTTGTCTCTTGTGTGCATGCTGTGATCTAGCCGAAATGAATTACTGAGTGCCTCACACTCACCCATCTATGAAAGATACCTTGTTGCTATAAGAAAAGCATTAGATTTAGATACAGATTTTTTTCAGATCTCCAAGTCTACCATTAGCCAGCTATTTGAGAAAGTAACTGAGCCTGTTTTTTCTGTTGTTGTTGTTTGTTTGTTTCGCCATGCTGCGCTGCTTGTGGGATCGTAGTTCCCCAACCAGGTATTGAACCCGGGCCCCAGCAGTGAAAGCACCAAGTCCTAACCACTGGACTGCCAGGGAATTCCCATAAGCCTCAGTTTTTAAAAATCACTGTATCCACTTGAAATACATTTATTGGTGAGCAAATAGACATGGTCCTTTCTATTCTAGAGCCCACCCTGTGGCAGGAATGGGAGGTGGGAACTCAACCTTGGTGCAGTTAAGTGGGGGGGGCAGTCAAAAAGGAGGTGCAGAAGAGGGAACTGAAAGACATTTGGAGTGACTGGAGGATGGATGTGTAGGATGGAAGAGTGTTCCAAGATGAAGCTGAGGAAGGAAGCAGAGGCTAGCTTGTGAAGGCTCTTTAAGCTTTGTTCAGGAATCCTTTTGTCTAAGGAAAATGAAGAACATTCACAGGGTTATAATCAGGGGAAGAATGTGACCAAATATGCATTTCACAGTGATCCGTCTGGATGCAATGTGGAGAATGGACTGAAAGAGGATTCGAGGGGTGGGTGGAGGGAAGACTGGAAGCAGCAAGATCAACTGGTGGAAGGTGGGTGCGATGGTGCCTGAGAGATGGTGATAGCCTGGACCAAGGCAGTGGCAACTAGGGTCCAGAAAAGTGGGTGGATTCCAGAGATGTTCAGAGGGTGGAATGAACAGGTCTTGATGAGGCTGAGGGGCAGAGGGGGAGGGGCAGAGAGGGAGGAGTCAAGGATTATGAGCAGGAGCCAGGCATAGGGAACAGAATGGACAGTGATGTCATTTACAGGAAGGAAATGAGGGAGCTGGATGGGCGGAGGGAGAAGGAAGTGTTGAGTTCAGCTTGAAAATTTTGTGTTTTATGTGCTTATGGAACAGACAATACCACCCAATAGAGTTCTTTAAGAGTTAGATGAAATGACATATGCAAAGTTCCTGGTACTCAGTGGATACCCACTGTTATTGACTGCGTGTTTGTGTCCTCCCCAAATTCATATGTTAAAACCCTAATTCCCAATATGATGGTATTTGGAGGTGGGGCCTTTGGGAGGTGATTAGGTTTAGGTTAGGTCATGAGGGTGTTGCTCGTGTGATGGGATCAGCGTCCTTATATGAAGAAGAAGAGATACCAGAGTTTTCTGTCTCTGCTCGCTTGCACTGAGGAAATGCTCTGTGAGCACACAGTGAGAAGGTGGCTGTCTACAAGCCAGGAGTCTCACCAAGATCAGAATCTGCTAGCACCTAGATCCTGGACTTCCCAGCCTCCAGAACTGTGAAAAATGTCTGTTGTTTAAACTACCCAGTCTGTGATATTTTGCTACAGCAGCCTGAATAGGCTTAGACACCCACTGAAGTGTGGTCTTCTTTTCTATTTGTTAAACCATTCCCTTTGCCTGGAATGCCCTCTCCCTCATTTCCATAAGGTCAGATCCAAGCCATATTGTAAAGCCCATCTTCAAAAGTCACCTTCTCCCAGAAGCCTTCTCTGATTTTCCCAGGTAGAGACTTTCCGTGCATATGTTTTTACCTTATATTGTAGTTATGTATACCAATATCATATTGCTCCTAGAGCTAGAGACATTTCATTAACAATAGAACCCATGCCTGATTGACCCCTGACGCTCAAATAAGCACCTGATAATAATTATTTACCTATTAATAAGCAACAAAATTATTATAATTTATGTAATTTATATATCATACTCTGTATAATGTATAATATAATACAATTACAATAGTAACAGTATTAATGTAATAATTCAGGGAGCCAATGCATTCATTACTGAATGAATATGCATATTTTCATCCTTGGCCTCATCTTGGCCCATTTCTCTCCTGAAAGAAGCAAAGAGAGATAGGCGAAAGAGCACAGGTTTCTGTATTAAACTTACTTGAGAAAATAGTTTTTTCAATTCCTGTGTGATTTTAATAAGTCACTTAATATCTCTGAATCTGTTTTTATATCTGGAAAGTGATAATAAAAATACCTGGCTCTTGAAGTAATCATGAAAATAGACAAAATATAGGAAGTAACGTGCCCAGTACAGTACCTGGCACTTGATCAATAAATTCAGGCTCCTTCCCATTCCCAGTGTTGGCATTCAGTAAAGATCAAGGAGGAATGGAGAACGAGAAACAACAATAAGACAATATTTATATATTTCAAGTTTTTCAGATATCATATCCATTTGGTATTCTCATTTATAATATAAATTTCCAGTATGCCTGTTGTTGTTATTAAGGCTGTAGTGTTTTACTCCCTGTTTTCATTTCCCATTACATTGTATGCCTTGCTTCCTCTTACTTTGCCCTCTCCACAAATCTGTATATTATAGTACAAACAGTAAACAAGAGCTTTGCTTTGATCAGAGTTGGACAGAAATCATTGGTAAAAAGCTGAACTGCCCATTATTTAAAGAACTTTCTGAGAACAGGAGATAGTGAAAGTAGAAAACAGTAAAAATATTCACTGAATACAACCACAGAACTCAGAATGCCATTGTGCCTAATCAGGACTTAAAAGAAACAGCAAAATGTTTAAAATCAGAAGTTTAAAGATGCAAAAGTTCAAAGATGAAGAGTAATCTTTGAATATGTTTGCATTTGCAGATAAAAGGGTTCAGCTTCCTGTCATTAATATCCAGTTTGGCTTTATATTTTTCAGGACCAATCACACAATTAAAAGCATATCTGGTAACAGATGATAGCACACAAGCATTTGTTTATATTATACCATATTAAGAGGCGTTAAAAAAAAGCTCAAAATAAAAACAAGAATTATGACCATGAAAGAAAAGCAGACACATCATTTATGAGTTTTTCCTCTGTGTGCTCTGAAAAGGCAGGATAATTCATTTTCCATGTAAAACAACCTTGAGATTGAAAAAAAGGTTACTTCTAGCATTTTTTGAATCTTCTCTGGGTAATCAATCAAGATGTAAAATTTGGAACTAGGCAGCTCCCT
The DNA here is from genome assembly GCF_025265405.1 of Mesoplodon densirostris. Lineage (NCBI taxonomy): Eukaryota > Metazoa > Chordata > Mammalia > Artiodactyla > Ziphiidae > Mesoplodon > Mesoplodon densirostris. Next base: position 46,668,613 of record NC_082664.1, read on the forward strand.
CCCCAGTAGACCAACCTTCGTCTATATCTGCTCTTGTCAAAACAGATCTAATACTAAACCAGAAGGCAAGATCATAGGCACTCTTCCAGAGAGTGGAGTTACATTGTGAGCAGAGTGGAGTTCTTTTTTTTTTTTTTTTTTTTGGCTGCGTTGGGTCTTTGTTGCTGCACGCGGCTTTCTGTAGTTCCGGTGAGCAGGGGCTACTCTTCATTGCGGTGCATGAGCTTCCCATTGCTGTGCCTTCTCTTGTTGCAGAGCACGGGCTCTAGGTGTGCAGGCTTCAGTAGTTGTGGTGTGCAGGCTCAGTAGTTGTGGCTCACGGGCTCTAGAGCACAGGCTCAGTAGTTGCGGCACACGGGCTTAGTTACTCCGCGGCATGTGGGATCTTCCTGGACCAGGGCTCAAACCCATGTCCCCTGCACTGGCAGGCGGATTCTTAATCACTGTGCCACCAGGGAAGTCCCCAGAGTGGAGTTCTGTGCACTGAAGTTTGATCCTCAACTCTGCCCTTACTGTGTAAAATGGAGAGAATACAATCTCTTCTCTACTTGTATGGATTACACAGACTAATACATGGCCCAGAGTTCTCACACAAATGGCAGCTTTCACAGATTGAGAGAGTATAACTTTAAAATTGCTGAAACAATCAGGCAACCCTACCTGAAGAGAAAAGCCCTAGAATCTGTCTTTACCCCCGGGTCACGCTGTTCCAGGTTCACTCCTTACTCTGTCTGCTCCCCTTTGAGGTCCCAGCATGCCTTGGGGCTGAGCCCACATGGGTCATGATGCTGCAAATTGTTTTCTGAAGAAGGTCCAGAGTTTCCATGCTGTTACTTTCTTCTAAGGCAACATTAGAACAATATTTTAATGAAATACTGCTCATTAGCTTTCTTTCCTAGTTGGCGTTTTCCTTTGGGATTTTTATGGCCTTAGATAGCAGGGTCTATGTCCATTTCACTCACCATGCACTCATCATTGCTAGTTAATAAAGACAAGAATTTAACAACTCCTGCTCATTCTTAGGTTCTTTAAGATTCATTTTCAGGAATGTGGAAGGAAGGTTATCTGAGGTTCTATTGGCAATCGTCTTTTATAGCCTCAGTGGGTGGCAAAGGTGGCTAGAGAGCTGTTGGGAATAGGGGAGCTTCTGTCACTCACTGTGGCCGTCTTCCCTTCAGTGGATCAGCTGACCTTCAGCCTTACCCAGGCCGCAACTCCCAGTAGCAGAAGGTTCACTGGGGCTCAGGCTTGTAAGCATATGCAGGCAAAGGGAGAGTGAGATGAGCAGGTGAGCACCTCTACCTTGGATATTGTCATCTGAGGGAGGCCAACCTGAACCCAGGGGGCTCTTGGACAGTCCATCCTGTTGCCAATTCAATTTTGAATCCAAAGACACACGCTGTCATTTTACAGACATCTTTAAGCCCGGCCAGGAAGGAATCACAGGTTTGGAAAGGAGCATCAGGGGATTCACGGCCTGATCATCACCTTCCACATCTCTTCCTAGACAATTAAGTATCTACCTACCCTACAGTCAGAGACTGAGAGAGCAGACGTTTTCACAGGAACCCAGCAGCATCAAAGTCCTTTATTCAATAACTGTTTATTGAGCACCTACTATGAGCTCAGGAAATAACCAAAAAATGTTACTCTTACTATCTGCCTAGAATTTTTCATGAAGGAACCTCAGCTACCTGTTCTAGGTTAGCATAATAGTATTTCTAAACTAGAGAGAGCCTAGAATTTGAATCTAAACCCTTTTTTAGGCGTGAGGAAAAACAGTCCAGGATCCTAAGTGACTTTCCCAATGTTAAAAAAATAGACATGACAGAGGTGAGTCCAAGCTCGGGTTTCCTGGATCACCGTCCAGTGCTCTTGCCTGCTACATCAACCTTCTTGCAGAGTAGCATGAACATAATTGAGTTCTCAGAGAGATACACTGAAGCATCCAAACATTATTTTTAAATTAATCAGTGAGCGTTTATGGCGTGCCCTCTTAGGAATGCATTGTGACTTTCATGGAGGTCCCAAGCACTTCTGTCTTTGTGGGCCTACTCCTTCATAAAAAATTATTTAAAAATTATATTTAACAACTGTGTTGGTATAAATATGAATATATTTATATTATATATTAAAACATTTTCTTTGACCCAAAAGTTCATTTTTTCCTTCTGATTTCAAAGAAATCAAAATATTTTCAAGGGCCCTAAAAGTCTTGTGGGCCCATAAGTCAGTCCTGCATGTGACAGATTCAAGGCATGGAATGCAATCATGGAAAGGACACTGAAAAATTGTGAAGATATTCTCACCCTTAGCCAACACACAAAATAGTTGAAGAGAGAGGGTAGAGAATGCACTTTGTACTCTGAGTAGTGAATCCTCTTTAGACACAGTAAAGATTAGCATTTACTAAAATAAAAACTGTGTTAGTCACAGATCATTTCCTACAACCATGTGTCTCTCCACTAAAGAAACCCAGACACAAGCATTTTGGCTGAGTCATGCCAGTCAATTCTCCTGCCCTCTTTTGCCCAACCATTTCTAACAACAGTCAACCATTCCAGGGATGGAGATAACAAGCCCATCTTCATCGGGATATAATATCTTTTCTCATTCCATCATTAGCTGGATGATTGGTGTCATCTTTCTTAATAAAAAGCCATTGGTAGAAGCTATCTCCACTAAATACTCTTGACATCACTTCCTTTAATAGAGCTTAAAAGTTATAAAATATTTAAGCAGCAAGGCGTGACAGAGCATTTATTACTCTGGGCCATTCACTCAGCTCTCTCTGCTGGTGTGAGACAAGACACTGAAGGCCAGTCCATTCCCTGCTTCCCCCAGATGTGAATGTGATGCTGAACACTGCCTCATCGGGAAAACGATTTTGTTAACAATGTTGGTTTTAAAAATAATAACTAGATGGAAAAGCATCAGCACAGATGATTACCATGAAAGTAAACTGACAGTGCCAAGTCTCCGGCTCTCCATCCTCTGATTATTCTGGAACGTCGTTGTCTCTCTGTACCAGTGGACAACTAACTTACTGGAGTGAGGCCTTCTTAAGCAGGACAAAAATCTGTGCTGGACACCAACACCACGTATCCCTACTTTTCAGTAGAGAAAGAACTGGATGTTCACACGAATTGGAGAGAAACTAAACAGAAACCAAAAAACTAATTGTGCAGTATTACACACACACACAAATAAGCTTTTAACAGAAGAGCTACAGATAAAAGTTGATTACTACTAGAACAGCAATGGAAAGCCATGACCCTCCCAAAGCAACACTCACTCTGTACTGATAAAGATGCATTCTTTCTCAAAATTTCCAATAATTCTAATTATCTATAGGGTATATGCTCAATAAAAACTTTTAAAAATCAAGACATTTTAGTAGAATATCTATTATGCCTAGTCAGGTTTCTTTTTTTTTTTTTTTTTTTTTTCCTTTTTGCGGTATGCGGGCCTCTCACCGCTGTGGCCTCCCCCGCCGCGGAGCACAGGCTCCGGACGCACAGACCCAGTGGCCACGGCTCACGGGCCCAGCCGCTCCGCGGCATATGGGATCCCCCCAGATCGGGGCACGAACCCGTATCCCCTGCATTGGCAGGCGGACCCTCAACCACTGCGCCACCAGGGAGGCCCTAGTCAGGTTTCTTAATGTGTCAATTTATAAATATCAAATTTCAATAAGCCTTAATAATTTGTTTCATAGAATGCTAGACAGTGGTCATTAGTTATAAGTAAAAATGAAAATATAAATTTATGCCTCATTTACATGTACGATCCAAAGGAAAGATTTGTAATTTTGAATTGGTTTTCAACTCACCCTTAAGAACTTAGAGAAGCATTGCTCTGCTGAGACATGTTTACACATAGTAGGTGCTGAAGAAAATGTAAAAGCTTGATCCTAGTTGTTCCCACTATTCCCCCCAAGCCCCTTCTCTTTGTAGGATGATAAATCACTACCTCTCTAAGACACAGTGGCTTTGATAGGATGTAGAGTCAAAGAGCCAGGAGATGGAGTCCATGTTCCTTGCACTCGAAAAATGTCTCCCAGAAACACCCACAACTCTTTAGTAAGTCAGATAAAATTAATTTTTAAAATATAAATTCAAAAACTGAGTGTTTGAAGGCTTTGAGAAATCAAACCAAATTATGGAAATGCAGAGTATAATGTGAGTGGGTAATTAGGTGGCAGCTCATGTCCTGACAGATAATTCCAGAGAAAAAGCCAAACAAAGCCTGCCATATGTTCAGCTCTCTGTGTAAATCACTACAGCCAGAGAGAGCTTTATGGAATATTCTATAGCATATGTCTAGTCAGTATGTTTGTTCCATCTTACTTACTGCCAAGTTCCAAATGCTTAAAATAATTAACCTTTCCCACCTCTTTGGAAAGCTTTGCAACATATTCCAAAGGGAATACTTTGCTGTCATCCTTTGAGGCAGTCAGTACCCCACCAAAATTTACCAGTGAAGTAGGTTTATTCCCCTCTGGAATTCAATTCTGGCATGGATGTTAAGAAACCTCTCTTCTCCAGAATACTACTCAGGTGGTCATACAAACAAATGCCAAACACTGGTTTTTCAACCACCAAGAAATACATATAAGAAATAATATTAATGAAACAAGCATTTTACTGTGTTGTTATGTGTGAGAATATATTTTTATTACTTATTTTATTGAACATTGATTAAGTACCTTCCACTTAAGCTAGGTGCTTCAGATATGAATATAAATAAGACCTGTTACTTGCTCAAAAGAATTTAGATGCTGATGGTGGAAACATATCTTCAAAAAACCATTACTCTAATAAAAGGAAGATATGGGGGTGTAATGGATTCATACTGTGTCAGATAAGTTTTGCTGGATACATGTTTCTCAGAATTCCCTTCACTCTAAAGCTCCAGGTTAGCATGGACCATGAAAGCTATTTTATGGGAAATTTGGAAGACAGAAAAATGCAATAGCCTTATTCTTATTACACTCTGAGGTTTGGAGCAGGGCAAGGGGTGCTGGCATATCTCACATATGTGGCTGCTTATTGCTGCCTTACCTGGTTGGGGAAGGGGGACAGGCAGCAGCTGGGCTCACAGCAACTCCAACTCCTGCTACACCCTCCTTCAGCATCTCTGACTCCTGGTTCAGGACATATCAAGTATCATGACAAAGTGCAGTGGCTTCTCCTGCAGCGGACACCTACAGCATCAAAGTTGGAGGCCTAAAGATGGCAAAAGACCAACAACACAGGTTCCAATTCACCCTCATAGGTCCCACTCAGGTTCCAATTTGACCTTGTTCCCCATTTCCCTTTCCAACTGCCTGCCCTGAAGGCAGACATGACAACCACCCATAGGCTGTTTTACCAGTCAACTGGTTTCCACAATTGTTTAAAGTCAAATTCCTATAATAAATCATATCCTAATGGTTCTGCCAGGGTTATCAAGAAATAAGCCTTGGGCTTCCCTGGTGGCACAGTGGTTGAGAGTCCGCCTGCTGATGCAGGGGACACGGGTTCGTGCCGCAGTCCGGGAAGATCCCACATGCCACGGAGCGGCTGGGCCCGTGAGCCATGGCCGCTGAGCCTGCGTGTCCGGAGCCTGTGCTCCGCAACAGGAGAGGCCACAACAGTGAGAGGCCCACGTACCGCAAAAAACAAAAAAAGAAATGAGCCTTAATCAGACGATATTTGACTTGAGGGTCTTCAACGATAAGGAAGAGTTCCCCAATACAGCGAACAGGAGAAAGACCTTGAAGGCGTGGAAAACAGCACATGCAAAGGCTTGAAAACATTCAAGAGCATCATATGTTCATGATATAGCGACCATCAAGTTTGTGAGAGAGGGTGCTAGGAGACAAAACTGAAAAGGGAGGCTGAGATAGGTCTTAAGGACCATGTGGGCCATGCTGAGACGTTTGAACGAAATTCAGTAGGCAATCAGGAACTACAGAAAGATTTTAAGCAGATAATGCATGGATGTGAGTGCCTGTGAATGTGTAAAACGATCAGATTTGTATTTTAAAGATAGCTCTGGCAGCTGTGTGAAGGATGGATTAGGAGGGATAGGACAAGCCTGGAGCCAGAGAATTTGGTTAGGCGCCTGTTGCAAAACCAATTAGCAAAAGATGAAGGATGGTAGAAGTTGGGGAGAGTCACCTGTCCTGTTTAGTCTATAATTTCACTTTGTATATACAATTATATGGGGAATAAATTCAATCGCCATGGGGATGCTGAGGATTATCCCTTTAAAACTGTCCTTCACACAGAGTTAAATCATACTGAGTAACAGTTAGGAATTCTCAAGGTGGATAAAAAAAAATCAAGAAACCTAACTCTATGGGAAAAGAATCTAAAAAGAGTGGATATATGTATATGTATAACTGATTCACTTTGCTGTACACCTGAAATAACACAACATTGTAAGTAACTATACTCCCATTAAAAATAAATAAATAAATAAATAACAAAACCTAACTCTAACTGGTTAGAGAGTTTGGAAGGGCTTTAAGACTGGTATGACCCAGAGAATCAACCATGCCACCACCAAAATTCAGTGATTCTTTTTTGTCTCTCTGCTCTACCTTCCATGAAAATTAACACAGGTACAGCAACAATAGACAGATAACATGTTAAGCATTTACTTTGCACCATTTAAACCAGGAACTGTTTAAAGTGCTTTAAATGTGTTTACTAAGTTTCATCCAGAGGCATGCTAAAAGCAATTAGAACTGCACAATCCCTTGACCACAGGCAGCAGGAAATAAAAGCATTTTCCCTGCCACTGCCAGGCAGTAGTCGCCTCAACACCATTGCTGTGGCAATGGCAATGAGATTATACTCACTGACTAATCAAATCTCATTCTGAATCTGGGAATGGTGTCGATGCCATCTGACCAAAAAATGTGGCATTTCATTAGAAGTACAAAGGAATGACTGGGAAGTCAACTCAATATCCATTACACTCTGCTTTAGTTTTAGTCTAGGATCCAGGTCCTAGATCTGTGTTCTTCCCTTGTGTGTTCTGTTGGTACTTGCTGTCACCTTCACGGAAGTGGCTGTTTAGTATCAATGCATCAATGTGGCTATTTTGTACCATGTATCAATACTAAGGGAACAGAAGACAAAGTCTTATTTTCCTATTTCTAAAACTTCCTATTCTTCCATTGTATTCTAAGCACAAGTTTCATGTCCCAGTAAGATTGTAAACTCATTGAAGATACGGACCTTGTCATATTATTCTGTATTCCCTAAAGCCAAGATATAGTAAGCATTAATATAAATGTTATTAATATAAATGCTTTCTAACCTGAATTGTAAACTTGGAATCTGAAACATATCTACGTAATGCTATAATGCTACGTAGACATTTATCCATTTAATTCTGTCCCTTTTCTGCCTCACGTATTTTGAAGCTCTGTTATTTGGCATATACACATTTATGACTATGTTTTCCTGATGAACTGATCCTTTTATCATTTGGAAATGTCCCTTTTTATCTATTTTTTTCTGATATGAATATAGCCACTCCAGTCTTCTTATGCTTCCTATTTGCATGGTGTATCTATTATCCAGTCTTTTACTCTCAACCTATCCACGTCTGGTTTTTTTTATATATTTATTTTCTTATATTATTTTCTTCTTTTTCCTTTTTTTTTTGGCTGCGTTGGGTCTTAGTTGCCACACACAGGATATTCATTGAGGCATGCTGGATCTTTTGATCCAGCGCGTAGACTCTTCTGGTCTCTTCTTTGTGGCGCTTGGGCTTCTCTCTTGTCGTGGCATGCGGATTTTCTATTTCTAGTTGTGGTGCACGGGCTCCAGGGTGAGTGGACTCTGCAGTTTGCAGCACACGGGGTCTCTCATTGAGGCGTGAGAGCTCAGTAGTTGTGGCACGTGCAGGCTTAGTTGCCCCGTGGCATGTGGGATCTTACTTCCCCGACCAGGGATCGAACCCATGTCCCCTGTATTGGAAGGATTCTTTACCACTGGCCCACCAGGGAAGTCCCTCCATGTCTATTTTTAAAGTTTAACTCTTATAGACAGCATTTTTAAATCCATAATTTTAAAGTATGGTCTTGCTTTTTAAAATCCATATTGATAACCTTTGCCTTGCAACTGAACTGTTTAATTCATTAATATGTAACACAGTTATTCATATGTTTTGATTTAGGCTTACCATTTTCATTATTTGTTTATTGTTTGCCCCCTGTTTGTTTTGTTTTGTTTTGGTTTGGTTTTTGTTCTTTTGCTCTCTCTCTCCTGCCTTCTTTGAAATTATCTTAACATGTTTTAGAATTCCATTTTAGCTTTATTTATTGGCACTTTAGCTGTACTCTTTTGCATTGCTTGTTAATGTTTGCTCCAGTGATTAAGACATCCATCTCTAAGTTTTCATTCTAGTTAGAGTTATTATTATACTACGTTACATAAAATGTAAGAATCTTGCAATTCTCGTAGTTCTGTTTATTCAACTACAGTAGTATCCCTGCCCACCCCTTCCACCCCCCATTATCCAGTTTCACTTTCCATGGTTTCCATTACCCAAGGTCAATCACAGTCCAAAAACATTAAATGGAAAATTCCAGAAACACAGGCATACCTCATTTTACCATGCTTTGCTTTATTGCATTTCGCAGATATTGCATTTTTTACAAAACGAAGGTCTGTGGCAACCCTACATTGAGCAAGTCTATCGGCACCATTTTTCCAATATCATTTGCTCATTTCATGTCACTGTGTCACATTTTGGTAATCCTTGCAATATTTCAAACTTTTTCATTATTATTACATTTGTTATGGTGATCTGTGATCAGTGATCTTTGATGTTACTATTGCAAAAAGATTATGACTTGCTTAAGTCTCAGATGATGGTTAGCATTTTTTAGCAAAAAAAGTATTTTTTAATTAAGATGTGTACTTTTTCAAGACATAATGCTATTGCACACTTAACAGACTATAGTATAGTGTAAACATAACTTTTATATGTACTGGGAAACCAAAAAATTCATGTGACTCACTTTATTGTGATTACTGTGGTGGTCTGGAACCAAACCCACAATTCTCCGAGGTATGCCTGTAAACAATTCATAAGTTTTCAATTGCACACCATTCTGAGTAGCAAGAGCCATCCTGCTCCATCCCACCTGGGACATGAATTGTCTTTTGGTCTAGAATATCCATGCTGTATATGCTAGCTACCTGCCCATTAGTCACTTAGTAGCTCTCTCAGCTATCAGAACTGCTGTCATGGTATTGCCCTGCTTGTATTCAAGTAACCCTTATTTTACTTAATAATGGCCTCCAAGAACAAGAGTAGTGATGCTGGCAATTCACATATGCCAAATAGAAGCCGTAAAGTGCTTCCTTTAAGTGAAAAGGTGAAGAGCCTAATGCTATGTCATAATGCTTGTGTCATTCACCTCACTTCATCTCATCATGTAGGCATTGTATCATCTCACATCTCCCAAGAAGAAAGGTGAGTACAGTACAATAAGATACTCTGAGAGAGAGAAAGACCACATTCACATAATTTTTAGTACAGTATATTGTTATAATTGTTCTTTTTTATTATTAGTTGTTAATCTCTTAGTGTCTAATTTATAAATTAAACTTTATCATAGGTATGTATGTATAGGAAAAAAACACAGTATGTATAGGGTTAGGTACAATCTTCAGTTTCAGGCATCCACTGGAGATCTTGGAACATATCCCCCCCAACCCTTTTTCTTTATTCTATACTCTATTCCTTTATTCTATAGTTGTCATGTGAATTTCATCTACATATATATATATATATGTATATATCATAAACTCTACAGTAAACATTATAGGTTTTGCTTTAAATATTTCTATTTGTTTTAAAGAAATTAAGAGGTAAATTAGTCTTCTATATTTACCAATATATTTACTATCTTAAGCATGCCTCACTCCTTCCTGAAGATTCAAGTTCCCTCCAGTTTCAAGTTTCTCTCCAGTATCATTTCCTTTTATCTCGGGGAGAACTTCCTTTATTATTTCTTTAGTGCAGGACTGCTTATGATGAGTTCTCTTAGCTTTCTTTTATCCCCAAATATCTTTAATATATATTCATTCTAGAAGAATATTTTTGCTGGATGTAAAATTCAGGGTTGACAGGTTTTTTCTTTATTTTTTAAGCATGGCAAGGATGTTGTTCTGCTATCTTCTGACCTCTGTAGTCTGCAGTTATTTAAATTAGTGTTCCCTTGTATATAATATATCAGTTTGCCCTGGCTGCCTTGTTTAATACGTGTCTAATCATGATTTTCTTATATATCCTGCTTGGGGATCACTGAGTTTCTTGGACCTGTAAATTTATGTTTTTTTAACCAATTCTGAGAAGTTTTTGGCTATTATTTCTTCAAACATTTTTTTCTGCCCTATTTTTCCTCTCCGCTCCTTCTGAGACTCCAATTATACATATATTAGACCCTTTGCTATTAATTCACATCTCTGAGGCTCTGTTCATTCTTTCAATCTTTTTTCTCTCTTTTCATCTATCTTCAAGTTCATTGACCCTTCTCCAAAGTGTCTATTCTGCTCTTAAATCCATCCAGTATTTGTTTTTTTTGTTTTAGCTATCATAATATTCAATTCTAGAATTTTCGTTTGATTTTAAAAAATATTTTATTTTTCTTTTTGAGCTTTCCTATCTCATTTATTACAAGTATATTTTCCATTACCTTATAGTGCATAGCTATAATAGCTCCTTGTCTGAGAATTCCAACATCTAGGCCATCTTCCATTGATTGCCTTTTTACTTGAGACTGGATCACACTTTATATGTCAAATAATTTTAGATGGTATTCTGAACATTGTAAATGTTATGTTATGGAGGTTTTGTGTTCTTTTGTTAAACTTATTCTTGCTATTTCTGATGTCATTTTGAATGGATTTCTTTAATTTCATTTTCAGATTTTTCAATGAGAGTATATGAAAATACATGGGTATTTTTGAGTTAATTTCATATCCTGCAAACTTCCTAAGCTTTCTTATTAGCTCCAGTAGTTGTTTTATAGATTTTTTAGAAGCTCCTGTATACATGATCAATTTGTCTGTAAAAAAAAGACAGTTTTTGGGCTTCCCTGGTGGCGCAGTGGTTGAGAGTCCGCCTGCCGGTGCAGGGGACACGGGTTCGTGCCCCAGTCCGGGAAGATCCCACATGCTGCGGAGCGGCTGGGCCCGTGAGCCATGGCCGCTGAGCCTGCGCGTCCGGAGCCTGTGCTCCACAATGGGAGAGGCCACAGCAGTGAGAGGCCCGTGTACCGCAAAAAAAAAAAAAAAAAAAAAAAAAAAAAGACAGTTTTACTTCTTTTCCAATTTGTTACCTTTAATTCCTTTTTCTTATTGCACTGACTACAACCTCCAGTATGATCTTGAATGAAAGTGGTAAAGGTGGACATCCTTGCCTTGTTCCTGCTCTGAAGGGAAAGCATTCAGTCTTTCACTATTAAGTATTGTTTATAGATATTTTTGTAGGTTCCCTTCATCAGACTGAGAATGTTAATAACTCCTTAGGTTCAGGCATCAGGAAAGAGCCAGGTCAAAACACAAAACAAAGTGGGATCTGTAAGGAATCTAGAATATAATCTCTGGTAGAAGCTGTCAGAGACAGTGGCCAATGACCCTATGTGGTAAAGTGAGATGGTATAAGGTATTGCTCACTTCTTTCTCTTCTATATCTGAGTAGGAAAGAGCTGTCACAAAGCCCCCACCCTGAAAGCCCCCTTCTGGGCCAGTCTCCAGTGCTGCTAGTGCTGGTGGCATCATCTGATGACTCCAGGAAGTAGATGAATGAGATGCGTGAAGGAAGGAATCAACAGAGAAGAGGGCTGGCTTATCAAGGGGGATAAGTCTTCAGGACTAGTAAATGGAATTCCTGTGGAATACAGGCTTGAGTTTGACAATAATACCATCCACTCAGATGTCACCACAGTCACTGCTTGGCTAATGCAATGTGTCCTTAACTGATTTTTTTATATCCTTCTCTATCCCTTTGCTAAGAAGAGCCAAAGAATCTTACTGTTCTATGAAATCTCCCTCTGGAATCAGGCAGAATTTAGGAAAAATGGCCTGACACTAGGGGAATTCAAGCAGTCTAATATCATGGGGCATTTGGAATATTATGCTGGCACCTGAGGTTTTTTAACTCCCTGAGTTGTGGTTTAAACAACCCAATTCAGCGTTAAGACATCACACTAGAAATCAGTAATACATTGGATAGAAAAAGCCTTACTACTATTAGGTAGCAACTTGATTTCAAAAAGTGATCCCAGATCCCATCCCAGGCTTTTTGAAAAAAAGATTCTTTTCTACATGGTTTATATTAGTAATACAATTATGATAAAATTATTTCCTAAAGACTTAGGGTTTGGCTCATCTATGAAAAAAATGAGACCATTTTCCAATTTGGTATCAAGTTATAGCCTTCTAAAGTAATTTCTTCTCCAATGTAAATCACCCTTGACAACAGGTTTCTGGATCCAGAGATGGGAACTATATGATCAGGTTTCCTTAAATGTCCCAGATTATATGGGAGTTGAGAGAGAGTTTAGAAAGATTAAATGATACACAACTTCATAAATTACAGACATGGAGGAGCCCTCTGTCTCCCAAATTTCAGTATTACTAGATCCTAGTTGTTCACAGGTCTACATCAGAGAGGAAGAGAGTATTAGAAAGAACATGGATTTTGGAGTCAGGCATTCCTAGGGATTCCACCTCCATCACTTATGAACTATCGATAGCGTTGGGGCAAGTTGCTTTATCTTTATGAATCTCACTTTTCTCATCAGAATTCTAGTGACAATTTAAAAAGATGATGTTTGTAAAGCATCTGGTACACAGCAGGGCTTCTCTTTGTCATCCTCTCCATCAGGAGCTCTGTCTTCTTTTAAATGTCACCCATATGGTAGCATCTGATGGTTCCAATGGAGAATAATTAGACTCTGATCAGGAGGTCCATGCTTGGACACAAATCAGTGAAATGGTGCTTTGGGGACTCTTGGGTAACCTGTGTCCGCTGGACCCTTGTCTTTGAGCTTTGTTTTCTTCTACAATTTGAAACTACTGTAAGTCACATTTTTGATGTCCTTCTCCTCTTCCTACTGCTCTCTCCTCCTATTCCACTGTCTGTCCCCAGTGCACCCATATGGTATGCTTTTAAAAATATTAGATTTAGCCCCCACAATCTACCAATTTACTTGATGGTTTTAAATTCTTTTTTAAAAGCTATGCTTTAACAAGAGACAAGTCTAGAAAATTTAATTCAGTACATCTTCCAAAGCACATTCAAAATTACTTTAAATGTCTTGCCTATAATCTTTTAGGAACAAAGCAGGGTATAAATAAATAAAAAATAAGTACATATGGCTCTAAATAGGTCAAGAAAGTCATACAGAAGGATCATCACTGTTCTAAAGACATCTATTGGGACTCATCTATTGGATTAGTGTGCCCCAGATTAAAACTTACCGGAGCTATTGGTGGGGTGCAAAATACTTCTACCACTAAACCACTGAGTCATAGGACCCAAGAGTTTGGAGAAATCTTGAGATCATTTAGTTCAATATCCTACCCAAACCTACTATTACATCCTTTATAGATAAGTAATAACAGTGATAATAATGTCAAGCACTTACGTGGCGCTTAATATGTGTTTTCTAATATTAATGTATTTAATCTTCATAGTAACCTTGTGAGGTAAGTAGTAGTCTAGTCCCATTTTACATACGAGGAAAACTAAAGATAGAGCGAGGCACAGATGACCATCCAACCTCTGCTTGAACTTTTCCTGTCTGACAGTTCCATTATGGAAGGGCTGTACTTGTAGAAATTTAAAGTTCTCCTTATAAAAGTTAATTTCGAAGATCTTCCTCGTGAACAACTCCAACTCATTTTCATTCAATCTGAGCTACTTCTTCTTCCTCCCAGATGATAAGAATTCCCAACCCAAACTCAGCACACACTTTTAGTCTATTGCCCTCTCGACATGACAGCATTGTTTTCCAGAAAGTATCCCTTGGTATCACTCTAAAGGTTATTGCCTGAATTACAAATTTACCTTTGCCCTTTGCTTCATGGAAGGCCCCAGTTACCACATTGCTTCTTCCTAAGGTCCTAGAGCTCTAGGCAGGCAGTAATTCAGGTCTCTTTAACAAGCAGGCAGTGGTTCTGCTGTCCAGGGACAGCAGTCAATAAACATGCTGTGCCTCCAACCTCCCCAGCCTCCACTAACCTCTGAAACTAATTACCTTGCTAACTGCAGAGGCTGTACAGCCATGCTAATGAGCTGCTGGACGATGGCATTTTTTTGCTCTCAGAGGAAAAGCCACAGGGCGCCAGCAGGGATGGGAGCCTCCTCGGGTCAGCTCTCCTCTGAGACTCAGCTCCAGAAATTCTCAGAATACCACTTAGCAGGGATATGGACTTGGACGCGAAATCCCCTGGTGCCAAACACGTCCGTTAATTAGCATTCAGAGAAATAAAGAAAAATGAAGATTTAAAGGTCACTGCATTAGCATTTCACCCCATTTCTCAATAGCTATTTGTGTACACTAATTTTCCACTCATTTCTCCTATTAATCACTGTCTCTATGGAGAACTTGGCCAAACACATTAGCAGACATGCTTCCTGGTGGCCATATTCTTCCCTGTAAATAATAATAAAAGAAATCACTGTTTATTTGCTCAACTTTAACATTTTTATGTGAAAGAGAATTATGTAGGTGGTTCAACATTTCAGCTCCCACTGAAAAGAATGCAGACAGAATTTCTTGTTTCTCAGCAAACCAGGATCAGTGTCAGTGTCAAGCTTTTTTTTTTTTTTTAAACACCAAAATCTGGCCAGTTAACGAATTCTCTCTCTAGAAGAATCTCTTTCTACAAAAGACCCAGTAGTGATAGACTCTTTTCCTGTGTGAGCTGGGGAGAAGTCATCAAAATGTTCCAGTTGCAAAGAACACAATATGTTATTTAGATTTTAAGTTTGTCAGAGTCCCTGAGAAAGTTCTGGCAGCAGGTTGGAATTCAGTAGCTTCTGGTTACCATACCTGCACTGCCGCCACCATCTGCAATAACCGGAAAGCTCTTACCTCGAAAGAGCTCCTTTCCTGTGAACATTTAGCACTGTTTTGGTTCTACCCTCACTGCCCTGCTCTCCTAGAACCAAAGGGCCAACGTCCCTGGATGGATGGGAGAAGGACAAGCTCCCCAGCGGAGTCCCCAATTCCCAAGAGCTCAGAGAAGAGAGAACAACCACACGTTCCTTTCAGGAGGTCTTCAAATGCACTGCTTCTTCAACTCCTGCCCTTCATGGAAAAAATTTTACTCCTTATTACAGAAAAACATCATCAGAGAAAATCTTCCCCAGGTGCTTTCTTTGCAGGGATGTCTCTCAGAGTCTGAGGGGTTAGGAAACTGCTCCTCAATCATTATGACCAGTGACAGAAGCCTTGAGCTGTGGCAGCCAGCAAAGTGTATTACTTTTTCCTGCATATTCACACTGTATTTCTTCAGTATTACACACTCACATACATCAAGTACAGAATGTTCCTAAAGCTGCTAGGAAGAGGAGCTAATGTCCTGACAATTCATCTCTGACATTTTTTTTTTTCCCAGCAAGCAGCCAAAAGTCATATCAAACTAGCAGCTGTAAAGGTCACGTGGGAAATCTGTCACCATCTTTGACTAACTTCTTTTTTTTTTTTTTTTTTTTTTTTTTGCGGTACGCGGGCCTCTCACTGTTGGGCCTCTCCCGTTGCGGAGCACAGGCTCCGGACGTGCAGGCTCAGCAGCCATGGCTCACGGGCCCAGCTGTTCCGCCGCATGTGGGATCTTCCCGGACCGGGGCACGAACCCGTGTCCCCTGCATCAGCAGGCGGACTCTCAACCACTGCGCCACCAGGGAAGCCCTGAATAACTTCTTACGTACAAGTTGAGAATACACTGGAACAAGGGAAAGGAATTGATGCTTCTTCGTAGATGTCAAGCTGAAAGGCATGGTGAATCCTTCCTATGCATGGTGCCAGTACCTCCTCCTTCCCTGCCTCTCCACTCACCTGATGGCATCACCCATTTAATGCCAATGTTTATAATAATAAGAGCAGGTCATAAGAGCATTATTGATGCATTGGCTTTCATAGGGCAGAGTGATACCCAATGAACTCTGTTATTATAAATATAATAAGCAAGAAACTTGGAAGAAAAAAGACAGGGGCATTTAAGCTTACCAGAACGTAGTCAACCCAACAGCAGAAGAAAGTGGAAGTGGCTGTGCCTCAATTTCCTTGGTCAAAAAGAAGCTTACAGTAAGGTGTATCCAGGACAGGCTGGCACTTAACTGAACCATACCTACAAATACATAGGATTAACAAAGAGTCTGAGCACAAGAATTATGATGGACAATGTGATGCTTCTGATCCTTGGCTGGCACTCTAAGCTTTATGTGGCAGAAGAATCCATCACCAGATGCAAGCAATGGGTTCTCTGAGTCCTTATGTGACCTTACCTTCCCCATCCCAACCCACCTCTGGGTAGAGCTGGGGTCATAGAAATAGTGATGCTGCACGTGTCACAGGCTATTCTCTACTCCCCTGCAGAGAGCTTCCAAGTACCACTGGGAGTCCCCAGGAATGCCTGTTCTGTGCCCATGAACAAGCTCCCTTCTGCTGGCCCTGCATGTGCTCTGCTTAGAGCTGGACTCCACGGAGTCTGCTGCCACCACTCACTGCACCACCACCAGCACCCCGACCTTCTACAACGCCTGTCTGTTGGGTGGTTTATGGCAAATTGAACTGGACAACTTCCCTCCCACTTCAGTAACATTTGCTAAAGCCACACTTTCTGACATCTGAATATTTCTAGTTTTAACATAACAGTTCTAGTTCTTACCAACAATTCCCTCTCTGCTTAGGTTCTGGGGGTATCAGAATCCAGCAACACACAATAAATACCATGTCCTTGGAGTCACTGCACTCCCCAATGGGTCATGTTACTGGGTCATGTCAGCATGCCTGGCTCCCTCTTCCCTTTGGATAAGTTCTCTCCAAAGAGGCTCCCTACCTCACATGCACAGAGCTTCTGCCTTGTCATCCTGCACGAAGCCAGCCATTCCCAGACAAATAAGAGCACTGGCAGTGGGCAGGTATCAGGCTGGATCAGGCTCCCTCTTATATTCGTATAGGAAAGCTCTACCATATGCTCAAAGAGGATGTTGTATGAGGCTCCGGGGCAGGGACCCAACACACAACATAGGATCATCTCTCTCATATTTATTTGCTTTATCTGACTTGTCACATCTTTGGCCATCAGAGAAGTGCTGATGGAAGCAATATATTTCTAATTCCAGAAAGGTCATGCACAGTTTTGAATTGAAAGTTTAAAAGCTTCCTTAACACTCCTAAAGGCAAGGATCAAACCAGGGTTTGGTCAGTGGAATTCTGGGAAACAATTTCCACCTTTTCTGTGAGGTATTTCAAGTCCTTCTATTACTGCTCAGGCCCAACTGCTCACAGGAACCACTCAGGAAACATTTGCTTCTCAAACGGAGTTCTATTTTATTGCCCCAGGGAAGAGAGAAAGGGATAGGGAGAGAGGTAGGAAGTATTCTTGTTTCCTTTATCCCAGCTCAAGTCCTGAATCAAATTCACCATTCTCAAATCTACTAAACAAAAGAGGAACATTTCCACTGGAGCAGGTCTTTACATCCTCCTTAACACTGGAAGGGTGAATGCACAGAACAGCTCAAGGCCTTTCAACGGATTGAATCCAGCCCATCTCATCATCTAGGATAATCTTACTCAGTTAAAGTTAACTGATTGTGGACTTTAATCACAGCTACAAAGTACCTTCACAACACCACCTAGATCAGTGCTTGACTGAGTAACTGGGGACTGTAGCCAAGCCAAGTTCACACATAAAACTGACCGTGACACTAGCCATAAGACAACACATCAAATCCACTAGTCTTAATTTCCTCAACCCATTCACTGTACTCTTTACTTCAGTCCCTCAGACTTAACAGCTATACAGTAATGAAGGAACACATCATTATTGGCAATTGTTCAAATTTTAACAGTTGTAAAATGTACAACTGTAAATATGAAATGCCTACCCCTCGCTTCAGCTGAGCGTGCTCTCCATGTCCATCGTGTCCCAACCCTGGGCCCTAGTCCCCCAAATACACATTCAGCCTGGATCACTCTCCACCTGGCCACTGGTGCTCTGGTAACACAGGCATCCTCTCTCTGACACTTCCTCCCGACAGCTGACCTTTCAATCCCCGCTGCTGCAAATACTCACTGTTTCTGTCTCTCTGTCTCTCTCTCTCTGTCTCTCTCTCTCTCTCTCTCATCATTGAATGAGGTCAAGGATTGATGCCACAATAAATTCATTTTCTCTACCCTAAGCCAGACTCTCACTGCTGCTTGGGTTTTTACTTGTCTCCAACTGATTCCCTCTGTCTTTCCTCCAATACACTAAATCTTTCCCACTCTCTTCAAGCCTCCAGGCTTCCCTTCTCTGCAGGTGACCTGGTGTCCTACTGAAGCTGCACAACGTGGACTTTCTCCCTCTCTCTTCCACGTCTAAGTGTCTGTTTCTTCTGCCGCCCTCTGCTCCTTCGCTCCCGTTACAGAGATGGTTCTTCCTTCTCCTCCCTGAGGTCGCCTCCTCCACCTCTGTTAGTATTTAGCCATCCTAAGCCTCCTGCTTCTTCTTGAACCTTATCTCGTATGTATCAGTCCTCTCCTTGTAGTCTTCAAGTTCTTCCTCTCTTCATTGCTTTTCTCCCCATCATTAAAAGCATGTGCAGCATTCCTGTGTTTCAAAACAAGACGTAACAGAACAAAATTCCTCTCTAGATCCCCACTCCTTCCTGAACTTATATCCTCTTCCTTTCCCTCCCAATGTTCTCAAAGAACCCACTCTACTTTTATTCTACCCCCAGCTCCTGCCTCCTTACCAAAGAAATCATTGTTTTGAAGATCATTAATTTACCAGTCGCCAAATCCGATGGCTTTTTAACAGCATTTGATTGTTAAACAAACCTCCTGCACTTTCCAAGACCTGGGAATTTCTTGGTTCTCTTCTGCCTTTCTTGACCACTCCTTGTCTGTCTCCTCTCACCAGTGATTCTTCTTCATTGCACATTCACAGCTCACATGCACCTACATCTTTCAAACTGGGTATTCTTACCCCAAGGCTTCACCATGATGCAGTAGGAGGATGTGAAGACACAGGATAACCAGGGTGCATGGAACTACAGAAAATACATGGAGAATGCAAAACTGGCTATGGCATTTAATATGAAACCATAAATCTTCCAAGAAACAGCCACACCTTCCAGATCCCAGACGTGTGTCATTCGCTGTCTCCTGTCACCAGGGGTGCTTTAATGGAAACACTTTAGAATCACTGGACACATTATCTCATTTGACCGTTATGGCAAACATATTATCAGAATGATAGAGTTATTAACTGGTTTTGCAGGCAAGAAAACTTAGGGTAGGGTAAGTTTTGAGTAACTTGTGGTTTCAGTTATCTAGTGCTGTATAACAAACCACTTCAAACTTAGTGGTATGAAACAACCAATTTATTATTTCAAACAGTTATGTGGGTGGATGGGGGCTCAGCTGGACAGCTTTTTTTTTTTTTTTTTTTTTTTTGGTCTCTCTTGGGATTTCTCATGAAGCTGCATCAGACGGGGGCTGGAACGTCTTAGATGGCTCGCTTGCATGTCTGGCACCTGGCTGGGGACAGCTAAAAGGCTGGCCTCAGCTGGGATGCTGAAATAGCTGGGTCTCTCTCTCCCCATGTAGTCTCAGGGCTACTCTCTCTATGGGTTCTCTAGAAGGGTAACTGGATTTCTTATATGGTGGCTCAGAGCACCCCAGAGAACAAAAGCCTTCTTAAGGTTTAAGTCCAGAACTGGTACAGTATGACTTCCACCATATTGCATTGGTTAGAGCAGTCACAGACCCAGGCCATGCTCAAGGGGAAGGGAGGTGAGGCTCACTGGGGACCACCAGTGTAATCAGCCACTGCATTTGTCTAGCTGATGATGCTGGGACTTAGACCTGGTCTTTAATGCTAAGTTTAGTGAAGCTTGTTTTTGTTCCACTGTCCTTCCTTGTTGTTATTCTTACCCCTAGCTGAAGTTCTGCCTCTGCCTCTTTCTCTCCACTCTTCTTTGGTAACCTCATTCCATTTCAGGAACTCAGCAGTTCACTCCATGGGAAGGGGTGTCATGCCTTCTCTGTTTGACTTCTCTCATTTCCAATTGTCTGTGGATTAAGACGTCTGACCTCAGACTGAGCACACCTGAGATAGGTTCCATGCTCTTCCCTTATGTACTTGCTGATTCCTGTGTTCCCTATTTTGGATCCTGGAATCAGCTTCTCCTAATCACCCAAGATTGAAGTCACTGAATACCTTTGATATCGCCCTCTCCCGCAGCCCACACATAGTCAAGGTGCCAAAAGCTCGCTATCTGACCTCCTCCTCACCTTTTAATCCATGCCTTTCTTGTTATTCCCACTCCATTCCCAAGCCTTGCCTAGACTTAAAAACCCTTGCCTAGACTGTTTTTAAAATTATAATTTTAAGCACATGAGTGGTTTAAAACTAGAGGAGAAAATCATAACCCCAAAACCCCACTACCCTCAAACAATTGCAATCTTAATGTGGTTTATTTATTTATTTATTTATTTTTTATTAGTTTCTGCTTTACAACAAAGTGAATCAGTCATACATATACATCTGTTCCCACATCCCTTCCCTCATGCATCTCCCTCCCTCCCACCCTCCCCATCCCACCCCTCCAGGCAGTCACAAAGCACCGAGCTGATCTCCCTGTGCTCTGCGGCTGCTTCCCACTATCTATCTATCTTACGTTTGGTAGTGTATATATGTCCATGCCTCTCTTTCGCTTTGTCACAGCTTACCCTTCCCCCACCCCATATCCTCAAGTCAATTCTCAAGTAATTCTGTGTCTTTATTCCTGTTTTACCCCTAGGTTCTTCATGACATTTTTTTTTTAATTCCGTATATATGTGTTAGCATACGGTATTTGTCTTTCTCTTTCTGACTTACTTCACTCTGTATGACAGACTCTAGGTCTATCCACCTCATTACAAATAGCTCAGTTTCATTTCTTTTTATGGCTGAGTAATATTCCATTGTATATATGTGCCACATCTTCTTTACCCATTCATCCAATGATGGACACTTAGGTTGTTTCCAGCTCCGGGCTATTGTGAATAGAGCTGCAATGAACATTTTGGTACATGTCTCTTTTTGAATTATGGTTTTCTCAGGGTATATGCCTAGTAGTGGGATTGCTGGGTCATATGGTAGTTCTATTTTTAGTTTTTTAAGGAACCTCCATACTGTTCACCATAGTGGCTGTACCAATTCACATTCCCACCAGCAGTGCAAGAGTGTTCCCTTTTCTCCACACCCTCTCCAGCATTTATTGTTTCTAGATTTCTTGATGATGGCCATTCTGACTGGTGTGAGATGATATCTCATTGTAGTTTTGATTTGCATTTCTCTAATGAGTAAAGATGTTGAGCATTCTTTCATGTGTTTATTGGCAGTCTGTGTATCTTCTTTGGAGAAATGCCTATTTAAGTCTTCTGCCCATTTTTGGATTGGGTTGTTTGTTTTTTTGCTGTTGAGCAGCATGAGCTGTTTATAAATTTTGGAGATTAATCATTTGTCAGTTGCTTCATTTGCAAATATTTTCTCCCATTCTGAGGGTTGTCTTTTGGTCTTGTTTATGGTTTCCTTTGCTGTGCAAAAGCTTTGAAGTTTCATTAGGTCCCATTTGTTTATCTTTGTTTTTATTTCCATTTCTCTAGGAGGTGGGTCCAAAAGGATCTTGCTGTGATTTATGTCATAGAGTGTTCTACCTATGTTTTCCTCTAAGAGTTTGATAGTTTCTGGCCTTACATTGAGGTCTTTAATCCATTTTGAGCTTATTTTTGTGTATGGTGTTAGGGAATGATCTAATCTCAAACTTTTACATGTCCCTGTCCAGTTTTCCCAGCACCACTTATTGAAGAGGCTGTCCTTTCTCCACTGTACATTCCTGCCACCTTTATCAAAGATAAGGTGACCATATGTGCGTGGGTTTATCTCTGTGCTTTCTATCCTGATCCACTGATCTATCTTTCTGTTTTTATGCCAGTACCACACTGTTTTAATTACTGTAGCTTTGTAGTATAGTCTGAAGTCAGGAAGCCTGATTCCTCCAGCTCCGTTTTTCGTTCTCAAGATTGCTTTGGCTATTCGGGGTCTTTTGTTTTTCCAAACAAATTTTGAAATTTTTTGTTCTAGTTCTGTGAAAAATGCCAGTGGTAGTTTGATAGGGATTGCATTGAATCTGTAGATTGCTTTGGGTAGTAGAGTCATTTTCACAATATTGATTCTTCCAATCCAGGAGCATGGTATATCTCTCCATCTATTTGTATCATCTTTAATTTCTTTCATCAGTGTCTTATAATTTTCTGCATACAGGTCTTTTGTCTCCTTAGGTAGGTTTATTCCTAGATATATTATTCTTTTTGTTGTAATGGTAAATGGGAGTGTTTTCTTGATTTCATTTTCAGATTTTTCATCATTAGTGTACAGAAATGCCAGAGATTTCTGTGCATTAATTTTGTATCCTGCTACTTTACCAAATTCATTGATTAGCTCTAGTAGTTTTTCGGTAGGATCTTTAGGATTCTCTATGTATAGTATCATGTCATCTGCAAACAGTGACAGCTTTACTTCTTCTTTTCCGATTTGGATTCCTTTTATTTCCTTTTCTTCTCTGATTGCTGTGGCTAAAACTTCCAAAACTAGGTTGAATAAGAGTGGTGAGAGTGGGCAACCTTGTCTTGTTCCTGATCTTAGTGCAAATGGTTTCAGTTTTTCACCATTGAGGACGATGCTGGCTGTGGGTTTGTCATATATGGCCTTTATTATGTTGAGGAAAGTTCCCTCTATGCCTACTTTCTGCAGGGTTTTTATCATAAATGGGTGTTGAATTTTGTCGAAAGCTTTCTCTGCATCTATTGAAATGATCATATGGTTTTTCTCCTTCAACTTGTTAATATAGTGTATCACATTGATTGATTTGCGTATATTGAAGAATCCTTGCACTCCTGGAATAAACCCCACTTGATCATGGTGTATGATCCTTTTAATGTGCTGTTGGATTCTGTTTGCTAGTATTGTGTTGAGGATTTTTCCATCTATGTTCATCAGTGATATTGGCCTGTAGTTTTCTTTCTTTGTGACATCCTTGCCTGGTTTTGGTATCAAGGTGATGGTGGCCTCGTAGAATGAGTTTGGGAGTGTTCCTTCCTCTGATATTGTTTGGAAGAGTTTGAGAAGGATGGGTGTTAGCTCTTCTCTAAATGTTTGATAGAATTCGCCTGTGAAGCCATCTGGTCCTGGGCTTTTGTTTGATGGAAGATTTTTAATCACAGTTTCAATTTCAGTGCTTGTGATTGGTCTATTCATATTTTCTATTTCTTCCTGAGTCAGTCTTGGCAGGTTGTGCATTTCTAAGCATTTGTCCATTTCTTCCAGGTTGTCCATTTTATTGGCATAGAGTTGCTTATAGTAATCTCTCATGATCTTTTGTATTTCTGCAGTGTCAGTTGTTACTTCTCCTTTTTCATTTCTAATTCTATTGATTTGAGTCTTCTCCCTTTTTTTCTTGATGAGTCTGGCTAATGGTTTGTCAATTTTGTTTATCTTCTCAAAGAACCAGCTTTTAGTTTGGTTGATCTTTACTATCGTTTCCTTCATTTCTTTTTCATTTATTTCTGATCTGATTTTTATGATTTCTTTCCTTCTGCTAACTTTGTGGGTTTTTTGTTCTTCTTTCTCTAATTGCTTTAGGTGCAGGGTCAGGTTGTTTACTCGAGATGTTTCCTGTTTCTTAAGGTGGGATTGTATTGCTATTAACTTCCCCCTATTAGAACTGCTTTTGCTGCGTCCCATAGGTTTTGGGTTGTCGTGTCTCCATTGTCATTTGTTTCTAGGTATTTTTTAATTTCCTCTTTGATTTCTTCAGTGATCACTTCGTTATTGAGTAGTGTATTGTTTAGCCTCCATGTGTTTGTATTATTTACAGATCTTTTCCTGTAATTGATGTCTAGTCTCATAGCATTGTGGTCGGAAAAGATACTTGATACAATTTCAATTTTCTTAAATTTACCAAGGCTTGATTTGTGACCCAAGATATGATCTATCCTGGAGAATGTTCCATGAGCACTTGAGAAGAATGTGTATTCTGTTGTTTTTGGATGGAATGTCCTATAAATATCAAATAAGTCCATCTTGTTTAATGTATCATTTAAAGCTTGTGTTTCCTTATTTATTTTCATTTTGGATGATCTGTCCATTGGTGAAAGTGGGGTGTTAAAGTCCCCTACTATGATTGTGTTACTGTCGATTTCCCCTTTTATAGCTGTTAGTATTTGCCTTATGTATTGAGGTGCTCCTATATTGGGTGCATAAATATTTACAATTGTTATATCTTCTTCTTGGATCGATCCCTTGATCATTATGTACTGTCCTTCTTTGTCTCTTCTAATAGTCTTTATTTTACAGTCTATTTTGTCTGATATAAGAATTGCTACTCCAGCTTTCTTTTGATTTCCATTTGCATGGAATATCTTTTTCCATCCCCTTAATTTCAATCTGTATGTGTCTCTAGGTCTGAAGTGGGTCTCTTGTAGACAGCATATATATGGGTCTTGTTTTTGTATCCATTCAGCCAATCTGTGTCTTTTGGTGGGAGCATTTAGTCCATTTACATTTAAGGTAATTATTGATATGTATGTTCCTATTCCCATTTCCTTAATTGCTTTGGGTTCGTTATTGTAGGTATATTCCTTCTGTTGTGTTTCTTGCCTAGAGAAGTTCCTTTAGCATTTGTTGTAAAGCTGGTTTGGTGGTGCTGAACTCTCTCAGCTTTTGCTTGTCTGTAAACGTTTTAATTTCTCCATCAAATCTGAATGAGATCCTTGCTGGGTAGAGTAATCTTGGTTGCAGGTTTCTCTCCTTCATCACTTTAATTATGTCCTGCCACTCCCTTCTGGCTTGTAGAGTTTCTGCTGAGAGATCAGCTGTTAACCTGATGGGGATTCCCTTGTGTGTTATTTGTTGTTTTTCCCTTGCTGCTTTTAATATGATTTCTTTGTGTTTAATTTTTGACAGTTTGATTAATACGTGTCTTGGCGTATTTCTCCTTGGATTTATTCTGTATGGGACTCTCTGTGCCTCCTGGACTTGATTAACTATTTCCTTTCCCATATTAGGGAAGTTTTCAACTATAATCTCTTCAAATATTTTCTCAGTCCCTTTCTTTTTCTCTTCTTCTTCTGGAACCCCTATAATTCGAATGTTGGTGCGTTTAATGTTGTCCCAGAGGTCTCTGAGACTGTCCTCTGTTCTTTTCATTCTTTTTTCTTTATTTTGCTCTGCATCAGTTATTTCCACTATTTTATCTTCCACTTCACTTATCCGTTCTTCTGCCTCAGTTATTCTGCTATTGATCCCGTCTAGAGTATTTTTCATTTTATTTATTGTATTTTTAATCGATGCTTGATTCATCTTTAGTTCTTCTAGGTCCTTGTTAACTGTTTCTTGCCTTTTGTCTATTCTATTTCCAAGATTTTGGATCTTGGAAATAGAATCTTGGATCAGCTTTACTATCATTATTCTGAATTCTTTTTCAGGTAGACTGCCTATTACCTCTTCATTTGTTAGGTCTGGTAGGTTTTTATCTTGCTCCTTCACCTGCTGTGTGTTTTTTTGTCTTCTCATTTTGCTTATGTTACTGTGTTTGGGGTCTCCTTTTTGCAGGCTGCAGATTCGTAGTTCCCGTTGTTTTTGGTGTCTGACCCCAGTGGCTAAGGTTGTTTCAGTAGGTTGTGTAGGCTTCCTGGTTGGGGGGACTAATGCCTGTGTTCTGGTGGTTGAGGCTCGATCTTGTCTTTCTGGTGGACAGGTCCACGTCTGGTGGTGTGTTTTGGGGTGCCTATGGCCTTATTATGTTTTTAGGTAGCCTCTCTGCTAATGAGTGGGGTTGTGTTCCTGCCTTGCTAGTTGCTTGGCATAGGGTGACCAGCACTGTAGCTTGCTGGTCGTTGACTGAAGCTGGGTGCTGGTGTTGGGATGGAGATCTCTGGGAGATTTTCGCTGCTTGATATTATGTGGAGCTGGGAGGTCTCTTGTGGACCCGTGTCCTGAAGTTGGCTCTCCCACTTCAGAGGCACAGCACTGACTCCTGGCTGCAGCACCAAGAGCCTTTCATCCACCCGGCTTAGATTAACAGGGAGAAAAAGTAGAAAGAAAGAATTAGTAGAAGAAAGAAAGAGAGAGAGAAAGAAAGTAAGAAGGGAAGAAAGGAAGGAAGGACGGAAGAAAGAAAGAAAGAAAGGAGGGAGGGAGGGAGGGAGGATGGAAAGAAAGAAGGAAAGAAAGGAGGGAGGGAGGGAGGAATGAAAGCAAAAGGAAGAGTGAATGGAAGAAGAGAGGGAGGGAGGGAGGAAGGAAAGAAAGACAGGAGGGAGGGAGGGAGGAAGGAAAGAAAAAGAAAGAAGGAAAGGAGGAGCGGAGGGAGGGAGGGAGGAAGGGAAGGTAGGAAAAAAAGAAAGAGCAGGTAAAGTAAAATAGAATAAAGTATGAAATATAGTAGCATTATTAAAATTAGAAAGTAATTATTGAAAAAAAAAACGGACCGATAGAACCCTGGGACATATGGTGGAAGCAAAGCTATACAGAGAGAATCTTACACAGAAGATTACACATACACATTCACAAAAAGAGAGCAGGGGGAAAAAATAAAAAATCTTGCTCTCCAAGTCCACCTCCTCAATTTGGGATAATTCGTTGTAAAAAGAGGAAAAGGGCGAGAAGTCTGAAATCTTGCTCTCTAAGTCCACCTCCTTAAGTTGGAATAATTCGTTGTAAAAAGAGGAAAACGGGGGAAAGTCTTAAATCTTGTCCTCAAAGTCCACTTCCTCAATTTGGGATGATTCGCTGTCCATTCATGCACTCCACAGACGCAGGGCACATCAAATGGACCGTGGAGCTTTAATCCGCTGCCTCCGAGGCTGCACAGAGAGATTTCCCTGTCTCTGCTCTCACAGCTCCCGGGTCTCAGCCTTGGACCTGGCCCCGCCTCTGCGCGTAGGTCGCCGGAGGGCGTCCGTTCTTCGCTCAGACAGGACGGGTTTAAAGGAGCCGCTGATTCGGGGGCTCTGGCTCACTCAGGCAGAGGGGAGGGAGGGGCGCGCAGTGTGGGGCGGGCCTGCGGCGGCAGAGGCCGGCGTGACGTTGCAGCAGCCCGTGGCGCTCTGTGCGCTTTGCCGGGAAAGCCGTCCCCGGGTCTCGGGACCCCGGCAGTGGCGGGGTGCACAGGCCCCCCGGAAGGCGGGGCGGACAGTGACCCGCGCTCGCACACAGGCCCTGCGGCGGCGGCGGCGGCGGCGGCGGCGGCCCACGCCCGTCTCCGAGGTCCGCGCCTTACCCGCGGCTCGCGCCTGTCTCCGGCGCTTCCCCAAGCAGCCCTCTTAATGCCCTCTCCTCGCGCACCAGGAAACAAAAGGGAAAAAAGTCTCTTGCCTCTTCGGCAGCTCCTGACCCTTTCCCCGGACTCCCTCCGGGCTAGCCGTGGTGCACTAACCCCTTCAGGCTCTCTTCCTGCCGCCAGCCCCAGTCCTCTCCCTGTGCTCCGACTGAAAGCCGATACCCGAGCCTCAGCTCCCAGCCCCGCCCGCCCCGGCGGCCGATCAGACAAGCCTCTCGGGCTGGTGTGTGCCTGAGGGCACCGGTCCTCTGTGCCAGAATCTCTCTGCTTTGCCCTCCACACCCCTGTTGCTGTGCTCTCCTCCGCTACTCCGAAGCTTTCCCCCTCCGCCACCTGCAGTCTCCGCCCGCGAAGGGGCTTGTAGTGTGTAGAAACCTTCCCTCCTTCACGCAATGTGGTTTATTTTTTAATGTATTTTTTAAAAGAATTATTATTATATTATACATATCATTGACTGCTTTCTTCACTCATAATATTTTTCAATTTTGCTACATACTGTTCATAATGATAACATGTTGATGACTATACAACTTTCCATCCTATGCATGTATCCTAATTTATATAAAAATTTCTCTATTACTGGACCTTTATCTCAGCATTACCTTTTTTTCTTTTTCTTTTTTTTTTGGCGGTACGCGGGCCTCTCACTGTTGTGGCCTCTCCCGTTGCGGAGCACAGGCTCCGGGCGCGCAGGCTCAGCGGCCATGGCTCACGGGCCCAGCCACTCCGCGGCATGTGGGATCCTCCTGGACCGGGGCACGAACCTGCGTCCCCTGCATCGGCAGGTGGACTCTCAACCACTGCGCCACCAGGGAAGCCCAGCATTACCTTTTTTTAAAATTTAATTTTTATTTTATATTGGAGTATAGTTGATTTACAATGTTGTGTTAGTTTCAGGTGTACAGCAAAGTGATTCAGTTATACATATACATATATCCATTCTTTTTCAGATTCTTTTCCCATATAGGTTATTACAGAATATTAAGTAGAGTTCCCTGTGCTATACAGTAGGTCCTTGTTGATTATCTATTTTATATATAGTATGTGTAATTGCCTTGTTATTTATTTTTTTGCTATTATAAGTTACTTCGTTATGAAAGAACAACTTCATTTATGTAGCTTTTTGATGTTTGAGGTTATTTCCTAAATATCCAAAATTGGTATTGCTAGAATTAATTATATGAATACTCTTATAGCTCTTGATACATACTGCCAATTATTTTTCATTTCAGTTATACTGTTTTATATAAAGTTTTGTACATAATATATGAATACATAACTTTCCTATACCCTCAATTTGAACTAAATATTATCATCAAAGCGTTGCTAATTTAATTAGCAAAGTGATATCATTATTTCAGTTTGCATTTCCTTGAATAATAGCAAGACCAGCTTTTTGGTTGCATTTCCTTACCAATTATTATTTTTTCTTTTAGGAATTGTAAGCCTATGTCTTTTGTCTATTATTCTTTGATATCTTGCTATATTCCTTATCAAGCTTATGGTACTTTACATAATAATAATCCTAAAATTTCATTACATTTGCTATAAACATTTTTTTTCCTTTTTTGGGGGGTACCCCATCTATGGTCTACTTTTTCTTCAATCATCTACATACCTTTTAATACGACTTTTTTTGAAGTCCCAGTCTTGCATGTGACAGTCTCCTCCTAAAAACAAAACCAAACAACCAAGAAAAAAGTCAGTAGTTTCTTACTGTTTAATACAGCAGTTCCCATTTCTTTGTGACTCAGAACACCCATGACAGACAGTCGTCACGTGCCTGTCACACTACCATTGCACATTCAGGATTATGCACTTTCCACACATTTGTTTTCACTTCACCTTTTCCCCTTATTTAAAAAAAACTTATCAAGATTTTCTAATTCTCTGCTGAGATTGCCTATTTTTTCATTTGTTACAAGTATATTTTCTTTTACCTGACGAGCATAGTTACAGTAGTCCCGTTAAAATTCTTTTCTGACAGTACCAATGTCTACATTATCTTGGAGTTGGCATCTGTCAACTGTTCTTTCCCTTAGAAATATTTTCCGGATTCTTCATATGCTAAATAATTTAGGGTTGTGTTTTTGGCATGTTAATACTATGCTGTGGGAGATTCTCAATTCTGTTATATTCCTTCAAAAAGTATTCCTTTTATTTTCTTTAGAAAGCAATTAACTTGGTTAAACTCAAAATGTAAAATGAAAGCTTGCCTGCCCTGGTGGTGACTCTGCATGTATGGTTCAATGTCAGCCAGGGTCTTGGGCAAAGTGTATATGCAGATTTTGACATTTCCTCCTCTGCTTCTCTTGATTCTGGAGTTCCCCCATCATCCTCCAGTGCTCCTAGTTGCCCAAGCCTCCTCTTTCTAAATCCCCTTGGCAGAGAGGCAGAGGATTTCACCTGCAGTTTTAATCCCTTCTGCCAACACCATGATTGCCTGCAGGGTAAAACTGCTGCAGGGCATTGGCAGTCACCTCTTCCAACTTCTGACTCTCTTTTTACTTTGGTACAGTCTCCAGAGCCCTCAGAGTGACTTTTTTGTTGTTGCTCAGACTTTATAGTTGTTATCTGTCAGACAGTCAAGCTGTTAGATTAGAAACCTACTCCACAATACTGGAAGCAGAACTCTTTTAGAATATATACTTATGAGGTGAAGTTTCATAAAAACACACATACTGTTGGTTCAAGGTGAACACAGAGTCATTTTGGTTTACAGTATCACTATTTTGCTCATAACTTTTTGTTTAATTATGGCTGCAAAATTTTAACAAGAAGCTACCAGTGTACTAACATGTCTCTAAATCAATCGCCTATAAACACACTCTCAGTGAACATATACAACTTTTATAATTCTTTTGCTCTGTTTCTTCTGAT
Source organism: Mesoplodon densirostris (assembly GCF_025265405.1). NCBI lineage: Eukaryota > Metazoa > Chordata > Mammalia > Artiodactyla > Ziphiidae > Mesoplodon > Mesoplodon densirostris. The sequence goes on from NC_082664.1 coordinate 46,699,114, forward strand.
TATATCCATTGAAATGTAGTATCTGTAAACTATACATAATATATAAATATTTAATATATCTGAATATATATTAAATATATTTTTATGTATTTAAAAATATATTTTGATGTGAAAATATTTTTTATATTTATTTTTAACATCTTTATTGGAGTATAATGGCTTTACAATGTTGTGTTAGTTTCTGCTGTATAACAAAGTGAATCAGCTATACATATACATATATCCCCATATCTCCTCCCTCTGTATCTTCCTCACACTCTCCCTATCCCACCCCTCTAGGTGGTCACAAAGCACCGAGCTGATCTCCCTGTGCCATGCGGCTGCTTCACATTAGCTAGCTATTTTTCAATTTGGTAGTATATATATGTCCATGCCACTCTCTCACTTGGTCTCAGCTTACCCTTCCCACTCCCTGTGTCCTCAAGTCCATTCTCTACGTCTGCGTCTTTATTCCTGTCCTTCCACTAGGTTCATCAGAACCATTTTTTTTCCTCCATATATATGTGTTAGCATACGGTATTTGTTTTTCTCTTTCTGACTTAATTCACTCTGTATGACAGGCTCTAGGTCCATCCACCTCACTTCAAATAACTTAATTTTGTTCCTTTTTATGGCTGAGTAATATTCCATTGTATATATGTGCCACATCTTCTTATCCATTCATCTGTCGATGGACACTTACGTTGCTTCCATGTCCTGGCTATTGTAAATAGAGCTGCAATGAACATTGTGGTACATGTCTCTTTTTGAATTATGGTTTTCTCAGGGTATATGCCCAGTAGTGGGATTGCTGGGTCATATGGTAGTTCTATTTTTAGTTTTTTAAGGAACCTCCATACTGTTCTCCATAGTGGCTGCACCAATTTACATTCCCACCAACAGTGCAAGAGGGTTCCCTTTTCTCCACACCCTCTCCAGCATTTATTGTTTGTAGATTTTTTGATGATGGCCATTCTGACTGGTGTGAGATGATACCTCACAGTAGTTTTGATTTGCATTTTTATAATGATTAGTGATGTTGAGCATCCTTTTGTGTGTTTGTTGGCAATCTGTATATCTTCTTCGGAGAAATGTCTATTTAGGTGTTCAGCCCATTTTTGGATGGGGTTGTTTGTTTTCTTGATATTGAGCTGCTTGTAAATTTTGGAGATTAATCTTTTGTCAGTTGCTTATTTGCAAATACTTTCTCCCATTCTGAGGGTTGTCTTTTCATCTTGTTTATGGTTTCCTTTGCTGTGCAAAAGATTTTAAGTTTCATTAGGTCCCATTTGTTTATTTTTGTTTTTATTTCCATTTCTCTAGGAGGTGGGTCAAAAAGGATATTGCTGTGCTTTATGTCATAGAGTGTTCTGCCTATGTTTTCCTCTAAGAGTTTTATAGTGCCTTACAATTAGGTCTTTAATCCATTTTGAGTTTATTTTTGTGTGTGGTGCTAGGGAGTGTTCTAATTTCATTCTTTTACATGGAGCTGTCCAGTTTTCCCAACATCACTTATTGAAGAGGCTGTCTTTTCTCCACTGTATATTCTTGCCTCCTTTATCAAAAATAAGGTGACCATATGTGTGTGGGTTTATCTCTAGGCTTTCTATCCTGTTCCATTGATCTATATTTCTGTTTTTGTGCCAGTACCATACTGCATTTAAGACAATTTTAACCCCCAAAATTTCAATCACATGATAAGTTGAAAATTTTTAACATAATGCTAAGGGACAAAATGAGGGTGGAAAACTGTACATTTGTCCTAGTTCTGTGAAAAATGCCATTGGTCGTTTCATAGGGATTGCACTGAATCTGTAGATTGCTTTGGGTAGTATAGTCATTTTCACAGTGTTGCTTCTTCCAATCCAAGAACATGGTATATCTCTCAATTGCTTTGTATCCTCTTTAATTTCTTTCATCAATGTCTTCTGTTTTCTGCATACAGGTCTTTTGTCTCCTTAGGTAGGTTTATTCCTGGGCATTTTATTCTTTTTGTTGCAATAATAAATGGGAGTGTTTCCTTAATTTCTCTTTCAGATTTTTCATCATTAGTGTATAGAAATGCAAGAGAGTTCTGTGCATTAATTTTGTATCCTTCTACTTTACCAAAATCATTGATTAGCTCTAGTAGTTTCCTGGTAGCATATTTAGGATTCTCTATGTATAGTATCATGTCACCAGCAAACAGTAACAGCCTTACTTCTTCTTTTCTGATTTGGATTCCTTTTATTCCTTTTTCTTCTCTGATTGCTGTGGCTAAAACCTCCAAAGCTATGTTGAATAATAGTGGTGAGAGTGGGCAACCTTCTCTTGTTCCTGATCTTAGCATAAATGGTTTCAGTTTTTCACCATTGAGGATGATGTTGGCTGTGGGTTTGTCATATATGGCCTTTATTATGTTGACGTGAGCTCCCTCTGTGCCTACATTCTGGAGGGTTTTTACCATAAATTGGTGTTAAATTTTGTCAAAAGCTTTTTCTGCATTTATTGAGATTATCATATAGTTTTTATCCTTCAATTTGTTAATATGGTGTATCACATTGATTGATTTGCATATATTGAAGAATCCTTGCATTCCTGGGATAAACCCCACTTGATCATGGTGTATGAACTTTTTAATGTGCTGTTGGATTCTTTGCGCTCGTAATTTGTTGAGGATTTTTGCATCTATGTTCATCAGTGATATTGGCCTGTAGTTTTCTTTCTTTGTGACATCCTTGTCTGGTTTTGGTATCTGGGTGATGGTGGCCTCGTAGAATGAGTTTGGGAGTGTTCCTCCCTCTGATATATTTTGGAAGAGTTTGAGAAGGATAGGTGTTAGCTCTTCTCTAAATGTTTGATAGAATTTGCCTGTGAAGCCATCTGGTCCTGGGCTTTTGTTTGTTGGAAGATTTTTAATCACAGTTTCAATTTCAGTGCTTGTGATTGGTCTGTTTATATTTTCTATTTCTTCCTGGTTCAGTCTCAGAAGGTTGTGCTTTTCTAAGAATTTGTACATTTCTTCTTGGTTGTCCATTTTATTGGCATATAGTTGCTTTTAGTAATTTCTTATGATCCTTTGTATTTCTGGAGTGTCAGTTGTTACTTCTCCTTTTTCATTTCTAATTCTATTGATTTGAGTCTTCTTTTTTTCTTGATCAGTCTGGCTAATGGTTTTATCAAATTTGTTTATCTTCCCAAAAAACGAGCTTTTAGTTTTATTGACCTTTGTTATTGTTTCCTTCATTTCTTTTTCATTTATTTCTGATTGGATTTTTATTATTTCTTTCCATCTGCTAACTTTGGGGTTTTATTGTTCTTCTTTCTCTAATTGCTTTAGGTGTAAGGTAAGGCTGTTTATTTGAGATGTTTCTTGTTTCTTGAGGTAGGATTCTATTGCTCTAAACTTCCCTCTTAGAACTGCTTTTGCTGCATCCCATAGGTTTTGGGTCATCGTGTTTTCATTGTCATTTGTTTCTAGGTATTTTTTGATTTCTTCAGTGATCTCTTGGTTATTTAGTACTGTATTGTTTAGCCTACATGTGTTTGTATTTTTTACAGATTTTTTCCTGTAATTGATATCTAGTCTCATAGCGTTGTGGTCAGAAAAGATACTTGATACAATTTCAATTTTCTTAAATTTACCAAGGCTTGATTTGTGACCCAGTATATGATCTATCCTGGAGAATGTTCCGTGAGCACTTGAGAAAAATGTGTATTCTGTTGTTTTTGGATGGAATGTCCTATAAATATCAAATAAGTCCATCTTGTTTAATGTATCATTTAAAGCTTGTGTTTCCTTATTTATTTTCATTTTGGATGATCTGTCCATTGGTGAAAGTGGGGTGTTAAAGCCCGCTACCATGATTGTGTTACTGTCGATTTCCCCTTTTTTGGCTGTTAGCATTTGCCTTATGTATTGAGGTGCTCCTATTTTGGGTGCATAAATATTTACAATTGTTATATCTTCTTCTTTGATTGATCCCTTGATCATTATGTAGTGTACTTCTTTGCCTCTTGTAATAGTCTTTATTTTAAAGTCTATTTTGTTTGATATGAGAATTGCTACTCCAGCTTTCTTTTGATTTCCATTTGCATGGAATATCTTTTTCCATCCCCTCACTTTCAGTCTGTATGTGTCCCTAGGTCTAAAGTGGGTGTCTTGTAGACAGCATATATATGGGTCTTGTTTTTGTATCCATTCAGCCAGTCTATGTCTTTTGGTTGGAGCATTTAATCCATTTACATTTAAGGTAGTTATCGATATATATGTTCCTATTATCATTTTCTTAATTGTTTTGTGTTTGTTTTTGTAGGTCTTTTCTTTCTCTTGTGTTTCCTGCCTAGAGAAGTTTCTTTAGTATTTGTTGCAAAGCTGAATTGGTGGTACTGAATTCTGTTAGCTTTTGCTTGTCTGTAAAGGTTTTAGTTTCTCTTTCAAATCTGAATGAGCTCCTTGCTGGGTAGAGTAATCTTGGTTGTAGGTTTTTCCCTTCCATCATTTTAAATATGTCCTGCCACTCCCTTCTGGCTTGCAGAGTTTCTGCTGAAAGATCAGCCGTTAACCTTATGGGGATTCCCTTGAATGTTATTTGTTGCATTTCCCTTGCTGCTTTAAATATTTTTTCTTTGTATCTAATTTTTGATAGTTTGATTAGTATGTGTCTTGGCATGTTTCTCCTTGGATTTATCCTGTATGGGACTCTCTGTGCTTCCTGGATTTGATTGACTATTTCCTTTACCATATAAGGGAAGTTTTCAACTATAATCTCTTCAAATATTTTCTCAGTCCCTTTCTTTTGCTCTTCTTCTTCTGGGACCCGTATAATTCAAATGTTGGTGTGTTTAATGTTGTCCCAGAGGTCTCTGAGACTGTCCTCAATTATTTTCATTCTTTTTTCTTTATTCTTCTCTGTGGTAGTTATTTCCAGTATTTTATCTTTCAGGTCACTTATCCGTTCTTCTGCCTCAATTATTCTGTTATTGATTCCTTCCAGAGAATTCTTTTTTTTTTTTTTTTGCGGTATGCAGGCCTCTCACTGTTGGGGCCTCTCCCGTTGCGGAGCGCAGGCTCCGGACGCGCAGGCTCAGCGGCCATGACTCACAGGCCCAGCCGCTCCGCGGCATGTGGGATCTTCCCGACCGGGGCACGAACCCGTGTCCCCTGCATCGGCAGGTGAACGTTCAACCACTGCACCATCAGGGAAGCCCTAGAGAATTCTTAATTCCATTTATTGTGTTGCTCATCAATGTTTGCTCTTTAGTTCTTCTAGGTCCTTGTTAAACGTTTCTTGTATTTTCTCCATTCTCTTTCCAAGATTTTGGAACTTTAGTATCATCATTGTGAATTCTTTTTCAGGTAGACTGCCTATTTCCTCTCATTTGTTTGGTCTGGTGGGTTTTTTCCTTGCTCCTTCATCTGCTCTGTGTTTCTCTGTCTTCTCATTTTGCTTAACTTACTGTGTTTTGGGTCTCCTTTTCACAGGCTGCAGGTTCACAGTTCCTGTTGTTTTTGGTGTTTGCCCCCAGTGGCTAAGGTTGATTCAGTGGGTTGTGTAGGCTTCTGGGTGGAGACTGGTGCCTGTATTCTGGTGGATGAGGCTGGATCTTGTCTTTCTGGTGGGCAGGACCATGTCCAGTGGTGTATTTGGGGTGTCTGTAACCGTATTATGATTTTAGGCAGCCTCTCTGCTAATGGGTGGGGTTGTTCCTGTCTTGCTAGTTGTTTGGCATGGGGTGTCCAGCACTGTAACTTGCTGGTCATCGAGTTGAGCAGGGTCTCAGCGTCGAGATGGAGATCTCTTTGAGAGCTTTCGCCGATTGATATTACGTGGAGCTGGGAGGTCTCTGTTGGACCAATGTCCTGAACTTGGCTCTCCCGCCTCAAAGGCACAGGCCTGACACCCACCCAGAGCACCAAGACCCTGTCAGCTACATGGCTCAGAAGAAAAGGGAGAGAAAAAAAAGAAAGAAAAAAATAATAAAATAAAATAAAGTTATTAAAATAAAAAAAAATTATTAAAAATTAAAAAGTCATAAAAAGAAGAAAGACTAGAGCAACCAAACCAATGAGCAAATCCACCAATGATAACAAGCACTAAAAACTATACTAAAAAAAGAAACCCTAGGACAAATGGTAAAACCAAAGCTATACAGACAAAATCACACAAAGAAGCATAACATAGACACTCACAAAAAGAGAAAAAGGAAAAATATATATATATACCTATATATATATATGAGAAAAAAAAAGGAAGAGAGCAACCAAATCGGTAAACAAATCTACCAATGAAAATAAACTCTAAATACTAAACTAAGATAATCATAAAACCCAAAACAAATTAGATGCAGAAAGCAAACCTCAAGTCTACAGTTGCTCCCAAAGTCCACCTCCTCAATTTGGGATGATTCTTTGACTATTCAGGTATTCCACAGATGCAGGGTACATCAAGTTGACTGTGGGGATGTAATCCGCTGCTCCTGAGGCTGCTGGGAGAGATTTCCCTTTCTCTCCTTTGTTCGCACAGCTCCTGGGGTTCAGCTTTGGATTTGGCCCCGCCTCTGCGTGTAGGTCGCCTCAGGGCATCTGTTCTTTGCCCAGACAGAACGGGGTTGAGGAAGCAGCTGATTCAGGGGCTCTGGCTCACTCAGGCCGGGGGGAGGGAAGGTTATGGAATGTGGGGCAAGCCTGTGGTGGCAGAGGCCAGCATGACATGGCAACAGCCTAAGGTGTGCCGTGTGTTCTCCCGGGGAAGTTGCCCCTGCATCACAGGACCCTGGCAGTGGTGGGCTGTACAGGCTCCAGGGAGGGGAGATGTGCATAGTGACCTGTGTTTGCACACAGGCTTCTTGGTGGCTGCAGCAGCAGCCTTAGAGTTTCATGCCCATGTCTTGTGTCCACACTGATAGCCGCAGCTCGTACCTGTCTCTGGAGCTGGTTTAGGTGGTGCTCTGAGTCCCCTCTCCTCGCGCACCCCAAAACAATGGTCTCTTGCCTCTTAGGCAGGTCCAGACTTTTTCCTGGACTCCCTTCCGGCTAGCTGTGGTGCACTAGCCCCCTTCAGGCTGTGTTCACGCAGCCAACCCCAGTCCTCTCCCTGGGATATGACCTCTGAAGCCTGAGCCTCAGCTCCCGGCCCCCGCCCACCCTGGCGGGTGAGCAGACAAGCCTCTTGGGCTGCTGAGTGCTGGTCAGCACCAGTCCTCTGTGCAGGAATCTCTCTGCTTTGCCCTCTGCACCCCTGTTGCTGCACTCTCCCCCGTGGCTCCAAAGCTTCCCCCCGATCTCTGCCAGTGAAGGGGCTTCCCTTCCTAGTGTGTGGAAACTTTTCCTCCTTCACAGCTCCCTCCCAGAGGCACAGGTCCTGTCCCTATTCTTTTGTCTCTGTTTTTCCTTTTTTCTTTTGCCCTACCCAGGTACGTGGGGGGTTTCTTGCCTTTTGGGAAGTCTGAGGTCTTCTGCCAGAGTTCAGTATGTGTTCTCTAGGAGTTGTTCTACATGTAGATGTATTTCTGATGTATTTATGGGGAGGAAGGTGATCTCCATGTGTTACTCCTCCGCCATCTTGAAGGTCTCTCTCAATGTGAAAATATTGACATAAATCAGTCTCTTGTAGTTTACCAAGCTCTGTCCCTTGTGGTTCATCACCATCAAATCAGTTTGATAAATATTCTCATGTAGATTTCTGGTAATTTATGTTTTTCTCCAAAATAAGCAAACTCTGACTAAATTGGTTTATGCTAAATTGGCTTATGCTGACTCCCATAAACATTTTGCATCTACCTCATAACTATTTTATAATATTTTGATACAGTACCTAGGTTTTATTGTTTATGTTTTGAGTTTAAAAAGATGTTTTTGAACTCCTATACTAATAGATATTTTGTAAGTTCCATGAGAAATAGTAAGTTCCAGTGGGAAGCTGGGAACCAGTGCTCATGAATAGACTTTTCCATACATTTCCAAAGGCAGTTGGAGCTTTCCTGTGCTGGTTAGGGCAAGGTCAATGGACTCGTGGTGCCTGGCAGGAGTGGGAGAATCCAGTTCCTTTTTGATCAGACATCTTAAGAACATTGGCATTATCATTGGTATTCATTCTATGTTCTGATATGAATATTAAAACTTTGATAAGAGCATGAGAATTTTGGCACTATTACTAGTTTCCTCCACCTCACATATTGGCCACCACTTTGTACACCTGGTAAAATGAGCCTTACAGCAAGTCGCAGGAGAGCAGTATTGTCTAACTTCAGACCTAAGTCCATTTTCATGGGCCATGTTCACTGGTGAGTTTTTCATACAGAGAAGCAGGAATATACATACCTTTCACATGCAAACAATATTTACCCAACTGGGACCACTTGAGTCAACCATCAGCAATCATAAGAAGCACTGATACTAATATACAATACTTGTATTTGTGACAGAATGTCCATGTGGATGCCTTTCTAAAGAGTAAACCTGTGTACATATGACCAGTGTCATATTCTCAGCTCAGCTTCTATTCCACAAAGCCAATCAACTTGCTGTCCTTTATCCATGCTGCACTGGGTCCTCACCGGTGACCCTTTGCTTGGTCATCCTTACAGCTTCCTTCTTCCTCTTTGACCATCACATGAATCCCACACTTCAGCCCACATCTGAAAACTGACCCCCTCAAGAAGCTTCTCCAGCAACCTCCTCTTGACCTCTGTTTTAGAAGATAGATTACTAAGTTGGTGCTGCATTAATTTGTACTTATTTTTAATCCTACCTGCTCATTTTTACTCACTTCCCTGGCAAACAAATTACTGACCACCTGACTACAATTGCTCCCACAATCTCTCATGTGGGCCTGAAATTTACTTAATACCCCATATTGGTAGATTAAAAAAATATTAAAAAATCTTTTTATTATATAGCTAATACTGTTACATTATGGAAAAATTATAAAATAGAGAAAATAATAAAATTACCCATAATTCCACCTGCAAGCAACAGCAACTGTTAGCATATTAGTATCTATCCTTCTAGAGATCATTCTATATAATTACATAGCTATAGAGATGGATATGGATGCAAACCTAAATATAGACACAGATATAGATATATTACAAATGAAAAAACTGACTAGATTATGAATGGTTATGAAAATAATTGCATGGGGAAAATGCAATTTAGATACTTTATGTTAACATTATGCTTTACCCAGTTTTTAGGTTTAATTCCAAAAGACTGTCTTCTTTTACCTGGAAGAGTGAAAAGGAATAATGGATTCCAATTTGCTGGATATAAGGACTTTCCTGGAAATAAGGAAGGTTAAATACAAACACAGACGCCTGAGAGATATTTAATCTCCTTTAGATATTTTAACAGAAACAGTAACAAAACTACATAGACGTTAATACATAGGGACAAATGTAAATGTGGTCTTCTCTGAAGACTAGAGCAAAATGGCAAAACAACCCTCCAGGTTGCCACAGAAAATTCTGCTTCTATCTACGTGGTAAGTTTTCATGGGGCCATGAAACCCAGCTCTGATGCTGTCATTACCAAGTCCTGGGACCACAGGGAAGTCCCTTTACCTGTCTCAGCAGCAACAGCCTGAGTTTTAAAATGAGGATGTTATAGAGGAGATCATGGATGAGAGAATGTAGCTCATCAGCTGTGGTCATTACTCCTTTGCTTCTAGATAAGAAGAAGGGACTGGCTTCTTGTTAGTTTCTATACTCTTTTCCTTCCCTTATAAAGAGAAATTACTCTTTCAAAAGACATTCCTTTTTTCTTTTTTTCTTTTTTTTTTTTTTTGGAGTCAGTATCACTTGGAGAGTTTTCAGCTTCTTGGAGACTGGCAAGGACCTTCTGACAAATAAAGACACACACCCCCCCACCCCACGACCTTATCCTCATGCTCATGGAAAGCTTTTATATGATCATATGCCATCTCTTGGGTTCGGCAGGACCAGAAAATACAACATAGGGTGAGAACAAGCAATTTCAGAGCTTTTGAAACTCAGTAGGAAAAAAATAATGGAAGCTATTAGAAAATGGGAGAGAGATAAACCTAAGTGGTGTCTGCCCTATCTTGTTTTCTTGTGCTATTATGTTATTCCTGGGGGGAGGAGGGGGGAAATGTCTTCATAGCACAGAGACACCCTACAAACATTAAGGGAGCTCATCACTTCCACACAAAAAGGCTAACACACTCTTTTATAAGCTGGCATTCTTTGGATAGGATTTTGTTAAATGGCATTGTAACACATTTATTCAGACATAGTTTTAGTTTCTATAGCCATGTGGGTAGGACAGAGAAATTACAGGAAAGAAGGAATTGGTGAGATGAAGACTAAAGTAACTCCAGACATGGGCTCTCAAACTTGAGAGCCTGAGCACCAGTTTCCTCAACTGTAAAATGTAGATAGTCATTCTCAGTGAGGTGTCATGATATTCAAATTATATCACTGAGCTGAAAGGGCTGATAAATCAGAAAGCATTATATAATTATAAGGGAATATTACTACAAAAGATGAAAATCCCCTTGCCTGTACTCTGAGCATGCGTGATGTTCTCCCATAGTAAGATTTCCTCTCATGATACCTGTACAATCCTAATTTACTGTATTTTCTACATTTTACCACCAATGCAGACTTCCTCTCTGAGTTCCAGAATGTTCATCCAATTGCCTACTTGACCTGTGCACTGAGATATCTCAAAGGCACTGCAAACTCTACAGATCCAAAGGTCAACTCATGGTCTTTCCTCCTCAAACCTCTTTCTGCACTCCTTAACTCAGGAAATGGTGTCGTTTCTCAACCAGTGACTCAAGTCAGAAACTTCGAGTTATCATTGACCTCTCCCTTTCACTCATGCTCTGTATCCAACCCATCACCAAATCCCATTAATAGTATTGTCTTAAATATCTCTTGAGTTTGCCTACTTGTTTGCATCTTCATCACTACAATAACCACCATCTTAGTTCAAGCCAACCTCACTTCTAGTCTCCTCACTTCTCTTTCTGTACCCCCATTCTTAGCTCACTCCCTCTCACCCATGTGTTTACCACACTATTCACCAGAATAATTTTTTCAAAACACAGATCTGATCATGTAACCCTTATGCTTCAATGGCTTCCATGGCTTCCCATCTTAGGGAAAAAGACAATGATGACTCCACAGTCCAGCCATCACCCACTGGTCCAGCCTTATCTTGCCAGTTCCATACTATCTGCACTAGCCTTTTCTGTTTCTTGAATTTGTAATTTTCCCTCCTGCTACAGACAGTTGTGCTCTCTATGAGCCCTACCTAGAACTTCTTCCCTTGACTCTTCACCTGATTACCGAAGGTGTTATTTCCTTTTCCTTGACATACCTGACTAGGGCAAAGCCCCCCACCATATACCCATGAAGCATCACGTATGCAAACTTCAGAGCCCTTTCATGATTATGGTTTTATAGTTACTTCTGTGAAGCTGTCTCCTCCACTGTCTCTTCAAGCATGTCTGTTTGGCTCCATCCCCAATGTCTGACCTATACTAGATGCTGTATAAATATCTTTTTGAATAAATGAATGGATGAGTGAATGAGTGACAATATACTTATTATTTCTATATTTGTCTTCCCTAGGAAAAGTGAGCTCCTAAAAAAGGCAAGTACACCTAATTCATCTTAGAAGCCTTCAGTGTCTAACACTGGCCTAACATATAACAAATATAAAATGTTTGTTGAAGGAACAAATTAATTCCAATATTGAGGTATATATATAATTGAAAAAACAGAGTCATATGGATCTTAATTTGAGTCCCTCCTCTTTCCTTCACTAGTGGTAAAACCAGGGACAAGTGACCTAGCCTTTCAGAAACTGTTTCCTCATTACATACCTATCTTACAAATCTGTCATAAAAGAGGGAGCTAACCCATGTAGAGACCCCACACAGAGACTAATAAATAGTAATCACACAAAGTTTCACCAGTGTTCCTTTTCCCTCTCTGAGTATGTATACCACCCACCTTGATACATCTGAGATATTATGGTGTGTCTTGCCCACTTTCTGTTTGAGAATGTAATCCTATGACCCTGAGTCTGACAAGTATTAGTACCCTCATTTTTTCTCTCCTGAAGTTCACTCATTAATTCAGTGATTCATTCTTGGGCCCATCCATTCATTAAACTGTTGACTCATCAAGAGGTTGCTGTGTACCAAGCACTGTGTCGTGCATCAGTGATGACCCAAATAGCTCTCCTGATGCTTAGAGTCTACTGGCAGAACCGGTCATCAGAGAAACACTTATGTGAATAACTATTTTCAAAGCTAGGGGAATTCAGTCTTCAGGCAAGATTCAGTCAAGGCTTTCCTAAGAATAGATGCTAGGAATGAGAAGTGAGGAGGACCCAGTCTGGCAAGGATGGCTTTCCCGAGGAAGAGATGCTGAAGCTGAGAAGGGGAGGATGAAAAGGGTTAGGCAAGGGAAGAGAGTATAGAATTATCTCTAGGTAGAGGTGCCAACATGCGTGAAGATGCTGAATGAGGCTATTTGAGAATCTAAAAGGATACTGATGTGTCTGGAGGGTGCCAGTGAGGAGTGAGTGGTATGGAAGGAGCTCAGAGAGGTGGAGAGATGCCATGGTCTGCAAGCCCCTGCAGGCCATGCTAAATGTCATTCACCTGCTGTGGCCAGAGAGTCAAGCAAAAGTATGGAAGGAATTCAAGGCAAATTCAATATGAAGGAATGCAGAATCCAATCTGATGGTTAAGGGAATTCATTGCAATCTGGGACAGAGTGCAGAAAACATCTATTTAAATTAGGTGATAAAAATTGAGAGAAGTTATGAGTGAACTAGGTAAGAGTATAACTTGAACCCATGGAATGCTGGTCATGAAACCAATACCATGTAAGGGATATGGACTCAGAGTCCCTTGTTGATACATCAGCTATAAAAAGGGTCCAACATGTCACCTATGGCTTGAATAGAATCATCCTGGACACATGTAGCCCTGGAATCCCTCCACCTATAAATTTATACAAATTAACAAATGCCTTGGTAACCTCAGCCTGCCTGAAATGAAAAAACGCTCCAAGAGGGTTTAAAATTAAATTAAAAATGATAAAGTAAATCAAACCTATCATTTGGTTTAGGAATAATCTCTGTGCTGTAACTTAACATGTAATGTTTGAAAGGTTCTTGACATTTTAGACTTGTGATTTTAAGTTTAAACATAAAAGAAAGTTAACTAAACTTGTGAATAGTATTGAAAATTTAAGAGAATTTGACAATTAGATTTACTAGAGGTATTCAAGTACTTGGAAAGTTCCTGTTTGTTAGTGTAGACATTTAAAGATTCCCCCCAGTAAAGTCAAATATAGTAAATGTATACATGAGTTTACATGTTTAAGATAACTTAATTAATTGAACTTGTATATGGGATCAATTGCATAAGGCAATTTAATTTGTATAATTTGAGCTCTTCAAACATTAATCAAAGAAAAAATGAAAGTGGTTGTTCTTACTAAATTTACAAACAGGATAACAAGATTTGTAAGCTGAACTCAAAGACCTGAGGGAAAAAAATCTGTTTTCACTTTGCAAATTTAACAAATTGAATATTATTTTAAAACAAAGTAACTGTAAGTCTGTTCCACACTCAAATATGGTTCTGAACATTTACCAGAAACAAATACCCTTCACATTGACTTTAAGAAGTTGAGACTCTCAGTGCAATTGTTGATCTATAGTCACCTCAGATTTCTTGATGTGTGTGTGTGTGTGTATACACACACACACACACACACACACATACTAGTTAATCCCTTCCTGAATTAGAGACTGGCTATGAATACCTTTTAAGCTATGCTAGCCAAATCAGTCTTTGGCTGGATTAAAGACAGAATCTGAAATTAGTTCTCTGGAAGCTCATTCATTTCTCTACTTCTGTGGTTTCCTTTCATATCTCAGTAAAAATGACAGCCTCGTTATGTAGGAGGAATGGAACTCTTCAACTGCCAGTAAGGTTAGAGAGGTGAGCTGGATATGGAGCCAACAGACTGGACTGGTTCAAGGCCCAGAGTGACTCACAGAGCTGTGGGGGGCACAGACTAGGACCCAAAGAGGGAAAGAATTAGTGATACCATCAACTGCCAAGACAGGATTTAAGTATGCCACCCTACAACATGACATGCTGGAAAGTGAAGGGGGAGGCTGGACAGAGAAGTGAGGTGCCAGCAGGGAAGGAGGACCCTCCAGACACCTAGGAGCAGGCCAGCTGGCCTCTACATGAGAGTTTCTGAGAGCAACACTGAAAGGCTGGAGGGGCAAGTCGATGGCAGTTTACTGTAGTGAGCACTGAAGACAATTTCCAGAGTCCACTGGCTGGTGGGGTGGACGTTCCCAGTGTCATGTAGGACTAGACATTAAGATGCGCTAGAGCTGAATCAGGGAGCAAGTCTGGAGGCATGCTTCTTTTCTGTGTTCCACCAATCATTTTTTAAAAACTTAAATCATTGGAACATTTTCCAAAAAAGTAAATCTTAATTGTAAACCAATACATCAGAGATAAGGAATGCTGCATTGTTGAAGAGGAGATGGGGGAGGGGCATTGGGCTCCCTTTTATCTACTGGAGATGGAAGAGGTCCAGTTAGCCTCCTTTTAATCACTGGGGATGGAAGAGAGGCACCCGTAACTTCTCTTTCAACCATTATGGGTGGAGGGGTGGGAGGCGCACGCAGCCCCTCCTTCAATCCTTACCCCATCCCTGAGGGCAACTCAGAGAGATCTGAGCTAGCAAACTCTTGCCTCTGATCATTTGCCCTTAGTCTTGTCCAAGAAAACCACAAATGTATATGTTGTCTTATAAAGAGGATCTTGCGATGTTGGCCACAGCTGGAGACAAACAAGAAAATTAAGTTTCCATGATAGTTATCAGGCTTGAAAGTAGACAAGGAAGAAAAATATATTGCCCATATTTTCTCTGGCACAAAATTAGGGTGTAATTATGCAATGGCAACTGTCCTGTGAACAACTATAGCTTCAGGCTTTGCTCATAATGGTTACCACCAAGGCAGAATATTCCGGGTTGTTGTGGATCTGAAGCTGTGCTACACTGAGCTGGAGTGACAGGAAGTTTCTGTGACGAGGGTAAAGAGCATACTGAGTGCTCAGGTCTAATCAGTACTAAGTGCTGGGCTGCGTATTTGCCACGTAATGTGAATAGTTATAATGAAATATGGGGGAAGGTGTGTGGCAAAGGCCACTTGTTCTTTATTAATGGGAATACAAATTGGTCCAACTTTCCCTTAGAGAAATTTGGCAGTACAATCACCATTTTAAGTGTGCATAAGCATCAACACAGCAATTCCACTTCTAGCAGTGTATCCTATAGAAATACTCAGCAGATGTACACATATATAGAGAGAGAGATATAAGGATTTTTTTTTGCAGCGTGGTTTTTAACAGCAAAAAGAAAAAAATGGGAATGCTAAAATAACTTTTAATAGAGATTTTACCTAATATATTATATATATATTACATAATCTGTACCCAGTATGGAACACAACACAGCTTTCAAACGGAGATACTTCTAAATGTGTGGGCATGGAGGGATATGCATGTAGTAATAAGCAAAAGAAAATTTCAGGCAGTCTGCATAGTATACTTCCATTTGTGTGTAAAAACCTCAAAACTATGCATCTACATAATGCATATAGACAGCTGGAGCCCTAGTAATTGACATTGCCATAGAAAAAGGTAAACACCAAATTTTAACAGTTTTTTCCCCTGGGGAGCAGGTGTACAGGAAAAACTTTAACTTCCTACTCTTCAGTGGTAATCGAAACACTTTCAACAAGAAAACAACAAAGTGGGCATGAAAAACAAGAGAATGACAGCGTCAGCATTTGCAGCCAGGTTGGGCTGACTCACTGTCCGAATCTTCTGCCCTATGCCACAAGCCACAAGCCAATTTTATATATAGACAGCTGGCCACTGTCTATATATAAAATTACCTGTCAGGCTACCACTTGGTCTACCAGCACCGTGGGACTCCTCCCAGCTGTCACTACTCCTGTTGCAGGAAGCTGGGGCCAAAATTTTAGTTCCTGTTTCATCTCCTCAGAACGATGACCAGCTATTTAGAACCCCTGAGATGGAGAATGGGACTTGCTATTTGAGACCCCAGACTCTTTTGACCAGGAATTTCCCTTTTCATTAATCAAAAATAAAGACTTCTCTTAAAAACCCAAACATAAGTTACTGTTAAGCAAACCTCTGAACAGAGCAGATGCTGAGAACAAACCTCTCAAGCTGACAAGCCTGGGGCCTGGTTAACTACCCCAGCCCTTCCCATCACTTAAACCCCCGGTCCTGTTGCTGTAGGTAGGTTGAGGAGAGGCCTGGGTTCTTTTCCATCTACTTGAGTGCTGTGAAAACCCTCCATGGCTGATACTTGGTGGGGTCCCAGTGAGAAGCCTTCTGGGCCTGCTGGTCTCCTGGCCCCCTGGGGCTTGGCTTTCTGAGACTCTGATCTCAGACTTTCCCTGCTCAGGTTCCATGGCCAAGGGAGCCAGCTATGGCAGAAAGGCCTCTGACTTTCCTGACCTTGTGCTTTTTCACCTCTTTCTCAAGCCCAGGCTTTTGCCCTCAGCAGCCAGACCCTCTTAGCGCTGGTCACAAGCTACTCACAGGTCTGTGCCACTCCAGGCTCAGACACCTTCTCATCCATGTTACTGACCAACAGGAGAGACTCTTTTGCTTGATGTTACAATTCTGTTTTCACTCTTTCTGTCTGTTCGGGAAAGATCTGCTTTTGACCCCTTGCTTCTAACTTTTCAGACATCCATGTTTTTTTTTTGAGGTATCATCAGATTAACAGGAACAAGACGTATTTCTCTGGTTCCTATCTCCACACACCATAGTGGGGGTGAAGTAGGAAGACCTCCATCTCTTCCTACTTCACCCCCAAGGGTCTCCATCGTTCTTCTTCTGGGAGAGTTGGATCTTCCTCACAATCCACAAGGCGGGCACCACGTCGCCATCAGTGTTCCCTGCACTCAGCAATGGAAGAGGCAGAACCGAGACAGGAGCCTCAACACGACGGGCAGGCTGGGCAGGGCCTTCAGAACACTGACCTTTCTGTGCCTGGAGGTCTGCTGGGTAAGGATCTACCCAACCCCCATCCCTCACCATCCCACCATTTAAAACCAACATTTATTTTAAATCTTTGTCTCCGAGATTTTTCAGTAGGATTCTGTGAGGAGTCCCCAGGGGCGATGCATCCGAGATTTTTTTTTTCTTTTTTTTTTTTTTTTTGCGGTACGCGCGTCTCTCGCTGTTGTGGCCTCTCCCATTGCGGAGCACAGGCTCCAGACATGCAGGCTCAGCGGCCGTGGCTCACGGGCCCAGCCACTCCGTGGCATGTGGGATCTTCCCGGACCAGGGCACGAACCCGTGTCCCCTGCATCGGCAGGTGGACTCTCAACCACTGCACCACCAGGGAAGCCCGCATCTGAGATTTTTTTTTTTTTTTTTTTTTTTTTTTTTTTTTGTGGTATGCGGGCCTCTCACTGTTGTGGCCTCTCCCGTTGCGGAGCACAGGCTCCGGATGCGCAGGCTCAGCGGCCATGGCTCACGGGCCCAGCCGCTCCGCGGCATATGGGATCCTCCCAGACCAGGGCACGAACCCGTATCCCCTGCATCGGCAGGCGGACTCTCAACCACTGCGCCACCAGGGAGGCCCCGCATCTGAGATTTGAAATGCATATTCTATATTAGAATTTAAGACTCTTTTTCAAATTTGGGTTTTATGTTCTTCAAACAAGTGTTTCCAATACCAGTCTTAGCAACTGTCAGTTTAAAAACCTCTGTCTCCTCTCCTCATAGGAAAGAAATTACATGGATGGCTCTATGTTTAGTTCACAAGACAGAAAACTCTTTGCAGGTGGTTCCTTAACTCAGAAAGCTAGGAGAATGAAGAAAATTTGGAAGTCTGTCTCCAAAACAGCCCTGGTTGACATGATGATTGTACTTATCCACCACCACTGCCCTCAATTCCCCCAGGTCCTGGGACAGAGGTACGTTGGTACAGTGGATAAGATCTAGCTTTGCAGACAGTGGTGGACCAAGCCTGAGCAAATGTGTTTGGGGAGATTTCTGAAGACAGGCCTCTATCTTGGTCTGATCTTCGACATTTCTCAAATGTTCAGGTTGTGTCCTGCAGAAGTTTGCACATTGTACCCAGTCCCATTCCAAATTCCATCTCTTAAGTGTTTAAGCTTCCTGAATGACTCTGTTTGGAGGTAACCACTGGTTACAAAAGAAAAGAAAGGATAATACTGCAAGCGACTACTCTTCTCTTTCTTGGTTTCTAAAATACTTCTTTTCTGATACACCATAAAATGTCTTTATTTATTATGTTTACTGTTTATCATTTATCTCTTCCTGTGGAATGTAAACTTCAAAAGGGCAGGAATCTTTGTTTTGTTTACTGACAAATCCCATATGCCTGTAAAAGATCTGACATATAGTAGGCAGTCAAAAAGTATTTGTTGAATTAAATTGAAGTTGAAACTGGGACACAGTTCAAAGTTCCCTTCCCTGATATCTGAACCCTCTGATTTTCAAAGCTTTTCTTGATGATGGGTTAGGCCCATGTGTGCCAGCTTGTTGGTATTCTCCTTGGAGGCGGCCATGCTCCCTCCTCCTGCCAACTGCCGTGACACTGATACATTGTTTGTATACAGCTCCTCCTAGGCACGGAGACAGTCTTCCATATCAGAGCCCACAGCCAAGCTCAGGCAACCAGCTCAGATGTGAAACCCTAGACTTGGCAGCTGGCACCTGGCAGCCAGACATGATAAGCGGTCCCCAGCTTTCTCCAGACACTTCCGAGCACTCCTGGGTACGCCTGCACATCCCCGAGCGTGAGCGTTTTCACTTGACATGACTTGCAAGGGAACGAGCGAGCCCTTGTGCTCTGCTCGCCATCAGCTGCTTCTCATTAGAGCAAACATTCAGCCATACCCATGTGTTTGGCCCAGCTCTGCCTGGAGAAACGGGCACAAAAGCGGGGCCAGTGACCAGCAGGGCCAGAAGTGGGCCCCAGACTCGGGCTCCCTGCCAGGCAGAAGGGAAGAGGACTGCAGATTATCACTGAGGAAGTACAAGTACTGAAGACCAGATGGGTGAGGGGATGTGTCCAACATCACATGGCAAGATGGTGGCAAACTGGATGGCATTTCCTACTCCTTCACTGCCCTGCCTCTTGGCTGTGACGTGTCTTCTTTTACCTTCAGCCCAAGCGACAGGGCCAGCACACCTGCCCTGCATGAGTATGGCTCAGGCATGGAGGGTCTTTGAGGCCTTTCTTGTCTACGTGTCTTCACAGAGCTCAATTGGTTCTTTACTGGAAGACAACTGACTTCGATGACATTCTCATTCATTCTATTTGACCCATCTCTTTTTCCCTGAGCACCTAACACAGCTACTTGCATTTAATAGGTACTCGATAGACAGCCACAGAATAAAGAAAGAAATGAATAAGTAAATATGTTTCATCCCCTTAGTTCTATAGATGTGGCACATGGTTTCTTCCGTGAGTATTGTAGTTTAAGCACCAACCTACCAAGGCAATCACACAGCTGACCAGTCCTCACTTCTGGGAGCAGATCTCCAGGGTGGATGTTTTAGGTAACTTGGTGCTCTTGAGCAAAGGCAAGGAGGCCTGGTTGCTGAGCATCAGGCCTTCTGGAATTGATGCCCCAAATGGGAATTTCCAGCAGGGCCAAGGAGAGACCAGGACCAAAGGGGCAGGTATGAGACAGAAGAGAAGTATTTCCGCCCTGCATCACCCAACATCAGAGCTGGGCAATGACAGTCTATTCCTTACTACCTAGGCTAATGTGTCAGCAACGATGCAGGCAGATAAGTAAAAGCATGTGAGTTACGAAAATACATTTTAGGTTAATTTCTGGGAGACAACGTGCCAAAATGGCAATAGCACAGGTTTTGTGGTTAGGTCAATGAGGTTCGTATCCCTGCTGCACCATTTACCAGCTGCAAAACTCAGGACAATTACTTAACTTTGTTTACTCATTTGTAATAAGGAGGAAAGTAAATAGCTGGCAGGAATAATGTGAACGTGAAAAGGAAAAATAATGTGTGTGTGTGTGTGTGTGTGTGTGTGTGTGTGCGTATCTTAACACAGTACCCAAAACATTGAAAGTACTCAGTTGCTAGTATAAGACTAACTTCAGTTCTTTCATCATCACTCAATAATTGTTTTTAAGCACCTGTTATGTGCTAAGCAGTTGGTATTCTGTTTAAGTTTTATTTAAAAATATCCCACATTAAGAAATATTCACTTTGAGGACTTCCCTGATGGCGCAGGGATTGGGAGACCGCCTGCCAATGCAGGGGAGACAGGTTCGAGCCCTGGTCCAGAAGGATCCCACATGCCGCAGAGTGGCTGGGCCCGTGTACCACAATTACTGGGCCTGCGCTCTAGAGCCCACAAGCCACAACTACTGAAGCGCGCATGCCTAGGGCCCATGCTCTGCAAGGGGGAAGGCCACCGCAATGAGAAGCCCATGCACCACAGCAGGGAGTGGCCCCCGCTCGCCGCAACTAGCGAAAAGCCCGCATGCAGCAATGAAGACCCAATGCAGCCAAAAATAAATAAATATTTTTTTTTAAAAAAAAAGAAAAAGGAAATATTCACTTTGAAGAAGTTTTCAGAAGCGGCAGAGGCATTTTATAAAAGTTGCAGGTGAGCTGTAATCATTGATAAGTCACCAAAAGAAGCCTCGGTAAGACTAGCTCTGTGCTTGGTAACTATTAATGAGCAACAGCTCCCTCTGACTGACTAACTGGGAAAACACTATCTTCTGATTAGAGAGGATACGGTCTAGAAAAACTATCTTCTTAACAAAGGGAAACCTGTGTGGTTTCTTTCCTTTTGCCTCTATTGCATGAAAGGGAGGTGGTAAGAAAGAAAAACCTCCCCAGGTCTTTAAGTCAGGTGTATCCACCTTTATAAAATTCACGTGCTTCATGTGGGGTTTCAATGTTTTTTAAGCTAATAACAATCAAGAGGCTCCTCGTTTGGTGTAAGTACTGGATGTAGCTCTGATATTGATGAAATATACAGTCTTTATTTCAAATTATTTTATTTTTGTCTGTCATCCTTTATTTTGCCCCAATGTAGATTAATTAAAATCAGTTCAGAATTATATAATTAATTACATTCAGCTTTAATTATGGTTACTGCTAACATGATATCTGGTGAGAGTCAGTTACTAATGGCCACAGCCAAGTGCGGTCCCTACTGGGTTTGTGTTAGCTAAAGAAATTTCAGAAAATTTTGGCTAATGAATTGTGGCCTATAGGCCACATATTGGATCCCCAGGGTACTGGTGATCTGAACTGCTTGGAAGGGAAACTGAGATCACCCTATATATACCTTCGATAGCTTAGGCCAAGTTGACAAGTAATGTTGCCTTCTTGATTTTTTTCCTCCTAGCACACATCACTGTTGTTCACTATACTCTCTCCTAGTAAGCCTAAGCTCTGCCCCAGAATATTTTTCAAGATAGCCATCACCAGTTGTATTAGTTATCTATTGCTGCCTAGCAAATTACAACAAACTTAGCAGTTTAAAAAACCACACGTTTATTATCTCACAGTTTCTGTAGGTCAGGCTTCTGGGCATGGTTTAGCTGGATTCTCTGTTTCAAGATCTTTCACAAAGCTGCAATCCAAGTGTTGGCCAGGGCTGGGATCTCATCTCATCGAGGGCTGGGGAAGGATTTGCTTCCATGCTCCTGTGGTTGTTGGCAGCATCTAGTTCTTCACAAGCTGCCAGGCTGAGAGCCTCCATTTCTTGCTGGCTGTTGGCTGGAGGCTTAGCTCCTGCCACATGGCTCTTTCCCTAGGCAGCTCACAACATGGCAGCTTGCTTCTTCAAAGCCAACAAGGAAGGGAGTCTTCTAGCAAGACAGCCACTACAATTTTATGTAATTAGGTACAGCTTGTCACCTTTGCTGTATTCTACTGGTTAGAAGCAAGTCACATGTCCTGCCCATATTCAATAGAAGAGGATTACACAAGGGTGTGAATACCAGGAAGTGGGGATCATAAGGGTTACCTTAGACTGTCCCTTACACCAATATATCAGAGTTATCTGGAGAGATAACACAGTTTCACCTTTCTTGATTTAGGCAGTAAGATTACCTGTGATGGGAATTTTTGACCAGCTGAACCAGGCCACTTAAAAGTATTTGAAGGTCATGTTAAGCCATTCCTGGGAGACTATAACTCTAAGAATTTTTGTTACAAAGGAGCATTCTAATTAAATTCTAAGTATTCAAACTAAAAAATATTAGGGAAGACTTGCATGTTCAGCAATATGGCAAAGTTTTTCAGTACAAAACATCTAAGAATATAGGATAGAAATACATGAAAACTTTAAAGGCACGCTGAGTCTATAAAAAAAAAGTTAAGACAAAGCCTCAGAAAGTTGAATCAATAAGAATACACAATTCTAAGAGGCAAGAGAGCACTGAAGCACTTGTCTGTGGCATCTGCTAATCACCAATGAACTGAAACTTAGGTTTTAATGGGCTAAAGATGTGGCAGGGAGGAGAAAATCTGAGGTCCAGCATGGTGGGAGGTTGGATTGGAGCCTATCTTCTCCACCCATTAAAGCCAGGACATTAAAAAGACAAGACCCTCAGTGGTAAACTGGCGGGGAGGAACCATCTCTCACAGAGAGATGATAGAAATGATTACTTGACTATTAGTAGAGAAGAAAATATGGGAGAAAGTTCTCCCCTGAGAATTGCTAACCACCATGAGCAACCCTCATGAAGATTTGGGGCAAGAATTTGTACTTGTACTTCCAAAAAATCTCAAGCTGAAAATTTAGATTAAAATTACCTTGGGATATAGCTACTCCAGGCCTTTGTTAGAAATGTTCCTAATCATTTCAGAAGGAATGTATTTAAATTCAAGCTTCACATAATTCCCACAGATAAAGTTTGAATGAACTCATAGTAATCATAACCACAACAACAAAATCACAAAACATACAAGGAAACAAGCCAGTGGGAGCTAGAGTCTGCAGAAACAAACAAACCCAGAAACTACAAAGGTAGAGTTGCAAAGACTGCAGATACAGAAATTATAAGATATAGAGTATAAAATAAATACATTAAAAATGTTTAAAGATGGAAAAAGAATTCAAAAGGATGCTTAGGAATAATAGATTATTATATTTGATTAGGCAAAATTGAAACAATTATGCTGCTAAAAACACAAGATACATAACTGACATTAGAAACTTGGTGGGTGATTTTAAAAGCAGATTAGACACAGCAGAAGTGAGAATTTATGAATTGAAATATAGATCTGAAAAAAACTGCACAAGAATCAGCTCAGTAAAACAAAGAATGAAAATTTGGGAAGAAGTTAAGAGAAATGGGAGGGTAAAGTGAGAAAGGCTAATGGGAGTTCCAGAAGAAGATAAAGAGAATAGGAAGAGGTGATATTCAGGAAAAAAATAGATGAGAATTTCCCAGAACTAACAAATGATATAAACCTTCATATTCAAGAAGCTCTGTGAAACCCAAACAAGGTAAATTAAGAGACAAAACAAAAAACCTAGATTTATTGTTCTTAAACTTCAGAACACCTAAGTCAAAGAGAAGCTCTTGTATCATGAAATATTTTAATCTATTGAGGAAAAAAGACAGATTACTTATAAAAGAACAATAGTTAGACTGATTTGACATCTGAGTTCTCAAAAGCAACAAAGAAGACAGAAGAAAATGGAATAATATATTCAAAGGGTTGAAAATAATTAACTGTCAACTTAGATTTCTGTTGTTAATACAATAATAATATCTAATTTGGAACTTACAAAAGAGAACACATATACAGGGAAACTACAAATAAGGTGGAAGAGTGTGACAGGAGTTAAAGTTCTCATTTTTCTGGAGAAGGGAGAAAATATTGATAACTTGAGACTTTATTTAGTATGAATATTAAAATTTCTAGGGCAAACACACAAAAAATCAATGGAGTATATATACCTTAGGAAGAAATTTAATATGGACTGTAGCCTCAAACAATCTAAAATGAGGCAACAAAGAGAAAAAAAAGAGATACACAGAAAAAGTTAGAACTAGAAAGCATACAATAATTATTGACAAAATTAATCCAAACATACCATTAAATTTAATCAATGTATACAGACTAACCTCCCTAAGTTTAAATGAAAAAGATGGTCAGATGGGGTAAAACCTACCTATGTGAAGACACACAAAACTAAAATGCAATAAGGTTTAAAAAATTTTAATGATATTCTAGGTAAGTAGTAACAAAATCTGGAGTAGCCATGTTTATAGTAGACAAAATAGATTTTTAGGAAAAAAAATCACTAGAGACAAAGAGGGTCACTGTATATGAATAAATGTTCAATTGGGCCAGAAAATACAATTCTACACTTGTGTGTTCCTAATTAGATAGCCTCAAAATAAGTAAATCAAATTGACAGAACTACAAAGAAAAATATTCAAGTTCACCATCATAGTGAAAAATATTATCATATTTTTCTCAATAATGTATAGACCAAAAAACTTGAAGATTTAAACAGTGAAAAGCTTGATCTAATGAACATAATCAGAACACAGTACCCAACAGTTACATTCTTTCCACACATTTTTCCAAACACACATGGAACCCTGTGGCAGAGACAGACAGAAGACTCCCAATAACCATTCTCTCTCTCTTCTCTGAGTTTTTACCTGGGAATACGGCCATTCCAAATAAGGAACTACATTTCCCAGCTTCCTTTGAAGGTAGCTGTGGCCACCTGACTACATGCTGGCTAATAGGATATAAGCAGAAGCAATATATGTGCACTGAAGGGAGGGCACAAGTTCTTTCCTTCCCTGTCCTCCTTCCTGTCTGGAACACAGCTGGGGTGGTAATGTGTGCAAAGAGATAAAAGCAAGAATGTTCATAGCAGCATAATTAGTAATAGCCTAAAACCAGTAACACGCCAAACATCCATCATCAAAGAAAGGAATAAGTAAATTTGGAAAATCCATACAAGAGAAAACTATTCTAGAGTAAAAATGAGTGAACAGCAGCTACACTTGTCAACACAGCATGGAATGAAACAGGACACAGAGGAATATATATATAGTACCATTCCAGTTATATGAAAGTAAAAAACTAAATAATATATTTTAAGGGATGCATACAAATGTGGTAAAAACTAAAGAAAAGCAAGATAATTATAAATCCAAAATTCAGCAGAGGATACTTCTTCATAGGAGAGAGGGGGGCAATTAAGGAGGGATACACAGGGCCTCCCTGGTGGCGCAGTGGTTGAGAGTCCGCCTGCCGATGCAGGGGATGCGGGTTCGTGCCCCGGTCTGGGGGGATCCCATATGCCGCGGAGCGGCTGGGCCCGTGAGCCATGGCCGCTGGGCCTGCGCATCCGGAGCCTGTGCTCCGCAACGGGAGAGGCCACAACAGTGAGAGGCCCGCATACCGCAAAAAGAAAAAAAAAAAAAAAAAAAAAAAAAAAAGGAGGGATACACAGAGCTACAGATGTACTAGTAATTTTTATTCTGAGGGATTACACAGGTTAATTTTATTATAAATCTTATAAATCTATTTATAATCTTATAAATCTATTGAAATTATATATACATAAACACACATATATTATGTATTCTTTATTGTATATGTAACATACTAAAAAGTGAACTTAGAAGAGATAAGTGGTAAAACTACCAGATCCTTCCTAGACATTCATATCTTTAAAAGCCTGCAACAATTATGACTTACCTATTATTTAATGTTTAACTGATTTAGTAAGCCCTTGAGTGTGGAAACCTGAACTATCTGGCACCATTTTAGTAACTTAGAGATGGACTTCCCGGGTAGCTCCTGGCTTAGCCCACCCTTTATCAGACTTTGTGTCTGCACCAATAGTTTTCATATTTTACTTTTTGAAATCCTTTTCATTTTTAGCGGACCCTTCCATCAAATGAGATCTCGTGGAAAGCCAAAACATACAACAGATAAAAGCAGAGCTGCCCTGACTGGGGAGAGGGGTACCTGAGACCCTTCTTGTTAACATTACTAGTGCCTGGACATAATCCCAGGAGTCTTTGGCTCTGGGGAATGTCATTAATGAAGGTACAAAGCAGAAGTGACATTATCGCATTTGTGCAACATCCTCCTTTTGCAAAGGAGGAAACTAGACCCCATTTGAAGCTCAGACCAGCGGCAATAAATTTGTGGTCATTGGAGAGGACAAAATTAATTAGATTAATTGCTGGGTACCATCAGCTTTTAATAACTATCTGCCAGACTCTGCTCTAAATGTAAACACACACACACGCGGAATATCTCGCCCCTGCCCCTTGCCCCTACAGAGCTCACCGTGAACGAACCTCCCTAATACGGCTGGTTGCAAAGGGACAGCAGCATTTGCCATGACACGTGGTGAAGCTCATTATCACAGGATGCTGGTCATGAAGCAGCAGAGGCAGCCTTTTCCTGCTGGGAGAATCGTTCTTACCCACCTGCTTTACCAAGTAACCCTGTCAACATGAATCAAAGCTAGGCAGGATGCAGACAATTGCTTGTAGAATACTCAGCTGCAACAACAAAGGCCTAGACGAGGTGGGTACCTTGATCTCTTCTCAGCAGGCCATCCAGGCCTCAGAGACAGCCGAGATCTCAGACCTTGGCTCCTGCACGTGCAAAACCAGTTAGCTCAGCAGCTGCTGCTCCTAACAGGAATTCCCTCTGGGCGACGTTCGTGCCTTTGTTCCAGTCAGCGTGTCTTTTTCAGTTCTAAAGCTAGAGTCAAGAATCAGGCTTACGCACCTTGCCTGGAAAAATGTCCCACAAATGCTTTTACCTTAGAGATGACTATACATGAACTGACGTGTATACTTTAAATGTAGACAGTGCAAGGAGTCTGGTACCTAAAATTTCTCCTTTAAAACACTTGTGAACATCCATTTGGGCCTTTCTTCCAAGGCCTTTCTCCAGGTCAGCCAAAAGCATAGACCATCTTTATCTAGAATTTTGGATTTTAATCTTCAGCTACCTGGTTTGTAGGTCCAGAATGCCTTTGAAAATACGATGAAAGCTATAACCCTCTCCGAGAAAAATGCACAGAACTTTGCACACAATTTTGGAGGATTCATGGATCCCTGGAGCTATGCATGAAAACCCTTCCCTAGGCTGACAAGCATTTACTTTCTCCAATTATAAGAAGAGTTCTTGACCAAGAAAGAATGGAGCTTGGCATTACCCCCTACTATCAAGTCAGTCTGTATAGGTCTGTTCAATAAGCTGGTCAGGTTGATAGTCCTATTCCTCCAGCCACACTCATTGGGATATTTTGGTTCCAACAGAAGATAGATTAGATTAGATAAATAGATTAGAAAGCTGTAAGGCATATTTGCTGCCTTTTCTCTCCTCCATTTCCCCCCGGGTTTCTCTTCCTCCATCACCGCCTTCAATGTTGGCTCCTAATCATATGGCTCCTCTGTTTGAAACACTTCAGTGAGTTACCATCTCCTACAGGACAAAGTCCAAGTTCCCCGACATGCTTTCAAGATTGTCCATCTTCCTCATCCATCTGGCTCGTATTCCTCCACTCCTTCTGGTCCCACCCACCCAGAAGTCCACCTCATGCTTCTGCCTGTCATGCCTGGCTCATGTAGTCCCACGGCCTAGAATACTCCTCTCCCTTCAGCAGGCTCATCTCTGGTCATCAGTAGGCTCATCTCTGGTCATCAGTTCATTTGGCTGCCATCTCCTCCAGGGAGACTCTGCTGGCCCCTCTGTGTGTCCTTTGTCACGCTGAGCTTCCTTCCCCCTCTCAGGGCACATATCAATTTTCAATTGTCCGCTCATAGGTCTGTCTTCCCCACAAGATGGTGAGCTCCCCAGGGCTAGTTCAGTTTTATATCACCAGTGTCTGCTGCATGGCGGCTACTCAGTAAATGTCTGAGGAAGGAAGGATGGAAAGAGCCTTTGAATACACCCATTATGTGCTCTAACAGGACAAGGTCTCCTTGAAAGTTTATACCTGCAGAACGATGCTAAATCACAGGGTGAAAAGGAGTGTGTCAGGGGGGACCTGAAAAGAAGCAAGTCAGTCAGTCAGTTCCGAGTGAGCCTGGCATGCTGCACTCACCATCTCTCCTTATGGTATGGCTTCATGGCTAAGGGCCCAGAGAGCACAGTTCTCAGTTGGAACTGCACATCAGAATCCCTGAGGAGCTTTAAAAAAAATACCGATGCCTGGGTCACACCCCCAGAGATTCTGATTGAACTGTTCTAGGGTATAGCCTAGGCATCAGGAGTTTTAAAATCTCCCCAGGCGATTCTAATGTGAAACCCTGGCTGAGGTCTGCCACTTTAGATTTGGACATGGATTGAAGTCTAGCTCTGGTACTAAAGCAGCTTTGAACATTCTGGTAAATCCCCTAATCTCTCTGAACTTCAGATTCCCCTTCATTTGGATAGTGTGAGGATTAAGTGAGATGATGACTATTAAGTGCTCAGCCTGGCACCCCGTAAGGAGACGCACAGCAGGTGTTAGCAGATGTCATTATGACACCCCTGACTTCGCTCTCCCAAAGGGAAACTCTAGAAAGATGCTGAAAGAGGTAGTGAGTCATTCAGAGCACCAGCTCCTACAAGACTGGCTGGCTGGGAGGACTCTTGTTCAAGCATTCTGGAACCAATAGGATGCTCACAGTAATCAACACACCTTGGTTAACGAGGTAAGATTCCTGAATGCAAATTAGTCAGAGATATATTGCAGCTGTTTGTCAGTGAGGCCGTGGAACATACTAAAGTTTATGAGCTTAATAAAGTACGGGTTTTTTTTCAGTCCCCAACCTCACTGAGTCTGATCAACATCAGCAGCTCAGCAGTCACTCAAATCAGTTCAAAAATCCTCAGGATGTGGGGTAACATTAGCAGAGGGGCTCCACTGCAGAGAGCATAAGAATCACCTGGGGGCATGTTTAAGTACGGAACCCCTGGCTACAGCCCCAAGGGTCAGTGGGGCTACTTAGAAGTGTTTGGGGGCTTTAGCCCACACTTCATAATCCCCACAAGCTCCGTAAGCCACCCTAAATTTCATAAAAACAGTAGTATACATTGATATGAAATGGACAACTGAAATTTCCTTATCCTGTGAAGTGTGAATCTTTAGAAAGCATTGCTCTTTGTAAAAACTGGCTGTATTTTAAGTGAAAATGCATCCATTTAAAGTGAAAGGTTTTTTTGTTTGTTTTGTTTTGTTTTTTTGCGTTACGCAGGCTTCTCACTGCTGTGGCCTCTCCCGTTGCGGAGCACAGGCTCCGGACACGCAGGCTCAGCGGCCATGGCGCACGGACCCAGCCGCTCCGCGGCATGTGGGATCTTCCCAGACCGGGGCACGAACCCGCGTCCCCTGCATCGGCAGGTGGACTCTCAACCACTGCGCCACCAGGGAAGCCCTTAAAGTGAAAGTTTTGATCGATTTTGACAATTTTATACACCTGTGTAGCCACAACCACAAACACTGCCAAACATAAACATGTCCATCAACCCCAAAACTCCCCCCGCCCCGGCTCTCTTTCAGTCCTCACTCCACCCCACATCCCCAGACGCGGGCAACAATGAATCATCCCTCTGTCACTATAGACGAGGATGTATTTCTAGAGTTTTTTTTTTTTTTTTACAAATATGATCAAGCAGTGTGACTTCTTCTGTCTGGCTTTTCCCGCTCAGCACAGTGTCTGTGAAATTTATCCTTGTGGCTGCACGTACCACTAGTTTATTCCTTTTTATTGCTGAATCATTGTCCATTGTAAAGATGTACCACAATTTATTTATTCACCTGTTGATGGACATTTAGTTGTTTTCAGTTTGGGCTTTTATTCAGTTGCACACATTCTAAGTCAAACAATGCATTTACTACTTAAACAGTTTCAAAGACAAGACTAAGTCCCTTTACCAAACAGATTGCTGACCCTAAGTCTCTCCTGTATGAAAGTTCTAGAGTTGCCTTCTCTAGGAATTCTGATGAGGTTTGAGTTACAGCCCAGGAACCTGCATCCTGAATAATTATGGCTGGTTATGCTGATACCCAAGTCCCCAAACTATACCATGAAGATAGCGTCCCAAAGTTTAGGGTGCTGGCTAACCCCAGGTACAACCCACCTCTGGTCACAAGGATTTGCATCTTTCTGCTGTGGCAGAACTACATTAGGACCCTCTCTCTCAGAGTCCACAGGGCTCACCAGGCTTCTGTATCAAACGGCCAAATCAGAGATGGGGGGGGGAAGCCAGAGCACTGCTTCTCAAATTGTGAATCCTCTCAGGTCAACAAGATCGCTACTATGGAAAGATCCTCAGGGTGTGAGAGGTAGCCATGAAGGCCTTTTGCACACCCTCCATCCCTAGTCATTTCAAGACCCAATTTTTCATCTCATTAAGGAGTCAGACATGAGGTAAAGTTGATGCCATTGATGTCTGAAGCAAGAACCTGTAATTATGGCCTAAAGAAAGATACCACCTAATGGAAGGGTATGAAAGAATTCCACAGACTGGCCTGAGTATAAAACCATGGGTAATCATTAGTTAAATCCATCACACCTCTAACCTGCCCTAACCAATCAAGGTCATTTTATTTGTTGCTACAAAAGACTTACAGGTCCTCCAAGCAGCACACAGCCTAAACAATAAGATGTTTGCCTGAGTTGTCTTCCAGGAACTTGGAGTCTAGCTGTGTCTAGTTGGAGTTGAGCTGGTTAAGACTGGGTAAGACCACCGACCCTCCAACTGGGCATGCAAAAGTGTCCACTTGGTGACCTTTTGACAGCAGAGGGCTGAAAACTCCACCCTCAGATCCTGCTAAGCGCTCCACATTTGAACGTGTGCAGAGGCCTGTAGTTAGTTACATCTGTGCAAAACGATGATTACCACACCTTTTCCCTATCACCTCTCCCCAGGCTCCCTGAGCCACCACGCTTCAGACCGCCCTGATGCTTTATCCCAGAAGTACCCTGGGCCCATTGCCTTTGGGGGAGGCTGAACTAAGTCTTGTCTCGTGTCTCCTCACTTGGCTGCCTTGTGAATAAACCCCCTCTTTGCTGCTAAACCTCAGGGTCTCAGCATTTTGGCTCTCTGCGCATAGGGCAAAACAAACCCGGTTGGGTAACAAGTATGGCTAAGACAGAACACAGGTGGTCAAAGTTATAGCTAAAGAAAATGAGGCTCAGTGCTAACAAGGCTGGCCTGTTTGGCAAGGATCCTTTAAGGAAGGTTGAAGGAGAAGTGGGGAGTGTCAAAGGAGGCGAACACAAGAACCAGGGCTTAGCTTGTGGGGCCTCTTCTTACCATCTTAAAGATCATATTAGTTAACCACTGACAAAAGGATTCTCATTTTTCCTCTAAGAAAAACATACATTTTGTTGAGCCTTTCCTCCCCAAACCACTCTGTTGTTAGTTTCATTCCTTTAGATTTTTCCTTTTTTGGGAACACTTTTAACCTGTAGAATACAACAGATGAAGCACATCCCTAAGTTTCCACATCCACAGAATTAAGGAAGCCATAAGCTTTTCCTTCTCCTCCTTTTTCTCTTTTTCTCTTTCCCCCCCAACCATCTTTTTCTGTGCCAAGTTTCATGACCCATGCCTGGCCTTTTGCACAACAGGAGTGTGTCAGAAGTCAAAACGATAAAATATTATGCCAAGGAGGAGAGAGGTGGGAGATGGATGTACTGGGAGGTTGGGGTCAGCAGATGCAAACTGGTATATATACAATGGATAAACAAGGTCCTACTGTATAACACAGGGAACTATATTCAATGTCCAGTGATAAGCCATAATGGAAAAGAATATGAAAAAGAATGTATATATGTGTGTAACTGAGTCACTTTGCTGTACAGCAGTAATTAACACATTGTAATTCAACTATACTTCAATAAGAAAAATTTCTAAAAAAGAATATTATGTCGTATCAACCTAGTCCATGTGTGAAAGCCTGCCAGCCAATCTTGGTATGTTAATAGAAGTGTTTTCAGTTTCTACAACAGTTCGGAGTTTTTCTTCCATTTATTCATTCTTTCAGCAGATATTTAATGAGGACCTAATAAATGCCACACACTGTCCTGGATGCTGAGGATGCCAAAATTAGAGTTTACGGTCCAGTGGGAGAAACGGACATTGAAGCAGACAACTTACAAGTTGGTGCTGTAGGGCAGGACAAGAGGTGGGAGCACAGGAGTGGGAGGAGGACGCTGCAGGAGTCGGGAGATACTGATGTTAATTTAAAAATCTGCTGTGCCATCAGCGCCCTCCGTTCATGCAAGATCACAGCAGATTTAACGGAGTGGAGGGAAGGATCAAGGGCAGGAGTGCGGAGGAATGCTTTCATAATTTATCACTCTATGCATGCTGGAACGCTGGTTTTCACCAAAACAAAACCTGTTGCTCTATTAGCTCTTCTCGCTTGAAAGTCAAGATTGTCCTCTTTCTTCAGGACACTGTCAAGTAAATCTGTTGATGTGTGAAGCTGAGGGATTCGAGATGAAATTACTCATGGAAGAAATGAGTATTTCAAGGCAAATAACATGTGTTCTCTGAGAATCTCTTGAAGTTTGGCCAGAAGTTCATACCAACCCTTTGTGCTGGCCAAATGCCTGATTTCTGGGAAGTTTAAACATGTAATTGACATTTCCCCCAAGGTTGTCATAAAAACTCTCCAATGGGGATGGATGACCAAAAACACTGTACAAGTGGGGGGTAAACAATCAGAAGGAATATATGTTGGGGTTGCCCTGGGTTCTTTAGAGCCCTCTTTTCCTTGTTTTTCATATTCATAATTGCCTTCTAGGCCTTCCACCCCCATGTGACCCACCCTCCCCGTCTGTGTATTCAGCCCCTAGCCTTTCCTCCAGCTCTAGAGCTGTGTGTCTATCTGCCAGAGCCAAACTTAGCATCCACCCCCTCCAGATCTGTGAGTGGGAAAGAACATATATAACAGGAATGTATGGAAAAATCTACAATCTAATGCAGATAGAGATGGGGATTCTGATCTCTTTCCCAGAATTTGTTTTTTAAGTCAGATCTAATAGCAAGTAAAAAAATGGTTTAGTTTGACTTTCTGTTCTTTCTATTTCCTTTTCTCCTTGAAAAGTCCCAAAAGCAGGAAGACAGAAAAACAGACAGCCCCAAGAAATCCAAATGGGATGTGGCAGAAACTCTTACATGCCTCCAATATAGCCACACTTCTCTTTTTCCTTAGTAACAGAACCTTGATTTTACTTGGTCCAGCAGTGCATATAGCTGAAAGACACTTCCCAACCTGCTTTGCAGTTAGCTGTAGCCACCTGACTAAGTTCTGGTCAGTGAGACTTAATTGGCAGTATCTTATGGGATTTCCAAGAAGGCTGTTTAAAGGGATTTAAAGTTATCTGACACTGCTGGGAAAAGAGCCCTTTGTCCTTCCTCTCCTTCCTCCTGCCAGGGATATAGACATGATGACTAGAGGTTCAGCAGCCTTTTTCTGCTAAGAAGACCTTGGTGATAAAAATTATGTGATGAGGGAAGAGCCAGGCTCTCTAATGACCTCATGGAGCTGCCATACAAGCCCTGGACTACTTATTTCCAGACTTCTTTTAAGTAAGAGACTTTAAGCCACTATGTACTTAAGCTACTATATTCAGGTCTCTGTTATGACAAAACCTAATCCTTACCGATACATTAAATAATTAGGAGTTAGCTATAATATCTAATAATCGGAAGTTAACTGTAATATCAGCAGTTAAAGCTTGGGAGAGACCTATAGTGTCTGGTGAGTGTGATAATAAATTAAACATCAGCCCTTCCCATTCTCAACATTACTGTGGCCTTGATGGATGCAAAGCAGTGACAGCAGCAGGACAAAGGAAATGAATGTTGGGTTAAAGTTTGACTGCATAGCCTGATGAAGCTCAAATGCCCTAGTAGCTGATGTTCTTCTGGTCTTTTTGTTTAACTGCTTTGCTCCGGGCCTAAATTCGGCACCAAGATCCTCAGGCTCCACAGCCTGGACTGGACTAATCAGATATAAGCCACATGACCCAAGTTAGCATCAAGCAAACAACCCTCACAGTAACAACTTTGCTCCTATTTGCCTTATCAGGAAGCTGGTGACAAATCCACTCAGAACCAAGATCAAACTTGGAAGAGGGAAGAAGCCTCTTTAATGACAAAAACAAGTTACTCTCTGCCCCTCCCAACTCATCAAGATGTCAGTGCACATCTCTACCAAACCCCAGGACAAGAATCATCACTATCACCAGGGCTATAAGCAGATGAGGCCAGAGGTCACATTTGTACCAGTGGCACTTCCCCCTCACCTCTACCCCAGCCTTGATATTCCACTGGATCAAGCAGGGCTCAAGGCAGTCATTTCCTCAATCAAAGACTCAGGCAGCCTTCTCGCCTGGAATCAGCCCTGCCCAGCTGCCTCTGACTTTGGCCCTCCTCCAGAGAGACTCAGAGCCCTTGTCCAGGGGTGAAGACAGGACAAGCCTTCCCCACCAGGTCAGTGGAGAGAGGCCTTGCCTTCTCCTCATGTTTCTTTTGGCTCCCTGACATGACCTCAGCAGGTCCCACATCAAGGGTTTCTTCAGGATTTTTGGGGAACACTACTGGGCAGGAATGGGATTCCAAGCCACTTTTCAATGGGCACCCCATTCACACCACCGTCTTACACTCTACCATTTCGTAGAGGGGTGGGATAGGGAGGGTGGGAGGGAGGGAGACGCAAGAGGGAGGAGATATGGAAACATATGTATATGTATAACTGATTCACTTTGTTATAAAGCAGAAACTAACACACCATTGTAAAGCAATTATACTCCAATAAAGATGTTAAAAAAAAAAAGGGCTTTCAAATCTGAATGGAATTAGCTGGATTTTTAACACCTTGTCAAAGGCAACCTGGCTCAGTATGGTATATTGGAAAGAGCTGAGTTATGGACCACCAGAGGCATGGGTTCAAGTGCTACTGTTTTACTAATTAGCTATGGGGTCTTGGGCAAGCCCAGTTGCATCCTTTTTCTTTTCTTCTTTTTTCTTTTTTTTTTTTTGGTGACTTCTACATACCAAGTATTTGTCAAGGTGCTGAGAATTCAGGAGCAAACAAAACAGATTAAAAAAATCCCTGCCTTTATGGGGTTTATGATTTGATGCAGCAGGGTGGAGGTGTGGGGAGAGAGAGACCTGAAACAGAGAATGACATATGTACATATATGTTTGCAGACTCTGATAAATATTATGAAAAGAAAGCACATGGTCCTCAGAGGGGGAACCATCTACTTTAGACTGAGGGAGATCACATTTTAGCTAAAGCCTGAGGAACGGGCAGGAGTTAGCCAGGCAAAGAATGGAAGAAGATGGTTTGAAAAACAGGAACCAGACAGGCAATGGATCTATGAGTCCATATTTCTCTTTCATGGCTGCAAAATAATAATAATAATTATTATTACTATAATAGTCAAGTGATCTGTATATGGATGTATATAATGTACACACATGAATAATAATTGTAATAGTCAAGTGACCTGTGAGAGCCTGTTGACCAAGACCAGATGAGAGATGTGACATTCAGGAGATACTGATGGAACAGAGGCCAGTCATCAAAAACCAGACAAGAGGATTTGCACCCTGTAGACACCAGCCAAGGGCCAAACCACCGCCCCAGTGCTCCACCACACCCTGAATCCCTGACATCCTGCAAGACCAGGGCTCTTGGTCCCCATGAGGGGAAAAAAGGCAGGTAGTGGTAGTTATCCTGAATTCACTGGGATTAAATCTGAAAATTCTGAAAAACACTGCAGTGACCAAGACTACTTGGAAAGAATGAAGTGGAGTTTTCCACCATGGGCTTGAGATGGAAATTGTTTTTGCCATGAGAGATTATGGTTTTGTTTTGGGTTTTTTTTTGCACATCTGACTGTAACCTGTGAGGTGCTTCTGTGTGAGTATGTATGTGCATTCCACAAAAGGAGAGAGTGATGGGAGAGTGAGTCAGCTGTTGTTTGTTATGGAGTGCGGACTGGCAGCAGCAGAACACATCACCAACCTCTTGGCAGCCTGGCAGCAGGCTCCCCCAGCCCACGCCCAACCTCCCCTTACAGACTCCTCCACCCACACCCCCTCCACTCGCTTGGCCCAGGCCTAAGATTTCCCAGCGCCCTCCAGGAGTGTGCACACGTTAACAAATGGGTCTACTCTGGCCCTGGACATATTACCCAGCGCTTCCTGACTGCTTCCTGCTCTGCAGGGTGTGCGATCTGAGACCCGAGCCTGGTGGTCGCCTCCCAGTAGCCCCCTCCACCCCGGTGGGTGCCTGCGACCCCAACTGTGTTCTCCCAGACCGAATGCCCTCAACTCCCACTTCTACCTGAGAGAAGGGGCTGGCAGCCCTGCCTGGGTGGAGAGGCCAGAGCAGGGATGTAAATAACTCTGAGTTGAGACGAGGCAGCTTGGCACTGTGAAGAACAGGCTATGCAAAAACCTAGAGGGCAATGGCTGTTCTGACCGGTGTGAGGTGATACCTCATTGTAGTTGTGATTTGCATTTCTCTAATGATTAGTGAAGTTGAGCAGCTTTTCATGTGCTTTTTGGCCATCTGTATGTCTTCTTTGGAGAAATGTCTACTTAGACCTTCTACACATTTTTTGATTGAGTTGTTTGCTTTTTGAATTTGAGCTGCATAAGCTGTTTGTATATTTTGGAGATCAATCCCTTGTCTGTTGCTTAATTTGCAAATATTTTCTCCCATTCTGTGGGTTGTCTTTTTGTCTTGTTTATGGTTTCCTTTGCTGTGCAAAAGCTTTGAAGTTTCATTAGGTCCCGTTTGTTTATTTTTGTTTTTATTTCCATTTCTCTAGGAGGTGGGTCAAAAAGGATCTTGCTGTGATTTGTGTCAAAGAGTGTTCTGCCTAAGCTTTTCTCTAAGAGTTCTATAGTGTCTGGCCCTACATTTAGGTCTTTGATCCATTTTGAGTTTGTTTTTGTGTATGGTGTTAGAGAATGTTCTAATTTCATTCTTTTACATGCAGCTGTCCAGTTTTCCCAGCACCACTTATTGAAGAGACTGTCTTTTCTCCATTGTATATTCTTGCCTCCTTTGTAATAGATTAGGTGACTATAGGTGTATGGGTTTAGCTCTGGACTTTCTATCCTGTTCCATTGATCTATTTTCTGTTTTTGCGCCAGTACCATACTGTTTTGATTACTGCAGCTTTGTAGTATAGTCTAACCAGTCAGAATGGCCATCATCAAAAAATCTACAAACAGTAAATACTGGAGAGGGTGTGGAGAAAAAGGAACCCTCCTACACTGTTGGTGGGAATGTAAATTGGTACAGCCACTATGGAGAACAGTATGGAGGTTTCTTTAAAAAAAAAAACCACTAAAAATAAAGCTATCATATGATCCAGCAACCCCAATCCTGGGCATATATCCAGAGAAAACCATACTTTGAAAAGATACATGCACCCCCAATGTTCATTGCAGCACTATTTACAAGAACCAGGACGTGGAAACAATGTAAATGTCCATCAATGGATGAATGGATAAAGAAGATGTGGCTTACTAGAAGACATCAAGAAACTAACACAGGTAGGAACATGAATGACTTAGACCAGTAGGAACAAAAGTTTGGGGTCAGTGTGCAGAGTAGTGAGACACTGTCAGCTGAGTGACTTTCTAAAACTAAAGAAAACGTTGACTGGAGAGAGAAAAATAAGATATACCGACCAGGGACCTTCAAGACAGCAGAGGAGTAAGACATGAAGATCACCTTCCTCCCCACAAATACATCAAAAATACATCGACATGTGGAACATCTCCTACAGAACACCTACTGAACTCTGGCAGAAGACCTCAGAATTCCCAAAAGGCAAGAAAATCCCCATGTACCTGGGTAGGGCAAAAGAAAAAAGAAAAAACAAGGACAAAAGAATAGGGATGGGAACTGCACCTCTGGGTAGGAGATGTGAAGGAGGAAAAGTTTCCACACACTAGGAAGCCCCTTCACTGGTGGGGATGGGGGGTGGGTGCAGGGAAGCTTCAGAGCCATGGAGGAGAGCGCAGCAACAGGGGTGCAGAGGGCAAAGGGGAGAGATTCCCCCACAGAGGATCGGTGCCAACCCACTCACCAGCCTGAGAGGCTTGTCTGCTCACCCACCAGGGCGGGCGGGGGCTGGGAGCTGAGGCTGGGGCTTCAGAGGTCAG
The DNA here is from genome assembly GCF_025265405.1 of Mesoplodon densirostris. Taxonomy (NCBI): domain Eukaryota; kingdom Metazoa; phylum Chordata; class Mammalia; order Artiodactyla; family Ziphiidae; genus Mesoplodon; species Mesoplodon densirostris. Next base: position 46,737,363 of record NC_082664.1, read on the forward strand.
ATCCCAGGGAGAGGACTGGGGTTGGCTGCGGGAACACAGCCTGAAGGGGCCTAGTATGCCACTGCTAGCTGGGAGGGAGTCCGGGAAAAACACTGGACCCACCTAAGAGGCAAGAGACCATTGTTTCAAGGTGCGCAAGGAGAGGGGATTCCTTCCCTGTCTGCCCACAGAAGGCAGAGCACCGCCTAAATGAGCTCCCGAGACGGGTGCAAGCCACGGCTGTCAGCTCGGACACCAGAGGCAGGCCTGAAACGCTAATGCTGTGGCTGCAGCCACCAAGATCCCTGTGTGCAAGCACAGATCACTATCCACATGCTGCACCCCCAGTGTGCAGCCTGCCACTGCCAGGATCCCATGATCCAGGGACAAATTGCCTGGGAGAACACACAGTGCACCTCAGGCTGTTACAATGTCATGCCAGCCTCTGCCGCCGCAGGTTCATCCTGCATTCCAATTATAACTACTGTACCTCTCCTTCCCCCTGGCATGAGGGAGCCAGAGCCCCCTAATCAGCCGCTGCTTTAACCCTGTCCTGTCTGGGTGGAAACAGAATCCTGAGGGCAACCTACACGCAGAGGTGGGGCCAAAACCAAAGCTGAACCCTGAGAGCTGTGCGAACATAGAAGAGAAAGGGAAATCTCTACCAGGAGCCTCAAGAGCAGCAGATTAAATCCCTACAATCAACGTGAGGTACCCTGCATCTGTGGAATACCTGAATAGACAACAAATCAACCCAAAATTGAGGCAGTGGACTGTGGGAGCAACTGTAGACTTTGGGTTTGCTGTCTGCGACCGACTTGTTTCTGATTTTTATGTTTATCTTAGTATAGATTTAGCGCCTATTATCATTGGCGGATTTGTTTATTGGTTTGGTTGCTCTCTCCATTTTTTTTAATTATTATTTTTTCTTTCTTTATTTCTCCCTTTTCTTCTGAGCCATGTGACTGACAAGGTCTTGTTGCTCCAGCCTACTGTCAGGCCTGAGCCTCTGAGAGGGGGAGCTGAGTTCAGGAAATTGGACTCCAGAGAACTCTCCCAGAGATCTCTGTCTCAATGCTAAGACCCAGCTCCACCCAACAGGCAGCAGCTCCAGTGCTGTACACCCCATGCCAAACAACTAGCAACACAGGAACACAACCCCACCCATTAACAGAGAGGCTGCTTAAAATCATACTAAGTTCACAGACACCCCAAAACACACCATCAGATGCAGCCCTGCCCACGAGAAAGATAAGATCCAGCCCCACCTCCCCAAGCAGAAAAAGAGGAACCAGTGTCCTCCACAAAAGCCAACACAAGCCACTGAACCAACCTTACCCACTGGGGGCAGACACAAGAAACAAAGGGAACTACGAATGTGCAGCCTGTTAAAAGGAGATGCAAAAACAGTAAGTTAGGCAAAAGGAGAAGACAGAGAAACACACAGCAGATGAAGGAGCAGTGTAAAAATCCACCAGACCAAACAAATGAAGAGGAAATAGGCAGTCTCCCTGAAAATGAATTTACAGTAATGATAGTAAAGATGATCCAAAACCTTGGAAATACAATGGAGAAAATACAAGAAATGCTTAACAAAGAACTAAAGAACTAAAGAGCAAACAAACAATGATGAACAACACAATAAATGAAATTAAAAATTCTCCAGAGGGAATCAATAGCAGAATAATGGAGGCAGAACAATGGATAAGTGACCTGGAAGATAAAATATGGGAAATAACTACCACAGAGCAGAATAAAGAAAAAAGAATGAAAAGAATTGAGGACAGTCTCAGAGACCCCTGGGACAACATTAAAGCACCAATATTCGAATTATAGGGGTTCCAGAAGAAGAAGAGAGAAAGAAAGGGTCTGAGAATATATTTGAAGAGATTGTAGTTGAAAACTTCCCTAACATATGAAAGGAAATACTCAGTCAAGTCCAGGAAGCACAGAGAGTCCCATTCAGGATAAATCCATGGAGAAACATGCCAAGACACATATTAATCAAACTACCAAAAATTAAATAAAAAGAAAAAATATTAAAAGCAGCAAGGGAAAAACAACTAATACCATAAAAGGGAATCCAAATAAGGTTAACAGCTGATCTTTCAGCAGAAACTCTGCAGGCCAGAAGGGAGTGGCAGGACATATTTAAAGTGATGAAATGGAAAAACCTACAACCAAGACTACTCTACCCAACAACGATCTCATTCAGATTTGAAGGAGAAATTAAAATCTTTACAGACAAGCAAAAGTTAAGAGAATTCAGCACCACCAAACCAGCTGTACAACAAATACTAAAGGAACTTCTCTAGGCAGGAAACACAAGAGAAGGAAAAGACCTAAAAAACAAACCCAGGGGCTTCCCTGATGGTGCAGTGGTTGAGAGTCCGCCTGCCGATGCAGGGGACACAGGTTCGTGCCCCGGTCCAGGAGGATCCCACGTGCCGCGGAGTGGCTGGGCCCATGAGCCATGGCCACCGGGCCTGTGCATCCGGAGCCTGTGCTCCGCAACGGGAGAGGCCACAACAGTGAGAGGCCCGCGTACGCCAAAAAAAAAAAAAAAAAAAAAAAAAAAAAAAAAACAATTAAGAAAATGGTAATAGGAACATACATATCGATAATCACCTAGAATGTAAATGGATTAAATGCTCCAACCAAAAGACATAGACTGGATACAAAAACAAGACCTGTATATATGCTGTCTACAAGAGACCCACTTCAGACCTAGTGAGGCATATAGAATGAAAGTGAGAGTATGGAAAAAGATATTCCATGCAAATGGAAACAAAAGAAAGCTGGAGTAGCAATTCTCATATCAGACAAAATTTACTTTAAAATAAAGACTTTTATAAGAGACAAAGAAAGACACTATATAATGATCAAGGGATCAATCCAAGAAGTAGGTATAACAATTGTAAATATGGGGCTTCCCTGGTGGTGCAGTGGTTGAGGGTCCGCCTGCCGATGCAGGGGACACGGGTTCGAGCCCTGGTCTGGGAAGATCCCACATGCTGCGGAGCAACTAAGCCTGTGCTCCATAACTACTGAGCCTGCGCGTCCAGAGCCCATGCTCCGCAACAGGAGAGGCCGTGACAGTGAGAGGCACGCGCACCGCGATGAGGAGTGGCCCCCGCTCGCCGCAGCTAGAGAAAGCCCTGGTACAGAAACGAAGACCCAACACAGCCAAAAAATAAATAAATTAATTAAAAAAAAAAAACAATTGTAAATATTTATGCACCCAACATAGGAGCACCTCAATACATAAGGCAAACGCTAAAAGCCATAAAAGGAGAAATCGACATGAACACAATCATACAGGGAACTTTAACACCCCAATTTCACAAACGGACAGATCATTCAAAATGAAAATAAATAAGGAAACACAGGCTTTAAATCATACATTACACAAGATGAATTTAATTGATATTTATAGGACATTCCATCCTATAATGGAACTCATGGAACATTCTCCAGGATAGATAACATCTTGGGTCACAAATCGAGCCTTGGTAAATTTAAGAAAATTGAAATCCTAAGAAGTATCTGTTCTGACCACAACGCTGTAAGACTGGATATCAATTACAGGAAAAAATCAGTAAAAAATACAAACAAATGGAGGCTAAACAATACACTATTGATAAACAAGATATCACTGAGGAAATCAAAAAATACCTAGAAACAAATGACAATGAAAACACAATGACCCAAAACCTATGGGATTCAGCAAAAGCAGTTCTAAGAGGGAAGTTTATAGCAATACAATCCTATGCAACAAACAAGAAACATCTCAAATAAACAACCTTACCTTACACTTAAAGCAATGAGAGAAAGAAGAAGAAGAACAACAAAAAAACCAAAGTTAGCAGAAGGAAAGAAATCATAAAGATCAGATCAGAAATGAATGAAAAAGAAATGAAGGAAACAATAGCAAAGATCAATAAAACTTAAAGCTCATTCTTTGAGAAGATAAACAAAATTGACAAACCATTAGCCAGACCCATGAAGAAAAAAAGGGAGAAGACTCAACTCAATAGAATTAGAAATGAAAAAGGAGAAGTAACAACTGACACTGCAGAAATAAAAAGGATCATGAGAGATTACTACAAGCAACTTTATGCCAATGAAATGGAAAACCTGGAGGAAATGTACAAATTCTTAGAAAAGCACAACCTTCCAAGACTGAACCAGGAAGAAACAGAAAATATAAACAGACCAATCACAAGCACTGAAATTGAAACTGTGATTAAAAATCTTCCAACAAAAAAAAGCCTAGGGCCAAATGGTTTCACAGGTAAATTCTGTCAAACATTTAGAGAAGAGCTAACACCTATCGTTTGCAAACTCTTCCAAAATATAGCAGAGGGAAGAACACTCCCAAACTCATTCTACGAGGCCACCATCACCTTGATACCAAAACCAGACAAAGATGTCACAAGGAAAGAAAACTGCAGGCCAATATCCCTGATGAACATAGATGCAAAAATCCTCAACAAAACACTAGCAAACAGAATCTAACAGCACAATAAAAGGATCAAACACCATGATCAAGTGGAGTTTATCCCAGGAATGCAAGGATTCTTCAATATATGCAAATCAATCAATGTGATACACCATATTAACAAACTGAAGGAGAAAACCATATGATCATCTCAATAGATGCAGAAAAATCTTTCAACAAAATTGAACACCCATTTATGATAAAACCCCTCCAGAAAGTAGGCACAGAGGAAACTTACTTCAACATAATAAAGGCCATATATGACAAACCCACAGCCAACATCATCCTCAATGGTGAAAAACAAACCATTTCCTATAATTTCAGGAACAAGACAAGACTGTTCACTCTCACCACTCTTATTCAACATAGTTTTGGAAGTTTTAGCCACAGCAATCACAGAAGAAAAAGAAATAAAAGGAATCCAAATCATAAAAGAAGAAGTAAAGCTGTCACTGTTTGTAGATGACATGATACTATATATAGAGAATCCTAAAGATGCCACCAGAAAACTACTAGAGCTAATCCATGAATTTGGTAAAGTAGCAGGATACAAAATTAATGCACAGAAATCTCTGGCATTCCTACGCACTAATGATGAAAAATCTGAAAGAGAAATTAAGGAAACACTCCCATTTACCATTGCTACAAAAAGAATAAAATATCTAGGAATAAACCTACCTAAGGAGACAAAAGACCTGTATGTAGAAAACTATAGGACACTGATGAAAGAAATTAAAGAGGATACATACCGATGGAGAAATATACCATGTTCTTGGATTGGAAGAAGCAACATTGTGAAAATGACTATACTACCCAAAGCAATCTACAGATTCAATGCAATCCCTATCAAACTACCACTGGCATTTTTCACAGAACTAGAACAAATAATTTCACAATTTGTATGGAAACACAAAAGACCCTGAAAAGCCAAAGCAATCTTGAGAAAGAAAAATGGAGCTGGAGGAATAAGGCTCCCAGACTTCAGACTATACTACAAAGCCACAGTAATCAAGACAGTATGGTACTGGCACAAAAATAGAAACATACATCAATGGAACAGGATAGAAAGCCCAGAGATAAACCCACGCACATATGGTCACCTTATTTTTGATAAAGAAGGCAAGAATATGCAATGGAGAAAAGACAGCCTCTTCAATAAATGGTGCTGGGAAAACTGGACAGCTACATTGAAAAGAATGAAATTAGAACGCTCCCTAACACTATATACAAAAATAAACTCAAAATAGATTAAAGACCTAAATGTAAGGCCAGACACTATAAAACTCTTAGAAGAAAGCATAGGCAGAACACTCTATGACATAAATCACAGCAAGATCCTTTTGGACCCACCTCCTAGAGAAATGGAAATAAAAACAAAGATAAACAAATGGGACCTAAGGAAACTTCAAAGCTTTTACACAGCAAAGGAAAACATGAACAAGAGAAAAAGACAACCCTCAGAATGGGAAAAAATATTGGTAAATGAAGCAAGTGACAAAGATTAATCTCCAAAATTTATGAGCAGCTCATGCAGCTCAATATCAAAAAAACAAACAACCCAATCCAAAAATGGGCAGAAGACCTAAATAGACATTTCTCCAAAGAAGATATACAGATTGCCAACAAACAATGAAAGAATGCTCAACATCACTAATCATGAGAGAAATGCAAATCAGAACTACAATGAGGTATCACCTCACACTGGTCAGAATGGCCATCATCAAAAAATCTACAAACAATAAATGCTGGAGAGGGTATGGAGAAAAGGGAACCCTCTTGCACTGTTTGTGGGAATGTAGATTGATACAGCCACTATGGAGATCAGTATGGAGGTTCCTTAAAAAACTACAAATAGAACTATCATATGATCCAGCAATCCCACTACAGGGATTTCCCCTGAGAAAACCATAATTCAGAAAGAGTCATGTACCAGAATGTTCACTGCAGCTCTAGTTACAATAGCCAGGACATGGAAGCAACCTAAGTGTCCACTGACAGATGAATGGATAAAGAAGATGTGGCACATATATACAATGGAATATTACTCAGCCATAAAAAGGAACGAAATTGAGTTATTTGTAGTGAGGTGGATGGACCTAGAGTCTGTCATACAGAGTGAAGTAAGTCAGAAAGAGAAAAACAAATACCATATGCTAACACATATATATGGAATCTGAAAAAAAAACAAGAGAAAAAATGGTTCTGATGAGCCTAGGTGCAGGACAGGAATAAAGATGTAGATATAGAGAATGGACTTGAGGACATGGGGAGGGTGAAGGGGAAGCTGGGACGAAGTGAGAGAGTAGCACTGACATATACACACTACCAAAGGTAAAATAGCTAGCTAGTGGGAAGCAGCTACATCACGTGGGGAGATCAGCTTGGTGATTTGTGTCCATCAAGACAGGTGGGATAGGGAGGGTGAGAGGGAGATGTAAGAGGGAGGGGATATGGGGATATATGTATACATATAACTGATTCACATTTTTTGTTTGTTTGTTTGTTTGTTTGTTTTTTGCAGTATGCGGGCCTCTCACTGCTGTGGCCTCTCCTGTTGCGGAGCACAGGCTCCGGACGCGCAGGCTCAGCGGCCATGGCTCACAGGCCCAGCCGCTCCGCGGCATGTGGGATCTTCCCGGACTGGGGCACGAACCCGTGTCCCCTGCATCGGCAGGCGGACTCTCAACCACTGCGCCACCAGGGAAGCCCTGTGATTCACTTTTTTATATGGCAGAAACTTACACAATATTGTAAAGCAATTATACTCCAATAAAGATGTTAAAAAATAAAAAGAAAGATGTGGTACATATATACAATGGAATACTATTCAGCCATAAAAAAGAATGAAATGATGCTATTTGCAGTGACATGGATGGAAGTCAGACAGAGAAAGACCAATATATATCGCTTATATGTGAAATCTAAAAACAAATGGTGTAAATCAACTTATTTATAAAACATAGAGTTACAGATGTAGAAAACAAACCTATGGTCACCAAGAGGGAAAGTGGGGGGGATAAACTGGGAGACTGGATTGACATAAACACCGTAGTATATATAAAATAGATAACTAATAAGGACCTACTGTATAGCACAGGGAACTCTACTCAGTACTCTGTAATGATCTATATGGGAAAAGAACATAAAAAAGAGTGAATATATGTGTGTGTATAACTGATTCATTTTCTTGTGTAGCAGAAACTAACACAACATTGTAAATCAACTATACTCTAATAAAAATTAATTTAAAAAAAATCTAGAGGGCACATGGCTCTGGGTCCAGGAGGGCAGCCCCCCAGAGCTGGCCAAGAGACCACCTCCAGCCACAAGGCGCCCCCTGCAGAACTCGCCACTGGAAACCAAGACAAGGTCTGGCCTGGATCACTCACAAACAGTATGAGGCCTTCCCCAAGGAGTGAATTCTATCCAGCCCACCATTTATTTGTTTGGAGGACTTGCTTTTCCCCCTTTTTTTTTCTGGCAGACAGGGAGCTTGCAGAGAGGACAGCAGAACTGCACCTAGAGCTGACAGTAGTCTGGAAACTTGACCACATACCCCCAGGTGGCAGAGGGGGTCTCCTGCACCTTGAAACACAGCCCAGGGAAAAAGCAGTGGTCTTGAATTGGAACCAAGATGGCAGAGTAGAAGGACGTGCTCTCACTCCCTCTGTCGAGAACACCAGAATCACAACTAGCTGCTGGACAATCATCAAATGGAAGACACTGGACTCACCAAAAAAGATAACCCACATCCAAAGGCAAAGGAGAAGCCACAATGAAACGGTAAGAGAGGCGCACTCACAGTAACATCAAATCCTATAACTGCTGCGTAGGTGACTCACAGACCGGAGAACACTTATACCACAGAAGTCTACCCACTGGAGTGAAGGTTCTGAGCCCCACATCAGGCTTCCCAACCTGGGGGTCTGGCAATGGGAGGGGGAATTCCTAGAGAATCAGACTTTGAAGGTTAGTGGGATTTGACTATAGGACTTCGACAGAAATGGGGGAAACAGAGACTCCACTCTTGAAGGGCACACACAAAGTAGTGTGCACATCGGGACCCAGGGGAAGGAACAGTGACCCCAGGGGAGACTGAACAAGACCTACCTGCTACTGTTCGAGGGTCTCCTGCAGAGGCGGGGGTGGCTGTGGCTCACCGTGGGGGCAAGGACACTGACAGCAGAAGTTCTGGGAAGTACTCCTTGGCGTGAGCCCTCCCAGAGTCCACCATTAGCCCCACCAAAGAGCCCAGGTAGCCTCCAGTGTTGGGTTGCCTCAGGCAAAACAACCAACAGGGAGGGAACCCAGCCCCACCCATCAGCAGTCAACCGGATTAAAGTTTTACTGAGCTCTGCCCACCAGAGCAAAAGCCACCTCTACCCACCACCACTCCCTCCCATCAGGAAACTTGCACAAGCCTCTTAGATAGCCTCATCCACCAGAGGGAAGACAGCAGAAGCAATAAGAACTACAATCCTGAAGCCTGTAGAATGAAAACCACATTCACAGAAAGACAGACAAGATGAAAAGGCAGAGGGCTATGTACCAGATGAAGGAACAAGATAAAACCCCAGAAAAACAACTAAATGAAGTGGAGATAGGCAACCTTCCAGAAAAAGAATTCAGAATAATGATTGTGGAGATGATCCAGGACCTCAGAAAAAGAATGGAGGCAAAGATTGAGAAGATGCAAGAAATGTTTAACAAAGCCCTAAAAGAATTAAAGGACAAACAGAGATGAACAGTACAATAACTGAAATGAAAACTACACTAGAAGGAATCAATAGCAGAATAACTGAGGCAGAAGAACGGATAAATGACAGAACAGTGTCAGTGCGGAACAGAATAAAGAAAGAAGGATGAGGCTAGCGGCTGGAAGGGGGAAGGTGCGAGTCCCAATTCCAAGGTCTCCCAGCACCACAGTGGCTCCGAGCAACTCCTGGGATGTCACAGAATCCTGTGGCAACTACTATTAATGAAAGCAAAGGTGAAGAGCATCCAATGTGAGAGCAGAATGTTTTACACCGGGTAGATGAAAGGCTCTTGGTGCTGCAGCCAGGAGTCAGTGCTGTGCCTCTGAAGTGGGAGAGCCAACTTCAGGACACGGGTCCACAAGAGACCTCCCAGCTCCACATAATATCAAGCAGCGAAAATCTCCCAGAGATCTCCATCTCAACACCAGCACCCAGCTTCAGTCAACGACCAGCAAGCTACAGTGCTGGTCACCCTATGCCAAGCAACTAGCAAGGCAGGAACACAACCCCACCCATTAGCAGAGAGGCTGCCTAAAAACATAATAAGGCCATAGGCACCCCAAAACACACCACCAGACGTGGACCTGTCCACCAGAAAGACAAGATCGAGCCTCAACCACCAGAACACAGGCATTAGTCCCCCCGACCAGGAAGCCTACACAACCTACTGAAACAACCTTAGCCACTGGGGTCAGACACCAAAAACAACGGGAACTACGAATCTGCAGCCTGCAAAAAGGAGACCCCAAACACAGTAACATAAGCAAAATGAGAAGACAGAAAAACACACAGCAGGTGAAGGAGCAAGATAAAAACCTACCAGACCTAACAAATGAAGAGGTAATAGGCAGTCTACCTGAAAAAGAATTCAGAATAATGATAGTAAAGCTGATCCAAGATTCTATTTCCAAGATCCAAAATCTTGGAAATAGAATAGACAAAAGGCAAGAAACAGTTAACAAGGACCTAGAAGAACTAAAGATGAATCAAGCATCGATTAAAAATACAATAAATAAAATGAAAAATACTCTAGACGGGATCAATAGCAGAATAACTGAGGCAGAAGAACGGATAAGTGAAGTGGAAGATAAAATAGTGGAAATAACTGATGCAGAGCAAAATAAAGAAAAAAGAATGAAAAGAACAGAGGACAGTCTCAGAGACCTCTGGGACAACATTAAACGCACCAACATGCGAATTATAGGGGTTCCAGAAGAAGAAGAGAAAAAGAAAGGGACTGAGAAAATATTTGAAGAGATTATAGTTGAAAACTTCCCTAATATGGGAAAGGAAATAGTTAATCAAGTCCAGGAGGCACAGAGAGTCCCATACAGAATAAATCCAAGGAGAAATACGCCAAGACACGTATTAATCAAACTGTCAAAAATTAAACACAAAGAAATCATATTAAAAGCAGCAAGGCAAAAACAACAAATAACACACAAGGGAATCCCCATCAGGTTAACAGCTGATCTCTCAGCAGAAACTCTACAAGCCAGAAGGGAGTGGCAGGACATAATTAAAGTGATGAAGGAGAGAAACCTGCAACCAAGATTACTCTACCCAGCAAGGATCTCATTCAGATTTGATGGAGAAATTAAAACGTTTACAGACAAGCAAAAGCTGAGAGAGTTCAGCACCACCAAACCAGCTTTACAACAAATGCTAAAGGAACTTCTCTAGGCAAGAAACACAACAGAAGGAATATACCTACAATAACGAACCCAAAGCAATTAAGGAAATGGGAATAGGAACATACATATCAATAATTACCTTAAATGTAAATGGACTAAATGCTCCCACCAAAAGACACAGATTGGCTGAATGGATACAAAAACAAGACCCATATATATGCTGTCTACAAGAGACCCACTTCAGACCTAGAGACACATACAGATTGAAAGTAAGGGGATGGAAAAAGATATTCCATGCAAATGGAAATCAAAAGAAAGCTGGAGTAGCAATTCTTATATCAGACAAAATAGACTTTAAAATAAAGACTATTAGAAGAGACAAAGAAGGACAGTACATAACGATAAAGGGATCGATCCAAGAAGAAGATATAACAATTGTAAATATTTATGTACCCAACATAGGAGCACCTCAATACATAAGGCAAATACTAACAGCCATAAAAGGGGAAATCGACAGTAACACAATCATAGTAGGGGACTTTAACACCCCACTTTCACCAATGGACAGATCATCCAAAATGAAAATAAATAAGGAAACACAAGTTTTAAATGATACATTAAACAAGATGGACTTAGTTGATATTTATAGGACATTCCATCCAAAAACAACAGAATACACATTTTTCTCAAGTGCTCATGGAACATTCTCCAGGATAGATCATATCTTGGGTCACAAATCAAGCCTTGGTAAATTTAAGGAAATTGAAATTGTATCAAGTATCTTTTCCGACCACAATGCTATGAGACTAGACATCAATTACAGGAAAAGATCTGTAAATAATACAAACACATGGAGGCTAAACAATACACTACTTAATAATGAAGTGATCACTGAAGAAATCAAAGAGGAAATTAAAAAATACCTAGAAACAAATGACAATGGAGACACGACAACCCAAAACATATGGGACGCAGCAAAAGCAGTTCTAAGGGGGAAGTTAATAGCGATACAATCCCACCTTAAGAAACAGGAAACATCTCGAGTAAACAACCTGACCCTGCACCTAAAGCAATTAGAGAAAGAAGAACAAAAAACTCCCAAAGTCAGCAGAAGGAAAGAAATCATAAAGATCAGATCAGAAATAAATGAAAAAGAAATGAAGGAAACGATAGCAAAGATCAATAAAACTAAAAGCTGGTTCTTTGAGAAGATAAACAAAATAGACAAACCATTAGCCAGACTCATCAAGAAAAAAAGGGAGAAGACTCAAATCAATAGAATTAGAAATGAAAAAGGAGAAGTAACAACTGACACTGCAGAAATACAAAAGATCATGAGATATTACTACAAGCAACTCTATGCCAATAAAATGGACAACCTGGAAGAAATGGACAAATGCTTAGAAATGCACAACCTGCCAAGACTGAATCAGGAAGAAATAGAAAATATGAATAGACCAATCACAAGCACTGAAATTGAAACTGTGATTAAAAATCTTCCAACAAACAAAAGCCCAGGACCAGATGGTTTCACAGGCAAATTCTATCAAACATTTAGAGAAGAGCTAACACCCATCCTTCTCAAACTCTTCCAAGCAATTTCAGAGGAAGGAACACTCCCAAACTCATTCTATGAGGCCTCCATCACCCTGATACCAAAACCAGACAAAGATACTACAAAAAAAGAAAATTACAGACCAATATCACTGATGAATATAGATGCAAAATCCTCAACAAAATACTAGCACACAGAATACAACAACACATTAAAAGGATCATAAAGCATGATCAAGTGGGATTTATCCCAGGGATGCAAGGATTCTTCAATATACACAAATCAATCAATGTGATACACCATATTAACAAACTGAAGAACAAAAACCATAGGATCATCTCAATAGATGCAGAAAAAGCTTTTGACAAAATTCAACAGCAATTTATGATAAAAACTCTCCAGAAAGTGGGCATAGAGGGAACCTATCTCAACATAATAAAGGCCATATATGACAAACCCACAGCCAACATCATCCTCAATGGTGAAAAACTGAAACCATTTCCTATAATTTCAGGAACAAGACAAGACTGTCCACTCTCACCACTATTATTCAACATAGATTTGGAAGTTTTAGCCACAGCAATCACAGAAGAAAAAGAAATAAAAGGAATCCAAATCAGAAAAGAATAAGTAAATCGGTCAGTGTTTGTAGATGACATAATACTATACATAGAGAATCCTAAAGATGCCACTAGAAAACTACTAGAGTTAATCAATGAATTTGGTAAAGCTGCAGCATACAAAATTAATGCACAGAAATCTCTTGCATTCCTATACACTAATGAGGAAATATCTGAAAGAGAAATTAAGGAAACACTCCCATTTACCATTGCAACAAAAAGAATAAAATACATAGGAATAAACCTACCTAGGGAGACGAGACCTGTATGTAGAAAACTATAGGACACTGATGAAAGAAATTAAAGATGATACCAACAGATGGAGAGATATACCATGTTCTTGGATTCAAAGACTCAATATTGGGAAAATGACTATACTACCCAAAGCAATCTACAGAATCAATTCAATCCCTATCAAATTACCAATGGCATTTTTTATGGAACTAGAACAAAAAATCTTAAAATTTGTATGGAGACACAAAAGACCCCAAATAGCCAAAGTAGTCTTGAGGGAAAAATACAGAGCTGGAGGAATGAGACTCCCTGACTTCAGACTATAATACAAAGCTACAATAATCAAGACAATATGGTACTGGCACAAAAACAGAAGCATAGATCAATGGAACAAGATAGAAAGCCCAAAGATAAACCCATGCACCTATGGTCAACTGATCTATGACAGAGGAAGCAAGGATATACAATGGAGAAAAGACAACCTCTTCAATAAGTGGTGCTGGGAAAACTGGACAGCTACATGTAAAAGAATGAAATTAGAACACTCCCTCACACCATACACAAAAATAAACTCAAAATGGATTAGAGACCTAAATGTAAAACCAGACACTATAAAACTCTTAGAGGAAAACATAGGAAGAACACTCTTTGATATAAATCACAGCAAAATCTTTTTTGATCCACCTCCTAGAGTAATGGAAATAAAAACAAAAATAAACAAATGGGACCTAATGAAACTTCAAAGCTTTTGCACAGCAAAGGAAACCATAAACAAGATGAAAAGACAACCCTCAGAATGGGAGAAAATGTTTGCAAATGAATCAACAGACAAAGGATTAATCTTCAAAATATATAAACAGCTGGTGCAGCTCAATTTTAAAAAAACAAACAACCCAATCCAAAAATGGGCAGAAGACCTAAGTAGACATTTCTCCAAAGAAGACATACAGATGGCCAAGAAGCACATGAAAAGCACTGCTCAACATCACTAATTATTAGAGAAATGCAAATCAAAACTACAATGAGGTATCACCTCACACCAGTTAGAATGGACATCATCAGAAAATCTACAAACAACAAATGCTGGAGAGGGTGTGGAGAAAACGGAACCCTCTTGCACTGCTGGTGGGAATGTAAATTGATACAGCCACTATGGGGAACAGTATGGAGGTTCCTTAAAAATCTAAATACAGAATTACCATATGATCCAGCAATCCCACTACTGGGCATATACCCAGAGAAAACCATAATTCAAAAAGACACATGCACCCCAATGTTCACTGCAGCAGTATTTACAATAGCCAGGTCGTGGAATCAACGTAAATGCCCATCGACAGACAAATGGATGAAGAAGATGTGGTACATATATACAATGGAATATTACTCAGCCATAAAAAGGAACGAAACTGGGTTGTTTGTAGAGACGTGGATGGGTCTAGAGATTGTCATACATAGTGAAGTAAGTCAGAAAGAGAAAAACAAATATCATATATTGACCCATATATGTGGAACCTAGAAAAATGGTACAGATGAACCAGTTTGCAGGGCAGAAGTTGAGACACAGATGTAGAGAACAAATGTATGGACACCAAGGGGGGAAAGCCGCTGGGGGTGAGGGTGGTGGTGGGATGAACTGGGAGATTGGGATTGACATGTATACACTGATGTGTATAAAATGGATGACTAATAAGGACCTGCTGTTTAAAAAAGTAAATAAAATAAAATTTAAAAATTAAAAAAAATATGTAGTTGAGATAGTATGTATACAACTTTTTAAAATAGTTTGGTAAAAATATAAAGACAGGGCTTCCCTGGTGGCACAGTGGTTGAGAGTCTGCCTGCCGATGCAGGGGACACAGGTTTGTGCCCCGGTCCGGGAAGATCCCACATGCCATGAAGCGGCTAGGCCCGTGAGCCATGGCCGCTAAGCCTGTGTGTCCGGAGCCTGTGCTCCACAACGGGAGAGGCCATAACAGTGAGAAGCCTGTGTACTGCAAAAAAAAAAAAAAAAAAAAAAAAAAAAATATATATATATATATATATATATATATATATATAAAGACAGAAAGGAGTAGCTATAATGCATGTATGTGTATTTAAAATGATTTTTCAATTATCAAACCACATCACCAAGAAATGCAAAGCCTATAGTAAAAAAAAACAAAACAGAATCCGTTTACCCAAAAACAAATATGGTTAAAATATTGCTTAAAAATTGATTAAATTTTTCTTCTAGCATTTCTCCTATAACAACAATAATAATCACTAGGTGCCATTTAGCAAGCTCCTATGCTAAACTGTTTTCTAAATTCTTTAAAAATGTTCTTTCAATGGATGAATGAATAACTAAAATGTGGTATATACTAATACACTGGAATATTATTCAGCCTCAGTAAGGAAGGAAATTCTGACATATGCTACAACTAGATGAACCCTGAAAACATTATGCTAAGTGAAACCAACCAGACACAATAATACAAATATTGAATGATTCCACTTATATGAGGTACCAAGAATAGGCAAATTCATAGAGACAGAAAGTAGAACAGCAAGGTGGCCAGGGGCCAGGAGAAGGGAAGAATGGGGAGTTATTGTTTAATGAGGAGAGTTTCTGTTTGGAATGATTTAAAAATTTTGGAAATGGATGGCAGTGATGACTACACTATATTGTGAATGTACTTAAAGCCACTCAATTGTACATTTAAAAATGGCTAAAGTATCAGTAGTAAATTTTATATTTTGTATATTTTACCACAAAAACCTATTCTCATTCAAATCTTCAATTCTATAAGATGAGTTATACAACTAATAGATGGGTTTGAACCCAGGCAATCTGATTACAGAACCTAGGTTCTTTGCCCATATTTTTAAAAAGAAAGAGAGAACAGTATAAAGAACCTCCACACCGATCACCCTGTTTCAACAATTATCTGCTTCTGGCCAACCTTGCTTCATCTGTTCCCTTACCTATTCCCTGCCCTGCCTCTAGGATATTTTGGTGTAAATTTCAGACATCATGTCATTTAATCTGTAAATATTTCAATATATAGCTCTAAAAGAATAATTTTTTAAAAATTATAACACTTTAAAAAATCTAACGATTTCTTAATATCATCAAGTATTCTGTTACTGTTCACATTTCCCCAACTGCCTTACAAATTTTTAAGTTTGTTTGAATTAGGACCCAAACAAAACTTACACACTGCAAAAAAAAAACACTGGTCTTGCATGCAGCTCCCCTTGTGTCACATGGAACAGACTACTTAATGTGTCTAGGATCAGGGAGAACAGGTGCTTCGTGGATGTTTGGCAGGTTAGTGATATTGTATGTGAATGTGTTTAAAACAATATCTAGCTTTTTATTTTTTATCTCAGCCACCTTCTGTTCTGACACTGCATTTATTGCAACTTGTAATTTTATTATTTTGTGTTTTGACTTCATTATTTTTATTGTTTTTGCTATTGTTTATATCCCTTACCAGACTATAAAATCCCTGAGAACACAGAGCAAGGCTGTCTTGGTCACATGTGTCCCCAGAGCCTAGTGCATAATAAGTACTCAATAAGAATGTTTTCAATAATGTATTAATTCATTCAATAAAAATTATATTCTCTTGTTCTTTTGACCCCTGGGTAAGTCAAATATTCCCGAGCTAGCAACCAAAGCTGGGTGGCTTTCCTGGGATACTCATTGCAGCATTCATACCCAAAACTACTGAGAAAGGAAACCAGTAACCTCGGGCAATCACTAGACACTGTTCTGGTGTTTACCTGATGAGATATTACTAAGTCACTCACCTAGGAGCAACTTTAGAATGAAGCAGTCAACCAGCTCACTCCTGGAGGACAGCAGAGTAGGGACGGTGGCTCTGGCCCCTCCACCCGCCCCTCCTAGGAACATCAGCAAGACCCTCTGGTCCTGGGGGTAGGCTGCTGGGAGAGCAAGCTTCCAGTAATTGCAATGCTGTTTCTTCAAGAGATGGAGGGAAAAGCATTTCAGTAATAAGCAAAGAAGAGGGAAAATCAATAAGGATGTGTGTAATGAATTTTTGTTTCCTGAAATAGCCTGGCAGGAGCCTTGCCAGGAAAAGTTAGGAGTAATCAGTGACAAGATTAGAGACACAAACCCAAGAACATTATTCAGCTCTGCAGGCTCCCCTGGTGGAAGAATGTCAGTGTAAGGAATTACAGAGAGCCCAGGCTTTGTCCAGAAAGACACTCTTTAAGAGAAGTTGGACAAAGTAACAATAGTATCTACTGGGGAGGAAAACTGTGCTTCTCTTGCCACTTGGAATTTGAGAGGGGTCTGATCAGGTTGGACAAACTGTAATGTTTTTTGAACCCTTCAAGTCAAATAATCGTCCTCCATTAATATTACACATATTCCGCGTTTGGGCTACAACATAATGGTTATGAGCAGATTTCAACTCTGCCATTTACTACTCATTAACTGTGTAATCTTGGGTAAGTTACTTAGCATCTCTGAACCTCTGCTGCATCTTCTAAAAAACAGGGAGCTAACAGCACCCCTGTTGTAAAGCTGTTGGGAAGATTAAATGAGATAATATGACAGTCACGGAGCTCAATGCCTGCCACAACGTAAACACGCAATAAACAGTAGTTATTATTGTTATCATCATTGTTAACAAAGCCCACTGTGCTGAGTCCTTGACAAGATCACTGGGTCTTTTGCTAGACTGTTTGTTCACCCTTAACGGGCTGGCATTGTGTTTTCATCCTAGAACACCCTGTACCTGGCAGAACCAATAAACATTAGCCCAACAGAACTGTTGAACTGAAAGCTAGAAATTAGGATAAGGAGTTTCTCACTTTAATTTTCTCCCCTGTATATCTCATCTTAGTTTATGTCTGTGTGTGCATGGTTCACCTGAAAAATAGAGGGAATTCCTTTACAGGGACTTCAAACATCTAAGCACTCACTCACTGATGACAGAGCAATTAGCCTCATATTAGCACTTTTTAAAACCACTCTGAAGTAATTTCACTTCTTGCCATAATTACTTGCAACACAGTGAAGTGGTTCTGAACCACATTATCATAATTTTGTTAATTCCTGTAACTGAAGTTTTAAAATCAATTTTATTTGAGGCACAATTTACATGTAACAAATAGACACATTCTAGTGTACGGTGTAGTGTGTTTTGATCAATTTCTACACTCCTGTAACTACCAGATAAATCATAATGTAGAAAATTTCCAAACAGGCTCCCTTGTGCTCTTTCCCAATCAATCCCTACCTCCACTTCCATCCCCAGACAACCACTCCTGCATCTATTATAGATTAGACTTGTCTTTACTAGAGTTTGATTTTAATGGAAACCTACCATATGTAGCCTGTATTGTCTGGCCTCTTTTGATCAACATAATGTTTTTGATATTCATTTATTTTGTTGCATGTATCAGTAGTACATTCCTTTCTATTGCTAGGCAGTATTCCATTGTATGACTATAATACATTTTTTAAAAAAATTGATTCACCTACTGATGAACATTCTAGGTTGTTTCCAGTTTTTCTTACTCTTATGAATAAAGCTGCTATGAATATTCATGTACAAGTCTTTTGACATGTTTTCATTTCCCTTAGGTGAATATCTAGGAATGATATTCCAGGGTCATATGATAAGTGTATGTTCAACTTTTGAAGATGCTGCCAAACTATTTTCCGAAGTGTCTGTGCCATTTTACATTCTCACCAGCAGTAAGAAGTCTTGTGGCTCCATACATGCTCCAACATTTGGAGTTGTGACTACATCTTAAATGACTTATTCTATTTTACTTGGACCTTCTGAGAATTTCTTCTTCTCTCCCCCATCCCTCCAATTTCTAGAACCTCTACCATTCCATTTAGTGTCTCTGGAGGGCAGAAGTAAGGTTAAAGTGTTTATTATTAAATTCCAAAACTTGTTTTAAATATATTTTAAAGTGCTCATATGGAAACAATCTAAGTGTTCATCAATGGATGAATGGATAAAGAGGATTTTCATATATATATGACAATATTATTCTGCCATGAGAAGGAAAGAAATCCTGCCATTTGCAACAACATGGATGGAACTTGAGGCCCTTATGCTAAGTGAGATAAGTCAGACAGAGAAAGACAAATACTAATACTGTAGGATCTCACTTATATGTGGAATCTGAAAAAAGCCAAACTCATAGAAACAGAGGGTAGAATAGTGGTTACCAGGGGCTGGGCGGGTGGGGGAATTGGGGAGACATTGGCCAAAAGAGTACAAGCTTGCAATTAGAAGATGAATAATAAGTCCTAGAGATCTAATGCACAGCACAGCGATTACAGTCAACAATACTGTATTGCATACTTCAAAGTTGCTAAGAGATGAGATCATAAATGTCCTCAGCACACACAAAAAAATAATTATGTGACATGATAGAGGTGTTAGTTAATGCTACAGTGGTAATCATATTACAATATATAAGTGTATCAAATCAACACATCTTAAACTTACACAATGTTATATGTCAGTTACATCTCAATTAAAATAAAATAAAATGCTCAAATGATGTCAGAAGCTCATCTACCAGAGAAAGTTCTTCCACAGCAGGATCGCTCTTGTTTATGTCACTATAACCCACACATACAAATATACACACTTAAAATCTTCTTATCTTTGGGCAAATGTGGCTCTGGAATAATTTAATTACAGCAGACAAAGGAAAGAAGAAAAAACCCAGCTTCCTTTAGACACTAAACTAGTAGCTTCCAGGACCTAATTTTCAACAACTGCTCAGAAAATGGAATTGTCTGGCTCACCTTCTGTGGTGTCCTTCCCGCTGGGCTTGTTTTCAGTCACTCTTGAGCCCAGTTTGGCCTCCATATTGCATGCCAGTCACTAAATTCACAGTAGCCAACCACTGTACCTGTAAACAGATTCGTTGCTTCATAAAATTTATTGTCTAGGCTGTGTTTCATTCAGTGCTATCAGTTCTTGTTTTAGAAAATAAAATCTCAATCTGTAGCAAAATGAAGAACACACACAAGGTATTTCATTACGAAGATTTTGACTCAGGAAAATAAAAACCTCATGTACTTTAAATTTCCAAGATTTCAACATAACCATGTTCTTTCTAGGATTAAAAGAATAATAATAATAAACAACAAATCTTTGTGATGGAAATGCCAAGGTCTTTTTAAAAGATGTGTAAATGATTTCTTAAGGCAAGTAATGGGGTCTATCAGGCTCTGAGGTTCAGATCATGTTTGGATGGTCAGATTATATTCCTTGAGGAGCCTACAGTTATTTTCCAAGCCCCAAGTATAGGAAAATGCAAACCTTTTTTTTTTTTTTTTTTGCCAAATACTTTCCCGTTTTAAAGCCAAGTAACTTAAGGAAGATGTTTATGCCACTACTCCTTTCTACTTAAGTCATTAAATGTTGTATGCCATAAACTCTTTGATACCTTTGAAAGCCATTTGCAAGGGCTTTTCTGAGTTCTTTTTCTTAGAAACAGAACATTTTTATTTTAAGAGTAAATTAGCTTGAACATCAGAAGTTTCCACTTCAGGTGAAAACGCTGAACCCAGGAGGTTTGGGTGAGTTATGAACTTGACAAAATGCACGCTCTGCCATCCCCAGCGATCAGTGCAGCTTCCAGCAATAGAAATGCAATGGTCAAACGCTGCAGGAGCAGAACATGGCCAATCACTGTGACAGGCAGGTGATCAATAACGCTGTCAGCCTCTTCTTAAGGTCTGGAAGGACAGAAGCCCAGGGGCTCCTCAACACTCCAGTAAATGAACAAAAACAAACGCCTCCACCACAAAAACAAGACACTATAAACCCAAGCTAGAAACTCTCATAAATATGAAAGGTTTTTTGCATTCTTATATATAAGCTGTTATATTTTTGTAAATAGTAATACTGTTTCACAACTGCCTTACTATTTCATAACTATATTTACTATTATATTTATTATACAACCGTATATACTATTACTATGATATATATTACATACCATACATAACTGTTATGTAACTGTATACACTGTTACATTTCATAACTGTATATACTATTTCACAGCTACATATTACATATGTGTGTATACATGCACACACACACACATATATATATATAAAAGAAAATACATCAAAATGTTAATAGTAGGGCTTCCCTGGTGGCGCAGTGGTTGAGAGTCCGCCTGCCGATGCAGGGGACACAGGTTCGTGCCCCGGTCTGGGAAGATCCCACATGCCGCGGAGCGGCTGGGCCCGTGAGCCATGGCCGCTGAGCCTGCGCGTCCGGAGCCTGTGCTCCACAACGGGAGAGGCCACAACAGTGAGAGGCCCACGTAACGCAAAAAAAAAAAAAAAAAAAAAAAAAATGTTAATAGCAGTTGTCTTTTGGGATTGGCATTAGAAGTCTCTTTATGTTTCTCTTTGTGCTTTTTATTTTTCAAGTTTGCATAACAAATGTGTATTACTTTTATAATTAAAAAAAGTCACTCAAAAAGTTAAGAAAAAAAAGATGAGGAACAAAATCTAACATGACCCAGTTGGCACAGTGTGTTGGACTTGGCCTGGGGAAGGGCCTTGAACTTTAAGCCCTGGACACAAAGTTTAGCCTTGGAGCATTCAGCGTCTTACATGAGGCTCTGTGGGCATCTGTATGGGAACCTAAGCTCAACTTGTCTTCACCTCTTTTATTCCAGGGACACTGTTAGGGACTCAGTTACTTTACAATGCCTGTTCTTCATGGGAAAGCAGCCCAGACAACTGATTAGATTATTTTAATCCCTTATTTAGAAAAGCCCAAGTTGCTACAACTGATGTTCTATCCAACTGGATGAACACAAAGTGAGTAGCCAAAAGGTTCAGTAATTGCTGTTACTAGAATATATTAATTACTCAGACAGAGGTACAGCATTTTAAGTCCATGGAATTCACTGTCCACTGTACCAAGCAGTAGAGAAAAATATCAAGTAGATTCAAATCTCATTTGAAGAATGGAAGAGAAATAAATATGTTAGCATTAACACAAATGGTAATATATAAATAAAGTAAAATTTCTATTAGAGCTATTGATCCTGCAGAGTGTATTAAACCAAAGGTAGTACCAGGAGGAGGTGTTGCAACCTATTCCCTGTACTAGACCCCTCAAGGCAAATCTGAGCATCAACAATGTTCGGCTTAAAACAATGATAAACCAGAATGACAATGTGTTAACTTCAGTGAGAAATCCATTTTGTATGGGGACAGTAATATATCAATCCATGTGACTAGCTCATGGCATAGTGAACTGCATAGGCATCTGAGCTAGACAGATCTGGGTTCAAGTCCTGGCCCCTGC
This sequence comes from Mesoplodon densirostris, assembly GCF_025265405.1. Lineage (NCBI taxonomy): Eukaryota > Metazoa > Chordata > Mammalia > Artiodactyla > Ziphiidae > Mesoplodon > Mesoplodon densirostris. The sequence continues at coordinate 46,759,969 of NC_082664.1, forward strand.
ACTTAATTGCTGGGTGATCTTGGGTAGACACTGATCCCAAGGTTTAAGCCTTGGTAACAACAAAATGTTACTGAGGTGTTTTGTATTAAATTAGATAATGCATACAAAGCACTTGGAACATTGTCTACATATGGTGAGAGCTCATTAAATGTTAGCTATTATTATCCCATTTTATAGATGAAATTCAAAAAGGTGGAGTAATTTGCCCAAAGTCCCAGAGATAAAACACAGATGTGAATCCAAGTGAACCAGGTCCTCATATACAGACCATAGATAATGAAAAAAAATGCTAATAAGTTCCATATTATCAGAAGGAGATTCAAATGTATTCTCATTTCTGTAATATTTATAATCAACCCTGACCCATGTTGGGGGAGGAAAGAAAAATCTCTCAAATTACCTTTCAAAGGTAATTTGAAACCGCCTGAATTGAGGGTGGCATATTCAGTTGTACAAGATGTACACTGCACAACTCTAGAGTCTGCCTTTTACACAGACAGCAGCCTTAAGGTTACCTGACTCATGAACTGCAGAACCACTGTTATGCACTGGGATTAAGAGGATACTGGGTGTCAGGAGCTAAACTGCAGAAGCTATATATTGTTAAGGAGCTCCTGTAGATATAATCAGAACTTTCTATCATTTCCAGAAGCACAGGGAATAGTGCTCAGTACCACTACCACCTCTTTTTGCAATGCTAAACAGTTCTCTCTTCGGAAAGGACAAAGCACTTTTATAAATAGCTTCATAATACCAATTGTTACTTTGGTAGTGCTTAGTCACAAGAGGATCCACTGTTTAAAATAGCTCTGGGCCAAAAACCTAAAATAGGATTTTGATGTATACAATAAGTGCTCTGAGTGATGAAATGATTCTAAGAGAATTCTTCTATGAAGCAAGAACAGGCCAGTCATCAATATTCCCCAGCTGCCAGGACTGGGTGGGCTGTCCACTTGTGGGCCTTAGTTAGAGCTAAGGCTCACCCTCATTGTAGTATTTATTGCAGTGCTGAGCATGTCCGCCTGTGTCCTGGGAGCTTCCCAAGCTGGGAGGCTCCGGCGAGCCAGAAGGACTGTGTGTCTCATCTCTGCATTACCAGTGCCTGGCACAGAGCAGGGTATCAATAAACGTTCAGTGAATGGATGAATTTATAACTTCTGAGGAGGCCTCTCTGATTATTAACAGATCCCATATTTGTAGAAAATTTTGTTGCGAAACTGAATTTTTGTCAAAAATGAATCAGAATGACTTGCCTGACCCAGGGCTGATGCTAAAAAGCTTTTCCTCCCACATCACAGCCAGCAAAGGAAGGCCAGGCACTGGAGAAAAATCCCAAGACTCTCTGGGATTCTCATGATATTGGGTTCATCCCAATCTAGTCCAAGAAGACATGTTCTGTTCTTCACTTGGAGTAAGGCATGAAGTGATCTATCTCTATAAGTCTTCTCAGGACCTCACTCGTGACATTTACCCTTCAAAACTGTCACCAGAGCTATGTTCTTTCAATTGAGTCCCTTCTAGGAGGACACCGTAATAACCGTACATTTATCTGTTTGTGGCTTCCTGAAAGTCTGTTATGATGCAGGCAGAACAAATCTATTTCCACACTGTTCAGTAGCCTTCCCCCCACTCTTTTGGCCCACTGTTATTTTTAAAAAATATATAAGAAAAATATTTTAAATATAATAATTAGTAATTATAATAATGACATAAATAATTTTCGTGACAGACACAGCTAGGATACACACACACACTACTATAATATATATACAAATGTGTGTGTGTGTGTGTGTGTGTGTGTGTTTACACAGTAGGCCCTTGGTACCTGCAGAGGACTGGTTCCAGGACATGCCCCCAGCAACGGATACCAAAATCCACGGATGCTCAAGCCTTCTATACAAAAGGCATAGTACAGTTGGACCTCCAAATCCGTGGATGCAGACGGCTGACTGTATATGCTAAAAAACTTTATGTATTTTAAAAATCTCAGAAAGTCCTTACAATAACAATACCGTGTTAGTTCTGTTCACCAATTCAATTCAATTGATGGCGAATCTGAGGCTCACTAACTCCCACTGTCACACAAATAATAAGCTGTGGCATGTGGATCAGATCTCAGACCTGCCTATAGCCCAAACCCCACTCTTTACACTAAGCTTCACCAGTAAAGCCACAAAGCTGCCCCCACCCTGTTAGGTTCTTAACGTATCTTTTAAAATTCATGCAATCCCCTCCCAACCTTCCAGGCTCCCAAATAATAAGTAACCAAATAATAAGATTGTCTCCCAGGGTGAGATTCCATCTGCGCGATGAAGGGTGCACACCTAGGGCTTTGATTTAATTCTCTTGCACTAAACTGATTAAGTGCAGAGCAGTTTAGAATCTTTTATAATTTTATTAGATTAGATCATTAGATTTCAAAGATGAAATGAATGGAAGCCTGACCTGAGACTAAAACAGCCAAATCCAGCTGCATGGAAGGTTCCTCAGGGCTAGCTTTCAGGACTCAAACACTCAATAATACTGCAAAGCATGACACTCTGAACAACAAGGATAAAATTTCGATATTAAAATAACTTTTATGGTGCCAGGAAATACAGTGACATGCCTTTGTCTTGAAGCAACATGCTTTTGCTTTAGTGAAACCATAGATTATCGATTCTCAGACTCGGGAACACCGTCCTAATGGACTTGGTCTCGAGTTATATTACTACTCCAGCCATTAACTCAAGCAGCTAAAAGCAAGTGACTTCATCTCCTTGTGCCTTATCTCCCTTGAACCTTTCCCGAAGAATTTAGAAAAATGAGGGCGTTCAATTAAGAAAACATTTGAGCCCACATGTAAAAGACACAGTAAAATGGAAGGTGTAGCCGCTTCTTATGCTTCTTGCTGGATTCTCAGGGTCAGAATTCCTTGGGCAAAGCCCCTTCTGTAATATTTCAACAGACACAAAAATAGCATCAGGTGCATATCACACCTGGCTCAGTCCTGAGACGGTCATTCTTCTCTGTCTCTGTACTCGTTCTTGAGGTCCTATAAAATGTTCAAAACTGACCACATGGGAGTTCTCTCCCAGGCCTCTAATTTCTAGCCCTAATTCCTCATCCTGTCCTGAATTTTACATCTCCAGTTAACCATGGAATATCTCTACTTGGATATAAAAATTAATAATCCAAGCACTGCTTTGCCACCCTCCTCTCCCAATTTCTCCTTCCATCCATGGTACCAGGTTCTCCAGGCTCAGAACCTCATCCTTTTTCGCCTCCCACATCAGATCAGTCACCATGTCCTGCTCATTTCTGTTGCTATTGATATCTCCCTTTTTATTTCTTTAGTTCCACTCTTAATCCAGGACTCTTTACCTTATCTCTAATTTTTTGGCAGTTGCCTTCCACCTCATCCAGATGCCTCTGATTTTTCTCTATATTATTCTACACATAGATCCGTAAGAACTCTCCTCTTGACTGTCATATAAACTCTGATTTCCATTATGGGGCCTTGCGCTCTTTTATCTGTTCTCCCTACTCCATTACCCTCACAAGTTTCTTCTGCATGTTACAACCTTAACATGGGCCCTGTCCTCCAGACAAGCTTATTTGTGTTCTGACTCCAATATACTGCTTGCTTGTTCCTATTATTGGTATTCCAAAAGAATTAACTGAATCAAAGAATGGATGGATGGATACACAGAATGGGTGTATATGCCCAAACCTGAACTCTCCTCTACTATCTCTGTCCCTCACCACAATAATCAGAGCAAAATACATTCATAAAGTCTTTGGACATGGATCATCTTCACAGACTGCTGCTACTCAGAATTGATGTTATTCTTCCCTGGGTTCCTGTCTCAGACATATGATTTGCAGTTTCACATGTGTGTGTTCTCCTTCCTTGTGGCAGAGATTGCTAGCTCTTTACCAAACCCAGTTCCTCTTCTTGTATGTAACTGGGCATATAACTGGACTACATTTCCCAGCCTCCTTTGCAGTTGGCTAGGTGTAGCCATGTAACTACTGGACGATGAAATATGAGTGAAAGCAATGCGGGCCACTTCCAGGCTGTGGAAGCTTAAGACCAGGTTGTACCTCTCCATGCTTCTTTTTCTGTTTCCTCTGGGGTGGGGAAAAGCAAAGAGCAAGTGGCTTTGGGAGTCAGGTGTTGAAGACTGAAGAGTTGCCACCAGCCTGGGCCCCCAAAGGGAAGAGTTAGCCACTAACCTGGAACATTTCCCTGGATGAGAGTATAAAAACTTCTGTATTTCTGGGGCCACTGAAATTTTCCTGGATCTTGTTACAACAGCTCAGCCCTCTCTAAATAATTCATTCCTCAACTGGATCACGAGTGCCCTGAGTAGCTTCAGCAGCATGAGCAGTCAGGACTACACCTGGATGTGAATCAGAGCTGCAGAAACACCTCGAGTAGGACTAGATAATCCAGCTGAAGGTATAAAGCAAGGTGGACTAGGCTGAGCTCTGGGATTCCTCCTAAGTGTGGATGTAGCTGAATCACGGACAAGGAAGAAGACATCTTAGAAGAATTAATGTGTGATCAGTGCTGGAGACTGTTGAGGCAGAAGCTTGGAGAATAGATTAAAAAAGCACCAGGGATCATTCTCACTGGGTTTGGTTCTATTGCTAAGTTTGTAAAGAACATTGAGCCCTGTTCTAGAAGAGCATGGCTTTTCTTCTAATCATACCTGGTAAATCAGAGTCTTATTTCTGCAGCTTCATGATTATTTCCTTATCTGTGCCATCTCCCAGGGATAGCACAAGGTTGGACTGAAATAAAGTCTTCTGAGTCCCTACAACAGGACGGGCTAGAGTCCTGAAAGCTGGGTTTGGGGGCAGGGCTTAAACTCCATTCACATTGCCAGGACAGCTCAGGCCAGGCGAAGTGGCAGAAGGCTAAAGAAATTCAGTTCTGGACCCCTGGATTAGACCCCCTTCCAGAGGATTGAGGGTACACGGGAAGATCTGAGGCTGGGGAAGGGGTGCACTGGAGAAGCATGTTGGCATTGTGCCAAGGCAGAGGAGAAAGCAATGGAGGTAGGATGGGTCTTTAGGTCACTAAGGAACTGAAATTTGTAGATTTCAGGTTCATTCATTGGAAAAACAATTATACAACATCTTTAAGTTCCAGGAACTACAGACGTAGAATTTTGATGCTACGTAAGCATCTAAAGAAGCAGTGTATCCATTTTTTTAATAAAGCTAAATGGAAACCAAGAGCAGAGTGTATGGCCATATCTCTCCACCACAAGGTCTTCCTTTGTTGAAATTGTTGAAATTTTATACAAGTGTTTCAGCTGGGCTACTCTGAAGTCCCCATCTTGAACAGTCCATGGGTAGGAAGGGGATGAGGTAGGGAAAAGCAGCAGCACAGGGAAAAGCCATGATCTATGGGTAAGAGGAATCCCCAACCAGGATGTCAAGGTGTAATTATAAGCATAAGAGTCTCTAATGTGACAGCTGGAAGAGCGGCAGATAAGAGAGCTAAGAATTGCTCTTGAATGAAGAGTCTTCTTACTGCAGGAACTTGTTTAGCAACATGAAATCCAGACTGGGCTGATGGACAACATCATTCCCTGGTCAAAAAGCCAGGGGTTCTGATATCCTCAGACCAAAGCTGGAATTTAATGACAAAGCCTTGGCTCTCCAAGTCAGAAGCTAGGCAGACATTTGTCTGGAAGTTAAGAAAGAAGACAAAGAAGGGTCCTTACACGTGACCAGAGCCAGCACAAAAGGATGCTTGGTTCCCTCCATCTGTTATTAGGTCTCAAGTGAAGCCTCTCTTGCCAGCAATGTTCCCACAAGATCAAGTCATTCAGTTCTGTAACGAGCTTATGTCAGGTTATAACTTACGGCCCATACTGAATTTAGATGCTCTATACCTGCAGTGTGAAGAGACATCTTACTTAGATCCCCCAAATTTGTATGAGTAAGGCCGATAATGCTTTCTTCACTGCTAGAAAAACACACTCTTGGGAAAGGAATCATTAAACTCAACCACTCAAAGGGAAGTGACTTTGATAATATGATATAGTGTTCATTCTAGGGATGTTTATACTTTAACCAGCCATGAGAAGTCTTTATCTCAAAGAGTCAATCAACCAGGTTGAAGAACTGGGAGATCAACCTAAGTCTAATAACTAGGCTCTCCGACATGTTCACCTTTCACCAGATAGGCATATGTAGGGAAGGGCTGAGGTGAGGATTTATGGGATTTTATGTATGGAGAAGAGCAGTGAAATAGAAGTTAAGGATGAGGGTCTATTCCTACCTTCAAGAGTAAATAGCTGTAGGACAATGTCCAAGCCATTTAACCTTTTTGTAACATATACTGCATGAAATAAGAATAACAATACTTTTTGCTCTTACATGGGTATTATGAGGGTCTAGTGAAGTGCTAATAGGTGTGGATAATCTCACTAAATATGTATGAACACAAAACATATTATTGTGCTAATGCTGCCAGCATGGGAGTGTGTGTGTGAATTTGTTAAACAGCAATGTGGAAAGTAACACAATACTTTATACTCTACACAATACTTTACAGTAATAATTCTCAGCTTGTACCCCACCCCACCCAAGCAGCAGAAGGTGACTCTTCCCACCAAGGAAACAAAACACACACAGATATACTGAGACACAGAACATGCATGTAGGACAGCAAACTCAGGTTAGAGAGAGAGCTGCCAGGCCAAGGAACAGATCAAAGTTAACCCATGATAAATGAGTAAAATAGTCAGACAGGGATTTATTGAATTTATGCCGTTAATTTTTTAAAAATAGCCTCCCACAAAAATAACTGACAGGGCCTCCCTGGTGGCGCAGTGGTTAAGAGTCCGCCTGCCGATGCAGGGGATACGGGTTCGTGCCCCGGTCTGGGAGGATCCCATATGCCGCAGAGCGGCTGGGCCCGTGAGCCATGGCCGCTGGGCCTGCGCATCCGGAGCCTGTGCTCCGCAACGGGAGAGGCCACAACAGTGAGAGGCCCGCATACCGCAAAAAGAAAAAAAATAAAATAAAATAACTGACAAAATCTTGCTATTGGGTTGGCCAAAAATGGTTCGGGTTTTTCCATAACATCTTACAGAAAAACCCAAACGAACTTTTTTGGTCAACCCAATACTTAAAGTAAACTTTAGAAAGCAGAAATAGGAATAACCCACAGATATCAGCAAGTGATTTGAAACAAGGATGCTAATTCCAGGGCAGACATCCTGGTGAGATGTGATGGAAACCAGGAGTATGATTCATGGCCTGAAATAAAGTGTAATTAAGGAATGGGTGCCTTGTCAGTTTCACTAGCTGACTACTCCAGAGAAGGACGGCCACAGCTGTGCCATCCATGGTGTGAGATAAGTAGCATTCACAGCTTGTTTTGGTGCCACCACAGTGCCAGGTTGGAACATTGACAGCCAGGACCTGGGGCTCGAGAATGAACCTAAAAGGAGGGGGAAGCTGAGATGCCCCAAGGTGCCTGAGAAGACAACTTCCCTTCAGCAGTACTGTGAGTTTACTCCTCCCCAGATGAAGGTTGGCTGGGGTCCCAGTGATTTCCTGGGAGGGGCTGCACCAGACACTATGGACACCCTCATTCCTTAGTGCACACCAGGCTGGTGTGGTCTCAGGAAGCAGAGTGCTTGTGTGTTACAAGAGAACAACTCTCCATTTTAGAGTTAAAGAAAAACTTAAGGAAGTGAGTGACTGCTTTCCATAGCCTGCTTGCACCCTGCATGTGCTTCACAACTTTAAAAGCAACTGGAAGGCAAAAAGTTAATAATAGTTAAACATTCAGACAGAGTTGGAAATGGATTACTTTTGTTCCTTAGAGTCTGTGTAGCCAGCTTATGTCTTTCTTTAGCAAGGGATGAGGACCACAGAAATTGCAAAAGAAAGCTTCTAGAGAGCAGTACTTGGTGAGCTGTAATACGTTTACTTATGAATTAGCCTTTAATCAACAGATTTAATATTAATTAATAATTCATAAGCTGCTCTTTGCATAGAAATGACATAATTATGTCTCTGATTCAACCCAAAGTGTCCACTGAAGAATGTGTAAAATGTTAATTAGTAGTGAAAGGCAGTTAGGAAAAAATTTCTTTTAATTATGTAATAATGCTCATTACAATGGGTAATCAACAAAACTGCCAAATTAGTCCTCTGGTGGCATTTTTCTATATATAGCAAATAAACTTTTGTTTGAAGAAAATGTGTGTTTGAATAGACTGATTTTGAATTGCTTTCCTGAAAGGAGCAGCAGTAAATCCCAGAAACAGTTAGAAATGATCTTGTGATCTTTCAATTCTGTGAGCCAATAAAGATGGGTCAGATAAAAGAAGGAAAAAAGTCCCAAGTATTCCTCCAATAGTTGAACAAGTGCTCAAAACTTCCCCTGATTTGAACAAATGTGATATTATCTTTTGGAGACCTCAGCTGTTTCTGAAAGAGTTCAGGTAGCAGAAGCATTATTATAAACAGGGTATTAATGCAGCACCTATTGAATACAGAACATCAAAGAAAGAGAAAATGTGATCCCTGCCTTTTATTGATAAGACCTCAAAAACTGAGTCTCCATCCATCCTACATGTGTGAGCTCCATGGCCAAGAACTCACCAAACACATATTCATGAGCAAAGATGCAACTTCATCCATCATTCATCATTCACTCATTCATTCATTCTGCAAAAACATACTGATTGCTTTCCGTTTTCAGGCCCAGTGCCAGAACCACAAAGATGGCCAAAGCATGACCTCTGCCCGCACAGAGCTCTCGGAAGTAGTTTGAGGAGTAGATCTGAGGTCTGAAAATCGAACCATCCTAGGCTCCCATACATTGTAGCCCCATCCTCACCACGTCATAGCCCTGTGAAGTTGGGCAAATAACTTCCCTAAGGCTCAGTTTCCTCATCTACAGGAGGATGATTTTATCTACTTTGTGGGGTTCTTTAAAGGTTTCAATGGGTTAATGATGTAAAATGCTCAGCCCGTGCGTGGCAGAAGGCAATGCACAAAGACTGCCTCTTCTTTATCCTTCATGTCTTGGGTGGTGGTGATTTGTCAGCTTCAGCTGAATTTAATACACCTTATGATATAAAGACATTTAAGGAATGTCTACGGAACTTAATTCAAATTAACCAACATTTGTATTAAGTGCTGCCCTAGATGCAGGGAATATAAAGGGGAAAGCTCTAATCCCTCCTGCCAGGACTGTCAAACCTACTTCTCCTTGTCCTGGGCCTTGCGCCCGCACTTTCCACCCATCCTACTTGTCCTCATCCCTCCTAGGACTTTGCCTCTATTAGGTCGTCATCTGTGATCAGTTCTCTAGTCCTGAGTGAATCTCTCTGGCCACTTCTATTCCTCCTCTCCGCAAACCCCCAGGTCCTGACCTCTGCTGCCCATCAGAACCTCTGCTCAGGGCTGCAGAGGCCAGACTCATAATGCTCCTGCAGGGGCTCAGGTCAGACTGTCCTAACCCCAATGAAGAGAGTGGAAATTCACTCCCTCCCCCACCTTACCATAGTCCTTTCCATCAGGAAGCAAAAGAACACAGCTCTGCAGACCCTGGCACTCCAGCCGGGAGCAGGAAGTACAACCCTTTGGTCATCCCACTCTGGCTCAGCCTCTGAGGGTCCCCTTCCAGCTCACTCCCACCAAACAAGTGCCCAGTTGGCCCTGGAAGAGTTGCAGAGCCTTCAGGCTCACCTCCAGATGAGCGCAGAGCTCCAGCAACTGAGTGGGGGCAATTGAGAGGTCTTGGGCACTTTCTGATATTCAGTGGCTCAGAGTGCCTGGCCCACAGAGGGTGCTTAATACGTGTAGAATGTACAAATGCATGAATCTGATATGTAAGCCACCTGCTGTCTACCAGCCTGTCCCAAAGCTGGGTATGACCAGAGTTTAATCACCCAGCTTAAGCAGACTTTCTGAGACCCACTCTGCCAGGAGGCTGTTAACTGTCAGACTTCATGGCTCTAGCAGAGGCACTGAATCATCCTGGGGCATATGAGTCCATGACAAATGCCT